>NC_138089.1:49899327-51149327 GCF_964212035.1 Myotis nattereri
TCATCATTTCACACTAATTCAATTAAAAAGTCAATAGATTTTTATCAGCGAGGTCACTGCTGTTTTGAAAACAAAGCAATGTTTTGACGAACTCATACCAGTAATTGACCAGGTTTGAAAACAGCCTGTATACTGTGGTCCAGAGGCAAATGGATTGCTGAGTTCCTGCCAAAATTTTCAGATAGTCATACTTTTAGTCACGGTTTTTTTATCCACTTGTGTACAACATCTCCATTTTCATTTGTTCTGGAGACCTGTGACAAGCTATCCAAAGACCCTTATTTAAATCCACTTGTATAAGTCTTCAGTTCTCTTATCATCCATAAAACATTTTTCTCCTCTCCAGAGAGGGGTGGGGAAAGAGATGAAAGTACAAATTTGAGGACAGCTGTTTACTGTTCTTAAGATTAAGATCTCTGGACATCTTTAGAAAAATTAATTCCATTTTATTGTAACAAATAAAACATTTAATATTACTAGAAGAAATCTTTGTTTCAAAAATTGTGCCAAAACAGTCTGGCAGTTCCTCTACATGGTTAAACACAGAGTTACTATATGACCCAGCTATTCCACTTCTAGGCATATACCCAAGAGAAATAAAAATATGCAACAATTTGTACACAAGTTCCATAGCAGCATTATTCATAATAGTCAAAGTTGGAAACAACCCAACTGATGAAGAGATATATCAAGTGATGAAGGGATAAACAAAATATGGTGTGTTCATATAAAGAATATTATTCATTCATAAAAGTAAATGATGTACTGATACACGTTGCAACATGAATGAACTGTGAAAACATGCTAAGTGAGAGAAGCCAGTCACAAAAGACCACAGAGTGTCTGATATCATTTATATGAAATGTCCAGAGTAGGTTAAGTCCATAGAGACAGAAAGTAGACAAGGGCTGCCTCTGCCTCTGCCTAGGAGCTGGAAATTCCCTTGAAGGGGAATGGGAGTGACTGCTAAAGGATGGCGGGTTTCTTTTGTGATGATGAAAGTATTCTGAAATTAGATGGTGATGATTACATACCTTTACGAATACACCCAAAACCCCTGAATTGTATACTTTAAATGGGTGACTTTTACTGTGTGTAAATTATTGCCCTAAAGCAGTGGTCGGCAAACTGCAGCTCGGCAAACCGCGGCTCGCAAGCCACATGCGGCTCTTTGGCCCCTTCAGTGTGGCTCTTCCACAAAATACCGACTTCTGTGCATGGGCCACGAAGTTTCAATTGCACTGTACGTGCGCGCCTGCATGTGGTATTTTTGTGGAAGAATCACACTGAAGGGGCCAAAGAGCCGCATGTGGCTCGCGAGCCGCGGTTTGCTGACCACGGCCCTAAAGCATTGCTCAAGTGAGTAACGTGGTCAACCCTGTCAATCTTTATTGCCCTACATGAGATTTTATGTGGGGTTGGAACAACCATCTCTTTCAAAGCAGGTGTTTGATTGAGAGGGAAATCTCCCCTTCCCTAACATCATATCACAAGCTAACGTTTGAGATTATTGAAAAAAGGACTGAAACCAGTGTGGTAGCACCTGAATGTTCTTCATTATGGTTTTCCTCAGAGCAGTAGTTCTCAACCTTGGCAGCACACTGGAATGAACTCAGCAGTTTTAACAATACCAATGCCTGGGACCCACCTCCAGAGATTCTGGTTTGCTGTACTTGATTTGAGGTGCGGCCTGGGGTTTGGAATTTTAAAAGCGCCTCTTGTGATTCTAATGCGCAGACAAGGTTGAGAGGCACTACTGTGGAAAAAAATAAGTAGCAGAATAACTGACTAGTTTATTGGTCCCTTGGTGCTTTGAAATTTCCACTTACTGCTCATTTTTAAAAGCTTAAAAGCCCAGACAAGTGATGTTGTCAAGTGCCTAGAACAGCTAAGTTATTCTAAGTGGTAGTATTTAGGTTACTATTTTTGTTAGTAATGTTAAACTTCCAAGAACCATGTCTCAATGATTGATATAATAGATGATTTGGGAAAATAGAACAACACTGCAGACACCATAAAAAATATCAAGTTTAACAAAAGTAAACAATCACATATAAATAACTCAAAATCAATGTGGCTGAGACAAACTGTTTAATTGAATTGGATTAAGTATATTTCATATATGTAATGTAATTTAATGGAACTTTAGCCAAAATGAGTTGTTCTTTAAGAACAATTTAAAAGCCATCTTTAAGCCCGGTCAGTGTGGTTCAGTGGTTGAGGGACAACCTATGAACCAGAAGATCACAGTTCGATTCCCGGTCAGGGCACATGCCCAGGTTGTGGGCTCAATCTCCAGTGTGGGGCGTGCTAGAGGCAACTGATCAATGACTCTCTCTCATCATTGATGTTCCTATCTCTCTCTCCCTTCCTCTCCAAAATCAATAAAAATATATTTTTAAAAAATAAATAAAAGCCATTTTTAAGACTGTAATGATTTTTTTTAAAGAATATAACCATCTTTCTGAGACAGCCACAGTTATACCTACCATATGATTGTGCTATTTCAGTGCTAGATATTTACCCAAGGGAAATGAAAGCATATATCCATACAAAGACTTGTATACAAGTATAAATAGAAATTTCATATAATAGTAAAAAACTGAAGATAAAGCATATGTCTGTCAACAAATAATGGATAAACAGAGTGTTATATATCTATAAAATGAATCGATATTCAATAAAAAGGAATGAACTATTGGCACATCCTACAACATGATAAATCTAAAAATACGCTGAGTAAAAGAAGCCAGGCATAAAAGATTACATGCTGTACGACTTAATTTTTATTTCTTTATTTTTAATATATATTTTTATTGATTTCAGAGTGGAAGGGAGAGGGAAAGACAGATAGAAACATGAGTGATGAGAGAGAATCACTGATCGGCTGCCTCCTGCATGCCCCACACTGCCTCTTGCATGCCCCACTTAGAGCCTGCAATCCGGGCATGTGCCCTGACCCGGAATTGAACAGTGACCTCCAGGTTCATAGGTTGATGCTCAACCATTGAGCCATGCCAGCTGGGTCACTTTTTAAACAATCCTGTTCTTATTTCAAAAACTTTATAAAATCTTTTGCTTGCTCTATTTCTCTCTATCACTCATTCATACTCCCATTCATTTATATCTCATCTTGTTCCAACCCAACAAAGTGCTGGGTTGGGTACTAGGGATGGGCCTCAATTGAATGAATTACCAAATGTGGCTGGAATTTTATTGCCTGAGGGTTAATTCCTTAGTTCAATCAGGTACAGATCTGTCCCTGAAGTAAGAATAGACTAAGCAATCTTTCAGATTATTTTCTTTTCAATAAATCTATTAAGTAATCCTAAGTGGTTGTTCTTAAAAATGAAAGAGGCAAGTAAATTAGATAGTGGATCTTGGCATTTGCAGTTACATATATGTCCTTTCCTTCTTTTCCCCTTAGTCCAACCCTAATCCAAGTCTTACTAATATGTGATAAAGACCTTGACTCTACAGGTTCCTGAATGGGTGGGGTGAGTCTGAATGATGCACACACGTAAGGCATGCCCAGGACATGCATGGACATATCAGGAGGCACACCTATACCATCATTGGTGGATCTAGATTGGAATTCCTTTTCTCAGAACTGCTTTAATCACGCATTAGTTCTTTTAATAAAAGGAGTCTCTGGTTTTACCAGTTATATTTTGCTCACAATCCCAGTAGGCAAATAATTGTTTTAGTTTAAAATGTTTTTGTTCTCACGGTGAATGGGAGAGTCCCAAAATGATCAGGAATTTTTCTTTAGTATAATTCAGAAACAGAAACTCCCAGATCTGAAAGACCTTTAAAATAGAAATCAGAAGGTTCCAGTCTAGAATAGCACCTTACACATGAGCTTGAGCAACTTTTAAATTGTTAAAAAGTTAGAAAAGTGAAGAAAGCTGGGGGAAATGAGTCCCTTGAGAGTAATGTTCATGTTTTATTACCTCTGTAATCATATTGCCAAGCAAAATAGGTAGACATCTGTTGGACATTTAAAATTCGGGGTGTTATTCACATTCTTTTCCTCTTACTCTGATATTAGGCCACCTCTTTCCTGTGGAGGAGTCATTGCATGTGGATCAGGTGAGACTTTCAATGTTCACTCACAGGTGACCAGGCCTGGCCATTAATTTCCCTGAGAACAGTGATTGGTCCAGAAATAGGCATAGGAACTAAGATGAGCCTATTATAGTTCTCCCCAAGGCTTCTCTTGCTTGTCAGAATGACTTTTCTGAGAAATAGACATAGCCTCTGATTGTAGGAGAAAAGATGAGGCCCCAAAGACTGTATGTGAGTCCCCCCAAATCCATCTGTGGCTGAAAGTAGCCATAACCTTTATTGGTTTGAATTCCAAGTAATACAATCATAATGACTGAATGAAACCCTTTAAAATAGATTTTTAAAATAATTATGAAGGTTGGCTCTCTTCCAACTCAAATGAAAACAAAATATGCTTTCAAGATTTCTTCTGTCTTTAGTTTTTAGGAGTTTGATTATGATGTGTCTCGGCATGTGTTTTGAGGGGTTTATTCTGTTTGGGGTTCAAGAGCTTCTTGAATCTGTGCTAATGTGTTATGTCAAATTTTGAAAAATGTCAGTCATTATTTTGTTGAACACTTTTTCAGTCTCATTCTGTTTCTCCTCTTTGGAAAGACTTGCTTTGGTCCCACAGGTCCCTGAGGTTCTGTTCATTCTTTTCTTCAGTCTATTTTCTTTTCGTAGTTCAAATCGGTAAGTTTTATTGATCTAACGTTAAACTCACTGATTTATTCTTCTACCCTCCTCAGGCTGCTTTTGAGCTCTTCCAGTGAGTTTTTATGTTTTATGGTGTTCTTTTGGCTCTTGTTTATAGTTTTTATTTCTTTGCTGAAACTTTCTATTTTTTCATGTGTTTAAAGCATATTAAAAATTTCCCTTTGAAGCATTTTTATAATGGCATTTTTACAGTCCTTGTCAGATAGTTCCAATGTCTGTGTCATCTTGGTCTTGCCATCTGTTGATTGTCTTTTCTCATCCTAGTTGAGGTTTTTTTCCTAATTCTTGGGGAAAATGACATTTTCAAAATTAGTTCCAGACATTCTGGTTATTATAAGACTGCGGCTCTTATTTAAATCTTCAGTTTTAGCAGGTTTCCTCTGACATCACAACGCTAGGGAAAGGGTGATGCTGCCTTGGTCACTGCCAGTTGGGAGTGGAAGTCTAAAGTCTTCACATGGTCTCCACTGAAACTCTGGAGGATGGAGAGGCTTGTTGCTGCCTAATTAGGACAAAAGTCCTGGCTCCTCACTTGGCCTTCTCTGACATCACCCCAGTGTCGGGAAGGGCTGGGAGGAGAATCCCTATTCCAGCTGGATGAGGGCGGAAGCCTAGGCTCCTGACACAGACTCTGTTGACAGGGGTTGCTGGGGTGGGACCTCAGTTTTTCCTGTGGTGTTTGGCTGCAGTAGAGCCATTATTGTCTACAAATTTACAGTCCTGCAGGACTGTTCCTTTTCTATCCTTTGGCTAGAAAGAAATGGCATTTTTTGAGCTTTTTCTTTTCTTTCTTCTTCTTCTTCTTTTTTTTTCTCTTTTGGTTTTGTTTATATCTGTTAGCATCTCTGCGTTGTTAGCTTCTCCAGCATCCAGTGGAGAATTTCAAGGAAAAAGAAAAGCCATTAAGCTCAAAACTCAATGCATGTCATTCCTTGGGTCATAAGGACCCTCACCATTCTGTTTTCTTTGCTCTACCTTTCAGAGTCTTTATATCTCTCTCTATATACATACATACATACATACATACATACATACATACATACATGTAAAACATCCAGGACTTATAGTTGTACTGAGTGGAAGGAATAAGGAAGTCATGTTGGAGGTGACAGTTCGATTTCCAGTCAGGGCACATGCCCAGATTGCGGGCCTGATCCCCAGTGCAGGGCGTGCAGGAGGCAGCCAATCAATGATTCTCTCTCATCATTGATGTTTCTATCTCTCTCTCCCTCTCCTTTCCTCTCTGAAATCAATAAAAACATATTTAAGGAAGAGTATTAGTATAGAGAAAATGGAACTTTAAAACTGTATATCTATCATCACTACTCTTAAATGATCCATACTACAAAATCTTGGTTATTTTGTGTCAACTGAAGGCTCTTGAAAATGTTTGTTCACACCATACAGCTCTTATAACCTACAAAGCAAAAGACAATAACAATTACAGCTATAATTTTTAAAGCAACAGTATTTTCTCTTGTCCTTATAACACTAGAAACAGTATTCCTACAGCACTTTGCACTCTGCAACAAAGGAGTGTTAAAACCAACTTTAAATAATATAATATTTGTCTGTGTATTTCATCCAAGAAGTCAAACAACTTAAGGCATAGTTAAATAGATATCTCTAATTTGTATAACTCTATATTTTCAAAATAAAGATACATCTTCTTGTTGTGTCCAAGAAATATTCACAAAATGTGATTTTTTAAAAGTTAATAAATTAAAAATAAGGAAAAATGTAGGCAAGAGTGGTTTTGTAACTAATGCAATTAAATAAGAAATTAGTAATAAAACAATACCAACAAATCAGAAACATATTTGGATCAAAGAGGAAATTGAAACTGAGATGTGAAAACACACAGTAACACATTTGAAGTACATACAAAGCAGTGCTTGAAGGAAAATAAAGTCCTAATACTTAAACTAATTAAAAAAACAAGACTGACAGTAAAAAAATTAAATGCTCAAATCAAGAAATTAGAAAAAATTCACAAGAAAAAGCACAGTGATAGAAAATTAGTGAATTAAAAATATAAAAGCAGAAATTAAAAACTTTGAAGAGTGGCAGATCTGAGAAATAAATTCAAAACCTAAATCTTAAAGAAAGAAAACAAGATAAAGTGTTGTTTAATTTAATTGAGCTTAAAAGAGTAAAATCGCCCTAACCGGTTTGGCTCAGTGGATAGAGCATCAGCCTGCAGACTCAAGGGTCCTGGGTTCGATTCCAGTCAAGGGCTTGTACCTGGGTTGCGGGCACATCCCCAGTGGGGGGTGTGCAGGAGGCAGCTGATCGATGTTTCTCTCTCATTGATGTTTCTAACTCTCTATCCCTCTCCCTTCCTCTCTGTAAAAAAATCAATAAAATATATTTTAAAAAAAGAGTAAAATCATAAATACACAAAATAAGAATTTATATGAGGGAGTTAAATTTAGATACAGGAGAAATTAAAAGATTCAGGAGAGGCTGCCATGTGTATCATGATAAATTTGGGAACCTGGTTCAAATGAGGGGTTACCAAAACTGACCTCCAAGTGCATAGAAAACATACAAATATGTGGTAAGATATTAAAGAGCTACTTCCTCAAAAGTATCTTAGCACAGTCATTTTCACTGAAAACTTCTACCAAATCCTTAAGAAATAAAGCCTTTGTGTCTGCTTCTATGTTCTAAAGCACGACGGGAAAAGACTTCTAAGCTTTTTATGAGTGAATGCAACAACAAAGATAATACCAAAAAATTAAACTATAGCACAATATCACTTAAGAATATTTACATTAAAATGCCAGATAGCCTATTAGCCAACAGAATTAAGGCGTACATTGAAATGATAACACAACTTTACTAAGTGGTATTTACTTCAAGAATGCCAGGATTGTTCAATAATTCACCACTTGCTAGAGAACAAGTAAGATAATCATCTCCACAAGGGCTGAAAAGAATTTGATGAAATCTAACATCCATTTTATATAATAGCTATTAATAAAATAAAAATAATAAGGTGGATTATTCAATACATTTCTATTGAGATAACTGGCTAGCCATCTATAAAAAAACGGAACTGGATTACTGCTTCTCCTTTTACACCAAAACAAATTACAGATGCATTCGATTAAGTGGAGGGAGGAGGAGAAATAAACTCATATAAGTATCAGAAGAAAATATGGGAGAATCTATAATAATAAAAGCATAATATGCTAATTAGACTGGACGACCTTCTGGACAAAAGCCAGGGCTGTGAGAGAAGCCTAGGTCTTGGGTGCCAGAGGGAAGCCGGTGCTGGCAGCCAGGGGAAGGAAGGCCTACTTTTGCATGAATTTCATGCATCGGGCCTCTAGTTTCCTAAATAATCTTGGACCAGGGAAGAACTTGCTTCAGTACCATAAAACATTCAAGAAACCATAAACAATAGGCTTATATAGTCAACTCCCTAAAGACAAGGAAGAATTCTTCGTAGCCCTGAAACTCCATAAACAAAAAGACAAATGACAAACTTGAAAAAATATTTATAACATATCACAGAGTTATCTGTAGAGTATATATAAGTTAATAATAAACAGCCAAAATCCAATGTAAAAGTGACAAAGAACTTAAATAGTACACAGAAAAAGAAAATGAAAGAGACTTTTAAACATATAAATACATGCATAATCTCATTCATTATAATCTTTTTTACACATCATATTGGCAAATATAAAACAAGTGGCTAAAAAAACACAAAAACAAAAACAAAAACATGTGGCATCATATTGGTGAGGGTTGGAGAAACAGCCACTACCATATATTTTCAGTGGTAGTGAAAATTGATTCAACATCTGTGGGAAGCACATTAGCAATATCTGCCCAAAATACAAATGCATGTACCCTTTGACCCAGGACTTCCACTAATAGGAAATTATCCTACAAACATATTCATAATTTATGATATTTCATACAAAGATTCACTATAGCATCGCTATGTTTGTTTATTTAATAGTTAAACATTGGAAACAATGTACATGGCCATAATTAGGGGACCAATATTCTAATGACAGTAGATATTTACAACAGAATACTCAAGAGCTTTTACAAAAGCAGCAGCACTGTATGCATTGGTTAAGAACCATTTCCAAGGTCCATTATCAAATACGGCAAAAAGCAAAACAGTGATAGTGTAGAATACCATTTATTTATATAACACAAAAGTTAACCTACAGAAACACTTATTTAATATAGTGGTTTTTATATTTACACTAGAGGCCTGGTGCACTAAATTCATGCACTGGGGGGGGGGTGTTGATGGGGGGGGCGGGTCCGTCAGCCCAGCCTGTGCCCTCTCCCAGTCCAGGAGCCCTCAGGGGATATCCAACTGCTGGCTTAGGTCCGCTCCCTGCGCTGCAGCAGAAGCGGGAGAGGCTCCTGCCACTGCCGCTGTGCTTGCTAGCTGTGAGCCCAACTCAGGGCTTCTGGCTGAGCAACACTCCCCCAGTGGGAATGCACTGACCACCAGGGGGGCAGCTCCTGTGTTGAGCATCTGCCCCCCTGGTGGTCAGTGCACATCATAGTGACCAGTCGTTCCACCATTTGGTCAATTTGCATATTACCTTTTTATTATATAGGAATATATATATATATATATATATATATATATATATATATATACACACACACACACACACACACACACACACACACACACACACATATACTTGAAAAAAAAATTTTCTCTAAGTTTACCCAAGACCCTGGCAACTTTGGTTATCTTTCATGAGTGAACTGGTAACCTGAAGGAAAGATGCAGGAAGGAAGCTTAATTTTCATACTTTTGTTTTAGTGTCAGGTTCCCAAGACTCAGAGCCTAAGACAGGGATTCTTGAGTGTGTGCTTTTAGGAAAAGGGGAATGAGGTAAGAAGGTTAGGGTGGGGATTAAAAACCAAGCAAGAATGTATCTTGGCTGGAGTCTAGCTTCTGCCTGATACCTTGAGGAGCTCTGGAATGTGAATTTCACCATAATGTGGGTCCTTCCATGAGACAAAGATTCAGGCCTTTGTATCCTTATCAGTCAGCAACTGGCTGTGAGCTGCGGACAGCAGGAGGGAGTATCTTCTCAGGAGAGGTGGCTCTTAATGGCCAAAAGCAAATTTCTAGAAAAGGCATCAGCTCTAAGGAATTAGTAATCAGTTAGAAAGAGGGATCTGGGCCCAATAGGGACCTCTTTTTGTGATTTGTCTAGATTCTAAAATCAGCATGAACACCAAAATTTAAGCAGAAAGCCTTAGAAATCCTTAGCAAGACTCCAACTTGAAATCATGTTAGTCAATTTTTCCAGCAGTATTGGAACACATTGTGTTTTTCTGGACGAGCGCCACATGAAATAGTTGGCTTGCATGTAGGTGACCTTCTGTTCGAAAAATCCACAACTTTAAACACTGGACTCATAATCATTGATGAGAGTCTCCAGGATACAAATGTAACAGCAGTTTTTTTTGTCTCTCATCCCAGACTCATCCCAGAACAGAATGTTAGGGGGACCAACCATATTATTTAGTCTCTATTCTTTATTTTTCCTACCAAATGTAGTTATGAATGCCGGATATGTTGTACAAAAAAAATTATCCAAAAATTGGACAAAAGGCAAAAGATGATTTTAAGTGACCTTTTAATATATTAGAACACACACACACACACACACACACACACAATTGATTTCAGAGAAGAATGGAGTGAGAGAGAGACACACACATCAGTGATGTTGAGAAAATCATTGATCAGTTGCCTCCTGCAAACCCCACACTAGGGATTGAGCCTGCAACCCAGGCATGTGCCCTGACCAGGTATCGAGCCATGACCTCCTAGTTCATAGGTCAATGGTCAATGTTCAACCACTGAGCCATACCGGCCAGGCTTAGAGCATTTTCTTTTTTTTTCTTTCTTTTTTATTTTTTTTATTTATTGCTTAAAGTATTACAAAGGGTATTACATATGTGTCCATTTTATCCCCCCGCCCTAGAGCATTTTCTAATAGACTCATCTGAGGGTCATTCTCTCTCAGGAAACATAACTTGTTTTGCTGGCAATTGATTAGCAATAGATTCTCACAACTCTACCAAATTAGATGTTAGCTTATAGAAACTGGTAAGGTATGATCCTCCCCACCCCCTTTGTAAAGAAGATAACCTAAAGGTTATGGTTTATGCCTTCTAGGGTATAAACCACTTCCACATCTAACTCAACAATCTGATTTCAGCATTCCTTTTCCTACTGATACTTATGTCCCAGTTTCTCTTATCCTTATAAAACTCTTTTTTCTGTCCTCTGGTTCCTTCACTGATGAGTTAAAACTTGGACATGCTCACTATTCATATGAGAATCATGCCTTTTAAATAATTTGAGAAAATATGCATTTTCAGTGTAAACTAACAGTGTAAATTTATGTGTTAAATATACACACAGAGTAGCTTGCTATAAAATAATACATTGGATGACATAAATCCTAGTGGAAATGCTTCCAGAATCATTGTGCATCATCTTCGCTCTTGAAGGCAGGGTTGTATGTATTTAAATCTGGCTTATGACTATTAGCCTGGCTGCTGAAGTACTTGACATACTGCCATAGGTAGTACTTTGAAAAATGGCTTCACCAGTAAAAAGAATAAAAATAAAAATTAGTCATATATTTTTCCAGGTGCATTTCCCTCAAAAATCCCATTGGCAGAGCCCATGGGACCAAGGTTGCCAAATTTAGCAAGTTAAAATACAGACTATCTAGTTAAACTTGAACTTCAGATAAAAACATTTTAGTATAAGTAGATCTCAAATAGTGCAAGTATTTTATCTGAAAAGCCTATTGGTTTGGGTTGTAGGAAGCAGGCAGGGGAAGCAAGGTGTTTTCCAATAGTGCCAGAAATGCAAAGGATGGTAGCCAGAGTCTGAGTCCTATGCTGGGAAATACCAAAGGCCAAACCCAGGAAGTGGAATCCTGTTATCAACTGCAAGGTGTGAAAGTATGAGTTTGTGTGTGTGTGGGGGGGAGGTTGGGGGTTAAAGGGGGGGATGAGGACACATTTGTAATACCTTAACTAATAATAATAAAAAAATATATGAAAGGAAAAAAAATACCAATATAAAACAATTTAAAAAAAAAAAAAAAAAGAAAGTAGTATCCCTGAGTAGGGAGCTAATTGGCACTGTAATAGGGCAAACAGCTAGAGCCAGGCATGGGACCAATGAAGAGAATTCACAGAGCTGCTCTGAAGGCTAATGTGTGAAAGTGGGTTTTTATTTCCCGGACACTCTGGAAAGTCCATCCAGATAAATGAGTTGACTAGACATATGTAAAATTCAAAGAGAACATATTTTTTAAATTGTGGTAAATTATACATAACATTTATTGTTTTAACCACTTAAAAGTGTACAACTCAGTGAACTATCACCACTATCTATTTCAAGAATATTTTCATCTTCCCAAATACAAATAATCTAATCATTAAACAATAACTCCCCAGCTCCTGGTAACCCCTACTATACTTTGTCTCTTTGTGGATTTGCTTATTCTAGGTAACTCATACAACAGGAATCATACAGCCTTTGTTCTTTTGTGTCAGGCTTATCTCACCAAACATAACGTTTCCCAGGTTCATTGCCATGTATCAGAATTTCATTTCGTATTAAGGCTGAATAACATTCCATTGTACATACATACCACATTTTGTTCATCCATTAAGAGGACATTTTGTGGACATTTTATTTTTTTAGTTTGCCTACGTCATAGTTATTTATTGCTACATAAAAAGCACTCCATAACTAAGTGTATTAAAATAACAACCTTCTTTAAAAAATTGCTCTTGAGTCTTTGGATATCCTTGGCAGTTCTGTTGATTTGGGGCAGGCTTCAGCGACCTCAGCTGGATTGTCTGTCATATCTATGCTTCCTTCTAGGTTGGCTCAGCTTAGGTGGCTTGTCTCTGCTCCATGTGGTCTCTCATTTTCCAGCAGGTTAGCCTGAGCTTGTTTACATGAAGTAGAATGAGAATTGTGCAAGGCATCTTGAAGCCTAGTCTTGGAACCAGCACAATACCACTCTTGCCTCAGTCATTTTGGTCAGAGTAAGTTACAAGGCCAACCTCAATTCAAGGGATGGGAAATAGACTCTACCATTTCATTGGAGGAGCTCAACAAACATAGCATCTATCCAGAAATATGGAGAAAAGAATAATTATGGCCACCTTTGCAAACAGTCTACCACAACCTATTAAACTAGAATAAAATTTGTCTGAAAGTTTGTTTTTCTACTTCTCAAATTGATCAACAAACTCAATGCAATCCTATAAAAATTCTAATTGTGTTTTTTTCCTTAAGGAATGGACACACTAGTTTTAAAATTCATATGAAATTTCAAGGGGCCCAGGACAAACAAAACAATCTTGAGAAAGAAGACAAAGTTGCAGAACTCACAATTCTCAATTTAAAAACTTACTACAAAGCAACAGCAACCAAGATAGTATGGTTCTGGCATAAGGATAGAAATATAGACTAATGGATAGGATTGAGATTCCAGAAGTAATCCTATATATCTTTGGTCAATTACAATTTAACAAGAATGCCAAGACCATTCAATGGGGAAACAATAGTGTTTTCAACAACTGGTTCTGGGACAGCTGGCCATCCATAGGCGAAAGAATAAAGTTGGATCCCTACCTCACATCACATACAAAAGTTATCTCAAAATGATAGGAGGGAAGGTCACACAATAAGAATAGGACCACAGATGTTTAATGATTATTCACCTTACTAACTATGGATAAGAGGTTTTCTTACAGACCCTGAGAAACTGGAGGATGTGCAAAAAGAAAAACAGAGCTCTAAAAAGATGAGACATCTCAGAGCAAGGATGGGTCCATGGCTCAGAAAAGAAAATGCATTTTGAGGACAAAGGACAGGATGCACTTTGATTTGGTTGCTGTGCCTCTGGGAGTTTGCCTCAGGAATGTGACCCCTTCTCTGGTTTTAACACCATTGAAAATTAACTACTTTCCTATTGGACTTCAATATCTTGGAAGGTGAGACACAACCACAGACCCTGAGGCCATCCCTCCTCTTCCCCATTGCATGCAGCCTTTCCACCTTATCCCTATATAATCAGTCAGCTCATAGGAGGTGGTTATTGATTAGTGCTATTAAAATGATATAAAGAGATTAGGTTATACTTTTCTATATTTCCTGAATTTTTGCAATCAGCATGTGTTATCTGTACAATCATAAAAATCAGTAAAACTAGTTCCATCTTGAAGAAAAAGATACCTTGGTCTCCAATAATGAGTGGTTAACCCTCTCTGTCTTATCCTCTTTAACTACTAGACTGCATTCATATCCTGGGACTTCTTTGAACTTCCCCACTGCACTATCCTACAAGGAAGGCAATGTAGATTTCTCTCTGTTCCGTAAAAGCTTAAGAGATGCCAAGGTGAGGCCAAAAGTCATACCAGAGAAGGACAATGACGGCCAATTCCAGGATCTTTAGCCAGTTGCCACATTCAGGGTTCTTAGGTAGAGAGTTGCCACAAGGCTTTACAGTTAAGCTTGTATGACACCTCTCCCAGGAATTCTGAAGAGCTAAGCACAGGTCATGCCACTGACCTCACCAAACCATAAGCCTCCCTCAGCCTTGGGAACTCTCTCCATTCCCGAACTTCGCTCTCCACTAAGCTAGTCTATCCCATGCCTCCTGTTTTCTCATTGTGGTGCCACTCATTGTCTAGAGCTTGGGAAAGTTTCCCTGAGGCCACTGAAATACATGGATTAGGGGTATCTTTGGAGATCATTTTAACCTACTACCATTGTATTTTCCTTGTAATACAAAAAAAGGTTAAGGGGAGAGTGAAGAAAACTTGAGGGCACTGTTAGCCTACAAAAAGGGTTGAAGGGGAGAGGGAAGTCTAGGGGCCATGCAGACAGATCAAGCCAGTTTCACAATTTTACCTGGGGCCAGGATGAAGTGGTTTACTTCAAAGCTCCTGTAACTGGTTGAACCACATCTTCTCTGTCCTAACTTGGTAATGTCTTGGGCAATAAACTTCATTCATTATTCCAACTTGGCTTGTCATTAGCTAACAATTCTTAAAACAGTTTACTGTCAAATATATATTCTTAGTTTGGTTCATGTTTTTGCCTCCTTTTCACATAAGCTACCATATATCTTGTTTAAGAGCTTTATAGTCCAGTTTAAATTCTGGTTCACTGCTTATGGAGCTTGCACTGGCAGAGCAGATAATGTGGCTGTCATAACATTTATTCATTAAAAAAAATGTTTGCTGAGTGTCTCTACGTGTTACCAGGGAATGAGACAAACAAGATAGCCCTTTCTTTAGGGGTTCAGCAATTATTCTTTATGGCTGCTGGAGTTGATAGACACTAAATTGTTTAGAAGACACCATTCCCTAGTCAGAAGACACCATTCCCACGCTCAGAAAAGAAAAAGCTGGTGAATTCATTTGTTTATTTGTTGATTTGTTGATTTGTCTACTGACTAGGGAATGGTGTCTTCTAAACCATTAACGAACTTCCTTGTTTTGGGGCTAGAATTCCATAGAAAGAACATTGTCCAGCCTGTAAACTTCCCAGGGAAACTTGATGCCTACCCCCAAGGTATCCATCTCCATTACAGAGCAGGGCACAGCAGCAAGGTCTAAATGGGATGGCATTATGCTGATACACTGAATAAATCCATATTACATATTACTGGTTGATTCAATCTCCCACCAAATATTTTCAAAGCTTCAATTCACTTGTGGACACTTACATTCATTCTTTTATTGATTCCTCTGAAAGTATATGTTAAGCACCATCTGTGGGTGGATGAGAATTATCGGCATCATTCCCAAGATGGAGGCTTTTTGGGAGACTGGTCATTCCATTTCTAGTGCCTCTACAGGCTGACTGACTTTAGCTGGAGCTGCTCTGTGCAATCACTATAATCTCGGTGGGTCTGAGATTGGGGATAGATCCCCACATCTTCCTGCAAATGAGGACTGGAGTTGTAGAGATGAAAAATGGGGTGCTTCTGCTGAAATCCTAAGATATCCTGACCTTACATCAATCGCATTAAGAAGGAGGAAATGATATGCTGGTTGTATATTTTTAGGTATTATCTCTTGGCTGTGATGTCCCTTATATCTTCCAAAGACTCCTTTCCCTTGATTACTGTATCCCAAGACCCACGTTCCCAGGTACTTTGGAGACGTCTGCCATATCCTCCTTTTGTCTCCCTTCAGCATGGAAACCAGTAGTCATCAATTGTCTCACCCCTGTCCTAGGTGTCCAGGTGTATGACCATCTTCCTTACTTCTGCTGACCATCATCTGTAAAACACACAGATGGCTGCATGGTGAAAGATAACCAACCAATGTCCAAGCTCAGAAAAAAGAAGGTGGTGAATTCATTTGTTTGTTTTCCTTTTGGGTTGTAAGAATAAATCATTACTCATTCAATAAATTGTTGAGCACCTTTATGTATGCATAAACACTCTGTCTTTAGAGGCCGCTTCACTGTTAAAGGCTGCTATTTACTCCCTCCCACCCTTGCTTTTCAGAAACAGTGGGAGGAAGGGAGAAAGAGGTGAGGGAGAGAGAGAGAGAGACAACAGTGATGAGAGAGAATTATTGATCAGCTGCCCACTGCATGCTCCCCACTGGCGATTAAACTTACAACCCAGGCATGTGCCCTGACCAGGAATTAAACCATGACCTCGTGGTTCATAGGTTGATACTCAACCACTGAGCCACGCCAGGCAGGCTGCCTGTCTTCTTATCCTATACCTTTTCCACTATACAGGACATTTTTGTAAAATTACTTTTAAGGTTTGATATGTGTTGACTGTCATTTAGACTACCCTACATATGGAAAATAAGTAGACTTAACAAATACTTATAATTTGGGTTTAAAAAGTCCTACTCTTAAGTGAAAGGGAAAGGGTTGGCTTTCTAAATTATACAAAAATTTTCCATCTTTTATCCATTTATTTCACTGATTAACTGCTCATCTTCTTGCTTACCGTAGATAATGATAAAACTGATAAGAACTTCAGCGTACAGCCCTGCCCTGTGTGGCTGAGTTGGTTGGGCACCATCCCATGCACTAAAGGGTTCCTGGCTTGATCCTGGGCCAGGGGCATGCAGGTGGCAACCAATGGATGTTACACTCTCACATTGAAGTCTCTCTCTCCCCCTCTCTCTAAAAATCAATAAAAACATTAAAATAAAGAACTTAACCTTACATAAAGAGCAATTATTCCCTAGTTAACATTTAGTAAAGATACTCTTATTATATAACATATGAACCATATAACATATGTTAACCATATAACATATGAACTATACCATCACTTATACATAACAAGAAATTATTCTCCAGCTTTTAGTTGATATATTCTTGTTATATGCCTTTTTAAAAAATAGCAGGTATGATCCTTCAATGCTTGGTAATCTAAGCACAAGAAAATCTTAGATTTGGCCATCTTATCCAGGACATACTGTTATGAATTAATATGTTTTCTCTTGCTTTTTAAATTTTTTGTACTTGTTTATAATTTAAAAAAAAACCCCAATGTCTATTCGGTAAGCATTTTTGTGAGTAAAATGATTTATTTAATAAATATACTCTGATCATGCTGAGGGGAGATATTTTGTGATTCTATTTCTACAAAGAACTTCTCTCTATATGATAAAAACACCCAGGAGATGATGTGCTTTGCTGAAATGCTTTGGTTCATGCTCATGAATTTGGTTTTTATTTTCTCTCAATGTGTTCTACAGTTTTCTGTATATTTTTCCACATTACTTCTTCTAGGAAGGGCTCATATTTCAGTTTTTCTATATCAGTCACAAGTGAATTCTTTAAAATACAATTCTATGGTGTGATGTTAATGTAGTGTAGAGAAATTGTTTTCACAGTGTTTGAGACGATAAAATGTAATTTAAGTCTTTTTGTTAAATAATTAAAGTGTACATATCACAGGAAACTCCTCCTCTTTCTTTCCTCCCTCTCTTCATATTTAACACCAATCCATCCCTTCCTGCCGGCCTCAGCAGCTGTTGTTCCTTTTTGTTCAGCACATCAATCTGTGGACTTGGCCTCCCCTCTCCCATTTCTCTGTGGACTCTGGTTCATCAGATTTCCCCTTTTATGCCTTTGGCCTCATTTTTTTCCTGTCTGCTAGCTGTAGCCTGCTTTTTATAACTGAGCTAAAATTCCCAACCTGATAACAAAATCAAATTATCTTAGCCTGATAAAACCAATGACCTTTCTGCAAAAATTAACCCAAGAAGCAACAGAAAACGGAAGGTCAGTAACTAACAGAAGAATTAGGAAAAAAATATTTAAAAATAATTATTAATGATAATAACTATATTTATTAGCCTTGCTAAACATCTAGCTATATTTAAGTGCCATCCTAAACACTTTATTTTTTTATTTTTTATTTTTTTAATACATTTTATTGATTTTTCACAGAGAGGAAGGGAAGAGGATAGAGAGTTAGAAACATCGATGAGAGAGAAACATTGATCAGCTGCCTCTTGCATACCCCCAACTGGGGATGTGCCAGCAACCAAGGTACATGCCCCTGACCGGAATCGAACCTGGGACCCTTCAGCCCGCAGGCGGATGCTCTATCCACTGAGTCAAACCGGTCAGGGCCTAAACACTTTATAAGTTTATCTTACTAAATCCTCAACAATAATATGAGATAGGTATTATTATTACTACCACCATTTTACAGAGAAGGAAATTAGGTTTAAAGAAATAAAGTAAGTTGCCCGGCCAGCGTGGCTCAATGGTTGAGCATCGACCTATCAACCAGGAGGTCATGGTTCGATTCCTGGGCAGGGCACATACCCAGTTGCAGACTTGATCCCCAGTGGGGGATGTGCAGGAAGCCAGAGATCAATGATTCTCTCTCATCATTGATGTTTTTATCTCTCTCTTTCCCCCTTCCTCTCTAAAATCAATACAAATATATATTGAAAAAAAAGGAAGTAAAGTAAGTTGCCTTGGGTTATATAGCTTTATTTATTTCACTTATTGGGAAAGAACCAGAGTAGGACCCAAGTTTGTTTGATCCTCTTAAGCATGTTTTCTCACTTGATCCAGACAATTTAATGAGTGAGAATTTTAAGGAATGAGAATTTCCTTTGTGTGTCTTTTGAACATAGAAAATAAGAAATAGTTTACCAAGTTTCTTGGTAAAACTGAGTTAATTTTCCACACCTATACTATACATGGACGCAAAAATCTTAAAATTTATCAGATTGAAGCCAGGATCATATTAAAACATTAATGTTGTCTGACCCAAAAGAGTTTATTTTAGGGAACATGGCTATAAATCACATACTCTGGCCTATAACAAAGTAGGTCATTTTCATCAACATTCAAATAATTTTCATTTAAAATTATACACAGAGAGGCTCACATTTATACGCACAAAACTCCCTCTTGACACACCTATGCCCAACCTGTTCCCTTACGGAGAATTGCTGTTCTTGCCATTTTTACTTTCCATCCTCACATACTCTCTAGAATCCACTTAGATCAGGCTTTCACTCCACCAAGATGGCTCTTATCAAATTTAATGATCTATTTTCATTTTAACTAACAGCACTTGGCATGCTTTATCATTGTCCTTTTGGAAATGGTTTCTCCACTTAGCTTCCAAGACGCTACTCCCTTATGGTTCTCCTCTTACAGTTCTGGCTGCTCCTTCTGTCTCCTTTGCCGGCTCCTCTTCATCTTCCTGACCTCTGAACAGTGGAGGGACCCTGGACTCAGATACTAGAGTTCTTTTTTTTCTCTGTCTATCTCATGATCTCATCCAGTCCTGGCTTTTTAATTTAATTTTTTCTTTGTTGATATAATTACAGATATCTCCCATTTTCCCCCTTCAATTTTTATTTTATTAAAGTAATATATACACATTCTAAAAAGTCAAATAGTACTTGTGAGGTAATAGAAAAATATATGTATATTGGCCTATACCCCCGGTTCCTGGCACAGAGATCCTAAAACCCCTGTCATTTCCTAAGTGTTAAGAGCCCTAGGAGCATCTTTTGCGCCTTGAGATGACTCTGAGTGATGGCTCCTGGAAGGGGGCTGGTAACCAGAAAGATGGAGCCATGATTAGAAGCTTGGAATTTTCAGTCCCACCCATCATCCTCCAGAGAGGGGAGGGGGCTAAAAACAGAGTTCATAATTGATGCCCATGGGAGAAAGCCTCCATAAAAATGTCAATGGTGCAGGGTTCAAAGAGCTTCTGGGTTGTCAGACACATCTGCACCAGAAGATGACATCAGAACTCCATGGGGACAGAAGCTCCTGTGCTTGGGACCTGCCCAGATCTTGCCATCTGTATCCTTTATCATTTCTTCTAATATACTGGTAAATGAAAGTAAAGGTTTCCCTGAGTTCTGTGAGCCACTCTAGCATATCAATTGAACCCAAGGAAAGGTCACTGGAACCTTCAATGCATAGCCCCATCGGTCAGAAGCACGGGGTGGGTTTGGGACTGGCGTCTGAGGTTGGAGGCAGGGGGCAGTCTTGTGGGACCGATATCTCAACTTGTGGGATCTGGCACTATCTTCCAGATAGATAGTGCTAGACTTGAGTTAAATTGTAGGACACCTAGCTGATGTAGAGACTTGCTTGTTGTTGTGGGGAAAAAAGCCTTCACGTATTTGGTGACTACAGGTGTCGGAAAGGAAGTGTTCTCTGTGAAGGTAAAGGAGACACACAGGGAATAAAGGAATAGTAGAGAAGAACTGGATTTCCCCCCTGCATTGGAAGGAAAAAGAGAACCCCCGAGTTTCCTCTTTTGGTACTAAAAAGGCTGTGACAAAATAGAGTATTTCCCTTTCCTACCCCTCCTTACTTTCTTTACTCCTCCTCTCCAGAGGCATCTAATTTTTACTCTTTTACCTGTCTGCTCTGGCTTTTTGCACCCTCTACTTTTTTGTCAATAATATGCACATGCTACCTTCAGATATTACCTATAGACTTCATATTATGGTAGATGAGAATTTATTCTCTTATAGTGCCATTCCCTTTCCTATTATCCTTTATCTTCCGAAAATAGTTTAAGATTTGGTCAAGCCGAAGCCGGTTTGGCTCAGTGGATAGAGCGTCGGCCTGCGGACTGAAGGGTCCCAGGTTCGATTCCGGTCAAGGGCATGTACCTGGGTTGCGGGCACATCCCCAGTAGGAGATGTGCAGGAGGCAGCTGATCAATGTTTCTCTCTCATCGATGTTTCTGACTCTCTCTCTCTCTCTCCCTTCCTCTCTGTAAAAAATCAATAAAATATATTCAAACAACAACAAACAAACAAACAAACAACAAAAAAAAAGATTTGGTCAAATCAATACTTATATTGCTATATACACAAATGTAATTTCCAGCAGAGCATCCATGTTAAGAAAGTGAAAAGTCTGCATACTAACAAAACTAGCGAAAATCACTCCTGTGACAATAGAATGTTTTAGCATTATCTGTATACATAAAAGGCTAATATGCAAAGTGTCCCTGTGGGAGTTTGACCAGGAGTTCTATCACTTGCTATGATATGCACTGACCACCAGGGGGCGGCACAGAACAAAGGCCTGGCCAGCAGCTGGCAACTGGGGAAGGGAGGCCCCGGCCAGCAGCTGGAAGGAAGACCCTGGTCAGCAGCCGGAAGGCCCTTATCGGCCCTGATCGCCAGCCAGGCCTAGAGACCCTTCCCATGCACGAATTTCGTGCCCTGGGCCTCTAGTATAGTTATAAATTTATAGTATAAAATGTGATCACTATTGGTAAGAAGTTGATTCCTGGGTAATGGAAATGAGATTTACTACCATTTAAAACTGACAGCTGCATCTCTATCGTGGAGATCCCCTTGGTTCTGGAAGGGGGTTCTTTTTAATTGGGCAGATGGGAGGTAGGTAGGGGAAGGGTGTAGCCGGACACTCTGGGAGTTGTCAATGCTGCTCTTTTCATCATGCTCTTTGGTACAAGGAGTTTGAAGTTTGCCAGAAGACAGTTTTCCCTAAGACTAAGGATCCCTCTGAGAAGGAAGTCATTGAAGCCTTGAGCACTTCCTTCAGGAAGGCCAGTGTTACTATATCACCTCTGATTCCCTGAAGTAACACTGAGAGGGCAGCAAAGGATACCAGGGGCTTACCCAGGAGAAATTCACCATGAAGGAGAGAGAAGCCTGGTCTGCTGAACTGGGCTTAACATTGCTGGCTGGGAGGACAAGCCCAGGCAATATAAATTTTACTCTAGCATCACAGGTGTGTCCCAGAAAAAAGAGGCCTTGGCATTTTTTTTAAACATTGGAATTGCAGATTATCCGAGCACTTAAGTTTTAATAGCTCCATCTTGTGAACAATCTTTGCTATAGCAGATCTTCTGTGTTTCAACAGTGACACCTTGTGGGGCAGAGGAAGGAGAGACTGGGGTCTGTGAGGGCTATAGCAGTTTTCCATCTTTCATTTTTTCAGATATATATACCTACGTGTGTGTGTGTGTGTGTGTGTGTGTGTGTGTAAAATTGACAAGTAAATTGTAGTTTATTTTAAATGTGCAATGTGATATTTGATATAGGTATACAGTTAGATTCCCATTATTGAGTTAGTCCAGCCATCATTTTGTTTTGTGAGAACTAAAGTTCTACTCTCTCATAAATTTTCAGTTATACAATACAGTACTTGAACTATAGTCACCACATTATCATTAGATCCTCAGACCTTACTCATCTTATAACTGAAAGTTTGTAATCATTTACCAACTTCTCTCTAATTTCCCTACCTTTAAGCCCCTGGAAATCACCATTCTGCTCTCTGTTTAGATGAGTTAGACTTTTTTCTTTATTCCACATATAAGTGATGCTATGTTTGGTTTTTATAACTTTAGGATAATGCTCTCCAGATTCATCCATGTTGTTAGAAATGGCAGGATTGCCTTCTTTGTTGTTGTTGTTAATCCTCACCTGAGGATATTTTTTCAATTGATTTTTAGAGTGTGCAAAATGGGGAAAAGAGGGGGAGAGGGAGAGAGAGATGTGAGAGACACACATCGATTAGTTGCCTTCTGCATGCTCATCAACCTGGGCGGGTATCAAACCTGCAACCTTGACCAGAAATCAAACTTGAGACCCTCTGTGCCATGAGTCAGCACTCTAACCACTTAGCAAACCTGCCAGGGCAGGGTTACCTTTTTATGAATGTACTAGAGGCCCAGTGCATGAAATTCGTGCCGGGGGGGGGGGGGGTCCCCTCAGCCCAGCCTGCACCCTCTCCAATCTGGGATCCCTTGCACAATCCAGGACTGCTGGCTCCCAACCGCTCGCCTGCCTGCCTACCTGATTGCCCCTAACCGCTTCTGCCTGCCAGCCTGATCACCCCCTAACCGCTCCCCTGCCAGCCTGATTGACGCCTAACTGTTCCCCTGCTGGCCTGATCGCCCCCAACTGTCCTCCCCTGCTGGCCCAATTGCCCTCAACTGCCCTCCCCTGCAGGCCTGGTCCCCCACAACATCCCTCCCCTGCAGGCCTGGTCCCCCCGACTGCCCTCTCCTGCCCTGCCAGCCATCTTGTAGTGGCCATCTTTGACCACATGGGGCGGCTATCTTGTGTGTTGGAGTGATGGTCAATTTGCATACTAGTCATGACTAATTAGCATATCAGGGCTAATTAGCATATCCATCTCTGATTATATAGGATAATATTCCATTATATATCAATGTAGATGTGGATATATATTACATTCATCCATCCACAGACACTTAGTTGTCTCCATATCTTGGCTATTGTGAATGATCCTGCAATGAACAGGGGGGTACAGATCTCTTTGAGATAATGATTCATTACTTTAGATATATACCCAGAATATAGGATTGCTGAATCATATAGTAGGTCTATTTTTAATTTCTTGAGGGACCGCCATAGTGTTTTCCGAAGTGGCTGTACTATTTACATTCCCACCAACAGTGCACATGGTTTTGTTCCATATCCTCACTAGCATTTGAAATCTCTTGTCTTTTTGATAATAGCCATTCTAACAGGGGTGGAACAATATCTCATTGTTTTGATTTGCACTTCTCTGATGATGAGTGAGCACTTTTTCATATACCTGTTGGCCATTTGTATGTCTTCTTCAGAAAAATGTTTATTCAGATGTTTCCCCCATTTTTTAATGTTTCCTTTGGAGTGGGCTATTGAGATGTATGAACTTATAGCTTTTGGATATTAACCCCTTACTGGGTATGTGGTTTGCAAGTATTTTCTCCCATTCTATAGGTTGCCTTTTTATTTAAAAAATATATTTTATTGATTTCAGAGAGGAAGGGAGGGGGAGAGAGAGAGAGAAACATCAACGATGAGAGAGAATCATTCATTGGCTGCCTTTGCACACCTCCTACTGGGGATGGAGGCCAAAACCCGGGCATGTGCCCTTGACTGGAATTGAACCCGGGACCCTTCAGGCTGCAGGCTAACGCTCTATCCACTGAGCCAAACCAGCTAGGGCAGTTGCCTTTTCATTTTATTGATGGTTTCTTGTGCTGTGTTGAAGTTCTTTGGTTTGATGTAGACCACTGGCTTATTTTTGCTTTTGTTGCCTTTGCTCTTGGTGTCAAATCCAAAAAAATCACTGCAAAGATCAATGTGAAGGAGCTAATGCCTATGTTTTCTTCTAGGAGTTTCATGGTTTCAGGTCTTACCGTCTTGAACCATTTTGAATTGATGTTTGTATATAGTATAAGATAGGAGCCCAGCTTCTTTCTTTTTTTCCCCCTGCATGTGGACATTCACTTTCCCAGCACCACTTAATGAAGATACTATCCTGTTTTCACAGCACCACAACCTAGATAATTGAACAGAAACTACTTTGTTCCATTATCTATGTATCTGTCTTTATACCACATTGTTTTGATTACTATAGTTTTGTGATATAATCAGAAAGAGTGATACCTCCAGCTTTGTTTTTTCTCCATATTTTTTTTTTCTGTTTGGCGTCTTTTGTGGTTGCATACAAATATCAGGATTGTTTTTCTATTTCTGTGAAAATATTATTGGAATTTTGATAGGGATTTCATTGAATTTATACATGGCTCTGGGTAATATGAACATTATTGATTTTAGAGAAACACTGATTTGTTGTTCCACTTATTTATGCATTCATTGGTTAATTCTTATATGTGCCCTGACCAGGGATCAAACCCACAACCTTGGCATATCGGGACAACGCTCTAACCAACTGAATTACACAGCCAGGGCCTAGAATGAACATTTTAACAACACTAACTCTTCCAATCTCTGTATCTTGTTCAATTTCTTTCATCAGTGTTTTATAGTTTTTAGTATACAGATCTTTCACCTACTTGGTTAAATTTATTTCTAAGTATTTTATTGCTTTTGATGCTATTGTAATAGCATTGTTTTCTTATTTTCTCTTTGATAGCTGTTTGATAATTCATAGAAATCCAACAGATTTTCATAAATTGGTTTTGCAGCTGTACTGAATTCATCCATCTTTTATTCTTTTTTTAAAAAAATATATTTTATTGATTTTTTACAGAGAGGAAGGGAGAGAGACAGAGAGCTAGAAACATCGATGAGAGAGAAACATCGATCAGCTGCCTCCTGCACATCTCCCACTGGGGATGTGCCCGCAAGCCAGGTAGATGCCCTTGACCAGAATCGAACCCGGGACCCTTCAGTCCGTAGGCCGACGCTCTATCCACTGAGCCAAACCAGTTTTGGCGCTTTTATTCTTTTTTGTTGTTGTTAATCGTCAGCCAAGGATATTTTTCCATTGATTTTTAGAGAGTGGAAGAGAGAGGGAGAGACAGAGAGAAATATCCATGTGAGAGACACACATCGATTGGTTGCCTCTTGAGCATCCCCCGACCAGGGTCGGGGAAACTGCAACCGAGGTACATGCCCTTGACCGGAATCGAACCTGGGACCTTTCAGTCCACAGGCCAACGCTCTATCCACTGGGCCAAATCAGGTCGGGCCATCTTTTATTCTTAAAGCCAGCTATACACAGGATAGATCCTCTGGACTCTTCCTTAGCCTACATGGAAGGACACACACAGTACACAAGATGTACTATATGACTTTCTCCTTAGTGTAACGGAAAAGTCCTCAAGAAATTCAACCCTTGCTGTTATATTCCAGTTCTTAATTTTTCTCCCCTATTCTTAGATACCAATCTCTCTGCAACAATGCTTCCTTCTCATCTCTCAAAGGAAGCCTTCATTCATTCTTTGGAACAACCCACTCCTTCAAGATGGATTGTACTGTACTCCCAGCAGTATATTCCTCAAATTTTGGAGACCGTTCTGAACAGAATGCTTCCCATGAGTGAATACCACCCTCAGTACTACTGACATTTTAGACCGAGTAAGTGTTTGTTGTGGAGGACTGCCTTATGCATTGTAGGTAGCATTCCTGGCCGCTACCCACTAGATGCCAGTAGCAAAACTCTATTTTGAAACTGAGAACTGTTTCCAGCAGGGTTCTGCTCTTCCTAAGAGGCAATTATCTTTATCGGTTCAATCAGTGGGGGTAAGGATGGGCCTACCAGAACAAGAGATTATCAGGGAGGAAAATTTTTGAATTTAACACCCTCCCCCCCCCCCCAAATATTACACTGAGAATACATTCTTTTTTTTTTTGTTTTGTTTTGTTTTGTTTTTTTAAATTGTATTTCTTTTTTTTTTTTATTGCTTAAAGTATTACAAAGGGTATTACATATGTGTCCATTTTATCACCCCGCCCTAGACAGTCCCCTAGCCTCCCCTATCCCCCAGTGTCTTATGTCCATTGGTTATGCTTATATGCATGCATACAAGTCCTTTAGTTGATCTCTTACCCCCCTACCTCCTGCCCCCCAACCCTCCCCGGCCTTCCCGCTGCAGTTTGACAATCTGTTTGAGGCAGCTCTGCCTCTGTATCTATTATTGTTCAAAAGTTTATAATGGTCTCTATTATCCATGAATGAGTGAGATCATGTGGTATTTTTCCTTCATTGACTGACTTATTTCACTTAGCATAATGCTCTCCAGTTCCATCCATGACGTTGCAAATGGTAAGAGTTCCTTCCTTTTTACAGCAGCATAGTATTCCATCGTGTAGATGTACCACAGTTTTCTAATCCATTCATCTACTGATGGGCACTTAGGCTGTTTCCAGATCTTAGCTATGGTGAATTGTGCTGCTATGAACATAGGGGTGCATATATCCTTTCTGATTGGTGTTTCTGGTTTCTTGGGATATAATCCTAGAAGTGGGATCACAGGGTCAAATGGGAGTTCCATTTTCAGTTTTTTAAGGAAACTCCATACTGTCTTCCATAGTGGCTGCACCAGTCTGCATTCCCACCAGCAGTGCACAAGTGATCCTTTTTCTCCACATCCTCTCCAGCACTTGTCGTTTGTTGATTTGTTGATGATAGCCAGTCTGACAGGTGTGAGATGATACCTCATTGTTGTTTTGATTTGCATCTCTCGGATGATTAGTGACTTTGAGCATGTTTTCATATGTCTCTTGGCTTTCTGAATGTCCTCTTTTGAAAGGTGTCTATTTAGGTCCTTTGCCCACTTTTTGATTGGATTGTTTATCTTCCTTTTGTTGAGTTGTATGAGTTCCCTATAAATTTTGGAGATTAGGCCCTTATCAGATATGACATTGGCAAATATGTTTTCCCACACAGTGGGTTTTCTTGTTGTTTTGTTGATGGTTTCTTTTGCTGTGCAGAAGCTTTTTATTTTGATGAAGTCCCATTTGTTTATTTTCTCTTTAGTTTCAAGTGCCCTAGGAGCTGTGTCAGTGAAGAAATTGCTTCGGCATATGTCTGAGATTTTGTTGCCTTTGGATTCTTCTAGAATTTTTATGGTTTCCTGTCGTACATTTAAGTCCTTTATCCATTTTGAGTTTATCTTTGTGTATGGTGTAAGTTGGTGGTCTAGTTTCATTTTCTTGCATATATCTGTCCAATTTTCCCAACACCATTTATTGAAGAGACTATCTTGGCTCCATTGTATGTTCTTGCCTCCTTTGTCAAATATTAATTGAGCATATTGGTTCGGGCCGATTTCTGGGCTCTCTATTCTATTCCATTGATCTATATGCCTATTCTTGTGCCAGTACCAGGCAGTTTTGAGAACAGTGGCTTTGTAATACAACTTGATATCTGGTATTGAGATCCCACCTACTTTGTTCTTTTTCAGGATTGCTGCAGCTATTCGGGGTCTTTTTTTATTCCAGATGAATTTTTGGAGAGTTCGTTCTAGATCTCTGAAGTATGCCGTTGGTATTTTAATGGGAAGTGCGTTGAATTTATAGATTGCTTTGGGTAGTATGGACATTTTAATGATGTTGATTCTACCAATCCAGGAACACGGTATGTTCTTCCATCTGTTTATGTCTTCCTCTATATCTTTTTTCAACGTCCTGTAGTTTTCTGAGTAGAGGTCTTTTACCTCTTTAGTTAAGTTGATTCCTAGGTAGCTTAATTTTTTTGGTGCAATGGTAAACGGGATTGCTTTTATAATCTCTCTTTCTGAAAGTTCACTACTGGTGTATAGAAATGCCTCAGATTTCTTGGGGTTAATTTTGTATCCTGCTACATTGCCAAATTCATGTATTAAGTCTAGTAGCTTTTGGATGGAGTCTCTGGGGTTTTGTATGTATAATATCATGTCGTCTGCAAATAAGGACAGTTTTACTTCCTCTTTTCCAATTTGGATGCCTTTTATTTCTTCTTCTTGCCGAATTGCAATGGCTAACACTTCCAGTACTATGTTGAACAGGAGTGGTGAGAGGGGGCATCCCTGTCTTGTTCCTGTTCTTAGGGGAAATGGTGTTAGTTTTTGCCCATTGAGTATGATGTTGGCTGTGGGCCTGTCATATATGGCTTTTATTATGTTGAGGTATGATCCTTCTACTCCCACCTTGCTGAGAGTTTTTATCAAAAATGGGTGTTGAATTTTGTCAAATGCTTTTTCTGCATCAATTGATATGACCATGTGGTTTTTTTCTTTCAGTTTGTTTATGTGATGTATCACGTTTATTGATTTGCGGATATTGTACCATCCTTGCATCCCTGGGATAAATCCTACTTGGTCATGGTGTATGATCTTTCTGATGTACTGCTGGATCCGATTTGCTAAGATTTTGTTGAGGATTTTGGCATCTATGTTCATGAGGGATATTGGCCTGTAGTTCTCTTTCATTGTGTTGTCTTTACCTGGTTTTGGTATTAGGGTGATGCTGGCTTCATAGAATGAGCTTGGAAGTGTTCCTTCCTCTTGAATTTTTTGTAGTAGTCTGAGGAGGATAGGTTTTAGTTCTTCCTTGAATGTTTGGTAAAACTCCCCTGTGAAGCCGTCTGGTCCTGGGCTTTTGTTTGATGGAAGCTTTTTGATGACTGCTTCAATTTCTTCCATAGTTATTGGCCTGTTGAGATTTTTAGATTCTTCCTGATTGAGTTTTGGAATGTTGTATTTTTCTAGGAATTTGTCCATTTCCTCCAGGTTGTCTAGTTTGCTGGAGTAGAGCTGTCCATAGTATTTTTTAACAATCATTTGTATTTCTGTGGGGTCTGTTGTTATTTCGCCTCTATCGTTTCTGATTTTGTTTATTTGGGTCCTCTCTCTTTGCTTCTTGGTGAGTCTGGCTAGAGGTTTGTCAATCTTGTTTATCCTTTCAAAGAACCAGCTCTTGGTTTCATTGATTTTCTGTATTGTTTTTTTGGTCTCTATGTCATTTATTTCTGCTCTAATCTTTATTATTTCCTTCCTTCTGCTCACTCTGGGGTTTTCTTGTTGCTCTCTTTCTAATTCTTTGAGTTGTAGAGTTAGATGATTTACTACCATTTTTTCTTGTTTGTTGAGATAGGCCTGTAGAGCTATAAACTTCCCTCTCAAGACTGCTTTCATTGTGTCCCATAGGTTTTGGATTGTTGTGCTTTCATTGTCAATAGTTTCCAGGATGTTTTTAATTTCTTCTTTGATCTCATTGGTAACCCAATCAATATTTAATAGCATGCTATTCAGCTTCCAGGTGTTTGAGTATTTTTGGTTGTTTTTATGAGAATACATTCTGAGAACATAATGTATGAAGTTTGAGTACACAGATGGAAAAGCAATGTTACCATAAGCAACTTTGGAAGCATGAAACTCATTTTTGGAATATATCCCTGGTGCTCCCCAATATCCAGTTCTCCCTTCCTTCCTGGGCATATAAAGACTGGACTTCCCAGTCCTGCTGTGGTTTGATGGGGCCAGGTGAGAGGTCTAGCCAGTGAAATGTGAGTGGATGGGAGAGGGCCGAGGCAGTGAAAAGCTGCTGTGTGGTGCTAAGGGTTCCTTTTTCCTTTGAATATAGAGTCTCACGTTGAGATGGCTGAGCTAAAAGATCAACTAGTCTGGTTTATTGAGATACTGCCTGAAGTACAGTTACCCTGGACAGTTGCCTCGACTTTGCGTAAGAAACAACTGTTTATTATGTTAAGACACTGCAATTTTGCAATTGTTTATTACCAGAGCACAAGCTAGACTATTTCAATATAACATCCTCTTTCGGCCACTGGCCTATTTCCTAATTAATGAAGGTAACTGTGATTAGGGAAGGTGAGGTGTTTTGCTAGAAAAAATCTAATTTTTTTTTTTTTTACAAATAATAAAATACTCATTCAAATATATGTACTGAGGGCTTAGAATGTGCCAAGTACTGGACATATAACAGTATATTAAACAAACACAATTTTTGCCCTCATGGAGCTTATATTCTAGTAGGAAAGTCAGCGAAAAAGTAAATCAACAAACAACATACTTGCAAGTTGGGATAAATTTATGAAGGAAATAAACATGGCTGAGTTAAATATTAACAAATGATTCAACACTTTTCTTCACTTTCCTATCCTGTTTATCAGTAAATTCTTCAATGTTTAACTCAAAAATATATCAACGTGGTTCACTCTTGCTAATGTTAGCTTTCATGATCTCCTACCTGGATTTTTGAAATGGTCTCATGATCCTCCCCGGTTCCATCTTGTCTTCCTCTTAATGCATTCACTACACAGTAGCTATTTTATTTTAACCTAGAATATTCTAATTAAAATAAAAATTTAAAAATTGTGATAAAATAAACGCATATAGCAAAAATAGTATGTATGCTGTAAAAATTACATAAAAAGATAGGCAAAAATAAAATACACATTTCCACTTTCGAAGATTATAACTGCTAACACCTTAGGGTATAATGCTATATCTTTTTTTCCCCCCATAGCACCTGAAAGCACTGCATTTTGTAATCAAAATGAGATATTGTAACATAGGAAAGGGTGGGCAAAAGTAGGTCTAAAGTTGTATGGGCAAGTTTATTTTTGTATTATTTGAGTTATTGTATTGTTTATTTGTATTACAACTGTTCTGTGGCTTGCTCTTCCTAGTTAATGATCTCCACCTTCCACGGCAACACATTTTCAGCATACACTCAGTCCATTTACATTAAAATTTCCTCAACTGTCCTGAAAAATGCATTTTATAGGTGGCCTGTTCAAACTAGAATTTAATCCAGACTCTTATGTCCCTTAAAATTCTTTTCATAGAGTAGAGTAGTGGCTTTATTCAAAACAATAAGTTATTGAAGAGATGGGGCCAGTTATCCTGCAGAATGTTTCTCCTTCTGGATTTGTTTGGTTACTTCCTATGGTGTCGTTTACTTTGCTCCAATAGATGATAGATACTGTGTACTTCATACTCCATCTCATCAAGAGATACACTATCAGATCGATGCATAGGATGGCCTTTTAAAATAATTGTATAATGTCACTGTTGCTTAAATGCATGTATTGCTTTCTTTGCTTTGTGCTACAATACAAATTCTTTAACTTGGCATACAAGGCTCTGAAGGATTTAATGCTTGCTTCTGTTAGGTCTGACTCAGCCTTTTTGCTTTATGGAATAAGGACGGAGGTCATTTCTTCCATCTGAGAGGAGATATCAAGATCATAGGGTGATGGAACTTAATTGTAGTTGGCTGAAACCCTGCATAGATTCCTCATGGTTGGAGTAAGGGGTTGCAGCAGCATGATTCCCCCAGACTGGTTTGGTGAAGGCTCGAGAGTGGTCCTGAAGATGAAAAATGACGCAGAATACATGAGCCAAAAATGAGGATGAGGAATAGGAGTGTCAATGGTCCTATGAAGGAAAGTAGCCAGGTATACCAATTTATATTTTTTAGCCAGTAGTCCCATGAAGGTGATTGACGTTCTCTAATCTTTGCGGCCCTTTCTGTTAATTTTTGGGTGGCATCCCTAACTAGGCCAGACTGATTGACATCTTCCAGAAAGAGGCATAGACTCACTTTCTCCGCAGTTAGGAGGTCTAGTCCTCTCTGATTTTGGAGGGGGACAGTCGCTAGTGAGTTTATCTAATCCTGAATTTGAACTAAACTTTTGGCAATGTCATCTAGGCTTTCCTGTAGGTCCTGAGACAGAAATTCAAGAGATGATAGAGCAGTGGTTAAATCCCCTATGCCAATCCGACACCTGCTGAGACACTGATGGTTATGAAGAAGGGGATTATCTAGACTGCCCTTTTGTGTTAGATGTGATGGATTACAGGGACAGGTAAAGACTGAATATTGGGTGAGAGAGAGACTAGAGTACAGGTGCCTGTCCAGTTGATCGACCCTATTTTGAGTGGAATGTGGTCTCCTGTTAGGAAGGGATGTAGAAAAAAAATCCCTAACACCTGCCAAAATAATTAATTACAGCAGTGTTTGATTAGGATGCTGAGTGGAGTTTGCTGAGGTAAGCCCAGGACGAGCTGTCACTGCCTACAGCTTTCAGAGTAGCGGACTCAGTGTGACTGAAGCCAGGAACCCTCCTGGGTTTCAGCACCAAATGTAAGGGTCCCCGAAGGAACACATGAGGCCAAAAGTGGTTAAGAATTATAAATTTACTAGAGGCCCGGTGCATGAAATTCATGTACTCGGGGAGAGTGGGGGCCCCTCAGCCTGGCCTGCACCCTCTCGCAGTCCAGGAGCCCTTGGGATGTCCAACTGATGGCTTAGGCCTGTGGAGAGTGGGCCTAAGCTGTCAGTCGAGCATCCTTAGCACTGCAGCAGAGGTGGGAGAGGCTCCCGCCACCGACACTTGCCAGCCGTGACCCCAGCTTAGGGCTTCTGGCTGAGCAGCGCGCCCCCCCATGGGAGTGCACTGACCACCAGGCGGCAGCTCCTGTGTTGAGTGTCTGCCCCCTGGTGGTCAGTGCACGCATAGTGACTCATCGGTTGGCCATTCAGTCGATTTGCATATGAGTCTTTTATTACATAGGATTAGGTCATCTGGAAAACCAGATGGGCTGAGCCCCAAAATGGCACCAGCCTCCAGGGATGGGGAGGCAGAGATTTCAAAGGACTCTGAGTGGGCTTCTTCGGCTGGGAATTCTCTGGGCGGGTCCAGATCTTGGGCAAGTCCGAGAGGAAAATTACTGGTCTGAGCAAATGAATGTGGTCTAAGCTAAAGGAAATGTCGGTTGCAAAATGATCTAAAAGTTTGTTTCCCAGAGGGAGGGGGTATCGATTTGATTATCTGATCAGACCTAACAGCTTACCCTTCCAACTTTATTTCATTCCATTCTTTCCTTTGTTCTTATAAGTGTTCCCCACAGTGTTGGCTTCACCTCCCTGCAGCTGGGAAGCGCTGCCTCCGGGGGCCTCTGCACTCGCTGCCCCTTGCTCTGGGAAGCTCTCCCTTGCCACTACTCTCCTCGCCATTTCCCATTTCTTCCAATGTCAGGCATCTTCTCAAACTGGTCGTTTTACCTTCGCCTTCTCTAATTCATCTTGTGTAAGTTAGGTTCTTCCAAGGGATCCTCATATCCCACATCCCAACAACCCTGATGTTTGTTCCATGAAACTTTTTTTTTTGTCACTTTAGCATTTGATTCCTTACCTGAAGTGTGAATGGTAGGGACCTTGCTTCCGAGGCTTCCGTGCACTCAATACCAGTGCACGGCAGCCGGGAATGCAGTCCCATCGGCCTTGCCCAGGTCGCCGCACACTCTCGCGGCTGGCAGTCACAGGACGCCCCCGAGTTGTCCGAGTGAAGGCATGTGAATGGTTACTTTTGCATGAAAGCGTCTGTCCACCCGTCGCGGCGGCACCGAAGCCCAGGATCCCACCCGAGACGAAAGCCGAGCCTTCCCCGCGCAGCCCAGGCCCGTTTGGGCCCAGGTGAGCGGCAGCCACCGCCCCGACTCCCCCCACGTGATCGCGGGCGGCACGCGGACGGCGCCTGCGCGCGAGCTCCCGGAAGTGGCCGGACCGAAGCGCCAGCGGAGCGCCCGTCCGTCCCCCGGTGGGTCCGCCAGTCCGCTCCCCGGCGCTCCCCGGCCTCGTCGCTGCCGTCCCGCAGTTTCTTTGGCCGGCACGGCGACGGAGGAGCTCGCCATGGCGACGTTCATCTCGGTGCAGCTGAAGAAGACCTCGGAGGTGGACCTGGCCAAGCCGCTGGTGAAGTTCATCCAGCAGACGTACCCGAGCGGCGGGGAGGAGCAGGCCCAGTACTGCCGCGCGGCCGAGGAGCTCAGCAAGCTGCGCCGCGCCGCGCTCGGCCGCCCGCTGGACAAGCACGAGGGCGCGCTGGAGACGCTGCTGAGGTGGGCCTGGGGCCGGGCTCGGGCCGCCTGCCGCCCCCTCCCTTCCTCCTGCTTCCCTCCTTCCCTCCCTCGCACCCGGGGCCCAGACCCGGCCGCCCCGCTGGCCTGTTGGGGCGCGTAGGTGTGGTCTGCATTCCTTCCTGGTGAGCAGGAGCCGCCCCGCCGGCTGCCGCTGGCCCTGCCCGGGCTCCGGGCTCCGGGCACCGGGCACCGGTGCTGCCGGTTCGCCGCAGCCCTCGGTCCTCCCGGCTCGGGGGGTCGGATACCCCGGAGGAACGGTCAGCCACGTAATGATCGATCTCTCTTGCCACATTTACTCAGAACTAGTTTTCTCCCCCTCCCCCCTTTTTTTGGTGGGGGAGGGAATGTATTAAGACCCCCCCCCCACCTTTTTTGTGTGTGTGTGTATTTCTTGGCCAGATTTCAATTTCAAAATAGAGGTTGCTTGAGGGCTGTAGGAGAATCGGGACACTGTGGACAAATGCCTGTTACTTAACTACATTGTCCAGTTGAAATGAGCCATCTTCCCAAGTTCATCATAATCGGATGACAGGTGGAAAATTCCAAGGGTTAGGCGCTGCCATGCTTTGAGGTTACACGTGTGAGGGACATAATAGAAGGTTCAAGAGAAATAGCTTAAAGTCACTTTGTCCACCAACAGGTATGCGCGTCCCGGCGTAAATTGGTTGTTTTACAAAGGCTTATGGAGCTCGTGCTGTCTTTAATGAGAGCTCTTTTTTTTTTTCTGGCGCTTTGCAGTTAGAATAACAGAACACGTCTAGGGCACTTGAAAACATTTCTTTCGCCTCATCTCATTTTCTATGTGGAACATCCTGCCCTGGGTTCACAGGGCAAACACACCTGTGCTAGGTGGTCCGTGGAAGCCCAGGTTACACCAGCTTGTTTGTGCCGGTGACCGAGAGGTTCCGTCATGCTGCTTCCTTAGCTTTAGGGATCGTCCGCCGGGTCGCACCTTGCCTGCGTGTGGATGGCTTCGCAGCTGAGCTTTGTTCCTGTGTTGGGAGCGATGGCCACCGGTGGGTCTGCTGCAGTGACAGCGTCGTTACACTCAGGATCTTACATCCGAGAGGGCCGTTTCTCCTTAGCTCTGGTGGAGGAAGGCCATGGGAAGCTCTGTTTGGGTTGGCGTGTGCCCATGTGTGATGGTGGTTAAAGGCCCTGATTTCATTGCCAGTCACTCAGCTGGTGTAACGTCTCCTCCGCCATGGGTCAGAGCAGTAGCGAAGGAGGAAGACCTGGTTCCCCCCCAAAGGAAGCCACTGAATAGATCGCTGAGAGAGAGAGAGGATGATGATCTCGTGGTGTCAGTTTTAAAGATAAGACTGTTGGGCTGTAAAGATCATTAATTTGATATTTAGTATGAGCATTTTTTTTTTTTTAAAGTTAACCTAGGAATACTTAGGCATGCTTTAGAATTAACAAACTTTAACAGAAATTTCCAAAGCAATTTTCATGTAGGCATGAGTAGCATTCAGTGGGGGTTTTCCCTTAGTAATATTAAAAAAACATGGGTATAGTGAACACTGTGATAACAATCTTATTGAATAGAGTGTTTGTTTTGGTACCAACCCTTAAGGAACTTGGAGTTTTCGGTGACAATTGATGCATGGATTTAAGGCTAACGGACAAGAAAGAATGAATAGTGGATTGTGGTACTGATAGGGTTCTGGTGTGAACTTTAAACCTTCATTCATTTGTTTATCCCTTTATTCTTTTCCCAGGCATAAATGTGAAACTGTTCCTAGGTATAGGGCTGTTGCACAGATAGCGTCTTTGAAACTAACCATGTTTCTTTAGTCTCCTTTATACGATCCTCTCCTAGCTCATTTATTATCAACTACTCCCCCCCCCCCCCCTTCCTTACTCTTCTAGTGGGGTTAGGATAACTTAATAGATATACTACAGTCTATTATATTTTATAATGGAGGTCTGTACAAAAGTTTTTTGGGTATATATCTGTAAAAATCAAACATTGTGAGATATGTGTTCCAATCAAACAAAATATTGTTTAATGATTATGTTGGATAATTGTGTAAATAACATTAATTTACATATTTTTAACTTAATGAACTTTTAAATACAATTTTCAAAAAGGAGGGGTTAAGCTAATTCCTAAACAATAGAAGCTAGCTTGATCAGTACTGGTACACTGCTCTACAAATAGGTCCAGTGATGGAGCTGCCTTTTTATTGTTACTAAAATGGAGATGTTCCAGTAAAATTTCCTAAAATACACATTTATGTGTATTTGGTTGAGAGTGAGTGTCATCCCATATAAAGTGGCTTTAACTAAAAATTGATTAGAAGAGCCTTGATAAATGGTGAACTTTAGGGTGATCATATGGGAATCCTGTATTATAATTTTTTTTGGGGGGGGGGGAGGTGGGAGAGGAAGCTCCAGTGTTCATGTCTTTTGTGGTGATTAGTATTTTTAGAGAGAAAGCTTGGGGTCTCTTTCCATGAAAAAGTTTGGTTGTCAGCTTTCTGAAATTTTACTGGGGAATTAGATGTTGGGGATCTCAACAATCATGTATGCAGTCTTTTATACCATCTATTTTTAGTGTGGCACCTGTATCAGCTTTGGATTTAGCTGCATGTGGTAGATCTCAAGTCATCAGGGAGTTAAATTATGATTTTATTCCTGTGTAAACAGTTGGTAGAGAGGTAGTTCTGATAGTCCATGGCTGGTATAGTGGTTCTGTGAAGTTCATCAGGCTCAGGCTCCGTCCAGCTTTCCACTCTGTACAACCCTTTTTCTCAGGGTCCAGATAGCAGCCATACCCAAGTTTAAGATAGCAGGAGGGGAGAAAGGAGGTAGTGCGGAAACTGCCCCACAATACCCTGCTCATATGTAATTGGCCATTATGTATGTCTACATCTCATGGAAGGGTAGCATAAGAAAAGGAATTCTTATTAAAGGCAGCTGCATACCCAGCTAAAATCTGGATTTTGTTAGTAAGGAAGAAGGAGAGAGAATGATGTTGACAGCACTCCTAACCAAAGCTTCTCAATCTCCATCCTCCCCACTTAGCTGTGCTTGATATCCCTAACATTTCCTGTAAGTCTGCTCTCCAAATAGAGGATCTGGTAGTCAAAGGTTTCAGAGATTTTTCCACTGCAGTTTTCTCTTCCCGGCCTCATCTTTATATCCTGTCTTCAGTGGTATCTCATGTTTCTTAATTCAGATTCTTGCTGGCTTCTCTGACATGACTTGGTATATTTTGTTAGCTCCCTGCCCTCCAGGCAGTTAGATTTTCAGCTTTCTCTGCTTCATTCACTTTTCACCTTTTACAAAATTTCACTGAAACCCGCTTGTATGCTGTTGTGCCCTTTCCCATTCTTACCTTTGTTCATTTACATCTTTTTAATTTTAATTAATTTTTTAGCCCAAGCCAGTTTGGCTCAGTGGATAGAGTGTCGGCCTGTGGACTGAAGGGTCCCCGGGTTCAATTCTGGTCAAGGGCACATGCCCAGGTTGCTGGCTCGATCCCCAGTGTAGGGAATGCAGGAGGCAGCTTATCAATGATTCTCTCTCATCATTGATGTTTCTGTCTTTCTCTCCCTTTCCTTTTCTCTCTGAAATCAATAAAGTATATTTAAAAAAAGGAACCACAACACTAAAAAAAAAAAAAAATTTAGTGGCATTTTGGGAGGGAGCAGAAAAGGGTGTTTTTGTTTAAGTGAATAGGGTATCTGCATTTTCAGCTCTCCACAGTGGTTGCATCAATGTCCATTTCCAGTAGCAGGTATATGTGAGTTTTTTATTCTTCCACGTCCATCCTAATACTCACTGATTAATAATTCAAATCATTTGTTTTTTTTTTGCTATACTGATGGATGAGAGATAGTACCTTGTTTTAGGTCGCAGTGCCCTGATTTCTCTGAGGTCCAACATCTTACATTTACTGGTCACTTTAGTTTCTTTTTCTGTGAATTGCTTGTTTTTTGTTTTTTTCTCTGTTCATTTTCTAGGTTGCTAGTTTTTTCCTTACTGATTTTTAGGAGTTATTTACCTTCTCTGGCTATCCCTTCCCCTTATGTATATTGCAAATATCTTTAAATCTGTTTCTTAACTCTTAATTGTATTTATGTTGCCTTTTGTCACACAGAAGTTCTTGCAAAATGTTTTATTCTTCTTATAATCTGCTTTTACAATTTTTTCTTGTTCCTAATGTTGTGAATGTGTTATATATGATTTTGCCCCTTGATCAGATTTGTTGAAGGTTTGTAGCCACCTCTTTTTTAAAAAACATATTTTTATTGTTTTCAGAGAGGAAGTGAGAGGGTGAGAGAGATAGAAACATCATTGATGAGACAAAATCATTGATTGGCTTCCCCCTGCAAACCCCCACAACCTAGGCATGTGCCCTGACCGGGTATCAAACCGCGACCTCCTGGTTCACAGGTCGATGCTCAACCACTGAGCGATCTCTTTTTAAACACCAAGTCTAGTTTTATTTTAGGACTGTATTTTTTTTTTTCTGAGTCTGCTTTTGGCTGCATCCAGCTGGTTTTGACGTATAGTATTCTCACTGATGTTTTCAATAATTTGTAATTTTAGTTCTGTTTTCATTAACTTCAGTCACTTATATAGATTTTGTAAATTTCTAAATAGATTTGACTGTCATCCTTTTGTGGTTTAAAATTTAGTTTTGTTGCATTATGGAAGTAACTTTTTCATTTGAAAAATAAAGTTGATGGAACTAGGCTCATGGTTTCTGAAGTTTTTTTCAAGCACTAGTATTTTATAGATCAGGAAAGAAAACATTGCAGTTCCACTTTGCTTACATTCTGATTGTTGGTTTGGGGGTGAAGATGCTGAGATAATGTTAGCACTAATGATGTTAGTGTGTTAATCAAATAATGTGGAGGATGCAGATATACACACACCTTATCCCTCTTACGTCTTTGTTTTTCTCCATAGTACTTATCACTACCTACTCTCCTATATTTTAACTTATGTTTGTCTCCCACCCTCACCCCCAAAGGTTTTAGGACATTCCAATTTCCTAAAACTGTGTTTGTTGCATAGTAAGCTCTTGCCATATATTTGTTGGATGGATGAATGAGGAAAGGCTTCTTTGATGACATTTCAGCCTAGACAAAAAAGGTGGGAAATTGTGCTGGGAAAAGTTTCCAGGTACAGAGGGGAAAAAAAAAAGTAAAAAAACGTGTGAAAGCTTAGGGCCAGGAGAGAGCACAGACTTTAGTGACTAGAATGCATAGTGAATATTCTGAGATGAGGCTTGGAGAGTGTTGAATGATGGCCAGGTAATGCCAGACCTTGTCACATTTTTGGATGTAGTTTTAAAAATAATAGGACTTCATTATAGGTTTGAGCACTTAATACTTCAGTGTTTGTTTCCTAAGTATAAGAATACTCTCCTATATAATAACCACAGTAAAACTTTCAAAATCAGGAAATTAACATTGATTGAATATTACAATTTAATCCATAGAATTCATTAAAATTTTGTTGATTCTCCCAGTAATGTTTATAAGTTCAGGATCCTGCATTGCTTTTATTTGTTATCTCTCTAGTTAGTTCTCTAATCTGGAACAGTTCCTCAATTTTTCCTTGTCTTTCGAAGCCTTGACATTTTTGAAGAGTACAGGGTAGTTACTTTGTAGAATGCTGCTCAATAGGGATTTGTCTCATATTTTCTCCTGATTCATGCATTTTTGGGCAGTAGTACCAACCAAAGTGATGCTGTGTTCTTTTTAGTGCATATGAGGAAGAACACTAGTTGATTTGTCCTGTTGTTGGTAATGTTAACTTTCATCACTTGATTAAGATGGTATTTCCCAGGTTTCTTAACCTTACAATTAATAAGTGTGTTGTACTAATTAGTGTTTTATGGGAAGTTACTTTGAGACTATGCAATATCCTATTTCCATCAAACTTTTGTTTTAGTATCCATTGATGAATCTTACCTGAATCAGGCATTATATTCTGAAAGGTGTCAAATGATGATTTTCCTAACTCCATTTTTTCTTCTACGTTTATTAGTTGGCATTGTACAGTAGGGTAGAGCTTTTCCTGTTCATTTGTTTATATGATATACTTCAGAATGATGTTCTTATTTTCCTGAATAGGTTATGATTTGTTATTTTATTTAAATTTTTCTAGATTTGGCTAGTGGGAGCCCCTTAAAGCTAGTTCCTGTGTCCTTTTGACATGTTCTCATAATATTTTAAATACTTTCTTAACTTTCTGGCATAGCAAGATGTTTTAAGCTTGAATCTTCAATTTTCTCAGTCTCAGCCATGGAGTCACTCACATCTCTAAGGAACACTGGCTCCTTTTAATGGAGAGCATTATTTGGGCATTAGGTTTACTTATTGCTACCTAAGTGTTATTGCTTCTGGACCCCCTCAAAATACACATTTAGGAAATATACACACATACACCCCCACACCTGTTTTTTGTATTTTTCTACTATATTAAAAAATAAGTTCACATTGATACCTCTAATTCCAGTCCAAAGCCACAGAATTTATTCTCCTCTTAATAGTAACTCCTTTCTCTGATACTTAGAAACCTGGCTCCTATTATCTTCAGTGTATTTACTTAACTGTTCAATTCTTCCTGTTTGTAGCCAAACTTATGGCCGTGCCAGCCAATAACTTGATCTCAGGCATGTTGCCCTTCCTCCAAAAAACTTGACCTCAGAAATAACCATTGGAAAGATAGCCCTCATGAAGGGGTGGGGGGTTGGAGATGATAAGGGAAGGAGGAAATATTAGAGGCCAGTTAGAACGCTTGGCTTTGGATACCTCCTCGTTCCTTTTGCTAGCTCAAAGGTCATACTGATGAGGGGGAAAATGTATATATTTTTTAATATGTTTTTATTGATTTCAGAGAGGAAGGGAGAGGTAGAGAGAGAGAGAAACATCAATGAGGAGAGAGAATCATTGATTGGCTGCCTCCTGCACACCTCACCCTGGGGATTGAGCTCGTAACTTGGGCATGTGCCCTTGACCGGAATCGAACCTGGGACCCTTCAGTCCATAGGTTGATGCTCTATCCACTGAGCCAAACCAGCTAGGGCTCCAAACATATTTAAAAGTTGGCAAACCTGTTCTTACCGAGCAGTTCACCAGAGATATTAATTTGCTCAATGGATATAACCAGTTATCCTAATAAGAAATAGTATTTTAAGAAATACTGTTTCTGTTTAGATATTTGCCTATAGGCAATAATAGTTGATCAGTATTTTTCTTTGGAGGGAGGATGAGTTTTTGTTCACAGTTTTTTCATTGCATGCCTTTAGCTCTTGGTTTACACAAATAAAAGATTATGTTCAGAAACTTCAAAATGGCTGATTAATTTGTGGGCCACTCAAGGTAAGCGTGAATAATGTTAGTATACTCTTTAACCAGTTGTATTTACACAAATGTCCATAACATTTAACTCTGCTAATTTTAACTTTTGCTCTGTGCTTTAGATACTATGATCAGATTTGTTCCATTGAACCTAAGTTCCCATTTTCTGAAAATCAGGTAAGTCATTTGTTTAATTTGTAAAGTTATATGATAATGGCAAGTCACCCATTTCCTCCCACTCATGGTATCATTTTATTAAAATAAATGGTGCCTTTTCACTATCTTTAGGTTTTTATGAGACTTTTTAATACAAATTAGCTTAGGCCCATCTGATACAAATTTATGTCTTTTTTGAAGAATGTTTCCTAGAATTCTATTCATTTCATTCCTCAGTAACTTCTGTATATATATTTTAACTGCATTTTATATCCATTATTGACTGATTAATCTATAGTGTTCTTCCCTTTGGCTTTTACAGAATTAAGAGAGAAACTATAATTCAGGAAGTATTAGGTTTAGTTTATGTACTTCAAAAAAGTATGTGTGTGTTTGGGGTGGGAGGTGGGTGGACAGGGAAAAGGCGGGGGTGGGGGTGGGGTGGGGTGGTAGATGAACCAAGAAAGACAAAAGGCTAAAAACTGGTGATAGGCATATTGGGGGTTTGCTATGTTATTCTCTCTTGTTTTTGTATATTGAAAATACTCTAACCTAGAGTTAAAAAGTTAAATTGCAACACATAATTTAAAAGAGACTAACTTCTCTTTTTTTTTTTTTAAATATATTTTATTGATTTTTTACAGAGAGGAAGGGAGAGGGACAGAGAGTCAGAAACATCGATGAGAGAGAAACATCGATCAGCCGCCTCCTGCACATCTCCCACTGGGGATGTGCCCACAACCAAGGCACATGCCCCCGACCGGAATCGAACCTGGGACCCCCCAGTCCGCAGGCCGACGCTCCATCCACTGAGCCAAACCGGTTTTGGCAAGACTAACTTCTCTTAAATCATTGTATGCAGACTATTTTAGAAGCATGAGATGCAGTTTTTAAAAAAATTTATGACATAAACTCTTTATTCATGTATAACATGCATACAGAAAAGTGAAAGAAAATATGTATATAGCTTGACTCTTCATAAAGTGAATATACATGTATAACCACTACCCAAATCAAGAAGTAAATGATCTTATGCCATCCACCAAAGATAAACATTCTCTAACTTTTGTCACCATGGAATAGTTTTTGTTTTATCTTCTGGGAAACCTGTAGTACTTACTTTATTGCCTGTGCTTCTCTTGGCTTATTTGACAGTTAAGTTCCTATTCTGTTCAATCCATTGTGTGTTTACAAAGATGAATAAGACCGTGTATTTTGGAGAAGACAATATGTGTACAATTACTGATGCAGAGTGACCAGTTGAAATAACTTAGTGCCAGTATTTTACTTAAAAAAAAAAAAAATTTATGGCCAAGAAAGGAAAAGGATTTGGTTGGTTAGAGAAGATAATGTTTTAGATAGGTTGAAGCTTTTGTCTTTTTCCTCATTATGAATTTTTCTCTGAAAGAGACTTAATATTTAATGAGGTTCAAGAAAGTAACATAATTTTCTGTTTTCTCTTTATCAAGATCTGCTTGACATTTACGTGGAAGGATGCTTTTGATAAAGGTTCACTTTTTGGAGGGTCTGTAAAGTTGGGTATGTAATTTTTTAATAATAAATGATGGGAAACTTAGTCTAAACACTTTGTTTTAGGTTTTTAAAATTGCTCTTGTAATGATTCTTTTTAAATAATAAACATTTTTACATTTTCTTTTCTTTTCAACATCAACTTTTAATGCAATTAAAAAAAATTTGTAGAGAGCCTATGTCTTGCCAGGCACTGTCCTAGTTATAAAAGTGAATAAGACAGTTGTATTCAGACTAATTGGGGAGAAAGTTGATCAGCCTATGAACGAAGGGGAGCATGGAAGAGGAAGTTAATTCTGCCTATTGAAAGTAAGCAATGTGCCGAAACCGGTTTGGCTCAGTGGATAGAGCGTCGGCCTGCGGACTGAAGGGTCCCAGGTTCGATTCCGGTCAAAGGCATGTACATGGGTTGCGGGCACATCCCCAGTGGGAGGTGTGCAGGAGGCAGCTGGTCGATGTTTCTCTCTCATCGATGTTTCTGACTATTTCCCTTCCTCTCTGTGAAAAATCAATAAAATATATTTTAACAAAAAAAAAAAAAAAAGAAAGTAAGCAATGTTTGAGTTAGGCTTTGAAGGATGAATTTGGTTTTTCCAGATAGGAAATAACATTATAGGTAGAACATTTTAATCAAAGGTCAGAAGAGAGGCTTTTTTAACTGCTAGCTCAGCATATAACCTCTCTGTGCCTTAATTTTCTCATTTGTGTGATGTAGGGAATAGTACTGTGAAGTACTCTTTATCTCAATGGGTTCTGGTGTGGATTAAATGAGTGAATTCATGTAAAGTCCTTAGAACAGTGCTCAGTAAATATGAGCTGCAATGAATAATAGTAATATTACATATAACCATACATATGTTATATATACTACGTATGTATTATAGAATATATGCTATGTACTGTTATATAACAATTACTATAAATTACATACAATACATGTTAGTATAATACTAAATATTGTTAAGGCTTGAAACCATAGGTTGAATTGAGGGTTATGGAGGGAGAAGACATTGGAAAGTAGATTGTGAAGAGTTGTAAATAGTACACTCATGAGTTTTGTACTCTTCTTACATATTAATAGCTAACATTTATTGAGTACATCTTCCATCCAGGCACTGAATTCCCCAGGAGCCTAAGGAGGAAAGGCACTGTTATTAACAGTTGAGCAAACTGATTTAGAAAGATTAAGTGACTTTCTAAGGTTATATGGCAGGGATTTATTGAAGCCACATATGAATCCAGAAAGCCTAACTCCAGAGGCTAGGGAGAAACTGACGAGTTAGGAGTCTTGTGAGAGTCATTATGGATGAAATTAGACAAGAAGTGCATGTGGGTCAGAAGAGAAGGGGTGGGATTGAGAGACATTTCAGAGGTGAAACTGACTGGATTTACTATTAGTCAGAGGGAAGAGTAGGAATTAAGGGTGGATGCTAATTAAGATTTATAACTTGGTTTGATCTGTTGACTTATTCCTTTCATTAGGTTGAGTTTGAGTTTTCTGTGTTATGTCTGGGTAGGAACTTTTCTTTGGCATTTGGAAATAATGGATTTAAAGCTCAAAAGAGGTAGATTTGGGAATAGTAACCACTAAATGATAATAAATTTATCCCCTGTGGTAGAGTATAGATTGGGAAAAGTGTGAAAACCAGAGCTAGAGAATACGACATTCAGGGGAAATAGTGGAAGAGATTCCTGAGAATGAGGCTGAGAAAAGCTTTCAGATCTCAGGAGAAACAGGGAAGAATAGAGACATTGACCTAAATACCAGAAGAGTTTCAACGACCATGTAGTCCAGTGGCTCCTGAACCTGGTTGCACATTAGAATTACCTGGGGGAAATATTAAAGATACAGGTATATCTTTAAAGGTAAAGTTACAGAATGCCAGGTGTGATAGGAAGACATTTCAGGGTGAGGAACTGGAATCAGTATCTTTGAAAATATCTCCAGGTAACTTTGATGTTCATCCAGGTTGGAACATTATTGACAGTCATTATAGTAGGGGTCAAGTCATGTAAGGTTGGAGAAGTCACTGGATTTGGCAACGAGAGAAGTTTCACTAGGGGCATGCCGCAGGAGCCAGATTGCATCAGGTTGTGAGCTGGACCAGAAGTAATGAAATGGAAACAGCAACTATGGATTGTTTATTTCAGAAAACTTGGGGTAAAGATTTGGGAGTAAAGGGAGCATTATGCTGAGAGAGAGGCAAGGTCAAGAAAAGGGTTTTTAGTGATATTGCGTCAAGCAAATTAGTAGGTTGAGAATAAGGAGCAGATGGTAAGAGAACTAAATGATAATTAAGTAAGATAGGTTAAATGATGAACCAAGTTCCTGGAAGAAGTGGGAGGCAAAAAAAAAAAAAAAAAAAAAAAGCTTAAATAAAGCAGGAAGTAGTTTATGAAGGTATTTCTAGTAGTAAATATTGGAATTAAATGTCCTTTAGTAATGTCTTGATTAAATAAAGCATGGGCAACTCATTCATTAGAATATTGTGTAATTTTATATTCTAAGAATGATAATGTAAATATATATTTGACATTTAAAGCTATCTACATGGAATATTGAATAAACGGCCTATTACAGGGCAGAGCTGCTGCATTTTTATTAACAGTGGGTAACTCGGAGGTGTAACATATTTGGTGATTTTATTTTATTTTGTTTTTTAAAACTATTTTAAGTATTAGAAAAACTGTATAATCAAGCTATTTTCATTTTGAAAGGCTTTGTGTGAAAAGAACACAGCTGGGCCGGCATGGCTCAGTGGTTAAGCCTCGACCTCTGAACCAGGAGGTCACGGTTAGATTCCCAGTCAAGGCACATGCTGGGGTTGTGGGCTCAATCCCCAATAGGGGGCGTGCAGGAGACAGCTGATCAATGATTCTCTCTCTTTTATATATATAAAAGAAAAGCACAGGTTAAAACGGGGAGGAGTTGAATATTAAGAAAAAGAGCTATTTGAAGAAAGGAGAATTGAGTATTTCTTTAAAAAACACACACAGAACACCTGATTTGTGTTTAGGTCTGTTAAGAGAGATCATAAAGGAAAAAAGATAAGGTTTAATTATAAGGAAAAAAAGTTTTCAAAAAGTATTTTATACATAAGAAATGTCAAAATAAAAGATAGACTACAGCTTGGGATGATAATGTTTATGGAAAATATAATAGACTGAGATATATACATATATCTGTATATAAAAGATTACCCATATCTGTTGCTTGGAATATATTCCATTCATCCTGAGGTTCATTGACTTTTTGTTTTATAGTGGGACCAGTTGCTTTATATTTAGCCATGGCTTTCCTGTATTGCCCTGTTTGTGTATATGCGTGTGTGTTTTGAAGTTGCTCCACCACCATACATTTTCTGTGCTTTTATCATATTCTGGAGATTTTTCTAAGCTCTCAATCTTTTTTTAGTTTTAATTTTAATATTTTTATTGATTTCAGAGAGGAAGGGAGAGGGAGAGAGAGAAACATCAGTGGTGAGAGAGAATCATTCATTGATTGGCTGCCTCCTGCACGCCCCCCACTGGGAATGGAGCCCTCAACCCGGGCATGTGCCCTGACTGGGAATTGAACCGTGACTTCCTGGTTCATAGGTTGCCGTGCAACCACTGACCCACGCCAGCCTGCCTGTTTTTTTAAATTAAAAAACATTTTTTTAATGGTAGCTTTCTAAATGGATGTGAGGCGTGTAGATTCTTGATCAAAATTGTATTTTAAGCAAATTTGTTAGTCTTCTGAGAGACGTATTGGCATAACGGAATGAGGCATGGAAGGCCAGCTAGGAGGTTCTGGCTCTGGCATTTGCTTAGGTTTGTAGTAGTGAGGAATTGGTTTAAATGTGGTGGGAAGGTATACTTTTTAGAGAAGTGATGGAAAAATAGAAATAATGTATTTGAATTTAAGTGTGGAAAAATAGAAATAGTGTATTTGAATTTAAGTGAGCAATGATGTGAAAATGACTTTTCATTTTGAATCAGACTAATAACAGTGTGGACTTAAAGGGAAGGAAAGAATAATATATTGATCTGTTGAATTTTAGATGATGGGAATATTGTTATGAAAATAAATGCCTGGCAGGGCAGCTATCAATTTGGGAGCCTATGATGGGTGAGAAAACAGGGCTGGCAACTTGTTTTTGTGAGAGGCAATGGGATAGAGGTTATATTATTTCTCTTTGAAACATTAATTTTCTTCAGAAAAAATAATCTGATAAATTTTCCTTCTCAATTTTTTACAGCTCTTGCAAGCTTAGGATATGAAAAGAGCTGTGTGTTGTTCAATTGTGCAGCCTTAGCTAGCCAAATTGCAGCAGAACAGAACCTGGATAATGATGAAGGATTGAAAATCGCTGCTAAGCATTACCAGGTATGCAGAACAGTAGTTACTACATAATGATCAACACTAAGTTGGATTAAATTGAAAATAATTTGCATTTAGGTTTACAGATATTTCTTTACACACAGATATTTTCTTGAAAAGTAGTATTTTTTTAATGAATTGATTTATATTTTTGAGGTTCTTAGATAAACTACGTACTATAAACCAGCTCTCATTTTCCTCACCATTGTATACCCAGCACCTAGCACAGTGCCTGGCACATAATGGCTCAATAAATTAGGTTCAAATTATAAAATGTATGAAATAACCTCATTTAAAGATTCTGTGCATTATTTAATTTTAATTAATTAATTAATTAATTTATTTTTTTTTACATTGAGACACTTGTAAAGCTTCACACAAGTCACAAAACTTAAGACCTCTTAGCAAGAAAAGTTTAACTTTGACACTTGTGGAGAGGTCATATTTATTTATTTATTTATTTATTTATTTAATTTTTTTTATAGTTAATAGCAATTTACATCTGAAAATGTCATAAAACTGATGTTAATGTAAATATTTCTCATAAAGAATGCACCTTAACCACAGACAAACATTTTTCAGGGGATTAAGTGTGAACAAATATCTAGTGATGCACATTAACTGAGAGGTCATATTTAAATGTGGCCAGATATGTAATGTTATGCTATATTTACTAATAAGGCATATGATTTTTGTGGCAATTGTTTATTATTTATTTAGCTTCCATTTTTTGTTTCAATTTAAAGAACAATAAGTGATTGTTAAGTGGTCCCCTACCCTCCAGTGTCTTATGTCCATTGGTTATGCTTATATGCATGCATACAAGTCCTTCAGTTGATCTCTTACCCCCCTCCCTCCTGCCCCTCACCCCTGCCTGGCCTTCCCGCTGAGTTTTTTCATATACATTATTTGACTCTCAGGTAAACCATGTGAAGCATGTTATATAATGTCATTCTCATTTTACAAACAGGAAGACTAAGGGCAGAAGTGTTAATAAAGTGGTGCATTGGGGTTTCAGGTGTCCTGATTCCAACCAAATTTAATGGAATTCCAAATTGTCCTTCCAGTGTCTCCCATGGCTCTGGAATTTGATTGTCTCAGAGGTGGAGTCTGATTTTTCCCATTGTTGAAGTTTAGGGGAGAGGTGAGGAATGCTGTTTTAGAAAAGTGAGAGGAAAACATACTTTAAGCAAATAATATACTCCATATTATTGCTTACCATACAATCAGATGATAAGTATGATGCATATATACCTTTTCTTTGTGAGGCCATAAATGGCAAATGTTTTAAAATGCAATAATGAAGTAAATTTTTATTTAGTTTTCTACTAGTTGTAATTGTTAACTGGCATGTGAAATCTTAGAGGAAGGGCATTCTGAATTAGTGAGGACACATTTCATTCTGTGAGTCACCTCTGATTCACAGCAGGACACCTAGTGATAGAAAGATAACTATTGGTATTACAAGACCTAGATTCTTGTCTAGGCTGTTTGCCACCAAGAGCTGCATGTCCTGTCTAACTTCTTTAACTGCTGTAGGCCTCCAGTTCCGTATCTGTGAATGAGAGACTGGTTTCTTTGATGTTCTAGTCTGTGATTCTGTTAGTTTACTAAGCAGGGTCAGCTGATCACTCTCTGCAGATTCTCTGGTTTTATGATACTTCATGACTGCAGAAAGCATCATTTTCACATGAAACAGTTAACTTTTTGTTATCTCTGCGTAGCTTATCTGTGTAACCCACAACACCTTCTAATCCCAGACTGACTTCTTTCTTTTTACTAGTGTCATTTGTTTCATGAAAGCAAAGTGATTTTAGTGTTAATGTTAGAAAAATATAATTCCGAAGACAAATCTGATGGTTAATGTTTCACCAAAGAGCTCTGAGAGTCAAATAGAAATCATTAGCTTTGGGTGGTAATGCTGTCCCTCAGAGGAGTAGGTATCTGTAGCATATATGTTTAAGCATATATGTTTAATTGTTTGAGAAATGAATTTGTTTGGGACCAAACCAAGTACATTCAGTACTAAAAACATTTTAGTGTTTTATCCCTGCCTTTATTCTCATATTAGTTTTGAGGAAGTATATCTAAAAATAAGTTTACTCAATTTGTCCTGTTAATAAACTTTCTTTGTTACAATTGACTTTTTATCTTTGTTAAATTTCTTGTTACTCTATAGTATTTTAGAAAAAATACCCTTATTGTCTGTAGGTCAGATGTTTTAGAGCTATTTTGCACAATATAAAATTTAAATAACTATTCAACTGAGTTAACATTTGGAATAATTTTGTGTCTAACATAGAAAATTAAGTCTTGCTGAGTTCCTATAAATTTTTAAAGAAATTCTTTTTTACTCCCCTCTAGTTTGCTAGTGGTGCCTTTTTACATATTAAAGAGACGGTTTTATCTGCCTTAAATCGGGAACCTACTGTGGACATATCTCCAGATACTGTTGGGACCCTCAGTCTTATTATGCTGGCACAGGCCCAAGAAGTTTTTTTTTTAAAGGCCACAAGAGGTAATTCCAATTTGTCATTTTGTTGCATGTGAAAATAAGTGATAGTTTTTTAAGATTAGAAGATGATTAAAATAGAACATGTTCAGTATAGAGCATGAACTTGAAACATTCGTTATTGAAAATTTTCAGCTTTCCTTTTCTGAACTTAAGGTGGTATAATGCACATTTAAGAATGTAAGTTGTATTTGCAATCTTTTATAAAATGGATAGTTAGCTATTGTCTTAAAATATTGAATTCTGAAATAATGTTTATATAGGTTTGTAATATGTCAAACATGTATTCATTTAGCAAATATTTATTGAGTACTTTCTGTGTTCTAGTCCCTGCTCTAAGCTCTAGGTAAATAGAGTTAGAAGAAAAGCAAGATTCCTTATTTCAGGAAGCTTATAGTTGAGTGTTGGAGAGATAATAAGAAATTAAGTGGCTCAGGTAAAGAGAGATAATGTCTTTAAAGAGAATAAGGTGGATTGTGGGATAATGGCTGGTGGTCTGGTCTGGCTGTGGGGTAAGGATGGAGGGGCAGTCATGCTAATTTTAGATTCATTAGTGAAGAAGAGTACCTTTAAGGAGATCTCATTTCATCGAGATCTAACTGACAAGATTGAGCCTAGCAGAATCCCTAGCTCTGAATGAGGGAATAAGATTAATTCTTATAAAGCATGCAATTTAGTATAACAGATTGGAATATGGACTGAATATGTAAGTACAGAGAAATTAAAACTAAGGGTGCAGTCATGTGGAATCCATATGACATAGAATTCCTGTACAGTAAAATCCATCCTTTTAAAATACATACTTCATTGGTTTTTAGTATAGTCAGAGTTTTGTGACCATAACCAGTCTTATTTTAAGACATTATCATTATCCCCAAAAGAAACCTCATACCCACTGGCAGTCACACTCTATTCCCTCTTTCCCCTAGCTCTTGGCAACCACTAAATTATTTTCTGACTCTTTGTATTTGCCTGAGGAATAATTAAATTTCATGCAGATGAATTGATTTCATCAATAAGGATTTTTTAAGACATGTACAATCATGCTATATCAGATTACTTTATTTTAATTATAATGGTCAATTTCATATTTTATTCCAGATAAAATGAAAGATGCCATTATAGCCAAATTGGCGAATCAGGCTGCAGATTATTTTGGTGATGCTTTCAAGCAGTGTCAGTATAAAGACACTCTCCCTAAGGTCAGTTATCATTTTTATACACACTTGGCTGTTTGCATGTAGAAATATTTGGATACTGTGTACAAGAAGCAAGTTGAAAATTACATTTTATAAAGATTTGAAATTTTAGGAGAGGCATTTAAAGAATGTATTTGTAGAAATATTTTTTTAAGATGCATGAAAATTTATTTCATATTGAGGGGATGCCTTTGCCTCTGCTTTTCCCTTGTTTTTCCAAGCTAAATCTCTTCCTGGAAATTTTTAAATATCTGTCTCAATAATTTTTATCAAATAAGGGTATTGTGTACTTCTGATTCATTGGTGATTTGGTACAACAAGCATGAATACTTGAGCATGTTGATTGTTCACACTTTTAATTATTGTCCTGTTTTCTTAAAGACATAAAGAAAAAGGAAAAGGAAACAAATTCAGCCAATACTTTTATTAGAATTAAGTTTTGTCAACAGGAATAGAAAAATTGGACTGCTGTTGAACAGCTAAGGAAAACAACCATCTTTAAACCACATATTTATTGCAGGAAGTATTATTTTAATGTAAATTTTTCTGAAATGGCATTTGAAATGACGAGTCAGTGATGATCATTTGGAAGGACAAAGCAGATTATTAGACTAACAAGTAAATTTAGAATGGTTAGAAAGGGAAACTGAGATTGAGTGAAACGTGGTATGATTCAGTTACTCTTTCAGAAATGTTCAAGGAATTAGTTTCATCTGTATGATAGCACATGGTATTTGTCACATGATCTCATAGCGGAGTTTATTGATAGATCATTCAGGAATTTTTAAAAATTATGAAGTTGCAGATAGTTTTGCGGTGGAGTAAAAAAAAGCATGTAAGTTTCATCAATAGAACATCTTAGTTTAGTCAGAAAATGTACAACGTGAAGATTCCTGGAAATTTAAAATACATCAAGATACCAGCTGAAAGTTGCCCAGGACTCTTGGGTATTAATAATATTACTCTGAAAAAAAGACTTGGGATCCCCTCTCACCTCTTTTTCATTGGAAAGACCTCATGTTCAGCTGCTCAGTGTACCGTTATATCCTGTTGGGCCATTAGTGCAGTCTTGTCATGGAGAGAAGAATGTCACCTACAAAGACTTGGGAACGACTTTGCAGCATTCCTGGTATTCCTCGGAACTCTCCTGTTTAAGTACCAAGTTGCTCCAGCCTTACCTTGAGAACTGGCATGAGTGCAGTTTGAGATTTAGGTGTCCTTTATTTTTGCCTTTTTTACTAATAAAGCTCATAAGATATTTCATATTTTAATTGTAAAACTGAAATTTCTACAAATAATGATCCAAGAAGCTAGGATATTATTCATTGGGAGACAGGAAAGGACATAGGTAGTAATTCAGTTTTTGAATGTCTTATTTATCGATTGATTGATTGATTGATTGTCTGCACAGTGATTGTCTAGTATATGTATTGGATCTTATATGACATGTACTGCCTAAAAGCAATAAGGTTGCAGGCTAGGATTTGACATTTTAGAAGAGCCGGTACCCATACAACAGCTTCCCTGGTTCATGTTTTTGGATCTTTTACAATTTTGAATACAGTTTTTTTAAGACAGATTACGGCAGAATAACACTAAATCATATTAGTTATTAACTTAGTTCATTTGTCTGTTGGCTATGTGTTTTTGAGTATATGATACTGAATTGTTAGTTGTTATACCATACTAAATTTTTATGTGGCTAAAAATCATTATTAAAAAGTCTTAGGATATGAGTATAAGTGGGAACTTACTTGTACTGTCTTTTGTCTCTTAAACATGATGAAACAGTCAGCTATAGAGCAATTTCATTAGTGTATGTGAGTAATGGTTTTAGTTGACTCTAAGGGCTGGAAAAGGGCTCATAAGAAAGCTTCTAAAGCCTTGTGCTTGCTATTCCTCTGGCTGTCCATTCTACTTCTCTTTCTAATGCATGCTTTCCTTTCTTCTTTGTAAACAAAATGTTGACTTCATGGCTCCATTAAAGAGAATTGTAAAAATTTTAATTGGCTTCACTTAAAAGAAAAAAACAACAACACCCCTTCATTCTAATTGGAAGAAAAAAATTGAAATGATTGAATTCAACCCATGCAAAATCATGTGGTCTTCTCTGTTTACACCTAATGACTAACCTTTCTCTAACGATTAATGGGGTAATTCTAATTTCTGTCTCCTTTTCCTTTTTCTTCCTGCATCCCATGTTGTCTGTGATGGTTTGTGTGGTTGGACTCTTCCCTGGTCAGTATTTTTATTTCCAGGAGGTGTTCCCTGTCTTGGCTGCCAAGCACTGTATCATGCAGGCCAATGCTGAGTACCATCAGTCTATCCTGGCAAAACAGCAAAAGAAATTTGGGGAAGAGATTGCAAGGTTACAGGTGAGTTTCTTAGAAATAAATATTAAATAACTTGGATCTCCATTTTTCTTTCTTAATGAGATTCCCAAATTTGCTCATGAAAACCATTCACCATTCCTATTCATTGCCCCATCAATGGAGACAAGTGCTTTTATAGGCTTTACCTGCTGCATGCTTTTTGAAATCTCATGTTTTATTTAAATTCATACAAAAAAAAAAAACAACAACAAAAAATAACCCCCCCAAAATTTCATGCAAAATTTAAGTTGTTCTTTTTTATTTACCCATATTTATTTTAATATAAAATATTCTAAATTAATTACCAGACTCCAGAAAGGATTGCAGAGTGCCTAGCCTTGGTCTAAATTGGAGCATATAAGTTTAGCTTGAGAAGGACAGTGGTAATATAAGTACATCTGTAAGCAGCAGAGTACTTGCTATGCAGTTGTATCTATATGGTAGGCATTGGGGTTGTCAGAAACTTGCTGTGGCATCTGGGGCAACTTTTCAGCAGTGCTGTTTATTAGTTGTTTGTATTTTTGAGTATTGGTAAGCAGAGGGTAGTAAGATAACTGTTAAGGAAATTTTAATATGGCCTGGATATTAGAAGGTACTATGCGAGTATCATTTAGGAAGTTCACACAAATTAGTCTTTTCATGAAAAAAAGAAACCCAGACTTATAAAAAATAAAATGTATGCTGGTATTATACCCCACAGTGACATAATCAGAGAAAAGCATACTGTTTTACAAAACCCAGATTAACATATCTCATTTGTCTAGGAATTCACTTTGATTATAATAACTTAGATTCTTATATGAAAGGGGTTTCTGTGGGAGAGATTTTTTTTAGGCTAGCATACTTAAAGTATTAGAAGTTTAGTTTATTTTCTGGGACTATTAGATTCAAGCAGGCTGTTATTTAGTCTCTGTAAACCAGTCAGAGAAGAGCTCCTTTTGAAATTTTAATGCACTTTTAAAAATCCACTTTGGAGAAAGGAGACTACTTTAGACTCACAGTGAAAAGTGAGAACTTTTTTCAATTATGGACACATAAGGATTTGTAGCTTTGGTTTTATAGCTTTATTATTCATAGGTCAAAAGTTAACATAGAACATAAACACCCAGAGATTGCCTGCTTGATTCCTGTCAAGGCACATGATTGGGTTTTGGCTTGGATCCCCAGTGCAGGAGGTAGCCAATTGATGTTTCTATTTTTCTCTCTCTAAAGTAAATAAAAAAATCTTTAAAAGTAAAGGAACTGGGAATTTATTTCTGATTTACAAGTAAAAATTTTAAAAAATCAAGAATGAATATTGAATTTTATCAAATGCTTTTTAATATCAGTGGAGATAATTTGATTTTTAAAAAACAAATCTATTAATGTTGAAGAATTAGATAAGTAGATTTTCTAATATTAAAACCATTTTTATATTTCTGTAATTTTGGTGTTTTAGATTTGCTTTGTCTCCTGATGTGTTCACTTCATATAGATATTCTCTAAATGCCTGAGAATATTATGTATTCTTTAATAGTGGAGTTCAGGGTTTTCCATGGCTAGTGAGTAAAATTCTAATCTTAAAAATTATATTTACTTGGTCCATTCATCACAGAGACAGAGGTGTTAAAATCTTCCATTCTGATTATTGGTAGATGTATCAACTTCTCAATTTATATAGGTAGCAACTATTAAATGCAAAATTTAAGAAGTTTTATATCTTTCTGGCAAATTGGCGAATGTTAAATATTATGTATTGAATTATTGAATAATGCTTTTGACTTTATTGCCTATTTTATCTGATGTTACTATTTCTAATACCATCTAAGTAAGAAAATGTGGGCCCTTGGTTTATATGAGGCATATGCTCATCTTATGAATTCTAATGGCAAACCGTTTTTTAAAAAATATTTTTATTGATTTTGGAGAGAGAGAGGAAGGGAGAGGAAGGGACAGAGAGAGAGAGAGAAAGAGAGAGAGAGAGAGAGAGAGAGAGAGAGAGAGAGAGAGAAACATTGATGTGAGAGCACAACATAGATAGGCTGCCTCCTGCACACCCCCTATAGGGGGTGGAGCGCGAAACCCAGGCATGTGCCCTGACCAGGAATCGAACCAGCAACCTCTTGGTGCATTGGATGACACCCAACCGAGTCACACTGGCCAGGGTGCAAACCTTCTTTTAAAGCAAATTTTATATTGATGCTGAGACATCTTGTTTCTTTGTTGATCTAATATGCTGCTGGATAATATTTTTCTGATTCACTCTTTCATTGTGGGTGTAGTCCTTTGAAGTTCCTGCCTTCATGTGAGGTAGTGAAGGGGATGTTGCTCAGTTCTCTGTCTTTTTGTAGTTTCAAGACCCTGTCTCAGATTTCCATGAGGGTTTTTAAATCATTTTAATTGGTAGTCCTTTGGGTTATTGAAACACTGGACATCCAGTCTTCCTCAGTGCCAGTTTATGCTTATTGCCCCATGGGTTTCCTTTATTTTCTTGGTAATACATACGTGTTTAAAGGGGTGTCTGCTATGTATTCTTAAATTTTGGGGTAATTTGTGATGAGAGAACTTCTAGGTTAATCTGTTGACCACATTGCTGAAAATGCAAAATCTCAAATTAGGTTTTTAAAATTTTATTTAAAAAAGAAACCAATGCTTTGTTGAGAAAAAGAAACATTATTATTTTTTACCATTTTCTTTTTAGCATGCAGCAGAATTGATTAAAACAGTGGCATCTCGCTATGATGAATATGTCAACGTGAAGGATTTTTCAGACAAAATCAACCGTGCCCTTACTGCAGCAAAGAAGGATAATGACTTCATATATCATGATCGAGTTCCAGACCTCAAAGATCTAGACCCTATTGGCAAAGCCACACTTGTGAAATCTACCCCAGTCAATGTACCCATTAGCCAGAAATTCACTGGTATGTCAAGTATTCAGTTGTAGTTTAATCTTACTCATCTTTTCTCCAGTTTAATTTATTTTTTTTAGTAGCCCAAAATCACAAAGTTGCTATTGTATGCTCTGAATATACTTTGCATTCATATTGTTCAAAATGAATATGAGAATAAAAATTTTTATATCTACAGTGAAATTTTTAAATGGAAAAGATGTCAATAAAGGATATGTAAAGTATACAACAGAGTCAGAAAAGTTGAAACTGCATTTGAGTAATGATAAAAAAACTTTAAATAAGCAGTTGTCATTTTGTTAACATTTGTTATATTATTGAAGATTCTGCCATTAAAAATATTCATAAATATAACTTCAAACCTATCAAATTCTGGAGTCATGGTTGTATCAGATAAATACGTTACAATATGCGTGGGTATTGTAGGTATATGCAATGTTTGGTAGTCTGTAGCTGAGATCCTAAGGATAATTAATATTCTAAGTTATTGGGAAAGGGTGATTATTTTTCTTATTTTTATTTAACAAACACAAAGTGTTTACCATGTGCCAAGGGACTCTTTTAAGCACTTTTCAAATATTAGCTCATTTATTTTTCACAACCCCGTGAGCTAGTTACTATTATTATCCCCACATGACTGATGAGGAAACTGATACACAGTGATTAAGTAATTTACTTGTCCAAGGTTGCATAGTTAGAAAGTGGTAGAGTGAAAATTGGACGATTGCACAGTAGCCCAAAACAAATGAAGTGTTTTCTATGATTAGCTCTTCTTCACCAAAGATTTCTTAAATTCAATGACAGACATCTAAAAGGTAGGAGATTTAAGTTCAGAGAAAAAGCTTTCATTGTCATTGTCCATCATTGTACTTTCAGTAGTGATTTAGTTTTACCTTTAAGTATTTGTAGACTTTTTATATCAATATTGGAAAGGAAATATGAACAGTCACTATATAATTTGAGTTTTGTCTCAAAATTCCCATTTTTAATTGTAGATCTGTTTGAGAAAATGGTTCCTGTGTCAGTGCAGCAGGCTTTGGCTGCCTATAACCAGAGGAAAGCCGACTTAGTTAACAGATCAATTGCTCAAATGAGAGAAGCCACCAATTTGGCAAATGGGTAGGTAGAGCTTATCTTTCATAAATTTATATCTAAAGTTCTAATGTTTTCTGTTTGATTGTTCTTTAACTAAATATTTATGAACATTTTACTTTCTGACCTTGGAACTGAATGTCAAAGATAAGTGAAATAGCAAATAAGCACATAACACACATAAACACACATTTCTTGGGGACACTACATTTATTAAGCCCTACCAAATACAGTTGGAAGAAATTTAATTACTGAAACAAAGTGAAAATGTTTGACCGCTAATTTGTATTTATTTGAGGGAAATGAGAAGTAGAAATGAACTTTTTAAGTTAAGATACATGGTATATTCAGTTTTCTGAATCTGTTTTGTTTCTGGTAGATTCATTGGTTTTAGAAAAATCTTAAGTATAATTTTCCTTCAATAAAGTACATCCATTTTAAATGTATAGGTCATTTCTATGGATAAATGTGAATACAGTGGGGCCTTGACTTATGAGTTTAATTCGTTCTGAGACTGAGCTCGTTAACTCAAATTACTCTATCAACTCAATGCAAAAAATCGGCCGAGAGACAGCTGGTATCTCAAAAAACTCGTTAGTCGGGACACTCGTTAAGTCAAGGCCCCACTGTACTCTTGTAACCACCACGATCAAAACAGAGAACATTTCCATCACCCTAAAATGCACCCTCATGCCTCTTTCTTTCCCTTCAGTTTCTCTTCCCCTGACCCCCAGCCACTTTCTCTATGGTGCTTCCTGTCACTCTGATTTTTCTTTTTATACAATTTGATGTAAATGTAATCATTATAACATTTGGAGTATGTATATTATAGTACATAGTACAGTACAATATTGTTATGTATGTAATACCTATGGTATAGATAAGCACCTATAGCAGTAATGGCGAACCTATGACACGCATGTCAGAGGTGACACATGAACTCATTTTTTTGGTTGATTTTTCTTTGTTAAATAGCATTTAAATATATAAGATAAATATCAAATATAAATCTTTGTTTTACTATGGTTGCAAATATCAAAAAATTTCTATATGTGACACGGCACCAGAGTTAAGTTAGGGTTTTTCAAAATGCTGACACACTGAGCTCAAAAGGTTCGCCATCATTGACCTATAGTATATACTCAAAATGTGTGTTGGGTGTCTTGCACTTAGCATAATGTTTTTGAGATTCATATATGTTGTGGGTATCACTTTGATCCTTTTTATTTCTGAACATTTATTTCATTTTATGGTCAAATGTCAGTCTGTTTATTCTTTCACCTGTTGATGGACATTTCAGATTGTTGATGTGGTGATCATTCATTTACAGATCTTTGTGTTGACATCTTTTTTTTTTTTAATATTTTTATTGATTTTTTACAGAGAGGAAGGTAGAGAGATAGAGAGTCAGAAACATCGATGAGAGAGAAACATCGATCAGCTGCCTCCTGCACATCTCCCACTGGGGATATGCCCGCAACCCAGGTACATGCCCTCGACCGGAATCGAACCTGGGACCCTTCAGTCCCCAGGCCGACGCTCTATCCACTGAGCCAAACCGGTCTTGGCGTGTTGACATCTTTTATTTCTCTAGGGTAAATAACTAGGATTACAATAGATTAGTTGTATGGATAGTGTATGTTTAACTTCATATGAAATGGATCTATTGTTTTCCAAAGTGGTTGTTCCAGTTTATATTCCCACCTGCACTGTTTGAGAAATGTAGTTGCTCTGTATCCTCATCAGCACTTGGTATTGTCAGTCTTTTTTTTTTTTTTTTTTAATAGAATATTTCTAATTTTAGTTTGTGTACCAGTATCTTGTGATTTAATTTGCATTCTCCTGATTAATAAAGATGTTGAGCAACTTTTTATGTGTTTATTAGCCATTCATATATCTTTTGTTAAGTGTCTGTTGACATCTTTTGCTAATTTTTAAGACTGAGTTTTTCTTCTTACTAATCTTTGATGAACTCTACATATTTTAGAGGCAAGTCCTTTGTCAGATGTATGTAATTGAGAATATTTTCTCCTAGTTTGGTTTGCTTTTTTATGTTTTTAATTTTGATGAATGTATAGATTTTGACCTCATTTTTCTTTTAAACATAAGTTTAACATTCCGTTTATTATATAAATGAAATAACAGAGTAATTGTTATTGTGCTACAAACAGAACAGATGAAGATTCTATAATTAATACTTAGATCAACTATGTTCTCTTTACATAGGTGATATGAAATTATAACTTATGTATTCTGATTTGTCAGTGACAGTATAACAATCAGGAGTATAATAAAAAGATTACAGTTTTTAAGATAGACTTTTTGACTTATAATTACTTAGACTGAAAGAAGCTAAGTTAGAACTGTCAGCCAAAGGTATTTAGTATATTTTAATGTATATTTCTTTCTTTTTGGCTTTTAATTTCTGTGAATTTAAATAATTTAATTCTTTAATGATTTTGTTTTAATTTTCTCAATCACCTATTTTTTTTTCTTTTCCTTTATTTTTCTGTTGATAAGGCTTATCTACTTTTGGTATGGTAACTGAATTGCTGTTGACTTGGATATAGGAAATTAATGTTTTAAGGTGGTTTAGACCTCTATGTAACATAGTATTTCATTTTTTCAGGGTGTTAGCATCTCTTAATCTTCCAGCAGCAATTGAAGATGTATCTGGAGATACTGTACCTCAGTCTATATTGACAAAGTCCACCTCTGTGATTGAACAGGGAGGCATCCAGACTGTAGATCAGTTGATCAAAGAGCTACCTGAACTACTACAAAGAAATAGAGAAATCCTAGATGAGGTATGTTTTGAGATTTGCCTTTCAAATAAAGTAGTTTGATTCCTTGGTGTCCAGCAAGGATTAGTACTGGAGGCTTTCTCCTGTTTGGTTTCACAGGGAGGTGCTCATCATCATGGTGAATTTAATGTGGGCCAGAGCTTGACCTTCAGCCTCAAAAAGAATTTCAATTGAGTGAGAATAGGTTGATTTATGTCTGTAAGGGTATGTAAATGGACATTAATGAAACATATGACCATTGTGTAATATTAGTATGCTATGAGAAGTTACTGTCACACAAATTGTTCAAAGTCTTCATAATTAATGATTTTTTAATATTAAAGACTAGAGGCCCAGTGTACGAAATTCATGCATGGGTAGGGTTCCTAGGCCTGGCCAGTCATCAGGGATGATCGGGGCCTTCTGGCTGCCGGCTAGGGCCTCCCTTCGTTCTGCGCCATCCCCTGGTAGTCAGCGCACGTCATAGCGAGCAATAGAACTGGTCTCCCGGTTGAACTCCCACAGGGACACTTTGCATATTAGCCTTTTATATATATAGATTGGGTTTCTTAGTGAACATGGAGTCAAACAAACGAAGGTAGGCCATCAAATGTTTTATAAGTCCACTGTATCCATTTTCCAGTAGAGAAGGCTTTTATCGATAGGAATGGAACACTAAAGTTTTTTGGCTAAAGACAACAGTTTGCTAATGTTATTCTCCCTTTATTGTGCCTTTAACTCTTTACTCTAATTGATAAATTTTTTTCTTCAGCTATAATTATATTCAAGCTGGTTATATTGGTTTTTGCTAGTTTAGGAGTCACATCTCTCTTACATGACTTTTGTTATCAATGCTTTCATCCCTGGTGTTCTGATTTTTCAGTTAACTTTCAGGGGATATTGTATTTTCATCATTTCTAAGTGCTTTGGGGCAGGGCCAAACTACTTAAGTACTTATGATGGTGTGAACCTTGGGGATGAGAATATTGATTTCCTAGACTTATTTAAAAGATGAACTAAACTAAAACAGTGAAATGCCTAGCCTATGGGACACACAGTATATATGTGCTTAATAAATTATAGCTATTTCTACTATTACTATTATATTACTATGGTGATAATAATGTAAGTGATATGATATAACTGATATTGAACAAGGAAAGGAAGAGGGAGAGAGAGAGAAGTATCATTGATGAGAGAGATTGACCAGCTGCCTCCTGCATGCCCCAGACTGGGGATCAAGCTCACACCCTTGGGCATATGCTCTGACTGGGAATTGGACCCTGACCTCCTGGTTCATAAGTTGATGCTCAACCACTGAGCCACGCCGGGTCTTCACTGATGTTTCTTGTGTCTACTTGTGTTCTGTTAAATTCACACTCTAAGCCAGTAGTCAGCTACGTAATTGGCAAACTCAGGATAGTGGCTAATTCTGGCTTGTGGTATGTTTTGTGTGGTTCACTGATGAGGGATGATTTTGACCATTTTAAGAAGGTTGCAAAAAAAAGAAAAAGAAGAATATGGGACAGAGACTGTGGCCCCCCAAAGCCTAAGATACTGTGGTGTTTGACAGAAGAGTTTGCAGACCTCCGCTCTAAGCTGTCAGGGATTAGCAGATACCATTGGCTCTAACACTTGTTTCCACTGGTAAATTAGTATTTTCTTGTGTTTCTATCTTGTCTTCTCAGTTATGCATTAAAAAGGCATTTTTTACATGTTACTATTCAGTGTGTGGTATTGGCATAGAAGTCTAAATCTTATTTCCTATAGGTAATCAATTTTCTCTTTGTTTTGTTTATGCCATAACAACGGTTATGGCTTAACTGTTAACTTTATGGCTTCTAAGGTCCAAAAACTTGATTTATTTTTATCTTAAAAACAGTCTTTGTTTAAAGTAGTCTTGGTATATGGATGTACATAAACTCTTACTTATTCTTCCTTTTTAATTTTACTGAGTAAAGTAATGGCTCACCTAGCCCTTTTACAAGATTTTTTAATTAAATACATTGTAACATGAATTTCCGCAACAAAGATTGTTGTGCCAATTTATATTCTATCCAGTAATGTAAGAGTAGTCCCATTTCACTAATTTTCATGTACTTGGAGTATGATCATTTAAAAATATTTAACTTTTTACACCAGAAATGACATCCATTGTTGCTTTGCTTTCTTTTTAAAAGTCTTTAAGATTGTTGGATGAAGAAGAAGCAACTGACAATGATTTAAGAGCAAAATTCAAGGAACGCTGGCAAAGGACAGCATCCAACGAACTCTATAAGCCTTTAAGAGCAGGTAAAAAATGTGCATAAATGACCTTCAAATTAATAATGTCTCAATTTGGATCCACATTTTTGCTTGATTAAATTAGGTTCAATTGTAAGCTTGTTTTTACTGCAACTGTTGCTATTATAGCCCAGGTGTTTTTCTTCAGTTCAGTGATAAAAAATATAACAAAGATAATTCATATTCATTATAAGAAGTTCAGATTCTTGATAAGGGTATAAAATGAAAATTAAAATGTTCCTATAACCTTTTCTATTCCAGCTATGTGCATATTTTATTAACATAAATGAGGTCATATTATATGTATTATTTTATAATTTCACTTTACTTGAATCCTGGATGGTAAAAAGTGATTTTTAACAGTTAATTTGAAGCCAAGTTATTATTTTAAAAACTTTAGTTATTTTGAAAACTTTTTAAGATAAAGGATGTCTTCATGGTAGCTAGAGAATTGTTTTATTTATCTCTATAAAATGAATTACTGCTATTGAGATTTCTCTAAAAATATATCTGCTATTATGTAAGTCAAGTTAAAGCAGTGATCCTTTGAAAGAGAATATTTTTTAAATAAGTTGTAACAATTTTGGGGATGAATGATTTCTTTCTATATTCATGAGTTGTGGGAAAAGATTAGTCAAATAGCTTTTTATTGATGGACAGTGATCACAAATGTGTTTTAAGGTATAACTGTGCTTTTGATTTATAGTTGGTTTTTCAAAAACAAAAATGCTAACGCTTGACAGGAACTGAGTTTTTATTATTGAGTGAATCGGCGCCTGTAAAAGGGCGAAAAAGGAATAATCTTAAGAGAGAAGCTCCAAAATGCTGAAATTTAAGTACAAAGAATTGGGGCCTGTAGAAGGAGAACAGAACTATAAGTACAACCAACCCATAAACATTACTATTGAAATCATTATGATAACATTCTTTTTCCCACAGAGGGGGCCAACTTCAGAGCAGTTTTGGATAAAGCTTTGCAAGCGGATGGGAAAGTGAAAGAACGGTATCTGTCACACCGTGACTCCATTGCACTTTTGTGTAAGCCAGAGCCTGAGCTGAATGCTGCCATCCCTTCTGCTAACCCAGCAAAGACCATGCAGGGCAGTGAGGTAAGAAGAAACATTTTTTTAAAAAAGTATATTTTTATTGATTTTTTACAGAGAGGAAGGGAGAGGGATAGAGAGTTAGAAACACCGATGAGAGAAACATCGATCAGCTGCCTCCTGCACAACCCCTACTGGGGATGTGCCCATAACCAAGGTACATGCCCTTGACTAGAATCGAACCTGGGACCCTTCAGTCCTCAGGCCGATGCTCTATCCCCTGAGCCAAACCAGTTAGGGCAAGAAGAAGCATTTTGATGTGGCTGGTCATCTGTTTATGAAAACGATGTTCAAGCTGTTATAAATAACAAGTTGCTGATTTCTTTCTTATTGGCATCTTTCTAAAAATGCAGATGTTGATTGTGGCTGTTACATTTAAAGTAGCATGATATGTACACTGAGTAATAGGTAATTATAGTAATAACATTACAATCCTGTAATAATAATTTTCATTTATTGATGCTTCCTGTGAGCTGGCTACTCTATTCTAGATACTCCATATGTTCGTATTTAATTAAGGTTTTATAAAAGGGAGAATATCTCCCGAAGTGGAAGGACTGGGTTTGGCTAGATACTCTCTGACCACAGATTCCTTGCTGCATACATTATTCTGTACTGCCTTCCACCCTTCCACCATATTCCACTGGGCCTACCTCTGAAAGGAAAACTGACATGTTAATAAATGGGTAACATCTTTATGGCCTTTCTATTGGTGACAGGAAGGAGAAAATTAATAATGGGGCATTGGACTCAGAAAGTCCCAAAAGAGGAGAAAGTGCAAGTATGATGTCTTATGAGGTAATGTAGGATAAGATAGAGGCCCTGAAGTACACAGGAAAATAAGCCAAAGTGCAACAAATACTGCTGAAAACTTGAAAAAGATGAATTTCTGAGACCATAGATCTTAAAAGTTATCAGTGTTGTTCCTTATTTGTCTTTCCACAGAAGCATTTCATGTTTTTACTCAACCAAGACTTATTATATCTAATCTATGTAAGGCACTGTGCTAGGTGCTTTGAAAAATTAACAAATGAATCAAACAAAGCCTTTACCCTCCATTTATAGTCAAAGATTAGACATACGCAAGGATGCAATAATACGGGATGCAATCCGGGGTAACAACTTAAGTGTCGTAGTCACAGAAATATGCTGTGGGGATTTAGATGACACAGTACTTAAATTCCAGCATTTTGGAGCTTCTCTCTCTCTCTCTGTTGTTGTTAATCCTCATCTGAGGATTTCCCCCCATTGATTTTGAGAGAGAGTGGAAGGAAGGGGGAGAGACAGGGAGAAAGAAAAAGTGATGTGAGAGAGACACATTGATTGGTTGCCTCCTGCACACATCCCAACTGGGCTGGGGATCGAGCCTGCCACTGAGGTTTGTGCCCTTGACCAGAATTGAACCTGCCACCCTTCAGTCCACAGGCCAACGCTCTAACCGCTCAGGAAAACTGGCTAGGGCTGGAGCTCCTCTCTTTAGAGACTTCTTAAGAAGTTGGCACATTATGAGAACAGAGTAAAAAGGCAGAAAAAGTGAACCCATATTGGATCCAAGGATTGAGTGAGTAGTTGTGGTCAGAGGAGCTACTAGAGGTTCAGTGGAAACCAGCCCCCAAAGTAAGGAGAAGACTGCATAGTTGAATGTGTACAGAACCTGCATCTCTAAAGGGGTTCAGGGGACCTAATGGAACAAAGAATACGAATTACAATAGTCCTTATCCAAGGGGGATAATGAGGCCTGAAAATACATATGCTATGTTTTCCCCTCTACATCTGTTCCAGTGATAAAGTTTAATTTATAAATTAGGTACAGTAATACATTAACAACAATAATAAAGGAAAACAATTATAATAATATATTGTAATAAAAGTTATGTGAATGTGATCTCTCTTAAAATATCTTAATGTACTTTTCACTTAAAAGGAGCACTTTTTGGCTTCTTTTGGTATATCCAAATTGCCAGCATCATGCCTCTTGGCTTTGAGGTCACTATTAAGTAAAATAAGTTATTTGAACAAAGGCACTAATAACACAGCAGCCTGCTACTAAATGACAGCAGGAAGGTAGCATATACAATGTGGATACGCTGGGCAAAGGGATGATTGCCCTCTGAAGAGGAAGTTGTATTCATGTGAATCATGCATGTCCTCTCACAATACTTCTAGCTTACTTGGGGGTATTTTCGCCACAGTTTTGGTCCACTATTTGATGAGAGACTTTAGTTTCTATACTATATAAGGACATGGAGTCTGTTTCAAAATAATACTATTAGAGTGTTCCTGACTCTCACCCTGAGGCTATTTTTAAAATCAGTTCTGCATATTCCTTTTTCTAGTTTTTGTTGGACATAACTTACAGAGAGAGTAAAATGACATCTCTTATTTTTCTATTAGCTAAACAGACTTTATAGGGTAAACGCTTCAGAGTCATGGTTCAGGTTCCATTATCTGTTTAAATGCACCAACAGATAATAGTTGCAACCTTTAAAATGTGTATTCTATTACACCCTCCCAAAACAAACTCACATAATTACATAAATAGTTATATTTCAACAAAATAAAGGATGCTTTAATTCTTAATCTTTTCCTCTATCCCTGTCTGAATGTGCATGCCTAAGCTTCTTTAGTCAATAATGTGCCCAAAGTATAGAGTTAAACCATAAAACCTAACTACCAGTTAATAGTAATTTCTTACACGATTGAACACTTACCCTTTGTTAGGAATTATCTTGTGCACTTTATGTAGATTAGTTCAGTCTTCACAACAGTCCTGAGATAGGTACTATTATTATTCTCGTTTTGCAGGTAAGAAAATTGAGTTTTCCAGGCAGTAAACTGACCTTGGTTACACAGTAATTAAGTTTATTATATCCACTAAGGGAGTACGAGTTGAAATATTTTTCTGTGGAATTAATTTTTTACTTAGATGGACAGTTCATTCATTCGTTTCTGTATTCAAATTTTGATTTAATTTTAATTTTGAATGTGAAAAAGGGTTTATGATTCAAAAGAGAAATCGCATTCCTTTTTCTTCTACCTTGTTCCCATCCCCTTTCTGTAAGTTGTCACATTCACTAGCTTCTGGTTTGTCCTTAGTGCTTTTCTTTTTGCAGAACATACGTATGCATACATAGGTACATACTATATTACGTGTGTGTACACCTGTATATTCAGATTTCTCCTCTCTCAGAACGCAGCATCACACACACACACACACACACACACTTCTGCACCTTTTTTCTCCATTTAACAATATGTCATGAGAGTCATTTGGAAGTAAGATTTTTATCCACATTGTCTAACATCTGATTCCACTAGATCTCTTAAACAGACTTGACAGAATGTGTCCAGGTATGACACATTCTCTTCTTCCTTTAGTGTGTCTATGATTTGATGCTTCTTGGACCTCAGGAGTCATATTTCTTTCTACTGCCTACACCAGTGATGGCGAACCTTTTGAGCTCGGCATGTCAGCATTTTGAAAAACCCTAACTTAACTCTGGTGCCATGTCACATATAGAAATTTTCTGATATTTGCAACCATAGTAAAACAAAGACTTATATTTTTGATATTTATTTTATACTAGAGGCCCGGTGCACAAAAATTTGTGCACTCAGGGGGGAGAGGGGGTCCCTCAGCCCGGCCTGTGCCCTCTCGCAGTCTGGGACCCCTTGGGAGATAACGCCCTGATGGCTTAGGCCTGCTCCCGGGTGGCAGAGGGCAGGCCCAATCCCTAGGTGCAGCCCCTGGTTGGGCTCAGAGCAGGGCCAATTGGGGAGTTGGGGCGCCGCCCCCTGTCACACTCAAGGCAGGGTCGATAGGGAAGTTGCGGTGCCACCCCCTGTCAGGCACAGAGCAGGGCGGATCAGGGGGTTGGGGCGCTGCCCCCTGTCACGCACAGAGTAGGGCCCATCAGGGGGGTTGGGGCTCCATACCCTGTCACACACAGAGCAGGGTGGATCAGGGGGTTGGGGCGCCACCCTCTATCACCCACAGAGCAGGGCCGATCAGGGGGTTGGGGTGCCGCCACTGTCACATTCAGGGCAGGGCCGATGGGGAGATTATGGCTCTACCCTGTCACACTCACAGCAGGGCCTGTGGGGTGGGGGGATTTGGGCGCTGCCCCCTGTCACGCTGATCCCAGTGCCGGGAGGCCTTGTGGCTCCGCTGATCCCGGTGCCGGGAGGCATATTACCCTTTTACTATATAGAATAGAGGCCTGGTGCATGGGTTGGGGCTGGCTGGTTTGCCCTGAAGTGTGTCCTGGATCAGGGTGGGAGTCCCCACTGGGGTGCCTGGCCAGTCTGGCTGAGGGGCTGAGGGGCGTTTTCAGGCTGACGGGTGACTGAAGCTCCCAACCGCTCCTTTTTTCCTTTTTTCTTTTTTATTCTGGGCCAGCTTTAGCTCTGAGGCTTCAGCTGCTGAAAACAGGTTTCTGGCCTTTGTTTATCGTCTGTATTTGATACAATGTTGCGGTCTGGCTGGCTGAAGCCCTGCTGAGTAAAGCAGGTTTTTGGGGTTTTTTTTAGCTTCTATATTTGCAACATAGTTGCTTAGAGTTGCAGCTGAGAGGCCGGCAAGTCAGGCGGGGAACGTTGGAGTCCTCCATCACTGAAGCAAGCAAGCCTCATGTTCGCATCAGCTGCCTGGCTGCCGGCTGCCATTTGACTGGCAGTTAATTTGCATATCTCCCTGATTAGCCAATGGGAAGGGTAGCGGTCGTATGCCAATTACCATCTTTCTCTTTTATTAGATAGGATATTTAAATGCCATTTAACAAAGAAAAATCAACCAAAAAAATGAGTTCGCGTGTCACCTCTGACACGCGTGTCATAGGTTTACCATCACTGGCCTACACCCCCATTTTCTTTCTCTTTTTTTTTCTCATATATTTTTATTGATTTTGGAGAGGAAAGGAGAGGGAAAGAGAGAGAAATGTTAATGACGAGAGAGACTCAGTGTTCGGCTACCTCCTGCACGCCCACACTGGTGGATTGAGCCCATAACCCAAGCTTCTGGTTTCTTTTGCAATTAAACTAAGGTTTCTTTCTTTTTTTTCTTTAAAGGTTGTAAATGTATTAAAATCCTTATTGACAAATCTTGATGAAGTAAAGAAGGAAAGAGAGGGTCTAGAGAATGACCTGAAATCAATGAATTTTGACATGACAAGCAGATTTTTGACTGCTTTGGCTCAAGATGGTGTGATAAATGAAGAAGCTCTTTCTGTTACTGAGCTGGATCGAATCTATGGAGGTCTTACGACTAAAGTCCAAGAATCTCTAAAGAAACAGGAAGGACTTCTTAAGAATATTCAGGTGTATTTCATATACGTTAATAAAATTTATGTTTTAAAAAAATTAAAGGATAAGCCTGTTCTAAATCCATGTTCATTTAGGATTATCTTTTTTTTGCAGGTGTACATATTATTAGAAATCTGTAATCATTATTGATTGTTTTATCACACACTGAATTTGTGATGTTTTTATGTAAGGAAAGATTTAAAGCACAGTGCAACTCCAAAATAAATATTTGTTAAATTTCTAGTAATTCCTGCATGTAATATATGATTTTCATAGTTGGAAATGTATCAATAAAAATGTTAGGAGCTGTGCTTGATAAATAAATGTAAAAACATAAATTTTTCTATTAACAAGGTATCACACCAGGAATTTTCGAAAATGAAACAATCTAACAATGAAGCTAACTTAAGAGAAGAAGTTTTGAAGAATTTAGCTGCTGCATATGACAACTTTGTTGAACTTGTAGCTAATTTGAAAGAAGGCACAAAGGTATGGTGTACTAAAGAAACAGTAGCTATCCAGTATAGATGTGAACATGTAATTTGGGAAGTTAATTGTTTTTTTTTCCAGTTGGATCAAAAAAAATTTTTATTTTTGCCTTGAATTTGTTAGCTTTAATGACTTTGCCTCTGAGAAGTTTGTAATAAGATCTTAACGAAGGTGGCACCGTTTCATGGGAACTTTGATGAATTGTGTATTTCACAAGGCAGAACGTGGTTTAAGATTTGATGTAACAGGAATTAGCCCAGAGATATCAAAAGCCAATGACACCTTTTTAGGAGAGGGATGTGGGGGTGGAAAGTTGACCAGTTTGAATGACTTATGAGGAGTCTTTGTCATTCCCCCTGTTCTTTGGTGGGGAAGGTGGGTGGGTGGGTATGGCTTTTATATTCTGTGCTTTCTATTGGATGATGATAGACTTCTGATCTGTCTGAGTCTCTGAGTGCTTACTAAATATGCCTATTCTTTAAAGAGTTTAGGGAAATGCTTGTATTTTTAACAATTACTTTCCTTATGAGGGAACAAGTGATTTTTAAGTTTTCTGGCACATCACTCCTTTGGTACTTTAATTCCATTATGATCATTGGATAAAGTTGTCTCGATGTAAATACAGTAGATAATCATGTAAAACCCTCTAAAGAGTGGGTAGAAATACTGCAGAGCCTTTCAAAATAGAGAGGATAGTAAAATATTTTAATTTCGTTTAATAAAATGCTTTGTTGAAATAGATAAGTGGAAATTCTTCTAAGGGTTTCTGAAATGATGCTGCATTTTTGAAGTGAATGTTCAGATCTAATCCTTCCAATGAAATAGGGCTAGTGTGTGAGGAATTGGGAAAATGTACAAAACATGGTCTGAAACTTTTAACTTGTTACCATTTAATTTTTAGTGATATTGTTCTCTAAAAGCGATTTTATTTTTATTTTCTTTAGGAGCCTTAGCCCATATTTAATATTAAGTTAGACTTAAGTAATATGACTGTGTCTAATGTAGAAAATTTTAGTTTTTCGCTTTTAACTGTTATTGACAATTGAGCTTTAGGTTGTGTTCCTCAGGTTAAAAATTGTTCTGGTTTTTTACTTGTATTTGTTCTTTGCTTATAGTTTTACAACGAGCTGACCGAAATCCTAGTCCGGTTCCAGAACAAGTGCAGTGATATAGTGTTTGCACGGAAAACAGAAAGAGATGAACTCTTAAAGTAAGTTTGTTTTCTGTATTAAATTGTACTTAAAATATTTTTGTTTAAAAAACCAACCTTGTGGAGACTTTTGGGGTAAACTTGACAGTATGAGATAGCAATTTCTTTCCTTTGCTCCTGGGTATTTTATAAAACAAATAAGCAAAAATCTGCATGGTCCGGAAACAAGAAGATAGAAAAGAGCAGAAACTCTAGATTTGTAGGAAGTACAGTGATGTTACTGAAATGATAATAAAGCAGCTCAGGGTGGCAGATCTCAGGAAATGCTGATAACGTAAGTAGTTTACTTTTTGGTGGCATATAGGTTCCTAGAGCTATAGAACCTGGGGAAGATGGCGAATCCCTTTCTGAAGGGGACTACTGAGAAAGCTGGGCCGGTAACAGGACTCGTTCCATGCTTGGTGGTCAGTAGAGAGTTGACAGCATTGATATGAAGAGACTATATTTATCAAGGTGAAGAAATGGACAAAATCTATAGATCAGCGGTTCTCAACCTGTGGGTCGCAACCCCTTTGGGGGTCCAATGACCCTTTTACAGGGGTTGCCTAAGATCATCGGAAAACACATATATAATTACATATTGTTTTTGTGATTAATCACTATGCTTTAATTATGTCCAATTTGTAACAATGAAAATACATCCTGCATATCAGATATTTACATTATGATTCATAACAGTAGCAAAATTACAGTTATGAAGCAGCAACAAAAATAATTTTATGGTTGGGGGTCACCACAACATGAGGAACTGTATTAAAGGGGCGTGGCATGAGGAAGGTTGAGAACCACTGCTATAGATGAAGAACATTCACCAAAATAATATTGTCACAGGACAGGTGAAAATTCTGAGCTGACATTTTACAATGGGAAAAAAAGGGTTAGAAAGCAATCTTTCTAAGGCACATTGAAAACAAATGCCAGAACTCGAGATCGTGAGTAAACAGGTGATAAAACATGTCAGAATTCATGAGAGAGAAGAGAAAAACAAACCATCACAGATCTAAGATGAAATGGGAAGGGGCACAAAAGGAGAATATAAACAGTGAAGAAAACACAGGAACACAGAGTAGAAATGAGGAAGTCAAAATGAAACCAAAGTAAAGATAGAATTAGAAATGGGCAAAGAAAAACCAAGATTGAATTATATCAAAAGGCTTATTACCTAATTTATAAAGAAATCCTATAGTCAGGAGGAAAAACCCAATGGAAAAGTGAGCAAAGGATGCAAACAAGTATAAGTGGTTCTTAAGCGTAAGAACCACGTTCAAAAGAAAATGCACGCATTGAAATTACTCAGAACTAACACTTTTCAGATTGGCAAAAATCTGGAAGTTGTTTAACATGCTTTATTAGCACACGTGGGGGAATAGGTCCCGTGCATTGCTGTGAGAGTGCACATTGGTGCAGTCCTTGTGTGGAGCACTTTAGCTACCAAGGTCAGGATTACAAATCCATAGATCCTTTATTCTGTTTTTGAGAATTTATTCTGAGGATACATTAGCATATGCTAGAAATGACATATTTATGAGCTAATTCGTTTCTGCATTGCTTGTAGCGGTAAAAGAATAGAAACAAATCAAACATCCAGGACTGGTGAAATGAATGAAGCTGCAGCTGTACACTGAAATACTAGGCAGCTATTTACAAAAAGAGAGTGTTTTCTGTTTGCTGATATGGAAGGTTTGCTAAGATAGTTAATGTACAGAAAAGGTTAGGCACAGAACAGTTTTTAAAGTATGTTTTTTTGTGTGTGTGAAAAGGGAGAGGATATATGCATTTGAATTGTTTTATTTATGCATAAGGAAACTCAGGATGGGCTCCTAAGAAAGAATAGTGGGTATCTGTCTGGGGAGTGAATGGTGGAGTGGGAACTGGCAGGCAGGGGTCTTTCACTTTTTAAAGTTTTGAGTCATGTGAAAGAATATATAATCTTTTCAGATAATTACATTAATCTAAAGAATGGATTTCATGTTTTTATAGTCAAAACCAAGTATTCTGATCTTAACCTTTTGGATTGTGTTCATCCACCCCCTCCACTTTTTATTTTTTGAGCTGTAGAACCTTTTGCTCAAACTCTGTCTTACAGAGAATCTCAGTTTGTAAAATAGATTAAAATGGATCTTGCTCATATCCAAGCAGGGTGCAGGGCTTATAGTGGGACCTTTGTTAAAATCACTGTTATGCTCAGGGCCTAAATTCTTTAAACATTCTTATTGAATGTCAAATAAAAACAAGAAAAGTATAGATAGATGTATATCTTGTTGAATATTCATAAACTGAGCATACCCCTGTACTGAGCACTTTTAAGCACCCCAGAAGCATAACTAATGCATCCACCTAGTCATTATCCCCTCTCCCATAGCAATCACTGCCTTGACTGAGAGTGTAGACTAGTTTCTCCTGTGTTTGCACTGTATATAAATGGAATCATATGTACTCCTTTGTGACTGGCTTTCACTCAACATTATGTTAGTGAGATTCATCTGTATGATGTTCTTGTATGTATTTCATTGTATGAATATACTACAGTCTTATTTATCAGTACTATTTTTGAGTATTTGAGTAGTTTTTAGTTTTGGGCTACTGTAAATGGTGTGGGCATGAAGGTGCTAAAACACACTGTCCAATATTACAGTTAGCAGTAAAAGAATAGAAACAAATCAGATGTCTAGAGCTGGTAAATTAAATAAAGGTACGTCTGTATGTTGATACTATGCAGTCACATGAACAACTTAAAATTTAAAATCCCTAGTAGCCACATTAAAAAAGCTAAAAGAAACAGGCAAAATAAAATGCAGTAATACATTTTGTTTGACCCAGTATGTCCAAAGTAGCATCATTTCAAAATATAATCAATGCAAAAATTATGAAGGAGATAGTTTATTCCTCTCTCCCCCACACTAAATCTTAGAAATCTGGCATGTAATTTACACTTATAGCACATCTGTTTTATTTAAGTGAGATTTTGGGATGGATTTCAATTTATCTCGATAGAGGGGATTTAAAAATGTTTTTCTGTTTTTTAATATTGTATTTTAATGGTCTTTTCAACTATCTCTTTTATGAATTTACCTTAGTAATATATTTTGAGGTCTCTTTTAACATGAAATAGCTCAGTGCCATGCTTTTTTTGAATATCTTTAGAAAGTATTTATTAAGAAATTAATAAAATGGATTAGCTTTCTCACCTGTTGTTAACGGTTTCTGTAAATAGTGATTAAAATATTAGCGAGATGACTATGAGGTGACTATGAACTGCTCTAATTTTCTGGTTGTTCTGTTAGGAGTTTCTCATCTAGAGGATGACCTCTTATTAAGACTGGGCAGAAGCTCTAGCTGGTTTGGCTCAGTGGATAGAGCATCAGCCTGTGGACGGAAGGGTCCTGGGTTCGATTCCTATCAAGGACACATGCCTGAGTCTCAGGCTTGATCCCCAGTTGGGGGTGTGCAGGAGGCAGCCGATCAATGATTCTCTCTTATTATTAATGTTTCTATCTCTCCCTCTCCCTTCCTCTCTGATATTAATAAAAATATATTAAAAGAAAAGAGAGGGCAGTCGTTGAGGACCACTTGCTCAGTTTGACATCTTCCTTACTCTAGCTGTAACTATGATCTCTGAAAGTTTTCCTTTTTTCCTAGGCTTCAGAAGTAGCATAAGAACTAATTTCATTTTATTAAATAGGAGGGGGAAAGAAGATTTAAGGTAGCTCTAGTCAAGAACATAAACGTAGCATGTTTTAAAATAGCATCATTGTCTTGAATCTATTTTCTGTGTTTCATGTATGAAGAAAAGCACCTGATATTTTATGTGTGTTGGGTTTTCTTTTATTGTGTTAATTTCTAACACTTGTCTTTAATAAGGGACTTGCAGCAAAGCATTGCCAGAGAACCTAGTGCTCCTTCAATTCCTACACCTGCCTATCAGTCCTCTCCAGCAGGAGGACCTGCCCCCACTCCTCCAACTCCAGCGCCAAGAACCATTGCGGTCAGTAAGCCAACATTTGTACATGGACGTTTACATTAGTGACAGCTTGCTTGCTGTAAAGGATGGAACAGACTTCATGTTGGATAAATCTGTGGTCACCATTTTGATCAGGTGACCAATGTGATGTTTTGCAGTGTGAAGAATTCTTGCCAAAAAATCTTTAACTTGAATCTAATCAAGTCTTTAGAACCAACTTTCAGTTTATAGCAAATGGGGCGATGAAACAAGAAGTTCAGTTGTGCCAGTAGAAAACAATTGGACAAATCTAGAACGGGGACATTTGGTGAGATACCTGGCTTGATCTTTTCTAAAAGGGGATGTCATAGAAAGAAAAAATAGGCAGAGGGCTTGTTCTAGGTTGAAAGAGTGGAAAGATTCATAATAACCAGGTGCAATACGTGAATCTTGATTGGGTCCATAAAAATACATGTAAGAGCTTCTTTTGGTGATAAGTAGGAAAACTTAAATGTGGAGTGGATACTTGATGATATTAGGGAGTAAGAGTTAATTTTCTTAGGGTGAAGTGGTCCTATGATTATATAGGGGAATATTAGAACTCACATGTGTATTACACTATTCTTTTAAGTGTTCTGGTCTTTAAAAAATTTCATAATATGTTGAGATCAGGATGAGATTACAATAATAAACTGTACCTAACCTGCTCCTTCCTCCCACCTCAGTTGTCTAATCATTGGGAGAAGCAGTGAGCAGTAAATGATTATTAGGCATCAGGAAAAGAGCAGTGGCTACCGAGGATCCACAAATTGGAGAATTAGCCCTAGCCTGTTTAGCTCAGTGGATAGAGCATCAGCCTGCGGACAGAAGGGTCCCAGGTTTGATTCTGGTCAAGGGCACGTACCTGGGTGGCAGGCTCCTCCCCGGCCCGGGCCCTGCTTGGGGCTTGTGCAGGAGGCAATCAGTCGGTGTGTTTCTCTCACATCGATACATCTGTCTTTCCCTCTCTCTAAAAAACACAAAAACAATGGGAAAATATCCTCAGGTGAGGATTAAACGAACAAACAACAAATTGGAGAATTATTCCTCAACTATGATACATTTCTAGAGTAATAAGCCAACATTTAAGAATGGGAATTAGAAGTATATCTAGTTGGAATCTGTAGCGTTTCTCTCATGCCCCCTCATTTATTTTAATTGATAGCAATTTGAAAGAAACATGAAACATTTTGTAGTTAATGCTGACTTCTCCTCATAGCCTAGTAAGCCTCAGCCCCCAGCCCGGCCTCCACCTCCTACGTTTCCAGCAAATCGAGCACCTGCTGCTGCTGCCTCAGCTCCTGCAGTGACTGGGACTCCTGCACCTGCTGCATCCCAGACTCCTGGCTCAGCTCCCCTTCCACAGGCCCAGGGGCCCCCCTACCCCACCTATCCAGGATATCCCGGGTAAGGCGGAAACTGTGTTTATCCCAGTGAATCAGCTAATCTTCTCTGGTTAACCTGTTAAAAACAAGGTTGTTGCTTCTCTGAATGGATGTGTCATAAATGAATAATCTACATTGTCAGCTCATGCAGAAGTAAAAATAATGTTATAGTCACTTATTTGAGTAGTTGGGATAGCCATTTCCAAGCATATTTATGTTTTTAGTTTTTACATACTGGGTTTATATCAAATCTCTTCTGTATGGAATTCAGAATATGTTTCCTTGATCTTATTTATTTAGGTGATAAACAAGTGCCTTTTCTGAGCTTAGCGTGAGCCAGACTGATACAGCCTTATTTATATTCCTGTACTTTGAAATCTTTGCATATTGATAAACTGTTGAGCAGAAATTTATGTAATTATGGAATGTATTTTCTTAAAGATCTGCTTTTTTTGTGATAATTAGTTAAAAATCAAGACATTTGACTATTTTTTAAGTGTGCTTCAAACTTTAAGTCCATTCTGTCTTTCCACTATTAAGAATTTTTACAAATAGTAAATTTATATGCGTTACAGTGAACTTGATATTCTTTCATTTCAATTAATAACAGGATTAGGAACACTTTTCTCTAACAGGTACCTTGAAACAGCTGTTTTCTTCTCTCCACTGTTCTCTAATAGACTGAGAAATGGAGACAAATGGCTTTCTTGGAAAAACTGGTATTAGAATAATTATAGTATGTTTCTTTTTTTTCGTATTTGATTTATCAGTCCAATTCTTTTCTTCTTCCCATCAGGTATTGCCAAATGCCCATGCCCATGGGCTATAACCCTTATGCGTACGGCCAGTACAATATGCCATATCCGCCAGTGTATCATCAGAACCCTGGACAGGCTCCGTTCCCAGGACCCCAGCAGCCTTCATACCCCTTCCCTCAGCCCCCACAGCAGCCTTACTATCCACAGCAGTAATATGTCTGCTCAGAAGCTCAGCTGGTTCAGTTCAAAGGGAAAGAATACTAATCTGCAATAAGTGTACTAAACTCCATGCTCTGGTTAATATAATGCACTCTACTCTGAATGCAGTGTATAATTTCTGTCTGCGGCTACAAACTGAAAGCTGTGCCCCAGTTCCACATTTGATTGCACATGTGAGATTTGCTGCTGTTGCAGTATAAACACTAGGTATACTAGGATTTGAAATAAATTATATTACAGTTCATAAAAGTTGAAAATAAGAAATTAAACCCACAAGAGAAACCTTTGAAATAAATATACTTATGTCTACAGAAGCTGTGATTGGGTTACCAGATACTTACAGTGATGGTTTAAATACTGATATTCAAGAAAACCAAGTTTTCTTTCTCTTTTGGTTTATTGATTTGGTTTAATTTCCATTATGCTATTTTGCATAATCAAAGCATTGTAATCTTATAATTTAAAAATAAATTACTTAAGAACAGTTTTTATTGTTATGTTTTGTCATTGATTCTCATTACTGTCTAATTTCTTTGTAGTATTAGTCTCATTTTATATGTACATGAGTTAAACAGATACTGTGTTTAAGTTAATAGTCAGGTTCAAGTACATTTTATGGGAAAATGAAAAGTATCATAGTTTATCTTTCATGTGCTGATTAATATATTAATTTTGAAATTTATTTTGAAAAGTCCTATAATGTGGAAGGAACACAATTGGTACCAAAGATTCTTCAAATAAATATACAAATAAATATGTATATTTAATGTTTTATTAATTTCTCCAAGAAATTGGTACAAATTCTGGTAATTATTTTTTTTATAACCTGGTTAAAATACATTATTTACAATGCTGTCTAATATAAACAGGATTGTTTAAAGAAAATTTACTGTACCCTTCTTTTTTCCACCTTACTGTCTTAACTTGGTAACATTTAGTGCACAATGTATGTGAGTAGATTTAAGCCCTTTCATTTTTATGCTCCTAAAGATTGGACTATTTTATAATTCAGGGAGCACACAAAACAGTTGTTGGGAGCATATGCCAATTCTGGAATAGGCTGTGTATTTAATATTAATCTCTGCTGTTAAAGATAACTAATCACTGTATAAACCTCAGTAAAAGTAGTGAGCCATGCTTCATGGAATGAGAAAATGAGAAAGGAATGAGTTGTTTGATATCACAGTGGGATCTGTTCTGCGTGAGATTCATTTCTGAACACATCAGGCATATGAGCAGTTTTCCAATGGATTAGTTTATGCTTATTCTTTAAGTTTTAATGCCTACATTTTCTTGCCTTATTGTTTCATTTAAATGGTACTGTCACTTAGTACACTGTGGTTTTTCATTGGCAGTTTGGGTTTATATTTTAAATGTTGGACTGAAGGTGTCATTGTAAAAGAGAGTGAATTGGTTTTAAAATATATGTATATTTCAAAGTCTTACTTTGTTATATGTAGAAAACATGAAGGCATGTTAGTGCAATATAAATTACATGGAATATTACAGTTGGTTTAAAGTCCAGTACTTAAAACCTTGGCAAAAGATAGGTTTTTACATATCAAAGCTAAGTTTTATTAATGTGGAATCATCAAGTGTGACATGGCTTGTTTGACTCTTGTGTAAATGACATTTAAGTTATACATTCTTATTACTCAAGGTGTCATATACTAACGTAAGATACTCCGTGAGAGGGGTATTCCAAATTGCTAGTTTATAACTCTTACTAATGCAGAAAAAAACAAAAACAAAGTTGGCCTGAATATTCTCTTGGGGAAAGATGGTGCTGAAGAAAGAGTAAGTGCATCCAAAGGCCAAAAGAGAAGTTATCAGGCCTTTAGCCCATTTCCTGTGCTAAGCTAGGCCTGCTCCCAGAGCGCCACGGGAAGATGGTTAAAACATTCTAGGAGACGGGCTCAGCCCTGGTGCCAGCCTCTTCCAGCATGCCCGAGCCGCTCAGCAGCCTACCACCATTCCTCCTGTCCATTCACTCACCCCTTAGGTAATCGAGGATGCTTCTTTTGGCCATCTGTGTCTAGGTGCCGATGACCAAGGTTCGGCAGGCCTCCATCAGCAGGTCTGTTTATAGGCCTGTCTGCTGTCATCCTGATGGCTCATGTAGAGACGTTTCTCTGAAGTCCATTTTGCATTCTAGCAAACAAGAATGAAGCCTTCACTGGGCTCATTTTTCTCAAACTTTTTTATCCTTTGCTTAGCTTTCAGTATCCTACAAAATACCCTAAAAAAGGTGTCCTGGATAATGCTGTTTTGGCGATAGGAGAGTGTCTCTCTAGTTCAGGTATGTTAATACCTGTGTTTATAATTAGACTTTTTGATGATCTTTTGGGAAACCATTCCCAGTCCATTTAGGTTCGACTTTGGAACGCTGTTTCAGAATGGATTATACTTCCAGTGATGGAGCTCTGGATAGAGAGCCACTAAACACTAACATTTCTTTTTCTTAGTCGCAGACGGGTGGTCTGATCTCTCAGTCTCATGTAAAGTACCTGGCTGTTACTCTGCCCCTTGCTCTCTATTCTCATTTAAGAAAAATACTCATCCATCACTGCAGACCATTCAGTCCTTGTGATATAACCATGTACCCGTACCCCCAGCTTTGCAATGTTTAATCTCCCCTCCCCAAATCTAAATGTTACAGAACAAAGACCAAGATTTCACAGCCTTCTGTCCCTGACCTTCTATCCCAGTGTTGAACTAGCCTTTCTGGTCCAACACATTTTGTAAAAAGTTTTCCATGAGAGCTTTACACTTTGCGAAAGTGCTTTGTACAATGCAACTTGTTAAGTAGGTTTTAGTTGGCTAGTGGGAATTTTTTTTTTTTTACCGGTATATCTTGAAGAATCTTGCTATTAACCTAGTGGCATCTTTTTTTTTTTTTTTTTTTTTTTTAACTGCAATTCTTAGTTGATTCATGGAACAGGATACAAAGTAGGAAAAAACTACTATAGTATTGTTATGACTAGTTTAAATGTAGACTTTAAAACTAAATGGTGATTATAAGATTTAAATGAAAGAGCAAAGAAGGAAAAATTCTATTTTTAAAGAAAAAGAGAATATTCAGGCTTTATTTCTGGTATGAAGTTTATATTTTTAAAAAATCCTATATTATCACACCAGAGATTTTAGATTCTTTTCTGGTTACAAACATTGCTGGTAGTTGGATTATATTTTTATTGTATTCATTTCTCTTAGGGGGAAAATTGTAAAGAAACAAAGAGGTTCCAGATGAATGTATCCTGGAAATAAAAGTTGAAAGATTCTTATTTCTTTGGAGTATGAATTCTTATTTGAAGTTTTTATTCTTCAGCGCTATAGTTTCTGTAATTTCTTTAACAAATGGTGGGTTGGGAATAAAAAAATAATAGCCACTTTGACTAAATGCATGAGACTATAAAACAAAGACAGTGTTTAAATGTTTTCCTAGTAGCTGCCCACCCTCTGATTTATCATGGATGGACCATGTTTCTCGTTATGGTTTTCCCTCCGTTTTTTCAGATGACTGATTTCAAGTGTCAAATTTTGGGTTGATTTTTTGAAAATGTTTGACAAGTTTATGTTAATTGAGCACTGGAGGGGGTGGTGAAACGCGTTTATCTTTTAAAACATATTTTCTTCCTCATTCTCCCATGTGCTAAGGTCAGCTGCAACTGTTTTATTATGTAGCTCAGAATACACAATTTGTCCTAAATTGTTGATTTTGTATCCCTTTCAACAGTTCAGGGTGAATAGCGAACTCCAAGAATGGAGTCCAAATTCTTATTATGTATATTTTAAATATAGAAAAGTTGGGCATAGTTAAATCATTAAAAAAATAAAAAATCCTCACCCAAGAATATGTTTATACTGATTTGAGAGAGAGAGAAAAACGGTGTGAGAGAGCAACATTGATTAGTTGCTCCCAGCCTCCTCCCCCCCTCCCCCCCACCAACCTGCCCCCACATGCACTCTCCAGGATTTATATTCCAGGAAAGAAAACAATTGAACTGACAGTTGGTTTGAAGGTGATAGTATATTAAGATGTGAATTTGTGGCAGGGAGTTCTCCATGCTTTTCTCCCCTTTTCAGCTCTGGCTTGAGACCCTTTGCATGTTCCTGCCCCAGGTGGTGGTGCTAGGTCGGGGAGCAGAAGCTGGAGTCTGGGGCCAGGGTTTGAAGGAAGTGACAAAATCTCCGAGGGGATAGCTTTTTGGTATAGAGGGATGGTGGCACACTCCCAGCAAGGCGGGGCTTCCATGGCTGAAGGGACCATTAGGTGGGCAGCATGAAACTGACTCAGGACCTGGCTTGGGGAGCCAGCCAGCAATGTGTGAGTCTGAATTTTTTTTTTTAAATACATATTTCTATTGATTTGAGAGAGGGAGAGCGAGAGAAACATCAATGATGAAGGAGAACCGTTGGTTGGCTGCCTCTTGCATGTCCCCACTGGGGATGGAGCCTGCAGCCTGGGCATGTGCTCTGACCTGGAAATGAACCGTGACCTCCTGGGAATCAACCACTCTGGCCAGGCGGGTCTGAGTTTTTTTAATCACCCTGCATGGGATGGGCTTTAGCGTCAGAAACAAATGACCTCAATAAGTAAAGAAATGGATATTGCTTGTGTGCGTGGGTTGGTAAGCTTCAACTCACAGCCACCTGCTGCACTGGGCCGTCTGGGATAGTGCCGAATGTTCATGCTGTGCACATCTGCACGCGTGGTCTGATGGCAGCGCTGCATTCATGTTCCCTTAATCTGTGCCTTCTCTTCCATGTGCCTGTAGTTCTGTGGTATCTGCCTTCCTGCAAATGAAACCTCTTGCTGATTAATGCTTTAGTGCATGTTGTGGAAGAGGGGGGCTGAGATCATAAGAGCCATTCACAAGGGACAGCCTGCTGGAGTAGGGCAGTGAGAGGACCTGACCACTTACCAGGGACTCCATCCAGGGAATTGGAGCCCCCCCGCCCCCAACTTCCACTCCCACTCCCCTGTCCTTGGAATGTCTCATGGCCCACCATTCTCACTAGGAACCAGTTTCAAGGTCGGAACCTTGAAAACTAGGTGTTGAGACTCTCTGGACCGGATACGTGACAGAACCACGTTAAGGCCTCGGTATAAGCTTTTCAGATTTTGGCAGGCGGTGCTGAGACCTACTCATCTTTAGTGGGTTGTTAGAGGCAGCCTGACCTGGGCCCCAGTTCTGGCCTCGTCCCCCAGCAGCTGTGTGATTCTGAGCAAGACATGCCCGCTGTCCACCTCCATATCCTCGGTGAAACAGGTAACAATCCGTCCTCAGGATGGGGCAATGCCTGAAGGACTGGCCCCTCTAGGTGCTTAAACACGAATAGAATTGGCTCTCTGTAAATTACACAGGCTCTACCTGACCGCCCATGTGGTTCACGGCACAAAAAGTTTTATTAACCTCCAGTTTTATTAATGAAAACTTTCTGGGGAAGTGACAATTTCCAGTTAGACCACAAGAGGGCACTATTTCCCAACGAATGTTTTCAAAGATCACAGCAGGGCTTTTTCTTATTCCCTCTCAACTCTTGTTCTAAAATTGGTTCAAGTTTTCTTTTTTACCTTTAGCAATGTCATGGGGGCCCTGCGAAGAGGCTCTGTATCTGCTTCCCTGCCAAGAGCTGAAGCATCCTTGCATTGTGAATCGAGGAAGCTGTGAAACAAAACAGTGAGTCTCCCAGGCGTGAGAGAACTCTTAGGGCCCACAGTGCATTTCCTGTCCCCCCAAACCCCCAAACAAAAGCATACCTTGTGAAGCAGAGAGTACACTCGATTTGATATTCTGATAGGAACAGACCCTCTTTTAGGGTGGAAACCTAGCTGAAGGTTTTCCCGTAATTAAAGGCGGTTAGAAGAAGGTGTGTTTGGGAGTGGGAGAGGGGAGGGGGCCAAGGCGGGTGGGGAGGAGGTCGGGAGAGTAGAACTTGACAGGCAGAGAAAGGATGTGATCCTATAATAAAAACCCGAGGACCCAGCCAGGCCTGCACTTGGTTCTGCAGTGTTTGCCCCCAGGGCTGATTTTAATGGGAACAATTTCACACGTTCCTTGTCCTTTGGCCACATCAGCACACAGGTCACTGTATATATTTAAGGACTCAGAATAGAGGTCTTAGAGTGTCTAATTGCTAAAGGCAGCAGCCATTTTGACAAGTCAGCATCTAACCCAGGCCCAGCTCTGCAAACCTCGCTGGCCCTGAAGTAGGTCAGGCCAGGCGGAAGGAAGGGCAGGGAGATGCTGTGTGGGAGGGGTCCCTTCCACTGGGTATCCAGTGCTGGGTGCAGCCCCACCCACTGACTCTCAAATTAACATCCGTTACCCTGTCTGCTTCTCTGACCTTTAATGATCGTTGCTGTTGTTTTTGCCATTTTAATTTATGAGTAACACTGTCCTATCTTTTTTCTTTTATTCCCTTCCTCCCTCCCTTCCTCCCTCCCGCCCTCCTTCCCTGCCTCTCTGTCTTTCTTTCATTCACTCATTCCTTCACTCATGCATGAATGCCGCACAGAACGCTTGGCACATGTTGGGTAAACATGACTACTCTGCATGGGGTCTTTTGGGGTATGTCTGCTGCATGACCATCAGGCAAGTTGTTGATCAAGCAAGTTGAGTCTCAGTTTCCTCATGTATAAAACGGGCGTCATACTCCCTACCTCATGAAATTAGAAAGCAAAGCGTGTACAGTCAGCACCATTCCTGGCTATTGCTGTTGGGGATCCTAGCTTTGCTCCTTGGGCCTGTGGTGTCCACGGGGCAGGCAGTTATCAGCAGCCAAGCACCCACGATACCCCGGTGAGCTTCATGCTCTTCATTAAAGTGCCGCGGGTTTATTTTGTGCGGTGACGGTGTGACAGACTCGGGATGGCCTGGGCGAAGTCCCAGATCTGACACCTAACAGCCGCAAGACCTGAAGCTAATTACGCGGCCCCTCTGTGCTTCAGCGTCCCTGTCCCATGTTTAAAAGGTGCGGGATGGCACTGTCTGCATAAGGTTATTATGAGTTAATACAGGAAGATCCTGTAGCATGGCCCCCGGCACAGAGGAAGCTCTCCAAAGGCTGAGCTTGGGTGACTGTTGTGACTGCCCGAGGCAGCCTGGGAAGTGTTCTCTGATGACAAACCCACGTCTGCTAGTCCGGCTGGACCAGCGGGCTCATGTCCCTGGACCTGGCCCCTCAACATGCCGTGGTGAGACAGGGATGGGGGCAGTGGTGGTGATGGGGGGCAGTGGTGGGATGGGGGCAGTGGTGGTGATGGGGGGCAGTGGTGGGATGGGGGCAGTGGTGGTGATGGGGGGCAGTGGTGGGATGGGGGAAGTCACTGAGAGCATGTGCCTGCAGGTTAGTGCTGGAGAAGCTGGGCCTGGCAGCTGCAGGCTCCTCACCCCCTCACCCCTTGTGCTCGAATGTACATTCTGCCCACTGTGCTCACAGTGGGAGTCAGGTTCAAGGACGCAGCCTTGAGGGAGTCCTGTGCTGGTGAGACCTCTGTGCGGAATACGTGACCAGGCCCGGCTCAAGCCTCTATCTGAGCTTTAAGATCCTGGTGGACCGTGTGGATTCACTCGTCTTGTGACGGCCCCAGGCAACCCTCTTGAGTAGGTTCCCTTGCTGGTGAGACCTGCCACCTGCCAACTGGAGTGGCTGCTCCCTGACCTCCGTGTATGGGCCCAGTTTTCCAACCAACATGGGTCGGAGGGGGTGTGTGTGGGATTGTGGCCGGGGGATGGTAGGGGTCGCTGGAGATGGCGATGGGTGTTGGTGCAGTGATGGCGGGTAGTTGCTGGCAGTCTGGGTGCAGGAATGGCGATGGAGTCGCTGGAGATGATGATGGACCCAGGGAGGCCGCGGCAGTGGGTGGGGCAGGAGGACTGGCCCTCCCCTCTGACGCCTGGGAGGCCCCGTGCTGTGACCAGCTTCAGGATGAGGTGTGCCCCCGAGTGCACGGTGGGTCGGGGCGCAGAGCTCGGCAGGACTCCTGACTGCGCCCTGCAGCCAGGGTGGGTCCTGGGACTGACCTGCAAAGTCGGCTTCAGCCTGTGGTCAGGGAACTGGTCTCACTCATTTTTGGACATGCCGACACTTCCTATAGAGTCTCCCCTCACGGGACATTCCCTCTCTCTCTCTCTCTCCCTCTCTCTCTCTGAGAAACCACAAGCACCTTAAAAATATGGTACGAATGTCTCTCATACCGTCCCTTTGATGTTGGGGCCAGATAAAAGCACCCCGCGTTCTGGGCGACAGAATTGAGGTGATGCTTCGGGGCACATGTTTCTTAAACTATTGAGAGGCGGCGTCTGGTTTGAAACCCTCCCTGTGGCTGGCAGAAATAATTTTTGATGAGAAAAGGGGCCATTTTGTTATATTTCAACCTCAACTATGGAAAAAGAGACGGCAAGGAAAGCTCTGTCTTCTCCTTTAGGGGGGCCGGGCGGGGCGCTGTCTCCTGTGGGTTGTCTGTGGCCCTAATTCCTCTCTGAGGAGAGCCAGGTGCTGGGTGGGGCTGGTGCTGCAGGAGTGAGCCAGGAGACGGGAGTAGAAGGTGCAGTTTGTATTTTTAAACACTTTTTATTGATGAGAGAGAGAGAGAGAGAGAGAGAGAGAGAGAGAGAGAGAGAGAGAGACATCGATTTGTTGTTCCACTTAGCCATTCATTGGTTGCTTATACGCGCCGTGACCGGGGGGTATCGAACCCATCACCTTGGTGTATCACGACGATGCTCTAACCCACGGAGCTACCCAGCCAGGGGGAAGTTTGCATTTCAAACTGGTGAGTGAATGGTATGAGCACCGGCCTTGTCATCCAGGGAGCCATTTTAGAGAGAGGGACAAACCAACTTCTTAGAAAACGATGCGCTCCACGTTCAGCGAGGCTGAGAGGAATCACACGTTCCTGGCTTGGAGCCCCGCAGGTTCTTCCAGACCCTCTGAGGCTGGGCTGCTGGGGCCCGTCCTGGCGGAGTGGATGCCAGCGGCTGCCGATGCCTCTAACCTGGGCCAGGAACAGAGGGGCCCCTGCAGGCCGGTCGTCTCCATCGGGGCTGCTCCCAAAGCTGCTCCCAGCGCAGGTGAAACAGGAACCGGCCCGGCTCCTGCTCCGGCTCCTGCTCGCTGGTGTTTTATGGAGGCGATTGAGGCCTGAGGACTCCCCCCCGCCCCCACCCCTCTCTGGTGGAGGGCTCCGATGTTATCAACTCATTACCTCGGGCCCGTTATTTGCCTGCAGGTGCAGGCACCCGCGCTCCATCAAGTGGCTGAGCGCTGTCAGGGGACGCCAGTGCCACCGAGGAGGCCTCCTGGATGATCCGCAGTGATGGCAACCGAGCCAGTTTCCGAACAGCTCATCAGGCAACAACGGGAGTGGTGTGGGAGGTGCTGATGAAAAGCCGCTTTCTAATAGTCCCTTCCTGTGGCCCCGTGAGGCCTGGGCTGCGGGGGGCGGGGGGGGGGGGGGTGCTTGCTATGGAGCCGCTCCGCGGCCTAGCAGGCTGCTTCGTGGCGTGGCGTTTGCGGTATTCATTCCACACACATCCTAGGGCCGGACTTGCTGCTGGGGCTGGCATGAGCCCTGCCACCAGGGAATAAGCGGTCTTCTGGGGAGAGGAAGGGGCCATTTTATCCAGAGGGACAACAGAGAGGAAGCAAGGTGGCCCCAGAGTGTTGTTCCCAATGGGATTCAAGGAGGCTGGGCGGTTGCCCAGGGAACGTGGAAACATGCGGAGAGAAGTTTTGCTCTGCTGGATTGGAGGACGTCAGAGCGAAAGAAACCGCCAAGGACCACCCGCCCAAGGCCACCAGGAACGTGCAGGTCGTTACACTTGGGTTTGTAACTTGCTGCACGAAAGGGGAGCGCTCGGATGGTCAGGGTAAGAGGCATTTCTGAGAGCTTCATGGAGGATGCGGGCTGTTTCATGGTTTGAGTACAAGGCAGTGGGTGTCTCTTCTGGATCAGTGTTATTGGAAAGTGGGACACTTGGGTAACTGGGTCTCTGAATGCTTTTAGTCTAGGAGGTGGGAGGGATGGCGTGGGGTTGGAGATGTCATTAGGAAAGAAGCCATAGAGACTCATTTGAGCCGAGGAACAGCATGCTTGGTCATCCCTGTGGCTGCGCAGTGTCTGTGTGTATCTCTGTGCAGGGATGGCTTTGGAGTGGTATTGTTGTCTCGTTGGAGTTCTCCACTGAAATTATTTATTTCCTCAGGGGAACATCAATGCCTAGCTGGTAGCAGCCAGGCCAACTCTTAGCTGAAAGTTCTCAGGGATGCTTTTGTTTTCTCAAAATGCTTGGTTTGGGCACTGAAGGATGAGTAGGAGTTTTCTGGATCTGAAAGGGAAGGCATCCCCGGTGGGATGAAGGGCTGGCTGGCGTGGAGAGAGGGAGGCATCGAAGACGACTAGAGGCCGAGGACACCGTGAGTAGCTCAAGATGCCAGAAGTGAGAGTGGGTGGGGGGAACAAGGGGGGGAAAGGCCAGGGAGTCAGACGGGGCCAGACAGGGAGGGCTCATGGGCCTGGCCAAGGAGCACAGACTGTACCCCTTGGCCATCTTCAGCGGAGTGCTCAACTCAGAGCATCTGAGCCACAGATGTTTGTTGACTTGGGATGGACTTCCTTTTCCTTGTACACTCTTCTCTCTTCCACACCATATATTGCCATCAAAGCCAAAGAGGAAAGCTGCCTGGCATGATGGGGGTGACTTGGCTGTGTATCTGTCATCCTCCGGAAAGCCAGCCCAGGCTTTTCACATGGGTGGATGTAATTCCGAGAAAACAAGCAAAAAACATGTAAGGACCCTTAAGACCTGACCTTGGGACAAGATCAATATCTCTTCTGCTACACTTGGCCGAAGCAAGTCTCAAGGTCAGACTCAGGGACAAGGATGGGAGGTACTGCAAAATTATATTGAAAAGAGTACGGATGTAAAGATGAGAATAATTTGGACCATTTTTGCAAAAGACTACCATGTTAATGTCTGCCAGAATGGCTGGCTAAAATGATCCGCTCTGTTAGTAATTAAGCATCAGTAATTTGCATTTTCTTTGGATGTATACTGCTGATAGGAACAATTCTTGATGATTTCCCCATTCTTGACCTTAGAAAAATACTAATGGAGCGGGTTGGAAGACCTCCACTCAGTGGGGGGTCATGTCTGTCAGCATCCTTCTGCACTAGGTGGGGGGTCGCAGAAGCAGCAGGCACATTTGCTTGGAGTCCAGCAGGGAAGATACACACCAGCGAACAGCACAGTAGGGAATGTGGTTTCTGCTTTGGCAGTGATTGTGTGGAGGGGTCTGAGGACATGTACGGTGGCCCAGAGGGAGGGATGTGGGTGGGGAATGTGTGTGTGTGTGTGTGTGTGCATTGTGTAAGGCAAGGCAGCCCAGGGGTAATTTGAAAAGTGAGTCAGCCAGGCAATGAATGTGGTAAAGGGTGAATCCCAGGTAGCACAGGTATTTCATCCCAGATCATGAGTGTGCTCTGAGAAGCGAACAAGCCAGAGGCAGATTGGGGTGGAAAGCACAGCAGGGTCCTACATACCTTTAGCCTGCCTTTGACCTTTACTGTGGAGGCCATGCAGGGCCTGCACATTTTATTGGTCCTGAAGAGCATGGCTTTGACCAGTGCAGGCTGCTTGATTCTCTGTAGTTGGGAGCAGGATCTTATTCTAGAACTAACGGAAGAATCACTTTTCTTGTCTGAACACCCCTCGGTTCTATGTAAAATCACGATGGTAGAAATCAACTTGGCCTTCCCCCACATCTTTCACCAAAATAAGGTCCAGATGGATCAAAAGTTTAAGTCTGAAAAAAGTAAAGTTATAAAGTATTAGGAGAAAATGCGAGAATTGTTTTAATCTCAAGATGGGCAAGACTTCTAAGAATGACACAAACTCAGAAGTCATAGTACAAGAGATCAATATATTTGCATAAAACAAAAACAGAAATAAAAAACACCTGCATTGCAAAAAACACACACACACCATCATATGTAAAGTAAAAAACAAAACAAAACTGTCACAACAAATTAGAAAAAAAAAATGGAATTAGCAGGCCTGTCTATCTGGTTATTTAGTTTTTCCAATATTATTTTGTTGAAAAAAATCTTTTACTTATTCAAAATATCATCTTTATCATATGTTACATGTGTATCTATTTATATACACTCACATTTACTCATAGATCTTTTTTGGGGCTTTAAATTCTGTTCCTCTGATCTTTTTGCCCTTTCCTGTGCCAGTACCATATTATTTTAATTACTATAATATTGTAATATCTTATTATCTGGCAGTCCTCTCACATGGCTTTAAAACAATATTTTTTTTAAAAAAAAATTTTTGCTTGCTGTTTTTTTTCATGTGAGGGATTTCCTACTTAAGAATATTGTATACCTTCCCATCAATGTAAAGCCTTTTTGTGTGCATCAGGGGCAATTTGAATTTTCTTTGTGTAGATTTTGCATGTCATATGTTTTATCCTTTTTTTGTTATTACAAATGAGTTATTTTCTTCCATGATACCTTCTAACTTACTGTTAAATTCTTTATATTAATTTTGTTTCCATTCAACCTACAATATTTTTTATTGTTTGCAGTGGAGTTTCATTGAGTTCTCTTGGACTTTTCTTGGTTTTTAATCTTACCAACTACAAATACAGAACACTTTACCTCCACTTTTATTTTTTTTGTACTATATATATATTTCTGTTTATTGTTGATGGCGTTGGTTAGTTATTTTCAGGACCACGTTCAATAAACAAGGTGATGGTAGATATTCTTGTTTTGTTCCAGACTCTAATGGGAGTGCTTCTTGTGTTTTCCTGTTAAATCTAGGCAGGTTAAAAAAATTGAAATCAATATACTTATCACATTAGGGAAGCATCCATTATTGGCAACCTCTGCTATCGCTAACTCCTCTGGTGAGCCAAACCGCTGTGTGTGCCTTTCCCCTCCGTACAGCACACGCATCCCTCCCCTCAAGGGCACCGAGTCCCACTGGGTCCTGCATCTGGGTCAGAGACCAGGGTCTCTGGTGATGTGCAGTTCTGTCCATCAGATCAAGATAGGCTTCCCTTGATCTGATGGTCTTTAGACTAAAAGTAAAGTGATCTAATCACAACATAGTGGCTCTGTGGACACAGGATAATCCCAGCAGGAACTCCATGCTGAAAAGAGAGAATGGGAAATGCGGTGGACTCTGGTCCATGAGAGAGGTCACACTGAGCTGGGATGGCAAATATTCCCTTTTCCTGCTGTAGGACACATCTCATGCTTAGTGCATTCGGACCCTCTGCTTTTATTGTCTGGGGACAAAGCCTGTGTTCATTGTCTGCTGGAGTCCCAGCTCTGCCTGTGGGAACTTTCCTTCTTGTCTTTTATTCTCCAAGGCCATAAAAGTATCAGACTCCCAGTCAAGTTAGATTGTTGGCCATAGACAGAAAATACCACTCCTAGCAGAATGATCTTCCCTTCCATCTCCGTTTGTGGCTGGTTGGCCCCAACCGAGTTCCTCTCTCTTGTAACACTGGGTGAAAGAAAAAAAAAATAGGTAGCTAGTGCCCACCAAAACTTGGAATTTTTCCTAATGCTTCACCTCCATTGGCACCTCTTGTGGAGTCTGTCACCTTCAGCCTTGTGTTAGCCTCGTGTCTGTCTTTTCTTCTCTACCTGTGATAGGCAGTAAGTCTTCATGTGTTCAGTCATTTCTTCATTACACCCAGGGTGACCACTCCTTCAGTGCCAGGTACTAGAGATACAGGGAGGGAAGAGCCCAGTGCCATTCCTAGTCTGGAGGGGGAGAGGGTCTCCATGGATACAGATGTGTAATAACATGAGAATGGGTGTCATGGAGGACTCCACAAAGTGTTGGGGCTCAGGGACCTGGGAGATGCTTCTCTGAGGTGTTTATGAATAAAGTTGAAGCTTGAAGCAGGTTTGGGAGTGAGCTTATACGGTGCCTGACAGATAGCCATTCAGTGCTCAACAGATAATTTGTTAAGTGACTAACTGAAGACATTTGCTAGGTAGACAAGGCGGAGAAGGAGCAGGATGTGAGAAGAAATGGATGAAGGGCCTGATGTTTGGGGCACAGTGAGGTCTTCTGTGTGGTTGGAACACAGAGAGCGGGATGGAGGGGAATGACGCTGAAAAGCTAGAGACTTTGGGTGTAGAGTGTGGGTTCCAGCCTGAGGACTGCGAGGAGTGACCAGATGTCTCTCTTTAAGATATGACCACCCAGCCTGGCATGGCTCAGTGGTTGAGCATCGATCTATGAACCAAAAGGTCATGGTTCAATTCCTGGTCAGGGAACATGTCTAGGTTGCGGCCTTGATCCTCAGTTGGGGGTGGGTAGGAGGCAGCCGATCAGTGAATGTCTTTTATCATTGATGTTTCTCTCTCTCTCTCTCTCTCTCTCTCTCTCTCTCTCTCTCTCTCTTTCTCCCTGCCCTCTCTGAAATCAATAATAATAATAATATAAAAGATATGATCAGATTTGAAGTCTGAACCAGAATCTGATTTAACTTACATTTTTCTTTTTCATTGCGGTGCAATATACATAAAGTGTATACAGTGCAATAGTCTTAAGTGTACAGCTCAAGTGAACTTTATACCCAGTGTTATCACCACCCATGTCAAGATGCAGATCATTTCCAGCTCCCAGAAATCTCTCATGCCCTTCTGCCTACTGTTTAAAAAAAAAATTTATTGATTTTTTACAGAGAGGAAGGTTGAGGGATAGAGAATTAGAAACATCAATGAGAGAGAAACATCGATCAGCTACCTCCTGCACACTCCCTACTGGGTATGTGTCCGCAATCAAGGTACATGCCCTTGAATGGAATCGAACCTGGGACCCTTGAGTCTGCAGGCCGACGCTCTATCCACTGAGCCAAACCAGTTAGGGCCTACCTACTGTTTTAACTCCCATCACATTGAACTCGTTTTGCTTGTTCTTGCATTTCCTATAAATAGAATTATACAGTGTGTTTTCTTTTGTGTCTGTCTTTTTTCACTCATGGTGTCTGTGAAATTCAACCATGTTGTTTTATTTTCTCCAGTTTGCATGTTTATATTGCTGTCTGATATAATGTGGGCTCTAAAATGCGAATACAATGCTAGTGACCTCTATATTATAAACACCTAATAAAGATGAGCTGAAGGAGTGAATGAAATCTTACCGATGCCCTTTGAAAGAAGCTTTTGTCACTGAGGCTTTATCCATAATCATGGCTGTCGTTTTTAAAGAAACATTTTTTGCGACTATTATTTGTACCATTGCTACTTGCAGAGGTGAAATGGATGGAGATGTCACTCTTTATGGCACCCAGCTCTTTCAGGAGACTTGAGTTTTTCTGGGGTCCTCTGCTGGCTCAGCCTGATTAGAATCCTGCCTCTCAGGGCCCTGGCTTTCGCGGAGTTGTCATCAGGCATATTCTTGTGAGCTCTTTCTACATTCACAAGGCCTGTTCCTTAAACTTACCGGACACAATGGCAGGTCCCACAGAAGAGGTGACTGCTCAGAACCTGACTGGCCTTGCCACTAACTCCTTTCTCAGGGGGTTGGCCTACAACCAGCCTCAGAGTTATCAGCTTCCCTTTCAGCTGACTTAGGTCTATGAAGGTGGAGGCTGGCATGCATGCACACATGCATTCACACGTGTGTACACGGTTATGCTCAGGGGTACCGGGAAAGGTTCCTGACCCCTAGAGCATGGCCCGTGGGGACCCTGCATCCCTGCCTGAAACCACCACCTCTCTCAGCCTTTGTGTGACAGTGTCAAAGGCTCATGCTAGATAGAGCGCAGGGTGTCACGGCAGTGATGGCAGTGAGCTGCGTCCTATGCTCATCTTTATGTTTGTTGTTGTCTTCCTGCACTGAGAGCTGCTGCTCCCCTGGGACTCTGGGACTCCATCTACCTTTCCAGGCTCAGCTTGAGTCTACCACTGTCCTCCTTGGGCACTCATGATGTCTGTGACACAGGGCCTTTGCGTATGCTGTTTCCTGTAAAATGCTTCCAACCCTCCCCTTCTCAGTACCCTCCCATTTTGCCAGTTGTTACTTTTTGTTTCTGCATGAAGTGCATTCCATTGTTGAATGTGCAGAAGACCTCCCCAGGAATCCTGAAGAGGCCAATCCCCAGCCCCTGACTCAGTCCTCTAGTGGGGGCCTCTTGTTCTATAATGAGGGACATACGCTGTCACTCTGAATTTTGTGTCAGCTATGCAGAGCATAATTAAGCTTTCACTTACTAGTATGTGATTCTTGGGTTCAAATCTGGCCCCACTACCAGCATGGAAACACTGTCTCTCTTGCTCTCAGCTGTGAGTCTGGCAGTAATGCAGAACTCGGTACCTAGTGGGCGCTTGGTAAACTTCTAAAGCATAGAGGAATGAATGAGCAGCTCCCATTTCGTGTAAGGAAAATAGTGACCCACTTTCTGCCCTCCCCCACCAAGCCCATCCCTCCCTCCCACACGCAGCAGTTCTGACAAGACCAGACAGTTCACAGGGCAGGTGGGTGGCTTCTGGCGTGCAGCCTGCCGCTTCCAGCCTACCTCCTGGGGTCTGTGGATGTGAGGAACTTTGAATAAATGATGGAGGGGAGCTCCGGGAGCCTTGCAGACAGCACCGGGTAAAGGGCACAGAGCCGTTGGCAGTGCCAGGCGGTGGGGCCATTAGCACCGGGAACAGGGCCTGCTTGGAGAGACCTGACCAATTACCAGCAGTGCAGGTGGCAGGAAGGTGCGCTCAGGTCCACCCGGGTCCCAGCCTGCTGGGTGTTATCTAACACGGCAGGCCCAGCGTGACCCTCCTTCCTTTCGGAGCAGGGAGATGCTGCTTAGCATTTCTTTTTTTTGGACTCTGGCAGGAGCAGCAAACTGAGCTGAGAAATCTTTTCTTGCCAACTCATTAAGGATTGGGCCGGAGCCTCAGGAAACCTGCAAACAAAGCCACTTAGCAGGAGAGAGGTCCCCAAGGCATTGCCTCGCCAGAAGGCCCTCTCACTTCCTCATTCATGCTCCCTTGGGGAGGGCGACAGGAGAGGCTGGAGCAGTGGTTCTCAACCTTCCTAGTGCCGCGACCCTTTAATACAGTTCCTCATGTTGTGGTGACCCCCAACCATCAAATTATTTTCGTTGCTACTTCATAACTGTAATTTTGCTACCGTTATGAATTGTAAATGTCTGATATGCTATATGTGTTTTCCGATGGTCGCGACCCACAGGTTGAGAACCGCTGGGCTGGAGGGAAGAGGGAAGGTGGAGGGAAGATTAATTGGTAGAACTTAAGTAGTCAATAAGGCACGGACAAGGTTTGCTGGACGTTAAAGCCTATAGTCAGGATAAAAGTAATAGCAATAATCTCATAATAGTAGTTATCACTTAACTGCCTACTCACCACATGCCAGGCGCTATAGGAAGCTTTGTTTCAGTTAATTCTCACCACACGTAAGTCTGTCTTGTTTGATCACCCCCAGTCACAGATGAGAGGGCTGGGGAATGGTTAAGTGACTTAGCCATGGAGAGAGGCTCATAACTGGTACGGCAAAGATTTGCTCCCAGGCAGCCTATGACAGAGCCCAGGCTCTTAACCATTTTCCTTATCCCGCTGTCCTTTCCTAGAAGGTGGAGTAAGAGAAGGTGACTCTGGAGAGACAAGCAGATCTTGAAGGGCCTTGTATGCGGCACACAGGTCCAGGGGCTATTTCGCCACACAGTCTTGGGGTTGGCCTCCCACTGCAAAGCCCCTGTGGCTGCCACAGTGGGAGGCTGCTTGGAAGGGGCAGTTCCAGGGTCTCCTTCATGGGTCCAGTGGGGTCCTTTTTCCTTGAATTCCATTCTTCTCTAATGAAACTCTCATGGTCTATTGAGGTGGGGGCTGTGCCATCCATCTGCTTCTCCTGGGTCCCGTCAGTGGCTGCCCTGGTGTTAGGCTTACACATGAGCTGATGATGAAATGACTGCTAGGATGGAAGAACCAGCCCTCACTGCTCAGGATTGCCGGGGATGCCTAGGGCATGGCCATAGCACCCTCTATCCACGGAGCATTGTGCTTCTCTGAGCTCATCACCTTGCCCACAAGCCTGCCTCCCCATTTCAGTAACTGGCAGCACCATTGTGATGGTTAATTTTTAAAAAATATATGTTTTATTGATTTTTAGAGAGGAAGGGAGAGGGAGAGAGAGGTAGAAACATCAATGATGAAAGAAAATCATTGATTGGCTGTCTCCTGCCCGCCCCCTACTGGGGATCGAGCCCACAACCCAGGCATGTGCCCTTAGCCAGAATCGAACCTGGGACCCTTTAGTCCACAGGCTGACGCTTTATCCATTGAGCCAAACCAGCTAGGATGTGATGGTTAATTTTATGTGCCAACTTGACTGGGCCATGCGGTGCCCAGATATTTGGTCAAACATTATCCTGGGAGTTTCTGCAAGGGTGTTTTTGGATGAGATTAACATCTTAATTGGCACAGTAAAGCAGATTGCCCTCCATAATGTGGATTGTGGATGGGCCTCATCCAACCAGCTGAAGGTCTGACAAGACTAAAATGATGGACCCTGCTCCAAGTACACAATTCTCTAGCAGACATCTTTGGACTTCACGTTCAGTGTCAGCTGTCTGGGTCTAGAGCCTGCAGCCCACACTGCAGATTTGTACTCGCGTCAATAATCATGTGAGCGAATTCCTTCTAAATCTCTTCACATCCAGTTGGTTCGGTTTTTCTGGAGAACCCCGACTAATACAGTCATCCTCTCAGTTGCTCAAGTAGAAACTGAGGAGACATTACTGACATCTCCTTCTCCTTGCCCCCAGCACTGAATCGGTCACCAAGTTTTGCGGGCGTCACTTCCCGAAGCACTCCCATGTCCACCCACTTCTTATCACACCCACTGCCACCTCCTGGGCCAGGTGGCCATCACTCCCCCCTGGATGACAGGTATACTCACTAACTCAGGGGTCCTCCACATGCGGCCCGCTGAAAACATTTGTTTTTTTACTTCAAAATAAGATATGTGCAGCGTGCATAGGAATTTGTTCATAGTTTTATTTTAAACTACAGTCCGGCCCTCCAACGGTCTGAGGGACAGTGAACTGGCCCCCTGTTTAAAAAGTTTGAGGACCCCTGCGACTAACTGGTCTCTGAGCTAATCTTGTCTCTTCTCCACACATTGTTCACACAGCAGCCAGAGTAACTTTTACAAAGACAGGTCTCCGCCTGTTACTCCGTTGTTTAAATCCCTTCAATAGCTTCCCATGCATCTCAGGATAAAGCCATGGTATCAGTTAGTTTTTGCTGCATAACAAACCAGACCAAACTTAGTGGCCTAAACCAAGAAGCACTTACTGCTTATCGTTGGTCACTTGGTCTGGGTGGTTCTTGTGGACTTATCTGGGCTCACTCATGGATGTGGGGTCAGCTGGTGGATCAGCTGGGAACTGGCCGGGTGAGGAGGGACTGAGCTTGGCTGGCTGGGCTCTGCTCCACATAGTCTCTCTTGCTCCAGAATCTGGGGAGAGTAGAGGCTGCCAAGTAACTAGAGGCTCAGGATCACAACGGACACTTCACTTCCTTTGCAAGCATGAAAAAAGGTCAGCTCAGATTCAAGAGATGGGGAAATGGACTCTATCTCTTGATGGGAGAGGCTGCGAAGTCACCTTGCAAAGGGGGCTAGATCCAGGTAGGAGGAACAATCTACCACAGTCTCAAAATCTTACCCTGGCCTATAAAATTCTTTGTGATTTGGTTCCTGGCTTCCTCTCCAGTCTCACCTTGTGCTACCTGCCCTTTCATTCTCGGCATTCTTGCCCCCAAAGCCTTCTTTCCGTCCCTTGAAACTTCCAAGCTTTTCCTGCACTGGAGACTTCACATACATTGATTCAATTTCCAAAAATGCTGGTTCCTTATTCAGCTGGACAATTGCTCCTCATCTTCAGGTCTCAGCATAAAAGTTGCTTCTTTGGGAAAATCTTCGTTGCCTAATCTAGATGAACTAGATCAGATTCTCCAGCTGTAACTTCTCAGTGCATATCCTTCTTTTTTGAGTAGCACTTATAACAGTTGGAATTCAATCATTATTTTGAATATTAGTTTAATATCTGTCTGCTTCTAGTCTGCAGACTCCGTGGACTTTAAGTAATTAAGTCATCTATTTAAAAAATGTTTATTGAATGCTAGTTATGTGCTTGGCATTGTCCTGAGGTGCTGGGGATGTGGTGGTGATAAAAGTAGACCCAGTGCCTTTCCTCAGAGGATATAGAATCAGATGGGAGCACCGACATTAAGAAATCATGACCAAAACAAAAGTAAAATTGCAGCAGAGGTATTCTCACCAGGGGATCTCTCTAGTGGGGCGATTTGACAGAGAAATTGGGTCAGGGAAGGCTTGGTTGAGGGCTGAGATGTGGAGAGCAAATGTTAATTAGGCAAAGGCTGAGGGTGGAGTGGGTGGAGTGAGGCAGCTGTGACCAGACCCCCTGTTGGGAGGGAGAATGTGGGGTACAAAGGACTGAAAGGGGGAGGCTGGAAGGCCTAGAGTGATGAGATGAACAGCATGAGGCTGAGGAGTTAGGGATAGATCACGCGGCGCATTCTCTGTCAGGCTGAGGAGCTTGAGGGGGAGGCTATCATGAATTTGTCTTTGAATATACTAAGTCTGAGATGACTTTTGAGATATTCAAAGGCTGCTGTTGAGTAGGCAGTTAGATATGAGGTTTGGAGCTGAGAGCAGGTGTCTAAGCTGAAGATATCTGTGTGTGAGCTGGTGACAGCAGTCATGGGTAAAACCAACTAGGGAGGCAGCTCTTCATTTGTTGTGCGTGCTTTGAACGTTTTTGGGAATGCCTCTGTTTTTAAATGTGTGAAATCAAATGCATCAGGTAACAATGCTTTTGCTTCGTTATTAACTCTTTGAATAACAATACTCAGGGGCAGTTCTAATAATGACTATAATTTCAAAGTAGTGATAAACATAGATTTTGAGACCTGTGGGATTCAGATACCTGGTATTTTTATTGGGGACAAGGTTACAGGTCCTGCTAATACTGGTGTGGGTTGTTGCTTGCATTCATAATGGAAGGAATTGCTAAATTTCAGTACGAGGTGAGTGAAAATAAAGAGGCAGTTTTTTCACATCCAAGTTTATTGGCCCCCAGAAGGCCTGGGGGATCCTTGTTTGAGACCCTTAGTCTTGCTTGGGTGAGAGGAAAAGAATGCGTAGGATGCTAGCATTGTGTCTTGAACCCAGCAGAGGAGGATAAGGCGATAAAGGGACAGAAGAGAAATGTGAGAGGTAGGTAGGAAAAGGAGAGTTTTGTTCATAAAAGCCATGGGAAGCAAGTGATCCAAGAAAGAGATGGCCAGTTGTGTCAAATGTTGCAAAGTTCCACAATAGGAAGGCTGATAAATGTTTGTTGGATTTGGTGATTTTACAGGGAACTTATTTGTCTTGTATATTGCTTAATTTCTGATGCATTTCGAGCACATGGTAAGCATCCAGTATCTGGGACAGATTGTTATTTTTCCTCATCAGATCCGGTGGGAGGTTGCCTGGTAGAACAGTCAATGGAGCCTTCGGACTCTTCTTAAATTGATTTCTTGACTGAGGGCTGTGGGAACTGTAGAGACTGTAAAGATGAATGAACCCCCAGAGCTTTAGAGGCGCTGGTTTGTGTGCTGTGCCCGTAGGATGGAAGTCAAAGTGATCCCTCCCTGTCCAGCTGTAGGGTTTTCCTATTGGTTTCCTCATACTTAAGACCTGAATATCTTCTGGTGGAAGCGACTTTCCCTGGGGATCTTGCATTCTCTTCCAGGGGCTGGCAGCAGGTGGGTGGACCCATGTACTTGAGAAGTGCTCTGTTACGTGCTGGGAGATCTGGATTAGAATTTTCTCAGTTCCTTCCTGGTAGATCCCGAGCCATTTGTCCAATCTCCTCACTCTACAGCCTCCCCCTGTGAAGTGGGGTCTCTTTTCTTGCTTGTCTCTTGCCCATGCTCCAGGGCTGTGGGGCGAGGGAAGTGGATCATGTGTGGTTACTCCAAGTGAAGTGACCATTTTGAGCTTTTGTCATAAAAGTTTCTCTGTTATAAGTTTGAACTGCTTACGATAGTAGGACAGCTTACGGTCATGACTGGGCTAATAGAGGCAAGGACTTGGCAATGAGAATAACAAAGCCTGGAATTTGGTGAGGGTTAAAAACTCACTCAGTTCAAGGGGTTTCAACCTGGGATCCAGGGATCTCAAAGGCTTTTATGAGATGCCCTGGGGATTCCACAACGGGCATGAGAGGGACCAATCAAGTGGGACTTGGGACCCAGAGGGACCACTGGGGGCATTTCCATTACGTATTGGAGCATTTCTTTTATATATCAAGCATCTCTACAATATCATTTGAAGCAAGAATTATGGGGATCAAAATTTTACAAATCATTGATTTAGTCCACTTTCTTTAGTTTACAGAAGAGGCTAAAGAGATAGAAAGCTGTATATAGAACTCGACATATATATATACTTTTTAAAATGGTTTGATTAAGCAAATATATGCATATAGCCATACTTATACATGGATCATGGATACCTTTCTCTAATTGTATATGAGTTTGTTTGCTCTGAATGGTTCCTGGAGAAGGGTGCTCAAGATCCTTAGAATTCAAAGACTCATTTCACTTTTCTGGCTTAAGAAGTACAAGGTAAATTGAGCAGGCCTATGAAGATGTCAAGCGTTTTACACGTACAGGGAAATGAAACCCAAAAGAAAATGGTCCAATGGGGTTAATAAAGGCCAGCATTGCTGGGGGAACTGGGAAATTAATCTGATGGCTAAAACCTCTGAGGGGTTAACAAAAATTGCAGAGCAGTAGCTCTGCATATTGAAAAGTCTATAAATAGCTCAAAGTCCTGAACCACCTCCCAAAGCTGTGCTACTATCCAGATTAACTTCAGTGGCTTTGTGCTGGGCTAGGATACAGCCAGAAAGTATTTCAGCGGCATCCAGAGAACCCCTGCAATACCTTTCAGCCATGACCAAAGAGTCGAGGGAAATAGATGGAATGCTGACTGGTTAGGAATTGTGAGCCAGATCCCCTTGGAGTGGGTGGTGAAGGGGCTGTGCGTGTGTGTGTGTGTGTGTGTGTGTGTGTGTGTGTGTGTGTGTGTGTGAGAGAGAGAGAGAGAGAGAGAGAGAGAGAGAGAGAGAGAGAGAGAGATTTCTGTGTGGTATCTCAATTTGACTAGAGCATGTAGGCCTCCTAAGGCTTAGAATCCTTTTAAACATCTTCAATATTTTTTTCTGTGAGTAGTAGGATTTTGGGTAGCAGGACATGGTGACATGGTAGACTCATTTATGAGCCTCAGGGCTTGTCTACTTTGACCTCCTCATTTTTCGTGTGAGGGGCCCTGTGAGGCCCAGAGCAGGAAGGTGAGGGGCCGTGCCTCTGGCAGCCAATGCAGTGGGGACAGGCTTCTCTCATCTCCTGACGGAGTTGACCGCCCCCCTTCCTCTGTGTTTCTGCAGCTCCTGTCCCACTGCATCGCAGCCCATCTCACGGGTGCTTTTTTCTCCCGCTAGTCTGTGACTGTCTTGATAGCAGGGACTCTGTCTTCTTCAACTTTGATGCCCAGTACCTGGCAGAGGGTCTTGGCACATTGCAGGCCCCTAGGAAATTCTTGCTGATGGATTAAATGAATGGATGAATGAATGAGATTTCTTAGGAGAAATCTTCTGCGAGTCAAATTGTCCTGTAAAAAGTGACAGGAGGTCTTGGGAAAAATTTGAACAGAAGCCAAGCACTGTTCTCCCTTCTTCAAATTAGGAAATAATGCCTTTTATTTTTATAAGATATATGATTACAGAAAAGGGTTCATTTGATCCTCCTGATAATTTGGGAGAAAGGCTGGGCAGGTGTTTGTCTCCCTACTTCATGGATGAGAAAAGTGGAGGCCCTGGGAGACTGAAACCCTTGCTCTAGGCCACACAGCTGCTAAGAGGCCAGGACTCAAGTTCTCTAGCTCAGCCGGAGTTGTCCTCCTGATTCTAGGGCAGCTGTCCTGTTGGATTGTCTTTGGGAAACCTTGCAGAAAATCTCTGAGGGAGAAATCACGGCCAGGCATCCGGTCAAAGAAAACAGAGTTAGCACTTGTTAGTGTTTTCCAGACCCTTTGCTGTGGCTTCTCATCTATCATCTTATTGGTCTCCACTGTACCCCTGAGATGTTGTTGCTATCATCACTCATACTGCATGGACAAGGCAAGAGAATCAAAGACATTGGTTTGGCCTGGCTGGTGTGGCTCAGTGGTTGGCATCGACCTATGAGCCAGGAGGTCACGCTTCTATTCCTGGTCAGAGCACATGCCAGGTTGCAGACCCAATCCCCAGTGTGGGTCATGCAGGAGGCAGCTGATCAATGATTCTCTCTCATTATTGATGTTTCTATCTCTCTCTCCCTCTATCTTCCTCTCTGAAATCAATAAAAAAATTACATATATGTATATATATATATATATGTTTGTTCCTATCACCTACTTGATAAAGGATGGCATTGGAGCTGGCCCCAGGTCTTTAGTCACCTGAGCTCTAGCTCTAACCACTGTACCACCAGGCATCAGCTCAGAGAGACAGGTCTGAGAGCAGGAAGAAAGGTGCCATGATCTAAGGAAACTGGCTCCTGTGTACAAGGTGGTGGGCATTCTTGGGCTAAAGGCTGTGCTGGAGACAGGGCTGCTGGATAGGTTTAGAACTGGGAGGAGGGAGGGACGGTGAGAGATGAAGAGTCCTGCAGAAGAGGAGAGAGCCAACAAAACAGAGGGACAGGAAAGAAGTCCCTTTATCAGCAGAACATGGACGGGGAAAGAATGATGTAAGCTAAACAAATGTAGAGAAGCAGAACTTATAGCTCGCCCTGTGAAATAAATGCCTTAGAGCTGCAAAATGAAAGAGATGTTATTTTTGTATCTGTGACATTTTAGGCTTCAGCTATTTGCAATTAAAAATGAAAAAAGAAAATCCCAAATCAATCTAACTTATTTGTTACTGGGTTAAGGAAAATAACAGAGGAAGGATACAACACTTCGCTGCTAATTGCCGTTCTTGGACAACCCATGAAGATAGCCTCAGCTTATTGAAAGTAAACACATTCTTAACTCCTCACTTCTCCTCACTGACATCAATGCCCAGGGACAGGGGGTGAGAGGAGACCAGGACAACCCATCAGGAGCCATGAATCAGAGCAAGTTTAAGAGTATTAACATTATCATGAAGAGAAGGTCCTGGGACAGAAAGGGCAGCATGGGGTACCCCTTTTAGGGCCAGGGGATGAGGTCACCTGGTGGGACTTCCTGACCTTTGGGGTGCCCTCTGCCCGATGTCCCTTTTCTGAAGAAGGGTGGCAGGGCTCTCTCCAGATTTCTTTCTTTTTTAAAAAAATACATTTTATTGTGTTTTTTTTTTTTTTTTAACAGAGAGAAAGGGAGAGGGATAGAGAATTAGAAACATCAATGAGAGAGAAACATTGATCAGCTGCCTCCTGTACACCCCCTACTGGGGATTTGCCTGCAACCAAGGTACATGCCCTTGACTGGAATCGAACCTGGGACCCTGGAGTCCGCAGGCCGATGCTCTATCCACTGAACAAAACTGGTTAGGGCTCTCTCCAGATTTCTTAACAAAGAAATCTGGTTCTTTGTTAAAGGTTTTGATTGATCTCAGATTTAATTTTGTCTCCTGGGATTTCCTGATAAATCTCTATACAGGAAAGACTATTATAATTTTTTCTTTCTCCTCAGTGAAAAGAGGGCAAGACCTTCCAATAAGTTTTCCTTGTGAAAGAGAATGAATTGTAATGTTTGCAGAGTAGGAAGAAATAAAGGGGAGGAATGTAAATACCAGGAGCTCAGCAGGACCTGAGCATGAATCTCAAACCATAATGAGTAATTGCTACAATCAAGTTACCTCTACCCGCAACCGAACATTTCAGCTGCATCACCACTGCATGCTCCCCCGCAAAACGTTCCCAAACCTTCAAACAAATGGGTCCCAACCCAAAGTGGAACTTACATGCCATCCAATGTTATTGGATTTGTCAACATATAATTTTCAAAACGCTAAAAACACCACTCATACAAATATAGAATGGATATGTGTCAAATATTTATTTAACTCATTAATGAGGGAATCAACAGGATCTTAAGGGTGTTGTTCCTTAGAGGGGCTGGTGACCTTGAAGTTGAACTCTTCCTCAGAAAGGACCCTCCTTGGCTCTACTAGGCCCCACAGTGTGGCCACAGCTTTTGTCTTTTACTTGATCCCCTGGGGAGGAGGCACCTAGATGGAGGTGGAATCTCTACCTCCCCAGAATGCAAAGACCTGCCACAGTGCACAGCTTTTGTGTTGTTGGACGTTAAGGAATCCTCTTCATCTCACAGTTCTGTGTTGCCACGTAATAGATTTTTCCCAGGGGTGAATGAGGCTGTTCTCTTTGGAAACTAAGTTGAGTAGAATTGATTTTTAGATGGCAGCTCTTTCTCAGTCAGGTTTCAGGGAAAAATGGTCAAGAGATGAGATTCTGAGTGGAAATTTTGAAGTCAGACTTGTATACCTTGCAAAGCGCTGGGCACATAATAGGCGCACAGAAAATGGCTGCCAGATGAATCATCTCAAGAATTTCCTTGAGGGAAGCAAGGACCCCTTTTCCCCAGAGGGGTGTGCTGAAAGGCTGTCATGTTTTACTGAATAGCCTTCATTTCTGAGGGCGATTTCTTGCTCTCTCACCCCCATTTCATATTCCAACTCTTTTAATAAGATGACTTTGAGAAATGTTTTTAAGTCCTCCTCCTCTTGTGATATCACTGTCACAATCCTCATGGCACTTTTTGGTGACTCACCACTGTGCTATTTTGGTGGCTGTACACTGTAGTAGATAATTATCTTCTCCCTCCCCCCTGAGCATGACACCTGCCCAAATCTGGAGATTTCCAACACAACAGAGCCTTGCCAAGTAGCGACTCATTGAGCCTAGTAATGCGGGTGCGAGTTACTTATGAATGAAAGGTGGTAAGTGAAGCAGTGGGTGAAAAGATGGGCCTGCTCCACCAGGAATGAGCTGTAAGTTAGTCCTAAAAGCCATCCAGGGCTCAACTTTTCTTTGACACAAGGACTAGAGCAGTGGTTCTCAACCTTCCTAATGCCGCGACCCTTTAATACAGTTCCTCATGTTGTGGTGACCCCCAACCATAAAATTATTTTCGTTGCTACTTCATAACTGTAATTTTGCTGCTGTTATGAATAATAATGTAAATATCTGATATGCAGAATGTATTTTCATTGTTACAAATTGAACATAATTAAAGCATAGTGATTAATCACAAAAACAATATGTAATTATATATGTGTTTTCCGATGGTCTTAGGCGACCCCTGTGAAAGGGTCGTTCGACCCCCAAAGTGGTCGTGACCCACAGGTTGAGCACTGCTGGACTAGAGGGAAATCTGGGAAGTGAAGGCTGATATCCTGAAACCAACCCTGGCGTAGGTGTTCCAAGTGGATTGAAATTCTCAGAATGCGTCAGCGGGACACTCTTGAGAGAGAAGGGTCTTCCCGAGCATCATGTTCTGGGGTTTAGTGATGTCCCTAAGGGGTCAGAGGGTTCCTTCCATTTCTGGAAAATCCCTCCATTTCTTCTGAGGGAGCTCAGCTCTCCCCATAGGCAGTATTCAACTAGGCTTGTTAAACCGAGACTCTGGCTCAAATATATTTCCCCCCAACCTGCCCTGCTGCCCTTGACTCTTGGCAATAATCTTTTCTAGAGTTCACAGGGTCACTTTCAACATACCTGCTTTTGGTATACTTTTCATGATGATTTAAAATTCTTATTAAACTCATGCTGCATCGAACTCCTGGGCAGCTTCCTTTCGCTGTTTTGGTAGCTTGACTGATGCACTAGTCCTGTCACATCTATGAGGCTGCCTCAGATGTGTATTAAGAGGCTTTTGACATTTGGTGAGTGTGGAGGACTCTTCAGCGAGAAAGGGATAACTAATTTCATTGAACTAAAAATTCAGCATCCAAGATCATAAGGATTTCGTCTTAGAGAGACCAAAAAATCCCAATACGTCATAGAGGATGAAACCCTTTATTATTTAAATTTCGGGACATTTTTGACTTGTCTTCCAAATAGGATTGTAATGCATTTTGAAACAGGGATGATGCATTGCTGCTCATTGAATTCCTCGTAGCACACAACACAGCACTTTGCCAACAGTGAAGGTTCCTTGACTACCTGATATGATCAGAGGGTTTAGGTTCCATCATGAGCCCAGGCTCACTGATTCATTCATTCATTCCACACAGATTTATTGAGCATCTGCTATGTGCTGGGCACTGTTCTAGAACTTGGATCCAACAATCCCTGTCCTTATGGAGATCATACTTAAGTAGGGGAGACAGACAAAAACAAGGCAAATCAGTAAAACATATAGTACAGTAGGTAATGATAAATGCTAAGAAGGAACAATAAAGAAGGAAAGGTAGCTAAAACGGTTGGTGGTGGTCACGGAAGGCCTCACTGAGAAGGAGACTTTGAGTGAGAACAAGAAAGTGAAGGAGTAAGCCTATGGATATTTGAGGAGAGAACTTTTAGAGCAGAAAGGCCCAAGGCAGGGGTGTGCCTGGCCTGTTTAATTATCCCTGCTCTGGCCTACCAGGCCCTGGATGATCTGGTTTCTCTGACCTCATCCCTTCTCACTACCCACCCCATTCTCTCCACACCAGCCACACTGGCCTCCTACATGTGGGAAAGGGTCTAACTCTGCGACTCCTTTTCTTCCCCTCTCAGCAGAAGGGCTGGGAGGAAGGCAGAAGGCTCCTGGGACCTAGCCCTTCATTGCTTAGAGCTTGGGCTGTCTCTTGCCCCTCAAGCCATAGGAAGGGGTCACTTTTGGAGGGACAGTTGGCAGTGTCCTCCAGTACAGTGTCCCCAGAGGTTGTGAGTGGTGGAAGAAGATATATTAGAACATGGTAGGAATAGAGCAGGGGTCCTCAAACTACGGCCCGTGGGCCACATGCAAATACAAATATTGTATTTGTTCCCGTTTTGTTTTTTTTACTTCAAAATAAGATATGTGCAGTGTGCATAGGAATTTGTTCATAGTTTTTTTTTAAACTATAGTCCGGCCCTCCAACGGTCTGAGGGACAGTGAACTGGCCCCCTGTTTAAAAAGTTTGAGGACCCCTGGAATAGAGCATAAGTTCAGTGACAGGAGAGAAGGCAGAGGAAAGGCAGGGGAGGCTCTAGGCATCTCAGAAGCTCATCAGTAGGAGACCACCTATTGGCCTCTTCTTGACCTGAGATAAGATACCTGCTCTGAGCTCACTCAGCTACAAGTTCTGACACCGTGCACGTGCAGGGAAGGACTTGCCTCAGTGTCTCCTCTGTAACCCTGAAGCCACGTGTCCCAAGGCTTTCCTGGAGACATTATAGAATGCTCCTGACTCTCTACAGATTTACTGCATTTTAAAAAATCATTTTTATCTATGCAAGTGTAGAAAAAAGAATGGAAAGAGCCTTGAGAAAAATTAGAATTAGAATTAGAACAATGCCAATGCATTCACCTTTCAGTGCTTCTAAAGCTCCTGCCTATGGCTGCTTCTCAGGACTGATTATGGCTCCAGATAACAAAGGGGTTTGTTAGAGGGACAGAAAACACTTTCCAGCTATGAGATTGGGAAATGAGAAGTAAACTTTGTGGGGAAAACGTTTGTAATTTTTATTCCTTTAGGTGGGAATTTTAACGCAGGTTAGGCTGGTCAAATTAAGCATCTTGAATAAACAAAATAGTCACTGTCCTCCCTGACTCCTCACGCTGTCAGCTCTTCGGGGCCTCAGCTTGGGAACTGAGCAGGCTTGCCCATCACCCACCTCTGTCCTGGCAGCACCCGCTCCCCACGGTGCCCACCTGCTGCGGTTCACCTGCGGTGATCAAGGGCACAAAGCTCCCAGCGCCGGGCCTGACAACCTGCTTCGCCCTGTGCCTCATGTCCAGTGGGGTGGAAGCAAAAAGGGGTGTGCAGAAGTAAAAGCCATCGCCACAGAGTAGAAGGATGGGAGCGGGCTGTGTGTGCAAGGCCTGATGACAGCCCTGAGCCAGGTCATCGTTGTTGGGTTCCCTCGGAGAGCCACTTGCCACCGGAAAAGCAGGTTCTGAGGCTTCAGCGGAAATCCAGAGGCAGCAGCAGTTATCGCCTCTCTGTCCGCACATCCCTCCGCTCCCCCTCCCAGCTTGTCTTAATCTCAGGTCTGCCTTTCTGGCCCCTGGAAGCCCCTGTCTAGTAGAAGACTCATCATCTCAGAGATACAGTAACAGCTAAGGGGCAGCAGGATAGGGAAGTTGGTGCTTTCCTAACAATGAATGAGAACAATAGTGAGCCACTCAGCTTCCTGTGGGGCTAATTAGTGCTTTGCATGTATTATCCCTCAGTAGTATTATTGTCCTCATTAAAAAAAATGTTTTTATTGTTTTTAGAGAGAGGGGAAGGGAGAGGGAGAGAGAGAGAGAGAGAGAGAGAGAAACCTTGCTCTCATTGATTGCCTACTTCTTGCATGCCCCCTACTGGGGACCGAACGCGCAACCCAGGCATGTGGCCTGATGGGGAATCAAACTGTGATCTCCTAGTTCAGTGATGGCGAACCTTTTGAGCTGGGCGTGTCGGCATTTTGAAAAACCCTAACTTAACTCTGGGGCAGTGTCACATATAGGAATTTTTTGATATTTGCAACCATAGTAAAACAAAGAGTTATATTTTGATATTTATTTTATATATTTAAATGCCATTTAACTAAGAAAAATCAACCAAAAAAATGAGTTCGCATGTCACCTCTGACACGGGTGTCATAGGTTTGCCATCACTAGTTCATAGGTCAACGCTCAGCCACTGAGCCATGCCAGCCAGGCTGTTGTCCTCATGTTACAGAGAAGAAAACTGGGACGAAAGTGGCTCAGCATCTTTCCCAGGGCCACACTATTAAGACTCCCCAAGCTCAAGCACTAACCACTCGCTACACTGCCCACAGGGCCAGCTTCCCTCCCACTCGGAGCAGAGCAGGCTGAGGCAGGGGGTGCTGTGCACTGTGGTGTGGGGGACCGGTGTGCAGGTTAGAGCCAGAGCCCAGGCTGCCTCTGAGTATCCGCCTGTAATGAATGACGGATGAGACTCAGTGCCCCTCTGGCTCCCTGATACTCAGTGTGGGCTCTGGGCCAGCAGCCTCCACCTTGCCTGGGAGCTCATTAGAAATTCAGAGTCTCGGGCCCCACTCCAAACCACAGCACCAGAATCTGCATTTAACAAGATCCTTTTGGGATTTGAATGCACTTGAACATGTGAGAAGCCCTGCTCCAGGGGTGTCCTTCCCAGATGAAAAGCTCAGGGAAGTGAGTTCAGGGGGCTTCCTTCAGAATAATGCCCAGGGCAGCCCTGATACTGAGATGCTCCATGGTAGTGTGCCCCCAGGGTCAGAAATCCCCCTGCAAATGCTGGCCAAAGCCAAAGCCACTCCTAGCCTTTATTTCCAGGGGAATGAGAAAAATAGCTCAAGAAAAGGCTCTCAGCCACCTCCTGAGGCAGGCAGATCTGACAGCGTGCGAACGCTAGATGGCAATGGATGGACAGGCTTTGCAGAAAACGTGTGCAGCTCTGTCACCGCCAAGGGTCAAGTCGAAATGATAAAGGCGTAGGAGTTGGGGGGGTAGGGGGAGGCGGCCCTGAGCACAGTTGGGTCGTGAAAAGAGATTGTTGGGATGATATTAAAGACACTGAGACTTCACCAGCAAGTCTGGGAAGGCTGTTTTGTGGAATGAGAGATTTGGGCAAGAGTAATTGCTTCTTTTTTGCCTCCAGCTATGTTAAACACACACAATCTTCCCACAGGGAGGGATGTCAGCAGCTGGGTATGGTGAAGCTGAAGGGAATTAAGTGTGGGTAAAAAGTTCCCAATCCACTTCGCTCTGCTCTCCGAGGTTAGGGGAGTCAGCGGCAGCCAGTCTGCAGCACGAGGTAGTCCCAGCCAGCCCGCGGGGGAGCATCCTTTCCCACCATGCAGTGGGCTCGCTCACAGGATGTGCCCACAGTGCCCAGACACTCAGCTCTGAAGGGGACAGAGCTGGGCTCGGAGAACGGCTCTGCTTCCCTCCTGTGTCCAGCTATTTGGCTGAATCCAGACTGGGAAGAGAAAATGCAGACTTATCTTGGCTCCCAAGGTTCTCTCTTCATTCTCCATAGGCTCCTAGGGTCTAAGCTCTAGGATGGAGCCCTGTAACACTGATATTGGTCAGGCTTGAGGATCTTGGCTTCTAAGAAAAAATAAGGTAAAGGGAGGTTTCCTAAAATCCCCCAGATGATGAGGTCACCTGGGAAAGCCTGGTCCCTTTTATCCTATAGTGGTTGGTTCTAACAGGACTCTCTCATTTGGTCAGTGGACCCCAAACTTGGAGAACTTTGTTGGAAATCCATTCAAGGAACAGTCATGTTTTCCCGACTCTTTGCTGGGAGTGCCATCTGCCACTATCTTGGAGTTGTGTCAGGTGGTGGAGATACATTATTCTTAGACATTTCAGTGTTTAAGTTGAGAGGGTGGACTTTTTCAAGTTATTCTCGATCTCTAACCAAAATGTAGGCTTGGCTGGCTAGCCGACCCCTGCAGAAGTCTGCATGTCTCTTGGTGAGAAGGCTGTAGAATTATAGAATGGATGCTGGAGATTGTCCTGTCCCTTTCCTATCTTGTTCAGATGGGGAAACTGAGGCCAAGAGAGTGCCATTTGGTTTATTGTAGCAAACGACCAAAGAGTGCCCACTCCGTGCCAGCACTGTGCCAGAAGCGGAGGCCACACAGGAGCATGCCACAGGCTCCTTCAGTTTAGGGATCAGCGCTCAGCGTATTCGTCCAGTTTGTGTATCTGCTGCAGCCCAGGCACCCTGCTGGTGAGTGGTGACGTCAAGTATGGTGTGTGTGTGTGTGTGTGTGTGGGGGGGGGGAGCCCCAAAGGTCCAAATTCAGGATCAATCCGTAGCCTTATTCAAATTCATACGAGCTTTAATAGGAGAAACATAGCCAGTGGTGGTGGGCTGGAAAAAACCCACACCCCTCCCAGGACAGGCTCCTTTTCAAAAGGGTTAATAGCAAACCATATGGAGGATAGTCACCATATGACCAGACCACCAGAAAGAACACGCATTCCTAACTTAAAAGATAACATGAGACAGTTATTGCACTCTGCGTGTTCGTTAAGCCCTCTCCTGGGGCATGGCATTTGTCTTTGAGCAGATTTTCAGCTTTTGGGGCAGTCAGCTTAGCGTGAGGCTGCAGAGTCACAGAGAATGTAGCACTTCCCAGACACCTTTGCTGGGGGAGCCATATTGCATCTCTAAAGTGAGTTCTCTTACAAGGTACTACAGAAGGATGGCTTTCTCCTCCCTCCCTCCCTCCCTCCCTCCCTTTCTCCCTGTTTCCCTTCCTTCCTCCCTCCCTCTCTCCCTCCCTCCCTGTCTTCCTTCCTTCCCTCCCTCCCTGTCTTCCTTCCCTCCCTCCCTCCCTCCCTCCCTTTTTTCCTTCCTTCCTTCCTTTTTAAAAATATGGCATGTTTCCCCCTTCTCTTTCTTCCTATTTCCCCTCTGTTTTTAAATTCTGATGATTTGAAAACCCTAGGGGCTATATATTTACCAGGTAGACCCGAGTAAGCAGCAATATTAGCAATTCCAAGGACGCGTTTGATCACTTTGTCCTTCCCCAAAGGCCGCATACAAGATGTGCTTTCAGACAGACCTGAGGAAGCAAATTTTATTTTTTTCATTTGTAGGAACTTGCCTTGAATTCTGAGAGGGGAAAAGAAACCAGGCTAGTAAAGTTAAAGGCTTTTTGTTGTTGTTGTTGTTGTTGTTGCCTCAGGAAACACCTTCCGTGATAGCTAAACTCAAAAATACCCTCTGGACAATGCTGTCCAGACTGGAATCCAACCACAGGTTATGGTAGGCTGCCCTATTTCTCCAAGTTCTCGCCTCTCCTTCTCTTCAGGTTATAATACTTGGTAGATTTTATGGTATAAAGAAATGCTGAATTAAAAATAAAGATGTTACCTTCCTGGCTGGTGTTGCTCAGTGGTCAGAGTGTCAGCCCTCACACTGAAGGACTGAGGGTTCAATTCTCAGTCAAGGACATGTACCTGGGTTGCAGGTTCAATCCCTGGCCCCAGTTGGGGTGCATGCAGGAGGCAACCAATTGATGTCTCTCTCTCTCTCTCTCTCTCTCTCTCTCTCTCTCTCTCTCCCTCTCCCTGCTTTCCGTTCACTCTCTAAAAATCAATGGGAAAATATTCTAAGGTGAGAATTAACAACAACAAAAGAAGATGTTATCAACCATAACTGGAAAAGTGCTAGAGACTGTCTGCATATATTATTCTCAATGATATTAAAATCTCATGCAAATAGGCCCCTAGCCCTCCTCACTGTGGCCAGATCTGTTCAAGGCCACTGTCCGCGCCTCCGTGTCCTCGCTGACCAACAGGAAGAATCAGATGCCTGAACATCAGGCACCTGAAGTTTGCATGTAATTGAGCTTCCAGGTCTCTAAAAATCTTACATTTTATTCACAAACAAAGGCATCTGCTACTAATTAAAGTATCAGGGTATAATTATACCCTTTCTTATTGGTAGATATGGAATCTGACAGTTGCTTAGATACAAAATAAGCAAGTGCAGATTGCGTTCTGCGCCCTTCGCCGGCTGGGGAGACGGAACAACGGAATTTTCAAATGCTCTGCATAAATGAGTCTGGGTGCCCAGAAAATGTAAAGTTCTGAATTATCATGGGTAAATTTGCCTGGGAACAGATGTTAATCCCATCACGAGTCTGTGGTTTGAGCTTTGCTGTCATTCAATTATTTCCCTGATTTGGTCCCCTCACCTCTGTACTGCACTCCAACCTCCAAACAGAAAGATCCATCTTCCCAATTGTCTAACCGACAAAGCCGCCCTGAGCTCTAACAGTGCTGCAGGGAGAAAGCAGACGTGGCTTCCTCAGGGATCCTAAAGCCAGAAGACACCTGTGTGGACTGGCAGGGCCGGGTGGTGGTCAGGACAGCCTTTGGGCTAGACAGAGTTTCGCAGGGAGCTCAGGAGTGTGGGTTTGGCATCCTGGGAGCCTCCTTGTCATTCTACGATACCCTCTCCTCCTGCTCAGATAAGTCTCCACATGATGCAGTTAAGGAAGTTCCCTGCTAACCCTTCAGCTACAGCAGTTCAGGGACCAGGTCTTTTTTTTTATGTCACTCAGTATATCTTCAGTGTCCAGCATGGCACTTGGAAGGTACTCACGAACTAGGTATTGAAAGAATGGATTCTGTTGACTCCCTGACATGCAAGTCACTCTGGGAGAGGTGCTACTTTCAACTGTAGGAGTCATTTAATCCCCAATGTGTGTGAATTGATTAGGTCAAGACTCAGCAAACTACTGCTCCAGGGCCAAATTCTGCCTGCCAACCTGTGTTTGTGTGGCCTGTGAGCTAAGTATGGTTTTCACATTTTTAAGTAGTTGGGGAAAAATTCAAAATAAGAAGAATATTTGATGACACATGAAAATGACATGAAACTCAAATGTGTATGTCCATAAGTAAACATGTTAGTGGAACACAATTATTTCACTGATTTGCATATTGTCTTTGGTTACTTTTACACTACAGTGGCAGAACTGAGTCTTTGTCCACAGAGATGACATGACCTATAAAATCTAAAATTTTACTACCTGGCCCTTTGCAGAAAAAATTAGCTGGCCTTCTATTAGGTCATTGCCTAGGGTTAGCTTTTTTGTTGTTGTTGTTAATCCTCACCCCAGGATATTTTTTTCCCATTGATTTTTGCTTTTAGAGAGACTGGCAGGGAGGAGGGAAGGTGAGAGAGAAAGAGAGAGAGAGAGAGAGAGAGAGAGAGAGAAAGAGAGAGAGAGAAAATGATGTGAGAGAGATACATAGATTGTCTCCTGCATGCACCCTGATAGGGGCAGGGATCAAACCTGCAACCTGGGTATGTGCCCTTGAGTGGGAATCGAACCCTTGACTCTTCAGTGTGTGGGCCGACATTGTAACCACTGAGAAACACTGGCCAGGGCTAGGGCTACTTTTGAATTTGGGAGGAGTGGGATGGAGGACAGAGGGAGGGTATAGCGCTGGCCAGGCTAAGGAGAAGACAGTGGGGGAAATCTGGAGGAACACATTGGTTCTCTTGGCACTTCTGCCAGCCGGGGCCCTTGCTCAGTGGAAGTTTCCAGTTTCTCATTGTAATTCTGATGATTGCCCTCAAGGAACGCAGTGATAATCATTCCTCGGACTGCTGCACTGCTTGGATGCAGTATCTTTCTCTTGTTTCTTGATCGTTGTAAATCGCTCGTTCCAAATGCTCTTTCTCTGTCAAAGACATAAAATTTTGCCTCTCAGACAGTGTTTGGGTAATAAATCTGTAAGTGTGAGCAAGTGTGAGCTGGCGCTCGTCTTGGGAAAGCAATTGTCTTCATTCTTCAGCCTCTGGCAGGCACCCCGTGTGTAGCTGCGCCACATTTTAGCTTCCCAGGCAGTGTTGACCCCACCGGTAGGATGGGTAGGATGCCATGAAGCTTTGTTTCTAAGCTCCTAGCCAGTGTGGAGCCCTACCCTTCCAGAGAAGTGCCTTTGTGATTAAGCTGGCAAGGATGCAATCAGCCTAGTTAAAGCCTTGATAATCCGCTTGATCCATCCTAGCTATCCTTCCAAATCCTAGGAGGCATCTTGTCGACCCGAGGCTCATTTCTCTGGGCTTTACAGGAGCACTTCCTGGAGCACACGGCATCACACTGTTTTCTTATCAGCCATCGAAATTCCGAATTACACTCTAATTTCCTCCAAACCCCACACTTTATTGGGAAAGAGGTTACTTCTCTGGGGTTCCTGGAGCCCTGACTCATCTCTAGGTATCAAAAGTGCCCAGTGTCTTGGGATGGTGTAGTTAATTGACTGAGGGATAGGTTTGCTTTCCGAGTGACAGTGATTAACACTGGTCTTGTCTACCTTAAATAAGCCTGGGTTTTGAAAATCATAACCAATAAGAAGATTGTCATATCTTTTTTTAAGGGTTGACTAGCAAGGCTTCCTATGGGAGCACTGGCCAGTTATCTGATCTGAAAATTTTATTTTAGAAGCAATGTAGGAAATGGTTTGTGGGAATGGAATACAAGTTTCTACCTTCTGAATAACACCATTTGTTGCATCTGTTAGGTACTACATATTTTTCTCGGTGTTCTGCATGTATTTCCTCTGGTTCTTACCCACATTCTACAGAATAGATGTTATGATCTCCATTTTACAGAGAAGGAAACTGGGACTTAAATAGGATGAATGAGTTGCTGGAAAGCCTATGGACAGGAAATGGCATAACTAGGATTTGAACCCATGAAGTGTGACCTCAGAGCACATGTACTATCACATGATACCGCCCCTCTGGAATGACACTTCAGCTACCTCATATGTTAAGGACAGACAGAATTTTAGAAAGAACCAAAATACAAAAAAGTTAACAAACTGGACTGTTGGAAATGCAGACCCTGCCAAACTGTGGTTATCCATCTGAACTCCTATAGGCATCACTTTGTTTAGCTAAAATTTTCATCATCTTCCTTACTACACATTTAATTTAGTGTTATAAGGGTCTAAAAGCCATAAAGGATAAGAAGGCATATAAGGAAAAGTTCATGTGTTACTCCTGGGAGATTTCTCAGAGGCCTCCTTAGAGGAAAGCAAAGATAATATGAGAGATTACAATAATGGTCACAGTTCCTCTCCCTCCCTCTATCTACAGTGATAAGCATTCCTCTTTGCTCTGTGACCTTGAAGCTTCTCCCATCAGGAGGTGGGGTCTATTTCTCCATCCCTTGAATCTTGGCTTGGCCAAGTAGAATGTGGCGGATGTGACCGAGTTCCAGTTCTTGAGAGGGAGGCTGACACAGGAACTAGCCTCAGAGAGCAGCTCCTCAGCTGGGTGACAGCTCTGACTCCCACTCCCACTTTACTTTGGAAACTTGCTACACACCCTGCTTTTCATCAGTCTGCTTTCAGGGCTCGCTGCTTGTCCCTTTTGGTTGAGCGGTCTTCCTGGGGTGCAGAGGTGCCTCCTCCCTTCCTTGGCCTCATTTCAACTTTCTCACAGATGTCAATAAGCTCAAGGAAATGATAATGAATGAGGGTGTTGGAGGTGGAAATGGAATGCTGGGTGGATTTGAGAGATATTTAGGAATTAAAATGGACTGTATTGGATGTGGGGGTGATGGAGAGGGTACTTTCTGGGCTAGTTCCCAGGCTTGTTTTGGGTATTAAGGTGGGTGGTGGTGTCATTTTGTGAGATGGCGTAACAATAGTGGGTGGCCACGATTGCCTTGAGTGACTGTCCATAAGTCGTTAACTATCCGAATGCACTGTTTCCTCAAGAATAATCACCTCAAATGGTTCTTGACAGGAACATACAGGGAAGGCTGGCAGCTCTAAGTGCTCACGAACAGGAAATCATTTGCTGCCTCCAAAGGACACCCCTGGAGCGCCAAGGCTGGCTGCTGTTGCCAGCCTCCGGATGCTGAGCTCAAACCATGGAGACATCCTTGATGCGAACAAATGAAAAACAAATTAACATGCTTTGGAATGAATGATTGAATCCCCTTCTGACTCAATTGCTTGTGTTTCCTGAAAACTTAATTTATTTTTAGCCTGAGAGAGTACGGTGCCCTAAGCACCAATCCTCTCCAATGGCCGGCACCCAGGTCGGGAGGTGCTACCCTCAGGCTCCAGGAAGAGACCAGTGATGACCCTGTGTGCTTGAGTCCAAATCTCAGCACCTGAATCCAGGTCAGCCCCTCACCAGGCTACCTACACAGCCAGCAGCAGCAGATAGAAAGCCAGGTTCCAGGCACCCATGGGCAGTCTGGGAGGCCACCTCTCCATCGGCAGGATCTGGCAGAAGCCCAGCATCTTCCCCTTCCGTGGCCACAGGTACTGGTGCCTTGGACTGCACTTCTTAGGGCTGCCTGGTGGATGTGGAGAGTGAAGTTATCAGTGCAGAAAGAGCAGATTTGGGTCCTGGGAGAGAGAGAGAGAGAGAGAGAGAGAGAGAGAGAGAGAGAGAGATTGACATACACACACTTCTCTCCCTCCATGTAAAGAAATGACTACCAAGAAGTGAACTATTTGTAGATAAATGTGTATTTTTTTAGAGTATAGTCTTAAAAGTGCCTTCTATTTTAGTTGAAAGAAATGGTTTTAAAATGTATGATGTGATTTCCACCTTTTGAAAGCAGAATACCCTAAGATCAATTCAGCCTTAAATATCTTTTTTATTATGGAAAATTTCAAGCATTTACAAAAATGGGAGAATCGTGTAATAAACCCTGTGGTCCCAACAGCCAGCCTCAACAATGATCAAGTCATGATCAACCTTGTTTCATCTGTATTCCTCGCTTCCCTATGCCCCAGGTTATTTAAATTCACTCTGTTTATGCTGACCTCAAGTCATCACTGTGACAGTATTTGTGTGGTACACGTGGTACATCCCCCTTCTGTGTATTTCTGTATCCTTTGCTTTAGGAGGACTCTCTCTGTTTCCTATAAGCTAGTCTGGGAAGGGAGATAGCTAAGGTAGTTGAAATTCTGTGTTAAGTAGGAGCACATAAGATTTGAGTGAGGCTTTCCTACCTGGATTGGAATCCTGGGTTTATCTTGGATTCCAGGCTGTTTCTGAGGTTGAGGACTTTTCATGTCTTAATGATGGGAGTGTTTTGTTTTGCTGTGGCCTCTCTCTCTCTCTCTCTCTCTCTCTCTCTCTCTCTCTCTCCCTCTCTCTCCTTGAAAATGAAGTCATTACTAATAGCTGCAAAGAAATGGAAAAATATTCATTTTTGGGAAAATATTTTGAGACATAAATGAGAAATTTCGAGTATACCCAATACGTCATTTGTTGTATGAAAATGGTGGAGTCTGTCTTGTTTGAAGTTCAGCATCACCTCCTGTAGCTTCACTCAGGGGCCCCCTTGAGGAATCACACTCAGTTTTGCACCAAATGCCTCCAGACTGTCATGGTTTTTCCCATCTTTTGCTCGCTGTTTGCTATCTTTCCTGATTCCTTGGTTGTTCACTGTCTCAGCTGTTGGCGATGCATCTGCGTTCATAACACAGGGAGGCACTGTAGGTAGCTGGGTCAACCAGATTACCAGGCCCGTTCCTATCAGTGTGTGTGAAATGGAATCCCTAAACCCCTGTTTTCTACGAAAGTGCTGAGAATTCTCTGAGCTCAGATGGGCGTGCTCAGTGACAGGCTCCGAGGACAAAGGTGCAGGCAAGATGGATACAGCTGGGGTGTGGTGGGGTAGTTGTGGAAGGGGAATCATGAAGATGAGAAGGGAAAAGCTTGAGGGTCCCCCAGGAACGCTCAGTACCTTATAGTCAACAGGAGCCCCCCTCCCCCCAACCTTCCAGCACCTCCTAGCACTTTCCAGCACCCTCTGCATGAGGTGTCACTCCCTGGAAGTTACAGAGGTTAAGTATGTGCATCCTAAGAAGCAGGCATTCCAGGCATTTTGGGGAGGTTTCTAGCATCTCAGCCTCAATGGAAGAAACTAGGATTTAGAGCAGCGGTTCTCAATCTGTGGGTCGCGACCCCTTTGGGGGTCGAACGACCCTTTCACAGGGGTCGCCTAAGGCCATCGGAAAACACATATATAATTACATATTGTTTTTGTGATTAATCACTGTGCTTTAATTATGTTCAATTTGTAACAATGCTAATACATCCTGCATATCAGATATTTACATTACGATTCATAACAGTAGCAAAATTACAGTTACGAAGTAGCAACGAAAATAATTTTGTGGTTGGGGGTCACCACATCGTGAGGAACTGTATTAAAGGGTCGAGGCATTAGGAAGGTTGAGAACCACTGATTTAGAAGGTGTTGAATTCGCCTACTTTCTCTTCTTTATTCCCTTAATCTCTGCCTTCGGCGGTTTCCATTTTTATGTTATCTGCCTTTCACAAATGTTTGGCAAAAACATGTCCTTCAGGATGAAATCCCGAAGGCATGCCATCAATCCTTGAACACTGGGAGTGCTCAAAATGCCGCCCTTGTTTTATGTAATTAGCTGCAGTTCATGAAGAAAGGAGCGAGGTGAGGAGGAGGCCTGGCGAAGGGGGTGAGTACTGCAACAAACACCTCCATAGAATGGCATGATTGTGGTGCGTTCCAAGATTGGCACGGGGTGGCAAGTCGGCGCCCTATTCTGCAGACAAGGAATGCGAGGCAGAGATTCAGGAGTTCGGCCTGTGCTTTTCCCATCTTACTACTTACATTTGTGCTCCCTTCCTTGGGCTACCCTGGCCCCCCAGACTTATATTTTGTGTCCCCCTCCCCCTCCCCCATTCCCTTTCCCTTTCCTATCACTATCCAGACTTCCACTTCCCACGCTGGACTCAGCTTCCTGTCTCTCTCTTTCCATCTTCAGATCTCTCAGACCCCTAAACCTTCAGGTTCCAACACTATGTTTTTTCAGGTTGAGAAGAAGGTTCCTCTCCCCCACCCCCAGGTAGGGGCCTTGTGCTGGACAAAGAGGTGAACCTTGGCTTCTTGCTCTCTGTCTTGACTAAAATGGAATTGATCTTATCAAAGGTGCTGACTGAGGGCCTGGTAGCCACCAGGTGTCCGACGACAGAGGCATCACTTTCCAGAGGCCCCAAGGATGGGTGGGTGCTGGTGGGTGCGCAGGGAATGCCTCTGAGGGAGCTGACCCAATGTCTGAGAGCAGGCCTTGAACTTGGGGTTTCCCTGGGAAGGAGAGTGAGTCTTGGCCCCCAATGACGGGCCGGTAGGCATCTCTCAGTGAGAATGTGGTAAAGACACAAAGTTCGGTAGGCACACCAATACCTCCTTTTCTCCCTCTTTCCTGTTCTTAATCCTCTCACATGAACGAAAAGGTAGATGTTGATAATGAAGACCCGGGGAACCTGCTGAGCCAGCCCGAGACCAAGGAGGGTCTTTGTGCTGCCCTTAGAAGGTGATAACAAAAGAGCCCGTAGATGGGAATGATGCCTTGTCTTCTGGAAGTGATCTTATGGGCTAAGAGCTGTCCTCCAGATCCTGTTGAATTTCTCCTTTATCTTTGTGTTAATCTGTAATGTACTTTTGAGTACTTATCATGTGCTAGGCATGGCGCTCTGGGCCCTAGAGACATTGATTCAAGACAAGCCTATTGTAGGGACCCTTATAATGGGTACGTTATAGATGGGTAAGCAGAGCCGTGCTGTCTCCTAAGCGTTACCCAGCAGTTCAGCATTGTGAGTGCCAGAGCTGAGATTCTAGCTTCCGGGTCCATGATCTGGAGCAGCTCTTGGCACTACCCCTGTTTGAACCCTGAGCTGGGCCGAGGATAGGCTGGAAGCTGGGATTAATGCTGAGGGTCAACTCTAATGATGTGTGGTTGGCCTCTTGTTTTATTTTTTCTTTCCCGTGTCCCTGCTCTGGACAGGGTCAGTTCTCCTGTGGACCCCCGATTCCTCAGTTCATTCTGGAGGCGAGCATCTCTTCCTGGAGCCTTCTCGGACCAGAGTGGCTGGCCCCAGATTTCTGTTTGGCTCTGTCCCTTCATCTCACCGGCTCGTGTAGGCAAAAGTGTGGTTGCATCAGCCACACGTTGTGGATCGTGTCCTCAGATCCCCTGTGGGAATATGACAAATGGGGGAAGGTGGGACTTTTTTAAGGAAACAAGTGTGGAGCATGCTGTGCAGGCATTCTGTAGCTGTGCTCCTCAGAAGCTGTGAAAGTCAGCAAGGAGTGGGGGAGGCCCGTGGCACTTGAGGCCACCCTCCCACTGATAGCTCCAGGGTGTGCTCAGGACAAACCAGAGGCGGGGCTTTTCCAGATCCGGAGGGGGGGGCGGGGGGCGGGGCGGGGAGGAAGGCTTTGTGGGAAATGGTTTGCAAATTGGAGCTCTGGGGTGCAAGCTTCTGAGGTCCTTACCTAAACTCTCTATGGGATATCCAGTCTAGGGGACCTGCTGCAGGTGGGCGCTTTCAGGTTCCCTGTGATGTGATGGTGTGTGTGTGTGTGTGGGGGGGGGGGTGTGTATACACACGCGCACACACACACACACACACACACGCACCTGCTTTTGTCTGGGCGGGGGAGGGGGCATGGCTAAAGCTAGTTACCTAACCGATGTCAGTGCCTGCAGGCTGTGAGTCCCTGCGTGTTTGCAAATCGTACCCTGCCTAGGGTAGCTTTGCAAATCCAGGCAGTGGCTCAGCAGGATCAGGGTTCTGGAGGCTGCATAATCCATTATAACTTCATGGTCTGTTGGCTTAAAGAACATCTTCATTTTTGAAAGCCTCGCTGTATCCTAAATATCAGAGAACCAGTACTTAGAGCGAATGGGTGGCGCATTTGGTTCAGTAATTATCTTGAAAAAACAAATACCCTTATTACTTCAACACTTCTTAACATTTATCTTTTAAAATGTCCATGCCTATAACCTGTTTTGTTCCTGCTCAAAGGTTTGCTTCAACTTCACCCCAAAGGGTTAAAAGAACATCTTCCAGCAAGGCAGTGCTGCCCTCTCCGGTTGGTACCTTCCCTTAGGATCTGAGGTCCCTGCGCCCTTCCTCTCTGTGAAGTAATTAAGAATGCATTTTATAGCTAAGATTTTTTTTTTGGCCCTCTGAGGAAAGAATACTTTGCATCTATTTGAAGTTAAAAGGATAAAGACTCTGAAATCTGGTACAATGCAGAGACATGAATCCTGGTGTGGGCAATGCTCAGCCTAAACAAGATCCTCCCAATAACGGGGACCCAAAGATTAACTGCATTTACTCTGGAACTAGATCCTCGGATGTTAATTGCCTATAAAGTTTTTTCCCCAGTCGGCCATCTCCTTAGCTAATTTGGTGTACTTCCTGCCCATTGTAGCCATTTAGCAAATAAGAAAATCTTGAACTAAACCATTAGGCAGCAGTAACAATTTTCAAGCAACGTACAAATCATTTTTGGATTAATTTTGGATTATCCAAGTTAGTGCTTTCCGTTGATCACAGTTTATAAACATGGCTTTCTACTCAGATGAATGGAACAAGTTATGGTTTTATATCACTTCGTGGCCCCATTAACTTAAGTGCATCTTCTGATCACACAGCCTAACTCTGGCTGGTCATCTCCCAGCTGTGTATGTTGGCACCCGGGGGACCAGGTGAGGGTGAGTGGTCAACTAGGCACAGATTTGAGGTTTAACTTATATACAGTAAAGTGAAATCTGAAATGCAAGCTTGACGACTTTTTACAAGTGCACACACCCGTGTGCTCACCAGGACATTTCTGTCATCCCAGAAAATACCCTCCCAGTCAATACCCACTTCTGGAGGTAACCACAATTCCTACTTGGTCCCAAATTCAGTTTTGCCTACCTTGTACTTCATAGAAAGGGTATCACACAGAATCTCAACATAACGCCTGTGAGAGTCATCCATGTTGTTACGTATGTCAGTGGCTTGTCCTGCTTTATTGAGAAAGCAGTATTCCATTGTGTGAGTGTGCCACAGCTTGTGGATCCCTCCTCCTGTTGGCGGACACTTGGGCTGTTTCTAGTTTTGAGCTACTTAGAATAAAGCTGCAATGAGCATTCGTGTACAAGTCTTTTTGTGGCTACAAGAACTCATTTTAAAATGGTTGAGACATAGGAAGACAAAGAGAGTCAACAGATTTTCAGTTATTTGATGCGATAAAACCCTTTATGACGAAGAGAAATCCGAGCCTGACTGGATTTTGAGACAGGCTAAATGTGTCCCCTCTGAGATGCATGATCTCATTTGAATGTGTTCATCCGATGAGGATGTGTGAGGAAATAAATTAATCATGGTGCTTTCAGCTCAGTCACAGAGTTCCCTGCAGGAAGGGGGGCTCCCGATGGACTCCACTTCTGATTTGTTGGGGAACCAGAGACCCCCGGGAGTGAAGTTAAGATATTTCATCTTCTGTGTCGAAGAGGGGGACCACAGGCTACCCACTCCTGGTGTGTAAGGGGGGGCTCGACTTCTATTGGCCCCGATTCCAGTTTCTGAGCAACAGTGAAGGTAAAGAAGGGATGTATGTGCTCCCTGCTCCCAGTGGTAGGAGTCCAAAGTCAGCAGATTTCCCAGGGCCCAAGGCTCTCCTCTCCCCAACTGTGTGTATGTAGCAACATGGAAGGAAGGCCAGCGCCTGTGACAGACAGCTTAACCTTACCTGCCTGCTGCGAGGCACACGCACCATCCCAGAGAATTGTCTCTTAACACTGATAAACAGCAAGGAGGAGGAAAAAGTCCTGACAAAATATTACAGCTTAATTGTATTTCTCAGCTGGGCTTGGGAAATCTGCTTCCTCCTTAGGCTCATGCTATTTAGCTCATCTCCCAGCCCCATAGGGGTTCTTTAATTAACCCTTGGTGGGACAGCCCCTCTGCACGGGGTGGGACTGCACTGTCAGGGAAGCTTAATGAGGCCGTCCCAGGCGCTCAGGTTGGGGAGGGTTGCCTTCATTAGGTGCATGAATCACCCTTACCTCTGGCTTCCAGCTGTGAGTGGGACAGGAGGACAGACTGCCCTCGAGAATAGAAGCTGCTGGGGAAGGGGGGGGATGATGGGGGGGGTGGCGGGGAGCGGGAGGGAGGAGGCACGGCTCTCTGCTGGCCTGGTTTTCTAGTGCACAGGTGTTTGCAATTCTAAATAAATGTGCAATGTCAGTCCTCAGCAGCTTCTCAGCTGAGACTTCCAATGACGCTGAGCAGGGAAATAAGGCTGGCCCTCTCTGGGCACTTGTCGTTATGTTGGATGGACCCAAATTCAGACCTCATTACAAAGAAATGATAGCCTGGGAGAACTGAGTTTGGGGGTGCCAGAGACAAAGAGGGGTGGTCCCCTGTTTGAAATAGTGTGTGCTCTTGAAACCCCCCCCCCTCCGTGGAATCTGGAAGCTCACGACTGTGGACGTTGTGGCTTTTTCACTTTGAGAGGTGTCTCCATGTTTGCTGGAAAGTTATGGAAAACACTGTATTTAGACTATCCATTCAGAGAGAGAGAGGGAGAGAGGCCAGGAACCCAAGGTAGCCAAAGCCTTTCCCCTTCACAGAGCAGTGACGACTCACAAAGGCCCATCTGGTGGTCTTGGCCAGCGAGGGCTGCTTGTTTCACCGGGGTGGCCATCCTCTCCTGCCTGTGTCTGTTTATTTGGTCATTCGTTCACTCACTTAGACTAACCCCCACGTCCTCATTGTATTGGGTTCAATAGTGTCCTCCCCAAATTGGCGTCCTTCCCTGAGCCTCAGAAAGTGACCTTATTTGGAACTAAGGTCATTGCAGTTATAATTAGTAAAGTGAAGATGAGGTCATCCTGGGGTAGGGTGGACCCTCATCCAGTATAACTGATGTTCTTATAAGCAGAGGAGAAACTCACAGAGGGACACATTCAGAGGAAAGACAGCCGGGTGACGACGGAGGCAGAGGCTGGAGTGATGCATCTGTAAGCCCGAGAATGCCAGGGATGCTGGCCACCCCCAGGAGCGAGGGCAGAGCCATGGAACACATTCTCCTTCTGAGCCCTCAAGAAGGAGCCAACCCTGAAGAGCCTAAAGTTTGGGCTTCTGGCCTCCCAAACTGAAAAAAAATCAAGTTCTCATGTTTTTAAGCCTCCCAGTGTGAGGTGCTCTGTTATGGTGGCTCTGGACCAGTGGTCGGCAAACTCATTAGTCAACAGAGCCAAATATCAACAGTACAACGATTGAAATTTCTTTTGAGAGCCAAATTTTTTAAACTTAAACTATATAGGTAGGTACATTGTGATTAACTTAATTAGGGTCCTCCTAAGGCTTAGGAAGAGACACACTCAAGAGGCCAAGGAGCCGCATGTGGCTCGTGAGCCGCAGTTTGCCCACCACGGCTCTAGGGAACCATCATCACACTCATCTCAGCTGGGGAGGCTTCTGGCTCTTTCTCCAGCCTCATTCCTCACCTCTCTCCCCTCCGCTCCTCTGGTCTCCTGACTGACTGCTCATCACACATGTGGAACACTCTTGGCTCTCAGGGCCTTGGCACTTGCTGTCCCCTTTGCCTGGAACTTTCTTCCCAGATAGTCCCAGGACTTGCTCTTATATTGACCTCATTCTCTGCTCAAAGGTGACCTCTTTAGAGAGACCTGCTCTGAATTTCTCATCGAAAACAGCCTCTCTTCTGTCACACTCTGTCTCCTTACGCGGCTTTCATTTTCTTCCCTGCTGGGATCACTCAGCAGCAGACATCACAATGTATGGATGTGTATTTGTAAGCTCTCTGAGGGCAGGGACTTTGTTCCTTGCTTCTACATACATCAACAGTGCTTGGCAAATGGTAAGTCCTCAATAAATATTTATTGTTACTATTACCCTGTGCTAGGTAACCAAAGCCAAATCCAGTTCCTGTGCTCACGGGGGCTCGTATTCTAGTAACTGACATACAGAGACATAAAGAACCCCTGGGCTTAAGGGAAGGCGAGTACATGTAAGTGGGATTTTACCTGGTTTGGGAGGCCAGGAAGGATTTCCTGAGCAAGGGATGCTTGAGATTTGAGTGTGTGGTAGTAGGGAGTAGGGGTGTGTTTGAGGGAGTGAGAAGGCTGGTGTGGGTGAGAGCGAGGGGAGAGTGAATGAGGGGCAGGGGAGCCAGAGCATCCAGGGCCCTATAGGTCTTGAAAGGACTCTGGTCTTATCTTGCGTGATGGGAAGACTTTGGAGGGGTAAAGAGTAGAGAGAGGCGGGAGGGCATAATATGACCCAATTTATGTTTTGCAAAATTCATTCTGGCTATAGCACAGTGAATGCCTTGGGGATGACCAACGAGGAGATTGCTGTGGTTGACTGGAGGGCTGTCTAGATATGGTGGTAAGTGGCCACATTAAAGAGCTATTCAGGATACAAAATCGACAGGATTTGGTAATGAGTTCTGGTTAGTGTGTGAGGAGGAGGGGGTTATAGCAAGGGGGGATCTCAGGTTTCTGACATGCACATTGGAATGGATTATGGTACCATTCACAGAGTAAAGGAATGCTGGAGAGGGTGTGTGTGTGTGTGTGTGTGTGTGTGTGTGTGTGTGTGTGTGTTGGGAGAAAATCTTGTGTCCGTGGAAATGCCTGCAGCATTGCTGTGTTAGGTGCCTTCCAGCAGCTTTAGTGCAAATGAAAATGAGGCCTCTGAAAGAGTTTTGGTTCCGAGAAGGCCTGTGCCCTGTGGTAGACTGGTGTTGTCCAATGAACCGCGAGTCTTGGAATGCATGCCCTTGTGCAGCCCCTCCCACGCTGGCCCTGGAATGGGACCTGTGATTTGCTCCGGCCAATGCGATACTGGCAAATACGAAGCAAGCAGAGGCTAGATAAGGGCTTGCACTTCCGGGCTTGTCCTCTGGGAAGCCTTTCTGGGAAGCTGCTGCCATGCTGTCCAGAGGCTCAGGTAGGACACCGAGTGATGAGACACTGCGATGAGTGGCCATCTTGGAGGTTCCGGCCCCAGCAGAGCTCTCACCTGAATGCAGCCTCGTGAGTGACCACAGCTACACCACACGGAGCAGAGCCCAGTTCAGCCTCAGAACCATGAGGAAGAACAGAGTGTTGTTTTACTTATTTTAAAAAAATATTTTTATTGATTTCAGAGAGGAAGGGAGAGGAAGAAAGAGATAGAAACATCAATGATGAGCGAGAATCATTGATTGGCTGCCTCCTGCATGCCCTTTATTGGGGATCAAGCCCGCAGCCCAGGCATGTGCCCTTGACTGGAATCAAACCTGGGACCCTTCAGTCCCCAGGCCACACTCTATCCTCTGAGCCAAACAAGCTAGGGCTAGAGTGTTGTTTTAAACCTTTGGTGTTGGGTGGGCTGTGACGCAGCACTCGATAATTGAAATAGATCCTTTCAGACAGCTCACAACGAGGGAATTGCACTATTGTTGGGCTCTTCTGGGTAGAGTCTCCAAAACAGACATCTGTTAGGGCCCTCTGCCTACAAGGTTTCTTTTGTCACCTCTCCCTTTACTTTGATTTCAGTTATGGCCTTGTCGAGGGCAGTGTGTCTCGGGGATGCAGGCAGGACTAGAGAGCAATCACTGATGGGATGGCCTTCTTTCTCCTGGTCTCTCTTCTGTCCCATTTTCCCCTTTACCATCCCTTCCATGGCCTGTATCTATGCCTGGTTTTCCTTGCTTCCCGCTTCTTCCTCTTCTTAGCTGTGGGGAGCCCTCAAGGCTACAGAAACTTCTGAAGCCTGGTTCAGAATATGCATCAGTGCCCACCCTCTAGTCCTTGGTCTCCTATCCTAGCACTGGAGCAAAATTAGGTCTCCTTTGTCTCTTTTTAATGAACAGGTTTAGCCACTGTAAGCTGGCTGTTCTATTGGGCTGAAAATGCTGTTTGTGAGCCATTGTCAACCGAGACCTGGGACCAACACTGACACCTCCTTAATTATGTGCCATTAATGATGTACATGCTGTATTTAGGGGAACATTGCGGATCCATTTCCCATTTTAATTCTGTGCTGTGTTATATGAAATGCTAATGAGTCCAGAATTCTCAAAGGTCATAATCTGAATACATTTCCTTTTCTTCTTTTTTTTTTAGGGGAATGGGGATAGGATTCAAAACAATTAAAATGAAATTTACTTCATCATTTGGCTAACAACGTCCTCGACTGTACTAATTATACTGAGATATGTATTCATTTGCTGGTCATTTGCACAGATGTGAGTGTGTCTGATTTCCTGCAAGGCCCCCATCTCTGAATTCTACACAAGGTGTTGTGTGTGTGTGTATGTTTTAGCTGCTCACCTCATTGATTATGAGAAATAACTGGGGGAAAAAGTCCACCCAAACCCTTACAATATGGAAAGTGCAAATTTAGCACAGCCAGCATTGAATTTTCCAGGGAGTCATTTATCATCCTTAGAAAGTTTTGATTCTCTGCAAATAAGAAAGAGAAAAGGATGGTAATTGCTCTGCTCAGCTAATTGACAGAATTGTGTCAGAAAAAGGAGGCATTTCAACACTGCCTCCGATGATGACATTTGAAGGTTGTTCCTATTCTCTCTTTCGCTGCTAAATTAGGTAATCATTATTTCTCTGCGAATCTTATTAATCTAATGCTTGCTTCCCCCCACCCTCCGTTAGGTTTGAGATTCTGACAGAAATGGGAAAATGAAATGCCGAAGGTCAGATAATAGTTGGGCCAGCTCAGGTTGTACTTGCCAGTTTTGTGAGGACAGTAGGGGATACGTTTAAATTGTAGTCAGGGGAATTCAAGCCATCTGTTCAAAAAGACCTTCCCATTATAGGAACGGAACCCAGAAGGTTTGAAACTTCTGCTGGTGGATTTTTAGAATAGGTTAGTCCACTGCCATGCTGAGATAGTGGAGGTCAAGACGCTGGAAAGAGCCTATGACAGTTCCAGTCTTATTCTCTTTTCGAGTGGCTTTGAGGGGGGGTGGGGAAGAAGGGGGGGCAAAAAGCTCCACTGGGTCCTCAGGGGTAATAATAATCTCCAACTTTTTTTTTCTGTCAAAAAGAGTGCTCATCAGATGTAGGGCTTATGACATGGCTTCTGATGAGACATTCATGAGATAATGGCTGCTTTTAAAAAATTCATGTTTGGTTTTCCTTAGGATATTAAACCAAAATGCAGTTTATGATGGAAACATAGACAGTCTGGGGGCAAACCCAGCAATTCCTCAGTAGGACCAGCTGACAGCTGTCCTGATTACTCTTGGAAAATAGCTGGATGTCCAATGATGATGAAGGTGATTCCAGCTGCTGGTGGCCTGTTGATGGCAAGTCCTACTCCCTGTAGTCTCTGATGGAGTTTGGGTGAGACTGCCCAAACTCAATCTGTTTGCCCCTGGGAGTGTTCTCACGCCCTCCCCGCTGCATGTCCTCTTGTCCCTTCCCGCCTCTTGTTCTCCACCTTCTGCCACTGACCCATGAGCATCCAAGGTGAGGGTTCCCCAGCTCAGTGCTCCTTATACCGAGGAGCCTCGGGGAATAGCAGCCATCCCTTGAGATGATGAGGCTGAAGATACTTGGAAAATGCATCCTGGGACATTTCCTGCTCACCTGTTCCTTCTAGCTTCCCAAATTCTATACAATTCCAAGAAAATAGAGTAGATGGTGAGTGGGTCTCTGTAGAATCAAAAAAATTTGGAAAATACTGTTTCAAAGCAAATTACCTGGATTGACCTTTCGGATGTCCCAAATTTTTTGAACCAGACATTCTGAAAACTAAACAGTTCTTTTAATATAATCATCTTACTCAACGTAGTTATTAATATTTAACATTTTAAACAAAGGCCTTTATGAAAGAGAGTCTAGCTAATTTCCACCTCCCTGGACCCAGAGGAAGAAGAATTTCATGTTTTCCTCTGGCAAGTTAGTCAATATCAAATCCTGCATCAAAGAACAGGTTCCCTGGTCTCTGCTTCCCACTTACAGAGGAAGTGATCTATGACAGTGTCCTTGTTCAGGAACAGCATGAAACGATTCATGTTTACTTGAAACAATCTAGTGAATGGCCTGGATGCTTTCTTCATCTTGTTTTATGATGTAAATAAGTCATTTTTCTCCCCTTCACAAGACATTTTCCATTGTAACTCCAATCTTCAATAGAGACGTTTAGTAAACAATGTAAAAAAATATGGAAGAAAAACATCATCATTTGAAAAGTTTCATTAGTTACCCTGTTGTTCCAAGAACACAGAGACAACTAAGTTTCTTCTCTCTCTCCCTTTTTCTCCCTCCAACATTGCCTTTGTGCTTCTTGGTGTAGGATCCAAATTTGGTGAACGCCCGTTACCTTCTAAAGTTTTCACAGAATAAGGAACTGTGATAAGACTACCTCAGGATGATAAATTTTAGTTGTTCTTACATTAATAATTTGCTACTTTTGCTTTGTCTGAAATAAAAAGAAGGTATAAAATGGTTTAATTTTTCATACTCTGAATAAAATATTACTTTACTGTGAAAAAGAAAAATAAAGTTTTCACAGAATAAAAAGCCAGCGTGAAGTGCAAGGTTGAGCAGTAGGATGGTTGTGCCGGTTGCCCTTTCCTCATTCAAGAGTTATTCCATGCCCGGCTGGTGTGGCTCAGTGGTTGAGCATTGACCTATGAACCAGGAGGTCACAGTTCGATTCCTGGTCAGGGCATATGACCGGGTTGTGGGCTGGATCCCCAGTGTGGGGCATGCAGAAGGCAGCCGATCAATGATTTGCTCTCATCATTGTTTCTATCTCTCTCTCCCTCTTCCTTCCTCTCTGAAATCAATAAAAATATTTTTTTAAAAAAGAGTTATTCCATTCTTTGTTATCCCTTTGGCTGGGGAAACCTCACCTTGGTTGCTCATGGGTTAGTGGTGGGAGGTGGAGAAAAAGTTCTTGATTTCTATTTTTATTTCCTCTGGCTTCCTGTTAATTTCACTTTCACATTTACTAGTATGGACCATGCCTGCTAGGGCCCTTGCATACGTTAATCACAGGGTGGTCTCTTAGTGAGCACATCTGTACAGGAGCCGGGAGCTGCCATAAAAGAAATGGATCAGATTTCAGCTCTCGGCCTGGTTTTGGTAGCATCTGACTCACTTTCATGGCCCTAGCGCTACAGCGTGGTAGTTAAAACAGCGAAGTGATATTTATAGGGTAATTTTGCTCAAGCCTGTCATAATTTTCTTCCCTGGGTAAGTCTGGATGTCCTTTGTTACAGCTCTAATTACACCGACAGCTTTTCACAGGGAATCTTAGAGTAGAGGTTATTTAAATATGAAACAAAGTTTGACATCAGTTAAGAGTGAGTGATTGTTATTTCCTAACATATATGTTAATGTAACCTAAACTTTCTGGCCTGTTCTCCTCTCCGAATACGATCATTATTTTTATCTTATTTTGTCATCTATGCTCTTTATTTTGTCCCTGAGGCAGTAAGGGAATTGTGCCGGTCTCCCTTCCTCCCACCCAGACAAGCCTTTAGCAGTAGTCCTCAGTGAAGATGTGAACCGATGGGGCACGGTTCCCGAAGCTCTCCTTCCTGAAGCCCTGTAGCTGCAGGTTAGGAATTTAGCAGCCCTCCTCCAGTGACTTTCCTCTCGCCACACCACTCCAGGGATCGCTATTAAACGTCACACACTAAAAATAACACTGCAGAACTGCTGAGTGGGTGAGGGCGACCGGCAGGGCTGGGGGACGGCGAAATATTGCTCGCATTGATCAGAATCCAAGCCCGACTCCTGGGACACCAAGCTCATTAAGAACATGTTTGTGTGTCTGTGGGCTGGAGAGGCCGGAGACAGGAGTGAGTTAGGCCTGAGGGCTCGAGGAAGTGAGGATGCCGTTGACATCCACGGAGGTCTTTTCTTACACGCCTAGGCTCCCTTTGTCTGAATTAACGCAGCTCTTGTGTGAGCCTGGACTGGACCTGCCTTTCCTCTTGGCAAGAGTTCTTAGCTGAGAGTAAAGCCAAGTCTTTATGGACTTTAATCCCAGCCACAGTTAAATTTTTTTCTTGCACAGGGTGTGATGGTCTCATCAAGTAGTGGACGGCAGCATGCCATACTTGCTTAGGGCTAAGCAGCTGGTGGGAAACATGTAGGATTTGAAGTCTTAACTTCTGTGTTTGAGTCGTAGTTCTACTACCTGTTAACTGGGCTGTATCGGACTAGTTATTGAACCTCCTCCAGCCTCAGTTTCCCCATTTTATAAAATAAGAACATTAATTGACATTAATCTCTCTCTCACATGGAGGGTTAGAATTCAGATGAGATAGAATAGAGTGTTTACGGAAACATGAAGGCCCATTATATTTCCCCAAATATCTGTAGTGTTAATGTGATGGTTATGTGTCAACTTAATGGGTTTACATAGCTGGTAAACCTTATTTCTGGGTGTGTCTGTGAGGGTATTTCTGGTAGAGATTAGCCTTCGAATGGGTAGACTGAATAAGGGTCTATCACCCTCACTGATGTGGGCTGGCACCATCCCATCCTTAGATGGTCGGAATAGAACAAAAAAGTGGGGTAGGGCAGACTCACTCACTCTGCTGGAGCTGGGGCATATATCTTCTCCTTGGACATCAAAGTTCCTGATTCTCAGGCCTTTAGACTAGGACTGGGATTACATCATCGGGTCACCTGTTCCTTAGGCTTTTGTGCTTGGACTGGAGCTAAATCACTGGCTTTCTGGGGCCCCTAGCTCCTGTGGCAGTTCCTGGGACTTTTCAGCCTCCATAATCATGTGAGCCAATTTCTCATAATAAATCTCTTTCCATCGATCTCCTTTAGGATCTGTTCTGGAGAACCCTGACTGACATAACTAGGTTGCACTGAATGAAAATGCCACTAGTCAACCAACTTTGTCCTATAAACACGGCCATCTGATGTGGTCAACCTAATATATTAATATGAGGTTTTGGAAAGTCTCTCTTGACATCTCTGAATCCTCCCTGTGAGACAGAAAGATTATAAGCAACCTCATCTTGGTGCCCAGGGAAACCAAGGTTTCAAGTTTACTTGCATCAAGTTGTAGAAAACCCACGAGTGGAACCCAGTCTGTGTTTTCTTGACCTTGCCCTGCTCTTTAAGGGCCTGAGCTGAAAATGAGAAGGGAGGAGTTGAGCAGAGTGTAACATGAGAGGTCACAGCCTCTGTAACAAATAGCAGTGTAAAGAGTGGTCCTCATGTTCGGCATGTTTTCTTGAGCTACATCGGCTCTCCCACAATGGCGCCCCTTTCCGGGCCTGTGTGCACTTCTGTTGGGCCACTGCAGGCTGGTTACTTGTGCTTCTTGTCTATCAACAGGCACAGCTCAGGGCTGACCCGGGGATTTGAGAAGCTGAATCTCCAGCGAGAGGGCTTAGCTAGTCTGCATCAGAGATGTACCCACTCTGAGCTTACCTGGAGCACAGGTGGGCTTTCTCAACATCAGCACTGTGTACATTTGGGGTCAGATTCTTTGTTGTGGGGAGCTGTCCTGGGTGTTGTAGGATGGTAAGCAGCATCCTTGGCCTCTACCCACTTGATGCCAGAAGCACACTCTCCAGTTGTAACAACTCAAAATGTCTCCAAACATTGTCAAGTGTTTCCCATGGGGTCAAAATCACCCCCTACCCCCACCTCCCCCATTGAGAACTACCTAGTGCTGGGAACTTCGGAATGGGAGTGAGAAGCTTTTCTGGGTTGGGCTGATAGTAATATATTTTAGGGCATTTACCAAATTGATGAGCTTCAATATATCCGAAGGAATGATAGTCCCTTTTCACCCACCTCCTTATTAAAAGTGGAGATAATTAGAGATGAGTCTTATTTGGGGATATTGTTTCAGTTGACTATGAATAGGGCAGAGGTGTGCATTTGCTTAGGGACTTGGGTAGGAAGAAAAGTAGTCAAACAGAAGACCAGGTTCTCTTGATTTCCTGGCAAAAACATCTGTCTTCTTGTTTTGCTAGTTAATTATGGATTTTCATGAGCTCACTCAGCTAATCAAGTTTAATGACACTAGACCTAAATCACATTATTGTTGTTTTTCAAGGCTGTGTGGGAACTGCGCTGCATTAGCCCACCAGCAGCCTGGAGACAACGGCAGCCACTCAAACACAGGAGAAGCAATGCTTTTATTAGCAGTGCAACCAGCCCTTTCATAACATGTCACCACTGAGAGTATGAAGACAAAATAAAAGCAACAGAAAAAAGGAAATTTTTCATAAAGAACACCTGAGGAACTTTATTACAAAGCAGAAACTTTATTGCAAGGTGGGCAAGGAGACATCTGTCCTACATTTACTACCATTTCCAATGAAACGTTTGGTGTGGAGAGAGACAGAAAAGATAAGCGTGAAGCTGCTATTGTGCCTTCATTTCCATGCCCCTGATGACAGCTTGATGCAAAGATTTCCCAGCGGGTCGATTGTGACCTACCTTTGATTTTAATGCTGTCTGTGACTCTGTCGTTACCCTCTTTTTTTTTGTCCTTTGGAATTCCTGGTGGAGGAGGGACCAGTGCCTCCTGGCCCAAACTTGTCTTCTCTCAGATGAATAAAAAATATTGTGTATGTGGCAGAAAGTTGTTGTTGTTTTTGCCTTAGGACTTTACATTGCCTGGAGAAAAACTCATGATATTTGTCATATAGCATTTCTTTTGGTCTGGATCACAAACCTATAGTTTTTTTTTGGAAGGGGCATTTAAAAAAGTAATGAAAAGATTTTTTTGGCTTATGCTGCTAAAGTGTCCTCTGTTAGATCTTTGCATTAGTTTCAACACATCAAATGGAACGTTCACATTTCATAACTCAATCACTCTCTTCTGAGGGCAGCCTATAATTCATTTCCAGGCCCCTAAAATTGCTTTGTAGACTTGAACATAATAAACTAAAGACAGATAATTTGTTTTCTCTACAAGTGAGAGACTTGTAGTTTAATAGCTACAATGTTAAACAGGTTTCCATGAAATTCCTGAATATTATTATAAAAGGGTTTGGGTTAAAGAGCGTACATAAAGGCACTGGGCTTGAGTTTTGGAGTCAGATTGATCTAGATTTGAATCCTAGATCCTTCATTTACTTTACTAGCTGTGTGATACTGCAAATTATTTTGCCTATTAAAACTTTAGTTTCCTTATTTGTAGAATTGATATATTAATGAACGTTTTTAAATTTAGTTTTTGTGAGGCTAGAATGAGGTAGTGCGCATAAAATACAGAGTGGGATGCCCAGCCAGAGTAAGTACTCATTTGGTGTTAGGGGATGGGGATAGAATTATTCCTAAACTGGAATTAGTCCAGTAACATTTGCCTAACTTAGTAAGTGAGGCTGCCCTCTTCAATTAGTTTCTCACTGTAACTGTCATAATCTCTCCTTCAAGTCATAATTCTCAGATCCCTTTGAATATGTTTTAAGATATTTCATGGCCAGAAGATCTTCCACAGTCATTCTGTTGCTCATCTGCTAGGAAAGCAAAAGAAGGTTATAAATAAGCAATAAAGACAGTAAGAGCATATCGCAGAAGTGAGAAAAATCTGTCCTGGGGGAAGTCATCTAGACTTTCCTGTAAAAGATAGGAAAGAATCAATTGGAGCTGTGGGAATAATCACGGAGCTTAAAAGACCCATTGTCACTGCAGAACTATTGGAATTCATTATGGTAAAAATGGGTTCCTGGTTGTGTTTGCTTAAAGATGGTGAGTGCGGCCATAACCAGTTTGGCTCAGTGGATAGAGAGTTGGCCTGTGAACTGAAAAGTCCCAGGTTCAATTCCGGTCAAGGGCATGTACCTTGATTGTGGTCACATCCCCAGTAGGGGGTGTGCAGGAGGCGGCTGATAGATGTTTCCCTCTTATCGATGTTTCTAACTCTCTATCTCTCTCTCTTCCTCTCTGTAAAAAAATCAATAAAATATATATTTTAAAAAAAGATGGTGAGTGGGATCCAGAAGGAAGTGAGGCTCTGACTTCTCTTGGAAAACACACACACACACACACACACACACACACACACACACACACACCAAGATTCAGCAAAACAAAAACATGACTCAAATGAATAGTATTCACTCATACAGAGTGGATTGACAACGATGGCTCAAGGACCCAAGCAAATGGATTAGGGAACTAAATAATTGAGAGGACAGAGGAAGGATATTTTAGGGAAATCCCTGGACCATGGGAAAAGTACTGTGCTAGGCATAGGAGTCACACAGAATTGAATAACACATAGACCTAGTTTTTAAGGAGCTTTATTCCTATGTGAGACAAAGATGGGCTCAGTGTATTCAATGTACTTAACAAATCCGCACACCGGCAGTGATATGACTTTCTGCACTCACTCAGGAAAAGTGACTTGAAAGTGTTTCCTTTTGGGGATCTACATATCTGCGGGTGGAAGATACGAAGGCAGGAACAGATGTTTTCACACAGCTGGTCAGTTCAACCTCCCATCTTTTTGTGCCTCTGATTATGCTCATCCAGAGCCATCTTGTTCTGACTCCTGAATGGATCACATGCATCTCTTCTCAGCCCTTGTTTGGTGGCATCATGTTGGTAGTTTGTGCTTGGCCATAATGAGAGCATGTGCACCCCAGAAATCAGCCAACACTACAAGTCAGAGGGCTTTCTTTGTCTTTTCCCTTGACCTGGCTTACTGGCACCACACTGGGTGAATGTCACTGTAAGAATGAAATGAAATTGAGGGCTCAGTAGTTGGTTTCTCAATGAAAGGGTGTTGTAGTTCTTGGTTTCTCAAGGCTCAGCCCAAAGCGTTGGGACCCCGCAGATGATTGCTCAATGGAAGTTGTTCTTATTTCTCAGGGAAACGTTTTCATTAACATTAGGACCTCATTTGTCTCTTCCTGATACCTCCGGTGATCAGGGAATGAGGCCCTATAAACAATGATAAACCTTTACTTACATTTTTATTTTTATTTATTTAATTTTTTGTTAATCCTCACATGAGGATATTTTTTTCTATTGCCTTTTTAGAGAGAGTGGAAAGGAGAGGGAGAGACAGAGAGAAAGAAACAGTGATTGGTTGCCTCCTGCATGCCTCCTGACCAGGGCTGGGGTTCGAGCCTGCAACTGAGGTACGTGCCCCTGACTAGAATTGAACCCAGGACCCTTCAGTCTATGGGATGATGCTCTATCCACTGAGCCAAACCAGCTAGGGCCTTTACTCACATTTTGACAAATCTTAGGCTCTGTTGGATTTTCTTCATCACATGTACATTATGTAGGAATCCATCAGAGCTAGTTAAAATATGGAGAATGACACTTATAATGAGCTTCTTAGTAGAGAAGAGCAGTACTTTTGCTGGAGGAACTGGGTGGGCAAATATGTAAACAACAACTGCTCAATAAGCTAAAATTTCCCTTCATCATCATCATCATTAACTCCTATGCATGTATAGTTTGGATAATACGGATTTTTCTCTGGAGGGTTGCCTAGTAGAAAGCAGTCTGGTTAGGTAACTGTCTCCGTAGCCTCTTTTACACACACACACACACACACACACACACACACACAGAGTGTAGGTGGTGTCACGGACAATGTAGTGGGTCCCAGAGGCAGCATTACCTTAGTAATTTTCTGGAAACACTCAGCTCACAGACACGGAACTGCAGTTTACAGGAAGCTATCCATCTTCCTCAAAACAGTTCGAGAAAAGAATCCATTTTCTTTAAAATAAATCCTCTTTGTCTTGTGATGTATAAATCATCCCTTTGAAAGAAGCCCTTTGAGGTATCAATTCAAGGCATTCTCTCAAAATATCATCCCTCACCACAGCCCTGCAATGGAAGCTAATCCTTTGTGGCTGCCCAAAGGCAAAATTTATTCCACTTTTCACTGACTTTCCCACCTATAGCTCTCTGCTGTCATCCTTGCAACGAGGGTGGAATATCAGGGTCAGAATGACCTTCGCCAGGTGTAGTCCTATGAAGAAGATCAGAGAGGAGAGTCCAGCTGATACAATGATGTCAAATTGGTGACTCTCTTAATAACAAACCTACTTATTGAGGATCTCTTTATAGGGAAGCGAAGCGGTTTCATGCTTAAGCCACGCTGGGTCCCTTGCTCATCCTGGTGTACCTTTGGAGGTGAAGGATGATGTTAAGGCCTAGTCTGGTGTTCAGGACACAGCAGACAATGATGGTTCCCTGGGTTCCATTTTACGAGGTTGGTTCACCGATTTCCAGCCGCTGTGGGGCTTCTGCTAATGGCTCCCAGTGGCAGTCTTCTCCTGAGCATTGCTCTTGGGTCCCTCCCTTGTGCGGGAGCAGCATGCAATAAGGACTGGTAGGGTTTGGTGGCAGTTTACAAAACCGCGCTTTCTTGTCTGAAGGTAGGATGGACTCCAGGTACAATTCCTGTTCTAGAGCTCTGTGTGGGACTGAGTTCGGGCTACCCACCCCTGGAAGTCTCCTTGCTTAGTTTCTGCCTCATCTCTGTCTTGCTCTCTTACTCCCTTTCAGATCTCTTCAGAGAGCACTCCCTCAATAAATCACTTAGACCCAAATCCTTGTCTCAGCCTCTGCTTTTAGGAAACCCAACTTCACCAGGTTCTTCTCACACTGATCCAAAGATCTTTTAATGGAGGGTATTTGTTCTCATAGTGAAGGGGCTGGAGTTTATTCCATGTGGCTCTGAAGTTCAGTTTAAATGTATGCTTGAGGACAATTACAACCTGTCTGGTCTTGATGATTATTCATTTTGGGCATAATATACTTGATTGAAACTTTGGTCTAAAAACTATGGTTGTCTGCATTAAATGTGAAGCTATACCTCCCGTGGGCCTCCCACGCTGTGACCCACTATCTCTATTTCCTGGATGGCTTTCTCAGGCATAAGAAGGAATCTTGCACTCAAGGGGCCTGCAGTCTAACTGGGCAATGGGAAAAACACATCAAAATGAGGTAGCCACAGAAACTCCCCGATGGAAGTGCCCACATCCTATTCACCTGGTTTAGAGGTTTGAGAAATCACTTAGGGGTGAGTGTAGCAAGAAAGATGTTTTGATGAATGGATTTGAATTTGGCTAAGGAACTGAGTGGAGGACTTCAGATAAGGAGAGACTATTGGTTCAAGGCTGGAAAAGACCTTGAACCCTCTTGCCAGTAGCATTTGCTACCACACACAGAAATAATAAGGTGAAATTCAACATCCCCTTCATTGCAGAGGATCCACAAAGATGGGCACAGGGCAAAACTGAACTTTCCCACTCTCTTTGAAGTGGGCATAGCCATGTGACTTGTTTTGTCCAATGAAAAGTGAGGTGACATGTGCCACTGGTGTATATGACTTTCCATTTTCCTTCCTCTTCACCATCATGGAAATACATGTAGAGATAGAGGCTCCATTTGAAGCATGCCCCTCTTTTCAGAAAATACTTTTCAAGAAAATATGTATTATTTCTGGATATGTCACTTGCCCTGTGACTTACAAAATGATGATGTGATGATGTAACTACAAAATGATGGAAATTGGGTTGCAACTCTCAGATTTTTTCTAGCTTATTGGATTCTTTGATTAAGGGCCCACACTCAGTGAGACTCTTGTTTCTTCTTGGAAGCACAAAGCAATGGGGGAGCAGATGTGTCTTCCACTGAAAGCAAACAGTTCATTGTAACATCAACAGAACAAAAACATCAATTAGAAAAATAGAGTTAAATGTCCTTTGCTTCTGTTGCAAAACCCTGGAAGTTAGACACTGACTACACAGAAATGTGTGTCACCCCCGCCCGCCCCACCCCTCCCACCAGAAAAACCCCCAAAAACCCACAACAAAAAAAGAACAGCACATGAATGCTCCCTAGGAACTGTGAAATGTTTTCATTAATGAACATGTTTACCGCTCAGATGAGTATTTCAGGAAAGTCAGGGGTCTTGCTTATCCCAGTGGGTGTAGTTGTGTGTTAAAGATCATGTAAAGTTCAATTTCTTTATTTATTATGCAGAGAAACATCTGTTGTTCAGACTTGTTTCTTTAGGGTTGTTGTGCACATACTTCTCCAAGCCTATTTTGCTCCCTGTCATCTCAAACCAAGCCATGAATCCCGTTCTACTCAGTTTTGGGCATCATGAGAAGCCATTTTGTGTGTGGAAGTGCTACTTGTATGTTGAGTTCTTCTTGCTTGTATGCTGTATTTGTCATCTCCTTCTCAGCCCACCAGGAAATTACCTTCTGCTCAAATGATCCCCTTTCCTTCTCTCACTGCACATCATTCTAGTATAATTTTCTTTTTCCAGATGATCTGATGGAGTCCTTATGCTGCCTGTTCATGGCAGGGTCTTATGTCCTCATAGAAACAGAATTCTCATCTTGAGTTAAAGAAAGGGATCTTAAGCTTTGTGAAAAAAAATCTGCTATTTAATTATAGAGAACAGGCTTCTGTTACTCAATTTATACCCAGGTTTTATAGAATTTACACTTCGGTTAACAGAGTGTTAAAATAGAACTCTTTCTATCTTAGTTTCGTAGAGGCTGCAAAAATCTCATCACAAAATAATAGACGCTACAGCTACTTTCTAAAAGGAGGTGCTAGATCATCTATGCTGGGTTGTGAAGGAGGAAATTGGGAACCAGTGTTAATGATCCTTAATCCACCCTCAGTTTGAGGATGAAACCTGATTGAGTTTGGAAAAGACAGAGTGAAAGAATATCTTGGAAGAAATGTGATAGAATGATGTGACATTTTTCTACTACATCCCCCTGGGGAAAAGGGAGAAGACGGTTATGTCCAGTGACAGGTAATTTAAGGACACTCCTTGGAGCCTTGATATGTGTTCCCTGGAGTTTAGGGGCCCCTGTGGACTGGTGGCTGACTCATGCCTGAAGGGTCAACAGAAGAGAGGTTGATGGATCAGCTTACCTGGCATTGAAGTAAAGATGTAGAGGTGCTTTGAAATTTCAACCTTTTCATTTTCTTTCTAGTCTTACTAGTAGCATTTGTTAGCAAGATGGCAAAGAGCAAATGCCTAGTTCCTTATTTTACAAATAATACAGAGCTCTTTCCCACTGGGAGGCAAAAGTGGCTACAATTCACTTAAGTATAACATAACATTCGTACCCTTCTGTCTGCTGGAAGCAGTGTGAGGAGGGGGTTGGATGGGTAAACTGGGACCAGACCATGAGAGCCCACAGCGGACATGCACTTCAGTGATTTAAGACAAGTCCAACTTTATCTTTTGGTGAGAAGTTCTCAAAATCTCCCAGTGTTAACTTTAATGATTTCATTGTAATTTTACCTAAGTATATACAACTATAAAACCATTATATATATGTCTTATGCAACTATGAAACCAAAGAAAATGTATAAATCATATTCAAATAAAACTGCAAACTAAACTGAACATAAAAAAATGAATTCAATGTGTCAGATCAAGTTGTTTTGGGAAGCAAAATTGCCACTCTCAATGTGACAATGATACTGCCTGGGGAAATTAAAATAGTACTACCTGGAGCCCATGTAGGTAGTGAATACAAATGTGGGCACTAAAATGTCAGGATGGTACTTTGTTTTAAAGTGGAAATACAGATGAGCTAAAATATAATTATATTAAAAAATCTAAATATAATTGAAATGAAACGAGAAAAAATATTTTAGTAGAGATTTTGAAATCCTACATTAAGTCTTCAGCAGGGAATCCTGGTGTTATTTCAAAGATAATTCAGGTATTTAGGATACTTCAAATGACAAACTGAAAGATCAGTAGGGGAAGGGACCAGACTGAAGGCAGGGAAGAGTCTGAGACAAGACGTCCTAAACACCAACGCTGACTACACTCAGTTTGGCAGGGATGGATGGGGGATCTTGCTGTAGACACTGTGGTGCTCCACTTGGATCCCCTCTCTAGGCCGATGGAGCTGCTGGGAAATTCTGGTGTTCATGGCTTAGCTGAGTCCTCTGGGAATCACCCTCACGCTTTGTCTAAGGTTACACCCCTTCCTAGGGATTCACTCGTGGCTAATAACTGTCTCATGTGGGTATATGAAGACCTCACTGTGGGACAACATTGAAGGGGCTATTTGATCTCCAGAGCTCTGTGTAGAATCAGCTGATGTCTCAGCTGTAATTGTAACGTGGGAGAGCCTCTCTGTCCAATCCTGTCATCCTCCCTCCGTTCAGGTGGATCTCCTGAGAGTGTTCCCTAAGGAAATTTTGACCTGCAATTTCTTATCTAAGAATCTGATTCTAGTCAGCACAGAGACAGATATCCAGGGGACCTGTGAACTGAACAGATGGGAGCATTCACTCTGTGTCTTCAGTGCTCAGCACAGTGCCTGGCACAAACAGGTGATCAGTAAATACTTGATGAGTGAAAGTGATGGATTTGAAGTCAAGGATAACTATCCAGTTCTGGCTTTGGATATTGATTAGGTGATGGGTCACTGGGGAAAGGATGATGAATTTAGATATTGCAAGTTCTCTGATTTATGTTTATTGCCTAATTCTATGCTTTATTCTTAGTCCTGATTCCATGCCCTGTCCTCCTTTCCTGACTACAGATTGTATCCCTCCTCCCCTCTTTCCTCAACTTCACTTTGTGTGGTTTTCTCCAGGTGGTTAGTGTTTCAGGAAGTTCCCAATAAAATCTGAGACAGGGTCAGTGGGAATAAGATCTGTTGACTACTCCTGACATGCCTATCTAATAGCCTATATAATCCAGATTCTAGGTCTCTTGTTTTTCTGCAGGTGTCTTTAAACTATGACACACACTCAGGAGAGATGAGTCCAGGTTTAATGGGTCCCATTGCATATCATTAAATCAGATGATAATAATTAGATGGGATGAGGGGAGGAAATGCTTGGTTTTTTTATTGTTCCAAATTTCATTTCATTTCTGGAGGTGTCCAGGGAGTGCTTTCCTGGTGGAGACAGGAGCATTACCATTTTAACGAGCCTCCATCTCCCAGTAGTTTATGGCTTCCTTTCGCCCACGGCAAATCTGATGGGCAATTGCTTTCCCTCTCTCTTAAGGTGGCCTTTCTGGGGTCCATGATTAGGTCAGACACTCCTCCCCACTGCTTTACAGGCAGCCTTATAAAGCTCCTTCCTTTAATTGGAATTCCAGGCCATTAAGTAGTGGCCTAATTTGCTGCCATGGACTGTTTCTCATATTAACTTTGCCAATGGTTAGAAGTAAACCAGATTTGGGTGTGGGTCTTCTCCTATGCTATATTTCTTAAAGGAGCAGGTTTGCATTCCTAGAAGAGAGAATAGAATACTTTGAGGGGGAGGAGCTTAAGGAGTGGAGGTGGAGATACATCAATAAAATGTAGAATTATGGAAATGTGGAGGTGGCTGGGCCCTTATAGGGAACCAGGTATCTAGCTCCTGCTCAGCACTTCATACATTATAATGCAGGGAGGTGGGATGCTAACCTAAAGTTACAGAGGTGACTTAGGGCAGACAGGTGAGCAGAGCCTGAGTCACCTGGGGTTACCATACAGGAAGGCTTTGCAGATGTGAGGTTTCCCTTGTCATTGCATGCAATGACAGTCTGTGTTTCCTCCGGCAGTAGAACAGTTGGCCAAGGGAGCAAGGGAGCAAGTTATGCTGCTGGTTCAATTCCCTATTTCTGATTATGGATCACTTGACCAGGGCTGTTGCCTTTCCCATGCCTAGAGATGGCAGTGGATGGCATTGGCCAAACAAAATTTTATTTATTTGTTTTTTGTTAATCCTCATCTGAGAATATTTTTTTCCATTGCTTTTCCAAAGAGAGTGGAAGGGAATAAGGGGGGGGGGGGGGAGAGAGAGAGAGAGAGAGAGAGAGAGAGAGAGAGAGAAGAGATGTAAGAGAGACACATTGATTGGTTGCCTCCCAAATACCTCAATTGGGGTTGGGGATTGAACATGCTACTCAGGTACGTGCCCTTGACCAGTAACTGAACCCATGACCCTTATGTGTGGGGGCTGACACTTCTAACCACTGAATAACTCCAGCTAGGGCTGTCAAACAAAACCTTAATCAGGAAATAGACTTCCCAGATCACAGGACTGGTTTGAAAAATGTCTTAGGCCAGTGGAATTGGAGTTTCTGATCAGATTCTGGATGAATGCTAAACTTCCCAAATATAAGAGGCTCACAGAGGACCCAGACTACTATAATCTATGATTGTGGTCATTATTGATGTTCAGGCTTCCCGCTGCAGTTTCTCCCAGGAGTCGGTTTTTAAGATAGCGAGAGCTCCAGATGGCATTTGATACCAGCCCCTGCCTGCAGACTGTCACTCTGTGTAAACCCCTTAGTCCTGCTGGATCTCTGGAACAAAGCTAATCTGCCATTTGACACCTGGGCTTGTCACCTTTAATTCCAGACTTCTGAGCTGCCGTCTCTAGGGAAATAAAGGGAAGGATTCTTCTTCTGCCCTCACGTAGTTCTGACATCCATTATGTGACTCCTGGGCTCCTGCACCCAGGGGCACACAGCTGCACCTGTCTCCTCTTCTGTGTAACAGTGGAAAGCCATTTCTGAGTTTTTGACCTGCCCACTTGGCAATTTTAGCTTCGGAGAGCAAAGGAGCTCTGTGGCAACAAATAAGTTCCTTTTGAGAAGCTGTTTCTGTTAGAAAGTTTATAAACAAAGAGAGACTTTGAAAAAGAAAAATCTACTTTTGCCCCACCATTTTTCGTGTGCGTGTGTGCATAGCTATAGCTATAGCTATAGGTCTTAATAGAGCACTCTCACCAGATGAAGCAACTGGTTATGGTTGAAAGTTAAGGCAACAAGGACTCCAGCTCAGGCCCCGCCCCTGCAGTGTGGCCCCGCCCTTTCCGGCCCCGCCCCGTCGGCCCCGCCCCTCTGCTTGGGTGGGCGGGGCGCTCCTCACTGTGTCACGTGCACAGAAGATGGTCGCAGTGCATCACGGATGTTCCGCTTCACGGTTGTTCTGCATCGTGGTTGCCGGCATGTGAGTGACATTCCTTGGGGCATCTCTGCCTCTGCAGCCCTTAGGCCTGTGCTTCTCGAGGAATATGCTGACAGATGTCATATGGTCTGCTTCCTGTCGAGCAAACTTGGCCTTGAGCACCAGTTCCCCTCATCATGCTCCCGCCGACACCCAGCAGCGTTGTCCATGGAGAGTTCAAAGAACGAAGCCTTGGTGACTTTAAGGCAGCGGTTCTCAACCTGTGGGTCGCGACCCCTTTGGCGGTGGACCGACCCTTTCACAGGGGTCGCCTAAGACCATCCCGCATATCAGATATTCACATGACGATTCCTAACAGTAGCAACATTCCAGTTATGAAGCAGAAATGAAAATAATTTTATGGTTGGGTCACAACATGAGGAACTGTATTTAAAGGGCCAGAAGGTTGAGAACCCCTGCAGGGGAAATATTTGGTGCTCTTCTTCCATCCTCTGGATTTCACCTTTGTGTGTCCCCCAGAAATGATTGCTTTCCGTGGCAAAGCCAGTGCGTTTCATCATGTGAACTGGGAAGTTGTCGCCATTTCCGGGGATTCCCACCTCAGCCATTCTCGCCTGGATCGATACACCGAGGAAGAAGGGCGGTTTGGGCCACATGAACATCGCACGTTTGTCAGATGGGACTCAGCAGATCTCCCGAGACTGCGGTGCTGCGAGAAGGTCCTGGTCTTGCACAGAGAGGTCTCTTCGTCATGGACCCCAATGGAGTCAGCAAGCATGTGAGTGTCAATGAGCTCCGCGTGGGCCGAAGCGTGGGAGAGACCCTCCTCCTGGTGAAAGCATCGCAGTTTGTGGAAGTCCCTGGAGAAGTCTGCCCGGCAAATTGAACCCCGGATTCTCCTAGGATCAGGCCGCATCTGACTGCTTCCAGAGAATTCTTGGAGAAGGTAGATCAGTAGTAGATCATCTCAGGTACACCTGCAGCTTCTCAACAGAACCACGGTTGGAGCTCATTTTTAGCATTTCAAAGATGATTATGTATAGAAAGCAAAAAATTATGTTTGCATTAATAAATAATACTCTAAAGGTTTTGTTTTTGTAACATTGGCTGAGGCTTTTTAAACATGGTTAGTTACTAACATGAGTCCTTTATTGGTAACTTCTTTTTTTTTTTTTTTAAATATATTTTATTGATTTTTCACGGAGAGGAAGGGAGAGAGATAGAGAGTTAGAAACATCGATGAGAGAGAAACATCGATCAGCTGCCTCCTGCACATCTCCCACTGGGGATGTGCCCGCAACCCAGGCACATGCCCCTGACCGGAACCGAACCTGGGACCCTTCAGTCCGCAGGCCGACGCTCTATCCACTGAGCCAAACCGGTTTCGGCTATTGGTAACTTCTTAATGGCTAGCTAGTTTATAGACTTCCTAGTTCACTTGCTTCTTTGATCCTGTCTTCAATGGGAACCTCTCCTCTTGGCCTTCCCTGAACCTCCGTGTACACCAGTGTAGGACAAGTAGCGAAAGCCTCTGATCAAGAGTCCTGAAAATTTCTTTCTGAATTTCTTTGTATTAAACTGACAATTTTTTTAAGTTGACAAAGATCATAGCTTTAAGTTTTAGTATCAGCGGTCTAATGTAACTCTTGGAGTGGAGATAGATTTGATTGGAACAATGTGAATCATGTATTTAAAAAAAACACTGGCAAAGTGACCTAACTGATCATGCATGCTCCTCTTTCCTGAGATTTGTAGTTTCAATAGTTACTTTGCTTATTTTATTTGTTAGCTGACTTAGTGTCTGCATACATTTTTAAATATTGATTGGAGATAATTGTAGAGGATATTCATTTAATCCAGGAATTGCATTTTGGAATCATTGTAATTATGTTTTCTGAAGCATTCAATGTAAAGTATAAAAAAAAGAAAGTTAAGGCAACATGAATAGTAATGTAGGGAAGAAGTTCAAAGTCCATTTCTGGTCTCATGACCAGTTGCAGAAACAAGGATTATAGCAGCTTCTCACATTTTCTTTCTTGCTCTGTTATTCATATATGTTTATGTATCAACTAATTTACTTTTAACCTCTTTCTCTTAAGATTTCAAAATGTCTTGTTGGTGGGTAACTGGCCAATGACATGCTTAGATTACAGCATACCAAGGTGGCAATGTGATAGACTAGAAGGAAAATGAAGACCAACCAGCAACAGATGGGACATTGGATCTCCCCTTTTGGGGAGAGGTGAAGTGCGTCTGTTGTATGAGAGACAGGCACTTATGTTCAGCTTTGTTGCTGTTGGTGCTTGGAAGATTAAATATGTGTAGAAAGCTGTATTTGGACAATGAGTGCTGAGGGGGCAGACTGTGGTAGGTATGGTGAATTGATACTCTCAAATGCCATTTAATTTCCTTCCAGATGTAGAGTTTGGAAAGCTAGTACACCACTTTCCTGAGACTCCTGTGCAGACAGTGTTCTGTGAGTAGCGTAGGTTCTGCCAATTAGATGGCCTCATGCAAAACTGGAAGGTGGAAGGGATGGAGAGTCCTACTGCTGTTGCTCCTGGCAAGCAAGGTCTTAAAAGTGTGCATGCTTAGAGGCATCTATGGAAGCGGGGCTCAGGAGCTCAGTCTCTAGTCATCAGGTTCAAGGGTACTTCAAGGCAATTATGGCAGGAGTATGGAGGATGGCAGCAGCTTCCTGAAGTCTGGCCCACAGCTCCAGTAATTTGTCATTGAATTCAATAGCCTGTGGTATGCTTGTACCTTCTGTTTCGCCAGCCCTTCCACAACTTGGTGAGTACCTAATACTTAATGTATTAAATACCTTTTAGTTTGAAATACCTAGAGCGGTTTCTCTTTCTTGTTTTGAGCTCTGGCTTTCAGGCATAGCTTGGAGAGTTCTTTCTGTGGAGGAATGGAGAATCAAGATGATTCACTAATCTTCATTTTTATGAGCTGAGTTCAAGGATCTGTTTCTTTCTCAAAATTTACTTCATCATTCCCACGGCCCTTTATTTTAGACATTCCAGCCATATGTATGCATTTGTTTTGGTAGGGTGCCATGCAAGGAGATTAAGCTGGGAGTCAGAGAACCTAAGTTAGCAGGCACAAAAAATTCAGGGAAAACCTGTGAGAGCCACTTGAGCTCACCAAAAATTTCCACATCCTGAGCTATATCCACAAAGTCAGTAATGGGGAAAGGCAATGTATTTTTAGACACATAAATAATTTAGGTCAGAATATTCCAGGTAGCATTGCATTATAGCTGAAAACAAACCTCAATTTAGGTGGTTATAAAGTGATTTCAATAAACATCATTGCTAAAAGCATAAGCATTTTAATTAGCTCATCTGTAACTCTGCAGGGCCTGCTGAGATATAAATATACATATATATTCATAATATAGATTGTTGGAATATTTTCTTATTACTTGCGTTCCTCTCTCCTCCTTTCTCATTACTGTTTTGTCATAAAATGACTTCTGTCTTTGGAGTGAAAAGAGAGTTCTGTTTTCTTGTGTTCTGGGGTCATGGAAAATTAACATAATTACTTACTTTTCTGGAAAGGGTAGAGGGTCTAGGATATTCACATTATCTTAATCCACAAAAGCATTTTAAGGACTTCATCTAGAATTTAGATCTCCTTGTTCCCCGGTTCTAGTGAGGAGCAGATGAGCTGACTAAGTTTTGTCATGGTTGAGAGGCTAGAGCCCAGGGAAATGCATTACGGATAAGCAGCTAAAAGGGGACAAGGGGGAGGGGGAAAAAGGGTTTTCTATCCTTTTTTTGCTGGGTCTTCTCAGGAATCCTATGAGACATTATGGGATTTCCATACTCTCTGAGCCTTGGATGGGGAAACCAAGGCTTGAGTCCAGAACTCAGGCCTAGTAAAGAATATGGCTATATCAGGGTTCAGGAGTGCCTTTGGCCTCAAGTGATGTTTGAAGGAGCACTAGGAAGTTGAGAGATCTTAACAAGAAATATGGAAAAACAGAAGGAAATGCAAGGCAAAAATAACAATTAGAGGTAGAAATGGAAGGAAGACAATAGCAACCCTTGATGTCTGCACCAGAGAGAACATTAGCAAGACACTTGGGAGTTTGTAAAGTTCTTTCATATCCATTGACTCTCATGATTTTGGAGGTAGTGGTAGAAAGAACTCAGGCTTTGTAAATAGACACACTCTAGTTTGAGGCCGGTTCCTGAGCCATGGCTGAGAAAGTTGTGTGGCCTGAGAAATAGTCCTACTCCAGATTTGAGATTGGTATTTGTTTTGTTTATCCATTGCTGTGTTACTCACCACCCCAAAACTTAGTCGTTAACAACAACCACAATTTATTTCTCATGATTCTGTGGGGGCTGAATAGATAATTTTCTTACTTCATGTGGTATCAGCTGGCGTACTGAGATGACTGGTAGCTCCAAAATAGCATCATTCAAATGGTAGAGAATTGTTACTGCCTACTGATTGAAGGCTCAGCTGGCGTTGTTGTCTGGGGGCCTTGGTTCTTCTTTATGTGGGCCTCTCCACATGGCTGCTTGAGCTTCCTCACAGCATGGTAGCTGGGTTCTAAGAAGGAGTGTTCCAGACTTCAATGTACAAATGCTTATCAAGCCTCTACTTGTGTCATGCTTGCTAATGTCCCATTGGACAAAGGTAATCACATGGCCAAGTTCAGAGATATTGTGATAGGGGGCTAAACAAAGACATAAATACTTGGAGGTGTGGTTCATTAGGGGGCACCAAAGTAATAGTAACAGTCTACTACACTCTCTAAGAATCTGCTTGGTAACCAGAGTACACAAAATGTTGTCCATGGCTCATCCCCATCTGAAATTCATGCTTCTCCACAACTTTCTTTTTTCAAAAATTGAATTTATTGGGGTGACGTTGGTTAATAAAATTATATAGGTTTCAGCACAACTTTCCTGCTAAACTCTGTCAGAATGTTCCTTCTGCTACTGAGTCATAAATTGGCCTTCCAGTTTTAGACACATGTCTTAGTTCACTTAGTATAGAGCACTACCAGGCATTATGAAGAACATAGAAGAAATATGAGTCTTGTTTCTGTCTTAAGAAGTCAGCTGGCCAAATGGTGAGATAAAGCTAGTATACATGAGAACCAGCAAGAGCAAAAAGCAAACGAGGGACAAAAATCAAGAGAAGGAAGAGATAAATGAAGACCAGAGTAGAAAGAGAAGTTGCTTTTCTCCCTTTCACCTTCCATCCCTCTTATTCCCCTTTTTCTTTTCTTTTCTCATTTACCCAACCTCTTCTGATCCTCTACTCATCTTAAGCTGGGATCTTCCTAAGTTGATTGTGAACCAGACTCATATACTGTATTATCTATTGCTGTGTCACAAAATATAAAGCTTTGTGGCTTAAAATATTTATGATCTTTCATAATTGAGTTGTGGCCAAGCTGGACAATTCTGGATTAGGGTCTCTCATGAGGTAGCCATCAAGATGTCATGTGGAGCCCTGGCCGGTTTGGATCAGTGGATAGAGCGTTGGCCTGCAGACTGAAGAGTTCCAGCTTTGATTTCTGTCAAGGGCACATACGTAGGCAGCCGGCTCGATCCCTGGCCTTGGTGGGGGTGCATGTGGGAGGCAACCATTCAATATACCTCTCTTACATAGATGTTTCTCTCTCTCTCTCTGTCTACTCCCCTCCCAGTCTCACCAAAAATTAATGGAAAAATATCTTCGGGTGAGGTTTAACAACAACAACAAAATGTTATGTGGAGCAGAAGTCATCTAAAGGCTTCACTGGGGCTGGAGGATCCACTTCCCAGGTGGCTCACTCCGTGGCTGGCAAGCTGGTGCTGGCTCTTGGTGGGAGGCCACATCCTGCACAGGCTGCTGAGGGTCCTTATGACATGGCCTCTGGATTCTCCCAGAGCAAGCAAGTCAAGAGAATAAGAGTCAGGTAGAAGTTATTCTTTTCATGACCCACTCTCATAAGTCACATTGCATCACTTCTCCATTCTGTTTGTTAGAAGTAAAACCCAAGTATAGCTTGCTTTTAAGTGAAGGAAGAATTAGCCTTCACCTTCTTAAGGGAGCAGTGGCAGAGAATTTGCAGACACTTGAAAGCTAGCATATCTGTATTTCAAGGTTCTTCTTGAGGTCACTCAGCAATTCTCTCCCCTTTCAGTAATTTCTGAGACACAGACAGTCCCCATCATGGTGATAAATAACTCCAGGAATACAGCAGACAAATGGTTTCTTAGTAACCGAGTCCTTGTTCCATTTGTAAGGAAGTTCTCTTCTCACACAGGCCACAGCTAATGCTGACCCTAGCAAGAATGAAGGAGGGCTCTCAAAAACTAAAATCCTTTTGAAAGGACAAAGAAGAGCCTGTCTGGTGTGGCTCAGTGGTTGAGTGTTGACCTGTAAACCAGTGGGTCATGGTTCACTTCCCGGTCAGGGCACATGCCCGGGTTGTGGGCTTGATCCCTAGCAGGGGGTGTGCAGAAAGCAGCCGATCAATAATTCTCATCATTGATGTTTCTATCTCTCTCTCCCTTTCCTTTCCTCTCTGAAATTAATAAAAATATATTAAAAAATAAAGGATGAAGAAGATTTGAGTGGAGACCACTGTTGATCAGTCAAATCATGAATGCCAGTATTCCCCTTTGTCCAGTCAGGGGAACAGGCCATTTCTAAGGTGAACTTTCTATGACTGTCCCTTTGCTTCCCTTGAAATGAAATGTAATTAGACTGTGCTTATGTTTTGCTTCCCCTCATGCACTCTCTGTGGAATTCATTATCTCTGATTTAGTAAAGTACATTATATACCCAAGGAGTCAGTTCAAGGAATTCCAGTTTATCTGCTAACATCACTCTCCTCTCCAACTACTACTTCCCTTGGATGAATTTGCAAAGATTAGATTTGACCTGCTGCTGTGAAAAATACTAAAAGAAGAAAGGTGAAAACTGGATTAAGGAGTTCTCAAGTCTTAGAAGGAATTATCAGGGCTATTAAAGGAATAAGTTTTGCCTTCTTTTGGTTGTCATAACTTTCTCTGTTCAGATTTTCCACTGAGACTTTGCTTAGAGCTGGTCTCACCCAGGCTGGATTCTGCCTGACCAGCCCACTTGTACGGAATGAGAGACTTGAGCTCAGTGTCTTGGTTTGAGTTTGGTTATAGCACTAGACATAGCACTAGGCACACAGAGGTCACCCAGATCTAAGGGATGAGTAGGTGGGAGAGAGTTTGGGAAACAGGATGAGATTTGAACTGAAGGCTGACTTGAGTCCTAGCTCTGGATTTATTACTAAGCATCCCATCACTTTACTCCTGTCATTTGACCATCTTTCCTGTGAAAGGAGAGGGGCAGAGGCAGTCTGGGACACTATGCATTCTATGGTTCTGAGACATTGCGGTGTTTTGGAGGAATTAGAAATGTAGTCACCAGATGTGGCAATATCTAGAGAGATGCTTTAGCTTAAGACTAGCTCTATGCTGGTGTGATCCAACAGACTGGAGATAGATGCCCCATGTATATCTGTCTAGGGCAAGTCATTGATCCTCCCTGGACCACACTTGACCCATCTCTAAGATAAAGAGGGGGTGGTTGCTCTTCTGGCTCTAGGTCTTCTGCTTCCAAGTGTTTTCTCCATCAGCAGCAGTACTGAGCAAGGATCCTATGAAATTACTTGGGCAGTGCCAAATGCTGGTGATAGAACACACTCAGCTAGGTCCTGGGGATTCTTGGGGACCCTTGTTTCCTGAAGTGGGTTGTCAAGATGGTGAGCTAGAGCCTCCTCCTTTTCAGTCATGAATTCTGGAGGACTCTCCTGTAGTTTGAGAATGATCTGAATTTGGGTATTCAAGGGGCTATTGATTCAGAGTCCTTCAGAATTGGAGGCAATTTTATAGATAATTGAGCACAATTCCTTCATTCTTTTCATGATCCCTAGAGAGGTGAAATGAACAACAATTTAACAAATTAATGGTTAGGCTCATGACTCTGGTTATTTTCAATTGAGAATTCCCTTCTATATTATGTCTTCTTATGCCTTCAAGGAAAAACACAAATCAAAGTTCTATTGATTTCCAATGCCAGTATTAAGCAGAAAGTTGTCAGGAGCCTAGCACAGGGCCCATCACATAGTAGGTACTCAAAAAGTACTGGTCGAATCAGCAGAGGAATGGATTAGAAAACTGTGGTACATCTACACAATGGAATACTATGCTGCGGTAAAAAAAAAGGAACTCTTGCCTTTTGCAACTGCATGGATGGAACTGGAAAGCATTATGCTAAGTGAAATAAGCCAGTCAGAGAAAGATAAATACCACATGATCTCACTCATTTGTGGATTATAGAGAACAACATAGACTGATGAAAAGGGTCAGACCCAAAGACCGAGAAACAGCGATCAGGCTATCAATCCCCAGAAGGAAAGTAGGGGAGGGCGGGGGTAAGGGGAAGAGATCAACCGAAGGACTTGTATACATGTACATAAGCCAAACCAATGGACATGGACAACAGGGAGATGGGAGCATGAGTGTGCGGGGCGGGGTGGGGGGGGGTTGGGGTTAATGGGGGGGATGAGGACACATTTGTAATACCTTAACTAATAATAATAATAATAAAAAATAGTGAACAGAAAAAAAAAAGTACTGGTTGAAGTAATGAATGTGTGAAGTACTATGACATAACTATTATAGGCTTTTTTAATAGTAAGGTCTAGGATTTTTCTTGTGGCTTCTAAGTTAGTAATCATTTTCCACACCAAATTCCTTATCTCCTATGCCTTCTTCTTTGACTTGATTCTTTCAGTGAATAATTCAGAGATATTTTCCTTTTACTTATTTTATAGATCATATTCTTATCTCAGTCCCTTTGTCTTATGATGACAAGATCTAGATACATAGATGTGATGGCCCTTGTGCAAAAACTGTGTCACTTGCAAACTGATTTATGGGATTAGTCCAAGGGCAGGTATATATAAAGTCTTGGTTCAGGATTTAAAAAGAGGTGTGTAAATAAAAACCGATGTATCTTTATTGATTTAGGAAACTGTAATATCAAAAGTTATTTATAAAAGTCTGACTCTTTTTATATTCCTAAAACCTCATTTTCACTGTTATTAATTCACTACTCATGTCCTCAATAAGGATATTACAAACTTAATTGATTTTGAGCTTGCTGATTTTGAAGTTAATGAAAATGTTTATTTCAGTAACTTCACTTTCATTTTTTTCCTTCACCATTAAAGTTGGTGATATCAATCCCAAATTGATTTGCCTAACAGCAGAAGGAGCTAAAAATAAGAGACCTCAATTCTCTGGAATTTTTCCAGTTTTATATCCTGGATAATATATCAGCTCAAGAAGGCATTCTGGCTCTTTCTCTTGAAAGACATTTTTGTTTTTTTAAAGACTCCATATTTGTCTTAATATTTAAGAAAGACATGAGTTTCTACTTTGCTTAAAGAACATCTGATGACTTCTCATTGCTCCCATGAGAAGCCCCAAATATTTAGAATGGGATTCTCACCTCTTGATTATTTGGCTGCTCACATACCTCCTTTCCATACCCCTTCTTATTGCTCCTGTCACACACTCTTTATTCCTTTTCTCTCAAACTTTAATACTAATAGTGTATTAGTTATCTATTGCTGCATAACAAGTTACTCCAAAACTCGAGGTATTGTTCCATGGTTCCTGTGGATCAGGAATCTGAGCAGAGTTTAGCTGGGTCTTCTGCCTCAGTGTCCCTCTTCTCACAAGGCTGCAGTCAAGGTGGTGCCTGGGGCTGCAATTATCTCAGAGTTCAACTGGACCAGGATCTGCTTCAAAGCTCACTCATGTTGTTCAGTGTCTCTTGGTCTCAAGTCTTTGTTGGCTATTGGTCTGAGATCAGCTTCCGTTACTTGTCAAGTGGTTTTCTTATCAAAGAGAGCAAGCAATGAGAGAGAGAGAGAGAGAGAGAGAGAGAGAGAGAGAACCAACAAGATGGAAGTTATAGTGTTTTGTAACCTAATCACAGAAGTAACATCCTATCTCATTTTTGCTGTTTCTGTTGGTTAGAAGCAAGAGAATAGGATCAGTGTGTCCCAAATCAGGCAGAGTGTATGCAAGGACATGACCAGGGGGTGGGGATCATTGGGAGCCATGTCAGAAGCTGCTGATGACAAATAGGATTTATGGTTAACATTCATTGAGTATGTGGCAGGCATTCTGCTAAGACCTTTCTCATACAATGCTCACAAAAATTCTTTTGAGTAGATAATGTTTTTATTTCTATTCTAGGGCTTAGAAAGGTTAAGTAAACAGTAAGTGACAGTGGCAGGATCTGAGTCCTGGTTTTTAGGCTCCAAAGTCTTGCATCAAGAGTCAACTTCCTCATTTCTCCATTCGTAGGGCTCAGCACAGGCTCTGTAACATAGGAGCTTAGTAGGTATTGAGTAGCTGCTAAATGAATAAATGAATAAATACAGACCTGAGTCACACTATAGCTGCTTTTGTCCAAACTCTGGTCTTAGGCCTTGATCCAATTTAAATAACACATAAATTCCCATGTGGTTCAATAAAGCTGAATTATATCTAATCATTGAGGAGAGCTCTAATTCAAGTGCAGGATCCAGAAGAGGAGACACTATTTTGTAAAGTGTTCTCATGTGGTACAAAACAGACTTCATTGCTACTGAGAACTTTAAAAGGTTATTCAAGAGATTAGTGCGCCAGAACCCAAGAAAAGAGATTATGGAGTTATAAGAGAGTTTGCCACAGATTCGAGAAGAGTATTAGAATAGTATTTGGAAAGTGGGCCAAGTAACTGATTGTTGGCAGGGTTTTCCACCAGACTTCCTTTTCTTAAAGATGAATGGGATTAAAGCTAGCAGGCAAATGACTAGCTGAACCAGAGATAAACCGATGGTGTGCCTGTGTCAGAATGGATTAAGAGAGCATAGGCCAATTGGGACTGAGGACAAAGAGGTGGCTCTTCCTGCTTCCAGCACGTTGTGACTCAATAACTCCTTTTAGCATTTCTCCACTTTCAGGATCCATTGAGGTGCTTGGGCCAATAGATGTTATGGATAAGAGACAAACCTGGCCCCATGAAAGTCAGCATTTGAGGATGTTAGTGCAGTACATAGCTCTGGGCCATTCATAAACTGCTTTCTCATGGACCCTCCTAAAATGAATCTCTGAGGTGAATTTGTCAAGAAGACTGAACAGACCTACCACGTGACTAGACCCTTCTCTCCCTATGGGAAAACCATGTGATAATCAATTCAACTAAGTTTCCCCAATGAGAATGGACCACAATTTCAGTGTTTAATGGCACGGGGATAATAGTTGGGCGGCCAGTAGGGTGGTGGACTCTTAGGGCCAGGGTTTCCCCTTCTTGGGTTGCGGGCTCTCAACTCTTGCCTCTCTGAGTCTCACTTTTTTCTGCATTCCAAGTGGAGTTCCTTCCCCCTTCTGATGGACACTTCTTTTGTTGATGTTATTGTTGTTGTTCTGAATTAATACCATGGGTACAAATGAAGCTAATTTGTTTCTCTCTGCTCAGCTGGCTCAGGAAACATCTTGTCTCTGTGGTACCATTTGCACAACTGACCTCATATATTATTTATTGGTTTTATAATTTAGCCCAGCCTTTCCGATGCCTGCAGGATGTCATCTGCTCATGGGCCTTATTATCTCCAGGTTATAAATAAAGGAACGAGTCTTAGAGCAGGGGATTTTCCAGGGTAGCACAGCCAGTAGGTAGGAGACTCCATGCAGGTTTTCTGACTCCAAACTCCGAGTTCTTTCCACTCCCACTCCTGCCCCTATGCTGGTTCCCCACAGAGTCATGGTCGGGGGAATCCCATTGCTCTGCCCCCTTTATTATACAGTTACCTGTGTGTGTGCTGTATTGGTTGGTGAGCTTGGGCCATGATGAGAGGGGTAATCTAAGAGAAGCCAAATAATGAAGACATAAACTTAAAGAAAGAAGGGACCAAACAAAACAGGAGGGTGGAGGTGTGGTGTCCCTCTTCCCATCTTAGGGAAAAAATGAGCAATTTAGGGATATGGAGGACTTAAAACACAGGTGCAAAAATGGAGGCTGCCATGACCTGGCCTCATTCCCTGGCCAGGTCAGCCATAGCTTTGTCCATCATTTTTTCTTCACTGGAGCATTTCTCTTACTAATGAATGGCTGCTTGGCTGGGTGACAGAAGCTGTTGTTCTGCCATCAACAATACTTAGCAATGAGGGGCTTGGCAGGGGGTTCTGGAGGTCTGGAACCAAGTAGGAGCAACCCTCGATATGGTGTGCACCCTGATTCATTTTCAATCTAAAAATAAAGTTTGATCAAATAAAAAATGTGATTAGGAATAGTTGTGTGCTATCCAGATAGAACATACTCTGGCATACTCTCATCTCTTTCCATCTCTGCTGATGCCCCAGAGCCTTTTAGGAGTCCCCAAGCCTCTACAGATGGCCTCTTTCGACCCACAAAGCCTTGCTCTACTGGAGTGTCTACCATCATCTGCTGTGGTCCTAGCAACTTCTCCTCTGTGCCCATTAGCAGGAGAGTAGTGAATCAATGAGTGCCTCAGAACACATCTTCAGATCTCACCTTCAAGGAGCAGGGAGAGGTAGGAATCATATCTGTTGTGGTCCTGGATGGTGCACTCTGGCAATGCAACCCATTCAAACAACCACCACAACAGGTGAAATTAACTCCACAAGGCCAACCCAGATTTATAATAGACATTTGGCAAATCTTCATTGAGCCTATACCATGGTCTAGCTGTTGGGCTGGGCAGGTACCATGGGGAATAAAAGTATGAAGTCAAACAGGCTCCCAGCGGGGCCAGCTCCTTCCCTTCCTCCCTGATTCTGCCTTTCCATGAGGGAAAGTCATGGGTGCACATCTCATGGTGATGAGGTGATGGGAAAATGTCAGTGTTCCTAGCACAGGTGGTAGGAAGGCATGTTCCTACTATTAAGATAAGGGTATAGTTAAAATCGTTCTGAAGAGACTCTGAATAATATCTCTTTACAGATTATACTATAGAACAACATCCAGAGAGAAATGACTCTATTTCTTATTAAATTGAAAAGACTCTTTCTGGGGTTATAAATAAATTCTTCATCACTCACTGAAGTAATGAAGCTTATGAATCTTCTGCCCTGAAGTTTTGCGTCCCAGCTTGCCTTTTCCTACCACCCAGCTTGTGCCAACTTCATGTTACCCACCATCAATTCATGTACATTTAAAGAATGAAAAATAATTTTAATATTTGCCAAGGTAAAAAGTAATTACGCTGGTAGATCTGCTATTTAAAAAGGCATGAACAAAATCTCCAGACTAAATAGAAATTATTTCTGGGTTGCCTTCTGTTTTCAATTATTTCTATTATTGATCTCTTCTATTATCATGGCTAATCAGAAGTTGATCATATTTTAAAAACACAAGCCAAAACAAAGCAGAGTATCCAAAAAACCATAGCTAGGGGACAAAGTAGGAGGAAAAAAATGAAAACGAACCATATAGGTGCTTTGTCAATCATCATTCTCTCCATTCATCCATCTACCCATCTACCCATCCATCCATCCAATAGTTAGTGTGCCTATACATGCAAGGCACAATTCCAGGAGCTGCTTGACAGGGCAGAAAATCTGACAGGCTTTAGAGACACACTGGCCTGAGTTACAATCCTAGCTACATGCCATCTGGTAATGCTATTTTTCGTACTCCTTGCTGCATCACCCACTGGCCGCCCCATCTTTCTCTCTCATTCATGGGAGAATTCAGCACCTGGCTTACTCTTATATTCCTCTCCTTGACACTGTCAGCATGTTCAGTGTCTTTAGCATCCATACTGATGACTCATCCGATACCATGGCCACTCGTTCTGGCCTCATTTCCATTCACCTTTTAATTTCCGAAATAAATGATGGAACTAGATAGTGCCGGCCACTATTCTAGATGCAAGGGCTATAGGAGTAATGGGATAGACGTGATCTTCCCCCTCGTGGAATTTATAAAGGTGGAAAGGTGCAAAACTAAGCAAGCAAACAAGAAATTCCTGTCTTGACGGTTGCTATTAAGTGGAATAAATGACCTACTCTGGATAGAGAATGGGACTGAAGGTTTGAATTGGCACAGCAGGGTGAACAAAGTCCTCTCGGAGATGATGACATGTTGAATAGAGACTTGAAAAATGAAAAGAGATTGACCATGCAAAGAGCCGGGGGAGAAACAATTTAGGAAGAAGAAACCAAGAGTCCAAGAAGGCTTTGGGGTAGTGATGAGCATGGAATGTTCAAGGAATAGACAATTGGCATGAGTTGCTTAAGCAGTGAGCGGAGAGGGTGGTACTGGATGACGGGAATTTGTGAGGTGATGTGTGTGCCTTTCTTGATTTGGTTGTTTGTATCTTATGTGCACAAAATTCAATTGATCTTCATCTTAGTGTGTTATACTCTAACTTTGCAAGTCTGTGGCTGCTCTCTTTAAAATTTTTTAGTATATTATTTTCCCATTTTATCTCCAAATTTCCAATTCCCCTATCTCCCATAACTTCCATTTTTGTACATTTATCTTTTGAATATATTTATCTTTTGTATATATTCTTTCATTCTGCTTTCCATATATCTACTTACATATATGTATCCATGTGTGTTGTATTTTAAAGTACTTGAATTCATGATATTATTTAGGTTAATGTATAATTGCTGTTTATTACTATCATTTAAAAAATGAATGAATAGATGAATATTTTTAAATGACTCAGTTTTAATCCCTCACACGATAAATGATCAGTCTATGCAATTCTCATAAAATCTTTTTGGGATCCTCAAAAAGTTCAAATACTGTCCTGAAATGAAACATTTGAGAATGGTTGCTCTCAAGAATGGCCAGCTAAAATTGGGGAGAAATCTGAGGATTCTAACTTCTTTTAGAACATAAAATTTATTTGCTTTTCTTCTCTCTTTTATCCTTTCCTTTCAGAGGTTCCTATATCTCAGACAGTAAAGCAGAGAGACAGACAGAGCCTGTGCTCCTGAAGACATTGTTAAGCTGCTGACTCAACCAGCCCCGAAGGCCGGAGCGGCTCCGGAAATGCTTCCTGTTATGTAAGTTCATAATTTTCTCTGATTTGAGATGGTTGTTCATTGCGGGCGAAAACAAGGAAAGCTGAGAGAGAAAGTGTTTCAAGTATCCAGGAGCAATTGACTCTGAGATGATGCGCCCTGAAGGTTGTCCTAGAATTTGGCAACCCAAGGCCATAGGTGACCTTGACGGGCCATTTTCAGTGTTGCAAACCGGGTTAACGTGATGTCTGGCATACCTACGCACCTGCCGTAGTTCCTTTGTCTTTTTTTTTTTTTGTCTCCTTTGTCTTCCTTCCATACCAGACCACAAAATGCTGGGGTTCTTCTCACCTTAGTCTGGGTTTTCTTCTCTTTATATTCTTTTATTTTATATATCATTCTTTCCCAAAGATCTAAATCTCATTTTATGTTGCTCTTGCCCCAGATTGATATTTCCAGCCCAGATCTCTCTCTCTGCATCCACATTCACATATCCAACTGCTCACCAGCCATCTCCAGCTGAACATTCCCTAGACATGCCCGATTTAACCTGCTCAAAGCGGATGTCCTGATCTCACCACCCTGCCTGCCCTGCTCCCTTCCCTCAGCTGTCTCTGTCTCAGCTCACACAAGCCCCATGTACCCAGCTGCTTGAGCCAGAACCTAACCGTCACTGTTGATTCCCCTCGTTCCCTCTCTCCCTGATTCTAACCATTAGGAAGTTTTATTGATCCAATCTGCAACATGGAACTGAAGTCTAGTCTTCTCTCCTTGTGCAGTACCATCCCCTTGATGTTAGCCATATCACATTTCTTGCCTGCATTATTACCAAAGCCTCCCAGCTGGCTCTCCTCCATTCTTGTTCTATTTCCATTCTTTCTCTCCTCCACCCAGAAGACTGCTCTTCTAAAAAAACAAAAACAGAAACAAACAATGCAGATCATGCTACTCTTCCTGCTTTAAGTGCTTCAACTGCTTTTGTCTCTATTATAAAATCCAGACTCCTTCCCATAACCTAAGGGCCCTGCCTGCTTGGGCCCCTGCTATTTCCATATTGTATCGGTCCTCTTATCCCTGCTCGCCTCAGTCTAGCTTATACCGATCTTTTAGTTTCTTGAACAATTTGCTTATTCTACCTTGGATTCTCTTCTCACCTCTCACTGCTTGGAGACCTACTTCTATCCCTTTAAATCTCAGCTAAATGTAATTTCTTTAGCAAGGCATTTCCATCTATTTCACCTAAAATCAGTTTGCCAAAGTGTTATCTCCTGCTGAGTTCTTTGTTTGGTTTGATTATTTTTTAAATTTATTTTTTTGTTTGTTTTATAGCATATATAACAATTCAGTCACTATATAAAACTATTTCTAAATACAGTGGGGCCTTGACTTACGAGTTTAATTCGTTCTGAGACCGAGCTCGTTAAGGAGCTCGTTAACTCAAATTACTCTGTCAACTCAATGCAAAAAATCATCGGAGAGACAGCTGGTATCTCAAAAAACTCGTTAGTCGGGACACTCGTAAGTCAAGGCCCCACTGTATTTTGTTTTTGGCTGCCCAGTAGAAAGGGTCTCACAGTTGCTAAGTTCTCTCAGGTGAAAGGTGGTCCCATGATGGCCTTGGCTCCCTTATAAAGGACCAAGAATTTGCTTCTTAGAAGAGTTCAGTAGCTCTTAGTTACCCAGAGAAAAAATAACCAGAGAAAAACACCAGAGGCCATGCTGACTCTTGGAACGCCAGAATAATTATTTTTGAACTTTCCCAGCTGAACCCGTAAGAGATTTATTTAATAATGTTAGATCCTTTTAAGGATTCAGTCTTTTGTCAGGGATTTACTGGGCATGTTACCGAATCACATGTCTTGTGACTCCCCATTCTGATTTTTAATAACAGTGAATCGATAACCTTGTGCCCATTCTTTGAAGGCTGCAGCTCAAGTGTATCTGAGAGGGCCCCCAGCGGGAGGGGGGAGAACAGGGACCCAATCCTGGGATTTCAGTGGCAACATTTGATGGACACGGTTACGTCAGTGGTGGGGATGCTGAGCTGATATCTACGCAGTCAGATGATAACAGACTCAGAGTGTATTTGGACCCCGAGTGCCCACCTCCTCTTCTGGCATCTTAGCAGAACTGGAATTTGGATGATGGAGCTCTAGGGCAGCCGTGGGCAAACTACGCCCGGCCTGTTTGAAATGAATAAAACTAAAAAAAAAAAAAAAAAAAAAAAAGACCGTGCCCTTTTATGTAATGATGTTTACTTTGAATTTATATTAGTTCACACAAACACTCCATCCATGCTTTTGTTCCGGCCCTCCGGTCCAGTTTAAGAACCCATTTTGGCCCTCGAGTCAAAAAGTTTGCCCACCCCTGCTCTAGGGTGACCTCCGTGTTGGGATGCCCTGGAAAACAAAACCAAAAGCAAGCCGTCCTTCCTCTTGGTAGCAAAATGTTGATAATATTCATAGAAAAGAAGAGGAAAATGTCCTTGTCGGTGCCAATCCAGGAGGAGGGGCTGGGAAGGAACTGTGGCCCAATGTCCTATGCAGCTCCTGAGGCAGCAGTTCCTACCCCTGAGAGTCATTGGCTGCAGGCTGTACCTGGGGGCAGAGCTAACGAGTCTAATTTCCTGTAGGAGGCAGGTCCTTGGGCCCAGGGCAATTCTCTGGAGAAGGGACAGCTGTGAGCAGATAGCAGCCAATATTCACAGCAGCTGAGGCACCCATATAAAAAAAGGACCCGGATGGGGCCCTGACATAGCCACGATAGGCCCTGTCCCCGGAGGGGTTGTTCCTCAGCCCATTCCACCTTTCCTTCTTGTCTGCAGACCTCTCTTGGTCCCTTGGCTACTCCAGGTAGAGCTCCTTTAGGAGAAAACTTGGCCTTATCCCCCTTTTCCCCTCTCATCCCCGGAAGCTGGCACCATCCTTAGCACAGAGGAGGTAAGAATACTGTTCCTTGGTTTCCTAGGTCCCTGCCTCAGGGATCCTCCTTCTCTATGCTCTCCCTGTTGCTCCCTGTTCACTTCACAGACTCAGGTCAAGGTCATTGACTAAATCATGATGTTGGGAGACTTTGAGGAGCCACATGTGAAACGTGGGCAATACTCAGTAGAATTGAGATCCTTTAGCCTTGTTTTTTGGTTATATATGCCTTTAAAAAGTTTATTTAAAGCAAATTGTATGTTAAATTTCTCCTTCCTACCTCCCAAATGGCACAGTGGAAGACAATTTTGCTGTACCCCTCTTGGAGAGAGAAAAAAAACCTAGGAGATCCTAAAGCAGAGTAATTATTTCCATCAGCAGGAACTCAGCACTGTGTGTCTGAACCGCAGAAGTTCTTGGAGAGCCTGGCTGTTTAATTCATTTAAATGCCATTTGCATGTATTCGGTGCTGAGAGGATCACTTTGGGAATTTGCAATGATAGAGAAGTCAATGGAGAGAAAGGCAAGAAGTGACAGAGACTCAGAAGGCTGGGGAGTGGGTGATATTTGAGAGGTTTCAGTGTTTATTAGCAACCGCTCGGGAGCCTAGGAAGATGCTCAGCCTGACACCTTGCACTCCCCACTAGGCTCCTGAGCCACGGAGAAGCCAGCGAGACACAGGATGTGTCAGGCTTTTGGAGACACGCTGTGACCACTCCGGGTGAGTGAGGGTTGCGTCACAGCCTCCCCAGGTGAACATTTCTCCTTGCCTGTAAGAAAAGCAACTTGGGGAACTGCATAAACTTTTCCTGGCTGCCCTTAGGGCTCTGCAGCTGCAAGGTGATGAGTGAGTGAGTGCGCCCATCAGACAGCCAACTGAGGGGCTGGGGGGGTCTGTGGGGCCATGTGTCATTCATCTTATGTAACTGGCACTTCAGGGTAAAAGGAGGTACAGTGGGGCCTTGACTTATGAGTTTAATTCGTTCAGAGACTGAGCTCGTTAAGGAGCTCGTTAACTCAAATTACTCTGTCAACTCAATGTAAAAAATCGGTGGAGAGACAGCTGGTATCTCAAAAAACTCGTTAGTCGGGACACTCGTAAGTCAAGGCCCCACTGTAAAATGAGTCTTCCAGGAGCTTCTAGACTCCCCTCGTATTCTTTCCCACGTGTCAGTGTCCACAGGTGTCTTCCGTCTACACTCAATTGCTCCATCTGAAGATTGTTTTCACAGGATTTCATTTTTAAATGAAATTCAGACGTGTTAAGCACCTCTATGGGCGAGGCCCTTGGCTATTGATGGGGACTCAGATTACAGTTCTATAGGGGAGACAGACATGTTAATAGATGTGGATACAGGACAGGTGGTATTAGAAAGGAAGACGCTCTGTGCAAAGGCTTGGAAGTCTAAACACCACCAGCGTTCAGGGCTGGCCAAGCAGTTTGAGAAGGGAGTCGGGGTGTATGGACTTGGCTTGAGGTGAGGATGTGGCTGAAGAGCTTGGCAGTGATCCTGCCATAAAAGGCATTAAGATCATTCATATGAAGGGACAAAGGTGCATTGAGACTTCAGTGTGATGTTTCTCAATCGTAATTGTAATTACTGGGAGTGGGGATGAAAATTAATGACAACTCCCAATGGTGGGATTTTTGGAGTCAAAACACTAGTAGGGGTGTTTTTTCTTGGGCAAGGAAGTTTCCCTCGCTCCTACTTTAGGCTGCTTCTGAACTAGCTCTGGAATATATCCACTTGGACTAGTCACCATAGATTTGCTGAGCCACTTACTATATGCTCAGAATAATATATGTGGCTGAGAAATACCAGTGTCCCAGGTCATGGAGTCCATTGGGCCAGAGCTCTACTCGCTGCCAGGACTAACTGCCCATCACGCCTGGCTTGGCATAAGCCGGATTCATTCTTAAGTCTCTAGGGCTGCAGTGTATCCATGGCACGTGCTCAATAAAGGTTTGATCATTGAATAATTAGTACATACAAAAATCATTTGTGAACAAAAGTTACAGGAGAGTCATTTGCGGGTCTAACTTTAATAATTATCTTCTGGGCCAGGCAAGTGTAGCTCAGTGGTTGAGCATCGACCCAGGAACCAAAAAGCCATTGGTTGATTCCAGGTCAGGGCACATACCTGGATTGCTGGCTCGATCCCCAGTAGGGGATGTGCAGGAGGCAGCCAATAGATATTTCACTCTCATCAGTGTTTCTATATCACTATAGAAAAATCAATAAAAACATATTTAGAAAAACACACCTATCTTCTGGAATTTGGGAGTGTGGGGGTTTGACCTAAGCTGAGCAAAAACAATCTGATCGTGCTTCTTTCCTGAATTGTTTTGGAGTAAGCCTCTTTTCAACATCTGTAATATAAGAGATTTGAATCAGCACTCCTGTAATGTCCCTTCCAGTTCAAATGTACTAATATTTTAAGTCTATAAATAGGAATCTCTAAAAATTCTGGCTTCCAAGACATAAAACACTGTGAGCTCTGAGGATTGTTGCAAGATGCCAAAGACCCCCAAAGAGTACGTGGAGCTGAGAATCCACGTTTACCTGCTTAAAAAGTGCTTGTTTTTATTCCTTGTAAAATATAGATGGAAAAACCTGCTGTCTACTCTGGGGTGCCATGGCAATTAATTAGTTAATGTTTGTGAGGTACAAAAGGAACAAAAAGTGCTGCATGTAAAAAGTCATATAAATGCTAAGTGTTATTGTTTTCCATCTGATTCTCCCCCTTTCGATTTCAGTTGCATTTCAGAGCAGTCGTAACAGCGTCAGTTGGGGCTCCTCTGGCTAATTATGCTGCCAATAAAAGGGGAAACTTCCCTTTTAAATTTCCATTTTAATTTCTCTCTGTCTCTGACCCCCCTTCTCTCTTTTCTCCAGTGTGCTGTTTAGAGTTGCTAACTACTCAGGGGTCAGTAAAAGTGAGCACCTTCTGTTTTTTCCTCCACACTCATTGCAGTCTGTGAGAGACCGACATTCTTCCAGCAAGTTAGCAAATGCTGCTCCAGGGCTTTCCAGGCAAAAGTGATGGAGGATAGATACACAGATCAATAGCCCAGGTGGGTCTCTACCTCCCAGCGCCTCCTATCTGTGTGGGAAGAGCAGAGACCCGCCCCCTGTCCTGCCACAGGTGGCCACTGTTCAAGGCACAGTGTGACCACTTTGGTGAAGGCGAGGCGATGATGTTCCTGAGGAGCCATGTAATAAACTATGGCATAATTGATACAAAAGGAGATTCCTCTGTATATCAGCTATCTATGGCCATGATAATGCCGTATAACAAACCAACCTAAAACTTAGTGGCTTAAAATGGTTAAGTATTTAATTAGCGTAAGAGGCTGCAGGTTGATGATTCAAACCTGGCTCAGCTGGGTGTGTTCTTGTGGCTGGCGGTTAGCTGGTTATTGGCCAATGTAGGGTATCCTTGGAAGGGATGGCTGGAGGGACTTAGCTCTGTCCTGCCGTCTCTAATTCTTCAGTTGGCTAGCCGGGGCATGGCATTCTTTGGACAATGCAGAGGTGCCAAAGTGGAAGGGCAATCTTCAAGGGCTCTCAAGGTAGGTGGTGGGATACAGGCTCTGCTTCTTTGATGGGAGGGATGGTAAAATCACACTTCAAAGGGTAGGATGCAGGAAGGGGTAAGAAATCGGGGCTACTAATGCAACCAACGTATCACAATGTGCTTCAGCCCCACATTTTCTAAATCTCTGGGGATCAGGACGTTTGCATTTTTAACCAGGAAATGTTCTCATGCTCAGTGAAGTTTGAAAACAATTGAACCTAACCAAAGAGCAGCAGAAGGTGAGATTATTGGCTCCCTTGTGGGCTTTACCCCAAATACAGTGGGGCCTTGACTTACGAATGTCCCAACTAACGAGTTTTTTGAGACTCAGAACGAATTAAACTCGTAAGTCAAGGCCCCACTGTACTCCTCACTCTGCAGGCTTTCCCTTTCCTCATATCCAGGAGAACTGAGTCACAGCATGTGCACTGTGACTCCTGTGGAGAGGGGGGTGAATAATCCATATGACTGGGACCTCGGTGAAGGTCTTAAGAACTTGGTTGGCAGCCCTGGCAGGCTGGGTGAGACTTCAGGAGAAGGAGGCAGGGGAGTGGGAAGAGCAGAAGCTCAGAGGCAGCAGAGCTAAAAGGATGTTGGGGTATGGTGTGGTCTGTGGGAGAGAAGCCTGGAAAAGTAAACCAGCTGGGAAACGAGGAAGTCAGTGGTTAGCTTATGTCTGGTCCTATTTTGGGGAAGTCTGACAATGAAATCAGTGTAGAGGATGGAAAACAAGTGCCAAGGACTAAAATCGGGCTTCTACTTCCAAAACCGGGCCTCATGTCCATGAGGATCTTTCCTGCGAAACTGTTGTTGAACCAGCATGCCTTGGGGGACAGAGTCTTAAAGAAATGAAATTTCTTAAAGAAATTGTTTTGTCCCTCACTGTTTTGTGAAGTACAGTTGGTGAGACTCGTTCTTCCTCTGTCTTGGTGGCTGATCCAGGTGTACTGCATGACTGCTGCAGTCACTCTTGGCTCCTGCAGGGTCCTCTGGTTAGTATCTCAATGTCCATTTCCTGTGTAGGGGCCAAACTTTGAAGTTGGTTGAGTGTGATGCATTTTCCATTATGCATCTTCCATTCAGCCAGCTAAAGGCTGCTGAGGACGACAAAACCTGAGGTCAGGAAAAGAACGTGGCTGCCAATTTCTTGCTTCCTGTGACTCCAGTGTCTACTCTCACTACCCCAACTTGTTAATGACAGTGTAAGTCTAGGATGTAGAGGGAGGGACAGGTAAGGGGTGCAGGTAAGGGGAGCATCTCACTTGGCTGGTACTGGTATGAACTGGCTGGTCTTCTTTCTGACTCTTCCTCTTAGGTTGCGTTCGAAGAAGTGAGAAGCAGCTGGATGGGGAAGGAGTGGGTTTCAGAGCTGGGAGCCGGACCCTTGTACTGTGTCCTTGGCTCAGGTGCCACCTGTTAGGAGAGTAGAACGCGTGCTTGTGAAAGGACTCATGGCTCCAGGGTGTACAGTGTGAACCTTATTCTTTACTGTCTCCCCCCGCCCCCCCCAAAGTGTCCTGTTACATGGGCAGAAGTGGTCAATTTCCAAGCCAGATAGCTCAACATGCTTCTCGTTCAGGAAGCTTTCTTGACTTCTTCATGTCGATTTAGGTGGCTGGGCGCTCTTCGGATCCCTGTGAAGAACTTTCTTGATTATTTTTGTGCTTCTGGCCCCAGACTAGGAAGGCAGGTTTGGGACCTTCTTGTTCCTTGTTGTGCATCTAAGGCCTTAGATCCACCCTGGCACATAGTAGATCTCAGGACTGTAGATCTCAGTGACTGTAGGTGAGCAACTAGGCCAGCTGGTCCTTCTGCTCTTGCTTTCCTCCTGGCATTGGGGCTCCAGCTTGAGCATGATTGCATGGGGCACCTCCCTCACCCGGGAGACTTTCTAGCCTCTTGGGGAGGCACCAGCATGGGTACTGGTAATTGGAGCTCCAATAGCTTTTGGCCTAAGTTAGTGGACCCTCATAGCTTCTCTGATCTGGCTCCTTTTTCTCCCTGAAACGTGGAGAATGAGCTGAGTAAATGTAAAATGTACTCACCAAGACAGCTCAGTATCTAGAATTGCAAGCTGCCTTGAATCCTTCCAAGTTTTGGCTAGTGTCCCTCTCTGGGCTGCTTCACCCTGATCTCAGCACCAGGCTGTGAACACACACCTTGTGCGGGGCCCTGTAGCTGGAACTCTGTGCAGGGAGAGAGATGGACTGGCTGTTGAGAGCTGGGTGAGCCCAGCAATTTCAGGCATGGGGGGGGGTGTCTTGGGGGTCATGGTGACTCATCTAGGACAGGCTTCATTGCCCAGGATGCCCTTTTCCTGCGCTAAGCAGAGCAGGGTGCTTTAGCTGGATCACTGCATCTCCCCCCAGGAGGCAGCTAGCAAGGGTGGGAGGTGAGTGACACAGATGAGCTGCAGTGATCCCATAGAAATGGCGAGGAGAGACAGCTCCAAGATAAATCGTGAGATATAAGAGAGTACAAGATGTCACTAGACTTATTGGGGTGAGGGTAGAAGAGGACAGAACAGAAAGGATTAAGATGAAATCCCAGGGAGGCTCAGAGATGCAGAGATATAGTTATTAAAATCTAAATAACTATATGCAAATAGCTTTGTGGCTTTTTCTTAAATCCATATTTTATTTGAAACTCATCAACTTCTGGTTTTAATTGTTTCATTGGTTATATTTGTCCTTGATGAGAAATTTTGCAAATGAGACTAAATTCCCCACTAATGATATTTCTCAGTTGCTGTGATCATATTTTTTTCACTCAGGGTAACAAGAAAATAGGTTGGCCAGAGTGGTGGTGGCTGTTGGACTTTTCAAAACCTAAGGAATTCAAGAGTGGGAGTGAATGACCTCCATGGGAATGATTGCTGCACATGTGAGGGCAATGCTTGTTCTTTTGTCTAAGTCCCTTCATTCTTCCCTCCTTTCATTCATCAAACATTTATTGAACATCCACTGTGTACCAGCTGGGATACACAGATAAACAAGACAGATATAGCCCATATCTATGCAGTATAGATACTTTAAGAGCTGAGAACCTGACTTTATTCATTTATTTGTTCAGTAAACATCCATGGAGTGCCTGATATTTGATCGTCTCTGTGCTAGGCATTGGAAATACAAGGGTGAATAAGAGAGATATTGCTTTTGCCTTTGTGCAGGGTATAGTCTGGTGGGGAGAGACGTCAAGAAAAGAGGGTCATAAAATAAAAATATAATTACATAGTTTGAAGGATGCTTAGCGATCCAGTTTGCATGGATATCTTTTTCTCCTTGGCTTCAGTTTCACGAATATGTTCCACCTTGAACTATGGAAATGCACATTTCCATAGAATAATTGTGGATGTGTGTGTGTGTGTAACAAAGAAAGTGTATATTTCCTTCATCCATTCTTAGGAGGGATCAGCTGCCTGCTAGAAGCACGAAGCTCAAGTTAATGTCTTGTGTCCTTGCTATTCACTCCTCATCACCAAGAAAACCCAGGGGTCAACTGGGGAGCAGATTTAATGTTCTATTGAGATGGGGCCCTTGAAGACTGTGTTGTGGGAAAACCAAACTGGGGGGAGGGAATTGCAGCCCCAGTTGGGGCTTGTGCCCTCAGTGGTTTTGGTGGTTTTGTTATATTCCCAGTGGCTCCAGTTCTCGCCTGGAAACCTGAGTTCAGTGCCTGCCGGGACAAGGTTCTGACATCTTATGTCAGAAGTAGGGTAGGAAGAGCCACAAACACCATTTATTTTTCGTGTCTGTGTCACAGTGATCTAACCTGCACATACAAGAGGTTGACATCCACAGCTCTTCTCAAACACCCAATAGTAACAAATAGAAGCCTCTCAGACACCATGCTCATACCCACTCCCCATAATCCCAACACACCTTACAAAGCAAGTTTGGAGCCTCAAAGACCTCGGGCACTTACACTTTCTGGCTGTCGGTCTCTAGACAAGCCTCTTCTCCTTCCTTCCTCTGTATACAATGATGATCTCACAGGGTTTTTATGAGCATTTAATGACATATGAACCATAGAAATGATTGTATAATCAACAAGCCACTGAACTGATGGCTGTTCTTGGTTACATAAGTAATGGGTCCTTGGCTTTCACTTCTGAAAAAATAGAATGCTTGGGGGATTTGTGGACTTTGTCTTCCAAAGATGTCACAACAGCATTTCCCCTGGACTTCCTCAATGTGACCCCCCCTGCTCCCCTCAATATGAACCCCCTGCCCTGCCCCAAGGAGTGTGGCTTATTGCTCCATCCCCTTGGCTCTGGGTTGACCCATGACTGCTTTGACCAATGACTATGGCAGAGTGACCCTGCGTCAGTGCTGGGTATGGCCCTTAGCCAGCCTGGCAGTTTCTGCCTCCTGCCTCTTGGAGCCAGCTGCCGTGTGAGAAGTGTGACTGTCCTGCGGCTGGCAGAGGATGTGCCCCACAGGGAGACAGAAAGGCCAAGGAGAGAAAGGTGTATCGGATGTCACATGAAGAAGCCATACTGGAAGGGGATTTTCCAACTCCAGCTTCCTGACTTCCCAACCAAATTCCCGAATTCCCAACCCACTGAATCATGAAAAAAATAATTGTTGTGTTAAGATGCTCAGTATCGGGGGTAGTGGGTAACCCAGCAATACAAAACCAAACAGTCCTTTATTCCCCTTCCAGGTTGCTGTGTCTTCCCTCGAGGCCTTGCTGATTGTGTTGAATTGAGAAAAGCACAAGCTTTTCCAGCCCAGATGGTCTGGTGTGTGAATCTTGACTCAGCCACCTATAAGCTGTGCATTCAGGTAACACTTTGAACTTCAGCCTTCTCACCTATTGTTGGGCTTTATAAGACTTCCTAGGGGTAGAATGAAGCTTCAAGGAGCCAACCCAATTGGAAGTGACTTGCAGCATATCTGGCCGTTAGTATATTGTCAGGCCCAAGTTGGGAGTCGAAGAGGCTTAGGAGGCTCACTGGGACAGCTGCCGGTCAACCTTGCAGCCCAGCAGTACTTGAGGATGATACATTCTGGGACCTGCTTTCAGGATGTGCTTTTAATACAGCTCATAACTGCTGAGTACCTGCTACAGGTGCCAGCTTCTCTCTAACCTCTGTTATCTCTTTTAATATAACTCCTGTAATACTTATTTCTATTTTGCAGATGGGGAAACTGAGACGCAGAGAAGCTGATGTGGCTTGCCTAAGGACCTATGCTAGCTATGGCGAACTTAAGGTAAGAAATCAGGTTCCTGGACACAAGTCCAATATGATTTGAGGCCATCACTTAGGATTTTCAACATCAGTACAAGGTGGAGAAGATCAGAGAGTCTTCAAAGAGGCATATAATTTAAATTTTAAAGCATTGCAACTGGTGCCTCCTTGAATGACATACGAATATTGAATTCTTTTAAAGCTGCAAACGCCAGACGTTTACTCTTTCCAATTGATCGTTCATGGCAAAATAGGCTTAAGTGGCATCTTATTCCTTCCGTTTCCAATTGGAGGTTCTGTTTGGAGCATGTGCGTTCCTCTGTTCTGGAAGTTTTTCTTGACAGAAGCAGAGAGGTTTTTGACAAACAACTTTAATATTCTTTGTGTCTGTGTGGCTGGCTCTAATAATCCTGCAAGCTTACAAGGTCACTGTGAAGATTAAATCTGAGTCATCGGAGGCAGATGTTGACACATCATTATTTAAATCCTGAGCTGCTGAAGGACTCTTATCCCCATGAGCTATGACTCAGTGTCCAAATGAACACCCCACATTCCACACAGCCCGCTGAGCAGGGACTCCTGACTCTGTTGGGGAAACAAGTTTGCCTTTCTCTGTGCGATGACAAAGCCCGTCTTTCTGTTGTACTAGTGGAAGTGTGGTGTATACAGGGAATGAGTGTGTTTCAGAAGCTCTGCTCTCTCTCGACCACTTGCTGTGGGCTTTGTCTCTTCACCTGTTCTTCAGAGCCCTTTCTTTAATTTGTGCTTTCACATTTATTTCTTTATGTAGTAAAGTGTATTATCTTAAGTATCTAGCTTAATATAATTTTACAAATGTATACTTCAAATAAGCATCATCCAGACCAATGGATGAGACATCTTCACCACCTTTTGTCCCTTTCCAATCAATAACCTCTCAAAGTTGTCACTATTCTGACTTCAGACACCATGGATTAGTTTTGTCTGTTCTAGAATTTCATGTAAAAGGAATCAAACGACATGTGCTCTTTTGTAGTTGGCTCTTTCGCTGAGCAAAATGCATATGAGATTTATTTGTGGTGTTGTGTGTATCGGAAATGTGTTCCTTTTCATTGATGAGTAGTATTCCGTTGTATGGTTTTGTCACAACTTGTTTATCCATTCTTTTGTTCATGGGCACCTGGGCTGATTCCAAGCTTTGGCTATTGTGAATACAGTTGCTATAGCTATTTTTGTATACATCTTTTTGTAGACTTACATTTTAATTTCTCGTAAGTAAATACTTAGAAATTGTGTATCTTCAACTTTATCAGAAAACACCCAACTGTTCTGACACTTAATATTTTCAGTCTTTTAAAATTTTAACCTTTCTGGAGGGTGTCTTATGGTATCTCAATTTAGTCTTAAGTTGCATTTCCTAATGAATAATGATGCTGAGCACTTTTACATTTGCATATTGACTATTCATAGATCTTCTATTTTTGTGAAGCGCCTATCTAAATATTTCACCTATCAATTTTTATTTTATTTTATTGGTAGAAGGGATTAAAACATATTTTTCTGGGGAATGAATTGCAGGATTCAAATAGAAAAAAGTGCTGAGTGAGAGAATCATCAAGGGCAGTTATGAAAGCAATGGGTACAGTTGTCACCTTCTTCCCAGTCCAACCCATGACTGAGTGGAAACTTTTAAGGATGCCTGATTTAGAACAAAGAGATATAAGTGGTAGGGGTAATTCTGACATAATCTCTGAGAATTTTGTGAGTGCGCGTGCATACACACACACACACACACACACACACACACAGCATTATGGAAGGAAGATGAGCTCAAAGGTCGGAAAAACTTCCAATTCTGAGGCCTTGGGAAATATCATGTAAAGGGGGAATAGTCATCCCATACCTGCAGCTCCATAAGGGCAGACATAAAATAGAGTTTATTGGGGGAGGAAATTCATAAGCAGAGAAGCAGAGTGCAAGCAGTCCTCTGAACTGTCCTATTTCTGCAGTTTGGGCCAGTCTAGAGGTCTGCAGCCCCATGGCCAATTCCAGAAGAGAGGGGTCCTTATATTGACAGGTTTTGGGAAAAGAGAGTGTCTATGCAGCTACATGGCAAGGAGAGCTTCTTGGTGTTATTAAGAAAGAGGAGGCTAGGGAGCCTGGAATTGGGTTGTAGTGCACTATTCTGCCGTTGGGTTGGTAGTGCACCATGCTTCCGTTGAGATCACTAAGTCCTGCTCTTTGCTAAACCATCATAAATGGGGAGGAAGATGAGCTTTCATGGTTGTTCAAATTTGTCTCTCATAAGCAGTTCTTTAGTATCTCTGAGCCTCTATTTCCCCAACTATAAAATGGGAATAATAACACTTATTCTGAAGAACTATTGTGAACATTAGAAGTAATCATGTGAAATACCAACAGTACCTAAGATCTAGTAAGAGCCCAACAAATATCAGTTTTCTTCACTTGAAGTGAAGAAAATAAAATACTTGTAACCAATGCGGAGTTTTAATGCCCCTAAAGCTCATGTGGCCTAATTTGTGGAGGTGCACATTATGAAACATCAGCTTTTCATACTGGAGAAATGTGAGTATTAAAGAAAAACACCAAAAGCTTTCTTTTTACAATTCTCTTAATAAAAACTGGTGATTTATTATGGGCTGCAAGTTGCTATGGAGACACGGGGGTGCTGAATATGAAGAGAGTTGAAGTAGATATTCTAATATGGACAAGCATAGCTTATATACACTTAAAAAAAGCACTGTGCTTTAGAAACAGGCTTGAGATGTTGTAAAGAGTGTTTTATGGTGTCAATAAAATTTCCTGAGTTTCTCTGTCAGACTGGCCTCTATTTTCTAGGTTACCCGCTCAATCCCCCATTGCGTTTTATTTCTCAATCATAGCTGAGTTTATTTACTTGTTTGTTAATTCTTTCCTTCATCAGTGAATAACTATTGATAGCATCTCTTGTTTTATTTTTCATTTGTCTTTTATTTTCTGGAATGTATGGTGGCATTCTGAGGGACATTCAAAGAGATAAAGCATGTGGTCTTTCCGGGTGATTTCCTGAGAGCAGTAGCACATCCGTGGCTCTGGCTGACTTTCCCCTCTGAATTGGTTTGCATTCAATCACTGTTGTCAGTAATCTCAGTGATCTCAACAACGGGGACCTTTAATATAAAGAATTACTAAGTATGATAAGATAGTATGTGCAAAGATGGAAAAAGAACTCTAAACGTTACCCATGGAATGACAAATGTGAAAGGGGGTGTTTAGAACTTACTGAAGAGGTCTGGTTGCAGCACCCTGGATTTTTTTATTTTTTTGCTGGATTGTAGGAGCCAGAGCTAGTCCACAGTTACTGGGCAAAGAGCAACAACTGTACGGGGGTGCAAGTGAGCTGAGACTGGGAGTTAGGAATACAGAAGAAATTGGGAGATACCCAACTTCTGTCGGGGAGAGGCTGGGAGCGTGCAGTGCCTGCAGCCAGAGGGCCGCAAGAAGGTGGTCTCTGGGCCTGGGCACAGGCTGTGAGGTCATTTGGGACCTGCCTACTTCAGGCATGCATCTAGGGCAGAGTGTGACAGACAGTGCAGGTGGAACCCCTGCTTCCTGTGATGTCCCGCCAGAGCCTTCTACTGACAAACCTAACATAGTGCTCACTGTAAAGAAGAAATGCTTCAAGAGACCAGTCCCCTGTCACAGAGCAGGTACTGAAGGGTAACTTTGGAACTGAGAGGCAATGAATCAATAATTGTTCCAGCATCTTGGTTGTGGTTAATCTTGTAAACTCCCTTGTTGGCCCTCCTAGGAGGAAGTCTTGGGATGCAACCCTGGGTTGGTCACAGTCACTCGGACCCCGTCCTTTCCTGATGAGAGGTAGTTTATATCCATTTGGGTTACAAACCACAAGGACATGAGGTTGAACCCAGCTCTCCATTCTCCAGCTGTGTGACTTTGGATGCTCTTCAGTGATATCCTTGGTAGTTCAGATACCAGTGTGTGCCCAATGGGATTCTAGGAATGATCTCTAAAGTTACAACTTTCCCAGTCATATCATAGGCCCAGCCACCATCTCTGAAAGCAGAGGTCAACATGCTTTTTTGGGAATGAGCAAGGTAGTAAAAATTTTAAACTTTGCAGGCCCTCTGGTCTCTGCTGTGACTATCCATCTTTGTCTTTGGAGTGCAGAAGCATCCATAGGCAACAAGCACATGTGTGGGCATGGCTTCTGTGTGGGGAGGTGTGTCCAGTATTGAGGCTAACTGTGCTGAGACAGGTGTGTCTCCAGGAGCACTCAGCCTCTTATGCTAGACTGGCCTCTCCCTTTCCAGAGGAAATTTTATCTCGGGCCTTATTGACTTGTCCTACTATGGGTCTTGGTAAGATCCCCTGAAGACATCCTAATGAATTGTCTTGTCTTTGCATCTGGAGCAGCAGGGGTTGGGGTCTTGGTTGCTTCTGACCTAGAATGTTCCAGTCTTCTTATTTCATCTTTGTCTTTAAGGTCCAGCTCTGCAAACCCAGGAAAGTGGCAGTTTTTGCAAAGTTACTCAGAGCACAAGATGTTGTTAGACAGCCCTTGCAGTGACGCACTGTGGGAGCCCCATGTTATTCCCTGATAAGGAGCAGCAATGACAACACAACATCAGCAGACCATCCCAGCCTGTGTTGTTTCTTTGTTGCTATAGCTACTAAAGGCAAAAGTTGTCACTATAGGCAAAAGATCATGTTATTGTCACCTGTGAATTTTCTCAGCCAGAGAAGATACAGCAAGTTTGATTCTCTCAGATAATGAATTTAAGGAAAAGTAGGGTGTTTAATAGAGTGAAGCTAATTGCCTCAGTGGTAGTGGTGGGAGGGTGAAGCTCCCCAGACAAACATCTACCAACCTGCCTCTCTGCTGGGCTGGTCTGTGAGCCTGGGGTTGTTTGCCCAGCCCACACACTCATAAGGTAGCCATTGCAGCCTAGCATTTTCCTGAGCCCTTTAAAAAAGTTCTATTTAAATTCTGGGTCAGAAGGGTTGATGCTGAGATATTTATGCCCTCCTAGAACTGCTGCCTAACCTGCTTCTTTGACAGACAAATTCTAATTAAACGGTTTAATAAGTTGAGAAACACAACACCTCTTGGTGCTTTTCCTGTGGCATGTCACATCTGTAAAAGCCACATCCTGTAACTTGCGGAGACAGTTTTAGGAACTGTCTTCGTGAAGTCCCGCTGCTGTTTCTCCGGAGATGTTGGTGATGCTAACACACTCTCATTTTTATTTTTTTTCTTAGTGACAACTATTTTTAGGTAGCAAATTAATTGTAGGGAAGTTCAGGTCAAAGAGATTTGTGTTTGCAGCAAATTCTGCCCTTGGCTTAGGAATGTATACCAGCCAATTAAATGGCTGAGTTGGGATTTGAACCCAAGAATTTCTGTCACCATACATTCCAGGAAATAAAAGGAAAATGAAAAACAACAACAGAACAACAACAACAACAAAAAACACCAAACCAACAACAACTAAGGTGTTTGACTCTGAGTATAAGATTTGACTTGGATTTGAGGAATGGAGGGTCATGGTAGTGGTGATAGCCAGTAAATCAGAAATGTGGGCCTGGACCTTGGGTGGCAAGTGCAGAGCAGAGATTGAATTTTGTGAGTCTCCTATTTGGGGCTTCTTTCTTTTTTCCCCTTAACCAACACAATTTGTTTAACTTCATTAAATGGCATTTTGTATAGGTTGCATCAGAAAGAGCACTAAAGGGGAGTTAAGACAAGCTTTTTATACTGGTGTTGCCTTTATACTTGCTGTGTGCTTTTGGGCGAGTCACTTAACCTCTCTGACTCTGAATTTGGTGGGAGTGGTGGGCATTGAGGCTACCCCAGGCTTGTTCATGTGCAGGCATCGGGTTCCAAGACAACTGACTAGTGGAAGCAGCCAGGTCTCAATGCCTCTTCTGTCCCTCTCTCCATTGGTCAAAGCAAGTCACAAGGTCAGCCAGATCGGAGGAGCTGCAAAATAACATTGTGAAGAGTTGAAGAAAGAGCCCAGCTGGCGCTCGGTCCCCAGGGTGGGGCTTGTAAGAGACAGCCAATCAATGATTCTCTCTCATCATTGATGTTACTATCTCTCTCTCCCTCTCCCTTCCTCTCTGAAATCAATAAAAATGTATTTTTTTAAAAGAGGTGACGGAAGAGGAGAATTATCCCAAGCAATCTATGCTGAATTAGTTTTCATTCTGGGTCTTCATGGAAAATGAGCGATAATGTGGTGGTTTGGGCGTGTGCATGGCATTAGCCAAGAGGAGTGGAAGGTGAAAATGGTTGAGGGAACCCTAAACAGGGAAGCAAGACTTACCACCTGTGTGGCCTGGAACAAAATACTTGTCAGAACCTCATGTTTTTTTTTTTTTTTTTTTTTTTTTTTTTATCCCAACTTGCCCAAAATTTATATTAAGCTGGTTCTATTCTAGGCACTGGAGCCACAGATAGAAAAAGAGGCGATCCTTGTGAATTTCTGTAGTTTCGTGATTTTGGGAGTGAGGAATGTTAATGCTAGCCTCTTTTGGCAATAAAGGGTCATGTTGTTGAAAGTGCACTGGGCCCCTGCTGGCTGTTGTTGGCTTTTGAGACTGGAACGATGTTTCGCTGAAGGAGCTCCCAGTAACCGTGGGAAATCGTCCCTTGTTAACTCAACTTGTGAACTGCTTGACCCCTTCGGGGGACATAGGTTGGTAAAGTCGTCTAGTGCTTCTATATTCTGTTCACTTGTCCTGGTTGATTTTCAACTCTGTTTTCCATTTGTGAAAAACATACGGATGGATGGCAGTAATTGGGAATTTAATAATTTTTTGATGTTTCTTATGGTGCTTGGGTACTCCATTGAGACTGATATACATTTTTTCAATGTTTCCCCATTCTGTGCTAAAACTATACATGCATTTTATCTTCTCTTTTTTCTTTTAGAACAGAGCAGGCTAGCTTTGAAGTCAAGTTTCTTTTTGAGGGTGTGTGTGTGTAGGTTCCTTATTTTCTCCTTGTTTTTAATGAGAATCATTGATTGGCTGCCTCCTGCAGGCCCCATGTTGGGAATTGAGCTTGCGACCCAGGCATGTGCCCCGCTTGGGAATTGAACTGTGACCTCCTGGTTCATGGTTAACACTCAACCACTGAGCCACACCGGCCTGGCCTGTCCCTGCTTTTAAATATTAATATTCCTCTAAGTGCAGCCTATGAATAACCTCTCTTCTCCGCCTATGTGGGAATCTCATGCACTTCCATAGATACATCTACCCTTGGTGGACAGATGAATCACACATGTACGTATCAGCCCTGACATGTATCCAGGCTCAGGTCTCACAGTCATTGGTGAACTTGACTTAATTTTTATTTTTTGCATTTCCTACAGTGACTAGCACTGTGCCCATATTAAATAGGTCTTCAGTACGTATTTGTTGAGTCAAAAAAGTGATCTTTTAAATTACAGGTATAATCTGACTGCATTGTCTCAAGTTTAGAAAATAGAAGAAAAAAAAGAATCACTCATAAACTTACCACCTTGATACACTGTTCCAGTCACTTTGGTATATTCTCTCAGTAGTTTCCCCACTGTTTTTTTATGTGTGGTTTGCAAAGTTGTCATTGTTGACCCAGAAGTCTACCCAGAACACACCAAGTTTCTCATCAGTGATGCAAAGGGCTGTATTGTAGCCATCAATGCTGCTCACCACATATTTCCAGCTCTCCGTTGTCCTGGTAGGATTGTGCTTCCTAGTTCCCTGTGGTTAAGCAAGGACAGGTGACCAGTTCTGGCCTAAAATCACCTCATTGTTGATCCCTCAGATCTGTTTTCATGGCTATTCCATCAACCTTGGTCCTTGAGTGAGATGGTGACACAAAGGGAGCCCCCTTGATGGACATGAAGTAAGAGTGAGAGAAAAGCTTTATTTTAAGCCATTAAAATGTGGGGTTTATAAAGAACTTGTATGGGTATATGCATAATCCATGGACACAGACAATAGGGTGGTAAAGGCAGGGGAGGGTGTATGGGGGTGGGCTAGAAGGGGTCAGTGGGGGAAGAAAAGGGGACATATGTAATAATTTCAACAATAAAGATTTAATTTTAAAAAAGGAAAAAAATGTGGGGTTTATCTGTTACTTCAGCAAACCTTAGCTCAGCCTGAGATATGGACTGCTACTTCTGGGAGTGAGAGAAAACCCGAGAGATTCTCGAGTTTAACACCACCATTTTACAGATGGAGAAACTGAGGCTCAGAGAGGGAAATGGTCTAAGTCATAGAGTCAGCATTAGCACTCGCCTGGAACCCAGGTCCACTGTCTCCTTGACCACTCTCCTCTGTTCAGTAGCATTGAGACCAGCCTTGTACGATGCTGCCCTGCTTTTCCTCCTGCTTCGTGGCAATATTTCTGCTGCAGAGTGTGTCGGGCCAGGCTGTCCCTGGAGTCTGGGTCACCGTCCTGCTCTAATTTTATACTTGACAGGTCATTCGAGAAAGCCCAGGAGTCCACTTTTGGAGCCTTCTGCACAATGCCACGACACAGCACCATAGCAACTAGAGGAATGTTTCTCTTTACAGATCGCTTTGAGTTCTGTGCAACCGCATGTCCATACCAGTGAAAGTTCAACAATTCTACTTGGGAATTATCCGATGGTGACGAAATTCTCAGATTCAAAGGTATGAGGATAATTAGGACTCTTGTTAATCATTCTGTATCCCTCTCCCACCCTCACACCCCCCAGCAATGAGATTCATACAGATTAATTACTGCCTGCTATAAATAAACGCAGAGAAAAGCAATCTGCCTAGGAGAGGCAGAGGGTAACTGTCATTTAATATATCACAGCTTTCCACACACCTGTTCTCCCTTCGCTGTTGCCATGGAAACCACACTTTATAAGAGAAGCGATGCATAATTAGCATGGATGGAGGTCTATATCAATCAGAATAATTTGGAAGAATACTAAAAACCCAGAGGAGCAGGCCAAACTACTTGTCTCAGTGGGAAGGAATCAGATCTCCGCTGTGTGGTAAATGAGGAAGCAGTTACAGTAGGAAATCAGCAGAATTAGCAATTCTGGGTCAGCTGAAAAACCGGGAGGCAGCCCAACTCCACTAGAGAGAAAGGAAACTTTGTCATCAAGTTTGACTTTTTTTCTTTTAAGTGCTATTTAGAGTTGCACAAAGGAAATACGAAGCTAAACAAACACAAATTATTTTCGAGGCGATGGGGCTCGGAGGACAGGCTCTGCACACTGGGGGACTCCTGCAGGGGGGTTAGGCGCTGAGGCTGGGGCTCCCAGGCTACAGCTGTGGGAGGGGCGGGTCGCTGAGTGCCAGGTTCCTTCAGGGAACAGTGAACAGCTTTCAATCAACGTATGGGATTTTATGAGTGGTTGGAATCGCCACATTTATTTTTAGTGGTGGAAGGGACTTCTGAAATCATGGAGTTCAAATGCCCTAGTTTTCGAAGGAGAAATGGGGATCATGGGAAGATGCAACTTGTGGGAGGTTCCCATTCAAGCTACTGGTCAATCCTGAACTTGACTCAGCTTGCAGGTTATCGCTGAGTACTGTTTGCGGAGGCCACTGATTGGACCACTACTGGGCTGGCCATCCTGGTCAGAGATTCTTAGATTCTTTATTATAGATACTGAGCACCTGGCATAAGAAGGCATTTAGACTTTGGATTTTTCAGTCTTTGAAAATTTCCCTTCATGGGACATGCAAAGTCATTATTCACTCATTCATGCAGCAAACATTCATTAAGTAAAACAGAATAATATTAAGTTCTTTTGAGATACACGCACAAAATTGCCTGTAAACTCTAAATTTCCAGAGATCTTACTGGATCACTGTTTATGTTAATTAATATTCATTCAACATTTATGTATAGAGTACCCTACTATGAGCCAACTCTATCCTGGGTGCTGGGATACAGCCACGAGTAAGGCATGAAGATCCCTGCCCTCACAGAACTTGCATTCTAGTGGGGAGAGACAGACCTTAAATATGGGAACAAATAAAATAATTTTATGTAGTGGTAAGATCAGTGAAGAAATAAAATAGGGTAATGGGTCAGGGTTATGAGTTTATTTTATCCTAATTGCAAAGAGCAGTAATCAAAGAGTATTAAGCCAGGGGAGTGGGGTAATCTGAATAATCAGTACCTTTCTTTGTTCCCTCAAACAGGATCTGAGGTCATTGCTCTGGGAGATTCTTGGGTTAGCAGGGTCTGTGTCCAGAAGCTTCCATTGACCTCAGAGCAGGCCTTGGGGACAATGATAAAGGAGCCAAAGCCTGGGTATATGACTTTCCCTTATTTTGCCTTTTCTTAGTTACTCAATCTATGCTTTATCTAATCGTGGCCCTGCAAATAATTAAAATAATAAAAATGAGAACAATAATAGCAGTGAAAAGGCAATAATAGCAAACTTTTACAAAATGAATCCTTGCCATATGCCTGATAGTGAGCAAATTTCTGTATGGTATTTAGCTCATTAAAGCTTCAATATGTGGAAACTATCATTATGTTGATTTTATGGACAAGAAAACTAAGGGCAGAGATTAAGTAGTTTTTTCAAGGTCAAATCCTTAATTTAATGCTGGTGCTAGGATTTGAAACCAAAACCTGTCTGTGTTCAAGGTCTATGCTGTTAACCTCTATGCTAATTTGATAAATCAATAGTGTCAATATGTTAATAGAGGAGGCTTGAATCCTACGGTTCCCACTTAAGGGAAGTGGGAAGAAGGAAGGCGTAAACACAGTGTCTGCTACATGGGTATCATGTAGCTCATCTTCAGGGTTAGGAAATGGAGATTCAGACATGCTCAATCACTTGACTAGGGGCTTCCAGAAGTTGGCCATTGGCCTGTGTGAAGGTGGCCACAGCAGAGGCTTAGGGTAGGCCTACCTGGGAATTGAGTGTGCCTTTGTGGATGTTAAGGGTGCTCTCAAGAGAGCCAGGCCGAGAGCCTGAACTGACTTCGGCCCCTGGGTGGGTTGCCCTTGGTCATTAGTAGTCTCCTCTAGGGGTCTTTTGGGGTCCTGGGAGGGCCAGAGCATAGTGGAATCTGCTGGCACACCCTCTCTTTCTTGAAGAAGCTCCAGTGGTCATGGTGACAGGGCTCTCCTGCCCATGGTGGACAAAGGGCTCAGGGAACTGCTAAGGACTTTGTGTTCTGGGTGCCTGAGGGGCAGTGGTTCACTGTCCAAGCATGCGCTGCCATGGATGGGTATAGCTCCAGGCAGGGCCCTCTGCCTCCACAGGCATCATTCTCTTCTACCTATTTGTAGCTGATGTGCACTTTTGATGGAGTCCAAGCTGTCAAATGGCTCTTCTGATGACGTGAGCACATGACGCAAATAGAGCTTTTATGTTTGAGATGAATATGTTTAACTGGATGTGAAATCTATTCACATTGTCACAAGAAACTTCCACTTAGATTTATCAGTGAAAGAAAAGGGAGTGATCTTACATTCCTAAAACATAATTTCAACGATGTCATTTTTTTGAATAATTGTAAGAAACAGTTTTACATTTTTTTATGCTTCTATGAATTTGTATGAAACCTTGTGCGAATATTTTTATCATTGTTGACCATCAAGAATTTAAGAAGATTATTATTAAATTGCCTTGATCAGGAATTGAGTCTTGTTTATAGAAACAACTTCAAATTTCCTGTTAAAATTTATAAAGGTATTTTATTTGGAAGTTTTATATACATTCGCACTTGTTATCTTCCATGCCATTTTATGTTTTAACTTTCTTAAATTTACGCAATAAATAAATGTAATAATTTTTCCTCCAGTCCCATACAGATGTACCCACCCACTAAACTTCTCATTTACTCTAGTGCCAAATGTTTTCATTTTTTATTGGTGGCATGACATGAAACAAGTTGGGTGGTATTGTGGGTCAGTATGCTTATGAGCTTCCTGCTGGAGTGGTTCTGGCTGGATTGATTAGGATGAAGGGACCAGCTTAGGGTCAAGTACACTAAGTCAGCCACCAAAGAGAGCAACCAGAAATCAAGATCAAATTAGGGCCAGGTAGATGGAGTTCAGGGGTGGGGAAAGGGGACTTGGCAAATAGAATTGGGAAAGGACAACAACGAATTCCATGGTGAAAGAGGATGCTGACGATGGGTTCTTAGCCAGGACTAGTTTAGGAGTATGGCATTCTAATACCTGATACACCTGGCAGAGGTAGAATTTTGGGGAGGAGAAGAAGTGGCAGGAAAATGCCCAGCGGGGAGGGTGAGGCAAAACACTGACAACACCATCAAAGTTGTGTTGTGAGCTGCAAAGAAGCAAAGCAAGGCCGAGCTCATCAGATACCATGAGTTAAGAGGGAGCTCCTGTGGTGTGCCCGGTGAATAGGATGGAGTTGGTCCTGCTCTCGGGGAACTGCAGACCAGGGATGGTTGGAAAATCAAATTCTCTAGGCAACTAAAGAAGACTGCTTTCAGCCCCCGACAGTGTGGACAGAAAGATGCACCCTGGAGATCCCTGGTGTGGCTGACATGGTTAAAGTGATTCCTTAGCTCCACCCCCAGGCAACACAGGTAAGCTTCTGTGTCCAAGAGCTATGACTCACATCTGGGCTTTTGTGGAGAATCAACCCAGTCCTCTTCAACTAGAATCCATGCCCAAGCAGGCTTTTATCCTAGCTCTATTCAGTTGCACAGGCAGTGGGATAGTGGGTGTCCCCTCATGGTTGGTCTATTATATAACTTAGCCATCTGTATCAGTTAGCCTTTGCTGCATAACAAATGACTCCAAAAACTTTTTAGCTCACAGTTTTGTGGAGAGTTGTTATTCTGACCTAGTCTGGTCTTCACTGCGTTTGCTTATGTGTCTGTGGTCAGTTGGTGGGTCAGCTGGGACCTGGCTGGTTCTGTGTGGTTCTACATGTCTGGCTATTGGCTGGGACACTGGGATGATTGGATGGGGTGCCTTTCACTCTAGTAGGTTAGCCTGGGCTCATTCATGTAGTGGCAGGAAGCCAAGAACAATAAGAGAACAAGCTCCATTTAAGTGCTTTTCAAATCTCTGCTTGGGTCACATTTGCTTCTGTCTCATTCCCTGCACCAGAATCAGTGTAGGAGAGGGACAGTAAAACCAACAATATATGTGAACAAATTGAGTTATTACTGAAATTACATCACCACCCCATCATTTCAATTCATGTTTGTAAAGAAGGATTTACTTAGGAGGCAGTTCTTACCAGGAAGGCTAGTGGAAGGGATCCAAGCAGGTGCTAGCTCTTGATAATGCAGATGACTTTAAAGTCTTTCCCCAAACTTCCATTCCTCTATTTTAACTGACTTCTGATTTTGGGCACTTTGAGCATTGTATTGGAGGACAGCCTGCAAATACTACTATTCTCTCTACTTCTCTGGGCTACTTTCTTCCTTCTAGATAGAATGTATTCTTCTAATACTGTTTGTGTTCAAAAGCCAATCATTTCTCCAAGCAGACTTCATTCCTTCCATATTTCAGATGTATGATGGTCTTTTCCTTTTACAGTTAATAGCGTATTTCTCCAAATAATGATGCTGTGACTCAGGATGAGGCTACCGGGTAAAGAGTTTTCTCTGGAATGTTTACATGGACATTGTGCTGGGCTTGCTAATCTTAGTGTGCAGGCATAGTTTCTTTGGAAAAATGATTATCCCAGTTTGGGAACTGGAATGGATAGTTTATTATATATGCCAACGTTAATGGTATTTTTATAGCAACAAAACATATTTTGAACCCAAGCATTCCTCTTTGTTCCAGAATCTTATCAATAATTATTTTGGCCAAGGTTTAGTACAAAAGATTGATTTTCTGTTTATTCCTTTGGCGTTTATATGATTGTATATTTGTACTGTTGTGCTGAATACGGTTACTTATACATATGCACATGAATAAAATATGTTTAATAAGCATGCATAAAATATATGAACTTGGAAACTGTTCCTAGGTGGAACATTATAGTCTTGGTTGAAATATCTAAGTGACTTCCTAAAGAAGTCATTAGTTCCACTACAGTGTATTTTGTTCCTGCCTGCATAGGAGGTCACACTACACACAACAGTGACTCCTAATTTTTGTTGTTGTTTTACAAGTCCCCTGAGAAGTCTAGTAACTTTTATGTACAGGACAGAACAAATTAAAAAACAACAAACTATTGGGTTGGTTCCTAGAGGGGCAGTCAGGCCTTTGGATTTGATTATTTTCTTATGGTGGAAGACCTTTAAAATGAAGAAATATGGCACCCTGGTAGATTGCAAATACGCTCCCTATCATCAGTCCCTCTGTGTGTCTATGTCCTGCACAAAATGACTTTGTAACTCTTCTCATCAAGAGATGAAGTGTATTTCCCCACTTCTGAATCAGGGCTGACCTTGAGATTTGCTTTGCCAATAGAATTTGGTAGAAATGACTGTTGCTCGTTTTGAAGGTCAGCCTTAAAAGATCTTTTGCACTCACCTCTCTCGGCATCCCGTCCTTTACCAATGTCATCAAGCCCGAGCCAGCTTGATGGAGAATGAGAAGTGATCTGAACAGAACCGAGTGAGTCTGGATTTCTTAGACAAGGCCACCAAATAGCAAGAAAACTCTCCCCAGAAGCTGACTGCAGATATCTGAGTGGACACAGTTGAGATAAGCGACCCCTGGCTTATCTGATAGATTTTACAAAGGAAGCTATGAAAGGAACCTGGTGGCTGGATATCAGGGCTGGATAAGATGTAAGAGCTCAACTTGCCTTCTTTTTATGAATGAAAACAGGGAGATTTGTTCTGTGACGCAGAGAAATGGGTCAGATGGGAGGGCTCGAGTCTGACTAGGATGGGGGCTGATGCCTTCAACCTGGAGTCTCTTGTCTGTGCACTGAGAACTGACCATCTTCAGGAGATCTGTTCCATGGGTGGTTGGCAGTGGAGGGTGGGGATCTAGCTGAGAATGGGACTGGAGGTGGTTACCCAATAGTGGTCAGCAGAGGCACTTGAACTGGTTCCTACATCGCTACTAGAGTCAGATTGCTAAGTGACAGTATGTGCTTAAAAGGGGTGAGAACAGTGTTTATTTGCAAAACTTTCATTCACTGCTTATTACACGTCAGACATGCTGAATACTTTGCATGCACTATCTTGCTTCATCTTCATCCAAATCACTACCCTATAATGCAGCACACCAGAGAAGAAAAAAGAATGGCTGGAAAGAGGGAAAGATTCAAAGTGGAGAGTCCTCATTCAGGGATGGGTTGAGTGGTTGAGAGGACTATAACTGTGTCACCTTGGGCAGCTACACCTCTTAGAGGCTCCATTTTCTCAGCTGTAAGATAAGGATGGTGGTTATAATCCCTGTGCTTGTTATTTATTGTTGCTTGTTATCATATGTTGCATCTTATTATTACTCACAACTTGAAAGACATACTCATTCGTTGTATTTGTGAATCTGCAATTTGGGCAGGGCCAGGTGGGGACAATTTGTCTCTGCTTCAGAAGGTCTGGGGCCTGTGTTGGGATGGCTTGAAGGCCTGGGGCTGGCCAGGCATCCCTTCTGCAGGAAGTCTTGGGGCCTCTTGATGTGTGCTCTCTCCATCATGGCAATTCAGAGTTCCAAGAGCAGGTGTTGTAGAGGCTGCCGGTCTGTTAAGGCGGAGTTCTTGAAGCTGGCACCCCTGCACTTCTGCTATATTCTCTTGGTCAAAGGAAAGGAGACAGACCCCACCTCTCAATGGAGGGGCCCTCTGTAACTGCCATTCATAGCATTGTTGAAGATTAAATAAGGTAAATAACACAAAGGGCTTAGCATACCACCTGGACCATCTTAATAGCTCAATAAATGGTAGCTCTTGTCATTATTAGAGGTAGCAGCAGAATGATCAGAGAGATAGTACAGATTGAGTAAAGGTGCTGTGATTTCATGACTAAGAGGCCATTGGTGATTTTATAGAGACAGTGGTGGCCTTGCTTTTGTGGGCAGTTAGTGTGCAGGAGGTAAGGAGGGAAGGGAGTGGGTGGTGACTCCAGGAAGGCAGCCCACAGGCTTGAGAAGTTCAACTGCAGCAGGACAGAGAGAAATTGGAGAGTAGCTGCGGGTGGGCAGATGATTGCTCTCCCAGGGTGGCGCCTCAGGTGCGGGGGTGGCACGAAGTGGGGAGGAAGCATGTGTGAAGAACAGGAGGAGAGAAAGGTGCTTGCAGGAGGAAGAGGGGCTGAGGCAGAGAGTCTGAGAGCAATCGTGTGGCTATGTGTATATTTTAAAGGCCACATTTATTCTAGGCAAGCTGCTTATTTGAGATTTGCACGCAAGTGAAAACAACCTGGCCATACATTCCTTAGAGGAGGAGGGACGGGTCTGCAGTCCTCATTTCAGTTTTGGTGGACTTGCAGACACCCAGGCCAGACCAAAGGCAAAGCTTAAACTGGGAGGTGGTCTGGACTGGTGGAGAGGGAAGTTTTTGGTGTCGGTGTTTGGGTATGTCAATTGTAGATTTAAGAGCAGAAGGTGACTCACAACTAGAGTGATCTGAGGCCAAGGCCACATCAGGAGTAGTTTTGGAGGCACTGAGAATGAAAATGTTTATGGCTCTCTCCTCACCCCCATGTAATTTAATAAAGTAAAAATTAAATTATAAAGTTAGTGTTAAGTAGTCAAGCAAGATTCTGTTTTCCCATGATGCTTGATATTGCCTTTGAAATAGAAATTGTAAATGGTTTTAAAAATAAAATTTGGTGCCTTTGCTTGGTGGGAGTAAGTCTGGGCTTGGCTGGCCTAGAGGGATAGCCTGGCATGTGTGTGAGGCCCACTGTCCCCAGTGCCATTCCCAGGAAGCCACTGGCCCTGAAATTCCTGCCTTGCAGACTCAGCTTTTTAGGTTAGGATTCCTCCAGCTCCCCAAACCCTTGGGTAGACCCAGTCTTGCCCAGCCACCTGCTGTGCTGTTTGAATATCCCTGGGAGATTCCCCCCCCCCTTTTTTTTTTTCTGACCTGGGCTTTATCAGGGCAGGGAAGTTTTTGGTTTGTTTGTTCCTAGCTGTATTCCCAAGCCTAGCCTAGTGGCTGGCATGTGGTTGGCATTTGATCACTGTTGTGCCAATGTGAGAACGAAGGGAGCATCATAAGGAAGACGGGTGCATAAGGAGAGAGCTGAGAGCAAACCGTGGGTGGCTTACACATTTGTAAGTGGCTCTGCGAGGAAAGACTGAAGTAGTTCAGATAAAAGATGGCCAGTTCCTTAAAAAAAATGATTTCCATGTCCAAGGGCTGAAATCTGGGGGAAAAGAAGGGTTTGTGTCATGGATCCTGAGTAGGTTGTTCCCCCCCCCCCCAAAAAAAAACACCCCAAAAAACTGACAAGTCTATATTTATATTTGAAATGCAGAGTGAAACTCTAGCCCTTTACACAAGTAGAATGCATTTGCTTATGCACAGGCCATATGGGACTTTGGAGTGGGTGTTCACAGCACCAAAATAAACTCCCCGGATTCACAGCCTTGAGCAGCAGTAAGACTGGAGCAAAGTTTCTCTTTCACCTTAAAAGACTTGAATTTATTTAAAACAATTAGAAACAGAGTGGGCTTTTCCCATTACAAAACCTGTGCAGGCCTATTATAGAAAATAGGGAAAGCACAGAAAAGGGAAGAGTCTTGGTAAGTAAACTTTGCAGAGCGTAGGCAGCGTGCTGGTTGGTGGCTGCAGGGAAGGCTCTAGAGACAGTGGGAGACCAGACCCAGGGACATTTCTGGGGTGGTCTTGAGAGGTGGGCTGTGGCGGGGCCACCTCTGTCTTTGGAGGCTGCAGGTCCTATTTTGGGCTGGGGGTGGGGTCTGTACCATCAACCTGTCCCTGTAGCTTCACATTACAGTACTTGAGTTACTGTGACCCCCAGAAGAAGACTTGGTCTCTCCTTGGGGGAGGAGAAACAGACTGCTGTTCTGCAAGGACCAGCTGTTTTCTCCAACACCAGCAGCTTCCGGAGGGTGTGCAGGGACCACAGAGGACAGGGAAGCTCAACTCAACCCTGAAGGCCAAGAGGGCTCATTCTTCCATCCAATAACTGGTGAGAGGGGCCCTCCTCCCCATTGCGAGGCCTGCACTGGGCAGACAGTGGCGAGTGAATAGGTGTGAGGCTTGCCCTCAAGGACCTTACAGTTTAGTTTATATCAGCTTAGTTGATTTGTGTCCTCAGACTTGTCTGAGATAATATGATCATAGGACTTTGGAAAAGACTGCAGTCCTACCCAAACTATTTTTTGGGAAGGGGGGTTGTACTCATCTTCACTGACCTGCTCCAGATGTGTGGGGTGGGAAGGAAGCAGCATGGAACCTCCACGGAGGAGGGTGATGGATGCAGACCTAGCCATCCCCTCCCTGGTAGCGATGAGGGAGGTGGGGAGAGCTGGTCCCAGCAACATGGTGGTGAGGTTCAGACCCTTTGTGTCTCCTCAGTGATCCTCCCTCCACAGCCCTCTGAGGCTGTCGGTGTCCTGGTTGTACCTCCTCCTTTCTTCTTTGCAGCACTTGAATCAGGAAGCTTTGGGACTTACCAGGAAGGAGCTAGTGACAGCTTAAGCTGGTGCCCTAGCCACAGGATTTCTCTCCCAAGAAAGATCTAAGCCTGAGTCATAGGAACACACACCTTAGCTGGCTTCTCAGATAGTGGTTAAGAGAGGAATTTTTGGGGGGAACAGCTTGTTTGTAGGAGAACCCTGGATGTAAAAGGTAGAGCCCTATGGGGTAAATGCTCCTGATAACATACATATTGTCTTAGAGATTCGGCCCCAAAGAGGCATTGCAGGACTCTCTGAGTTCTTTCTCCCTTCACAGCACATGGCTCTGCAGAGACAGCTGTGGCTAACACAACCCCTTGGCTAGGATCTCCTTACACGACTCTAATTTCAAATGGTCTGTCTCATCATCCATGCAAACCATTGTTTTAGAAGCACTGCCATTTTGACATCTCCATATTACGTTAGGTGTTGTCTTCATACCTAGAAGTAATTGAAAACTCTTTTGTCCATTTATGATCTAAAGAGTGTGGAGAAATCCAGCTACTGGATTTCTCGATTTGTAGCACTCTGTGGAAGCACTCTGAGCGCTGGATAAGGAAGGGCCATTTGCTGTGAAGCGTAAGTTCTGTTTATTCAGAACAGCTCCAACTTCACATATTCCATTCCCAGAGTCAAACCCACAGGTTCTGGATTTTGTTTTGGAAACTATATCTCCGTAGCTGGGAGGCGGTTAGTTTTCCGGAGGGACGGGGACTTGGCCCCTGTTTCAGGCTCCCTAGGGAAAATGAAAGGCAGTAGTGCGTCCACTCCAGAAATTGCTGTGAGATTTCACACAGGGAAAGTGAGACTTGGCCTTTTCATCTCTTACCTCTTCTGCTATCGTCACTGCATCCCTGTCTTCCAAGGACAGAGGTTTTGGTGAGACTGCAGTGCAGCAGTGGGTTCAATTCAGACACTGATTGAGGGAATGAAATGGGACGCAGGTACCAGCCAGGTTCGGATTCAATCCTGGGGTTGTTTCCCTGGGAAGGAAGATCCCTTACTTGCCAGTTTGTCAGCTCTCTCTTGGGTGTGGGTTCTCTCCTCGTGCTGGCGGCCTGTGCAGGCATTGGGCTGACCTTCATTAATCTGTAGATCCATTTCTGGCCTCGTGTCCATTTTGGAAATTCTATGAATCTGTCAGGACGTTCAGTATTCTCCACATCTTATTTTAGTTTTACAAGTATTTTCCTGGCAAATTTATTATGTAAGTATTTTTACAATACAAGTTGAAGAATGTTTTAAAAATTAAAGAAATAAAAACAGTACAATTGCTGTTACCAAACATTATCATCACTCTTCTGTATATTCTTCTAGTAACTTTTTATGTATGTGGGTTTTTGTTAACTTTAAAAACACAGTTTTATGTCTACAGTACATGCAATTGTCATTTAACCTTTTTACTAGACAGTAAAACATAATTAGTAATTGATATTTGTTATTGACTATTCTTGATTACCAGTCATTATGTGGCAGTACTTTACTTAAATATTCCTCTACTGAGGGTCATTCAAGTTGTTTCTAGGTTATCATTATTATAAAGAACATGTAGAAAATGTCTTTGTGCACATCATTTCATGACATTTAGGATGATATTTTAAAGGATATATTCCTAGAGCTAAATTTTTGATATTTCTGGGTTATAGGTGCTTTACTGATGTTTTAAACATTTTTTTTTTAAAAAATCTGTTTAACAATTCATAATTCCTACTGTAAAAGTTTTTTTTAAAAATAAATCTTTATTATTGAAAGTCTTACATATGTCCTTCCCTCTCCCGCCTTCAAGTCACTCCTGATACGAATCATGGTCATCGAGATCAGCTGCAGTGAGAGGAACACCATCCGCTGTACCCAATGGTGGTTCTGTCATAAAATAGTTGGGATCATTTTCGGGTGTTGCTTCTCTTGAATGTTGAGGTGGCATGGACTCTCCCCCAGTTACTTGACCGGAGCTCTCCAAGCTTCAAGAGCATCCGCTTCATGTCCTCACTGCAGGCCACGTACAGGGCGATATTTTCAATCCTCTGGATAACTTCGTCCATGTCCTTTGTTCCTTGTCCCTTTCAGGCATCTTCCAATGCCGGCCCTGTCAACTTCAGGAATTTTACTGCACAAATTAGGTTATCGTCCACAGGGTTAGAAAAGATGGCGTCCAGCAACCCCCGAAGAAAAGGCTGAAGAATAGCTGTTTGAACCTGTCCCTTTGCTCTTTTGATCTTCAGCGAAAGATAAAGTTCTCCTTGAAAAGAGCACGAGCCCATGGAATCGTCTCCGAGTTGCTTCATCCTCCTCGGCAGCTTGATCTCTAAGGTCATATTCAGTCTGACATCTTCGAAGGAGCACTTGGCAGAAGCTGCCCCTCTGTGAGCTAATGGTCAGGTGACAGGACAGGTACCTACACAGGCGAGCTCCCACGCATGGAACTTTGGCATGGACGTGGCCTGTTGATAGATGAGGTCCACAAGTTCTTGCAAAGCCTCGTCCGTGGAGACCCGGCCACTCGGGGTCTGTGCAAACTGTTCCATGTCAGTTTCAAAACTGCCAGGTTGCTCTGTCAGATGTTTCAAGAAATCCCCAACAAATACAGACAGAGGGAGGTCACCCTCGCAGGGTCCCTGATGGCTCCTCAACCGTTTCCTCAGATCAAAGTAGAGCTCAGGGACCTCGCAATCGGAATGAATATCCGGCGTCTCCAGCTGCACAGCCTGGCTCCTGCTCAGGGCGCCCTTCACCTCCTGCATCACCTTCTGGGCGGAGCCCTGGCATCGCTCCTCCAGCTCCAGGGTGTGACTCTCAAGCTCCTGGCCCTGCTGGCCCAGGTTGGCCTCACTGTCCCTCTGTCTCTGCAGAGTGTGCTCTTTCTCGCTCTCCAGTCTCCACAGGTACGACCTCTCCTCCTCCCTCAGGAAGCTGTGCAGGTTCTGGAAGGTCACCTGGATTTTCTGTCTCTGAGCCTTTATCGTCTCATTCCACTGGGCTGTCTGCTTCGCCATGAATGCTTTCTGGTTCTTGCATTCCTCTTCCAATTGCCTCAGTTTCCCCACCACTTCCTGGAGCTTTTCCTTGTAGCTGGGGCCCGTGTCCTCCAGGAGCGCAGTGGTGTGGCCCTTGTGCCGCGGGTGGCCCTCCGAGCGCCAGCAGATGAGCTGGCCCTTGTCCTCGCAGAACAGGTGCAGCCGCTCCCCGTGCTCCTGGCAGGACAGGTCCTGCTCCTGCTCCTGCTCCTGCTCCTGTTCCTTCTCCTGCTCCTGCTCCAGAGGGCGGTGATGAGGACGCCCAGCTGCTGGTTGGGCTGCAGGCTGCCTCTCTGGAAGGGAGCCCGGCACCGGGGCAGGAGAAGGTCTCCGCTCAGCCGCAAGGAGGGGGAGGCCCATGAAGCCCAGCAGGCAGGCCTGGCAGTAGCTGTGGCCGCAGGCAGGCAGATGGAGCAGGTGGCCTCCTCCTGGATCTTCTTGCTGGTGGTGGCCGACGCCATGCCTCTGCTGAAAAGCTGCAATGCCGGACCCAGAGGTTCCCCACAGCGATGGTGGAACACCCGCGCTTCCTGTGGACGCTCTGCTGCCACGGCCCCCACGGGCCTTGAGGTCTAACCTGGGCCACCACCGATGTCAAGCACTGGCTGGAGGGAGTCGCCTGGAGCAGCCACTTCCCAAGTCCTGTAAAAGTTTTTTAAAGACAAAGAATCACTGTGACATAGAACTCCATGACTAAATATGTCAAGACATTTATTGCTCATTCATCCTTGTGTTGGACAAATTCCTTCTGAAGAGAACTTTGGCCCTGCCTGCAGGTGTTCTCATGACCCCGTGCAAAGCAGAGATGGGGTCTTTCCTTAACTGGGTGGCTCTTCTTGGAAACTCCAAGCCCTCCTGCATGTCAACTGATGTCAATTCACAAACACCATTTGCTCTCCAGCTATGTGCCAGAGAATGTAACTGGAAATTCTTCGGCCCTACTCTGGTCAAAGGTGTGGTGTAAACTATAACCTTCTGAGAATTGCTTGGAGGATATTGTCATGGACTTGATGTTTATGTTGAAGCCCTAACTCCCAATATGATGGTCTTTGGAGGCGGGGCCTTTGGGAGGTGATTACAATTAGATGAGGCCATGAGTAGCGTTCCCTGATGGAATTAGTGCCCTTATAAGAAGAGGAAGTGACCCTAGAGCTCGCTTCCTCTCCCATGTGAGGTACAGTGAGAAGACAGTCATCTGCAAGCCAGGAAGGGGACTCTCACCAAGAACCAAATCTGCCAGCTTTTTGATCTCAGACCTCTCAGCTCTCAGACCTATAAGAAAAAAATGTCCATTGTTCAACCAGCTCAGGCTGTTATGTTATAGCAGCCTGAGCTGGTTAAGACAGACATGTAGGCCTTCCACTCTTTTAGGCCTTCTCTATTTTATCCTCAGATCTGGCTGGATCACCAGAGCTTGGCCCAACTTGCCTGGGCCCTTTAAAATGACCTTTTCTGAACTGTGTTTGGAATGTGGCTCTGAGCCTCCTGGGAAGTGGGCCTGCTCTAGGACCTGGCAGGACAGGGTGCCCTCTGTAGCGCTCCTCTGCCACCTCACACAATGCCCTTCGCCAGGCCTGTTTGCAGACCACAGTCCCAGGGCCAGCCTGTCTTCTTCTCGGGCACCTTGTTTATTATTGACAATATACAGTGGTGTTTAACTAGCCAAAGTTCTTCCCAAAGTCAAATTATTAGTTTATCCTCAGTAATCAGCAGTCTGGATTACCCAATAGGCAGTTCAAATTCATGGTTAGGTGCCCCAAACATTAATTGCTATCCTTTTTCATTTTCAATATACCCATGGAGAATTTTACTAGCAGGGAATCTAGATAAAAAGCTATTTTAATTTCAATGCAGATGTATGTTTTGTGTTTGGTCTAATATTGCTTTTGCCTGAATTGCCTATAAGGGGATGGGGGCCTCTAAAGGCCTTAATCTGGCTTGACATCATGGACACTTAAAAAAAAAATTATAGCTTTCAGAGAGGAAGGGAAAGGGAGAAAGAGATAGAACCTGCTTCTGTGAGCAGCTGGTTCCATTGGCTGATCAATGATGAGAGAGAATCATTGATCGACTGCCTCCTGCTCACCTTCTACTGGGGATCGAGCCCTCAACCTGGCATGTACCTCGACCAGGTATTAAACCATGACCTCCTGGTTCATAGGTTGACACTCAGCCACTGAGCTACACTGGCTGGGCCATGGCCACTTTTTTGGGGATTCACCTAACATCTGCCTTTATTTATATTGTCTTAATTTTGCCATACATTGTTTATTTATGTAGTTTGACTTGCTGAATGTAAGTCACCTTCAGTAAGTTTGGGTATTAGATGGGCTATAAGCATAATGATCCATAAATAAAAATGTAATTTATTGGGTCAACAATGTGAATGTTTTTGAGGCTGTTGGTACATGCTTCCATTAACTTCTTTCCCTCATTACTTCTTGGAGCTGTCATCCGTTTTATCTGATACTAACATGAGCAGCCATTAGTGAGCTGGTACCAATGGGTCTACAAAACTTTTAGCAATGAAATAAGTGGGTTAGTGTTCACTTGCTTGGACGTCTCAGTAAATGTAAGAACAATTTTTAAATTTTTATCCAACTTTCTCTTTGGTGGAGGTTGGGTTATCTGGGAAGCTAACCCTGAGATTGACTTAGTGTTAAGGAGGATTTTTAAGAAGTACTCTTGGGATCCACACCCGTGGAAGGGGGGGGAAGGAGACAGGACTGGGCAGAGGGAGGATCTGGGCAGTGATGCCATCTCAATGAAGTCCTCAATGATGATTCCACAGGGAGCTCTGAGCTGGGATGGTCCTTCAGAGTTGTCCCAAGTTGGAGTGAGAAGGCCTAGGAGGATCAGCCAATGGAACCAGTTGCTCACAGAGCAGGTGTGACCTTGGGCAAGGCAATGGTCACAGGGGGCTGACAGCTGAGGGTAGTCTGGCAGGAGCACCTTAGCAGGTTGGGAAGTGCTGTTAGTCTTATAGGGGATCTGGACATTGTACCACTATGTCCATCACACTCACATTGACGATGGAAGCCTTTAGGCATTACCTGATTGGGGGCATTGCTAGGCCTGTGGGTGTGTCTTTGCAAGAGAATTTAGCCAGCAGTTTATTTTTTAGCTTGAATTTCTGAATTATTTTCCCTTTCATCAGCACTTGGTACCATTGCCACCTGTGATTTAGGAAATCCGAGTCGTGGTTAGCCTTCTAATTTTATAATTACCTTTACAGAATAATAACCCTATCCAGGTGTTTTGTAACACAAAACAGCAAGGGAAATTAATTTCAATTAGAAGGGGAAAAATACAAATTGAAGTGGAATTGTGGAAAGAAGAAAAGCCCAACATGCATTTCTTTAGTGTATTTCATACAGGTAATTAAATCCCTGCCATGTGACTGAGCCATTGGCAGTGGTGCCCCTTAAAGACCAACATTAAAAAAAAATACACGACTCTGTGGCATATGGAGCTCTTCTGGCTGCCCCACATACGCCTGGAAATACAAGGGGTGGAGAGAGAGGAAGGCTGGCGGGAGACTCCAGGGAGATAATAGAGACACAGGGAAGCATTCTTCTTTTGTGTTTTCACACTTAAATTATTTTTGGCATGAGACCGAGCCTTGTAATAACACTTTCATGTTCGTTTCCAGCATTTTGAAGAGATATTGAGGGAATTGAAGGCAAATGGGGACCTACGGGTTTTTATTGCAGAAGAAATTATAAGGGCTATTCTTGTCCTCTCCTCTCTCCCTTGAGTGAGGAAATCATGGACCCGGATTTCTCTGGCTGAGTTGGCTGATTTCAGAGGAGATAGCTTGTCCCTGGACATAAGGGGCCCTCCCTTGGGAGCTGGCAAAGCTGGCAGGCAGCAAGAGAGAGACCAGTGCAGAAAGGAAAAAGGAATGGGGAAGGGAGGACCTTCTATTTTCTCAGCCAAGACCCACATCACCAAGAAGCAGCCGGTCCTGGGCTTCTGGAAAGGGCAGTGTAGTGTGGGGAGTATGCCCAAGGCTTTGGCCCTGCCAAATATTCCCAATGAGCTGACCCCACTTATAGACAGAATAGTCAGGACCACTCAGCATGGCCCAGGCCCGCTGGAGATGTTTCCTGAAGCAGTTAAGTCTCCGCACTGCCTCCAAAAACAAGTACACAGTCTTCTTCCCAAAAGAATTTTTCTGACTTTCCTGTTCTAGTGTGAGATAGGAAACTGAAAATTATTGATCAGATTTATTCTTCTGGATCTCCTCCACATGCTCCATTCTAACATTAGCTCATCCATAATGAAGGGAGAGCCTCACGGGGAAAGTGGCATTCAGGGTACAAAGAACCTGGCTTCTCTAACCCCATGGTCAGTCCTGACAGCTGGCGGGGGGGCAGCTCTGCAGAGGCACACACGTTTAAGTCATGCAGGGGAAGAGCCCGTTAGTGGAAGTGTTTTGTGTTGACTTGAGCTTCCTCACAATGAAAGGGGCAGGAAGCCCAATTATGGATCTCTGTAGAGTCCTACAATTTTGATTCTTCTTATTTTTAAAAATATTTTTTATTGATTTCAGAGAGAAAAAGAGAGGGAAAGAGAAACATCAATGATGAGAGAGAATCAGTGATTGGCTGCCTCATGTACGCCCCTCACTGGGGATCGAGCCTGCAACCTGGGCATGTGCCCCGACCAGGAATTGAACCATGACCTCTGGTTCATAGGTCCAGGCTCAATCACTGACCACACCTGCCAGGTGATGCTTAATATTATTACTGAATGAGTTTAAGATGATAGATTCACCTTTTTGAAGAAACCTGCCAAAGATCACACAGGAGGCCCCTGATCTCCCAACTTTGTGTTGGATGAGGTTTGTAACCTCTTCCTCAGGACTAATTTTATAAAAACTTCTAGAAACAACGCAACCAGAGTTTTCTGTTTTATTGGTTCCTATTTATTATTTTCTCCCTTCTTTATATCTTTATTTTATTTTTCTGTCTTTAGTTGCACTGAAGCTCATTAATTTTTAATTTCCCCCATTTCTAATATACACTTTAGAAGATTATGAAATTTCCTTTACATACTACTTTACCTTCTGTAATTTTTGATATGCAATATTTTTGTCACTGTTTTTTCTAAAGATTTTAGTATGTATATTATGATTGTCCTTTGACCCAAAACATACTTAAAGGTGTGTTTTAAAAGTTTTAAATATATGGCCGAAACCGGTTTGGCTCAGTGGATAGAGCGTCGGCCTGCGGACTGAAAGGTCCCAGGTTCCATTCTGGTCAAGGGCATGTACCTGGGTTGCGGGCATATCCCCAGTGGGAGATATGCAGGAGGCAGCTGATAGATGTTTCTCTCTCATCGATGTTTCTGACTCTCTGTGTCTCTCCCTTCCTCTCTGTAAAAAAATCAATAAAATATAAAAAAATAAAATAAAAAAATAAAAGTTTTAAATATATGGCCATTTGAGGTTATCTTTTTGTTACTAATTTCTAATTTAATTATACTGTAGTCAGTGATCATGGCTTCTATGCTATTCATTCTCTAGGATTCATAGCAAATTGCTTTGCAACCTTTTCATGTGATCTATTTTTATAAATGTTTCATGCTGCTTGTAAAAAATGTGTATTCTCTAATTGTTGTGAATGGCATTTTATATAGAGCCATTAGATTAAGTATTTTAATAGTGTTCTATATCTTCACTAATTTTTTATTTGCTTAATTAGATACTGAGACATGCACATTAAAATTTCTATTATGATTGTAGATTTGCTAATTTTTCTTTGCAATTTAGTACATGTGTGCTTCATCAATTTCGAAGCTGTGCTGCTAGGAAAAAAAAAAAAGCACAGTTTAGACACTGGAACCAGACTGCCTGGGTTTGAATCACAGGCTATGTCATTGGCTAGCTCCGAATCTTGGCAAAATCATTTATTCCCTGTAATTCAGTTTACTCATCTGTAGAATGGGTTATGCCCTGGGGATCTTTGTGAAGATTAAGTGTATTAATATGTATATAAAAAGCTCTTAGGCCCTAACCGGTTTGGCTCAGTGGATAGAGCGTCGGCCTGTGGACTGAAAGGTCCCAGGTTGATTCCAGTCAAGGGCATGTACCTTGGTTGCGGGCACATCCCCAGTAGGAGGTGTGCAGGAGGCAGCTGATCGATGTTTCTAACTCTATCCCTCTCTCTCTTTCTCTCTGTAAAAAATCAATAAAATATATTTTTTAAAAAAAGCTCATAGAACAGTGTCTGACACATAGCAAGTGCTCCATAAGTGTGAGTTATTCTTACTGGTGAATTCCCTTTTTATCTCTAGATAGTGACTCTATCTCTTTATCTCTGCCTCTATCTCTATCTCTGCTTATATCTATATCTTCATCTATAGTTACCTATCTCTATATCTGTATTTTTTTTTGTTTAATCTGATATTTATGTTGCTACTGGTTTTTTTTGTGTGTGTTTTTGTTTGTTTGTTTTTGCTCTTAGTTGGAAGGGTATACCCAGCATATCTTTTTTCATCCATGGACTTTTAACGTTTATATGTCATTATGTTTCAGGTGAATCTTTGGTAAATCACGTATGGCCAGATTTATAAATATTTAATCTGGAGAATTTCTGTTTTTCTTCAAATTAATACATTAAATCTAATTCATTTATATGATTATGAATATTTTGAAATTATATCTACCATCTTATTTTATGTTTCCTACTTACTAGGCATTTTCTCTGCTTTTTTTCTTTCCTACTTTCCCTTAGGTTAATAAAATATTCTTTATTACCCTTTTTAGCTTCAACTGTTTTTTGAAATTTATTCATTCTATTTCTATTCTTTTATTGGTTACATTTTAATTTGTAACATGCATAGTTAATTAAAACAACTACAACAATAACATTATCCTGAATAATTCAAGGATTTTAGAACATTTTAATTTTGATCTTTCCCTTTTCCATACCCATGTTTCTTTTTTATATTTTAGTTCTACCTGTTTTAATTCCTCTAAGTAAGTCATTATTATTAATTTTATTTTTCATTCTATACTTGCATAACTTATCCATATATTTCCTAATTCCCTGCTTACCCTTGAGTCCTGAACCCCAAACCTGCCTTAGGTTCAGTTTTCTTTTTCCTGCATTTCCTTTAATAGATACTTTTGGTGTGATATGAATTTTTACTTACTCAGCTTTTGTCTGTAAATGAATACTTCCCCTCCTCTTTGAATCATATAGATTTCTAATATTTATTCTACTTTACTCATTTAAAGGTATTAGTCTATTGTGTTCTTGCTTCTGTTGTCACTGTTGAGAAGATAATCTATTTTTTTCTTCAGGCCTCTTTTTTTTTTTTTTTTTTTTTAACTTCGCTCTTCTGGAGTTTCACTATACGTGCCTGGGGATAGGGTTTTTTAAATGTATCAAATTTTTAAAGCTCATTATTCTTCAACTTAAGATTTATGTCTTTCATTAATTCTAGAAGAGTCTCATTTATTATCTCTGAGAACATTACTTTGCTTCAATTCTTTTAAAAAGTTCTATTTGACATTTTCCACCTTTGTCTCTTAGTTCTTCACCTCTCTCCTCCGATTAATTAACTTTTGAGCTATGTTTTATCTGTTGTTTATCTTGGGCAGTTAAATGTTAATTTCTTAAAGTTTATTTGCCAAAATTTTTCATGTTTTTCTGTTCTTTGCACATTATTATATCTCTTCTTTTTATCTATTTATTTTAATCATCTAAGAGCCTTTTAAGATTTTTCCTTATCACAAGCTCTGTTATGCCTGTTTGCTGTGTATACCGGGTCACTGTCACAGTGAGTAGTGAGTGTGATTTGTGGTTTTGGAATGTGAACTCATTTTCAGTAGAGCTTTTCTCTTTTTTTTCTGTGCGAGTTTCATGGATGCTGGATAGTGAAAGAGTTGCTACAAAGTACATTTCATTTGATTTAGCTCGGTGTCCTGGAGACGTTTTCTTGCTTAGCATCTTCACAATTTTTGTTATTGTTTATATTTATACTTGGGCATTTGCACTCCATACCAGTTTTAAATTTGGACTCTACATCCCTGTCTGATATAAGACCATGGTCTTTTTCTTCTGGGGGAAGACTTTTTGTCCTACCCAGAGTGCCAGGTAAGGACAAGCTTTCTTACTATATTTTCCTGAGCCAGTGGGTACACTTTTTCCTAGTCTTTATTTTGATGATAAGGGCTTTTCCATGGTCTGGTGTTAGGGAGTGATTTCTGTTTTGACTCAAAGCCTTATCTCCCATTCCTATGAAACTGTTAAAAACACAAGATCCTTCAGGGCTATGTTTTGTCTGATATGCCCCTGGAGTGTCGTAATGTTGGCACAGGGTTTTATCCTGTCCTTTTGTTTTTGACTCTAAGGAATTTCTCCTTTCTTTTAATCTAAGCTATGTATTTAATCCCCCTCCTCCGTTATCTATGATTTACACGTGGTAGTATTGATTGGAGATAGAAGGGATATGTTAGTTCAGTCTACTATGTTTCCAGAACCCAAATTGCTGAGGTTTATTTATTATTATGGAAATATTTTAAAAATAATATAAAATCAAAGGGTAAATGACAGGTTAGAGAAAATAGTTACAATATACATGGTATAGGATGTTAATCTCTAGTAAAGAAAGAGCTATGAGTCAAGAAAAGATGAACCTAATAACAAAGTGGGTGATTTGAATAATAAGAAGTTATGACGAACTCAGCTGTTATGGCAACCAAACAAATGCAAATTCAAATCATGCAATGTCTTATGTTGGCTATGATATTGAAAAAAATTAACAGCATTTATAATATCTAGTGTTGTTTAAGATGTGGAGCACTCAAACACTGTTGATGGCAGATCTGAAGTTAATTTTTTGGAAGAACAATATGAATGAGAGTCCTCGACAAATGTAAATAATTTTTTGTCATTATCACTTCTAGGAATTTTTATTAATGAACTAATTGGATATGTATGTAAAGATTTAGGTATAGCCCTCGCTGGTTTGGCTCAGTGGATAGAGCATTGGCCTGTGGACTGAAGGGTCCCGGGTTCGATTCCGGTCAAGGGCACATGCCTGGGTTGTGAGCTGGATCCCCAGTGGGTGGGGAGGGAGACGTGCAGGAGGCAGCCGATCCATGATTCTCTCTTATATTGATGTTTCTATCTCTCCCTCTCCCTTCCTCTCTGAAATTAATAAAAATATATTAAAAAAAGATTTATATATAAAGATGAAGCATTGTTAATGTTTAGTAATTGAGACACAACAGCCTGGTATGTCTCCTAGGCCTGCCTCTTCCTTCTTGAGAATCCTGTAAGCTTAAAGGGTTAAAACTTTTTACAATTTCCGTCTGCAAATGAATGGGATGAGTCTTCTTAGAAACTATTTGAGATGAGAGTTTAAATGACATCTGAAAAGTATAAAAATTTGTCTTTAAATGCTCATGAAAATTCACCTTACCTCAAAGATCTGTGGAGGCTGTGAAAGAGGTAGAAATTTGGATGAAGTGACCCAGGGCATTGTTGCTCTGGCGTTTATTTAGATTTGCCCTAGTGGGCCCAGGGGAACCAGGACGCCTCTGAGCAGAACACTGGCGCTTAAATAAAACATGCATCTAGATTGTGTTGTGCCCAGATTTCATGATTCCCAAGAACCCACAGGGAGCCAGCGAGTCCGATGCAAAAGCAAAGAGTCATTCATTTCAAACCTAGGTTTGGCTCCCCTGCCACACTCACCGATGCAACGGTAAGCTCCAGTGGCCGAGAGAGAGAGAACTCTGTGTGGAGAGAGGTTTTATAGGGGGTTGGGGTAAGGGGAGGAGAAATGATTGTGGGTCCTGCCGATTGGCCAGGCGCAAGTCGGTGTCTTGTTACACAGGATGTGGTCATATCTATGGCGACTTCCCTTGACTATCATTGGCCAGTCCAGAGAAATCCTGGGTGTGGCCAGCAGCGGCTTGGCTTCCAGGAAGAAGCCTTGCTGAGCACATGGCCAAGGTAAGATGGAGGGCATAGCCCTTACCCTGGGGCAAGGTGGAGGGCGGTCCTCGCCCTTTCAGATTGCATATTCAACTTTTATTCTGTTTGAGTGGCAGTTTGCCTGGGGTCTGAGGAGACTTCCGAGAGCTTAGCCGACATGAAGTTGGGCAGTGTAAGACTGGGTAGGACATCTGTGAGGGAGACTGGGGAAGGCTCTCCACCCATCAGGCTCATTAACTCATGAACTCCAGTGGCTCTGCCCCTAGGGGTGGTTAATTCACTCGGTCTTGGTGGCTATGCAGTGGAATGGCTGTTTGAAGGGCGTTGGGAGTTACTACTCTGAACCAACTTTTTTGTTGTTAAAAAGTTGAATTTTCCAACTTGCGAGCATTTGTAATAGCTGATAGAGAGCCGCCCGCCAGGCGTCCTTTAATGATTACAGGGGACTCATTTGACATGAGCACATTTACTTTTTGAATGCAAATGGGTGTTCTTAATCTGCTTACAAATGAGTGTGTTCTTAAACATTTGCCCGGCAATTTTGTGTGTTAGAACACTCTGCATAAATTATCATAAATCACAGAAGAGAAACTTGTGCTCTGCCTTAGTTGAGTTAGCAACAGTTGTAGGTAAATGCTACAAGGAGGCTGGTAGGCTTGGGAGGAAACCAGTAGAGAACTGCCCTCAGCATGAAGACCCATGTGACTGTGCAGATTTCTGGTGGGAGTAGATCGCCACAGGGATGCTGTGGAGGTGAACAGTGCTGCTAGGTCCAGGGAGGACTCAGTGCAGAGGCTGCCAGGGAAGAGAAATTAACTAAGGTCTATGACCTGCCACTGTGGCTCTTGGGTTCTCTCAGGGTAGGCTGGCCTAAGTTTTGCTCTGGACCTCACAAAGCTGTCTGGATGTCCGCTTCTGGTCACGAAGCTTCTAACACATATGGTTAGAATATATTCTCTTTACCAATGCACACTATAAAGATGCTTGAAGTCTTATTCTAGGCAGCAGAAAACATCAGAAATACTATCAGTAAACTGAGGAGCATTTACTAAGTATTTTTGAAGTTCTCATTTGTATTTTTCCCACGCTGAAATTGCGTCTTAGACAAAATCACATTGGTTATGCAGAATTAAGAAGTGAATACACCCACATGTTTGGCACACATGGGGTTTTTATGTCACAATCTGCTTAATCTTTTTGCATATTCCAAGGGAAGCTGACTGTAGGAGTATGTGTGTATCTTTGACTTGTAGTCAAGTTATAAAAAAAATAAATCTAGGTCTAGGGTTTGAAATTATAGGAAAAAAAAAACACTTGGGGAAAAGCCAGGATAACAAACTCACAAGGAAAGAAAGTGGTGGCTTCATTTTAATTTTCTTGCAAAGTTTGTAGAGTCCCTAAGATTTAACTCAAGAATCTCCATGTTACCTGGAGTAGGTAATGTGCTGGGGTAGGAGACTTGTAGGAGGCAGCCAATCAATGATTCTCTTTCATCATTGATGTTTCTATCTCTCCCCTCTGAAATCAATAAAAATATATTAAAAAAAAGAATCTCCATGTTACAGCGAAAATGATAGGGACCCAAATAATTCTATTTCACACGAGTCTGAAAATTAGATTTCAAGTAAGGGTCTATACTGTTATTTGGTGACACCTTACTTATTACAGATACAGAATTTATGATTTTAATAAAATATTTAAACATTTTCTTGGAAATTATTAATTTGAAGTACCAGGTACTTCAAATTTTTTGAAGGCATTCTCTCATTCATTTATTTATTTTACTCTCTTTAATTCTAATTTTCTAATTCTATTCCCTCTTTATTAGAAATTATTCTAAGATTTTATAGTATATCCTTTTGTCTGTCTCTGTTATTGTCATGTTTCTTTTTAATTTAAACATAATTTTCTTTCATTCTTTAAATATTCTTATAGTAATTACTTTGTATTTGTTGTCTGCTAAATCTAACATCAGGGGACACTCAGAGACAATTTCTCTGTTGTCTGCTTTTTTCTTGCATATGTGTCAGACTTTTACATTTCTTTTTATGTCTTAAAATTTTTGTTGAAAACTTGGAATAGTAAGTAATAAATTATAGCAAATCTGGATTCTGATTATTTTCCCTCCTTAGGGTTTTTGTTTGTTTAGTAACTTTCCTATAAAATCAGTTGATGTCTTTGCTCACTTAAAAATATGTAAAATGTTATGTTTTCGAAATATTTTTTGTTTAAAAACAAACATTTATATAGGGTGTGGCAAAAGTAGGTTTACAGTTGTTCATATAGAAAATAATACAATAATAAATAATACAAGAATAAACTCTGCATTTCATGTACTCACAACTGTAAACTTACTTTTGTTGCACCCTGTAGATAAAGAAACATGTAGATCTAGTTGTTGTTTTTATTTTTATCTGGTTTCCTAGGATTTGTCCTTGAGTCTGCATAGCTTAGTGGCCAGTCAGTAATTCCTCAGAGGTTGTGTGTGTCAGTGGTTGAGCGTCGACCTTTGAACCAGGGGTCACTGCAGGTGCTTCAGCCAGTAAAGCGTCCACCCAGTGCTGGATTGGTGACCTGAGAATGCATCCCAAGTTCAGGCAGTTTAAAGCCTTCCCTGGCTTTTACTTCTCACAAGGCTCTCTCTGGTCTCTCCTGCACATGCGTGCCAACTGTAGATCAGCCGGGGATGAGTGGAAGGATGACCAGATGCCTCTATAAGTGTCTCATTTCTTGTATTTTCCTCTTAAAGTTCTGGCTAGCCCTCTCGTCCATTGTTTGCCCCAAATAGGACCATTACCTCAGACTGTCCTAATGGCTGACCTTCCTTGTTTGCTCCCGACTGAGAGTGCTCCTTATCATGCACGGAACCAGATTTTCACAGCTTCAAATGAAGTCATCCCTTCTGGCAGTGAAGCTGTGGGTAATGGACAGCCTGCCCACCTGTTAGAACCACTGTGCTAACTGCTCTAAGAGGGTGACGGGAGGTTGATGGGATCAGCCCCAGGCAAATATGCTGCAGATTCTCACTGTTCTTATCCAAAGTCAGTAGTGCTTTATGAATAAATCTTCTCAGCTTGTCCTATGACTTGGTTGATTTCCAGGGTCATGAAATAGCTGTCTTGGTAATTATGTCCAGTGTTTTAGTTTTTTCGGGAAGAAGATTTGCTGACCTCTTCCCTCTGTCATGTCAGAGGGAAGTTCCCTCTTACCCCAATTACTTTTGTATTCCTAGACAATATTTTCTTATTTGTTACACAGATAGGTCTCACTCAATGAGAAATGACTCCTGATATTTAAAATGATGCCCGGCCGGCTTGGCTCAGTGGTTGAGTGTCAACCTATGAACCAGGAGATCACAGTTCAATACCTGGACAGGGCACATGCCTGGGTTGCGGGCTTGATCCCCAGTAGGGGGCATGTAGGAGGCAGCCAGTCAATGATTCTCTCTCATCATTGATTCTCTACCTCTCTCTCCCACTCCTTCCTCTCTGAAATCAATAAAAACATATTTTAAAAAATGTGATGTGCCTTCTTAGGTTGAGAGTTTGCCTTAAGAGAGAAAAAAAAAATAACAGTGGAACCTCTGTTAACCAACCTCCACAAACCAATTAAGGACATTAACTAATGATGTTATGATTTAATTAAATAGATAAGCCAATGAACATTGAGCATGAATAAACTGTTTCTGTGAAAACAAAATTGCATGCTTTGATAGGACTCAATAAATGAAAGTTGCTAAAAACATAGCTGTTGAATTAGTTGTGGGTGAGACCTCTATAAATGATTGCAGAGAAACAGAAAAATATGGGAGGATTTTGCACTCACATGATCTCATAATGTCCTTAAATTTTCACGTTGCTTTGAAAAAAATGGAAACTGGAAATTATAGATGATGAGTTATGGATTTGGCTTTTTGAAGAAAGATGATGGAGCACTTTTATCATTTTAATATTTAAAGAAAACACCGTGGCTCCACATAAAAAGTTAGCAGAAGAAAGCATGTTTCTATTTTATGTTACAATAAACTATTTTGAGTGTTATGCATCACTTTTTTATGATTCTCTGCTTTAAGTTTTTGATTAACCAAATTATTACCAGTCCTAAAGTAAAGTGGTTTCTTTACTCTTCCATGCTTTAGTGAAATCTTAGGCTTGCTGCTGACTGCCTGCCTGGGAAGCTCCCCCAGACTCTGCAGTTGGCCTCTTGAGCTAGCTCAAGGCTCACCCTTTCATCTCCCACTCCATAGTAGAGAGAAAAAAATACAGATTTAGGTGGAGACCCTGGGTTGTCTGGAGCCATGGTGCCCTGTCAAAGAACCTTCAGTGAGATGAGCAAAGAGCTTCAAGTCTTTTTTTATTTTTTCTCCCCACCTGCTTGGCAACTCTTAGTGATTCCATGAGTTCTGATGCTGTGAGGGGAGTCTAAAGCTGCTCCTGGTGCCATGCTGGGAAGGCCTGGGAGTGTGCAGCTTTATACCTTAGGGAGAAATAGTTCTAGTTCCTTGACGTTATCTTCCAGGGTCAAGGTTAGATGTTGATTGAAGATTAAGAGCTAGGCCAACCAAGGACCTTCATCCAGGGCTCCTGCTCTTTGAATAACAAAGAGGTAATTGGTCTAGCCCAACTCACTCAGTGTTTTTAGATAGGAGTTCAAGGCTGAAAACCTGTGACAATAATTCTGTGCATTCAGTCAGTGGTCTTCTCTGCCTCTTTCCTTGAAGCACCTGGGGTGACCCCCAAGTGATAGTCAATGAATCACGTATTTGGATCCCATATAAAATATTTCCAGCTGTCAAGGAAACAGCTGTGAATATCCTGTCCCCTACTTTATGCATCAGAATTCATTCATCCCAAATCCCACTTTGTCAGTTAATCTGAAAACACATTCATACTGAAAAGTTAGGGAAAATAGTCCTAAATCTTTGTCTTTGGATAGGCAGATATTTGAAGACAGAAAGGCGTAATGTGAATGTGGGTTTTTAGGCACTGATGTTAGTTGATAGGGGGACAAACTATTAGATTGGCAAGACTTTTAGTGCTGCTTAAACCGTATTACAGAGGAAGCTGTGCAGTTTGTCTAGACCAGTGGTCGGCAAACTCATTAGTCAACAGAGCCAAATATCAACAGTACAATGATTAAAATTTCTTATGAGAGTGTGGACGAAAGGGGCCACACGCTGACCTGACAAGCTCAGGGAAGGCCTGCGTGGCAGCCTAGCAGACTCAGAGACCTAAAGTAACCACAAAGGATGGTCTGAAATTAAACTTTGACTAAAAGCAGTTATGGTGGGCAGTTATGTCCTAAGCCAGTATCTTCACTGACAAGATCAACTTTGATCCTTACTGAGCCCATTTGCCTTTTTGCCTCTAAGATAACATTCCTTTGAAGTGTCTGGGTAACTTGTAACTTCCCTTTTTCTGGAAACCCTGGGGCATAACCAAATGTTCTGGGCGCCAGGGCAGATACTACAAATTCCTTCATTATCATGTTGATTGATCCTGCACCCACCTAAGGATGTGTCCATCATTTTACTTTTTATCCTATCACAGAGGTTTCCCCGCTTCGCTTAATCCCACCTCCTTAAATCTGTCACCAATGAATTTCATGTATAAATACGAATGTAACTCTGCCATTCTCCGGAGCACTATCTCAATTCATTGAGGTTCTGCTTCCCGGCATATGTCGACAGTTTGGCTCAAATAAACTCACAAAAATTCTTTACAGGTTTCAATGGTTTTTTACGTTAACATTAATTGGCGTAGTCGCGGCAGGATTCCAAAGCAGCTCACCCAGGACCATCCCTTGGACTTTGACTCGGTGCTAGGATCCAGCAAAGGGCCCATTGAGCCCGCCGGTTCTCCGCCCATTGGGTGAACATGGGTGAGTTTCTCTTGGATCCAGAACCTTCCCTTCCTTTGGTCGAAGGTCGGACTTTATTTGAGCTGTTTTAAATCCTCGAGGTGGAACCAGGGTTGATAAGACCCCAGGTTAAGGGTTCAGAGCAGAACCCAGGGTAAGGCAGGATTGGAGGAAAAAATGGGAGGCTGGGTTTGATTTAGGCTTTTTAATTAAAAGGCTTTCTGAGAGTCTGAGCAAAAAAGAAAACCTTCGCTGTATAAATGGCTTACTAGGGGGCCACCTTAAGGCTTGGTCTGCCCGGGCCCTAAACCTTTCCTGTGGTTTTAGACAGCCAGGAGACAAACTGAGGCCACATTTGACCCACTGCATAACATGTCTAGAAAGTTTGCTCAGACTACAGATATTCATTAATAATAAAAAAAATTAACATGGGAAATTGTGCCTCCAAGGCCAGAAACTCCCGAGACACCAGCCCTCATTTAATACTCCTGATAGGAAGCCTTTACTTGCAAGTACTTTAAAATATTAACTGAGAAATGGCTAAAATGCAGTTTGTTTGGGTACCTATGTTAATATTTTGCATGCAGAAATTAGAAAATGCCGGCTCTGAAATTAAACTGAATGAGTACATGGGAAGCATATCTTAATTTGGAAATTAGAAGCTTCTAGAGAAAAGCATAGGAAAAATTTTTTCTAATAAGATGGAAATTAATAAAATTTTAGAGACTGTCTCAGAACTATTTTGAAGTTAATTAATGTCTACACCCTGTTTTTCCCTAAGCCCATTGTTTGTTTGTTTTTTTGAATAGTCCATTGGGAATATACTGAAATTCTAGAAAGGGGAAGTTCCTGAACCAGGGACAAAAGACACTGCTTTGGTAATTTTTAATGCTGGACATTCTCTGGTGTAAACTTTTAGTGTGTTCTGTGCGCCTATATAAGAGTGTTGATGTTTTTGTGTCTTTTTGTAGTGAAATAGGAAAAAATTTAAAAATATCTTTCTATTAATCATGACTTTGGGAAAAATACGCCATTTGAGTCATTTGCTTTAACTTCCCCAAAGCAGGATGTGGGGAAGGGGAGAAGGGAACACATGGCGATCCAATATAGATGCCTCCTCCCCAAGTATTCTAATTTAAAGTCTCCTTTGAAAAGTTTTACAAAATTTAAAAATGCGTCTGGTACTTCTGTTCACATGTAAAGAGAAAAGCTGGTTTAAAACTAATGCGCGCAATTGTCCTGTTTTTGGACATTTAGATAGAGTTTTGAACTGGACTCTCTTCACAATGTACAGAATAAAACCCAAGACTGATTATTTCCTAAAGAAAATGGCGAATTTTACCCAGGGAAGAAATGCAGGCTTGTTCTAGCAACAAACCTCCAAAAGAAAATTCAGTAAAATTGTCTCTGTTACAAAAATTTGTAAATGCCTTAATAATAATAATTGGATTTGAATCTCAAGAAATTATGTAGCTACAAATTTGCTTCTTGACTTTCCCCAGAGAAAAATGGTCGTTTTAAAGTCAAGGGCTGGGCCAGGCCTGTTTGCCAGCCTCAGGTATGGTTTTCCAGAGCTGCTGGGAACTTGAGACCTTAGAGTTTACTGAGTCAAATGATAAAAACTTATGTCTAGGTATTTTGAAGTGACATAATACATAATGTTGATCTGAGTATGCCTCGTACGAAATCTAGAGGGTAGAATTGAATCTGTTGGTTGATTGTGTCTTATATTTTTGAAGTTTATTCTTAAAAATGTTACTGATGTTAAGGTTCGGGTTGAATTGGGAGAAATGTGTAGCTGTGGTAGCTAGATGCCTAAAATGTAGAAATTTTTGAGAAAATAATTTTTGCTTTCTCTGAAATAATTAGGAATTCAAAATATGCTGCTTATTGGTCTGATTTAAAAAAAAAAAAAAAGAAAGAAAGAGGATTAACTCTGTGATCTCAACTGAAATTCTTAATACAAAAAACCAGTTTAAATTTAATTGCAAAGAACTCGCAGAGCCAGGTGCAGACAGGAGGCTCTCAATGGGGTAGGGTAGCAGCTGTCCCGTCAGGGACTGGACAGCCAAGAGTCAGGATCCCCGTGGGGGCTTCTGCCAGTGATGCTCTGGTGTTTGCTTTTCACAGATTGGGAGTTTATGAATTATTTTCAATGCTGAAAACACTGCTTACAATAAGCCATGTGCCTCATTTTAAAATCTTACATATTTATATTATAGAAAAGCAAAGTTTTTATCAAATCTATGACCATGCCACTTTTAAATTTTGTCATTCGTGGACAGCTTTATTCTGATTCATTTGTAAGGTATATTATATGTTTAGAAAAACCCATGAAAAGGACTCTGACTTAATCTAAATTGCAGGTTTTTAAGCAGGTCATATCTTTGAACTGGATGAAGATTTATAGAACTTCAAGGAATACCTGAATTCAAAACCTACTGGCAAATAATCAGGATAAACAAAAATAACTATGGGACTAAATGAATTGAGGATAATTATTCTTATGACTGTTTAAAATATTGTTGACTTTTAAATCTTTTGTTTCCCAAATATAAGGAAAAGTAAAGAGCAGACATTCTGCATTTTAGGAACTTACAAAATTGGTAACAGATTCATTTCACAGTGCACTCCCAGGCGACGAAGATTTCAAAGATCATGGCTTACAACCAAGAGATTTGGTGTGTTGGAAAAGATACCAAATAAAAGACTTTCTCCAACCTCGTTGGAGACGACCTTACCAGGTATTACTAACTAACCCATGTGCAGCTAAACTTAAAGGAGTTAGCTTTGGATTCACATTTCTCATTTGAAAAAGGCACCTGACTGTGAATGGACATCTACTTCCATCTCTGACACCCATCTCCATCTGGAGCGGAGATCAAAGACTTTTCAAGGATGAGAAACAGCAGAGGTCTTTCAAGGATGAGAAGTTGCTGACTACGGAGGCAGACAGCTATCCCAAGATGACGTCAAAAAGGCCTGTATACTCACAAACTGATATTGCTAGCTGTGGTGATCCAAAGTTTTTAATGGGGAATGTTATCTGTCTTTATTGTTTAAGTATGTGTCTTTGTTTAAAATTATTTAGCTAGTAAAATTTCTGTTTGTGTCTCTTAAAAAAAAAAAATGAATGTATTACTAATCTGAGGAATGTTAATTATTTACATGTCACCTAAAAATTAAGGCTAAGAGTTCTAACTAACTGGAAAGTATGGCTTAGGTGTGATGGAGGAAGGTAAAGAGAAATACTTAATGGAAGGTCTGAGGCATGGCTATGCATTTTTGAAGGCTATGCATTTTTGAAGGCTAACTTGAAAGTGTGAAATTTGTGAAGGTTTTGTATGTGATGAGAAGGAAAGAGAAATGTTGAAAGAAAGTTGAATACATGATAGGCCAGTAAGCTGAAACAAGTAAAATAGGGAAACTGAGCAGAAATCCTATCTTCCTTAAACCAAGGACACTTGGGAGTAAATGATTTGCACTTGCCTCCCTAAACAAAGGTTAAATCATTTATGTCAATCTGATTAGTGTTATTTGCTGTCCACACCCAAGGACAAATGAAGTTAAAAAAAATTAAGCCTTATTTTGATTAGTTCTTTTAGAATGTATGTTAAGGAATTTTAAAATTGCTCAAACCTTGCTGCCTTGGGTCCGGTTCTGCGTGTGTAAGAAGGGACAGAGTAAGGTTTAGCAGCAGGAGTGAAGAGGCAGGCAGGGCAGGAGCAGGCCAGAAGAAGCTGGAAAGGCCATCCAAACCACCCAGCGCTATCGGCCAGAGCCGCCTGAGGCAGACCTCCTCGGACTGACAACAGCTGACTCTGACTGGGACAGACTGGGCTCTTTCCAAATGGGCCCCCATGAGTCGATGGTTGAAATGAAAATCGGGGGCCAGACTGGGAACTTTATGGTTGATACAGGGGCAGAGCACTCGGTAGTTACTCAGAAGGTAGCTCCCCTCTCAGGACAGGAAGTCACCATTATTGGAGCTACCGGGACCACAGTTGCAGACTGTTCTGCCACCCCCTCTGATGTCAGTTAGGCGGCCACCAGGTGGTTCATAAATTCCTGTGTTTGCCAGAATGCCTGTACCCCTTTCTTGGATGTGATCTCTTACAGAAATTACAAGCCACCCATAAGCTTGGTCGAGATGCCCTGCGAGTGCCACCTCGGACTCCGTACATCCTTTCCAGCCTGGGGACTCGGTGTGGGTAAAGAAGCTCACTACCTAAGGACTCACCCCAACTTGAAAAGGACTATACACTGTCGCCCTGCTGACGGCATCCAGACCTGGCTACACCACTCCCAGCTCCTGCACCAGGAAACGGCCTTGATCCCGGCAGCCAGCGGCCTCACCCGTGAGAGCCAGAAGGAGGCTCGACGTCCGCAAGAGTGGAACTGGACTTCAGTGAGGACAGTACTAATGGGGACCGTGGCACTAGGGCGCTTGGTAACTGTAAGAACATTTTTTTTCTAGCCAGTGAGAAAGTCCAGGGACAAGTGGGGCTAGATGCACAAGGGGACAGAAGAGCAGGAACAGAATAGAGAATGCCCCTAAAATAAGTGGGGTGAGTAAATGAAAATTAAATGTGCCAAACTGGCAGTTTAGAAAAATTAATTCGGTCTAACTACTTGTAGTTAGAGGGTAGTACAATCCCCTAACTAGTAAAGATGAGTCCATGATTTGGCTCATGTACATAAAACCAGTAGGGAATGAAGTGTGGTACATATTTGCTTTGCTTAGCAGTGGAAAAGTTATTTGATTTTCTGAATTGTATACATCATCCCATTCAATTGAATGACCATCCCATTGATTGTTATCTTACTGGTTTTGGAAAGCACGTTCTTCTGTACCCGGGAAACAGGACAGCGCAATTATCCTAGGTTGTTTTAGTGACCACAGATAATGCATTCCAGTTGACTCAGTGGTCCCAAGGCCAGGGCAGCACAATTACTCTAAATTTAATGAGTTCCTGGCAACTCAGTGGTCTCAAGACCCGAGGGCTCTGGATAAGGTGTTTCTGTCAATCCAGTGACCCCGAGACCCAGAACTATAATTCTGCTTCTGTAAACTGTTCTTTTGCAAACCAGGTTCCTCATTCCAAACCCTGGGATGTAACCAAGACCTTTGTGATTTTTGTGTTCATGGTATGTAAATGTTATACTAGATGCAGAAAAGCAAAACAAACAGCAAAAAGACTCGGATCATGGTGGCTCAAAAATTAGAAATGATCCAGAATACTTTTTAACCAGGACGTATAGGACCTGACTGCCTCCCATTTACCTGCCCTTTTTTAAATAATAATAATTCGACCTTAAATGCCATCTAAGGTTATGGTCTTGCCCCATCCCCAGTGGTCCACCTGTTCAGCAAGACATGCTGACACTGAGACATCCTAGGAATGAGCCTTCCTAGCACCGTGGGACTCCGTTATCCAACCAAAAGGTTGGTCATCAATGCATCCTTTGGATTGATTTATGACCAAAAGGGGGATGTGTGGACGAAAGGGGCCACACGCTGACCTGACAAGCTCAGGGAAGGCCTGCGTGGCAGCCTAGCAGACTCAGAGACCTAAAGTAACCACAAAGGATGGTCTGAAATTAAACTTTGACTAAAAGCAGTTATGGTGGGCAGTTATGTCCTAAGCCAGTATCTTCACTGACAAGATCAACTTTGATCCTTACTGAGCCCATTTGCCTTTTTGCCTCTAAGATAACATTCCTTTGAAGTGTCTGGGTAACTTGTAACTTCCCTTTTTCTGGAAACCCTGGGGCATAACCAAATGTTCTGGGCGCCAGGGCAGATACTACAAATTCCTTCATTATCATGTTGATTGATCCTGCACCCACCTAAGGATGTGTCCATCATTTTACTTTTTATCCTATCACAGAGGTTTCCCCGCTTCGCTTAATCCCACCTCCTTAAATCTGTCACCAATGAATTTCATGTATAAATACGAATGTAACTCTGCCATTCTCCGGAGCACTATCTCAATTCATTGAGGTTCTGCTTCCCGGCATATGTCGACAGTTTGGCTCAAATAAACTCACAAAAATTCTTTACAGGTTTCAATGGTTTTTTACGTTAACAAGAGCCAAATTTTTTAAACTTAAACTATATAGGTAGGTACATTGTTATTAACTTAATTAGGGTACTCCTAAGGCTTAGGAAGAGCCATACTCAAGGGGCCAAAGAGCCGCATGTGGCTCGTGAGCCGCAGTTTGCTGACCCACAGGTCTAGACTGTAGACAAAGATAGAGCTAGTGGCAGTGGCCACCATAAAAGGAATAAGGCTCAGCAGAAAGCATGTAAGGTGGTAATAATTTTGAAAATCTGGTTATCTTAATAATGGATTCACGATTCAAAGGGAACATGTTGCATCAAAAGCATTGCGATCATTGAAATCTATATATACGTTAAACAACAAGCATGACACAGGCAGAATTTTAGAATTCATTGCCCAATATACAGTCTCATGGTTTAGCTGAAATAAGCTTGGTGCTTGTATTTGCTTGTTGAGTCTGAATCTAGGTCTTGATTCCCAGACTTTTGTGACAATGACAGTGAGTAAACCAATGAAGTTTTGAAGGAAAAGCTGACCTTAGGAAGACAATGTGGCCACTCTCCCTCCCAAAGCACTTGTCTTAGGAGAACAATCTTAATATGGACGCTGAGATCCTGCAGGGCTTACGGATTTTGGGAAGGGTTTAAGTGTGGCATGACATTTGTCAGAGAGCCATGGACCAAGAGTCTCTGAGTTTCCTGCTGAGCATCAGAGCTGGGCCTTTCTGCATCTTGGGGCAGAGAGCAAGAGACTTAGTTTGACTCACCTCCTACTCTGTTCCACCTCCTGCTCCATTCTGTATCCCCCAGCCCTTCCTTAGCAGGCTTTTTGCACCCTTTCCAAATGAGGAAGTTGAGAAAACAGCCAGTAGAAGAAAAGAAGGTGAATAGGATTCTTTGGAATGGGGTTTCCTCCCTTTATCTCTGAAAATGAAAGCCCTCTTTCAAAGGAGACAATGCTATTTCCGCTCCTCTTGCCCACCCTATCTGAAACCTGCTTTGTCCCAGACAACACTCTATGGCTGGCGCCCTCTCTCTCTCTCTCTCTCTGTCTAGCACTGTCCCCCTTCCCCCTTCCTTTTTTTTCTCTGTAGCTTCTCGCTCTCATCTAGTCCTGCTGAGAGAACATAATACTGCTTTATTTGTGACTCTGAAGTCATTTCCATGGAAACCGACCCATGGCCCAGGTATGAGCCGGTGCCTTCTCCATAGGACTGTGCAGGAGAAAATGCCTTTATTAAAGCTGAGTGTCAGCAGGTTCCTTTCCGCAGCCCTTGCCCAGAGAGAAACTTCTGCAGGAGTCAAAGGAGGGACACATGAATGAAAGGCAGGGTTCCCAGCTTTCTAAAAATTTCCCCAATATAAATGAAATACCCCTAGCTCAGTGCACGCACAGGCGTGCGTGCACCGCCCCCCACTTCTATTTCTGGACCTTCGGCCACAGAGCACTTTTCCTTTTGAAGGGAATCAGCTTCCATACTATAGCCTGGAACAAAAGCTTGTGTTTGAAATTAGAAGTGGACTTGGCAGTTTATGGGATGAGGGTGGGGGAGAAAGTGGGCACAACAGCAAGGACAGGGGTGACCATGTGGGAATAAGGAATAAATGTTAGAGCCCCCAACTCAACGATGAATAAGAGAGATAGGGAGAAAGAAGGTTTCAACTGTGAAGTTCTTAAAGCAGGAGTTCAGAAAGTGTCTATTATGGTGCAATGGTGACACAATAAAATGGTATGAAATGGCAAGGGAGCCTGATATCCCTCCTTACGATCTCTCTTTAACATTTTTCTGTGGATCTCTGCATTTGGCTCTATCCCACTTTTATCTGGGTCATGGGAGTGCCATTTTGGGAAGGTGCTAGAAAGATCCTAGTCAAATTCCTAAGGCTCTGGATCCTACCTCTCCCCTCCCTTCCACCTGAACTCTTGAATCCAGATAAAGAGGAGACAGGGGAGGGGTCTCTTGCCCCTTGCTCCTGAGAAATGTCTGCTCATGGAAAGCCAACGGAACTCGGTGCAGTCTGGAGCTAGGAGGGTGTTCCGGGTTTGTACTGCGACCAGGACGAGTTAATCTTTATTAAGCAGATGTACAGAGGATGAGCCCGGCTCCATAACATCTCCATGGCCATCCGCTCCCCATTTCTTTTATTGATCTGCCTGTCTAAATGGGTACTTCGAAACTCAGTGGGAGTTTTCCAATTAGATAAAAGGCAATTCATGTTGCCTGCTGCCTCCGTGCTGCACTCACAGCCCCAAACCAGGAGAGCACATTCAAGACTTCTTGGCAGAACAACCCACTTTAATCAAGGCAGCCCCCTCCTGAGCTCCCTTGCCTGCAGGACATTTCTCTTAATATGCAGAGGCTTTCTTTATTGGAGGTGGAGAAAAATGGGCTGCTCCTCGAGGAGCTGGGCTTCAAGGTGAGCTGCGTAGTTAATGGAGAAGATGCATCGCCCACTTTTGGGGCTGGTGTTTTAGGAAAAGCTGTTTGGCAGTTATTTTGGGGTCAAGCAGCGACTTGAAGATTTTCAGATCTCTGCTAGAAGCATGGCCTCCTGGCACGGGGGTCCTCCTGTCCCTGGATGAGTCACAGCCTGGGTAGCACAGTGTTTTGTGGGCTCTAGTCCCTGTCAGGAGGGCAGAAGAAATCACAGGATGGGCATCACTGTCCCATTGGTCAATGTAAGTGGCCCGAAGTCTGGACATCAGCAGGGGCCTCCCACAGCTCACTGTGGCTTCCATGGTCCAAACATTCTGCATGAAGTTCAAGGTCTTGTTTACAAGGCAGACTCATTCTCCTGCCTCTTATTGGTAACTGGCTCTATTCTGGTCTGGCTCATCTTCCACATAGGCAGGAGACAAATTTTATAACTTTTGGTTGTACTGTTTTTTTCCCCCTTAAAAAGTAGCCCTCATCTGAGAAAGGGAAGCCCTTCTCAGTTACCGCCTTTCTCCTTCCTCCAGATTCCTTTTATACTGTTAGTATTGCCTTACTTATTGCCTAGTCACTAGCAGACTCTACCTGGTAGAGTGACTGTCCTTTATTGAGTGCTCACCAGGTACCAGACACTGTGCTGGGTGGTTTACATGCAATTAACAGAGTCAGACCTCACAGCGTTACTATGAAATGGTTGCTATCATGACCCCTTTTATACCAAAGAGGAAACTGAGGCTAAGAACCTTACTCAAGGGCACATATGCATTTGTATCTACATCTGTGTGTTACCAAAATTCTTAGGTTTTACCGTGCACAGTCAAGGATGAATAACAATCATAATGGTAGTGAAAATAAATTACTTGCTTTTGAAGACTCCTGGCACAATCATACTTGCCTGACATAAGGCTTAGCAACAATGCTCTTTGACTTTGAGACCTTTCCAGGTCCCCAGAAGTGCCCTTTCCCATTCTTCCCAGGACAGCAGATAGTGTGTATGCAAATAAGATTTTTGGCAGCTAGTGCAGGTAGGTCAGATCTTTGAAGTCTGGTGTAAGGATTACGTGTCTCCCTCCATACCTTCAACTCAAGTGTATTATCCCAGTTGGCTTGACCTAACCTTGAAGCCGGGGGAGGTGGCCAGGCTCTTCTGTGGCCACCACAGTCCTGAGCACTTGGCTGCAGATGGAGATGTTGGCACATTGTAAGATTGAAGTAGGGAATGTGATGGGAGATGGATCATTGACAGTGAGATAATGAGCCTCACACCCTTCCCTTCATTCCTGCTCCTGGCACAGTATTTGCATAATCTGGAACAGCTGTGTTGTCTAGACCCACGGAAGGTTGGGGTGTCTCCATTAGCTCTCCTTTCCCCCTTTCCTTCCCCTTCAACTTCGCACAGCACAACCTCAGAGGAGAGGCACGACTTGGTTTCCCCTTGCTTGTGTGGATAAAGCTAGGTCCTTCTCTGACACATGATAATCACGGTCAGTGTGAAGAGAGCTGGAGCAATGCATACTGAATGTAAATACTGAATTTCTGGGTCTTGACTTCCCGGCAGTGGCATCTTCTCGCCCATCAGGCATTGTCACAGCATTATTTTGACTGCACCTGGGAGTCAAAGCCAGAGAATGATGGCGCTGTGTTGTTCAGTAGCCTTAGGCACCTGCAGCTCAGAATCTCCATGAAGCTACAGGAGAGGCTCTGGAAAGAGGCACTTGACCTTCCCATACATCAGAAGAGAGAAGAGCCAGGGATTAACATTGGAATTAATGCCCATTCTAGCTGGAGGGGTTCCCCTTTGCTCTGGGAAATAAGGGGAAGTGTTTGAAGATGCAAGAAAGCTTCTGTTCATTATCAAACCCCAGCAGGACTTTATGATAATTTTTATAACTTCTTCATTCACAACTCTGGGTGCTTTGAAGGTTAATAACTTGTGTTTATTGAAACTTCCCTTCAAGGAACTCCAAGAGCTTTGTAGATATTAATTCAGCAGCACCACAGGACAAGGAAACAGGAAACAGGGAGAGGTGAACAGAGAAGTTTATTCCAATTTAGGAGAACTGATGATATTAATAGCTCCGACAGGGAGTTGAAGTGAGTTTTAGAAAATCACAAAGCCACTCATGAGTCATCCAGAAAGAGCTCTCCTCACGCCCAGCCCTGGCAGCCTCAGACCACTATCTGGTTCTAGCACTATGAACTAGGGGGGAGCTGGACCTCTCTGCCTCACTTTACTTTTCTGTAAAATGGGACAATAAATGCTACTTCTTGTCAGCTGTTGTTGTATTAAATGAGATAAAGGAGTAAAGATACCAGCACAGTGCTTGGCACATGAATATGGCCTCCCATCCCATCATCTGCAGGGAGCCACAGAATATCTTCCTGTGACTGCAGGAATGAACTGCATGTCTCTTACTCTGCTCAGCACGAGGAAGATGGGCAGGGATGCAGGGGCTTGTCTGAGCACGGGGGACTGGTGGTCATTTCTCTTTTCTGGAAACTGTGATATCCAAAGGGTACAGCCAAGTTTTGTGAGAAAACTAGCCCTCTCCAAAATCTGGAACAAAAGGAGGGCATATCCATGAATGAAAGTAAGATGGAGATTTGAAGCAATTTTATAGTTAATCGGGGGAAAGAAAGTACCTCTGCTGAACTGTCTTTTGGGGGTTGAATCGTTTGTGGAGGTTCACATTTCTCAGCTGGTTACCTTCCATTTTGCTCTCTTTGGAAGAGGAAGTGTCCGCAGAAGGTAGTTGGCCTGTGTCTGGTTTGGAGCATTCCAGATTGGCATGAGATTTCCAGTTTTAGATCAGGACATGGCTTGAGAAATTCCCCCCCCCCCCCCCAACACTCACAAATAAGGGTGAGTGATATACTAGCAACCTTCTTTAGTAGCTGTGGCCTTTTAGGGTTTTAAAGTTATATGGGGAAGAGAAAAGAAAGGACTCATACAACCAAAAGATCCTTAGGGCTTTCCTGGTGGTCTGGTGACTGAACACTGTAGGGAGTCAGGGCATGGCTGCCCCCACTCAGGCCCCCCCCCCCCCCCATTGTCAATTTTGAGCAAGACTTGGGTATGAAAGAGTAGGAATCTTCTCCCAGTGTCTCTGTCAGTTTCTTACTAGTTTTGGGCTCTGTTCACCCATAGGAGTCAATGGAATTACTGTGAGAGGCAGAAGCTTTGATTTGCAGCTTGAGGTCTGAGGTCCGAATTGGTCCCCTCTTCCTGGGCTCATCTATCTCCAGAACACTCTAGCCCTGGAGGGCTTTGCTAGACATCTTGCCATCAGTGGTATTGCTTGGATTCACCTCCTCTTGGCCTGCATCTTAGAACAAGAGAATTTTGGACTTACCTGAATTGCATATGTTAGCCAGTGAAAAGATAAAGGCAAACGATGCCAAAGCAGAAGAGCCAGTGGAGCATTACCAGGTGGTTCTGGTGATACCAAAATGGTAACTAGGACGTGGCTGTCATGTGGCTTAACCTCAAGGCCAACTTATTACCTAAAGAGAGTACAGCTTAGCTCCCTCAATTTCAATGGGAGTGACCCTCAGGCAGCAAGACCATCTCGCTGATACCACATTCTAGACGTGTGCAGAAACAAAGGAAGGCGAGCCCAATTTTATTTATGATGACTAGGCCTTTCTCTCGACTATAGACTAGAATTAATATTCAAAGTTTAGAAGAGGAGCAAATATACTCATTGAAATTTCCCCTGCATTTCCTAGCCTCATCTTGAAGTCAGACAGATTGCTCTGTCATTTCTGGAGACAGGTTCCTTTCCTTGGTGCTACTTGGGGAGTGATGAAAGCTGCCTTCCCTAGCTCTGAGCTGAGGCCTCGGAGCCAGGTTGAAAGCTTTCTTGGGAATTACCTCTGAATGTCTCAATTCCAGTAGTTTTAAATCTCAGCCATAAATGTTTTAGAAGTGTGCTCTTTTTCTGCACTGGATGTATATGCTCAGTGATTTAACTACCCAGCCTATGACCTAGTGTTGCTATTGCTGTCGAATGGATAAATCTCCATTTGCAGATGGGTTTTGTTTCTCATTGTTCTCCTAGGCTTTAATTGGGGAAATGTTTCATGGAATAGCATAAAACACAGGTGTTCAGGACCCATGCAGCAATTAGGAGGGAAATCCAAGCTACCATCCAACAAAGAGGGGAGGGAGTTGAGGGGAGGCTGAGTGAAGAGCAGAACTTGGCTTCTAGTTTAATGGGCATTCAGTTAGACCACATTTAGTAGAGTGAATTACAGAAGCTGTGAAATCGGGGTGAGAGGGGAAGCCACATATAGTTCAAGACCAGTTCTGAGAGGGCACTGGCTAAGGTGCTGGCCAATGGGTGTGGCCAAGAGTGGTTGTCAGGTCTTAGGTCCAGTCTGACTGGCCATGGAGAATCACCCATGTTCTAGTCTGTCTGCAAGTACTTTGCTGGGGCCTGCAATGCAGGGACATGTGTGCTCTCCTAGTAAGTGGGGTACTTCGGGCTTACCGAGAGGTCACTGACTTTCCTAAGGGAGAGAGATTTCTAAGACCAGACACATAAGAAAGGACTCCTCCTTCCCCCACTAGTTCCTGTTTGCTTCTCAAGGAGCTGGACACTTTTTCCCCCTGAGAAGTTACAGTAGATCATTCATTCATTTATTTATCAAACACTTTTGAAAGCCAGATATTGGAAAGAGTGCTGAGAATAGAGCAATGCACGAACACAGTCCTACTCCAAGAATTGGGTGCCCCATGTGTGTGTGTGTGTGTGGGGGTGTAGGTATATGTACAGTTGCTTCCCATCTGAAGGTAGTAATTGCTAGGATGAATGTTTGTACACTGAAGGGAAGAATTTCACTCAGACTCCGTGTGTGTGTGTATCTGTGTGTTTTCCAGGAAAGGTTTCTGCAGAGAGATAATAAGTCTCAGGGCAAGATGGAGTTCAAAGGCAGGTGGGAGGCTGGAGGTAGGGATGAAATAAAGTCAAGGTAAGGAGATTAAAGCTAATAGGCTTGGGAGAACAGAGCATGCTATCCAAGTGAGGCTTCAGAGATATCCTCTTCATGTCTGGGGGTGAAGGAGGGAGCAGCAAGAGCCTGTAACATGGCACTGTTCCCATGAGAGCCTTTTCCTGGTCTGCTCGAAGGAGAGAGTTAAGTCCACTTGAGAGTTGCCAGATCTAGCAAATAAAAAAACAGGATGTTGAGTTAAATTTGAATTTCAGATGAATGGCAAATAATTTCTTGGTATAGCTATGTCCTATATAAATTCTAGATATATGAAAAATGAGTCACTGTTTATCAGAAATTCAAATTTCCTTGGGTACCTCGTCCACAGGCATGTCAGACCTAAAGCGTTCGAGGAGACCTGAGGGTTTGGAAGTCCCAGGGGTGGGCCACTTGGCAAGATGGTGCTCAGGGATTTTCTAGGTTCTTATTGCCAATCTTGAAGCAAATTTTTTTTGTTAATCCTCACCTGAGGATATTTTTTCCATTGATTTTTAGAGAGAATAAAAGGGAGGTAGGAAGGGGGAGAGAGAGAGTGAGAAACATTGCTGTGAGAGAGACACATGGATTTGTTGCCTCCTGCACGCACCATGACCAGGGCCAGGGAACAAACCTGCAACACAGACTTGGGGCTAATTCTTGAAGTGTTTTCCCATACTGTGACAAATGTATCACATTTCTGGCAATTGCTCTATTTCCCCTACCTGAATCAAGGAAGACACTTGATTCCTCTCTCTTCATTTTCCCCCACCTTTTTTGACCACAGACACCTTCCTTCCCCTGACCTCTCTCTCCACACTGCACCCTCTCAATAACTACCCCACCCCGAATCATCACCCTGGCTCTTCTAGGGAACCTGATCTAATGAGAGAATTCCTTTTCTTTCTTGGACTGTGGGGGTATTTGCGCGAGCCATTCTTCTGGAAGTGTCTGGGTTTTGCAGGTTGTGTGTTTTCTGATTGCATGATGAGTCAGGATGGATTTGAGATGCCACCGGTCTCCCAACACCCTGTCGTTAGCAATGCAAGGCTTGTCGTAGGCACAGACGGGAGGGCAGACTGGTCCTGGGGGGAGGCAAGTCATTATTTCTGCCTGAGTGCATTCTAATCATATTTTCCTCTGTCAAACCTGGCAGGACCTTCCAACTTACTGCAGAGTCTCTGCTTTCCTTCCGCTCGGATCAGAAACAAATCAGCGTGATCAAGCCTGGCAGTAGATCATTTAGAGATTTTCATCCCTATCAGTAGCCAAGGGCTGGTCATATCTTTTGTGTTTGTGTGTGAACATACATGTGCCTTTTGCTTTTAAGTAGTCAATGGCACTGCTTCCCATTTTGAAATGCTGGATATTTTGCCCCCTTTTAATTGAATTTATTGGGATGACATTGGTTAATAAAATTATACAAGTTTTAGGGGTACAATTATATAACATCATCTTCACATTGTATTGTGTGTTCACCACCTCAAGTTAAGTCTCCTTCCATTACCATTTATTCCTCTTTTACCCTCTCCTACCTCTCCCACCCTTTCCTTCTGGTAATCACCATATTGTTGTCTGTCTGTGAGGGTTTTTTTTTGCTTTTGTGTAATCCCTTCACCTTTTTGCCCTTTAATTTCCAATAATGATTGCGGTCATGGAGAAGGATGAATCAGCATAGAACAAAAATTGGATGGTGATGAATCATCAGAGAATTCTTCTACCTGTGAATTCTACCCAGTATAGTGATTCAGATATCTGTTCAATCTTTTTAAACTTGTATTTTAAATTGGAGTATTAGATGTATACACTAAAGTGCCTAGATATCTATAATTATAAAAGCGTAATATGCAAATATAATGAATGGCCGAACAGGGGAACTACCATCCGGATGATCTTCTGAAGTGAGGGGTAGGGGGGAGCGGGGGAGGGGGGGGGTGTGAAGGCCTGCTCTTGCACGATTTCGTGCACCGGGCCTCTAGTTAAGTATAAAACTATAGATAGTTTTACATATGAGGATGTGCATATAGCCACTACCCAGATCAAGATGAAGCCATTTCCAACACTCTACAAGGGTCTTTTGTGCCCCTTCCCTAGTAACCACTATACCAATCTCTGTCACTATAGATTAGTTTTCTGTACTTTAACTTCATATTAATGGGAGCATACAGTCCTTAGTATTTTTTCTACCTGGCTCCTTTGATCTATTATGTTGTCAGTAGAATTCATCCCTGTAGTTGTATGTTGTGGTTACTTTGCTCTTTTAAAATTTCTGTATAGTATTCCATTGTACTACAATTTATTTACTCCACTCATATTGGATTGCTTTCAATTTTTGGCTACCTCATATTATCAAAATGATCTCAGTGTCTATGCAGGGGTGGGCAAACTTTTTGACTCGAGGGCCACAATGGGTTCTTAAACTGGACCGGAGGGCCGGAACAAAAGCATGGATGGAGTGTTTGTGTGAACTAATATAAATTCAAAGTAAACATCATTACATAAAAGAGTACGGTCTTTTTTTTTTTTTAGTTTTATTCATTTCAAACTGGCCGGATCCGGCCCGCGGGCTGTAGTTTGCCCACGGCTGGTCTATAGAGTGCTTTAGTGCTCTTCTCCCACAAGAAGCCTACACTATAGACAGGATGGGGATTTGTATCTTTATCTTCATTATATAGCTGAAAAAAACCTCACAGAGAATTTTAGAGACTCGTCTAAGGTCACACAGCCATGGAAGGACAATCAGGAGCCCAAGTTAAGGGACCTCTCCGCTTAACTAAGAACCACCTTTCTGATGGCTGAGACCCTGCGGACGCACCTTATTTAGCTGGAACCTGTCTCCTGTCTGAACAAGTGCAGTTTCCTCAATGGCCCTTCAGCCTAGAGCCGTGGTCGGCAAACCGTGGCTCTGAGGGGGGCTGAGCTGATGCAGGAGATGATGGGGAACAACCTGGAAGTTAGCTTAATCTACAGGCAGCCTCAGATGTGCCCCCACCTGCGTGGTCCAGCTGATTTAGGCTGAGAAGATGGAAAAGGCCTATTATTTAGTCACTGCAAATGAAAAGGGAGAGAATGAATCATAGTCTCCCAATCTTGACTCGATTTGGGAATTCTCAAGGCTTGAGAAGATAACGTGGTTAGTGATGGTGTGACATAGTGACCCTTTTGGACTGTGGCCTGCAAGGTGCTGCTAGATCCCTAGTTTTTGGCCACTTTTCAAGGGGAGTTATCTGGATTTAAATAGGTCTCAAAGTCTTTTTTTCTCCACAAGTTTGCTGACAAGTGCTCTGTCCTCTTCGAGTGTGTCTCCAACACTCTGGTTCTAACCAGAGCGAACCAGCACCCCCACAGTCCTTCCCAATGACAATGCATCTCCATGGAGAGCTGCATTTACTTTGACCCAACTTACTTATATCGCCTAATCAAGCATGACTTGACCAATGATCTACATGAAAACATTCTCTACTGGATCTTAAATTTGGTCTAGAATTATGTGATTCATTTTCTATTTTAAGCCAAAGCATGCTTATTACCCGATCCTTAGACTTTAGTGTGGCCTCAGAGATTCACAATTCTCTGCAAAGTGGAATCTGAAACCCTCCTTACCCTCATGCCCCCCAAGGCTGACATCTGTTTTTCTTTTCTGCCACCCAACCATGATTAGGTCATTCAAATGGAATTTACTGGAACACCTTCTAGACCAGCAGTTCTCAACCTGTGGGTCGCAACCCCTTTGGCGGTTGAACGACCCTTTCACAGGGGTCGCCTAAGACCATCCTGCATATCAGATATTTACATCATGATTCATAACAGTAGCAACATTACAGTTATGAAGTAGCAACAAAAATAATTGTATGCTTGGGTCACAACATGAGGAACTGTATTTAAATGGCCAGAAGGTTGAGAACCACTGTTCTAGACACATTTAGGCACAGAGTGAAATCTGATTGAGCTAGAGCTTAAATTCATGGGCAAGCAAATCAGAAGGTGTGTCATCTTTGTTTTGAGGTTACTGGCCCGTGGAAGTGGCATCATTTCCTGGGAGGGTGAAATTGTGTGGGAGGGAGGGAAAGGCCAGGAAGGGATTAATGGATTGTCATCTGTGTGCCAGGCATCAGATTTGTGTCATCTTATTTAAGCCTCACAACAAACCTTATGAAGTATGAGACTTACACATGAGTGGCTAAGTGACTTGTGCCATGATTCACACAGCTGTTAAGTGGCAGGGCCACTATCTTAACCAAGTCTGACTCCAAAGCCCAGGCTTTCCCCAGAATATGATGGGGAGGAGAATGGAAAGTTTAGAACAGATTCCAAGACGATTCCTACTATTGGGGGACATTAGGAAATATATCTATATATTTGTATGTTGGGAAGTTTTCTATCTTTTTTAAAGTGGAGGATACTCCTTGAAACACATCTTAAAATTTATTTTAAAAGCAAAAGACTTCAAAACAAAAGGTTACTTTCCACTAAACTATGAGTTGATTTCCACAAGCAGTTTTACATGGAGGGTGGGGAAGATAGTTAAAAATGTTCCAAACCCGTAGGTAAGAAACCAACATAGAATAAACGAATCAGCCAGATGTGAGTGTGAATTCTGACAGCTTCTGACAAATTGAGCGGCTTAGATGAGCTCCTTAGCGTCGCTCAGGCCGTTTCCTTATCTGTAAGAAGGAAACAATAGCCCCCACTCTGCAGAGTTGGCAGTTGCTTAGTGCAGTAAGCTGAATTTGTAAGATGCTAATTCTTTCCTAGAATTCCTTGCTTCTCAGAAGCAAGCCTTCTAATGCTGGTGGCAGCTTGAAGAGCCACCTGGTAGAACACCAATGTGGGGAGGGGGCAGAAGACGCACCAGCTCTGCTCCCCATGGAGTTTCCTGTAGGGGATGATTTCTGCACGCTTCACTCATCCGACCCCTGGCTTTCTCTCTGCTCTCCTTTTGGTCCATTGTACCACCTCCATCGAAGCTGAGCAGAGAAGTTGCGGGAGATAAATTGATGTGCTCCCAAGGGTGTTAGACACTCTGGTCTGCCCTGCACATGGGCCCAGCAAACTCCAGTGGCCAGAGGATGCCTCAGGCGGTGTGGACAGGAGCACGCAGGAACAGTGAGTGCTGAGGGGTGGTCCCTCACAGCCTGGCCCATAAGGTCTTGGGTGACCCCATCATTTCCCAGCTCTCCAGCTGCACTACTACCTGAGTCATGCTAGAGTAGCCCTGTGCTACCTGTGGGTCCCCGCATACCCTAAGCTTGTGTTTTGCCTTCATGCTATTGCTCATGATAAACTTCTGATGTCCTCTCATTTCTCTGTTTAACATCTACATGTTCTTCAAGATTCAGCACCACCTCTTCCAAGAAGACTTTCCTTTTTTCTTTTTATTGTTTTGTTAAGCCTCACCTGAGGATATTTTCCCCATTGATTTTTAGAGAGAATGGAATGGAGGGAAGTGGGGAGGGAAGAGAGAGAGAGAGAGAGAGAGAGAGAGAGAGAGAGAGAGAGAGAGAAACATCGATGTGAGAGAGACACATTGATTGGTTGCTTCTTGCACGTGCCCACACTGGGGCCTGGGATGGAACCTGCAAATCAAGTACGTGCCTTTGACTGGGAATCAAACCCTCGACTTTTCGGTGAGTGGGCCGACACTCTAACCACTGAACACCCCGGCCAGGGCTCCAGGAAGCCTTTCTTGATTAACTCCTTCCCTAGCCTGATTACATAGCCTTTTTGCAGCATTTCTCACAGATCTGCTTCCCTCACCAGACCGTGGGATCTGTGGTACATGTACCCAGTCTGGTTCCTCTTTGAGTCCCTAGTGAGGAGTGAGCATGCGGCCTGGTGTAGAGTAGGCACTCACTGAGCAGGTGATGGTCTGAACGGTGCCTCTGTGGCTCATTGTTTCGTACACGGTTGGGACTCGGTATCTGTGTCCTGAATGGAACAGATGTTTCCTCAGCTTCCTCTTTTCCTCGGCAGTGGCAACAAGGGAATAAAATGGAGTCCTCGCTGCCCCAGGAGACACAGGCACTTCACTCTCCTATCCGGAGAGATTAGAGCTGAAAGTGGTGGCCAAGGGGAGGCACAAAGCTTCAGGAGACAGAAAACATCAGGGAAACACACATATATGTGCGCGCGCGCACACACACACACGCGCAAAGATGTGGACAGACAGATCCACACACACAGAAAAGAGGGAACTCAACAGGCAGCATGAGAGGGACTGGTCTCAGAGGAAGTGAAAAATGGACAGAGGAATATTGGCGGAGAAAGAAAAACAAAAAGATAGAAAAAGGAAGAATAGAAGATGGGAGGAGGGAAAGGGGAAAATAAAGTAAAATGATGTGCTAATTGGGAAACTGAATAAAACCTCCTGGAAAAGATTTATCGCCTCTCAGAGATGGAGACTGGAGGTGCAGTTGTGAGCTATTTTGTCCCCTTGCCCATCTCTGGCCCAAAGGCAGAGGTGGATGCTGGGTTTTGCTGGGTGAGGGGAGTGGGGCTACTGCTTGCTGAGCCTCATGGACAGGCACACATTCACTGCCATTGTCTGGTGGCACCTCCAGGGGGAAGAATGAGTGGTTTGTGGTATTTGCTGGGCCCTGTTTAAGCCCTTTTTTAGGGGCTCAATTCTACAATGAACAGAGCACTGCTATAGCTCCCATGTGCTTGCCCTTGGCCTTGTGTAGTTGGATTTGTGGTGGTTCATGAAAGAATAATGATCTGCATGAAATTTTAAAGCTGCCTAATGCTCCTCCTCAGCCCAGCTGTCTGTGAGTTTGCAAAGCAGGCAGCAAGACTCCCCAGGAAAAGGCCATAGGACCGACTGAGTGTCAGGTCTGCTGCTGTGACAGCTAGTGCCCAGGACTATTCTTGATGGCTGTCACAGTGCCGGGGGCGGGAGAGAAATGGTTGGATCATTATTTGGGTCAAAGGGCAGGTAGGCTGGACTTAGGAGCTTGGCAAGATTTTTTTAAAAAAGGCAAGTTCTTTGATTAAATCATTCACCACAGATTATTTTCTCTCTACCTATGTTTTCTGGCCGCGGTGCCAGTTATTAAGCTATCATCTCTCTGTTCCAAACCTAACATCCTGCCCTGTGCTCAGTGGTGCTGGATGGGGACTCTGCAAACCACATTTCTGCTTTGCCAGCTGGGTCACTGTTAAGTTTTGCCAGTAGAAGGCACAAGAGGGAGGAGGGGTTGCTCCTGCCTGTTGCCTCTCTGTTCTTGTGAGCCACATCCCAGCAAAGCTTCCTCGGGGCCAGCTCATTTGCAAACCAGCAGCTGGATGCATTGGGTCATTTTTCCAGACGTCGCTGCACCTCCTTGGACATCCCAGCACCAGCCAGGTGGTGCCGCACAGGTCTGAGTCCCGTCTCTGAGGGGCTCCACCTCCGAACTTGGAAGCTCTAACAATTCCAACTCTTCCCAGTGTTCTCCCAACACTCAGGGTTGTATAAGGTGACCACCTTATCGTGGTTTTCCTGGGCCTGGAGCACTGAAAGCCCCGTTTCCCAGCAACCCACTCAGTCCCAGGCCAACCAGCGAGGTTGGTCACCTCAGGGTGGGCACTGCTCCCTGTGCTTATGACCTCAGTTACCTCGTTAGTGATTTTATATCAAGATCATTCTTTATAATACAGTTTCTCTGTTAAAATACTGGTGTGACTTCTGTCCTTAGACTGGAACGTGATGCATCCGCACACTGAATTGTTAGGAAGTGATGTGCCATCAGAAAGCATCCATTGCTTGTGGGGAATATCACAGTGTTCCACCAAGCAGCATTGCCTTGTTTTATTGCTGCCTTGCGATCAGTGTGGCTGGAGCAGCAGCTGCTGCTCCGGGGATAACAATACCTCACATATGTAGAGCATCTCCCAGTTCCCAGAACACACCGGTCACCTTTGCTCGCTTGTTTTTCATAACAACTGTGGTGGAAGTACTATTATCCCCAATGGATTCAGAGGGAGAGTGACTTGACCACAGTCATAGCTAGTCACAGATTGCTGAATTTCAAACTAAAAAATTCCAGATCTCCCTCTTATTGCCTTGCAGCCTTGCTTTCTTTTTTATTTTTTATTTATTCATTTTATTGATTTTTTACAGAGAGGAAGGGAGAGAGAGAGAGAGTTAGAAACATCGATGAGAGAGAAACATAGATCAGCTGCCTCCTACACACTCCCTACTGGAGATGTGCCCTCAACCAAGGTACATGCCCTTGACCGGAATCGAACCTGGGACCCTTGAGTCTGCAGGCTGATGCTCTATCCACTGAGCCAAACCAGTTAGGGCATGCCTTGCTTTCTTTTTTAAAAAAATATTCTTATTGATTTCAGAAAGGAAGGGAGAAGAAGAGATAGAAACATCAATGATTAGAGAGAATTATTGATTGGCTGCTTCCTACATGCCCCCCCCCCCGATTGGGAATCGATCCCGAAACTTGGGCATGTGTCTTAGACCGGAATTGAACCCGGGGCCCCTCAGTCTGCAGGCGAATGCTCTCTCCACTGAACCAAACTGGCGAGGGCCAACCTTTCTTGAACTGAATTCAATTGCAGGCAAGCAGTGGTTGTCTTTTGCTTCCCACCCCGCCTCCCCCGCTCTGCACCCCTAAGCTTTTGAACTTCATCTAGCTCTGCTGGATGAAATGGACCACAGGGACGGTGATGAGGAGAACAAGGCTCTGCATCCCACACTTTCTGCTGGACATCTCCCTAATGATGGCATGCCTCCCATTTCCAGTGGGTTTGCATTTAAGCTAAAAGCTTTCTAAATGTTGGACTTAGACCTGCTTCACTCAAAAGGCATTTCCCAGAACACTCAATCTCATTAATGCCATAAAACAATCCATGTTGAACAGCTGGATTATTTCATATTCAGAAAACATCCCCAATCTGAATTGCTCTGTTTGGACAGTGACTGAAGTATTCCTATAAATGGTGGCCCTGGAGAGGTTCGCCTAGAAGATGCAGATTGGGGGAGTAATAGAAAGGGAACTGTACGTAGACACCTGTCTGGGCACCATCCGGGGCTGCTGCATGGTGCCATGGAGACCAGAAGCATGTGTGATGTGGTCCCTCCTCTCAGACTGCTTACAAGGCAGATTTGAGTTGGGGGAATCAATTCCGCCTTTTAATGGGAGGAGTGGCAAGTGTATATTGGGATGGGAAGATTGCCAGCTACCACCACTGCAGACAGTCCACTCCTGCTGCACACTGATCCTTGTGCTTGGAGTGAGAAGTAAGATTCAGTTTAACTGTGCAGCTGTTGAGCTCATTTAAGCAGATGGAAGGCGACCTCTAGAAGGTTTGACAGCTCAGGAGCCCATATTCCTGTTGAAAGCCATGACATTTGGCCAGAGAATCGGTCAGTCCCAGCTCCAGGAAGAGGAGGTAAAAGGTTTCTTGGTTCTGGGTAGAACATTTTATTGATCTCTGAGAAATAAGCCTGAAATGGAATGCCAGGAGGATTTGGAAACATTTCTTTAAATTTGATGCACTTAAGTCCAAAGGCAGGTAATGACATTTTGTTCACCAGTAAAGCTTCAATCTCCTTGATGAGCATATGCAACAAAAACTGAAAAAAAAAGGGCAGAAAATTACCATGGTGATGGCTCATTGTGGTGAATCTGCATAAATTACTTCACAATAACCCAAATAACACTTGGTTGACTGAAGGGCTAAGGTACAGAAAGTAGTGTTCTGTTTAAAATGTAAAAATCACAGTCTGTTCTGATTAAACTAACATTACAAATATTAGCAAATACAATGTTGTTTAATGGTGAATGGGAAAAGAGAATCAGAATTGGGCTTAGTCTTCTGGTGCAAAGGCCTGGAATGTGGTCGGTATGCTCTGTGCTCCAGCGAAATTGGAAATAGAATATTGACCTTTTGGGCCCTCCTATCTCTCTCTCAGCAGCTTTTTCTCTTTTTTTTTACATTGGCATCCTCTTTCTAAGATGCCCAGATATCTTCTCAGGAGCTGGCAGTGTGGGAGAAAGTATAAGAAAGATAAAGACAGGTCTTGTTTTTAAGAAGATATAGTAGGCTAAACTTAACTGTCATACCCAGGAGGCCTCAACACCTGCTGATGTGGGCCAAACGGATTCCCTCACTGAGACTTCATTTTCTCATATGTAAATCAGGGAAGGTATGTATCTTGAACAAGGTATGGGTATTTTAATGCCAATGATGTTAGTTGGAGAGAAAAGGCTGGTGCGCATGAAATGATGGCAGAGTCGGGGAGAACTATGGGGATGTGCTAAACTGTGGTTTGGCCTCTTAAGTTCAGCAAAGGAAGTTCGGCTTCCTGAATAAGGAATGGCTTGAGCTGAGCACAGCTGGGGCAGGAGAGGATACTCTTGGAAGACATCTCATGCGAGATGTGGAGGCAGAAATAGGCACGTTGGTGGGCAATGAGAGATAAATGATTGTCAGGAAAGCAATGGTGACTAGTGTTAGGGTTACTTCATGGAGAGCTATGAAACTCAGGCAAGGAGTGGACTTAGCAAGGAGGCTTAAGCTTTGTATGCCCTTACGACATTCTATATAGTCCCAATTATTTTAAGGTTGTGTGATGTACTTTACCTCCCATGCTCCATCCCCAAATTCATTTCAGTTTCATTTCTCTCTCTCTCTTTTTCCAAATTACCCTCTTGTCTTCACTCTATAGTGTGCTGTTTACTTCCAAGTGCAATTAACGGACTGGGCCAAAAAGCAAATGGAGCACATCTTGCCAACTCTACCTGCAAATGCATTACATTTGCTTAACTGTGACTCAGATTTGGAATGACCTGGAAAGGGAAGGGCAATGGTGTTCGGGTGGTGACAGCACCATCCATTACCTTGCTGAGAGCCAAGAAAAGGAGCCAGTGGAACTATTTGAGAAAGGATGAACCGTGAAGCACACAGTGATTCAAGATGAACAATAATTCCTGAAGCCTGTGTTGTGAAGAACAAGTGTTTAAAACACTCTCACAGCCAGTAACTCGTGTTAAGTTTTAGGACAAGCCTATGAGGTCATTAGAGAAAATTGTTTTCCTTATTTTACACTTGAGGGAGCTGAGATGGAAAGAAAAAGAGGGCTTGCCTAAAGTTACATAGCAAATAAATGGTGAAGGTAGTTGGAGACTTAGGTTGCTGGCTATATCACCCATCAAACATCTGTTCTGTGTTCACTGCTCTTGACTCTCCTGCTCCCCTCACCCCTGTCCTGGTGGCAGCCTGGAAAATGCTGGATTAGGGATGAAGTAGTTGGGAAACCAGGTAGAAGGCTACTTTGGTGGACTAGATATGAGATGAGGAGGGATGGTGAGATTCTAAACCTCACTTTTTCTCATGACCTCTCTGGGCATTGTTTCTCAGCCTCCGTGTGGCTCTCTTTTGTCCACATTGACATCTCCCAGTGCTTGGCCATGGTCTCTATTCTCACTCTCCACGATCACATGGGTGATGCCTGTCATTCTCCACCCTGGCTTTTATCATCCATTCTGAATTCATATTTCCAGCCAGACTGATCTGGCTTGATCAAGATCCATTTAAAGATCTTAAGTCACAAATCTCACCCTTTCTGGCATCTAGTGATGCTTTCTCTGCTCACCATCTGAGTGTTCTCAGCAGAAATCACAGCAAATTATTCCATTATTCTTGGAACATGCTTACCTTGGCTTCTGTGACACAACACACCTGGTTTTCCTTCCACCTTTTCAAAGGCTCTTTCTCTTTTCCTTTGCTCATCCTCCAGTGAAAAATGATTAAATGGTCCCACTCCATGACTTGTTTCCTCACTCTATACATAATCACCTACATGCAAGTCTTCAATGACGACCTGTATGGAGGCAACTCTCATATTTACAAATCTAGCTTACGTGTTTTTTTCTGATTCTCAGGTCTACACAGTCTACCTATTAACATGCTTCTGTCCTTGGATGGCTTCAAAAGTCCTCAAAGGTAACGTGTCCAAAAGTGAACTCACCATTTTTCATTTCAAACATGGTGCTCCTTTAATGTTCCCTATCCCAGTGAATGAGCCTCAATAAATTTAAGTCAGAACCTCTACAGGTCTTCCTTGACAATTCCTGTCTCATATCCCACCCCAGCCATCATCATTAATTTGCAAGTAGCTTTTGAATCTACCCACTTGGCCCTATTTCTGCTGTAACCACAAGTCATAGTTGTGTCTTGTGTGATTATGAAAAATCTTCTAATTAGCTCTTCTGGTTCACTTTTGTCTCCTTCAGTGTGTTTTTACATTGAACTGAAGAGACCTTTTGTTATCTGATTCTCTGCTAAAAGCCGTTCAATATTTCAAAGTACTCTTTGAATAAGTCAAAGTTTTTCATGTTGCTCCTGCATCCTTCATCTCTTGCCTTCCTCTGCAGCCTCATTTTGCTCTGTTCTCTTCATTCTTTCTACTTCCCACCTCAAGATTTCTGCACACATTTCCCCTTTGCACAGAATTCTTGCCTGCTCCTCACATATTCAACACCTCATTGTCTTTGCACACCCAGCTCAGAGGTTGCTTTCATAGATACGTTTCCCTGACTTAGCATATGTGGTCCCCTATTCATATGTCTTCTCAGTTCTGGCTTTGTTCCCTATGTAGCCTTTTTCAGTTTGAAATTCTATAGTTATGTGATTGATTAATAATGGTCCCCCATATTTAACTGTACTTCATGACAGTAAGGACTGGTGAATGCTCTTATATTGGATCCTGAGACTGAGCTGAGTGCCTGTTGCATAGTAGGAACTCAGCAAATGTTTGCTGAGTATTAAGTATGTAAAAATGGATATTATTCATCTTCATATAAATTAATATCTCCAAGCCATACCTCAAATTGAACTCACCCTTTCCCTATGCCCTTGCCCTCATTACCTTGGTATTCTCCATTTGAGGAAAGGGTATAGCCATCTACCCAGTCACTCCACTAGAAACCTGTGTATCATTCTTGATTCTTCTATTTCCAATCATATTTAGTCACTAAGTCCTATAGACGTTATCTCCTTGCTATCTCTTGTATGTGTGTCTTTCTCTTGAACTCCACATTGTCTGTCTTGGTAAAAGAGATTCTTTGGCTTGAAGTAATTGCAACAGCTTCTAATTTGTGTTCTTGACTCTAATTTTGTCTTCTAATTTCCTTTTCTTTTCACTGTTGGAGTCATCTTTCTAAAGTACTAATAGGTTTATTTTTTTCTTTCTCAGTTTCAATGATTTCCTGTTTGGGTGACAGATAAAATATAAAACTTATAGCATTTCTTTCATGCTGATCATTGCCAACAAGTCCGAAGTCTCCTCTTCCTCCTTTCCTTTCCTCTTCTCTCTCTCTCTCTCTTTATAATACATTAATGCCCTTTTTGTTGTCCTCACATGATGCCAGGCTTGCTTGTGCCAATATGTCTTTGTTCATGTTTTGCATTCTTCCTAGAATGACTTCCTTGTCCACCTAACAAATGTTTCCCTAGTCTTCTAGCTCAGCTCAGCTGCCCAGTATCACCTCCTTCTTGTGGGTAGCCTTTCTTGCCCTCCCCCCACTCCCGCATCCTTAGGCAGATTGCTTCTCCTATGTTCCCAGAACACCTTTTATATACCTGTTCTAAAGTAAGTACCTATTTCTGAATTTGGATTCCCAGTAGAGAAGTGTCTGTAATGCTTAGCACTGTCATGTCTGCCTGGCACTCAGTGAATTATTTTTAAAGCTATGGATATATTTTCATCAAATGAAGTAATTGGTTGTCAGGCACAGGGACCCACCCACTTAAGCTAATTTATGTAACAGGATTTATGGTAAGGCCGTGAAGTCGCATGAAACCCAGTTGTAGGCAGTATTTTTAAGGCTTTCAGAATATTAGAAAGTTGTCAGACAGCTGCTCTCTTTATGTCTCTTTCTCTGGAGATTCATTCTCTCTTGTCTGCTCCTCTCTGCATATGTTCTCCGTTCTCCTCATGCATACCTGCTTTCTCGGCAAGTCTCTCATCTCTGCATCTCCATAACTTTGGCTCGCGCCCAGCTTTGGGTCAGATGTCTGCCATTGTCTCATGCTGCAGTGCCAACATCTGACTTTCAACAGTCCCTGTGTTTCAGTTCAAATGATCCAGGACATTTATTGGTTCTTGGCCAGTCAATGGAGTGGTTAGCTTTGAATTGGTTCTGTTCACTATTCTTGGTTCCGTCCTCTGTTGTTAAGGGGGTAAAGGTCACTTGACCTGATGCTATTGGTTAGAGAGTTCAGTCTCTGAGAAGGGATGTGGGGTGGGAAGGAAAGTCAATTGACTACTAACGAAGGAACAAAATCATAGTTTGGTAATTTGCTTATCAGGACCACTGCAACTGGGAGTGATGTGAATAACTCAAGTCATGGGCAGTCAGTTCTCCAAGCTTTCAGTGCCCCAGGGATTCTGATTCCAGCTGGGCCCTGTACCAACTCTAGGTCCTTCATCATCTCTTAGTGTCTTTCAACCCAGCAAAACAGCCTCACACATAAGACATCAACTAGAAACCAACTGGTAGCTCAGCAAAGGTAAGGCTCAGCTTTTCAGTATTTGTTTGAACCAGGTTTACTTGTATTAAAGTGATTCTGGGAAAATAGTGTGCTTTGTCCTGAACAAGGATTTCTGGAGAGAGTAGCTCTAACTAAAGGGACACTCCAGCTGGGCCTTCCATTCTCCAGCTCTTCTCTAGGGAATTACTTTCATGGATTTGAAAGACTCACAAAGTGGTATGGAATATAAAGACCACAGATTGGGAATCAGGTTTCTGTTTCATTTTATCAGCCATGGGGATGTGATTAACAAAAATCAGATTATAGGGAACTCTATATGACAAATGACCCAATTTGTCTAACGACAACAAAATGCAAAAAAAGAAAGAGGAGGAATTTATAGATTCCATGCGTCTTAATAAACACCAACAATCACAGTATATGAACCTTATTTGGATCTTTATTCAAACAAAAATTGTTAACAACAACAACAACAACAACTAAAGCCCCAATCTACTCAACACTGGGGAAATGTGAACAATGACTGTATATTTGTGATATTAAGAAGTTATTATTTCGATGTGATAATGGTTTTGTGATTACAAATTTTTAAAAATTCCTACTTTTCAAATATGAATATTGATGAGTGATATACTATCTGAAATTTGTTTCAAAATTGGGGAAGTAAAGTGGGAGGGAATTTAGAGAGAACGAAATTGGCTGAGTTGGTTGTTATTGAAGATGGGCTTCATTAGATTGTTCTTTCTATTTCTGTATTTGTATACATTTTTCCATAGTAAATGTAAAAGGGGAGGACTGAAGGAAGACTTGGCCAGGACAGTGTCAGGATCCCTGGTGGCAGTGTTTCTCATTTCTATAAGATGATTTTCTTGGTTGGCGGGAAGAGGTCTCAGAAGAGTGTTATTTCAGCTGAAGAGCGTTATTTCTGACCACATTTATTTTGGGAGTTATTCTCCTGTCTTCCTAGTTCTCCTTTGGGAGAGTTGGCCTAATGAGCTGATCAGATCTCTTACTCTGCCCCTCACTCACCCCTTCTGAGAAAAACAGCCACTGTCATGGAGGAAGATCATGCTTGCTCCCCTGGACATACCTGATTTTGCTGGAGAGCAGTGCCCTGTTGTTCCTCCAGCATTTATTCAGACCACTTTTCTTTTAGGTTTAATTTACTTTTGTATTGACTTCAAGAATATATTCTGTTGTCCCTTGTAAATAAAAACTATGTCATGCTTTTTTTTTCTCTCATATTGCTTCCGTTTATCCTTAATACTTTGTAGCTACAAGTTTTTAGTATATGTGCTGCTGAAGGGAGCACCAGCTACTTGCTTTTACTACCACTCTCTTTGCTTCCTTCATTTCTTTCCTTTTAATTCCACCCTTAACCTGTTTGGTGGATGCTTCTGGGCCTTGCCCAGATCTCATTTACTAAGGATATGGTAAACCACCCATAGTTGCTGTGAGTGTTGGCTGCTAATGGCTCACAGCTTCCAGGGCCAAAGGGTAGCTGCCCTGCCAGGGAGGGAGTACACAGCCAATGGGGGCACAAAAATCCAGCACTTTGTCTGAAGGTGGGCCAATTCTGCGGTGCAACTCAGGCTCCAGAACTCCCCATGGGATCAGGCTCCCGCTGAGACCACATCTTGCTTAGCTTCTTCATCTCCTGCCCCATCTTGTTTCCCTCATCCCTCTTCTCATAAAAGGACTCTTTCCGTAAATTGTGTGTGCTGGCTCTGCTTCAGGGGAGCTTGACTTAAAATAGTCCACATGCTTTCTGACTTTAGCCTTCTACTCAAAGCATCTTCCATTCCTACTCAGCCTTTGAGAATCGTGCATTTTTCTACTCGTCTCTTCCATAATTTCCCTTGATTTATTTCACTGCCACGTTTGCTTTTTACCTTTTTAGAGCTTCTTGCATGCCTCAGAGTTGCTACCCCCAGAGCTACATATGTGATGCATCTCTGCTTTGTAGTTAATTGGATGAACCAGAACATGTTCTCCTTCTTTGCACCAAAGACCCGCAAAGATGCCATATGGGAGGAGAACCTTATTCCAATGAATGTCCCTACTAGAAAGGCTTGGGGTTGTAAGCAGATTGGGACTCTGCCTTCCTTCTCCGCCATCTGTTTCCCTGTTGGAGGCAGGAAGCCTACAGGACTGAATGAAAAGATGGAGTGACCTTTCTCAAAGACTGGTTTTCAGTATAATGTCTTAGAGTCTCTCTTTCCCAGAGCTAAATAAATACTGTCTCTGGTAATAAATGTGTGCAAGCTGTGCTAATTCCCCCAGGACACCAGAGGGCCAGTGAACAAGTGGAAGAAGACTGTCATTTGCTGGCCTCCAAACCTTAGGCAAAACTAAGCCTATTTGGCCCAGCTGCCGTGGCTCAGTGGTTGAGCATTGACCTATGAACCAGGAGGTCACAATTTGACTCCTGGTCAGAGCACTTGCCCGGGTTTCGGGATGATCCCCAATGTGGGGTGTGCAGGAAGCAGCCGATCAATGATTCTCTCTCATCATTGATGTTTCTATCTCTACCTCTCCCTTCCTCTCTGAAATCAATACAAATATATATATTAAAAAAAACACTAAAAAATAACTAAGCCCATTTGGGTGATAGATTCCCATACTTGTACCCAGTGTTCTGTGGTATATTAAACTGTGCCTAAAAGAAAGTTAAGCAGCCTTTATTTGTAATTAAGGAAATTTATTGCAACACTGCTGGAATGTTTAAAATGCTATTATGTAATAACTCTGGAGGTACATATAGTATGTAGCACTTACCACACTTGTTTTATGATACAACTTCTCCTCCCTGTTTCCTTTTAGTAGAACATCTTATAAGAACATCTTATAATAATCATGCGACAATAGAGTTCAATAAATACTGTTAAGCACTATTTGTGTATATAGCATTTTGTTATCTATTTTAGGAGATGAGATAGCATTTGCATACTAGTCAGGACTCTGTCAGTTATAAGATACTAAGACCCAATTTCAGTAGCTTAAGCAAAAAAAAAAAATTGATTCATGTAATAAACATGAATAAACAGATCAAGACATGTTCTGGCTTTAGGTGTACATGATCAAGGTGTTCAGATCATATTGTTGGATTTCTTTATTTCTTGTCTCTTCGTTATGAGACAAGCTTTGCTTATGTGCCAACTGTCTTAGGTTGGGCGCCCAGGAAAAAGGTGCTGGAATGGAGAGGTGCATGAATATTTATTGGGGAGAGCTTTTGGAAACCACACCTGTGAGGAAGTGAGAAAGACAAGATTGGGCAGAGGAAGACATTGACCTCTGAAGTGGTTGAAGCTAAAACCTCAGCTAATCCTACAGGGAGCTCTGGAAGCTTTCAGAGTTGTCCCCGAGTTGAAGCAAAGAGTCTATGCCTTTATCAGCAGATCATTTGCTATGGGCCACTCTCTGGGAGGGGACATAACTGATGAAGTGCTTCCTTGTGGGAGGGAGCAAATCCACCTCTTTGGGATTGCCAACACTTTTGACAATGGGGGAAATTAGTGTATTGCCCTGAATAGGGTAGCTGGACAGAGCACCATGGGGTCCACTACAATCAACCAATGTGGTCCTGTCAACTCAAGCCTGAACTTTCTTACTATTTCAGAAGGAGAGAGGCTTTCTTTTCAGGTGATTTTCTTGAAAAGGGAATTTCATTATCCAGCCTTTGTCCTACTGATCCTGTGATCGAGGAGGTGGAGATCATATAGTGCAGGGGTCGCCAACTGCTAGTCCGCGGACCACTGGTGGTCCATGAGGTCCGAAAGGTTGGCGACCGCTGATGTAGTGAACAATTCCATTGTCCATGGGAGGGGCAGTCCTTAAAAGGAAAACATGCTGCACAGACAAAAAAGAAAACCAGTGTCAGAAACTATAGCCTTCAGAACCTTATTGCGCCAGAGAATAAGAAAGCACATCCATAAATGATAACAGTAAAAGAGTCTATGACAAATATACCTAAAAAACATGAGCTTGGGCCATCCAGTCTTATTTTATAGGGTCAGAGAAGGGAACCTTGTTTTGAATTTACATTTGCACTTACTATTAAATCTATGTTCTATGACATTTTAATTCGGAAGGTAGCTCTACATTACCTGGGCTGGTCTATTTTGATTAAGAAAAGACAAGATAAAAACTATATAAGTTGGAATAATTTTCAGCCTATTGTATATAGAAGTACTCTTCTGTGAATATTATTCTCTAATTTTATTCATTGTTTATCTAAAGATTTATACTGCTTTATTAATACTGTAGTCCTCCTTTTATCAGAGAGGGATCCATTCTAAGACCCCCAGGGGCTGCCTGAAACCACTGATAGTACCAAACCCTATATAAATTAGGCACAGTAAATTAGTTATTAACAATAACTAATAATAAAATAGAACAACGATAACAATATCCTATATAATAAAGAGCTAATATGCTAATTAGACCAAACAGCTATACGACCTTCCAGTCGTCCTTCCTGATGAAGCCAGGGCTTCGAGGGCTGAGCCCCTTGCACGAATTTTGTGCATCGGGCCTCTATTACTATAATACTAGTAAATGCTATGTGAATGGCTTTGGGGCCATTATTAAGTGAAATAATGATTATTTGGACATAAGAATGGCAATACCATGACATACAATCTGTTAACCCAGACAAGTGGTCAAGTAGCTTATACAGAGAAGATACGTTGGACAAAGAGATTATTCATGTCTAGGCCACAGAGCAGGATGACTTGAGATTTCATCACACTACTCAGAACAGTATGAAATTTAAAACTTATGAGTTGTTCATTTCTAGAATTTTCTACTTAATATTTATGGGCCGCAATTGACCCTGGGTAACCCTGAAACAATGGAAAGCAAAACCTTGGGTAAGGGGGGACTATTGTAATGACATACTTGCTCATATTTGTTGAATATGTATTATTTGCAAGAAACTCAAATAAGCAGTTGGTATTCATTGATCAATCTTTGTGACAACCCCAACATAAGTACAATCAGTTATAGTTGAGGGAACTGAGTTTAAATGAGTTAAAGTAATTTTTTAAAGGTCTTTTAAATAATAAATGGGATTTGACCCTTTAAAACCTGGAGCTTAACCTCCCTGCTATGTTGTCTTATTACTAAGTTGACATTTTTTATTAGATCTTTTCAAAACAAATCCGTAATCTCGTTGAAAACACAATTCCTTAATTCTTATATGGTGAATTAAAGTATTTGAAATGGAAAGATATAACAAAATTTATCCTTTGATTTATTTCATGACATATCTTTATCTGCATAGCACTCATGTCTTTAATGTTTTAACAGTAAAATTGATTTTACAAATAATATAACAGCGTGAAAAATAGCAGAGGATAAAAAGTTAATCTTTAAAACTACCATCGCTTCTGCTTTGGCTGGTGTTTCTAAGTGGTTAGAGCGTTGCCTGGTGCACCGAAGGGTTGCTGGTTCGATTCCTGGTCAAGGGCAGTTACCTGGGTTGCAGGTTTGATACTCAACCCTCGTTGGTTGGGGCACTTGCGGGAGGCAACCAATCAATGTGTCTCTCACTTTGATGTTTTTCTGTCTCCCTCTCTTCCACTTTTTCTAAAAGTTAAGTAAATAGAAAAAATATCCTCTGGTGAGGATTAACAAAAATAAAATAATAAAACTACCATCCCTTCAACTGTTTTTCTCTTACTAGTAGGTCTGGTCCTCAGAAGATATTATTTTTACCTATCTGTATCCATGACAGAACTATTAGGTTGAACCATGTGAAATTTTCAATATTCTACATTTTTCCTACAAAAATTTCAGTTGGTATGGTTCAACTGAATGTTTTAAAGTGTTAATTCATCACTTTGTATTAACATTTTCCATGTCACCATGTAACCTTCATACTTTTCATTTCAGTGAATGTCTAATGTTCCATCCCGTAAAACTTTATTTAACCATTCTTTGTCTGTTGTCCTTAGATTTTTACTATTGTAGCTAAATATCTTTAAACATAGACATTTCTCTTTCCTTTGGGTTAATTCCTTATGATAAATTCTTAATGATGGAATTACTGGATCTAAGAAAATTAATATATTATGGCTTTTGATATTGATAGTTAAATTGCAAACAGAATTTATTTAAATTGCAGTCAATAGTGAATAAATGCACTGACTTCATCAGAATCTGGTTAGCCTTGAGTATTATTATTTTTATAATATAATAGGTATAAATGGTACTTAATGAATATTTTAATTTGTTTTTCTTTGCTCACAGCAAGGTGGAACATTTTTACATGTTTGTTTACTAATTTCTATTCCTTCTGCATAGATGATCAAATCATATTCTTTGCTTATTCATCTACTCGGCATCTTATTTGTACATAATTGTGCAAGTTATATAATACAGATGTTAATCCTTTGTATGTCTTTTAAAAGCATTTTAATTTCTTGTTTTTCTCTTATTTTCATTATATTATTTCAGAAGTTGCAAAGTGTTTTATAGCATTAAATCTGATTTTTCCTATCAATTAAAACTTAGAAAGTTTTAATTCCTGCACATATTTAAACATAAGTAAATTTATTCTTTGCCACATTTTATAAAATTTAATGATATTTACATTTTTAGCGATGCAAAATTTATTTTGATTTATGGTATAAACTGAGGATATGAAGTAATTTTATTTTAAATTTGCTAATTAGATATTCCCAAACATTTTTAAAATAAGTTTTTCTTTCCCTGTTGTTTAGAGATTTTTCCTCTAAGGGTGTAAATACCTTGAATGTGATAGAGTTTATTTCTGAAGCATTTATTTGGTTCCATATTTTTTATGGTACCAGATCTATTTTAATAAGGAGAACATTTTAAATATTTCCCACTATTTTCCCCCTACTTTTTTTAATAGTCTAATTAAAAACAAAGTATTTTTATTGATTTCAGAAAGGAAGGGAGAGGGAGAGAGTGATAGAAATATCAATGATGAGAGAAATCATCGATTGGCTGCCTCCTGCACACCCCCTATTGAGGATAGAGCTTGCAACCCAGGCATGTGCCCTTGACTGGAATCAAACCTGGGACCCTTCAGTTCACAGGCCGCCGACGCTCTATCCACTGAGCCAAATTAGCTAGGGCTTTATAGTCTAATTTAATAATATTTCACAATTTGGTCAAGTTTAAAAAGTGTATTGGTTTTCTTTTGCCTTTATAAAATAGCACCACAAACTTGGTAGCGTAACACAACACGGATTTATTACATACAGTTCTGTGGGTTAGAAGTCCGACATTGGTCTCCCTTGGTTAAAATCAAGGTGGCAACTAGACTGTGTTCTTTTGTGGAGGCTCTGAGTGGAGAATTCACTTTCTTGCCCTTTCTTGCTTCTAGGCTGCCCACATTCCTTGGCTCATAGTCCCCCTTTTCATCTTTAAAGGCAACAATGTTTCATCTCTCTGACTGTTTTTCTCTGTGAGCAGAGCCAGAAAATATTCTCCAATTTTAAGGACTTACATGATTAGATCAGACTCTGGAAATTTCAGGATAATTTTCCCCGAAATGGAAAGTATTCACCATTAATCCCACCTGCAAAGTCTCTTTTGTCATGTGAGGTAACATATTTGTAGGTCCTGGGGTTTAGGATACATACATATTTTGGAAGGGGGCATTACTTTGCCTACAATAAAAAGCATCGGAGTTTTGTTTGGGATTCTGGTAAGGATATGTTAAAGCAGTGGTTCTTAACCTTCTGGCCCGTTACATACAGTTCCTCATGTGGTGACCAAACCATAAAATTATTTTCGTTGCTACTTCATAACTGTAATGTTGCTACTGTTATGAATCGTGATGTAAATATCTGATAGGCAGCATGGTCTTAGGCGACCCCTGTGAAAGGGTCGTTCAATCGCCAAAGGGGTCGCGACCCACACGTTGAGAACCGCTGTAAAGGATTCTGGCAGATTTGACATTTATGCAATATTTCACTTTGCTATCCATCAGTAAGGTGTAGTTCAATCTTCATGGAGATTTCCTGGTGATATTTTGAGGATTGAGTACTTTTAAAGACCTTATTTCCTTAATTGTGTTCCTTAAACTTCTATTTTGTGCATTGCTAACGTGACTCTTTTTTTGCCTGTATTCCTCCCTAGTATATTTCTATAACAAGGTATTGCTTGATGTTCTTAATTCTTCATGAAAATTTATTCCCTAAATCTCAATTTGTCATCCACACTACAAGGAGAAACATATGCTAGCACTTGGTGGTGCGGTGTGAATGCAGCTCCCAGGGAACCAGTCCAGCTATGCCATATTGAGAAATCTCCATTTTCATTATTTATTTGAAAAGATACAAAAATGCTGAGCATTGAATGACCTTCAAAGCTTAAGAGAGGTTGCTGAATACTACATTTGACCTAATTTGCTCGATGTCCTGAGCAGAAGGACACCCAGCAGTCCAAGAGCTGCCCTGGCAAAAGGAAGTGGCATATGGGCCTGGGTGGAGAGGCAGAGCTTTGCTTGGGGACCCTGCACAGCCCCTCTCTCCAAATGATTAATTTATACCTCAGCAGGTTATAGTTTGTAGTCAACTTCCTTCTAAGTTTGATATTGATGTTGAAAGTAAGCTCATGATATAGAGGAACGATCATGGAAACAGGAGGCCTGGTTCCAGCCTCAAATGAGAGCTTGGTTAAGGAGGTAATTTGAGGCATGGATTTGTGCACCGGTGGGGTCCCTCAGCCTGGCCTGCACTCTCTCGCAATCTGGGACTCCTTGGGGGATGTCGGACTGCCGGCTTTGGCCCGATCCCTGCAGGTCAGAATGGGGCCGAAGCTGTCAGTTTGACATCCCCTGAGGGATGTAGTAGTGCATGAAGCAGCAGGCAGCCAGGGAGAAGCCCGAGCCCAGGCCGGGTGCTGTGCTGCTCCTGCTCATCCCGGCCCCACTGCACCTGCCACTGCCGCTGCTTGGCAGCACTGCCACAAAGGTGGGAGAGGCTCGTGCCACCGCAGTTGTGCTTGCCAGCCGTGAGCCCAGCGTCTGGTGCCTCTCGGGCAGCTGAGCGGTGCTCCCACTGTGGGAGTGCACTGACCACCAGGGGACAGCTCCTATGTCGAGCATCTGCCCCCTAGTGGTCAGTGTGCATCATAGAAACCAGTTGATTGGTTGTTCAGTTGTTCGGTCATTTGATCGCTTAGGCTTTTATATATAATATAGACTAGAGGCCCGGTGCATGAAATTTGTGCATGGGTAGGGTCCCTAGGCCTGGTCGGTGATCAGGGCTGATCAGGGCCTTCCTTCCCCTGGCTGCCGGCTGCCGGTCAGGGCCTTCCTTCATTCCGCGCTGCCCCCTGGTGGTCACCGCACATCATAGCGAGTGGTCGAACTCTCGGTCGGTAGAACTCCTGAGGGAACAATTTGCATATTAGCCTTTTATTATGTAGGATGGAGGGTTGGACTGGATCTGTTAATCTATAAGCTGATGGAGATTTTAAAGAAGGCAAAATCAATTTGAACAAGGAACAAAGCACCAATCATTTCAGATCCCACTATTTTTTTTCCTCTGAGTTAGCATGTAGAAAGCAGAAGTTCTTTTTGACCCTTTTACCCTAGGAATATCTTTGACTTTGTGAGCTAATTTTCATCTCAGTCATGAGCCCTTGAGAAGCTTCTGAATTCTTTAAGTAGCGATGATGGACTTGACATTCCTTCTAAAGGAGAAGCATATCTACCCAACAAATTTAAAAACATTTATTTATAAAGAGATATAGACCCCTGAGTTTACTGCAACATTATTCATGGTGACCAAGATATGGAAACAACTGAAGTGCTCTTCAATAGATGATTGAATAAAGAGGATGTGGTACATATATGCAATGGAATACTACTCAGCCATAAGAAAAGATGAAATACTGCCATTTGCAAATATCATGCTAAGCAAAATAAGTCAGATGGTGAAAGTCAAGAACCATATGATTTCACTCATACATAGGATATAAAATTGAAAGCAACATATGAACAATAAGACAAGCAAAAAATCAAATCTTAAAGTCACAGAAAACAGCATGGTGGTTACCAGAGGGAAGAAGGGGGGGTGGTACTAAAGGGTACAGGGGGTCAAATATATGGTGATGGAAGGAGATTTGACTTTGGGTGGTGAACACACAATGCTATATACAGGTGATGTATTATAAAATTGTACACTTGAAACCTACATAATTTTTTTTAAATATATTTTATTGATTTTTTACAGAGAGGAAGGGAAAAGGATAGATAGTTAGAAACATTGATGAGAGAGAAACATCGATCAGCTGCCTCCTGCACACTCCCCACTGGGGATGTGCCCGCAACCAAGGCACATGCCCTTGACCGGAACCGAATCCAGGACCCTTCAGTCCGCAGGCCGAAGCTCTATCCACTGAGCCAAACGGGTCAGGGCCCAAAAGCTACATAATTTTATTAACCAGTATCACCCCAATAAATTAATTAAAAAACCCACATTGGTTTTCTGGCCGTGGACCCTCCAGTCTGTTCCATAGGAAGCCTTTGCTGGATAGGCCAAGAGGAGAAAGCTTATAAGCTTGTCTTCTGGACCCAAATAAAGTCTGCAGATTTTTTACGAAATCCTTTCTTATGGATCTTTTAATTCTCTCCTTGAACTCTGTGTGTTGACATAGTTTGATATTTTTTCTCTTCATCAGTTACCGTTTCTCTCTGTAGATCAGAGGCTCTAATGCAGTGATGGCGAACCTTTTGAGCTCGGCGTGTCGGCATTTTGAAAAACCCTAACTTAACTCTGGCGCCGTGTCACATATAGAAATTTTTTGATCTTTGAAACCATAGTAAAACAAAGATTTATATTTTTGGTATTTATTTTATATATTTAAATGCCATTTAACAAAGAAAAATCAACCAAAAAAATGAGTTCGCGGGTCACCTCTGACAGGCGTGTAGTAGGTTCGCCATCACTGCTGAAGGGCAGGGAGTGGCCTGTGGGATGCATAGAATGGCTTGGGGAAGTCATGATCTCAGCCTCGGGGACCACAGAACTTTTCAGTGAACTTGCCTTATGGCCCGCCTCCTACTTTGTGCCAGTGTTCCCTGCGTTGAGTCTGGCGGGTGAGTCCATTCCCACATGGAGGGCCAGCAAAGCACTGCTGGCGGGGAGATCTCCCAATGCGAGTCTGCCTTCCTTCCTCTTGCCTGAGATTGTCTTTGTCTCTTATCCTAGGAAGCTTTCAAACTACTGCTGGTATCAAAAGCTGACTTCTCTGATCAAGGTTACCACTTGCTATAGTCAAAGACATCCAGGTTGTTCCTGGCACATTTTTTGGGCTCAGTGAGAAAGTGAGCCACAGCCTTCTAAGTCCCAGGAATCATGTGTAGCATGGCATAGCATAACTGGCAGTTAAGGCAAAAACACACTCGTAATAAGAGCCTTTATAAACCAGTCCCCATGGATATGACTTTTCTCGAAGCATGAAGCCTCATGTTTGGAAATCAGACATAGCAACAGTTAATTCTAGTGTGGAATGACCGAAACAATGACTTGAAATTAATTGCAAGGAGACCAGTTAGCTCTGTGATGAAGGGAGGCCCCAAGGATAAGACAAACAAAACTAGTGTGGCATTCTCAGTATTTTCCTTTGAGAGTTTTGTGAAGAGCAAGGAAAAAGCTTTTGCTATTATTATTTAAAAATTAAGCCCTGACCGGTTTGGCTCAGTGGATGGAGCGTCGGCTGAGGGGTCCCAGGTTTGATTCTGGTCGGGGGCATGTGCCTTGGTTGCGGGCACATCCCCAGTAGGAGGTGTGCAGGAGGCAGCTGATCGATGTTTCTCTCTCGTCGATGTTTCTGACTCTCTGTCCTTCTCCCTTCCTCTCTGTAAAAAATAATAAAGTATATTTAAAAAAAAAATTTAAACCATGGTAAACTGATATTTTGGATCTCAATCTGATCAGTCACGTTGAGCTATTCAGTGGGGGCAAAAGTGTTGGGAAGTTATTCTAGTATTTCCAGAGAGTCAAGACCACAGCTGGCGTGGTCACCGAGGAACACTCCACCTGAGAGGAGAACTCAGAACCTCAGACTTGAAGCTGGCAGGATGCCCTGGCCTGAAGCCCTGAGTGCAATGAAGACTGGGTGGAGAGGAAAGCCCTCCGACCTGCACTTCAGAGGAGGGAATCCCCCGAGAGTCCCATGGAGAAGAAAAAGGAAAAATCGGTGCTGTTTTACAACCCTGGCTCTTGAAAAGAGACTATGGTATAGCCTGTAGGAGCAGGAAGTGACCTCATTCTGAGGTCCAGAGGGGTCAGAGAAAGTGGCCCAGGCTGGGCTGAGCCAGAGTCTCAGCTGCCAGGCCAGATGGGAATTCAGAGGTACCAGATGTAGCAGATGGCTGTGCCAGCAGGCTGCCTGCCTTCCTCCCAAGCTGTGAACATGGGTGGGATCAAGCTTTATGCTACTTTACCTCGCTGCATTAAACTGACTGTAGGAATATGGGCCTTAATTAGTAAGGACTCCCTTAAAAAAGCATTTAAAAAATATTGATTTCAGAGAGGAAGGAAGTGGGAGAGAGAGATAGAAACATCAATGATGAGAGAGAATCGTTGATTGGCTGCCTCTTGTATGCCCCCCACAGGTAACTGAGCCCCCAAACTGGCTAGGGCGGGGGTCAGAGTTTAAACATAATTTTTTTAGGGACACAGACATGCAGTCAATAACAGCATCTAAGCCTTGGTGTAGAGGATAAGGACAAGCTCAGACCAATGACTACCGTATTCACAGTCTGGAATTCAGGGATTGGGCTTGATAGTCAGCAGAATGTGAGCTCTGCCACCTACTGCCTGAGTGTTAATTGGGCATATTATATGGCCTCTCGGAATCTCAGTTTCCATACCTGTGCTTGCTGGGATGAAATTTCTATACTCCATAGGGTTAATGAGAGGAGTTACATGAAATCATGTAAGGCATTTCATTTCTAGGAAGTGATCCATAAATGTTAATTACTCTTATTATCCCTGTCCCCAATACATTATTATTCATCTATATATCTATTCCTGTGCAAACAGACCAAGAAGCTGTCAGAGAACATAATTGACTTTTGCAGATAGAAAGCATTTGAATAACCCCTATTTGGTTGGGTGAAATTTTCTGCTCATGTTTATTTGCAAGGCTATCATCCAGGTTGCATGACTGGCCATCAGAGACGCATCTTGAAATAAAAATTTTCAAGGGCAGATGGAGATAATGACACGTTGTGGAGCTGGGCTGATAAAACACAGAATGGATGGAGGTGGAGGGATTTAATGATGAGACACTCCCAGGAGATGGCCACCTGTATTTTGAGCTCTTTCAAAGCTGAATGCAGATTGTCACGAGAGCTCCTGGCCACGCACACTAAATGGGCAAAGAAAGGCCTCCGTGATCCTGGACCAAAGCACTCTCGGAAGGTGTGTGTGTGTGTGTGTGTGTGTGTGTGTGTGTGTGTGTAGCCTCTGCTAATAGTACATGTTGTCTGAGCTGTAAAATAAACCATGAAGGAACAGATCCATCTTGCCATTGCACTACTTCCCACCTTCTCTGATGCCCACCTGACATTGTTCTGACATTGAGGATAACAGCGATGCTGAAGCAGCCGCCATTTACTGACCAGGTGCTACTTGTCAGGTGCTGTACTAGACACTTTTATTATATCCAACCCTGACAGCAGCCCCGCGAAGTACCCCCAGTCTAGGACATCTCTCTCTGTCTGAAAACTTATGATGAAACAGTCCCAGAGCTTGGCTCACTCAAGTTCACAAAGCTTGTCAGTGGCAGAGCTGCAGCTCAAATACTTGTCGTCTGAATCCAAAACCTGTGTTCTGCCCCCATACCTGCTATCCCCCACCAAATACCCCAGACTGCAAACAGACTATAAAACGCTGCCTCCAGCATCTGTTTGGCTCTGGCCTGGAGCCATATTAACACGAGGGAGCTGCTGAGAGGATTAAAATGATAATGTACATCGTGCATCAACAGCAGTGCACATGGTCGACAAGAACTTTCTCCTCTTCCTGCCTCCCCCTTCTCTCCCTATTTCTCTCTCTTCTCCCCCTTCTTCCTGCAGTCATACCCTTTAGTAAGAAGGTAGGGGAAATGATGGTTTGACACCATATTCTTTGTCAAAAATGTCCAAAGGAACCCAAAGCATTAAAAAACACTTTTTCTTCCAAAGAAACGTTTAAAGTGTTGACCTTTGTATTTGAGAGAAATTAGAAAATGAAAAGGAAACGTCATTTTTCAGTCTTCCTGCAAGTTATCAAAACTATCGCACTGTCTTCAGAGCTAAATATGAATGGAGTAGAAGGGAAGGAACCTATTACTGGTAACTTTGGAAGCAACCACTGAAACTCTCTGAGGAACTAGATCTTTGATCCTCTTGAGCCAGTTGCAGGTGAAAGGAGGGAGGTAAAGAGGGGTGTTAGAATAGTAAGCACCATCTACTTACCTCACAGTGGTCTCTGCCTCTCCGTTCTAAATATTAGAATAGCTCATAAAGTGGGGAGTTCGTGATGTTTGTAAAGCATTCTCACATTCTTTATGTTTTTCTCTGTGTGTTTGCTTCATTCTCACTCAACAGATTTTTTTCTTAGAAGAGAGGAAGGCTCAGGCTGAAAATTTGACTCACTTTCCTTTCAGACACTGAGAAACAGAGAGAGGAGGAAGAGGGAGAGGTAGAGAGAGGCCCGCTAGTCTCTGAACCCTACATTCACATCTTCTGCTAGAGAACGTGATTGTTTTGGCTTTGGTCAGGTGTCCACATGGGTAAAAACAAAAGGGTGCCTACTGAGAGGGCAATTCTGAGAAGGAGGACTTGGGCAGAGGAGAAAGTGGTTGGTGGAGAGAATGATTGACATCTCTTGGCCACGAAATCGCTATTTTAGTAAGTGAGACCCTGCTGTGGCAATGCACTTTGCACTCCAGATTCTCAGTGATGGGGAAACCAGAATCTACAGTCCTCCGTCCGGTTCCAGGCCTAGTCTCAGAAGGTGCCCATGTGCTGGCCTGGTTTCCCCATGTTGAGTTCATTTGCAGCCAGCCACTGGATTCCTTTTAGTTGTCTGATGTAGACAGTTTGCCTTGGCAGTTGGTGCCCCTTGTTGGTGCCTGTACCCCCTTTAAAACAGTGGTTGCCTGGAATGTTGACTTTGCCTATCTCTGCCAGTTGATTTCTCCCTTGATTGCCTTGTCTTAGCAGCAGGGCACCTAGGATGAGACTTCAGCCAAAGTCACTAAGAAATTCTGTTCTGGCCTGGTCAGCGGGCGTGGCTCAGTGGTTGAGTGGCAACCTATGAACCAGGAGGTCATGGTTTGATTCCTGGTCAGGTCCCATGCCTGGGATGCGGGCTTGATCCCCAGTACGGGGTGTCAGGAGGCAGCTGATCAGTGCTTCTCTCTCATCATTGATGTTTCTATTTCTCTCTTCATCTTCCTTCCTCTCTGAAATCAATAGAGATATATGTTTTTTAAAAAAAGTCTGTTCTGGAAGCAGGGATGGGACAATAGTCCTCCCTGCCACTTCCACCCACCTCTCTCCATTTCATTCCAATCTATTTTAAAGAGGGAACTGCATAATCTCAGTGGACATCATTTCATCCCTAAAAAATTCTCCAAGGAAAGTTTAAAGATGGGCTGTTGTTTAGAGATCAATGAAAAGGGGATGGGATTTAAATATTAAGAAGAAAGCTCTTGCCTTCAGGTAAAGCTGACATTTGCATAATAATGAGAAAGGCTAGGCAGATGAACTGAGAATCTGACTGGAATCTCAAATCCTGGGGAGGGAAGATTCCTTGACCTGAAATGGCAATGGGAAATATGCTAATCAGAAGTTTGCTGCTGTCCATCACATTCACCAGATTCTGAGACAAAGAAATTGTGTTCACAAACAGGAGGAGATACAACTTGACATTAAACTTAATTTGGTTTGTTTCCCCACCAGCTCTTGACAAGAGGTGCAGCTGTGGAAGTCTTTCAAGGGGACGAGGGGGAGAGGCGCTCTCTTCTGTCAGAACTGTGTGACATTGTCATCCCGGTGTTGTCACTGCCTTATTGTTATTGTGTGAGAAACAAAATGAGGGAAGGAAAGGAAATCTGAAGTACTGCCCGAATCATCATTGAGAAATGATGGGAACATCTAAGAAAAAAAAAGTAAAAGGAGAAGAAATAAGAACTCTAAACATGTCTTGTTGGTTAAGAGAGGGGGAAATTAGTATCTGGGTAATAGAGTCAATGATCTAGAAGACACCTTAACTGGGAAATTGGATTCCCTGAGGGAGATAAGTTTGTTAGGCTGTCCCAGACTTGAGAGTGAATTCTTTTTTTTTTTTTTTTAATATTTTATTAATTTTTTACAGAGAGGAAGGGAGAGAGATAGAGAGTTAGAAACATCGATGAGAGAGAAACATCGATCAGCTGCCTCCTGCACATCTCCTACTGGGGATGTGCCTGCAACCCAGGTACATGCCCTTGACCGGAATCGAACCTGGGACCTTTCAGTCCGCAGGCTGACGCTCTATCCACTGAGCCAAACCGGTTTCGGCAGAGAGTGAATTCTTTTATTGGGGGGGAGGGGGAGGGGAGGGCGGGTAACAAAAGCTATTCTGGGGGAAGATGGAGGAAAATTCTAAGGTGGCTCCTATGATCCTATGTAATTCTTTCCTTTTGAGTGTAAACAGAACCTGTGGCTTGCTTTTAATAGAATCACCCCCATGCTTATGTTGCATTATCAGACAAAGGCAAAGGGATGTTGCAGAGGTAATTAAGGTCCCTCATCAGTTGACTGAGTTAGTCATAAGGGAGGGTATAGTGGGAGAGCCTGACTTAATTGGGTGAGCTTTTCAAAAGAGGGCTTAGGCCTTTGAAATCATAGACTCTAAGCAACAGACTCTCTGTTGCTGACTTTGAAGAAGAAGCTGCCATGAAGGCCACATGAACTGACTTCTGTTGCTAACCCAAGGGAGTCTGTACATAGATTCTTCCCTTGTGGAGCTCCTGGGTGAAACCACAGCCCTGGCCAACATCTTGATTTCAACCTTGTGAGACCTTGATCAGAGAACCTAGCTAAGCCATGTATAGAGACTCCTGATACACAGAAATTGTAAGATAATAAAATGGGTGTTATTTAAAGCCACTAAGTTTGTGGTAATTTGGTACATAGAAATAGAAAACAAATGCAGAACTTAAATAAGTCAATTGGAGCAATACTATGTGCATTATTAGCCTTTCTGGTGGGAGGATGGGGCAATGAGCATCAACACCTGGTTCACATATACATTTCTGCAGCTAAATAGATGCTCATGTAAGATGGCTTGTGTGTGGGATGAATTGCAAATTGGTGGCCCAATAGAGTGATGCTTTGCCCATCGCCTGAATACTGGGCTTGTTTAGGATAGCCTATTTACTTTCCATTGTGGACTCTTCCTGTGTGTCCCTCCTGCACTGCCCCGGGGTTAATTTGAGGGTAGGTGGATGTTGAAATTGCATGAAGTCTGTGGCATGTGGCACACTTTTTCACCTCACCTCCTCCTGGGCATAAGAAGGTTCTTGGGCGAATGGGAAATAACGCAACTCCCTATTTTCTCACCCCAGTTCTGCCCTGAGTCTGAGTGCTGGAGAGCACAGATGAACCAGCAAATTCACCACGAAGTCCAAGATGTTCGGGTCAGCTTGGTTCTCACTGTAGCTGATGTTGTTGGTTTTGCTTGTTGAACATTACCTGGTATTTGTTTCAAAAAATTATGACACTTATGAGACTTGCTAAATAATACACATAGGACTCAGCGTGCTGAGGTCAAATGTCTCTCACGGATGTATAGTGGACCCAGACTAGTTCAAATCCCAGCAGTTAGGTTGCTTGTTGTTCTCCAAGGTTGGGTCTCAATCTCATCCCTGAGGACACCTACCACATTTTATAGCTTGTTTGTTTATTGCCTATTTTCTCCAGGTTGTGAGTTTCTTGGGGTCTGGGCTGTGTGTCTCATCTACTACTTTATTCTCACCCTGTGGCTTGGTGGACTGTCAATGCATATTTGTTGGATGAATGAATGAATTTCAAGTGACACTCCTGTGAGTCCATGAATATGTATTGTTCAATGTCTGTGCACTTCGAGTTTGTGTAAGGTTGCTGGTTTGTGTTCAGTATGTGTTGGACCTTAGGAAGACGATCTCTGTGTTGGTGTTGATATTTCTCCTCTGGCTGAACATGGCGGCTGTTTTCCTTCTGCCCACCCTCTGCGCCCCCGTCCTTCCACAGATGGCTTTACTGTTCTTCTTGTAAACTACCTTTTTGGTGACTATATCATTGGGGAGCTAGAGTCTGATAATTAAAGTTCAAACCTGTTCTGCCTCTTTGATAGGAGGCGCAGGGTGGGTGGCTGTTTAGCAAAGGAGAGAGAAGGAGGGAGCTGGAGTGGGACAGGAATGAGGCGATGCCACATTTCGTAAGTCATGAGTGCGGGAGTTCTTTAGCTAGAGCCCTGTGGCCTTGGTGTTGCTCAGATTGGACAATTTATGTAGCATCTGCCAGCAGAAATACCATCCTCTTCCCCCCCCCAGTGACCTTCCATTGTGGGGCTCAGGCATAACTCAGTGAATATATACTCAAGCCTAGCTAGCATTTTCCTGGCCTGATATATTTGGGCACATCTCAGTCACATGTGGATTGAAGCCTAAAGGATGCCTTCCTTTGGGTATTTAAGATATGCTAGGCATATTGGTCAGAATTCTCCAGTGTTCCATTAGCTACTTGGGCATCCCTTAGTCTAGTTAACACTTGATCATCAAAACTAAAAATTAACCATCAAACTGGGTTTTTCCACAAGTCTGGATGAAAGTTGAATAGCACCTTGGTTGTCCCAGGAACTAGACCCTATGGGAGAGCAGGGGTCTCAGACACAGGCCTCCCTACCGCAGAGCTTTCGATGGATGAACCATGGTGCCTGCTTAGAGTCTGGGCTGGTGGTGATGGCTGTGCATATATTTGCCTATGAACTGTGCTAGAGAAGGGGGAGGCACTGTCCCAGAGATGTGATGGTAGCCTGAGCTGCCTTTTCTCCTACTGTATCATAATGCCGCCTGTCACTTGCAATTAAACTGTCAGTTCACAACTAACAAAGTCATTCTAACTGGCAAGAGACTGCTGGAGGAGTACTCTTCCCTGAGAACACCAAACGGGCCCTGAGCTGTTTGTCATCACTGCTGTCATCGTCTTGCGGTGGTTCTGATTGTTATTAATAATGATGATCACCATCATTAGGCCTGCGAAGAAAATAATGATAAAATGGCTCTAATTAGGCATTATAAATACATCATGTTCTTATCATTATGTTGTCTAGTATTAATTATAATCACTATAATCACTGTAACAATTTGAACTTCTGTTTGCATTTGTCTCCTATGTGATCACAGCTTTGAAAGACAAGGGTTTGTTAGCTTCATAACCTTCCCGCAAAGGGTGTGCAGGTTTCAAATTGTGGTCCTGTGTGTTGGAGTGAGTGTGAACTGAAGGAGATGTGTTAAAGAACTCCAGAAACCAAAACCAAAAATGCAGCAAAATAAACGGTGGGGAGATGCATGTGGGGAGGTATGTCCGATGTTGTACAAAGTCTAAGACAGTGATGGCGAACCTATGTCACCTCTGACACGCGAACTCATTTTTTTGGTTGATTTTTCTTTGTTAAGTGGCATTTAAATATATAAAATAAATATCCAAAATATAAGTCTTTGTTTTACTATGGTTGCAAATATCAAAAAATTTCTATATGTGACACGGCACCAGAGTTAAGTTAGGGTTTTTCAAAATGCTGACACGCCGAGCTCAAAAGGTTCGCCATCACTGGTCTAGGAAGTTCAACTCTACCTTCAATTTGAATTTTGCCTCTGCCCATGATTACAATTGTCAGTCCAGTGGGCTGTAGCCCTACTCATCCACCCACCTCCCCTTCACTGTGTCAGCAACTCTCCCGTCAGGGACTTGCTGCCCCTTCAAGGCCATCCCTGAGCCCAGGCCCACTCTTTTCAAAAAATATATATTTTTATTGATTTCAGAGAGGAAGGGAGAGGGAGAGATAGAAGCATGAGTGATGAGAAAGAATCATTGATTGGCCGCCTCCTGCATGCCCCCCCGCCTCCCCTACTGGAGATCGAGCCCATAACCTGGGCATGTGCCCTGACCAAGAATTGAACCATGACCTCTTGGTTCATAGGTTGACACTCAAACACTCAGTCATGCTGGCTGGGCCAGGCTCACTCTTTAAATTTTTCCCCCATACAAGCATCCTACACTATGGCCTGGCCCTGGGCTCAGAGGATCTCTTTGAGGAATCCCTAAGCTGCGCAAAGATGGCATGGTCTCTTAGCTATTCCAGTGACCCCGTGTTCTGTACAATTTACACTCTTATTTGCCTCTAGGAGGAGATGTGCTGATAAAAGTAAGCTCAGTTTAGTCTCAAATATGGAAAATTCCTCATTAGTAGGGAACAAATGAATAAACTCTTAGTTGTCTTTTCAAAGCACTAATCACAAAGACTTAGCACCCTGCTCTCTGGCTTTTTAATGGCCCGGCCTCATGTACTCTCAGCAAGGCCAGCAACTTCCTAGTGTTATGACATCCAAGGATACTCCCAGGTCTGACTGAAGGTCATTCTGTGCGATTGTCCAAGCTCTTGCTTTCCCCTTCAACAGTGTTCTCAGGGGCCATCTATCTGAGCTAGAAGGAGCCTAGATCCACTTGGAGGAGAAGCACCGAGGAGAGCTGACCCTCACCAGACCCCCGGGGAGAGAACTAAACCTCTATTACCTGAGGCCACTGAGATTTGGGTTGCTTGTTACAGTAGCTAGTGCAGTGGTTCTCAACCTTCCTAATGCTGCGACCCTTTCATACAGTTCCTCGTGTTGTGGTGACCCCCAACCATAAAATTATTTTCATTGCTACATAACTGTAATTTTGTTACTGTTATGAATCATCATGTAAATATCTGATATGCAGGATGTATTTTCATTGTTACAAATTGAACATAATTAAAGCATAGTGATTAATCACAAAAACCATATGTAATTATATATTAAATATGTGTTTTCCGATGGTCTTAGGCGACCCCTGTGAAAGGGTCGTTGAGCTAGTATGTCACCCTGACTACTATGGACACTTCCATTCCTGAGAAGTGGGATGTTGATGAGATGGAAATTCAATTGAGAGAGGCATTCCACATTTGGTGGGACCATACTTCTGCTGTCTCTGTGTCCAGTCCTCTGTTATTCTCTTTCATAATCATCACAAACATCCTTCTAGAAGTTAGCAGCTTGCATTGACCTCCTTACATGACTCCCAGAGATGAAAAATGGAGAATGATTTCCCAGGAGGGCCAGAGTCAGGCAGGGCACACATATTCTTCACCAACTTCTCTGCTGTGCCCCATCCCCCTCCAACCCCCATGTGCTCACTCTTCAGCGTCTCCATGAGGTACCATTGCTCATGTCCCTGATGTCTGCCCCCGGGGCTGGGCAGAGGGATGGAGGCGGGGACCCACCAAGCAGAAGTGTGAGATGGCCATCACTGCAGGCTAACGAACACTCCACGGGCTTTTCTGCTGGTTGCCAGCTCTGGGCTTTGTGTGCTGGAAACATCTTGAGCAAAATGTCACAGAGAACATCTCAGCAGTGTCCTGCTGATGGAGGCCATGGGGCTGCTGGGTTTGCCATCTGCCTGCAGCCTCTCCGAGGTAATTATATCAGAGTCTCTGAAGTCCTAGTACAAGGGGGATGTCAAATGTTCTTCCCTTCCTCTACGAAGGCAATTTCCATTTTCTCAGTTCTTGAGGAGTTGCATATCGTTACTGTCTCCAGGTGGGAGAGAGGCGCAGGGACAGAAGACAGGGGAGTGTGCTCAATGAAAGGAGGAGAGGGGCACCATGGGAGGGAGGACAGGAGTAGGAGGTGACCTGGGGGGAAGAGTGAGGGACCGGCTCTACCACTGCTGAGCCCAGAGAGGGGCGCATATGCTGACTTTGGCATCTTTTAGTTAAAGGATAGCCTGGAAAAATTGCATTATTATTACTGCTCAGTTTTTTGATTATAGTGGTTTAATGTCTGCTTTTTTACTGCACTAGTCTGAAAGCAGTTCCTTTTTTCTCTGATTGCTAATTTGCATTAGAAAAAGGAAATGTGTCTGATAGCCCTTGGCAGGAAAATATTTTCAAAGTTTGCTGAAAACAGAGCTTTTTACTTTTTCCGCTCTGCCCCTCACCCTGTTACTTTTGGTTTGGAGTGGGAGGAAAGGGGAATTTAGTTCTGAAATGAAAGATGGTTCATGAGACTCTCATTTGAAATGCAAGTCCTCATTGTGAGCATTTTTTAAATCCTTCAGGCCACCTTTTCTGGGATCCGAGTCTTTTGAGTCCCTGTGACTGTGGGCAGCACCCAGGGCCCTCCTGAAGAAGGAGCAGCCGCGCATCTTCCTGATGCTTATGAAATTTTTATAACAAAAGGCTGGTGACTAAGACCACAAGGTCAGGGGAGGGCTGGGCAGCTGTCTAGGTGTCCTTGGGTCAGGTAACAAAAGGCTTGTAGATATCAAAAAGTCTGCTTTGAAACACGATTTCCATTCTTCTCGCAGCAAGTGTACAAATTAGGATGGTTTTAAAACATCATTTTACAGTTGGAGACATTGAATTTTATAAAGAAAAAAGTTAACTTACCCAAGGTTACCTAGTAAGAAGGCTGATGAACTCAGTTTTCTTGGGACTGACGGAGATCCTGGGACACGAACTTCCAGTTTTAAGATGAAGGCAGTCCTGGGCAAAATGGAACAAGTCGACCACCATACAGGGGAGTAAGTTCAGTTTTGAGTCTGAAGACCATGGACAGGATTCTTCCTCATTCCTCACAGCTGCCCTTGATATATGTACTGTTTTAATTGGCGCTATTTAGGCTTTTATTCTTTGGCACATGGATGCTAATCATCCCACCAGTGAAGTAATATGGTGAATTTAAAGCTATTCAGGAGAATAAACACACCAAGTATTAACAACACTGGCGTGTATATTTTGAACGGTTGCCTTTGAGAGGTCGCCTGCTTAGTTCATTGCTCAAAATGAGTTTGGAAATCCTAAATCTTGAGATTTGTCATTAGACCCAATTTTTAGGGCTATTCAAGAGACAGTCTCATTATTTTGCACTTGTATTTTTCAGTAAAATTACCTTTTAGTAATTTGCCTCTGGTTTCACCTCTCTTGCTCTTCTAGTTTTGGCCAGAAAAGATTTTCTTGCCTACCTCTCTCATATTATGTTATTATATCCTTATACCAACTTGTTTCAGTGGTTACGCATCTATAATAGTAGAACCTGGTTGATTATAAGTTCAGATGGTGTTTAACGCCCACCAACATGGCTTAATGAGTAACTAGAAAAAGGAACTCGTTGAATATTGAGGACATTGCATACTAGAGTAGTGTAACATTTGATATAACATTATTCAAAATATAATGTAAAATTGGCAAGCATCCAGGATTTGGTTAATGAAAAGTGAGAATTGTTCTAGTATCATAAATGAAACCCCAAGAAGGTTTTAGAAAAGATGTTTAGCAGGATGTATTAGGGTAGAATCAGGACACGTTCTCGGGTAATAGACTAGACATTGATTATTTCACTACAAACCAAGCCTGCAGGGAATGTCAATTTCTCTTTAAATTTAGTAGAAATATTACAAAGCCTATACAAGAAGTCTCAGAAAAGAAGAAGCATTAAAACCTTTCCCCCACTAAAACATTTGATCTTGTATCACTTTTTAGCCGTACATTTCTATAAAGCGTTAGGTCAAGTATTAGTTGAACCAATTTTATTTTTTTTTTAGCTCAGAAATCATTGGGTATTGGCAATTTTACATGGTTCCACCTAACATAACTTGCTGAGGGAGAAATGGAATTCATGACCGAGACAGAGTTATTGGAGAAACAGGGCAGAGGGCTATCTAGCTCCTCTGATCCCCAATACAGTGCTTTCTCTGTTTATTTATTTTTTTTCCCTTTTGGATCCAGCTCCAGTGGCTGTCACAGAGTAGTAACTTGATAAATGTGAGTGGTAGTTTTGAAAAATGGTCACAAGTTTGTTGACACTCTCAAGGCAGGGAGTGGGTAGGTGGGAAGAGATCAACCAATGAACTTGTATGCATATGTGCATACATGCATAACCCAAGGACACAGACAGTGGGGTGGTGAGGGCTGGGGGGGTGGGGCAGGGCAGAGCAGGCTGGAAGAGGTTAATGGTGGAAAAGGGGACCTATGTAAAAATTTCAACAATAAAGATTAAAAAAAAAAGAGGTAGAGTCTGTGTCCTCACCCCTGGAGTCTGGCAGTCTTGTGATTATTCTGAGTAAAAGAGTATGGTGACCCTATGTGAGCCCCAAGGCCACTGTCATCAAAGACAGCCTTTACCTGGTTCACCTGAAATGCTCCTTGTTGTGACATTCCCTGGTGCGACCCAGTCACCATATTGTGCGAAGCCCGTGTCACATGGAGAGGCCACAGCTAGGGGCGTCCGCAGGTAGGTGCACACGTGGGGCCCAGGCTCCCAGTTATCCCAGTGCAGGAAGCAGACGTGTGAATGAGAGAGTCTCCCTGCAGATGTCAGCCCTCAGCCACAGACTCCTGACACCACGGAGCAGAGTGAGCTGCCCTTGCCGTGTTCTCCAATTCCTGACCCTCTGCATCCATGGGCCGAATAAAATGACTGTTCTTTTAGGCCACCACGTTTGCAGTGGCTTGTTATTCAGCAATAGGTAATGTGAACAGTGTGGGAAGAATGTATACTTATTGTCTAGAAAGTTGAGGGTTCATTCTCAGTTACAAAACTGAGAATCTGAGCTGCAGCCTGCTGCTCTCCATGCCATTTGAAGCACATGCTTGCCATCGGCTGTGCTGGAGCATGAGACATGAGTATAGCGGTGACACTGCCCCTAATTGGCTTGATGCTCTGAGGGGCCTGAGGAGGGTTTCTGCTGACTGTGGGAAGCTCAGTCTGTAGACACTGGGGCTTGTCAGAAATGCCTCTTGAAAAAGGGCCTCTTGTTTGGGTTCTGGTTGCTGCTGGATGGTCAAAGGACTCCTCACATGTTTAAACCTTTCAACTTAAAAGCAACTTTAAAATGCATATTTATCATTTTTATGCATATTTATCATAGCATGAACTGAAAATACAGGCAAGCCAACAGAAGAAAACAAAAGACATTTATGGTCCCATTCAAGGACAAGTGCTGTTAACATATCTCAAACCTTCTTTTTTGGGGCATAAATCATATGACCCAGTTGTATATAATATAATATAATATAATATAATATAATATAATATAATGTAATACGTGGTTATTATAATAAAATTTATAAACATATTGTACATTTTAACATTTGGAATCATACAATCCATATTTTTTTTTTAACCAAACTTTTAAAAAATATGTTTTTATTGATTTTCATGGAGGAAGGAAGAGGGAGAAAGAGATAGAAGCCAATGATGAGAGAGAATCATTGTTTGGCTGCCTCCTTCACGCAACCCAGGCATGTGCCCTGACCGGGAATTGAACCGCGACCTCCTGGTTCATAGGTCAACACTCAACCACTGAGCCTTGCCAGCTGGGCTCACCAAACTTTTAAAAACCAAAATACTGTTGGCACTGTTCTAATAAAGCTCTAATATTTATTTGTACTGACTGCACAAGATTCATTGCATGATTGTACTATAATTTGTTGCTTTCTTTGTTGATATATGTTTATACTCTTTCCACATTTCTATTGTACAAACCATGCTGTCATCACCTTCTTAAGATAGTGCTTAAATGTTTTAGGCTGGCTGTTGGTTATGCTATTTCTTATCTTTTGCACATCCCAGGCAGGAAATGTTTTCCCTTATCCCTTAGGTCTGTTCTCCTCTCCCTTCAAATCACACACACACACACACACACACACACACACACACACACACACACACACGGGAATTTAGTGGGAGAACATGCATAGGCACACAGAGAAATTCCACAGAAGATGGCTATGGGATCTCGAGCTTAGATGCTTTCAAAGGGAGTAAGCATTTTTTTCTCAGACCTTGTACAAGGTTGTAGCAAACATCTGCTCCTCCAAAGAAAGAAATATTTAAAGATGCTGTGGGAAGTAGCTCAGGCCTAACGCGAGAGGCTTTTCTTTCCCTCCCTGTTGTAATTGTAACTATGTCCCCCATGGTTTTTGCAATTGGGAAATGGCAGCCTCAATATAAAATAAAAATGGGCTGGTCAGCTACTTAGTTTAGGTTTTCTGCAATAAAGAAATGAAATGAATATTTGAAATGGTATGTACATGAATGAAGATACTATTATTTTCTTTTTCATGCATTTTTTTTTTGTCTCCAAGCTAAAGATCCAAAAGGATCAAAAGGATCAAAAGGATTCCTTGCTTTTTTTAAACTGACAATCAGTAGAGTATAGGTTTTTCTTGACATTGTTTTCTGAAGTAACCTGCAAACATTTCATAGGACAATAGCAACATTGCTCAGAGGAAACACTTGGAATTTGGGATTTCAATATAATGAGATAAAAGAAGGCTGAGAGGCGTTCAGTTGATATGGTCTGAACTTCTGTGACCTTTCTAGGTCTTTGATATATTCAACAGCTCAAGACATTAACTTTGAACTGGTTGAATGGCTGGTTTTAATAACAAGGTAAGTGTCAGGGCCATTGAAGGTTGGGGGCAAACTTAAGTTTTGCTGTCAATCTAAGTTGAGTTAGACCCCAGTTCCGTCATTTACTTGCCGGAGACCTTGCCTGTAATTGAATCTCCTTGAACCCAAGTTTCCTATTTTGTGTGATGCAGACCTCACAGGGTGGGCTTTGTGAGGGATGCAGGAGGTAAACATAAAGCATATGATAAATACTCAACAAATGTTGGTTTCCATCTTGGCTTAAGACTTCCATTTGAATGTCATAGTGTAATGAACTGGGGAAAATGAAATTCACTAGAATTCTATTGATAGTGAAAGATATCTTTGAGGGAAAACACTTTTATAAGAGCTTAGGGTGCCCTGGTTACCCACCCCCTCATCTGCCCGAAGGAGCCAGGGTGTGTTCTAAGTGTATTTTGTGTGGTTAATGGAAGACGTTGTCTCATTGGGTGTTCCAGAGGTGCCGAGGGAGAAACCAGGACATTCTGGGGAGATGTGAGCTCTGTGAGGTAACCCATCTCCATGTGTCACTGTATGTCAGGGGTCCCCAAACTACGGCCCATGGGCCACATGCAAATACAAATATTGTATTTGTTCCTGTTTTGTTTTTTTTACTTCAAAATAAGGTATGTGCACTGTGCAGAGGAATTTGTTCATAGTTTTTTTTTTTTTTTAAACTATATTCTGGCCCTCCAATGGTCTGAGGGACAGTGAACTGGCCCCCTGTTTAAAAAGTTTGAGGACCACCGAAACCGGTTTGACTCAGTGGATAGAGCGTCGGCCTGCGGACTAAAGGGTCCCAGGTTCGATTCTGGTCAAGGGCATGTACCTGGTTTGCAGGCACATCCCCAGTGGGGAGTGTGCAGGAGATAGCTGATCGATGTTTCTCTCTCATCGATGTTTCTGGCTCTCTATCTCTCTCCCTTCCTCCCTGTAAAAAATCAATAAAATATATATTTTTTTAAAAAAGTTTGAGGACCCGTGCTGTATGTCTTCAGGAATCCTCTCCAAATCATGAAATACTTGATTTGAGTGGTGGCTTCCTCTTGGCAACTGGTAAAGGAACTGAGCGGGCTATAGAATGAAAGAGAGCAATAGGAGCAGGAGGAAATGAGTTAAAAAATATATATATATATGAAATCATATATATATATGAAATTATATATATATATATGAAATCATATATATATATATGATTTCAGGGAGGAAGGAGAGGGAGAGAGAGCTAGACACATCAGGGATGAGAGAGAATCATCTATTGGTGGCTTCCTGCACACCCCACACTGGGGATCAAGCAAATAACCTGGGCATGTGCCCTGAGCGGGAATCAAACCATAACTTCCTGGTTCATAGGTCGATGCTCAACCACTGAGTCATGCCTGGTGGGTGAGGAAATGAACTATTGAGCTTATAGATATTGCAGAAAGGGCTTTTTAAAGAGATAGTGGAATTGGGTGTCAAGACAAGTTTAACTGAATCTCTCAGTGGCAGGCTTACTTCTGGGTAAGCTTTTCTCTTTAAGGTTGTGTATCATTTGTGATTAATGTTTCTACTTGCATCTCTTTTGGATACTTGAGCAAGACTGATGTGGTCAAATCACTGGGAAATAAAACCTTTGAGTCTCATTCTTCTGTCTTTCAGATAGGTTAAAGAATCCTTTGGCTTGCTAGCATTTTTATGACCTTGTAAAATATTTAGTGGTTTTCCCATAAATCCTGGTGCCCTTCTCAGAAATAATGTAGCTCGTAGCATGGATAGGTCAGGGCTGAATGGAATTGAAAATATATGCAAGAAATGTACTTGTTCGTTTGCCAGAATATAATTTCTTTCCATTCTGACCCATTCCCCGCCCCCCACCCCCCCAACCCTGGGCTTGTGCTTATATACAAGTCTGTATTATTATGCATTTTACACTTTTCCATTCTGTGTTCAAGGACACAGGCAGTAAGTCAAGAGCTGGAGTTGGATTCCAAAGCTTGGGAATAGACCATCCAGGATCAGACATAGAGAACAGATTCTAAATGGACCAACCAATAGAGGAAATCTACACTAATAAAAGATAAAAATGGTAATTGGCGTACGGCGATACCTTTTTCATTGGCTAATCAGGGCTATATGCAAATTAACTGCCAACTAAGATTGGCAGTTAACTGCCAACAAGATGGCGGCTAATTTGCATATGTAGGCACAATGCAAGGAGGCGAAAGGGAAAGCAGGAAGAAGCCCCCTGCCACTGACAGTGATCGGAAACCCAGGGGGGAGCTAAGAGCTGGGGGGCAGGGCAAAGGCAGCCCCAGGGCCACCTTTGCACTGCCCCCCAGCCATGATCGGAGAATCAGGCGCTTTTGCCGCCCTGGCCAGTGATAGCAGGAAGTAGGGGTGGAGCCAGCGATGGGAGCTGGGCACGGTCGAAGCTGGCAGTCCCGGGAGCTAGGGGTCCCTTGCCTGGGCCCAAAGCGAAGCCCACAATTGCAGCGCCCCCCGCTGCCACTGCAGGTCCCCGCTGCCCAGGCTGGACGCCTAGGCCAGAGGCGTTAGGCCTAGGCAGGGGCGGAGCCTGCAACCACGGGGAGCTGGGGGTCCCCTGCCCAGGCCTGACACCTCTGCCGGAGGCCTCAGGCCTGGGCAAGGGGCCGATCCGGTGATTGGTGATCGGAGGGTGATGAGGGTCAACTCCTCTGGCCGGGGCATCAGGCCTGGGTGGGGGGCAGAGCCGGGGATTGGGGGGATATGATGGTCCCCTTGCCCAGGCCTGAAGCCTGGGTCAGAGGCGTCAGGCTTGGGCGGGGGGTGGAGCAAGCGATCAGAGGGAGATGGGGGTCCCCTGCCCAGGCATGATTTCTGGGCCAGAGGCCTCAGGCCTGGGCGGGGGCCAGAGCCAGTGATCGGGGGGAGATGGGGGTCCCCCGTCCAAGCCTGACACCTCTGGCGGAGGCGTCAGGCCTGGGCAAGGGGCCGATCAGGCGATCGGAGGGTGATGGGGGTCAACGCCTGAGGGCTCCCAGTATGTGAGAGGGGGCAGGCTGGGCTGAGGGACACTCTCCCCCCCCCCCCCACACCCAGTGCACGAATTTCGTGCACTGGGCCCCTAGTATATTAATAAATATATATAGAGAGATGATCAAATTCCTTGTGTCCTCTTGGATACATGTGCACACACACACACACACACACTCAACAAATTACAAACCGTCTTGATATTAACAACTTTATTATTGAAAAGAAGAAGGATTAGCTTTGTTCAAGGTCCTGCATTATATGTGTAAACATAGACCATGCATGTAATAAAGACAAGTGCCCCTGTAAGGATTGTAGAAAAATTTTCATTATAAATAACAATAAAACCTGTGCATTTGGAATTACAGCTGATAATAAGGATATGACTCATACTGGACACAGCATGATAAATTTATGGCTTGTAATTTCAGAAAAAGATGCTAGAATAGTAATTGGAATGACTCCTTTCAGTGAGATATTACAGGTCCTACAAATGCTAGTAAATGCCAGAGAAAATTACTCGAGAAAAAGGAAATGAATGCTTTGGAATACCCATCAAATGCCAGATATTTAATATATATTGTTTTCTTGAGTACTTGTAATAATCTTGTAATGTAAGTATTATTATTTTTACAGATAAGGACATGAGGGAAAGGCAGGTTAAGGATTTGATGAATCTCATATGGCAAGTGAATGCAAATGGTGGGTGTAGAATTCAAACCATGTCTATTTAGTCCCTAAATGTATTCACTTTCCATCAGTCAGGTCTCCGTAGGGTCAGTACATTTGATTCAGAAGATGGTTTGCTTCAAAGCCAAATATAGGAGGCAGAATAGTTGTCCTCAAAGTCAAGAAATGAGAAGCTTCAACTTCACATTTTTTTTTTTTTTGGCACTTGGCAAATCTCCATCTTCTGTTATTTCTCTAGCCTGTTGAGAGAAAAGAATATGTTCACAAAGTGTAGTGAAAAGAATGGGACTTGTCAAGGTGTTTTCAGGCATAGAATGTTGAGAATGAAGATAATGAGTTAAAGATATTATTAAGGCGAGGCTGGCTGATTTCTTAGGGTTTGGAGTGTGAGAACAATAGTGGGCAATCCCAGAAACTAAACTTGGCCGTGCCCTACAGTTGATGAGGCTCAGGAAACTGACTCATGTTTAGAGTTGACCATTGATTCACAAAGTAAGATTTCATTTTAATCAGCCCAAGGACAAGTTTATTTTTTTTGGTACTAAGATAATGGGTATAGGGCTTTGTAACCTGAAGGTTTGTTAGTGAGTAGATTCAGAAGGAATGGAATTGGATGACCACCTGGATATTCTCTCCAGGCCATAGATCAGACTTTATGCAATGCTAAGTGACTAGAACATTCTCATTTGCTAGATAACAATGACAAGATTCTCCTACTTTAGTGCCATTTCTCCTTGACTCCATACAGATCTTACTCCTTTTGTAGATTCATTAATTTAATTATTTAAACAAGTGCTATAAAAATACACACACTAGTCACCTAAATTGGATTCCTACAAAGTCCTGCATTATACTTTTTGATTGTGGAAAACCTGAGGCCAATCTCCTTCATTAATATAAATGTCAGATGTCACACTTATTTCAAGATTTGATGTTAAGTTTCTGAAATGCCCTATGTATCAACTACAGGCGCATAAAACCTTGAATAGAGCTGATTTAGTCTAACCTGACATTCAGCAATGAAATGGAATTAGGAAAATTATTAGCTAGACAGTTAGTTAGAGCACTGTCCTGATTCACCAAGGGTTATGGGTTTGATTCCTGGTCAGGGCACATGTAAGACTCAGTCATTGAATGTATAAATAAATGGAACAATGTCCCCCCCCCCTTCTCTCTCTCTCTATCTCTCTCTCTTTCCCCCTCTCCCTCTCCCTCTACTCTCTTCCTAAAATTAACAAATCAAAATAAAAAAAGAAAATTATCAACTAGATATTAGAGTGAAGGGAAAGAAAATTAATATAAGATGAATTTGGAGAAAGATTTATGTAAATAAGTAATTGAAGGAAAAATGTAATATATAGGAAGAGACAGACATTGCATTTTATTTTAGGCAACAGAAAGAACTAGAAGAAATATTTCTTAGGATATAGTTCTGATTTATCATTTTCATTAAAGATGGTAATAATTTTAATATGTTTAAATTTTTCTTTCTAATCATTCAAGGGTAATATGGCCTGGTTGGAGTTCTGGTGTATCCTAGTTATGGTTTATTTCTCTTTATGTAATTGACAGATATCTAATGAGCATTCACTTTGTATGAGGTGACTACTGGGCATTATAGTAAATATACAGAATAAGATGGTGAGCCCTAGCTGGTTTGGCTCAGTGGATAGAGTGTCAGCCTGCGGACTGAAGGGTCCCAGGTTTGATTCTGGCCAAAGGCACATGCTGGGCTTGCAGGCTTGATCCCCCCAGTGGGGGGGTGTGCAGGAGGCAGCCAATCAATGATTCTCTCTCATCATTGATGTTTCTATCCCTATCCCTCTCCTTTCCTCTCTGAAATCAAGAAAAAAAATATTAAAAATAAAAAATACAAATATCTTTATAAAAAACACTACCACTTAAAAAAAAAAGAGTAAGATGGTGAGGAGCATTTGCTTTAAATCCCATGATAAAATAGCCATTCAGGTAAGCTTTGTTTGCAGTCTAGGGCCATATAGTCCCTGTGCCCACAGGGGGCACATCCCACCACTGAGAAGAATTTTTGTAGCATCTTGGAAGTCAAGAGCTGTGTAAGGTCATCTTAGCTCAGGTCAGGGAAGTCAGTGCTGTTGACCTCCTATAAGAGATAAGGTGCTCCCGTCAGGCATGAGACCTCGGTACGGTACTCAAGTTTCCCAAGAGGTTATTGTTCTTATTTCCAATTTGACTGCCTGTGCAGGGTCACAGCTCTGCGCTTAAATGGCAGCACAGATGTCTGTGTTCAAGTACTTTCCAGGAGCACTTTACAGCTGTTCAAGGGTTATTAAAATCATAGCTGAGAAAAACAACAACGTTCAGGATGTGTAGCATAAAGGATGTGCAACTCCTTCCTTCCTTTGAAATGCAAACATTTTCTCCCAGACCCAAGAGAGCTGTGAACTTGAGTTGCATAATAATGGTCCACAAAGATTTGTACTTTGGGGTGAGTCATGAGCCTGTGCTGAACATTATAAGAACAGCCTCAGGTTGAAACACCTTGTTGAGGCTGTGGAGAGAATGAGCCTGAGAATATCTTTTGTCATGTAGTGCAAAGCATGGAGAGATGTTTAAATCTATTGGGCAAGATACCTAGTCAATAGAATAGGCTTTTTCACTGATGACATTTCCTTCTTTGGCCATTTCAGGGCTATTTATCCCTATGGTAGTCAGTATGAGCAGGACCAGAGAAAGTACTGGAACTGAGATCTGCCGCTGTTATGAGTTGGTCACCATCAGGAGAGGGGACATAATCACAATTAATAAAAAGAGACTTGTTAGAATGGAAGAATGTATAAAATGAGTTAAATGAAATTATTTCCACTTACTAGATTATATGACATAATTAGTCCATATCTGTGCTTACAGTGTGGTAGCACTAGCCACATGTGGCTATTTGCACTTAAATCTAAATTAATCAAAATGAAATCAAATTAAAACTCCAGTTCTTCAGTTATACTAGTACTATGAAGATTTCTGGTGCTCAATAAGTGCACGAGACTGTTTTATCATGATGGGGAGCACAGATTTAGAACATTTCCTTTATTACAGAATGTTCTATTGGACAACATTGGTTTGGAGCATGACAAAGAGGGAATGACCCAACAGTCTGTTTTCCAGAGCAATGTATTGGGATGTCTTGTATCTTCTTCTTTCCTCACCCCATTAGATTATTAGTATAGCACATTATTATTACATTATCTTTGATTAAGCTGATATGAATGGATCATGTTTACCCAACAATTTTAAAATAAGGGAGATTTCCCCTATTAAATATATTGGCTCACATTGGTGTATATACATGTACTAGAGGCCCGATGCACAAAATCTGTGCAAGAGTAGGCCTTTGCAGCTGCGGTTGCCTGGATCCCTCCCTCACAGCCACGGTGGCTGCAGCCCTGGCTTCATCCTGGAAAGGATGTCCGGAAGGACGTCTGGTTTAATTAGCATATTATGCTTTTATTATTATAGTTACTTTTTATATATACTTTGTGCTGTGTGTATATATATATATATATATATATATATATATATATATGCACACACATTAACATAGATTCTGTTATAAACTGGAAAAATTCTGACTGGGAGAGTAGATTGATATTAATGGTTTAGGGAGTCTTTTGAATAATTTGTTGATTTTAAATCTTCCTCTTCACCTGCTTCACACTGTCGCAGAAAAATTGAGAGTCTGACAGACAGAAGGAGGGAGAGGGACAGACAGAGGAAGGGACATATAGGGATAAACAAGTGTATAAAAGGAGAGACTTTAAAAAAAATATTTATTTTTAAATTGATTTCAGAGAGGAAGGGAGTGGGAGAGATAGCAACATCAATGATGAGAGAGAATCACTGATTGGCTGCTTCCTGCACTCCCCCTATCGGGGATTGAGCCTGCAACCCAGGCATGTGCCCTGACTGGGGAATTGAACCGTGACCTCCTGAATCCTAGGTCGATGCTCAATCACTGAGCCACGCCAGCAGGGCTAAAAGGAGAGACGTTTATTTTGAACTGTGAGCCTATTACTAGGCTGTGTTATTTTCTTGTTTAATTCTTATAATGACCCAGTGGAGTAGATTTTATAGATGAGGAAACGGGTTCAGAGAGGTATTCCAGAGCTAGTAGTGCTGAGATTCAAACTCAAACCATCTCACTCCCAGGATCATGAATTTTTCATTCGATCAAGTGCTAAGCCATTATCTCTTTCTTCCCTGGCAGCTGGCAGCTAACTCTCCATCTCTGTCTGTTGTCTTAGATTTTCTTTTATCTATCTCTTCAATTTTTTTTCAAGGAATTTTTGTTTTCTTTATTTGAAAATAAAGAGAAGTATGTCTGAAAGGTTTTTTTCCCCCTTGCTTCCTCGAGTAATTATTTTTCTGAATTGTGTTATACCTGCTCTTTGCTCTTACAGCTCTTCCCATATTTATTGGAAGATTAAGTAATGGACTATGCTGTTTCATTTCTGATGATTGCTTATCTTTCGATGGAGGTGATTTTGTTTGGGTCTTTGATTTGCTCACTTGAAATGTGGGGGATGGAGTGAGAGGAGTGAACTAAGGTAGCAAGTTACTTCAGGTGGTTTGTATTGTCTCTAAACTCCATCTTAGGAATTTGCTCCAGTCTCTGTTTTCACAGGCACCTCTCATTTCAAATTTTGTCATCCTGCTTTTCAAAATGAGCAGAAGTTTAGCCTGTCTCTCAGTGAAGCTGTATATATCACTGTTCTGTAGCGATTTAATGTGAACAACATATACAGTTAAATGAATTATATAATGAAAATAAAACGCTCATTACTCAGTTTAAGAAACTCAGTTGTTCGAACAGCAGCTCCATGGAGTGCTGTATTTGTTGACTAACTTTTCAGATGGTATCTTCTATATATATATAAAGGGCTAAGTGTCCGTCCGTCTGACCAGTATCTATGACACACACTGACCACGCAGGAGCTGCCATGACACGCACTGGCCATTTAAAAATAAAAGGCATCACGGACCTGGCACGGACAAACCAACACTCGACTTCCCCCAAGTGGGACACAGGCCCCGCTACCACCCCGGAGCAACACCCCACCAAATCGCAGCCAACACTGCCAAGACCCCATGGTGCAAAATGTGGCCCACAGCCCAGCCTGGAAACAGTTGGTTTGGGTGCCGGGTGATGACGTCATGTAGCAATGTCCAGCTTCCCCTCCCTAGCGACTAGCCTCCTTGGAGTTTCTTCAGCCCAGGAACCCGACTTGCTTTATAGCCAGGTGCAAACATTTTACAGTTTACCCAAATGCTTGTGAAGCGTTTCCACCTGCCTCATCTCATTTGATCCTCACAGAAGTCCTGGAGTAGGTAGATAGGAGACTTGGTAGAATCCTATTTTCTTTTCATTAGCAAGACACAAATAGCAATATTAAACTATTTCTTCTAATTAATTTTCTTTCAATGTGCATGAATCTGTGCACCAGGACAACAGTTAAAATATAAAAGAATAAGCTACAAGAGTAGTTGTAGCTACATTTATTGATCTATTATTAGGAACAGGTACTTTCTAGGTGTTTGCATGCCATATCTCATTTACTTCTTACCTCTGGAAGCAGACATTGCTGCAGGCACTTTAGAGTAGAGGAAACAGAGGTTCAGGAGGATTAATTAACATGTCCAAGATTGTTTAGCCCGTAAGTGACAGAGCTAGATAGGCCCTGATTCCAGTTCTTCATCTATCTTAGTGAGGGCCTGGGAAAAGATCTTCCCCCTATCAGAATCTTGCTCTTTAAAAAATATTTTTTATTGATTTCAGAGAGGAAAAGAGGAGAGAGAGAGAGAGAAACAATGATGAGACAGAATCATTGATCGGCTGCCTCCTGCATGCCCCCTACTGGGGATTGAGCCAACAACCTGAGCATGTGCCCTGACTGGGAATTGAACCATGACCTCCTAGTTCATAGGTAGATGCTCAACCACCGGGTCATGCCGGCCGGGCTAGAATCTCATTGTTATTACAACAGTTTGTAAATGCTGGCTCAGGAATGCTGTGGAAATATTTATGTTATATGCAAAAACTATAGCACAGGATAGGAATAATTACTCAGATGATACGAAGGAAGACTGGCTAAAAGCATTAAGCATTAGAGGAGGGTTGTGTTTCATACATGAAAACTCCTCTCTTGAGGCAGAGGACCTGGCTACAGAGGGGTTAGATGTTCTCATGATTAAAAGGATGAGGAAAGGGGGTCCACAGTGAGCTGTGGGTTGTCATTCAGTAAGCCAGTAGAATGAATAAATACTACATATATCTCCATGGAATACTTTCATCCTAAAGGGCTGTGAGAAATTTTATTGTCCACTAGAAGCCCAGTGCACGAATTTGTGCACCAGTGGGGTCCATTGGCCTGGCCTGCGGGATTGGGCCAAAACCAGCTCTCTGACATCCCTGGAGGGGTCCTGGATTGCAAGAGGGCACAGGCCAGACCGAGGGACCCCACTAGTGCACGATTGGGGCCAGGGAGGGACGCGGGTGGTTGGCCAGCTGGGGTGGGACCGCGGGACGGCTCCAGGGTGTGTCTGGCCCATCTTGCTCAGTCCTGATCAGCTGGACCCCAGCAACAAGCTAATTCACTGGTCGGAGCGTGTACCCCCTGGTGGTCAGTGCATGTCATAGAGACTGGTCATCCGGTCGACTATCTGCCCCCCCGGTGATCAGTGCACATCAGAACAAGCCGTTGAGTGGCATATCATTAGCATATTACGCTTTGATTGGTTGAATGGCCCACCTGACGACTGGACACTTAGCATCTTAGGCTTTTATTATGTAGGTTTGGACTTTACATGAGATGCTCAGAACTGTCCCACTACCCACAGAGGGTTTTTCTACTCTTAAGGCAGTGATTCTATACCAGTTGATATGTTGCCTCCCAGGGGACATTTGACAATATTTGGAGACACCTTTGATTGTCAAAACTGGAGAGGGCTACTAGTGAGTAGAAATCAAGGGTGCAGCTAAACATTTTATAATACACAGGCCCTCTCCCCCTAAAAAAAGAATATCAGACTCAAAATGTCAGTAGTGACAATTAAATCTTACATTAAGTTAAGCCAACAGACAGTAGATCTCTTGTTCTCCAGGTCTTGAAGACAACAGTGTGTGTGAGAGAGTTAGGTTTGGCTGGAGGGAGGAGGGATAAAGACCACTAAGCTTCATGGAACTTATATTGAGCTTTGAAATTCAAGCCTATACTTTTTGATTCCAAATCCAATGATTACCATAGTTTCGCCATCATGTTCTGTACAATTTTGTAAAAGATTTCCTTTGTAGAGAGTGTTTTGTTAGAATATAACTCAAAGTGGAGTTTAAAAATATCGACAAGAGTGTTAGTGACACTTAAAAATGAAAACTTTTCAGTGGCGATGAATCAAGGTTAAAGTTCCCAGTCCCAACATTATATAATTTTTGGAAAAAATAATTACCTTTGAGAAAATGATGCAAATGTGTGAATGTCTATTTAACAGTCCCAAATACAGTTTACTTCAGTGAGTTGGTGGAAAAACTGCTCTTAGTTTTAGAACAAATATTAGTTTAAGAAGGCATGCTGTAAAGAAAATCTACACTTAAATACTAGAGGCCTGGTGCACAAAAATTTGTGCACTCGGGAGGGGCATGTCCTCAGCCAGGCCTGTGCCCTCTCACAGTCTGGGAGCCCTCAGGGGATGTCTGACTAATGGCTTAGGCTTGCTTCCCCTGGCCTAAACTGTTAGTTGGACATTCTTAGCGCTGCCACAGAGGTGGGAGAGGCTCCTGCCACTGCTGCTGTGCTGGCCAGCCATGAGCTGGCTTCTGGCTGAGCAGCGCTCCCCCTGTGGAGAAGCTCCTGCGTTGAGCGTCTGCCCCCTGGTGATCAGTGCGCATCATAGCAGCCGGTTGTTCTGTGGTTAGGGTCAATTTGCATATCACCCTTTTATTATATAGGATAGGGATAAGTTTTGCTATCCTTTCCTGATTTGCTTATAGCAAGTTTGTATCACTATTTTACCTATGTGTTTTTAGTTTTTACATTTCAATCAATTTTATTTTCCTGGATGACCTCCTTAAGGTGTTCCTTGGTGATGGTAGGTGGGGGCACAGGATGCCTAGATGTATCTTTCAGGCTTCACGATCCAAGGGCGTTCTTTGTCTTTTCTGCCACAGAGAGAGACTTTTTCTGACAGTATAGCTCATCTCTGCTTCATTCATTCATTCATTCATTTAGAATATAGCCTCTTTTCCTCTGCCTTTCCAAATTGAATATAATCCTGGAGGGCTTTTTCCTCCTGCCTTGTTGAACACAGCTCCTATACTCTTTGTGGCAAACAAGAGGAGAGAGAGAGAGAGAGAGAGAGAGAGAGAGAGAGAGAGAGAGAGAGAGAGAGAGATGTGAGAGACACACATCAATTGGTTGCCTCCCACACACACCTTGACCAGGGTTGGGGATTGAACCTACAACTCAGATATGTGCCCTTGACCAGGAATCGAACGTGAGACCCTTTGGTGGTTAGACTGATGCTCTAACACCAGCCAGTGCAAGAAGCCTATTTTTTACTGGCACTACTGCTGGGCCTTTTCACCACCAGCTTCTTCTTGTTACTTCATATGTAGCCACAGCCTGATCTCAGCTGCTTTGAGGAACCCTTCCATGAATTATGGAGTCCACAGGTCATGCATGTCCTGGTTTCACTGAGAATGGAATTTGTGCATTTTTGCTGTTGTAAGATTTTTAGGAGAAGTACTTATACTGAAATTCTGCTCCAGTTTTAAAATATGGTGGGCACACTATTCTTCCAGAAGCACAGGTCAGGGCAGAGTGAGGCACCTACAATTTTTAATATATACTGTTTCACCCACACATTTATGAGCAACTGTAAACATGGGGAGACGCTATGGCAAACCTCATTTATTTATCACCTTTATTTAGTTTTTGGTTTTGTTTGTTTTTGTTAATCCTTACTGGAGGATATTTTTCCATTGAATTTTTTTTTCTTGAGAGTAGAAAGGAAGACAGGAAGGGAAGGGAAAGAGAGAGAGAAGCATCACTGTGAGAGAGACACATTAATTGGTTGCCCCCTGCACATACCCTGACTGGGGCCAGGGATTGAATCTGCAACCCAGGTACATGTCCCTAACAGGCAATCAAACTCAGAACCTTCTGTGCATGGGCTGATGCTCTAACCACTGAGAACACTGGCCAGAGCTATCTACATATATAAAAGCCTAAGTGACCATTACACTGGAATGACTGGAATGACCAGTTGCTATGACGCACACTGACCACCAGGGGGCAGATGCTCAACGCAGGAGCTGCCACAGCCCGCAGGCCCCAATTGCTGATGGGGCCTGTCGGCCAACCTCCTAGTCCTTCCCCACAGTCAGCAGGCTCCAATCGCCCGATCAGGGCCCAGCCCCTGGGCTGGGACAGGGAGCCAAGGGTGGGTGGAGGTGGACATGGCCCCTTTCCCAGGGGGGCCTAGGGCCGGCTCCCTCCTCGGGGTAGGCAGCCAACCTCCTGGGTCCCTCCCCTGTTTCTCCCCCTGGCCGGCAGGTCCCGATCACCCAATTGGGGCCAGGCCTGGGCTGGGCTGGGGAACTGGGGGTGGGTGGCAGTGGACACGGGCGGTGAGGGAAGGAGGAAGCGGGGAGGCGGGGAACCTGATCAGCCCTGATTGCTGGCCAGGCCTAGGGACCCCACCTGTGCAGGAATTTCATGCACCCGGCCTCTAGTTTAGTTTATAATTCTGGTTTCTTTCTCTCACATCTAAGTCTGGGCATCTCTGTCAGACAACTAGGGAAATATCCCTAATCTCTTTAAGAACAGCTACTTTGTTCAAGTTGGGCAGTCACATTAGGGACAATGAGGCAGGTGCTTAGACAGTCTACATGGTGTGACATTTGTGCATGGTTGATTCCATACAGTTTCACACTATTTGGTGCTCCCGCCCATTCATACACAGACAGCTATAGAGTGCTAGGGAATAACTGTCAGCGAGAGACTGGCCTTTTTACAACCACAAGTCATGACATAGAGCTGGAGAATGGCTAAGTCATTTCATAGAGAACAGTCTTTATTTTTGGATAACCTGGAAGCTATAAGCATTTCATGAGGGTTGATATTTTCATTCACATGACATTATACCATCCCTACCACCATCTTTGAATGTCAAGGACAAGGTTATCGATGTATTTCTTTTATTATTATCTTTCACAGTCACTTAGCTGCTTAGCAACACCCTAATACATCTTCTGGGTTATTGTCTGTCATGTTGAAGGCAGAAGTGGTTGGGGGATGAGTTGAGTTGTGATGGCAATGAATATGAAAATGATTTTTTAAAAAACTAAAGAGCGTTTTACAATATGTTAAGTTTTGTGCTGTTAGTGATACAATGATGAATAAATCATATGCTTCATACTGAAATGGAAGGCAGTAGACTAGCATTTATTAAACACCTATCGTGGGGAAAATACTGGGGTAGGCATTTTAGTTAGTCCCTTTCACAACTCTAGCGTGTGGGCATTATTAGCCCTACTTTAAAGAGGAGACATCTGGAGTTCAGGGGGAAGTGGTAGAGCCCAGATTTGGACTGATGACCTCAAAGCTCACATTCCTTCTACTGTACCACACTGATCACATTTCAGGAGCGGGAACAAGTATGAAAACAATTCTCTGACATATGAATGATGGGCTGGGACTAGAAATGTAAGTAAGCAGTCTCAGTGGTCCCAGTTTCTGTACCTGTATGAAGGTGCCCTCTGAAGCTGGGTCCTAAGATTATGGATATTATTTGAAATACTGTCTGTGTCTGGAGGCTGGAGAGTGGGTGGAAGGAAAGTAGGGGTTGAGGGATTAAGCACCTTTGAGGAGCATAATGCCAGGAGGATTAAAAACCAAACTAAACATAAATAGTACTGAGAATGCATTGTTTCTCACAGAAAAATATGTAAGCCAGCAGGTGTGTTACCTATTCTTTAAGGGAAAGCTTCTAAAAGCATGCCCTGTGCTTCTTAGACCCCAGTGGCTAGTGTCCCACTTTCCGGCTTGGCATAGGTGTGGGAAATCTGAGGGTCCTCTGTGCAGTGGTGGAGAGTTCACTTGTACTGGGGTTGGCTCTTTCCTGCCACTTTCATTCTCAGGGACTCACCAAGTCCAAGTTATCTTCCCTCTGGACCCTCATGGGCTTTTGTATTGAGCCCACTGTACCTCCTTCCTCACACACGTTTGCTTTCAGTGCAGGCTCTTCGAACTAGAAATTTGCAGTGTGCCATTTTCTATGTCACATGAAGAAAATACGGCTGTGTAATTTAAAAAATTTAGCAACACTGACATTTCTGTATTCGTGCTGGAATTATCTCGATATCACCAGGAATTGAAGAATGCTTCCACCTGCTAGGAACATATGTGTCTGTTTGAGCAAAGGTTAATGAGTCTATTCAGTACAATGATTCAGGTGTGGGCTCAAAAGCTGCTTGCTACCTTCTAAAGTGACAGAGCCCTATGTTCTGATAACTAGTTCAGTTTTGGGTAAGACAATTTGAAGGTACCCTTTTGGGGACGTAGTGAATAGAATAGTAGTTTGATTGATCATTTCACCCTTAAATATGGCTTGAGTGGTGCTGCATGCATTGCCGGTATGTTTGCAGATATTAACCCTGTGTCAAATTAGTACATATTGCAGGGGAGCAAATGCCCTTTTATCTTAGTCTCTGTGCATTCGTCTTTGTAGAGCACAATGCTTTGCACAAAGATGGCAGCCATTGTGGAGGTATATACACAATGACCTGGGTTGTATTTATTGAATATAAATAAATATAGGTTATTAAATTTGATATAATTTAATTGCACACACCCTGCATATCAATTTTACATTCTCTGAAGGTCTTATTTAGTTAATTATGATGGCCAAGCTTTTGAAAATCTTCTAAATCCTTGAGCCTTTGGGGAAAAAATGTTATTTTCAGATACCTATTTATTGAGCTGTTTTTGGCTTTGTTTTTCAAAGAGCAGTAGCACATCATTGAAAATTGCTCTTTGGACAAACAAGACATCCTTCTCAAATCAAGAGGGTGGCTTGACCTGAAGGAGACCTTTCATCTCTGGAGAAGCGAGTAGTGAAACTTGTCTCTCTTTTACTCAACTTGCCTTACTTTAAAAAGGGACTTGTTAGTTTAAAAATAGTCATCTTTTATTCCCCGCCTGTCAGGGCCTTCTGCCTTCTCTAAAAAGCCAGCATTTACCGATGCGCTTTGATTGACACCTTCCTCAGTACTAAAAGGGAACAGAGAATGGGAGAATATTCCATTTTATTGACAGGCGCTGAGACCTTGTCAGGGACAATTGCTTAGCAACCTCTATGGTGCCACAGATGGGGAAGGGGGAAGGAAAGAACAGAATTACATATGACATAAAGGGAAGCCTGTGTGACAAAGGCCAACTTTCGTAAAACATTGAGTATTTCTTTAAACTAGTTCTTTAAGTGAACAGTATAACTTGTAAAATCTGCACAAATTATCTTTTTCTTCCCTTGGGTTGTTGGATTACTGAAGAGTTGAGATAATGTTAGGTTTCTGCAAAATGTACCTGGATGTGGGGAAGTGGAAGGGAGCTGTGTTTAGGGAGAGGAGACCCAGGTTCCTAGCTCAGCTCTCATCCTGGCTGTGGACTCTGCAGGCCATTTCACATGCCTGCACTTCATTGAGAAAATCAGGAAAACCATCTTTGTAAAGATAAGATGAGATAAATGGGGTAAGTGGGTTTTGAACAGATTGTTATTTCAGGAAAGTCAATCATTGAGTGGTGGGGAGGATGGATTAGAGGTAGAGGATGGTGGAACCAAGATCAGGGAGGCCAACGATGAGCCTAGTATGTGAGAAATGCAAACACTTGAAAGAGTGGTTGTGAATAGAGAAGAAAATGGATACAAGAGAAATTTCAGATGTAAAACAGAGCATAGCAACTGGTTACATGTGGGACATTACTAGGAAGAGATTCAGGAAAAGAAACACATTTGGGAGGAGTAAGAATGAGTTCAGTTTTAGTTATACTGCTTTTGAGGGGTTAAGGTGGTGATTTCTTCAGACGGGGTATTAAAAAAATCAGGAGTATGTGTTCACGAAGTTGGTACCTTGAAGAGTGTCCAGAAAGCTTTATCCAAATCCTAACCTGAAGAAAGCCCTACCCAAGTCCTAACCCCTGGTACTTGTGTATGTGACTTTATTTGGAAATACCAGGCTTTTTGAAGATGGAATGAAATAAAATTAAGGATCTCCAGTTGAGATCATCTGGAGTTAGTGTGACTAAATAAGTATTATTATACGAGAGAGGAGAAGGAGTTTTGACATACAGAGATACATGGAAAAGGCCATGTGAAGACAGAGACAGAGATTGGAGTTGTGCTGCCACAGGCCAAGGAACTCCAGGAGCCACCAGAAGCTGGAAGAGGCCAGACAAGATTCCCCAGGGAGCCTTCAGTTGGAATGTATCCCTGCTGATGCCTTGATTTCAGACTTCTGGCCTCCTGAAGTGTGAGAATAAACTTCTGTTGTTTTAAGTCATTCAGTTTATGGTAATTTTTTTATGGTAGCTCTGGGAAGCTAATACAGTACCACTTTTGTGAGCTCAGTATATATTTTTTGAGTGATATTCTTGTTTTGTGAAGTAGCGGAGAGTAGGGATTCTGTTTAACCTGCTGCATAATGTTGGCTATAGCGTGAGCTGGTCTCCACACATATTTGTTGACCTAAACCCATGGTCGGCAAACTGCGGCTCGCGAGCCACATGCGGCTTTTTGGCCCTAGAGTGTGGCTCTTCGGCCCTTGAGTGTGGCTCTTCCACAAAATACCATGTGTGGGTGCACGTACAGTGCAACTGAAACTTCGTGGCCCATGCGCACAAGTCGGTTTTTGGCCTGGGCGAGCCTTTTTTGAAGAAGTACTGTTGATATTTGGCTCTGTTGACTAATGAGTTTTCTGGCCACTGACCTAAACTATTGACTGAGGACTGGATTTACTGGCTTACTACTGCAGAGTTCTGAAAGTGACTTTTCCTAATAAAGTTGGAAGCATTTATGTCTCAGGTTTTCATGAACTTGGGAAACCATCGTATGTTTGCATATCAATAAGAATGCTCTCCATTGTAAGTATCAAAGAACCCAAGTCAAAATAGCTTAAACAAAGGGAATGCATTGGCTTGTAGAACAGAAATTTCACAAGTTCTGATTTCAGGTAAGGATTGATCAAGCTGCTCAAAGATGCCAAGAAGGAGCTAGTTTCTTTCTATGCTCTGTTCTCCCTTCCTTGGTATCAGCTTTATCCTAAGGTGGGATGCCCTTGCAGCTCTAGAAAGGCAGCCAGTATGAAAGACAACTACCTGCTTACTTGTTAATATCCTTGGGAAAGACTATCTCTACCTAAACTGTCAAGCAAAAATCCTGAACATTCCTCTGATTGGACCAATTATGGCACATGTCTGTCTTTGAATCATTCACTGTGGCCATGAGTTATAATCCTATCTAATAATAGAGAAACATGGTAATTAACCTTAACTTCGCTACCCTTCCCATTGGCTAATCAGCGAGATATGCAAATTAATTACCAACCAAGATGGCGGGCGACAGCCAGGCAGCTGAAGCGAACAGGAGGCTTGCTTGCTCCAGTGATGGAGGAAGCCAAGGTTCCCCGCCTGCTGCTGCTGACCTCTGAGCTGCAATCTAAGAAACAATGTTGCAATTATAGAAGCTAAACAAGCTCCAGAAACCTGCTTTCAGCCAGCTTCGGCCTCAGAGCTTAGAGCGGCAGTGATGGCAACAATGTTTCAATTAGCTGCAGCCTCAGAGCTGGAGCCGGCTCTCAGCTCCAGTGACAGCTATAGACGGTAAATAAATCCCAGAATAAAAAGAAACAAACAAAAAAAACAAACAGGAGAAAAGGAGAAGTTGGGGGCTTCCGTCACCTGCCAGCCTGAAATGGCCCTCAGCCCCTTGCCCAGACTGGCCAGGCACCCCAGTGGGGACCTCCACCCTGAAGGGGGTGTGACCAGCTGCAAACAGCCATCATCCCCTCATCCAGGCTGGCCAGGCACCCAAGTGGGACCCCCACCCTGATCTGGGACACCCTTCAGGGCAAACCAGCTGGCCCCCACCTGTGCACCAGGCCTCTATCCTATATAATAAAAGGGTAATATGCAAACTGACCCTAACAGCAGAAGGACTGGGAATGACTGGTCACTATGACACACACTGACCACCAGGGAGCAGACGCTCAATGCAGGAGCTGCCCTCTGGTGGTCAGGGCGCTCTCACATGGGAGGAGCTCTACTCAGCCACAAGCCAGGCTGATGCCTGCCAGTACAGCAGTGGTGGTGGGAGCCTCTCCTGACTCCTCAGCAGCGCTAAGGATGTCCGACTGCAGTTTAGGCCTGCTGCCCGCTGGCAAGTGGACATCCCCCAAGGGCTGCCGGGCTGCCAGAGGGATGTGTGATTGCCATCTTAGGCCCAATCCCCTGGGGAGCGGGCCTAAGCCAGCAGGTGGTCATCCCCTGAGAGGTCCCAGACTGCGAGAGGGCACAGGCCTGGCTGAGGGACCCCCCTCTCCCCACTGAGTGCACAAATTTTTGTGCACTGGGCCTCTAGTTACACTATAAGAAAGACTTCATAGTTGGTTTAATGGTATCTTGGCCTAACTCCTAGGTTGGGTAATTGAATCCCATTTTAGCTTGGTAGTCCTTAGTTCACAGATTCACTAGGCCACATTATGTTAGCCCAAGAAGGCTGAGGATAATAATTAGGATTAGATTTGTGATCAAGTGTATTGCACTGGGCCATACTCTTTAGTTATATATTATATAATCTGAAAAGTGCTGGTTTGCAGCTGACCCAAACGAGGGAGTCTCAAGAGTTATTCAGACCAGCTTACCTGCAAAGCACTCTCAGCATTATTTATGGAGGAAGGCAGTTGAGTATATAACAGTCTGATGTGACCTTACTTTTTCAAATTTATCATCTGTAACTGTGGGTCTATTGTTTAGAATTTTTATAGCCTGAAAACTTAACAGCTCCTTTGGAGAATGTTGTCAACCTCTGCTGAATATACTTTTTAGCGCCCTGACTTTCTTTTGTGTCCTTTATTTAGTAAGTCTTGCTTGATTTGCTAATGCCAAGGTCAATATTTGTTCTTTCTCGGTGGATCTGAGTCTACTAAAGGCGTTTGCTAAATCAGCCTGTAGCTAATTGGAACTGGGAGTGGGGTTAGTCCCACCTAAACCACATAGCACTCTACAGTGTACCAGGGCTAGAATCAATGCTGGGAGAGAGGACCACAAGGTCTACTCATTTTCATTGCCTCTTCAACTTATAATGGACATTTCGCTTGCTGGCACAGAGATCATTAATGTCTTGCTTTTGCAAATGAGAAGCCTGTGAGATCTCACTCTCCTAACTTAAATTATTTAGCAGTCTAATCTAGATTATTTGATTATATAAAGAATATTTGGAGAAATATTACTAGAGCCATAGGAAGTGGTTTTGATTTGTGCTCTGGAGAGACTCAGGGCTTCCCTGAGCTATCTCAGAGCTGAGATGGACAGGAGGGAGGAAGCTTTGGATGCCAGCCCTGCTCCACTCATGGCTGCCTTTCTGAGCCGTTTCATGCATATTGTAGTTATACACGTGGGATTCCGCTTAAGATCAGATGTGCTAGCATACAGGTTGAAAACCACTACTTTGGCCTAGCTCTGTGACCTTGAAGAATAAATCCCTCCCCCTCTTTGGTCCCAGTTTCCTTTACTTGCAAAACGAAAGGGCTGGACAAGAAGTTCTTGAAGTTCCCTTCTATCTCCAACAGTTTATGATTTGGTGGCTTTTGCCTTTGGCCAAAGTGGTACTTATTAGTTGCATGCAAACTGACTAAGTGACTATCTTGGAAGATATTAATTCAGCACAGCTTCCCCATCCTCGTGCGTTTTCAGCTGGCTAACGCCACACGACAGACATAAAAAGCCAGCATTGCTGGTGTGGGATGGAGCTCACAGTGGGAGATTTGCTAAGTGTTCCTGTGCGATCAGTGTGAAAGCAATCACATCTCCCGAGGGAGAAAGGTCAGTGCCCTGTAGCTGCCAGACCTCATGACACTAAGGGACATGAAGGGGACTGCCACCCGCGGAACACAAGTCAGACTAAAGAATGAACGCCCTCTGCAGTGGCAGGCTAATAGCTCCGAATGTCAAATGATATTACTTCAGGGGACTGGTAGCCCCCTTCTCAGTGCACAGCAGTGTATAAATCCCCTCATCTCACTCATTCATCTGGGAGACTGTAGAATATGTTATCAGGCCCGGAAAACATGACTGCGGTGTGACGCTCTGTAGTATTACTGAGCATGGAAATTAAGTCCCCCCTTTGTTTCCTGGTCCCAGATTGCTTAAAAGGGGAGATAAAAATCTCATCGATCATAGTTAATTGGTGTCCTGTATGAATTCATGTTAGTGAATATTTACATCGGTAAAAAAATGGATTATATAATGAACCACAACCCCTATAGGGTCAGGATTCTTTCTTTCTGTCTCTCACTACCCATACTTGAAGCTCTGAAACACACACCTCCACCTGGCAGAGAGGAGACCACACTGTTAGCAGTGGTTAGCTCTAGCTGGTAAGATGACGCATTTTTAAATTCTTTTTGTTTTCATATGTTATACATTTTCACAGTGGGCACATATTATACCGAGAAAATATATGTGTGTGTGTGTTATTTCAAAATACATTTTCCTTTGTTCATTTTATGGTAATTCTTTCCCCTAGAATGGCCCCTAAGCATGCTGCCCTGTTCTCCATTCTGCTGAAAGGGAGGAAGCTACCTGAAATGCGTGTGAAATGGATGAACTGAACCCTGCTCAGGAAGCATCCCGCTTCTTCCTATTTCAAGACCCCGAGCCACCGTGGCCTGACAGGCGGTAAGAAATGTGATCATAAAGACAATGAGCCACTCCAGGGCTGGATTTCATTTCCAGCTTAATTAAATCCAAGAAACACACCTGACCTCTAGCTTCAAAGAGCCGCTGCCAAAGCCAGGTGCCCTCATCAGCTCGGGCTCACCCCACAGTGATGGTGGGAAGCCAGTCTGAACGCAGGGGGCAGAGGGAGGCAGAGGCTAGTGGAGATGAGACAGTGGAGCCAGGAAGCAATATTTCTGCAAAAGCCGTTATATCCAGTGGGCAGTCTCTTTGCCCTTCTGCTCAGAAGGTGAACAGTGAAGCTAACCTACAAATGTACTGAATGGAAACTCTTCCAATGGCACCACGCCTCCTGTCCCCCCTCCACCGGGTCCTCAACCAGCTCTCTGCCCCCATGTATTGTGGTAAATTGGATACCATATGCACTTGGTTGGCACAGGTCAGGACTGGCCCATCAATAAGTGAGGTTGACTGGCTCCTCCTGCATTTAGAAACTCGTGGCTGCTTCCAGTCTTACTGCTACTGATGCTGCCACCCAGGGTCACTTTGCTTTGTATCCCAGAGACAGGAAATCCTCTGGAAATAGACATAAAAAGGAAAATTCCTTGATTTATGGAGCCTTGTCTTAGATCTAAGAAGAGCCTAAGGCAGGGATAGGGGTGCCTGGGGTTTAGGTTGGGAGTGCTCTTAGGAGAAACCAAGAGAGAGGCGGAGGGCAGGAGAGAAAAGGGACAAGATGAGCAAGGATGTGGTCTCAGGAAACTCAGCCTGGGTCTGTTCCACTGGGGGCTTTGGAGTATAAGCTACTCTGTGGAATGGTCCCCACCTTGAGCCAAGAGGCTGAACATTGAGGCAGTTCGATTCTAGCAAAGGTTTAGTTACTGAACCAGGAAGAGTGGGCTTCTTGGACTCAGGACACTGGGAGCACCATTCATTAGTCGGTGCATCTGTAAAATGGGACAAAGATGCCATCTGGCTGAACTTACAGGCTGCTGTGGAAAATCAAAGGAGACGATACAGGTGAAGTCCACCGTCTGTGCAGAGAAAAGGAAGACATGTTTAAGGACCAGTGATGGCCCAAAGGCAAGGGTAGTAGGCAAAATGGCTTGGAATCCCTTCCTGAAGTTCAGGTAGCACATTCTACCCTTGCCCATGTGTGCTCAAAATTCAGTGCCTCAGGGGGAAACAGAGAGAAAGGAAAAATCATCATTCTTCCCTCTTCACCAACAGACTTTAGGTAACTGTGGTGGTATAATTAGGACCCCAGCTTATACCTCCAATTTCTGAAAGTTTCTCGTTTAATTTCACAAGGGCATATATACTTTACAATGTCTGACACCTACTCAAGCAGGCAAATAATTGTTTTGACACTGTGACAGTTACAGAGAATATATTTTAAAATTGTCTGAAACCTGCCAATGGGATAATTAGAGTCTAATTCTCATTTGCCGGGGCCACATGACTCCCCGATGGCATGCCAGCCACCTTCTCCGGGTGCGTATTGCCCGGTGGGGATTTAGCTCCACATAATTGTTCTATTCCTCACTGATGACTGATTTTTGACCTTTAAGGATAATACCAATTATGTATTGAGTGCATCACTTGTGGGTATCTTTGGATGGGCATTTTACTACTGCTCTCACTGCTTGAAAAATAGATTTAATATTTAATTTAATTTAATTTAATTTAATTTAATTTAATTTAATTTAATTGTTGGGCTATTCAGGACTTCACTTCCTTTGTGGAGTGACCCTGCAGGTGGTCCACAACTGTGGATCTCGGGGCTCCATAGCACCTGCCATGACACGTGCTCTGTGTTGGGCTGCAGTGGCTGGGCCTTCATGCCTCCCTCTCAGTCGCCAGATACAGGCTATCCTGAGAAGGGCATGACCTAGGGTGAGGCTGCTTTCTGTAGCTGAGATTGACATGATGGGGCTGGAAGCTGGAGGCTTTGTGTTGACTGTACTCTCTGCATCTGAGCAGCAAGTCTTCCTTGAAGGGGGACCATAGGGGATGCATCGCTATGTCTATCACAGAGATGATCATGGTGGCATTATTGTTTTATTACCTCTCTATATGCTTTAGGACGCTGTCGTTTTCCTTGGTACTATTATTGCTCTTGTGGCATCTGTATGTAGAATACCAAAAGTGCCTTTCCTCGAGGTAGGTGCAGTCCTCCACTGAAGAGCTTGGCTTGATGAGCATGGGTTGCATGTAACCTCCATTCACTCCCTTGAATGGGCACCTTTGTGCAGAGCAAAGCCTATATATCCAGCCTGCTTGGTGTGCTCATAGTTCAAGAGAGTGTGTCCTCATTTAGCTCAGCATTGGGTGAGGACTTTTATCCCAGGAGCTTGCTATTTACTTTAGCTCTGGCTGGCTACAAGTTCTGTGGGGCATGGCAACTAAGGGGCTTCACTTAAAGACATGCGGCAGAGAGAAGGTAGATAGGGTGAGGTTCCTCTCTCAGTGCATCTTCTCCCAGCCTGTGTTATCTGTCAGCATGATTCCATGTTTTCTCTACTTCAGAGCTGCGCTAAAATTTCATGTCTGCTAGTGCTCCTTCTGTCCCCTATTTCCAGTGCTAATATCGATTTCTTCACTTTCCAACTTCTTTATTACAGTCCTTGGGATTTTAATGGGACTTTTTAATGAGATGTTGGGGAGATAACTCCATGCACTCAATCCTCTACCCTAAACAGGATGCTCCTGTGGTATTTTGAATTACAGTTGACTGGAGACAATGTTGGCTTAAGATTTTCCATGAGTTGGTCTTTAGAGATGGCATTCTACTTAGAAAGAGGTGAGAGGTAATGTGTTTGGAAATTGTTTGCTGTAGCAAGTATACTGATTTTACTTTGGATATATGATTTGACATGACTTGAGGTGTTTGGAGACTATAGAGGGTCAAAAGTTGGTTATTCCATGGTTTAGACAAGATTTTGCTGAGTCAGTTATTGTTAGATGGATGCAGTGCCATCTGAAAGATGGCTAATCTATCCTGAGGAAGAGGTTAGGGAAAAATGGAGAGGCTTAAATAATTCCTGTATTTTACTTAACTGTTTTCATAGAGACAACTCTGTACAGCCATAAAATGTATCTTATGCAAAATATCTTCAAGCAAGGTGCTCTGGTAAAGACATACAAATTGTTTCCAGCAATGTCCTCAAATGAGACCCTAAAATGGCTCTTTCTTACGTCCTTTTACAAATGTACGTGTTATGGACTGAATTGTGTCCCCCCAAATTCAAATGTTGGAGCCTTGATCCCAATGTGCCTTATTTAGAAATAGGACCTTTTAAGGGGCAATTAAGTCAAATGAGGTCATAGGCATGGCACATTTATACCTCCCTCATAGTTTCCAGATACAGGCTGCCCTGAGAAGGGCATAATTTATAGGACTAGTATATTTAGAAGAAAATGTAGAGATATCAGGGTTGCCTATGTACACAAAAAAATGGCCATGTGAAGACACAGTGAGAAGGTAGCCACCTGCAAGTCAAGGAGAGCGGCCTCATGAAAAACTAACCTTAATCTTGAACGAATAACCTCCAGAACTGTAAGAAAATAAATTTAAGTCACCCAATCTGTGATAGTTATTGCAGCTCTAACCAACTAGTATAGCACCCCAAGTTTTTCTGGGAGAAATTTTTGTGACTCCCTTATTTAGAGTCTATTTCATCCAAATGTGATTTCCTGATATTTCTGATCTTTATTAAGGCCCAAGGTAAAATAATTTTTAAAATGTTTTAATTATTATTTTTAAAAAATATATTTTATTGATTTTTTACAGAGAGGAAGGGAGAGAGATAGTCAGAAACATCGATCAGCTGCCTCCTGCACACCTCCCACTGGGGATGAGCCCGCAACCAAGGTACATGCCCTTGACTGGAATTGAACCCTGGACCCTTCAGTCCGCAGGCTGACACTCTATCCACTGAGCCAAACCAGTTATGGCTGTTTTAATTATTTTTATGTTGGTTATATACTGAGCTTCACAGCAAGCTCTCCACATAATATTGCCCACTCACCTCCTCCACCTTTGACTTTTCCAGAGAAGTTTATTTTTGTACTTTCAACATGTTCTTTAACTTTGTAGCTTTGTGTCAGCTTAGTGGCCTATGCTCATTCCTAAATCACAGCTCCTTAGTCCTAGTAATCACTGAACAAATGGAGGTAAGAATAAAGAAAATCACCTTAATTAGTGGTTGGGTTTCAATCCAACTAAATAGAGAGGTTGAATTTCTTCTTTGCCACTGGGGCTCTTTTTAGAAAAGAGAAAATTGTGTAAAATTATAACCTATTTCCTCTACATCCCAATTCTAGGCCTTGAATGTTCGATGATCTTGGTTTGGCGAAATAATTTTTCACAGTAACTATTGCCTTTGAAGTCAGATATGGTGTTGAATTTTAACAGCAAAGTATTGAGCAAAAAGTTCATCAATTAACCACCATGGGCAGGGTGCTTAGGGGATCCAGACATGTAAAACACAGTCGTGCCTCTTAAGTACGGTTTCCTGCATTAAATATACATATGTCTACTCCCAGCTCTTGGAAGGTCTGAGAAAAATCATGGGAGTGGGAGATAATAGCTCAGTTGAAATACAAACAGATTGAATTGTTTTAAAAGGAATGAAATGTTTGCTGAATTTTTACTCCATATTTTCAAGAGACCAGGACTCATAGATATTTAGCATCTCTTCGCAATTGATCACGCTCGTTCATGCTCCGCTCCTTCTTTGTTGCCGTTTGCTGGTTGACCTGGACAATGCTCCCAGTCCCCTCTTTTAACTACTTCCACATGGAAGGCCTTAGTGGACTCTAGTGACTATAGCCACCTCATACTAGATGGGACCATAAAAGCAAGTTATGCATTCTCTAAGTCTCCAAATGGATAATGATGGTTCCTTCCTGACACCCATAAAACTCTAAGCCTAGTTTAAGATGTGTAAATACTCATAAATACCAGACATGTCTGGAAGGTGTCTCCTCATCTTCAGAGAACAATTCAGATGTCATCCCCATGAAGCTTTCCCACCCCATGCTCAGCTATATCTGGTCTTTCTCCCTCTGACCTCCTATAGTATTTGCACTTATTTCTCTTATTTCACATATTATATTACTAGAGGCCTGATGCACGCAATTTGTGCAAGAATAGGCCTTCCTTCCCCCACCTGCTGGCACTGGCTTCCCTCTGGCACCAGGGACCCGGGCTTCCCTCTGGCCACTGGCAGGCAACCGGGACCCGGACTTCCCTTGCAGCCCCAGCTTTTTCTGGAAGGTCATCTAGAAGGATATCTGGTCTAATTAGCATATTATGCTTTTATTATTATAGATAACTAGAGGCCTGGTGCATGAATTTGTCCACTCAGGGCTGGTGGGGGTGGAGGGTCCCCTCAGCCTGGCCTGAACCCTCTTGCAGTCCAGAAGCCCTTGGGGGATGTCTTACTGATGGCTAGTCGGACATCCTTAGCTCTGCCACGGAGGCAGGTCAGGCTCCCCCACCACCCCTGCGCTTGCCAGCCTTGAACCTGGCTTCTGGCTGAATGGCATCCCCCTCCCCCCTACCCCCCTGTGGGAGCGCACTGACCACCAGGGGGCAGCTCCTGTGTTGAGCGGGATCGGGCCGAAACTGGCTCTCTGATATCCCCCAAGGGGTCCTGGATTGCAAGAGGGCGCAGGACAGGCCGAGGGACCCTATGGTGCATGATCAGAGCTGGGGAGGGACCGCGGGAGGGCTCCAGGGAGTGTCTGGCCCATGTGGCTCAGTCCCGATCAGCCGGACCCCAGCAGCAAGCACACCTACCAGTTGGAGCATCTGCCCCCTGGTGGTCAGTGCACGTCATAGTGAGCAGCTGAGCAGTCTTAGCATATCATTAGCATATTATGCGTTGAATGGCCAACTGGACAACCAGACACTTAGCATATTAGGCTTTTATTATATAGGATGATTTGTTTAGTTATCTCCTATATTAGTCTGTTAAATCATGAGAATCCTATTTTATATTTTGCTGTAATCTCAGTCTATTGTAAAAGTTCCTGGTACCTTGTAGGTATTCAAAGACTGTTGTTGATTAAATAATTAAAAGAAATTGCTTTTTGATTGGAGACAAGGTGCTATAGAAAAATATAATGGAGTTAAATTATAGAACATGGGTGAGGGAGACATTTAAGGATTTCATGGTATTCAGTTGGTTGGCTGTGTGGGAATTGATGATTAGAAAATATCTGATGTGATCTGACCCAGTGAAAATTGGGCAGGTGAATGAAGTTCTATTTGGGGAAAGTGGTATTCTTGAGAATTGATAGAGGCCATATCTACCATCAGCTTTAGCATTATTTTAGTTCTGTTCACAAGTGGCTATTAAAGCCTCATCCTAACTACTGTAGAACCTAATATCCTTCCAAATGCCACCATCTACAAACAGCAAAAGTATTTTTTTTAGACCAAATCTCCAGGTTTCACTCGATCTGCTGGGATGAATTTGCAATTATTATTATTATTTTACTTGGTCCATCCTTTTAAGACACAATTTTGAAAAAATGTCAAAGCACTATTATCTATGGTCTGAATCTTTAAAATTGCTTGGTTTAGGTGGAGTTTATGATATATGCTGGGGATTTTTTCTCCATGAAGGAGACGGCTCAGCCACCTATTAAAAGCAAGTTTGATTTAAATATCATCATTAAAAGGCTGAATCGGTTCAGGAGATAATGAGACTCAAAACATTGTTCTGCTAGATCCCCAGGGACAGAGCAAGGCAAGTGAGCCTCTCCAGGACCCTGGGAAGGTATCACCTTGGATGACAGGCTGGAGATAGTGAAACATCTTGTAACAGTGTTTAAATAGGATTATTTTAAAAGATCCTTGGTGTAAATCACATTAATTGCAATCACACCCTGTCTTATAGGTGAGCTGAAAAATTCACCTACATTATTAGTGAAATAGGTAGGTAGCTGCAATTTTTCCCTGTTACCTAAAACCTGGTGGCATTAAGGCCCAGGGCCGAGTTTTTTGTTTCTTTAAGAGTTAGCTAGCTAAATTCAAGTCCTTAGTGGTGACAGTCCTTAAGGTTAACATTCTTTTAAACACATAGTGTTTCACTGGATCCTTATGACCGCTCTGTGAGGTGGACAGCTATTCCCATTCCAGAGATGTTGAAATTCAGACTCAAAGAAGCTAATAACTGGCTCATGGTCACAAAATAATGTGACTGTGATGGCCAGTTTTATGTGTTCACTTGTCTAGGCTACACTCTCCAGTTATTCCATCAAATGTAGGCATTGCTACGAAGGTATTTTATACATGTAATTAACATCCATAATCCATTGACTTTAAGTAAGGGAGATTGCTCTAGGTAACCTGGATGGGCCCGATTCAGCTAGTTGAATGGCCTTAAGAGCAGAAATGAGGCTTCCCAAGAGAAGAAATTCCACCTGTGGACTGCTCTAGTTCATGCCTGATGCTTCAGCCTACTCTTATGATGGCCTGATCTGTGGATTCTGTATATGTCCACGCTAACAGCAACAGGTGCTGTTAGGGTGGACATTCCCAAGGTGACATTCACAGGAACGGGAAGCAAAGAGCAAGTACCTTCTCCTTCTAGACTTCTAGTCTCCCTTTGACACCCTTCGTTGGCAGATCCTAACAGAAAGTCAGATGGCAAGGGAGAAATTTTACCCATGGAGTCCAGCCTCAGAATCATAAATCAGAGAACAGAGGGTTGGGTGGTGCTTGGAGACAATAGCTTAATAACCAGTCTAGATCCCACATGTACGGCCCATTCCCCAGTAGCCGAAGTCTGGAAGACGCAAGAGGCCTTTCCTTCCCTCCAAGGGCTAGAATCGTTACAGTTATCTTATTGAGGCTTTCCTTTCCTTTTAGATAGCAGAAGCTGTTCATTTGAATAGAGAAAATCATGGTTTTAATTACATTTCTCTTATAATTCAAAGGGTTTAAATAAAAAGAGATTTGGCAAAGAGCAAAATTATTTGGCAAGTTGTTCTAGGGTTTTTTCAGCATCCCTAGATTCAGCTCTTCCTAATTCTGTGATTATGTGCTGTGATTTTCCATTTTAACTACCAGGGATTATGAGGTGCCTCCTTTAGTGCTGGTGGGTGCTCAGTGGACAGCTAGGGATGACAGGGCTCACAAGGAACAAAGGGAAGAGGCCCCTGTTCTCCCAAGGACGCCCTCTGCTGAGAGTTGCAGGTGCAGCATCTTTCTGGAGGAGCTGAAGTCTGGAGTCTTCTCTTTAGATGTCCCAGGGCTCACTGTAGAATGATTTCTTAAAGACAAAACTACTCCTGTGTGGAAGTTGACTTAGGGCCAATGTACATATTTTAAGGCAAGGAATTCGCTGGCATTGAACCCAACTCTGTCACTTGCTACCGTAGCCCTGAGATTGTCAATTCACTTTATTACTCACTTTATTATTGATAACAATTTTATCTGTCCTTTTTTCCCCTGGCTCACTCTGAGGATCAAAAACAATGGTGACTAACTAGGAGAACATATTGCAAACAGTAAAACAAAATAAAAACACAAGAAATCATTGATGATTAGGTTTGGTCTACTTCAGTTCACTTGGTTCGTGATTCTATAAGATATACATATACTCTATAAGAAATACTTATAAGAGAGATGCATCCTTCCAAACATTTTCTTTCTGTTATAGAGAAGTTACAGTGTATACTCTCTGGTCTTATCTTGCATATTTATTTCCATACAAATATTTGTGTTTGATATTATCAACAAAGCTCCCAATGTGCAAGTAAAAACAAACCCAGGAAAAATACCTCTGTGTTCCCAGAGCAATTTCGTTTTCTGTGTTTATTATTTTCAGTTTTTCTTGGGGACAAAATGGAGTAGATGCTTTTGAAAATTTAGTTTGAAGCAAGGAGTTCACTATACTTTTCTTCTTTCCTTCTCCTCTCCCCCTGCCCCTTCCTATTCCTCATTATTATAGTTGTAGTAGTAGTAGCATTTATTGAGTGCTTACTGTATGCTGGACACTTTTAAAAGCATTTTCATTATATTATCTATATAAAATAATCCTGTGGGTAGATATTGCTTTTATTCTCATTTAATATTAGAAAACTGAGGCATAAAGAGGGAAAGAAACCTGCCTGAGGTTATGGATAGTAAATTATGGAGCTGGGATTTGAACCCACGTGAACTAGTTACAGAGTCTGAATTTTTAGCTACTCTTTTGTGTTCACTGGAAATGCTTTCTCAAACATTGTGTAAATCAGTACGGTGTCTCTCAGTGGCTCCAATTTGTTCACATGGAGATATCATTTATTAAACACTTACAAAATGCTAGGTAGGGTTCTAAGCATTCTCTATGCAGTATCTTACTAGCATATAATCCTCTTAATATTTTATTATTATCCTTATTTATTAGCTGAAGAAACTGAAGTTCAGAGAATTTAAGCAAGTGGCTCAATCAGGCTCTCACTTTTAATAAGTTAATATTTGAAATCAGGTCTACACGACTCAATACCCTGTGTTTTAATGTAGAAATCACATACTTCATTGTTTACTAAGCATATGTTTTCTTCTGTTTCTCATGGAGACATTACTCAAACTTCCCCAAGCATTAGTGTAAAGCGTATAACAATGAGAAATGCTGAAATAAAGCTAAGTGACGATTAGCAATCATGTCATATCAGCAGGGCTGAATAAAGATGCTCAGAACTGGGCTTATATTTAAGTGATGACAGCACAACATTCTCAAGCTTGGGACAGCAGGGCATTAGCCAACCATAATCTCAGCCACTTAGCCTGGGGGCTTACACTTCTACTGCTGCATCACTTGATGGATAAAATTACAAATAGAGAGGTCAAGGGTAAACTGAGAAGCTTATTGAATTCTGGTCATGTGTGCAGATGTATGATCATGGCCAGATTCAAGGGTTGTGGTCAAATCTGACATCTATATATATTTAAGTCTGTTGGTCCGTCCATCCCTCCCTCCCTCCATCCATCCATCCATCCATCCAATTACTCATCATCTAAATAGAATTACATCTACTTACTAGTTCAGTATGAATGGAAATGAAAGCTAACTTAAATTTTGTTGCTTCATAATAAAGAGATACACTAGAAAGGACACAAAACGTAAGTAAGCTATGCATGAATTTATAACTATCACAAACATTTGTAAAAACATTCTTGTCTCAGGAGCTACAGAAAGAGCTAGGAAGGGTCTGAAGATGCATAACACATGGCCCTTGTTTTCTAGAATTCACAGTCTAGTAGAAAGTATGTACATATGCATCTCTTACCTCATGTCTTTTCTTCTCTCCACGCCAAAGACCCTCTTCTCCTTTCTTTTTCTAAAACAGACCGAGCATCCATTGCCTCAGGGCCTTCGCATTTGCAGCTCTTTCTGCCCAGAATGTTCTTTCCCACGATAATGTGAAGGGTTGACTTCCATACTTCCTCCAGATCTTGGCCCAAATGTCACCATCTCAGTGAGGTCTTCCTTGAGTATCCAATATAGGGTAGCAACTCTCTCTCACCCCGGAACTTTTTATCTCTATAATTCTGAATTATTTTTCTCCCTAATTATATCTATTCACTTCTCTTTTTGTTTGTTTATTGTTTGCCTTCTTCTACATGTAAATTGATGTACATGTTCTATGAAACATGTTTTGCTTATTACTCTATTCCCTTGTCCAGAAAAGAGTTTGACAAATAATAGGTGCTCAATAAATATGGTTAAATGAATAATACAAGGTAGAAAAAAGATAAAGCTAAAATAGGCAAATGAATTATTGATAGCAGTGGGAAAAGAGTGATTTTAGGGAGAATGGCTTATGAATCCTTGAATCAGAAGATAATTACTTTGAAAACATGAAGATCACAATATGGGAAAGCTACATGGATAACTTCCAAGACTGATATATCGAGCATTTCTGGAATCAAGGTGCTGGTTAGATGTAATGAATGACCATATGATGCCTGAACATTTTTCATCACCCCACTCCCTTTTTTTTTTTTGTAGTCTGGGACCATCTGGAAACAAATGGGTTTGACCTCATTTCCAAAACTACTTGTGAAACCTGTTTCCGTTAACCAGGAACTAAATCTTCACTAGTGGGCTTCCTATGCTCTATTCTGTGCTCCAGTCTTTACAATTCTGACTACTGATGGGACTCCAGAGAACACTGAGCATTTTCCTTGTTGCAAAAGCCATCATTCACTGGAGACCAAGAGCAGGGATGAACTCTCATATCCGCTGAAATGGCTCAGCGCGATCCGAATGCCAAAGAAGCAGGTGTTCAATTATTACTGGAACAAGTTTGAGGCAGAGAATCCCAGCTGTGCATGGACCATTGTGATCCCTTCCCTCGTAGTGCTTGTGATGTCAGACAGGTAAACAAGGACTCTCAGGCGGTCAGAGAAGACCCTTTGGGGCACCTTTTCATTCCTACATCCAGTCAGCCAACAATTATTTATTGAGCATCTGCTTTATGCAAGTCCCAGAGCTTGACCCAGTCTTGAGCCAATCAGAGTATCTCTCTCAAGGGTTTGAAGAAGCCTTCTTTTGGAGATTGTTTTAATCAAAGAGTGTGATTTGAAGGAAGAAGAAAGTCATTTAAACAAGATTCTTTAATAATTTTTATTAATTTCAGAGAGGGAGGGAGAGAGAGATAGGAATATCAATGATGCGAGAGAATCATTGATTAGCCGCCTCCTGCATGCCCCCTACAGGGGATTGAGCCCGCAACCCGGGCATTTGCCCTGACCGGGAATCAAACCGTGACCTCCTGGTTCATAGGTTGATGCTCAACCACTGAGCAACACTGGCTGGGCTAAACAAGATTCTTTAAAACAGAGGAGAACAGGGGAGAAAATTTCCAGAATCCATAGTCAGGAGGTGGCAACATAGCAGTTCACTATGTATTTCTCCATAAGGAGCCGGCTCTCTGGTCACTATTTTAATCTGCTCTCTTTCCTTGGACCTGGTTCCTCCAATGCTTAGTGCCTCCAGTCAAAAAAAAAAAAAGGCTTCTTCAGACCTGACTGGGTAGAACTGTTTAGGAGCACTCAATGGAGACTCCCCCACAGCCTGTGTGTTTCATTCCTAACTCCTGGAAGAGAGTACCTGATTGGTTCAGCTCAAATCTAGGGTCCTCTTCCATCCAATCAGATATAACCAGGGGGCACTCAGCAGGGCTGTTGGGAGGCGACTCTTCAGAAGGTAGAATGAGGATATAGGGAGAGCATGCCTGGCATCTGTAGTGTAGACTCAAAGGGCTATTCGGAGCTAGGGACCGGTGATTTTAAGTGGGACCTGTGGGAGTGGAGCTTCATTGACAAGAGCTATTAGTCACTAGGTGTACCGGTTAATAATGCGGATTTTTTCCAATAGATGGAGTTACACATATGTTGATATATATGCGATTTGATATGCATGCTATTTTGTTGTATTGACAACAAGCTTCAAAACTTCGTATGTCAAATTTTCTAAAGGTGTTAACATCATAGATATTTTTACCTTAAAAATGTCGAATTTCATGCCAGAAAAGAGCATTTGTGGGAAGTTTTAATTCATTACTTTATTTTGAAGAAAAGTGCTGCTGAAAGTTATCGTATACTTCGGGAAGCTTATGGTGAACATGCTTCATCTCAAGATACTTGTGAACGCTGGTTTAAACGCTTTAAAGGTGATGATTTCAATGTGAAAGACAGAGAACGTCCAGGTCAATTTGAACCACGCTTTGATCATAAAATGATCAGAATGGGCTAGAAGACACGGCAAAGTAATTTTGATAACGCACCATCACACACTTCAAAACCAGTTAAAGACACATTAAAAGATCTTGTCTAGGAAGTATTAACCCACCCGCCATATTCACCAGACCTTGCTCCTTCAGATTACCACTTGTTCTGATCGATGGCACACGCACTTTCTGAGCAGCACTTCAAAACGTATGAAGAAGTGGAAAATTGGGTCTCTGAATGGTTTTCCTCAAAACAAGAAAAGTTATATTGGGACGGTATCCACAAATTACCTAAAGATGGGGGAAATGTGTAGCTAGTGATGGGCATTACTTTGAATAAAGCTCTTTTGATGTTTCTCTTGAAATTATCATGTTTTGATTACAAAATCCACTTTATTAACTGGTACACCTAGTACATATAGGAAAGGGGAAATTCGGATACCAAGAAGGAAGCCTGGATGATGGGAAGAACTGGGGCACTGCTGGTCACCATCGAAAGGCTGCAGCGGGGCAGATGTCCACTCACACTTCAAGCCGGTCATTCTACACTAGATAGTGACATCCTTGAGGTGGGGAGCTGTGAGCTTGTTCATTATATTTCAACATCCAGGACAATACCTGGGACATTGGTGATGTTTAAAATGTTGTTGATTGAATGAATGAGTTAATGAAAATGCTCCAAGGTGTATCCCTTCCTCTGTGAAGCTTTTCTAATACTTTCTCCAACAAAGTCAGAATTCCCACTTTTGCCCACCCCCCATCCTGCTAACCACAATTTATGGTCATTGTCAGATGACAAATGAAGCCCCATTATACTAAAAGAACTCTATTAAGTAGAAAGTGGGTTTTATTAAGCAAAAATGAACAAATGGGTTCTATTAAACAAAATGAACTACATCAAACTAAAAAACTTCTGCACAGCAAAGGAAATAATCAACAAAATAAAAAGGCAACCTATAGAATGGTAGAAATATTTGCAAACCATACATATGATAAGGGGCTAAAATGTAAACTATATAAAGAACTCATACAACTCAGTAGCGAGATAAAATGATCTGTTTTAAAAATGAGCAAAGGATATGAGTAGACATTTTTTCAAAGAAGCCTTGACAGTAGTCAGCAGGCACATGAAAAGGTCCTCAACATTACTATGTTCGGGGAAATTCAAATCAACACCACAATAAAATACCACTTTACACCTGTTAGAATGGCTGCTATAAAAAAGACAGGAGCTAATGAGTGTTGGTGAGGATGTGTGTGAAATAGGGAATGCTTGTGCACTGTTGGTGGGAATGTAAATTGGTATAGCCATTATGGAGAACAGTATGGAGGTTCTTTAAAACATTAAAAATAGAACTACCATATGATCCAGCAGTTCTTCTTGTGGGCATATATTTGAAGGAAGTAAGATCAGTATCTCAAAGCCGGCCCCTGAGACTGTTTTTTGTGGAACTCTGCTCTGCTGTGTGTGTTGCTTTGCTCATGTGTAGAGTTCAAAGTGCCTGTGAGTGTAAGTTTCTCTTCTAGCCCTCAGGGGGCTCTCACCTGGTAACTGATGGATACTGAATACAAAGCTCTTGTTCTCTTGCTTCTGGTGGAGACAAACTCTGAGGCATATCATATTGCAGAGGTCCCCTGGGGAGTCAGGCTGAAGCCACCCTGGGCAGGTCTTTCACTGCAATGGCAGCCTCACTTGGCTTCCTCCTCTGCCCTGTCCTGCTTTCTCCTCGACATTGCTGATCTTCTGGGGAGCATTTTCTTATTAAATCATTTGTATATGAACCCTAGTCTTGAGTTCTACTTCTGGGGAATCTTATCTAAAATTTCCGGCTCTCATTTGTACTTGACAAAACCGTGTGAAGTAAATGTTATTATCTACATTTTACAGATGAGGAAACCAAGTCTCAGGAGGTGGTAATATGTCCAAAGCTAGTGATTCAAATTCAGTTTCATCTAATACCTGGAACTCAATGCCATGGAAAATAATCAGCATTTAGATAAAGCTAGCCGGTGGTCTCCTCACAAACTGAGTTGTTTTCTCAAGTCATATACTTCGTCTTCTTAATTGAATTGACAGGAGTGACGTCTGAGGTCTCAGGCTTGAAGCAGAATTGACCTATAGCTCTACGACATTCTTGCTGACCGTCCTAGTTTCTCTTTAGGCCTGTCCCTCCCCACCTACTACATTTACCAGCACCCTGCTTCCAGAGTCTGCCTTCACATATGGCTCCTGTGCAAGCCAGTTCGCTGGGGACAGGACTGTGTACTACTTATTGCAAAATCCCCAGAACCAATCATGGTGCTTGGCACCAAGGAGGTATAAATGAACATGCCTTCAGTGAAAAAATTGAACAGAATCATTTCCTTCATGAAAAGTCCATTCTGGAGAAATCAGTTAAGTCAAAATAAAGGTTTTTTTTCTGTGTTCGTAGAAAAGAACTTCGATATCTTGAGTTAATTTCTTTCTAGTATTTAGATCATGGCTTACTGCAAAGACTTCAAGCTCTCTCTACTGGGAATCTTTCCTCTGGGGTTTCCTTTTCAGCAGCATCAACTAATTCTGTCAAAAGGTTTTTACTCTCAATACATTTTTAGATGCTATACATATTTTAAGGGCCAGTGACATCAACTCTAATTCTGGGTAATATGAATCATTCTTCTTAATATTCTGTGCAGAAATTTTCCACTACTAAAAATCAAGCCTAATTATGTTATTGGACACCTAGCATGAGCATTGTAGAGGACGTGATTGAACCAAATCTGGGGGTCAAATAATGGCATTATTATTACTTTTAATTGCAAATAAATATTGGAAGACTTTGTGTTTTTCTGTTGATGCTGCTAGCATATTTTCCTTGCTGTGTTTTTTATCAACCCTCCCCTCAGTGTACCAACTCAGATAATAATTCAGATGAATATTATGACCCACGGTTCCTGGAATTTTTCTTTTGAAAGGTGGACTTTGTGATTATGTAAGCACAAAGCTAATAGGATTGGCAGGGGGTCCCAGCTGAGAACTGGCAGGTGCTGGGCAATCTCCTCTCAGCTTGGCTCTGCTATTGCTTCTTTGGATGTGGGCTGGCACTGCTTCTGTTATGCAGCACAACAAGATCACTGCCTGCTGTGCCCTGTCACGTCTTAGTTCCCAGCTGTAACTGAGAAATATGGGGACTGACTCTTGGACTCCAGCAGCTGTTAAAGTCATAACTACAGAAGGAGCTTGGATCTAGAATCAGAGTTTGTAAGGTTGGATTGAGGGATATCCATGGTGATAACTGGATTGAGCTGAGTGCTTAGGTTTAACTCCCAAACTTTATGGGAAAATTGCTTAGGCACATGTCTCAGTTATCTATGGCTGCATAAGAAACCACCCCAAAGCTCAGTAGTAGAAAGTATCATTACATTCTCATGATTATGAGGGTCTATAATTTGGACAGGGAACAATGAAATTGAATATCACATGTGTCTTCCAGGCTGGAATGTCATAGATGGCTTCTTCACTCACATGTTTGACTCTTGATCAAGGATGGTCCAATGGCCAGGGTCTGACTGTAATGGCTCAATTGGGATCATACATTTGGCCTTGGTTCTTGCGACTGTTGGCTACTTTCTTTTTTTGTGTGCCCCTGATGTAGTTTCAAGGCTTCTCTCTCTCCATAAGGCCTCTCTATGTAATCTCTCCAGCAGGTGGTGAGAGTTTAGGGGCTCCCAAGAGATCAAAGGCAAAAAATGCCAGGGCTTCTGAAGGCTTAAACTCAGAACAGGCACAGAATCACTTACACTGTATCATAGATTGGCCCAGATTCAAGAAAAGGAAACTCTACAAGGATGTGTGTATTGGAGGCATGGTCCCCCCAAATCCACTGATTTGACAGACTACCGCAGTGTGGTTTGAGGAAGGCGGGATTTACTGACGTGGGACATAGAAATAAACAAGGCTGCTCGGGTTTGAGAAGTGCCTTCCTTCATTTGCCACATGAAATACATGAATCTCAGATAAGTGATAAATAATTTTTCAGTAAAAATATGTCCCATGCAATATGTGGGACATACTATACTAAAATTGTGTGTTGTTCTTCTGAAATTCAAACTTAATTGAGTGTTCTGAATTTTCATTCACTAAATCTGACTACCCTAGGTGAGAGCCCTATGAACAGGACCAGGGTTCAGGTCCTGGAGCTGTTTAATGGTCTAGTTCAGGGGTGGGCAAACTTTTTGACTCGAGGGCCACAATGGGTTCTTAAACTGGACCGGAGGGCCAGAACAAAAGCATGGATGGAGTGTTTGTGTGAACTAATATAAATTCAAAGTAAACATCATTACATAAAAGGGTACGGTCTTTTTTTTTTTTAGTTTTACTCATTTCAAACGGGCCAGATTCAGCCCGCGGGCCGTAGTTTGCCCACGGCTGGTCTAGTTACATGGTGGTTGAGGACAAATGAAGACTGGGGCAAGAGAATGGAGAGGGAGAGGGCAGACTTTTGAGTCTGGCAGAGAACAGTAGGGCTGAGTCGGAGGCCTGAGGGTTTAGGCAGGGTACCAGAATGCTTGAGGTTAGGACAGTAGAGTCAGACAGACCAGAGACTGCTCTGAGAATCACTTTCTTTCCCCCCAGCTTTTCAAGTGAGGCATACAACACACTACTTCATAGGGTTGTGGTGAGGATTAACTGTAAGGGTGCCTGGAATGCACTTGGTGCAGTATCTGCTGCATAATAAGCACAGAGAATGAGTTAGATATAATCCCCATCAGAGTAACAATTGCAGTAAGGATAATGTGTGCTGGGCGTTGAAGCTGTGAAAGAGGCACAGAGGGAGCTAACATTCCCAGAACACGTGCTAGGTTCTGTGCTCAGTGATTGCAACTTTTCATCTCCCTTCATCACTCTAGCCTTTGCAGGGACAATAAATCAATGTTAAGGCCTAGTGAATTAACTTGGAGGAATTTTTATAAGTTTTCCTGAGTGGCAAAGCCAGGTCCATCTGGCTCCAGAATATTCTTTTTCCCCATAAAGAAGGGCAAGTTAATATAGGCCATTCAGGTGAATTTGAACATAGGGGCGTCCAGTTAGTGTCCTGTTGACAGTCTTTCCCACTGATCTCTGTATTGCCTGAACTCTGAGCCTTCCCTACTCAATTGGAAGGTGGGAGAGTTAATACCCACAATTCTTCTCCCAGAACCTGTTGAAAGCATTCACTGCAGTAAAGGATGTAAAGACATTTGCAAATTGTGGTGTCCCACAGAAATTGAATTTTTTTTTTAGGCCTCGTACATTAAGTGTCAATGGAATTAAATATGGTAATCCTGTATTCTGCTAATTTGGGCCTTGGCAGGATAGGAAATACAGCTCTTCTGCGGGTGGTGAAGAAGGGGTTGGTGAGGTAGGAAGAGGGAGAAAGGTGAGACTTATAGGGTGGCATGACTTTCTCCCCTCTAACACTCTAGAACAGGGTGGGGAACGCCCAGCCTGGGGACTTACAAAGCCCGCAAAATCATTTGGCCTGGCCCTGCCGAAGCATTAGGAGTGAGTTAAATGTTTGACCAAGTATAGCAGGCTAATTTTTAAGTTGATAATTTGTATGGCCCGTGAATGATGTTATAAATAACTAAATGGCCCTTGGCAGAAAAAAGGTTCCTTGCTCTAGAACAAGATTTGAGGGTGATGGTGGAGGTATATCTTTCCCCAGGAGACTGACAACAGGTTGTAAGGACAAGATAGCAGAGGAGGACCAGAGCACGCCTGTGTGGGATCCCTCGCTCTCTCCCTGGCTCATCTCTTCTAGGCCTTGCAAATTGTCCCTTGCCTGAGGCATAGGGAAGTCAGATCCAGTGATTGATAATAGGCTGATTTCATTGTCTGCTAAAGATTTGGAACTTATTTACAAGGCCACTATGAACCTTTAGACTTCCCCAGAGAGAAGCAGCTTAGGAAGATGTGGAAATATTGTCATTATCTATTTTATGGGCGAGCATGATGTAAACAGTGACTGACAGGGCTTGAGTGAGCTGGATCGTGCAGCTGGCTCGGCTTTTCTCTTTCTCTAATTCGCTCCAGGTCTGAATTTCTATCCCCCCCAGCACACTGGACATGCAGTGGCATTCATTACTCTCACCAGCTCTGCCCACATCTGCCATATAAGGAACAAAACAGTCTACAACCACAGACTCATTCCCTGGGCAGTAAATTATGATAGCGTGACAAGAGAAGGTTCTAGTCATGACACATATTTTCCAAGTTCACTGGAGGTAACAGCATAGCTGGTGTGGTGGTGGTGGTGGTGGTTTTGTGTGTGTGTGTGTGTGTGTGTGTGTGTGTGTGTGTGTGTGTGAGATGGAGGTAGAGTGAATGTGTGGGCTTCCGAAAGAGGCATCTTGTGAACACTGCAGTAGAAGAGAGAGGTGAGAGCATTTGCTGCTCAGTAATGAGATTCAGTGTTAGGGGGCTGTTATTTTTAGCATTTTAGCTATGAAAAATCTCATTCTGTCCCTAGAGGCCTCCTCTCTGCCATTCTTTAGCACATTAGGTGAGAAATCAAGTGTCATCTTTAAAAAATGATAACAGATTCCAAGTTCGCTTGTAAAAAATATTCCCCCAATTCTGCTTGTAAAAAATATTCCCCCAATTCTAAGTGTTCGGTGTGCTGAGAGTCATCTTATAAATTGGAATTTTGATTTGAGATGAGCAGGGGTGGCACAGAAAAAGAAAGATTTGAAAATCTTGAGTTAGATAAGGAGGACTAGAGATAAAGAATTTTTTAAAAGATGGAATTTTATTCTATTCCTTATGAATAGCATAAATGCCCACTCCAAGTACGTGTATGACTTTACCTACAGATATGTGTGTGTGTGTGTGTGTGTGTGTGTTGCATGTGCATGTATGTTTCTGATGTCCTTTAGATGTGTCCTATGAATACATTTTTTGGTGATTTTGGTCTAAATTGTCTTCTTTGGTCATGCTTATATTTTATGTTCACATTTGTACCCATCAGATTTCTTTAGCTGAACAGGTAAATGGATTGCAGTCTTTCAAGGCTTTCCCTTTCCTACTTTGACTACATAAGCTCCAGAGACAGCGGTTTGTATTGTTCTATTTTTTTATGCCTGTTTACCATTCAATTAGTCAAATTTAGGAGACATGAACAAGAATGTGCTCATGGCTTCCATTGCCAGCTATATGGGTGATAACTTCCACATGTATATCTTCAACATCAACCTTTCCCTGAGCTCCATACTTGTAAGTTCAATGGCCTACTGGCCAGATTGACCTGGATATATATGAACTGAAATTTAATACATCCCAAATCAAACTCGTAATCCAATTCATGACTATTCCTGGTTTAATTCTGTTGCAACTTTTTGCTTTCAGTAAAGTTTATCAGTTTCTTGGGTCAAAAGTCATGAAATCAGTCTTGTTTCCTGTTTTCCTTTCCCAGCCAATGCACCCAATCTATCAACAAATACTGTCAGTTATGCTTTCAAAATATATTCAGAATCTGACCATTGGCCACCTCCACTGCTTCGCACTGATCCAATCCACCACCGTCTTTTGCCTTTATATTATTGCAATAGCAACAACTGCTTCTGCCCCCCTACAGTGTGCATGATCCTTTAAATCCTTGGCCAGATTGCATCACTCTTAAGTTCAAAACCCTCCAATGACTTTTGAATGAAAGCCATTGTGAAAGTGACAAGCAGAGGGAAAGTCGGATCCTTCCACTGGCTGCAAGGCTATATGTGCCTGCCTCCTGCTCCCACCACCTCCTTCTCACTCATTAGCTTCATCCACACTTATTTCCCTGCTCCCCAGAAAGGTGCATTGTTTATCTCAAGAAGAACTCTAGAAGAGGATGGAGAAGTGGGATGGGGAAGAGAAGTCAGCCAATAAAGGCTGTTACCACCATAGACAACTAGTGTCTAACCCCATAGGGACACTCTGGGAAACAGAACAGAGAACTCAGAGGTATCTCAACCTGTAGTGAGGGAGATGGGGTGTTTATACACCAACTTCCATCAATCATTAGTTGAGGGATACTCTGGGAAATGTTAATTCCCTGGCATTTCCAAGACTCAAAGGCCTGCTGGAAGCTTTGGAAAAAGCCCTCAGCTAAAGACATGCAGATACTGGCAGCTGGAAATGTGCCTGCATACACCCCAAATGGCAAGTTATGAGGATTATGGATGGGACTTACCAGTGTCTGTTCTATTTGGCTGAAGAACAATACCAAACTCAAGTGTTCCTCTGGTTGATTTTTCTGAGGTTAATTTTGACAGATCAATGTGGCTAATATGGGTAATGCTGATTAGACAAGTAATTAATCACATTCAAACAGGAGAAGATTAAGTAATATTTATGGAAATATACCTTCTGTATGTAATGATGTATCTGGTCTTTGGTATTATATTGTACAATATATATATATATATTTGGTAGAAGTGGAATATAGTGGAAAACATATTGGTTAGGAAGTAAAACATGTCTTGGGAAGTAAAACATTTGGACTCACAGACATGTTTCAGAAGAAGAGACTGTAAAGTTTTGGTATTTTTGTAATTGTAAGATAGGTTTCAGTAGAGAATGCTTCTGAGATTCTATTGAGAAGTGTTGAGTTGGATGAACAAGGATGCATTGATCTTGTGCCCTTCAGAATATCTTGGGGATGGCACATGCCTGACCATCTTTCCAGTGGTGGTAATGTAGACCTGCCAAATCTGTATGAAGCCCTGCTGCTTTTCAGCTCCTTCCAGCCAGATCAACTGTGTGGAGGAAACTTTGGGCTGTAGGACATGGAATCCACCTTCTGGTGGATTTTGTGAGTTGGCTTGGTTTGCTTTTGTCACTGGGCTTAATGCAGTATAAATAGGAACCATTCTTTCCCCATAAACATTTTTCTTTCCCTACATCTTGGATGATGCCATAGAAATATTTTCTTTTCAGTTATTTTGAGGTACTAGAAATTTCATTTAGAGGACTAAAAAGTTCAATCTACTCTAACATCAAAATTTTCGGCTCTCCAATTTAAAACATCTTTCTTCCAAAGTCACACTTAAGTCATGGCATGAGGATAGGCAGGAGACAGGGAAGGTTGTGGTCTGTTCTTTCTGTCACCTTATACCAGTGGTTCTCAACCTTCCTAATGCTGCGACCCTTTAATACAGTTCCTCATGTTGTGGTGACCCCCAACCATAAAATTATTTTCGTTGCTACTTCATAACTGTAATTTTGCTACTGTTATGAATCGTAATGTAAATATCTGATATGCAGGATGTATTTTCATTGTTTGCGACCCACAGGTTGAGAACCGCTGCCTTATACCATCTCCTTCCGAACTAACTACTGTTTTTGGCTTCTACAGAGCCAGGGAATATAGAGTGGAGGATTTATAGGAGACAGAGTCAATATTTTTGGCTTGTTGTTGCTGTTTTTTAACCTGATACTGATATATATTTCTCTTGTGGCCATCAGAAGCCCTCTGTCAAGGCAGGAATTCAGTTGCTGGTTCTTTTGTGTATTCTCAGAGACCACCTGTGAGGACCTCTATGTCTCACAATTTTCTAAGACAATGGATATACTCTCTTCTGACTTCTTACAACTCCTCCTCATATCCAGCCTGCCAAGACACATCACAGAATGCTTTGCTTCGTTAGGCAGACCTCTTGGATGAAGTCTTCTCAAGCTCGCTTACACATGGACTGAACTTCACAGGGTCCACATGGGAACTTGGCTTCCTTGATTCCTCCAGTTCTCAAAGTACAGTTTGTTTCTTTTCTGCCCTCAGATGATACTCCAGCCTTCATATCTCCTCAGGTTCTAGGAGAAACCCATGTCAGTTTCTTTTAAAATAAAAATGTTTTATTGATTTTTTACAGAGAGGAAGGGAGAGGGATAGAGAGTTAGAAACATCAATGAGAGAGAAGCATCGATCAGCTGCCTCCTGCACACCCCCTACTGGGGATTTACCTGCAACCAAGATACATGCCCTTGACCAGAATCGAACCTGGGACCCTTGAGTCCGCAGGCCGATGCTCTATCCGCTGAGCCAAACCAGTTAGGGCCCATGTCAGTTTCTTATGAGAACTCTCTCACATTCCAATCTCATCACAGAGTTCTTGGGCTCTACATGCCCTCATCCAGGGAAGAAGTTTCTACTTGTTCCTCCTATCAGATAATACAATCTTTTTTTTTTTGATTTTTTTTTTTATTATTAGTTAAGGTATTACAAATGTGTCCTTAATACAATCTTTAAAAATGAGTTCTGGGGACCCATTCCCCCCTTGTTTGGGGTAGAACAAGGGGTAAGAATCCTCTGTAATGATTCTACCTTGAGTTAACCCACTTTATTTTACGCAGGCTGGATGTCAAACATGAATTGAATGATTTTGGTCTCTTTCTTAGTGGTTTTAAACTGCCTAGATGTGTCAAGTATGTTATCAGCCATCATAAGAATTCTGGAATCTCACTGGCTTCAAACAATAGAGTTTTATTTCTTGATCATGTCATTGACCAAAGTGGGTTGGTGGTTATAGGGGAAGTTCTGCTCTGTGCAGTTGTTCAGTTTATAAGCTTCTTCTACTGATGTCTTTGCTCTCTTCTATGTGGAGAGTCTTATTTTGTGCCCCGGCTTCCTTTGGTAGTCTGGTAAGGCCTATGGACCCTTTCTCAGAATAATGTTTTTAAGTGAATGGAATACAATGATCAAAATATTGTGATGGGGACTGTGACTACCTGATGTTCTAGTGACTCCCCTTGTTCCCATCTGCCTCCAAAGAGTGAGATTCTGGGTAAGTTTACACAAGGTCAGTCACCATCATCTTTATTTGAGGAAGAGGATGGAGGAAGCCTGAGCCATCATCTGCAGCTGAGTTTTTAAAGCACTTCTAGTTTCTTGTGTGCAGTTTGTTTGGGACTCCATAGGGAGGAGCTGTCAGGGCAGGATTCATCCATTCTCGTGTTGCTGTGCTGTGATTGATATCATCACTACGGCATCAATATCTTTGTTCATTGCTCTTACAGTCCGCATCCAGCCTGGTGTCTGTGGTGCCTAGTAACATGATTTATGATCCACAAGTTTGAATAATGTTTCAGGCACCCTAACACCAGCACAGACACTGGAGTGTGTTGGGGGGATCATTCTCTATCCTAGAGAATCAGTTTTCTCAACACTGTATACTAACCAGACCATCCTATCCCCATTGCTTCAAAGCAGGGGTAGGGGATGTACGGCCTGTGGGCTGTTATAAGGCCTGCAAAATCATTTGGTCTGGACCTGCCGAGGCATGAGGGATGAGTTACTTAAATATTTGACCAAATATAGCCGGCTAATTTTTAAGTTGGTACTTTTGTATGGCCTGCGAATGATGTTATAGATACCCAAATGCCCTTGGCAGACAAAAGGTTCCCCACCCCTGCAAGAGTCACTGTTACTCTGTGCCCAAGTCACATACAAACTGGGATCTATTCCTAGGTCTCTATTTCTGTTCCACATTTGTTGTATTTACCTTTCTGCACCAGTTCATATTGTTTGTATTTCCATGGCCTTCTTCCTCATCTCAGTATCATGCATAGTAACCTTCTCCCTGACCCATCTTTCCTCTTCTATTTCAAAACCGACTTAGCTCTTCATGGCCTTTGTTCTTCCTTTTAGCCCAAGTGCCAATTTATTACCCTGTTGTCCCAACACAATTTATTGAAAGAGATAGCTTTTAATAACTCATTGATAAGTTAACTTGATCATTAATCTACATTTCTAAGGTATAGTATTCTTATTTTTGTTCACTATTAATGGACATTTTCTTTTCCTCTTTGACTGAAGGGTTACTTTGGAGAGTGGTTTATTCCAAATGGTTTATTTTTAGGGTTAAAATGGTCTTATTAATTTCTAATTTTCTTGCATATTGATTAGAAAATGTGAGCTGCAAAATACTTTCTAGAACTCTAGATTGTCTTTGTGGTCTAATATATGATAGTTTTATGTGAACAGGCCATGGGCAATGGAAATCTATTCTCCATAGAATTGAAGTTTGGTAATTATTAAAACAACCTTTATTAATTATTTAACTCAAATCCTTTTATCTAGTATTGTTAACCTATAGGGACCACAACTAGATTTATGAATGGGCTTCAGGGTATCCATAAATCCCCTGACACATAGGCAGTATGCACCTGCTTCTGAGCAAGGAGAGAGCTTTTCTGAGATTAGCATAAGTATCCAAGACTCTAAAAAGATGAAGGACCACAAGGTCTTGATTTCTGTTTCATATTCCCTTATTTGTATCTATTTGACCTGTCAATAGCACTGTCACTGTGCTTTTACAATTTTGTTTTGTTTTCCTGCCTACTTTTTATTTTTAATATTGAAACAATGTTGATAGATGCAGAAAGATTCATGGAAATTTATAACATCACTGTGAATTTTATTCTTTATAATTATAAAATGATAATTATAAAATCATTAAAATTCCTTTTAATATGTTTGCCTTGAATTCAGCTTTATCTGATTTTATTATCAAAATTATAGCTTTTTGTTTATTTGTCTGATGTATTTTTTTCAACTATGAGTTTCTTGTTTAATTGGATTCTTTTTATATCAAGCATGTTTAATATGGAATATTATCCCTTTTATGCTCGTTGCAATAACTGATATATTTGCTCCTACTTCTATCATTTTGTTTTTATTTGGTTGTTGATGTTCCTGGTTTTCTTTTTGTTGTTTCTGTCTTTTGCTATATGAATTTACATTCCTTGTTTTTCTCTTCTTTGGTGGCTTGCATATTTTGATTGCAGTCTATTTTACTAGTAAAACCATATCTTTTTTTTTTTTAAATATATTTTTATTGATTTTTTACAGAGAGGAAGGGAGAGAGATAGAGAGTCAGAAACATCGATGAGAGAGAAACATCGATCAGCTGCCTCCTGCACATCTTCTACTGGGCATGTGCCCGCAACCCAGGTACATGCCCTTGACCGGAATCGAACCTAGGACCTTTCAGTCCGCAGGCCGACGCTCTATCCACTGAGCCAAACCGGTTTCGGCGTAAAACCATATCTTTAGTCTTCTAAAAGTTTTCTAAATATATTCTAACATATCTTTCTATGTGGCATAAAAACTGGTATTTTTAAGTCCCTTTATATTTTAAAATAAGAATTTGAACATATTTTCACTATCTTTTGCTTTGTTTTGCAGTCTTATATGAATTTAGCCAAATTATATTGATTGCTTCCAGTAGTCTCTAATAATTTCCTACTGTGACATCTCCTTTCTTGACCTCTTTATTTTGCTTGATCATTTCCATTGTTTCATGTCCATCTTCAAATAAGTTTTTAGAGAGGATATCTCTTTAGGCCCCTCTTATACCTGAGATAATCTTTCTTTGCCTTACCACCTCCATGATAGCTGGGGTGAATGTGAATGCATTCGTTAGCAATTTTTGCCTAAAAGGCCATAACAAAAATTAGTGACTTAAAACAATAATCATATTTAGCATACAAGTCTGCAATTTGTCAGTTTGGCCTGGGTTCTTCTGGGAAATTCTTCCGGCCTAGAATGGCCTCACTCATACATCGTGGTCAGCTGCTAGGTGGGCTAGGGCTTGGCCTTGTTTGGAATGGCTTGCTCCTATGTGCATTCTCATCCCACAGCAGGAGAGCGTGGGCCTGGCAGCTGGGCAGGATGTCAAGAGAGAGCACAGAAGCATGCAGAGCTCCTTAAGGCCTAGGTTTGGAACTGGCACAGGATGACTCCTAACATATTCTATTGGCCAAAGCAAGTGACTGAGACTGTCAGCTCATGTGGAAGGGGTGGGTGGGGAAACAGACCCCACCTCATCGTGGGAGATGTTGCAGGCACACTGCAAAGAGGGGGTTCATAAACAAAGGGGGTACTTGTTGCACTATATATATATGATACTTACTTGACCTTTCTCCCTCTATTTTCTAGAATTGTTCTCAGCTTCTTAGGTTTGCCCTTTATATCACAAATTTAATTTATGTTGCATTGATTTTACTCCTTCAAGATTTATTATTGTTTTATTGAATTATCTTGAAACAAGTCCTTTTCTTGACATTTCTCTTTTTTATCACCTCATGATGATACATCTCTATCTATCTCTATATCTATCTATCTATCTATCTATCTATCATCTATCTACCATCTATTCTCTTTTCTGATCAGGACATTTTATTTTAAACTGTCTGATTGGTTATTTCCAGGGACATTGTGCAACCTTTGAGTGTTCTCCTTTCTTTGCCTCTGCTCCTGCCCGTGACACTTTTGTCATGGAACTCCTACTGCCCAGATACTCAATGTACTTAAATACATATTGCCATAGCTGTTGTTCATGTAATTTCTGGGTATTGCCCTCTTATCCTGGATGTAAAACAATGGCACTTGTTTATGGAACATTTGGGGAGTGGGTAGAGGAGGTGAGGTTGCTATTCTGCTTTTATTATAGAACTAGAAGCCCAGCCTCAGCTGGCCACCCCGCCCATTGCCACTGGTAGCTTGTACCCGCTCTCTGCTGCTGCTCGTAGCTCTTCGCTGCTAATAGCTCTCTGCTGCTAGTAGCTCACACCCTGCCCTGCCCCGCCCACCTTGAGAGCCGCTGCTCATTTGGTCCTGACATCATAATGGCTTCACCACCACAGACCTTTTATGATATAGATAGTTGGGAGTGGAGATAGTCATTAGAGAGGGGTTGTTCTTCAATTTTCAATTCTGTTGCTATTACTTTTTTAAATAGAAATTTCTCTAGATTATATCTTTTTTTTCAGATTTGTGATAGTATGATTTTATATTTTTGCTATATTTTCACTGAGAAGATAGATAGAAAAAACATGTACTGGGATTGCTAATCAAATGTTATTTTAAGCCAGAAAACTCATTTTTTTCTAGTATTGTATCTGTCAGCTATTGCTGTGTAACAAACCACCTCCAAACTCAGTGACCTCCAATAGTCAGAATAATTTATTCTTTCTTGTTTGTGGTTTGGCTGAGCATCAATTAGTCTAGGCTATGTTTGGCTGGGAAACTCTGCTTTACTTGTCAGACTTGCTGGGCATTGTTTAACACTGAAGATTGGGCTCAGGTCTTCTCTACATATGTTCATTTTAGAATACAGGCTGAGGTATCTGTGAAAGGTCTTTTCCTGGTGATAAAGGAAATGCAAGAGAGATCATGGAAACATGTGTTTCCTTTGAATGCTTATGTTTGGAACTGGCACACTGTTACCTGGATCCAATTTCATTGGCCAAAGCAAGTCAGATGACTGAGTCCAAATTCAAGGAACAAAGAAATCTATTCTACTTCTAGTGGAAAGGATGATAGAGAACATGGAATCAAGGAGGGAGCAAAAAAAAAAAAAAATAGAGCTAAAAATTCAATTCATCAAAAAATAGAGCTAAAAATTCAATTCATCAAAATTATTTACTATATGCAGCTGCTATGCCATGTCCTTCCCAGGGATTGTTCATATCTCTTATTTCCCCAGATTCGTGTACAAAATAAATGTCCTTCTATTTCATAATGAGGATACTGAGGTTGAGGGATTTTCAACGATGTACTCACCATCAAACACCTTCTAAAAGATTTAATTGGGATTTCAAACTAGGTCTTTCTAGCCAGAAAGTCTATGTTTTTCTGCCTCTACTTCTCCAAACTAAATTTCTTCTCCAAGCCTCATGATTGCTCAGCACTCGGTAGATGCATGGTGCTCATAGAAGACAATCAGAGACAGAAGTAATAAGCCATCTGACATTTGAAAAGCTACTCTCAACTGTTCCCTATTATAGGAGGATGCACTCTTGGGAAGAATTGTGATTTTGTTAATGAAAATAAGAGTTTATGCCAAATATCAATTAAAGCCTCTGGGTAACTGTGTAACTTGGTGTTGGCTGAATCACAGGGCTTGGAAGAGTGATACAGAAAATATCCCAAGAAAAACATCGCTAGCCACACCTGCTGTCGCCTGGTTAACATTTTGACATCAGCTGTACCGCGCTGGTTAGCAGAGGGGAGAACCTCAGCTTTGGAGGCGTTTATAATAATGAGTCAGACAGTCATTAAAGTGTGAACCCCAGGCAGAGAGCTCACATTTTGTGTGAGGGAAGACTTTTTGTTCAGTCATAAGCGCTCCCCTACCGGGTCTGGAATTGCTCTAGGCACCAAAAATGCCTGACTTCATTTTCTTTGAATTTAAACGGACCTTCACAAACATGTTGGCTTACATATAAAGGAAAACTTTTTATAAAGAAAAAGAAATTATAAAAAAAGGTTAGCAGAATAAGAGTGAAAACCATTTCACTAAAAATGTCCCCAGTGAAAATAGAGTTAAAAAATATGAGGAATATGCTGTGCCCCCAGCCCACTCCCAGGTGCACTATTGCTCTCATAAAGAAAAACAAATGAAAAAGAGCCTGATAGGTGCAGATTGCACATATTTTTGCAATAGAAATGGAAGTGGAGGCTTCTTTTAAAATGTTGTGACTATAGTAAAACTTAAAAATTAATTCATGTTTTTAATAGCATAAAGTATTATAAGCATTCCTGCAAAAGAAGAAATCAGAGTTTGGCCTTCAAATATTGGCCCTGACCAGACATTATGGGTTCATCTGTCTCTTGCTGCCTTCTTTCAGTCTCGCTTGAGCTCCTCATTAGTTAGAACCGGGCTGTTCAAATACCTAGAGTTGGTCATATCTTGCCCTTGAGGAAAGATCAGCTTTACCACTTTTCCCTACTGGGTACAAGCAGAAACAAGCAGGGTCTAGTTTGCACATATAGGTGCCTAAGTGAGGCTTTCTTGCTGTACCAAGCAGAAGACATTGTAAAAGCATTAAAAGTTGGGAAGTCAACTCTAGGATTAACAACAAACCCTAACTTTCTTTCCTACCGAGGATGGACTGCTAGACCTATCACTGGGGAGGGTAATCCTTACTGGAAATGACCTGGAGGAAAATAAGTTTCCAAATAAAATCATCTTGAAAAAAGGTGAATCTATCATGGGGACTCTAGACATCTCTTCTTACTTTATTTCAAATGGTGGTTCTGAAGAACCCATTAACATTCAAGGAAACTTTATCCAATGACTATTCATGTTTGTCATTTCTTTGATAGCATGATGGGATGATGATGTCTTAGGAAGGGAAGACCCTGTCTTAATATTACATGCTTTCCTCAGAACACAGATTTTATATATATATATATTGTGTACATATGCATTTCTCTTAAAGGGTTTTTTTGTAATGGGCTGTGCCTCATAGTGGTGCATTTGATTATGGTTACTTTTTGTATAAACATAAGCAACTCATCTGAGTAGCAATATCTGAAACTCTTCTCAAAGGTGGTCATGGGATGCCTTTTTAAAGGATGATGTCTATTATAGAATAGTGTTGGCTTCCATCCAGGCCCCAAGATTCTGTGTAGATAGTAGAAGAGAGAGCTTTGAGCTATTTTCAATATTTAAAAGACACCCATAAGACAGTCATCTAGCAGATAAATCAAGTTTCCTCGTTTGAACTTTAATTTTATCAACGTCAGTGTGGTAATTTGAGTTAACATGTGCTGAAGAATAATTTATAAATACCAAATATTTGTTATTCAAAAATCCATCAGAGATGTGATTTACAGAGGAGATTAAAAATCAGTTTGAATGATGAAAAGTTTGGACTCCCAAGTTAAAGAAATAAAGATTTAATAGCAATGTTTCAGATACCGGGGGACTCAATCCCCAGTGGGGATGAAGAGAGAACATAGAATGAGCACCTGCTGATTGTCTGGCTAGACACTTATACACAGTCATTCACTAGGCTGTGGGTACCTCCGTGTTGGGACTGTGTTTTATTCCAGTCTATTTCTATTTTCTAGTGCAGTAGTGGCATAGTTTGTGGAAGGTACTACATAAGCATTTATGAAATGGGTTGGAGGATGAGAACTTAACTCACCTGAAAACACATGGATGGAGCTAATATTAGAATCCAGATCTGCCTTAGTAAATTCCTTTTTCCCCCCCAGTCTTGCCATAAATTTGTATTAGTGGCAGGTGCAGCATCGTCCCAGATGTCCTAAGTCAGTCACACGAAATGTTGCACGCTGTATCTCATAGATGAACCACCTGTACATCTGCCCATCTTGGAGTTATTGTTCTTCTTGGTGTGGTTATCTGCCCTGAATTGGAAAGCTTTCTGCTTTGTACAGCACCAACTATTTCTCGATAACACTCCAAACAAACAAAATGTGTCAGAAATGAGTGGGCCGGGCTTTGTTTGTGAACCTCGTGACCTCATGGGCACAGAAGCTTGTGCCCGGGCTGTGCTGAGACTCGCAGAGCCTGGTTTTGAGCTGGCAACCCAGCTGGGCAGCTGGGTATCGCTCTCCCTCAGGTCTTGCTTGTGCTGCCCTTCAGGGCCTGCACACCAAGTTGGGGCTGACCCAGTTTAAAAGGTTCAAGATTGGGCACAGCAGGTTTAGATGGAAAAAAAAAAAAGAAAAAGAAAAGAAAGAAACCCACTCACAGTGTGAACCTGGAGAAAAGACTCCTTTCTGATCTGGTTCTACCAGTCAGCCCCAGAATTTCTCTGCAGGGCTGGGATGCCACAGCTCAGGGAAAAAGAAGGACACACACACACACACACACACACACATACACACGTGTACAATCACACCACACAGGCATGCAGGGTGGGAGGGAGGGAGGGAAAGAGGTATGGTGATTAAATCTTATGTTGGGGATGAGAGGTGTCACCTTTCACAGTAGTATTTAATTTTAAGAAACATTTACCAAGAGCCCACTCGCATGGTGCACTGTGGTGGGCACCTGCAGGCGCTGAGTGGAATATAAAGCCCTCTAAGGCAAGTCTCTGCCCTCACAGTCTAGAGCAGCGGTTCTCAACCTGTGGGTTGCGACCCCTTTGGGGGTCGAACGACCCTTTCACAGGGGTCACCTAAGTCCATCGGAAAACACATATATAATTACATTTTGTTTTTGTGATTAATCACTATGCTTTAATTATGTTCCATTTGTAATAATGAAAATGCATCCTGCATATCAGATATTTACATTACGATTCATAACAGTAGCAAAATTAGTTATGAAGTAGCAACGAAAATAATTTTATGGTTGGGGGTCACCACAACATGAGGAACTGTATTAAAGGGTCGTGGCATTAGGAAGGTTGAGAACTACTGGTCTAGAGGGAAAAGCAAAAACCAAACCAAACAAACAAAAAAACAAACAAAGAGCATTAACCCCGGCACCAGGCTGGAGAATTTCCAAGCTCTTTCACAAACATCTCAAATAGCCCTGTTTGCAAGGCAAGCGAGGCCAGTGTTATCTGTACCTGACAGGTGAGAACAATGGCCTTGTTGAAGATCGCAAAGCTAGCAAGTGTCAGCCGCAGAATCCAGGTCACCTAACCCCCGATGCAAAGCTTTTCCTGCAATATGACACTGCCTCTTTGTAAACACTTGGTTATAAAACAGCACTGTGTTAGGAGAGCACAAAGTTAAAAAAAAAAAAAAAGATTAATTCTTCCCGGGCCAAGGGCGATGGAGGATTAGGCTCTCAAAAGCAGTAATTTTCCACAGGGAGAGGAAATACTGATTGTGTAGGCAGAAACACACAATGGGATGGGAAGCGAGGCCATGTTCCATGCAGAGCAGTGGTAAAGAGGCCGTTCTATCCAATCTGAACGTGACTAAATGATCAGATCTAGGTCCAAGAGAAAACAGCCGGAGACTCGAAATCTTCTGTCTGCTTCAAGCTTGCCTCCTAGGTTTCTATTTCCTGCGTGAGGACCTGCCTATCTCTCAGGAAATGGATGGGGGGAGTAATGACCCCTCTTCATTACCTCTAATCCTCTTCTAATCCAGTGGCTTTGCAGGCCTCGGGGTGAAGATCCTGGCAGCATGCTGCAGAATATGTCCGTATTGGTCATCCAAGGGATGCATGCCCAGGATTCAGAGTGTTGTTTTAGTTCACAAAATGCTTCTAACTTGCTGTGTGACTCTGAGAGCTTCATTGAGCTCCTCTAATTCTATTTCTTCATCTGTAAAATGAGGATAATCATATCAACCATGAAGGGTTGCTATGGGAATCAAATGAATTGATGCTTGTGAAGTACATAGCCCAGGGCTCGACACATAGCTGCCTGTAAAGAGGCGTGATTACTATTCCTCTTCCACACGAGGAAGGGAAATGGGTGAATAGCTGTCATGTGCTGACCCCCCATCGCCTCCACTCCAGCTAGATGTGGCCCCTGCCAGGCAGTGAGACCAGAGGCTGAATGACCTCTATTATCATAGTGAAGGGGGGGCGGTCCTTCAAAATGTCTGCAGAGATCTCTGTTTCATTGGTCCATGGGGAAGAGGAAGAAGGAGAAATCAAGGTTTAGTATCTGATGGTGGAAGGAGGGGTTATCAGTATGTTTTCAAAGCAGTGGCGCTGGTTTGGGTGGTTCAGTTTGTCAGGAAGACATGGTAACAGGCTGATGATACTCAGGATGTGGCAAGGGCCTGAAATAGAGCACAGCTGACCAGCCAGTTATGGGCAGAGCCCATTCAGCACTGAGGGGGAGCAGGGACTGGGGCTGTGGCCAAGCCTAAAGAGCTGGGGCTCTAGCATAAGACATCTCTGTCCATCTCCAGGGTGAAGATGGCTCTGTGAGGACTTGGATGTCCATGGCTCATCCCTGGCTCAGCAGATCTGAGGTCTTTGGCAGCACAATTAAATCCATATTCCCACTGATTGGTATGGCTGAGGCTGATGAACTCAGGATTTAAGTAGGATGGGGTGGGGAAACCTGGGACCGAGGAGCGCCAGAGAAGAAAGGAACTGGGCCCACTATGAAATCCTGGGAGCTGGTTGCTCCTTGCCACAGACAGACTCACTTTTTCTGGATTTTGCTGACTCCACAGGATCATTTGTTGAAACAAACATCTGATGCGCCATCCATACTGCACTTACATTTTACAGTTATATCAGCTGACTCCTCCACATTTTCAGGAATATTAATTTTTTTCCTTCAGCTAGGAATGCTTTAGCATTTTGGGGGACTCTTCAGTGTGTACGGACTGTAAAAGGCAATGGGAAAAATATGAGTCAGGAAAGCATATGCCTGGTTTACAAGTGGATGATATTTTTCCTAGAGGGTAGAAATCAGGAAAAAATGGTCAGGAATTTTAAGTGTATTCAGGATTCAGTTGTGACTGTGGTTGACGTTTCTGAAGGTCAACTATATTTCTTGCAGAAGAAATAAAATTTGAACTATATTTGACCTGATTATATATAGGTAATAAGGCTAGAAAACCATGATGAAGGGTGGAATGTAGTTCAAAAGATTTGATATTATAATTATAGCACAGGCATCATTTGTAGCTGTTAATGCTGACTGGCTTAGCCAGATCCCATCCCAGCCCTCTTTCAGCTCTCAACAGAGACGGAAAAGCCAAGAACTACATTTCCCAGACGCCCTTGCAATAAGGTTTTCATGTGACCTAGATGCTGTCAGGCAGAAGGACCTGCAATAAGGTTGGTGGCAAATAAGAGCAATGTGAGGCATCAGTCATGCAGAGACGGATAGGATCTTCTGGGAAACATTGTGGCAGTGAGCTCCTTCTTTAGCATCTTGTTCTTGTTCCATAAATGCAATCTCGTTTCTTATTTTTTTGAGGTGATTGACAGTCCATATTTTATGGAAGAAGTGTTTGTCTTTCTGCAGAGATTTCACTTCCTTTAAATTGCCCCTTCCTTCCTTCCTTCCTTCCTTCCTTCCTTCCTTCCTTCCTTCCTTCCTTCCTTCCTTCCCTCCCTCCCTCCCTCCCTCCCTCCCTCCCTTCCTCTCCTCCTCCTCCTCCTCCTCCTCCTCCTCCTCCTCCTCCTCCTCCTCCTCCTCCTCCTCCTCCTTCTTCTTCTTCTTCTTCTTCTTCTTCTTCTTCTTCTTCTTCTTTCTCTCTCTCTCTCTCTCTCTCTCTCTCTCTCTCTCTCTCTCTCTTTCCTTCCTTCCTTCCTTCCTTCCTTCCTTCCTTCCTTTCTTCCTTCCTTCCCTCCCTCCCTCCCTCTCTCATTTCTTTCTTTCTTTCTTTCTTTCTTTCTTTCTTTCTTTCTTTCTTTCTTTCTTTCTTTCTTTTTCTTCTTCTTCTTCTTCTTCTTCTTCTTCTTCTTCTTCTTCTTCTTCTTTTCTCTCTCTCTCTCTCTCTCTCTCTCTCTCTCTCTCTCTCTCTCTCTCTCTCTCTCTTTCTTTCTTTCTGCCAGTATATTTTATATTAGAGCTTTTCCTAGAAGGCTGGTGATTCTTGGTTGTGTGGGGACTAAGAACTTGGAAATCCTGAGCAGATCAGGTGGTCTGTCTGGGGAACCCCTGATGTCTCTTTTCAGGTCCTTCCTCTTGTGTTGGGCAGAGGAAAAGGCACGGCTGCCAGTGTTCTCAGAGATGAGAGAGAAGAGGCCTGGCCTCTGCATTTAGTACACATCACTTTACTGACTGAACTACTTTGGCAGAGTTTCCCACTGTCATCAGTGTCGGCCCAGGAGCTTCCTGTCTAACCTTCTCAGAAAGAAACTTCCAGTCTTCCTTCTGGGTAGGAAGTCATCCTGCAGTGTGGGGTGAGCATGGGACCTGGGACACTACCTGCTTTTTCATCTATCCTTGTGAATTTGTCTTGTCTCTCACCCTACCGGAGTTTTGGAAAAGAAAGGAAATCAGTGTTTACAATATACCATCCTTTTTGTACAGCTGTTCATATATTTGTATATCGGTTTCCTCCATTTATGTGAGATTCATAACACTAGTAGAAATGACCTTCTACTCAATGTGTAAAATTATAACAATGTAAGCATGTTTCATATTATTACACTTTCAAAACCATTTTTATTTGTGATATATTTCAGAGCATAGATGTACCTTAATTTATATACTTGAGTGGGGAAATCATAGATATGCAGGTTTTGGTGATTCCTCCTTGATCAAATTGAACACTCAGAGTCACAGGCTTTCCTTTTCTCTAGAGTTGAATATTTATTTTGTTTTACTCATTTCACTGTTATGATGAATATCTTTGTGCATAAAACTTTCTCATGCATTTGAATGATTTCTTCAGGCTAGATTCCCAGGAGTGGAATTACTGGATCCTGTGCTATAAACATTTTAAGGCTTTAGATTCTCACTGTCAAATTTCTTTCCAAAAGTTATGGCATATTTGCTTAACAGAGAGGAACAATGGGTCAAAATATATTTGCGTACACCTTTGGGAAAGGGTGGGATGAGGTAGTCCTCACAGCTTATCTCAATGGCCAACCACACACATATAAGTGCCCACAAAATCTTGACATTTCCTACTTTGCCCACTTGTGATGCCAGCTTATTTGGTCATTCTGGTAGTAGCCAATCCCAGACCTTACCTGCTACCTGGGGTCCTGCCAATGGTGATTGGAAGGGCACTTACGGTGAGTTCTGATTGCCCCCAAAACACATAGTTAGGGACAATTCTGAGTGACAGCTCCCAGTTTTAGTAACTCTTTGAAATTTTGCAAACAGGAATCTTGTGGTAGACCCTGCAATGGGAGGAACTCCATAGGCCTTGCCATCATCAGAGCTCCCGACCACAGAACCTGTGAAAACGGTGTCTATGAACAAGAAGAGAAGGGTCCCCGGTGGGACCTGGATGGTCTCTGGAACCCATCTCTCCTTGACCCAGGCAGCATTTATGATGTTTCTAAGTCATTTCACTTAACCATGTAAGAACAAGGCCGAACAGCCTTGTACAAGATAAAGGAGAGAAAATGGGTCCACATTCCCAAAGGAGGACCACCACATCCTTTATCATCCTGCAGTGGCCAAGGAAGGAGTCACCTGAGAAATTCCCAAGACCAAGAAACAGGTAGAAGTTGGGTGGGGGGAGGGGCGTGTTGTACAAACACATTTAAGCCAAAACCATGGCTTTATTATGATGTGTGTGTGTGTGTGTGTGTGTGTGTGTGTGTGTGTGTGTTGGGTGGGGAGGGAGTTGGTTTAATGTAAATAACAGCTCCTTACGTTGTTACTTATGGTTGTGGGTGAAGCTGAAGGGGACAGTGAAGGTGAAGGTGGTGGTGGTTGTGGTGCAGGATGCTCATGAGTGAGCTGAAGATTTGTGTGCACCCCCATTCTTAGGCTCTCAGGCCCCAGTAAAACAATGCTTTGCTCTCAGAACCCCAGAAGTCTCCTAAAGGACTGATGCTTTGAACACATATTTGGACAAAACAAGTTCATCTCCCAGATAGGATCCTGATTACTGAACATTGCAACTGCCTTGGTAATTTTCCTTAGTATTTTATTGATACATATGTATGAAATGTCACAAAAGGCAGCACCTGAAAGCTAAATATACTGTAGGGAAGAGCTTATCTTTAGAGTTTGGAGCACTTGAATACTGATGAATCTGTCTACTTCTCAGGGGTTTCCATGTCTGAAATGAGAACATAATACTTAGCTCATGATATTGTTGTGAGATTAAGAAAAATAACCCTTGTGGACACATTGGGCGTAGTGTCCACCCACAGCCTATGCCCTAAGGGCCAGTTGCCTTCTTTGCTCTCAGGGGAGAAGTACCTTTGGTGATGGGTCCCCATCAGAGGATTTCCCTGACAACCCATGAAGGACAGAGTTCCTGGAGCTTTACTTCCACCTGCTTCTGTACAACTCTAATAATCGTTGTGCCTCTGGGAATCTTCCCTTTCCTCTGCCACCACCTCCCATTTCACTAAGCAGTGGTTCTCAATGCGCAGTCCCTAAAGCGAGAACATCAGCATCACCACCCTGGCCGGTGTGGCTCGGTTGGTTGAGCGTTGTCCAGTGCACTGAAAGGTCAACAGTTCAATTCCTGGCCAGGGCACAGTCCCTGGGTTGCAGACTCAATCACCAGTTGGGGGCATGCAGGGGGCAGCAATTGATGTTTCTCTCCATCTCTTTTCCTCTCTCTCTCAAATCAATAAAAACATATATTTTTTAAAAAAGAAAAGTGCATCAGCATCACCTAGAAAATTAGAAAGTTAGAGATGCAACTTCTCAGGCCTCACCCAGACCTACTGAATCAGAAACTGGCGCTGGGGCTCAGCAACCTGTGTTTGAACAAGCCTTATAGATGAGGCAGACTCAAGTTTGAAACCATCAGTCTAAGGACTCCAACTCTCATTGCTCTTACCTATTTGGTCTGCTTACCTACCTTGGGGCAGAGAAATCAACTATAATCTCTACCCATGTCTCCAACAGATGCCCACACGATGGTGGGAGAGTTATCTTGCCAAATGATCGCATTGTCGTCTTCTCACCTGTGCATGGCCCAGCACACCTGTGGTGCTCAGAACTTGGCAAGGCCTCAGCCTGGGGAGGGGGAAGCCGTCCTCTCAGCTCCCCCACAGCCTTGCATCTGGATTATGAGGCATAAGCTTTATTGTAGTTTTCCTCTTACTTTGTATTTTACATCCTGTCAGTCCTTGAAACATTATGTTTTGCCAAAACGAAGAGGGAAAAATAACCCTTCAAGTGTTGCAGAACACTTTAATAGTCTTGAGTGTTTTTCCCGGATGAGAGGTTGAGAGCATATGCCAACTTTTCCCTCTTGTTCCAGCTCTAAAATCTGTCACCTCTTTTGTAATTGAAGGGAAATTCTCACCATGTCAAGCAGAGCACCCCAAATTCCTATAACTGTACTATTTAAAGTTGGGATCCTGAATATTATCATGAACAGCCTTATTTCTGTTCATTTACATGGAACATTTTTTTCTATCCCTTCACTCTCATCCTGTGTATGTGTTTTGTTCTGAGGTGGGTTTCTTGTACACAGCATATAGTTGGGTCATGTTTTTGTATCCATTCAGCTACCCTATTTCTTTTAATGGGAGCATTTAATCCATTAACATTTAAGGTTATTATTGGAACATCCTTATTTCTGTATTCCTTCTGTGTCCAATACTTGGCACAGTAAAGGTTACTCAATAAATCTCCGTGGAATGGACATGCTCAGTGCATATCCAACCTCTATAGAGCCTCCAGGTCTGACTTGATCAGCTGCTGGCATATTATGAATACTATTGAATTATGACTTCCTTGAGTAGGCTTGTGTTTATCTTGAAAGGAACTTTGCCAAGATGAAATTAAATTTTATAAGGTCCTGCATAGTTGGGGGAGCCATAGCAGGGCTTTAATATTCCAGAGAGCAATTACGTTAGGCTTGATATCAAGATCATGTAAAAGATGTAGCATCTTCTTTTATGTAATTTTTTTTTGTTGGAGCTTGTTAGGCATGATGGTGAGAGGCATGAGAATATGCTGTTTTAACAGTTGTTGGGTGTGGCCAGAATTGGAAATGACTCCTGGGTCCCAACAAAAATTGCTGGGGCCAGGAGGTCTGCTTTTCAAACGTAGGAACTTTATACTTATTCCACCCTTTGCCCTGGATTACTTGCCTAGGTCTGCCCAGGACTTATTTTTTTATAGCATTTGTTAAGAGGCACTTTACTGTGGTAGTTAAGAGCACAGACCTGAGCTAGACTTCTGGGGTTAACTGCTGCCTCCTTCTCTTTTAGCTGTGGGAACTTAGGGATGTATCCAAACCCTTATCTGCCTCAGTTTCTTCAGGACTAAAATGGAGGTAATAGTACTGACTTCATGGAGTTGTAGAGAGGATCACAATAATTCACACATGTAAAGTGCTTTGAACATTTCTTAGCATGAAGACATCCCTCAATTATTGTTAACTATTGCTATTGTAATTCAGGTTCAGTTCCAAAGTTACCCCTTCTGCAAGAGCTTTCCTGACCGCCCAATCCAAAGCAGTCATTTCTAACCCAACGTAGTCTTTATCACGTCATCATCGTTTTATGGTCCTCATGACATTTAGCACAACCTGGCATTATCTGACTTAAGAATGTGTTCTACTATTTATTTGATATGTCTCACCAACCCAAACCAGAAGCTCCGTGATAATCAGGGATGGTGTCTTGGTCACTGCTAAATCCTCAGCATCTGGAATACTGCTGAGATCACAATAGTCATTCATTAAAATTTTGTTGAATGAATAATAAATTTCATAGTTAGTCTACTTCTGACCCAACTCAGAGCCAATATTCTCCCACATTGTGGAGAGGCAGGGCAAGATCTGGGCCTCCCCGACCTGGTGGATGCCAGCTTTTCTCTTGCCATTCTGGAGCGCTTGGGCTGCTCTTTGGGGGAACGTTTGAGTCTGATTCTTTCCAGCACCTTCCAAGTCTGTCAAAGATTAAAAATATCGTAAGGAGTTTATGTATATATTGAGAAGGCTTAGCTGTCCTCGTGCGAACTCAAGGAGATTGATGCATATTGGCCACCCCACTGATCCTGCCCACTCCAATAGATGACTAGTCACTCCTGCTGTGAGGTTTTGCTAGTTCAGATCTCAGTACAGACCACAAGGATCCTTCATGTGAGGAAAAACCCCATTTCTTCTTTGCCAAGCTTGCCCAAGGGTGAATAAAATTTGGGTGCCCTCGTCAGTAATTGTCAGTGTTGGGCTTCTTAATTTATACACAGATACATTTGCTAGGATACAAGCTAGTCTCTTGTATTAGTCAGGATGGGATAGGCTGTGCTACAGGAAAAAACAATCCCCAAGTCTCAGCGCTAATGCAAGAGAAGTTTATTTATTATTCTTGCAAAGTCAAGGTGATTCTCCAGAATCGCTGTTTTTAAGTGGTATCCTCAACATAAGGCCTCCTCCAGGATTACCAGACAGGGATAGGAGGAAGACTGGAGAATTATGCAGTCTGCTTCCCTTTCATTGGCCAGAACTGGTCATGGTCCAGCTACTATAAGGACTTCTGAAGCACGATCCTCCACGAACTCAGGTCGGGCAGGAGAAGTGGATATGGGTGAACAGTGATGATACTTCCACAACTTCCAAAAGAGAATGACTCTGTTGCACAGAAAACCGAGACTATTCATTTGTACCTATTGTCAAAGGGATATTACTCTAGCAATTAAAAAGGTATTTGCTTTCTGTACCAAGACTGTAGCATAGCTTGAATCTTCTCTGTCTAAAAGAGAAAAATAAACTCACATATTTAATATTTAGTGGGGGTGCCTTCCTGGTAGAACAACTGCTAGACTATGACCTAATAATGCATAAAATTTGGATAGAGGCAAAAAGAAATGTTTCAAGACCTCGGGACACATAATCAGTGACTTAGAGACAGGAATGATTATAAATACTACCATTAGCATGAAATTAGAAAACCACTCAGATGTGAGAGTCTTTGAGAGAGTTGTTAACTACCCAGTAGACTTACTCCCTAACTTTTTAGGATTGGCGATGAGATATAGAGGTGAAATATTCAGATTCTTGGATAGAATTGCTCCAGTATATCCATTTCTTCAAGGAAGATCTGTGGATGCCTACCATATGCTAGGTATTGGATTAGAAGGGGCTACATATAAAAAATAAGACATAGATCAAGCCTTCATAAAATGCATGGTCTAGTGGGGGATACTGATGATTAAAAGAATAGCATCTATACAACATGGGAATTGTAATATAGTGGCTTGCTCAAGGTGAAGTGATGGTGACGGAGGTCAGAAAAGGCTTCAGGCAGGAGGAAGCGTTTATACTTAATCTGGAAGAATTTTCAAGTGATAAACCAGGTAGATAAAGGGATAAGATCATTCCAGGCCATGGGAATACCATTTAAAGGCCCAGAGGTATAAAACAGTAGGCATACTTGGATTGGAGAAAAAAATACTAAAAAGGAATAAAGTATGATTGAAGAATGAAGTGGAGATGTGGCTGGAGTGGCAGTCTGGGGTCAGGTCACAAGGAGTCTTATTTGTCATATTGAGGAGTTTGGGCTTTGTACTCAGGATAATAGGATGCCTTTGAAGGGTTTTAAGCTGGGAGCGACAGGCACTAATGACCCAGTTTTCTTTGGAAGCTGGCAGGAGGGTGGGTTAGCAGTCAAGAGACTGGAAGCAGACAGACTGGTGGGGAGACGGATGACTGGTTTAGGAGACAGATGGTGGGATTTGCATTAGGGCAGTGGTCAGTAGAGATTAAGACAGGAGCTACTGAGCCCGGCATTGTTATAGAAGACAGTAAGGATGGCACATTGCACTTCTGATGCTGCTCGGCCTAGGGTCCAGGAGGGGGCACCGTGAAGGTAGGATTCATCAAGAACTATCTGAAAGGCCTACCTGCTGGCTTGCCAAATGTAGTAGATCCTCTTGGTGCCTTGCCCAGATTCCATCATGCTGGGACATCCACCCCCCAGCTGCTGAGAGTGTAGGCTGCTGAAAATTCAGAGATAGACCCCTTCTTCAGAGAATGGTCTTCAATTGATGGGAGCTGCTTGGTCCTTGGAGGTACACATGCTCCATCCTGGGGAAGCCCACAGCCCATGACAGACTCATCTAGGAAGCTAAAGGTGAAGACAACTTTGCATTGTAGTTTATCTCCGGAGCCGACTGTGGTCAAGTCAAGCCTAGACTTTACATAACACCACGTCCTTGCTTTGCTCCTTCGTCTGCCCTCTGCCTTATCCTTCTTCCCTCCTGTTTCTCCTGAGAGCTCTCCCTTAATAGAGCATGTGCACCAGAGTCCTGTCTCAGTCTTTGCATCAAGGAAAACCAACCTGAGGAAATGGTGTGAATATCAAGGAGCTACCCACCTGAGGGATGAGAATTAGCAAATATAGTCTGAGAGTATAATATTTGTAGATAAATGGAACTGAGGGGACAGACTGTCATCTTCTCACCAAGCCTATGAAAGAGAATCCAGCATCTTGTGTAGGCACTCTGCTATTGAGGTATAGGGATCACAGCGGCCCCGTGGGACCCCCAGTGTCTGTGTGGCTGACTTCCAATCCCCTTTGATGAAGATTCCAAGATTCAAGGGGCACTGCTCAGCTATTTGCAAAGCAGATGTGGGAGGTGATGGAAAGCAGAGTGAGGGTCTAAAGTAAGTGACCCTCACTCTTCTCATCTTGTTCAGTAGGCAAAGCCTAAGCAATGAACCTGGAGTTGCTGGACCCTCATCTGAAAAGACAAGGGTGGGACCACATAATCTTCGCTTCTCCCAGACCTTGCTTAAATGCTATCTTCTGAAATGGAATTGCAAATGCTAAAAACATCCATCTCCTTGTTTTGCCTGGGTGGATCCTAAGGCTGTGGGCTGCAGAAATAGATAAAATGTGTCCTCGGCTCACTGCTCCCCCTTTTCTAAGCCACCTTTACAAAGCCTTCGGCTCCCTTCTGTCCCCTTTATGCTAAAAACCACAACTCATGTGGGTGGAAGTCATTTTTAGCCTCTGCGTCTGGTTGGGAGGCTCCGAGCCTGGTTTTCCCATTGTTCTGCTGTCTCCTGTTCACAGGGGCCCTCACCAGGCTGAGGGCTGTGCTGGCCCGAGGAAGCCTGGGCCCGCGCCAAGGGTGGCATTTGCAGTTACTCCCCTCCCACACGGAAAAAGCATCCAGTTTCTGGCATGCGGAACAATACTAAGAGGGTCTGGCCGGGATCTTTATTTCCTACTTCCCCTTCCAAAAGGCTTTGCTGCATTTTGGCATGGAGACAAAATGCAACCACCCCCTTCAGCAAACACTATAAAGCCACCTCCAGACCAGACCGCCTTTGGTGCTTTATCGAGCAGCGGTAAGGTATGAGGTCCAGGTTGATGCTGAGGGATTATATGAGGGGCCCTCGATCACCTTAGACACTGTGGTTTGTTTTGTCTTGTTGTTTTAGCTCCTGTTCTTGTGGATGAACTGGGGAGGGGGTAAGGGAGAGGGAGTGTGGGGGAGAGGGGAGTGGTAAAAGAGAGAATAAGAGAGAAGCAGAAGAAGGAGAGATAGTGGGAGGAGATAATGGAGAGGGAGGAAAGAAAGAAAGATAAAGCCATTGAGGTGGAGAGGAAGAGAGAAATCACTACAAAGAATTTTGGAAGAGGGAGGTCAATCCTGCACCGTTGTATTGAGGAAAGGTGGTTATGAGTGAACAAAACTGCTAAAAGACCTCTGACATTCTGGTAGACCCAGGGTTAGAAGAATTGAGGGGGGTAAGTGGTTGTGCTGGGTTTTAGACACAGGGCACACTGGCTCCTTAACCCATGGACTGCCCACCACTTCTCACCTGCCCAGGTGCTATCTAATAGACCTGGGGGCTGACTTCTGTTAAAAGGAGCAGGACATATGATCACGACCATCTTTCTGATTATCTGCTGAGTGCAACAGGCAAGGGGATGTTTCAGGGGGACCTACAGAGACTTAGGGCACAGGGTTCTGCCTCTATCCCTTGCCACTTTGGAGCCTTTGGCAATTGCCTGACCTTTCTGATCCTCAGTTCCCTCGTGTGTAGAATGGGAACAGTCATGGGGCTGATTGGACAGTGTTGTTCATTATAGGAGGCTCCCTAGAGAATTGTTTTCTTCCCTTTCCCCATGAAATTTCCCAGAGGGGTGCCCTGGATGACTGTGGAGTCTTTGGTTTCTTCCCTACACAGCCTGATCCCTGGGCTCCCAAGAATAAGGTCTCTCTCCAGCACTGGGGTGTAGTCTCTAGCTAGCCCAGAAGCACCATCTCCTGGGGACTACGAAGCCCCAGTCAGTCTTGGTGTAGCCACTGTGAGAGGGCCAAAGGGTATGCCGAGGTTTCCTGCCGACGTCTGGCCCCTGGAAGCCTTGCCCATTTAGATAATTTGGGCCCCGGGCATGCTAATGACTCTTGGTGCTCAGAGCAAAGCTGGGCAGGCATTTCCACCAGGCTCGGCTCGCCCAGTGCAAGAGGACAGGCAGCCCTGGGCTCCTGTCCACTGGCAATGAAATGAAATCCATGAAGCGGGTGCCCTCCCCATGCCACCCTCAGCCGGTTTCTTTTTCAACTCTGTTCACTCCCTTTTTGGCTTGCCATTCCCCAGTTCCAGTCTTCTGCCCTGGCTTGGGGCTTCTTATGGTCATGAGGCAGCTTGTCCTTGGGTGACTATCAGGCAGAGACCAGAGACTTGCACAGCCAGGCAGAGAGCACAGCACCACGGTTTCCTTTATTCCATCTAAATGGGTTCAAAGCAGAGGCTCCCGACCAACACCCTCCTCGTGAAAACTGCTTTCCTAATACCATCACTTACCAAGTCCCAGCAGGGGCCAGGCCCCGTTCTATAGATCGTTCATTGCATCCTCACCACATGCCCCTGGCTTGGCAGGATGACTGCTTCCATTTTCGTTGCAGATACGAGGAGGCTCAGAGAGGTGGTGGACTTGCTCATAAATGGTGGGACTGGGATGGGACAGGGTCCAGTCCTCCCGACTCTTAGACCCAGAGCTCCCAGGAGGAGTGCTGTGGAATGCTGGGTGGAGGGCCTTTGCAGGTGGGGGATGGGGAGCCTGAATCTGTGCGGATGGACAGAAAAAAGCTCCCCTTACTTTCAGTAGAGGTCAGAATTGTGGGAGATGGCCCCTCTGCTGAAGTAGAAGACCCTGGCTTGATCATTACTACCGTGGTAGTAGTGTGATGAGTATTTAACTGAGAAATAAGCCCAAAAGAGCGGGACATGGCAAAACCTCAGACTCAGATGACTCTGGTCTTAGAACTCTAGAAATTTAGTTTCAGTTGTTGCATTTTAGTAATTGAGGGTATGAAGGGAAGAGACAGGCTTTCCCTTTCCTAGCAAATGCACCCACCATCACACACACACACACACACACACACACACACACACACACCCCACCCCACCCCACCCAGAGCTTCAGAGAGAGCAGACTGCACTGCCGGGACAGCTGGGGAGGCCTCCTCGCCTCCTTTCCCTAACTGCTTCCAGGGGCTAGGCAGGCAGACCCCCCCTGGGCATTGTATCTGCCCTCCTACAAGGAACATCGAGATGCTTTATTTTCTGTGCCTTTCCCTGCCTGGCTGCTGGGTCTCTGCCAAGGCTGGAGAGGTGAAGGGTAGATTGCGTCCTTGTGCTCCCTCGGGCTACATTCTGTGCCCTGGGGCTTGGCCCAGGCCTCTCTCTAGTGCTAGTCAGTTTGCATCACAAGGATCTGCTCCCAAGGGTGTTTCTCTGTTCAGGTCAGCTCTCTGTCCTTTGTTCCCTCTGAGCACAGAACCTGCTGGTGGAGAAGCTGGGAAGAGACAATGTGGAAAGAGAAGATGGCTAAACCCTGACACCCTCTCCACAATTCCAGCTCTGGCCCTTCACCTGCAGGTGTGGAAATCCAGACCTGCCCATGAACCAGAATTCCAGGAATTCCTCACAGACCAGGGAGCTGGGCTAGCCAGGAATGTGTGAGTTCTGCGGTAGGAAACAGACCCTTGTTAGCCCAGAGTGCTGGAATGGGCCAGACCAGGGCATTATCTATCTCCCTGTGAGCAAACAGGTATTGGACACCCAGGCCCTGGCTCTCCAACTCAAGAGCATTGGAACCCTCCTGGAGGGCTGGCTCAAACACAGCCGGCAGGGCCCCGCTCCCACTGTTCTGCTGAGTCAGTAAGTCTGGGGTGGGACCTGGGCATTTGCAAAGCGACATGCTGATGCTGTAGATCCAGGGACCCCCGCTTTGAAAACCACTCCTCAGGCCAATCTGGGGGCTACACAGGGAGGAGAGCATGGTTTCCGTGGTTTCTGGATGCTGCGGATCTGCAGGGGTAGCTGGCATTTCATCAGGGTCATTATCACACTGCTTCCCCTCTTCTCTCACTTTCCTTTCTTTTATATATATAGTTGATTTGGGAGAGGGAGGGAGAGAGATAGAAATATCAATGATGAGAGGAAATAATTGATAGGCTGCCTCCTGCACGCACCCTACTGGGGATTGAGTCTGAAACTCGGGCCTGTGCCTTGACTGGAAATCAAACCATGACCTCCTGGTTCATGGGCTGACAATCAGTGAGCCATACCGGCTGGGCATCCTTTCCCTCTTCCTTGTAAACATAACCAAACAGAAAGAAAAATAAATGCACAACAATGAAAATGACCCTAAACAAGAATAACCACCACCACACGTACAACATAAGACAAAAACTATGTACCTGGGTGTTGTAAAATGCTTTCAGACACTGTCCTTAGTTGGAAGCAACCCCAGTTCGGGACAACAAGGAACTCTGACATGGTTGAGGTGGGCTTGCGTTTGCCAGCAGGATCCCCAGCTCAAGGGCCGGAGGCAGAGCAGGTCACAGCAATACTGGGAGATCCGAGTCAGAACGCTGGGCGCCGATGAACCACAGTCCCCACCGGTTCTCTCCTCGGCACGGCTCTCTCCAAAGGCATGGCTGCCTCACCATCTGTGCTCTTAACGTGTGAAACACATTTTTCAAATATACTATTTAATTAAAAATGATGTTTGTCAGCTCACTGCTGCGCCAGCTTCTTTCCCACAGTTGTGTTGCTGCCGGAGCTACGGTGCAACCAGGGAAGCAGGCCCTGGGAGGCCAACTTTGCAGGGAGCAGAGGTTGGACAACAGTGTGGGGGGTTCCAGTCATAGCTTTTATAGCCAGCAGTCATACCCTCACCTGTCCTCAGAGACATGAGACCCTCCACAGACCTAGGTTATATATTCTAAGGTATTGATACTTCTGGAAGGGGTGGGAACCTCCTAAACCATCCATAGACGTCTCTACCCTTTCTTGTACCTGTAATACAGACCCTGTGGGTAAATATTAATCAATCAATATGTCCACCTAAAAACACCCTAATAATGTACCAGCTAAGCATCCCTGCCTGGAAGCTGTGTGCTCCAGGGTTCAGAGCTGGAATGTACCTTCTTTTTTCAAAGTCCGAATTATGCTTCCAGTTCAGCCGCTTTGCTCCTCTGCATCGTGGAAACGCGAAGATTTTTCACAGCCTGGATATGACAGATTTGCTCCTGCTGAGCTGTGAATTCCTGTCTTCTCAGCGGCCCCACTATCCCACCAGGAGGGGTCCAGAGGTGTCATCTGGGCTTTTCACTCTGTTGTCACCTTTGAAATAAATTGTGACCACATTTTGTGGCAAAAGGGAGGAGGCAAGGAGGGAGAAAAAAGAGAAAGGGGGAGAGAGACCCTAATTCTAGATATATTTTCTCATTTCAGTCTCTAGAAAAAAATCTTCCCAGTCCATCGTGTGCCCCAAACCCAGGACTGTACATGGATTTTCTGCACATTTTTTATAGCTTTCAGTTTAACTTGTGGTTTGAAGGCAGACAGACCACCAGGTGGGGCTAAAGAGAGGCTTGCTTTGGATGAGGCCGGGGCCAACTGGCTTACTTAGAAAAAGAATTACTCTTGGAACAGAGTTTACTTTTCGTATCTTAAAATGAAAGTTAAGATTCAGTAAGTCTTGCAGTTCGTGTATCTTCTGCAGAAAAGTCCATGCTTTTAGCAATGCCAAGCACTGTCCCTGCCACCTCAACCAACTTCATGGAACTTCCTTCCTCCTTTCTAACTTCCTCACCTGCCCCTCTCTTTCTCCCTTATTCTCTCTTCCCCTCCCTCTCCCTCCCCCATTCATTTGATTTGATGACTCATTTGTCTGTTGGGTCAATCCAATTGGCCTCCTCTCAGTAAAGCACTGTTTCGGGGAGTAGCCACGGACAGAGCTCTGCAGACTCTGAATGAAGGGGCAGAGCAGCTCAGCCTCTCACGTCAGAGCTCATTGCTCAGCTGAGGAGCATCATTACTTGGGGAGACATTCCTCCAGCGAACTTCCAACGGAATATTTGTGTAGCGTTTCCCTGGGAGATACGAACAGTTCTCAGAATACGGTAATCTGAGGGCGTCTCATCTCGCTGACGTACTTGTGATCTGTCCTTCTCTGGGAGTTATTTGAACCCCTCATCCCCCACTTTAAAGCATCCTGGGAGAGTTTTAACAGCCTTACTTGTAAATGCAGACATTTTCACATTCAGAGTGCACAGCTAATCAATAAATAATGCTTTAACTTTTTAGAGGAATTGGTCATTAGATTGTGTAAAGAGCTTTGGAGATAAAGTGTCACCACCCGTATCTGTCCAATTTCCCCAACACGGTGGTGACTTGGAACACAGATCAGGTTGCCTTGTGGGGACAGCACAGGACGGGGGACCACCACTCGCCCAGCTGCGTATTAGTGATACACGGTTGGGAGTCCCATCCTCCTTGAGTCTGTTTGTTCTCTGAAAGGGGGATACTCATGCCTCCCTCGGGGCTTGTGTAAGGTGGTAAATGTGGTAAACATGTAAAGGACTTAGCATAGTGGCTGGCAGGTGGTATTTTACTTCAGTGTTATCCTCTGTACCAGGATGCTGGGGGACACCCAGAGAGGGTCTTTCCAAAGTGTCACCGGGGATAAGGACTCTAGAGCATAAGAGTGCTGGAACCGTGTCCAGCCATAGAAATAACTGACATTTGCATCCAGCTTTGGAGCTTGCATTGTAGCATCGCACTATTCTTTCACGGTGCCCCCACAAGCTCCTGTGAGGATGTCAAGGCAAGTGGTACTTCTTCAAAGTGAGAAATGAGAAAGTTAAGACATTTGTTTACCTAGATCTTTTCATGCCAAGCGCATTGCTATCCTGATGCATCCCTGAAGGTACCAGCAGGCACTGCTGGGTGTAAAAGGAAGGAAGCTGAGGTAGATCTTAGTTCTGGAGCAAAGGAATCATTCCTGTGATAGAAAAAGTGAGGATACCACCACTTCTCTCATTTCTGTGGCTCAAAGAGCACGCATGCATGTGTGTGGGTGCACGTACGCACTTGCGCGCGCACACACACACACACACACACACACCCCTAAAGAAAACCTGACAGCTAGTTAAAATAATTTGCCAAGTACCTGCCTATAATCCATTAAAAAAGAAATATGGCCTTTCCAAAGGCCAATCACCACTTTTTTGAGAAACATAATGGGAAAGTCTGATTTAGAGACTAGCTATGAGGGAAAGACTTGCTGGGTTAACCCTAGCAGTGTGAGAGTAACAGGCTAGTCTGGGTATTAAGGTACCCCACATTTTATTTCCCCCCACAGATTTACCCTAATGTCTTCCTTACCCTAATGTCTTCTCTTCGTATGAATTGATATTGGCAAATGCAAAGGAGAAGACTTTTATTCTGTTAAAAGGAGCTTTATTTGAGATATGTTTCCATGACGACAGACTTTTTATATATCAAAACAATACTACCTGCTTAAAAAAAAATCTGGAATCAAAGTCTGAGTCATTTTATATCTGGTAAATTCCTAAGCTACTCTGAGGGTAGTCAGAAGGGGTCCACACACATCTTCAAGTCAGTGGGCTCACGGGCAATTGGACTGCAAATTTCTTCACTGGTTCTGTTTGTGGATTCCCTGTATGATGGAGGCCTGGGCAGAGATCAGGCTGGAGGGGATGCTGACAGCTCCCCGCATCAAATAAAGCTTCCATATCACTTTCCTCTTCTTCCCTTCTGACTTGGCAGGTTAATAACATGCTGGCATCTTTGCCATAGCTAGGTCTCAAACATGCTACTTGACCCAGTCCTTGGATGAGCTGATTAAAGCTATAGATTCTGGGTCCTCACCCTAGATATCCTGAATTAGGCCAGAGAATCTGCATTTATAAGCTTCTCCCTGGGTGATTCTGAGCCCACTAGCCTGGCCCGAGGCCTGCGGACAGTATAAAAGACAGCAGTTGGGTGACACACTTTGTTTATATGTGAATACCTTGGGTTCTTGCAATCACCCCATACACAGATGCAGAAGCTGAGGCTCAGGGGCTTAAGTAATTTGTTCAAGCTTAACTGTGTAATCACTCATTCATTCATGGAGTCATTGAGTGATTTCTTCACTCATGCTGCTAGTGTCTTTTTTAAAGGTCCTGTGATAGGACAGGAAATACGCGGATGAATAAAGCATGATAGCTCTCCTCACATGGCTGTAATGTAGTGGATTGCACAGCCCATTGCTGGAACCAGGACTAAAACCTCGTGTCCTCATTCCTGATGTTATTCTTTTAAAGAACTTTTATTTTGAAATAATTATGGACTCCCAAGAAGTTGTAAAAATAGTACAGAGAGTTAGTTCCTGTGTACCTATCACCCTGCTTCTCCCTAAGGTAACATCTTACAAAACGAGTGTGTTATCAGAACCAGGAAACTGGCGTTGGCACAGTACAACTAACTGGACTACAGACCTTGCTAAGATTTCACCTGTTTGGGACTCTTTATTACAGCCCAAAGCCACCAGAGTGGACCTATAGACCTCACTTAGCCTCGATACTGGTTCACAACCATGATGGTGTCTGACCTCTGGGATCATAGCTGCTGATCAGAAAATGCAGGAGATACAAACTGTATTCTGGGTGCATTTGCTTTTTGCAAAATAAAAACCTATGGGATACCTGCGGGGCATTATTGATGCTCTGACCAGACTCCCCTTCCTGGGCCAGTATCTGTCTCCAGCTGCTGTTAGTGTCTGTGCTACTGGCTTATAGCTCCCCTCCTCTAGACAATAGGCTCTCAGTTAAGCAAGAGCTGCTTGGCCCAGGATGTTCTGTCCCTGTCCCCTCTTCCCGAATCTGTAGTCTGCAGCCAATGGCAGTCTGGTGCAAATAAAGCCTGTGCTAGGCTTCAAGGTGGGACCAGGCCTATGACACCAATCATGCTCCAGAGTTCCCAGGAGTATCAGGCTGAAACTCTTTTCCACCTGAGAGCATGTTCTTGCTTAGCTCCCTTCCTTGCCCCATTGTCATCCCCTACTCCCTTTCTTCTGAGAGCATCTACTCCATAAACAATGTGCATTGAATCCCTGTGCCAGACTCCGCTACTAGGGAGCTTGTGCAAAGCTACATGCTCATTTCTCTTTCTTTTTCACTTATTCATTTTAGAGAAGAAAAGTTCTACACTCCACACAGACTTCCTTGGTGCACCCCATTTACCCCCATAGACATAGAGACCCAAACACACCCTTACTTGTACACCCACAGACAAAGAGACCCAAACACACACTTACTCGTACATTCTCATCACCACCCAGCTCCCCTTCTCACACACCAAAAACAGCGCCCATGGCAGATGGTGACGGGGCAACCCTAAGTAGCCAGTTGGGACTTTCCATTGTGTGTATAAACAAACGACAAATTGGAGCCCAGATCAATGGTTATGAATTTCATGTCAGATTGGGTCTCATTAGTTTGGGGACATTGCCTTGAGATAATCAATATAGTGTGATTAGAAAGCAATTTTAAATGTCGCAAAACATCTTAGCTAGAAATCTAAATTACTGCCTCCCTGCCTCCCCATTTACACAAAGTCAACTTTAAATTAGACTGATTGAGCTGAATGGATTGTTTGTTTTTCCTTCAGCAGAGAAGAACATCGATAAGGCTGCTGCTTGGCTTCCCTGAACCATTGTGGCCAGTACAAAACCATGAAGAAGGACTGTGGTCCTTAAAGAGCTACCACTGAGCACAAAACTGGGGTTCAGAAGTCTTGGGGGCTTCCCTGACTGGCCAGCTGTGAAACCCTGGGTATGTCCCTTTAAAATCTCTGGCTTATTTACCCATAAAATGGGGCTAGTAATATACCCTCCCTTGCCTATCCCAGAAAACAAGGATAAAATGATTAGAGTGAAGGTGCTTTATAAGCTCACAAGGTGCTGAAGAGGGCGGTATCACTTTCACTTTTTATCACTTGAGCATCCATTGCCTTTGGTCCAGCTTCTTTCTTCCTCACCTTTGTCCCAAACCCAGCACTTGCTGCCCTTTTCTCTTTTCCCACGACCCAGCAAAGCCCAAAAAAGCCTTTTCTATGATTTCTTTGAGGGACTCTGAGTCTCTTAGAACTTTTTTTTTTCTCATGAATCTGACCAAGAAGATAGAAATATGATCTAATAATGCTCTGATTTGGCTGGAATTTTACAGTTATTTTAATTACTATAGATACTTCAAATCTGGATTTTAAAAGGTGTGTCATTTTTGTTTGTTTTTTATTTTGGCTTATTCTGCAATAGGATTTTTTGTTATTTGCAACCAAGATATTGAACAAGCCCTGTCATTTTTCTATAAAATACCCTCAAAGCTCTCAGCATTTCTTTTATGAAACCTCTGGAACTAAAGGACCACTCTTCTTAAAAAATCATCCTTCAGTCCGCTGTGATCACACAACAGCTAAGGCATTGTAGGCATGCAAGGAAGGGGATAGGGAGCATGTGGTGATGGGGCAAAGATGTCTGGGTTTGAAGACTACCTCCTTCGAGTTCAGTTTTCACTTTTTCTTGCTTCTGAAAATATACTCTTATTTCCCTCATTCCCACTTGAAATCAGATATTAGCATCCTCCCCAAAGACTGCCTCCATATGGAGTGCAAACAACATCAAAATATAACAGTCCAGATTTTGTATGCTATAAAAGTATAGCATTTATTGACATGAAGTTAATTATATTGGAGTTCACCAGAGGAAATACAAAGATTAAACTTCTACCCAAGACATTCCATTTCTCAACATGCATGCACTTTACCATAAAACTTGTTCAGGAGACATAGTCTTAGCAGCTGAGTAGCCTAAGGAACAATTCAGGGCCCAAACCTGCTGGAAGTTATTGATGTCTATTTCCCGAGCTTGCCTGGTGAAGTCTCCAGGGAGTCCTAGCCGCATCTTATCTGCAAGGCTCACTCCGAAAATGCACAGACTGTTCAACTGGGTTCAACCTGGACATACTGAGCTTTATAGCTCATGCAATGTTTAGGCTACAATCAGGACAATTTTGATGCATTAGAATGTCATCTCTTCATAATTATAAAATGACATCAGCAACAGAAGCTTGTCTCAGTTCCCATGTCTAATCCCTCACTGATTGCTGTTGATTCCACTTCCATAATTCTTTTTTATTTTAAAAAATATATTTTTATTGATTTCAGAGAGGAAGGGAGAGGGAGAGAGAGAGAGAAACATCAGTGATGAGAGAGAATCATTGATCAGCCACCTCCTGCACACCCCACACTGCGGACCGAGCCCACAACCTGGGCATGTGCTCTGACCAGAAGTCAAACTGTTACCTCCTGGTTCAACACTCAACCACTGAGCCACGCCTGTTGGACCACTTCCATGATTCTTAATAAGTCTTTCCACTTATTTACATTGCTACCATCCCCATTCGAACATAAGAAGCTGTCAGAGCATGCTTGAGTTATCACAATCGGGACTTCTTGAAGCCATTCTTGCCTCATTACCAGCCAGTCTCCTCATTCCCCTGGAGTGACCTGTAAAAGTGCACCCCTGGTTTCAGGTTTAAGATGGCAGACTGATATGTCTAGCCTTCCTTTCTCCCAAAAGCCCCCTGAAAGAACTAAGGAAGATTTTTAGGAAAAATAACTTAAACATAATAGCGCTAGAAGGCAAGGGCAGAAACCAACAGCGAAAGAACAAGTTTAAGGAAATCCTTGATGATAAAAGTCAGCTGTGATCGGTTTGATAGAGACAATAGAACTGGAGAAAGGCCGCCTGAAACACGGGAGTTGTGAGCAGTCTTCTCCAAGGGAGAACACAAAAAGCTTTGAGGTCGAGGTCAGCAGATACAAAATTCTGCCCGTGGGATGATCCTCAGGGTTAGCATTTAAAAATATGAAATGGCCACAGCCGAGTCTCCTGGGGAGCGTCCCTCTTCCTCCCACATCCCCTCATGCACAGAGCCTATGACAATGGCACAAAATCCAAGAACTAGTTTCTAAAGAAAATGTCTGATCTTCTTAGGAAGGCATCTTCCTGTGGTTTTGGGGATCTGCTGAAAAGCTGAGCAGATCAGAAATGAACTCAGCAGAAATTAACATTAGAAAGAGAGAAATAAGGGCATCAAGAACAAAGCAGCTCCATCCAAGAAATCATTTCAATGTAAAACCCAAGGTCTCTTTACATGACGATTGTGGGAGGCCTCACCTGCAGACAGCTCCCTAGCCTGAACCCCACAGGGATGTCTGCAAGTCACCAGTCTCTACCTCCTACATGGAGCCTTTTTGTATACATTTATATATAGAACAAGCAGTTAGCCAAAAAGGAATCCCTGGAAACTAAAAATATGTTCAATAAAACTGGGAAAAAGAAATCAAAGTACTGCTTTAAAAGAAAATAGTCCTGGCCAGTGTGGCTCAGTTGATTGGGCATAGTCCTGTACACCTTTGAAAGGTTGCTGGTTTGATTCCCTTTTGGGGCACATGCCCAGGTGGTGGCTTGATCATCAGTGTTTCTCTCTCTCCTTCTCCATTCCCTCTCTCTTAAAAATAAATCAGTAATATTTAAGAAAAGTCAAGGTTCCCTCGCCAATTTGGCTCAGTGGATAGAGTGTTTGCCTGCATACTGAAGGGTCCCGGGTTTGATTCCGGTCAAGGGCACATGCCTGGGCTGCAGGCTCAAACCCCAGTGGGGGTGTACAGGAGGCAGCTAATCAATGATTCTCTCTCATCATTGTTGTTTCTATCTCTCTCTCCCCCTCTCTTCCCCTCTGAAATCAATAAAAATATATTAGAGAAAAAAAAAAAAGAGAAAAGCCAAGGTTAAAGACCAAAGCTAGAAGGTAAGTAGTCAAGGAAATCTTCCCTAGTGAAAAACGAGTCTAAGAGATCATCCTATCAACAATAGAATGTACCTGAATTGGATTATATTCGCATGTGGAAAAGCAGACAGCAGAAAGAATGAGCACACTGTAACCACACACACAATGTGGGTGAATCTCAGGAACACAATGATGAGCAAAAGAAGCCCGACGTAAAGAGCATTCTGTGTTAATCTATCTCTAAGTCTGTCTATCTATCTATCTATCTATCTATCTATCTATCTATCATCTATCTATCTATCATCTATCTATCTATCTATCAATCATCTATCTATCATCTGTCTATCACCTATCCATCCCCAAAACAGGCAAGTGTGACCCTCAGGGAGGTGGTGACAGGAGGAGGCTCTGGGTATGGATATCATTCTCTTTCTAGATCAAAGTTGTTGAGTTTGTGAAAATTCATCAATGTACACTTTTGTGCACTTTTATCTGTGTATATTATAGTTTTTTAAATCTTCACCCAAGGGTATATTGAGAGAGAGAGAGAGAGAATGAATATGAGAGACTGATGTGACAGAGAAACATCAATTGCTTGCCTCCTGTATGTGCCCTGACTGGGGATCAAACCCACAACCTACGTATGTGCCCTGTCGGGGAATCAAACCCACAACCTTTTGGTGCATGGGATGATGCTCCAACCAAGTGAGCCACCTGGCCAGGACTGTGGATATTATACTTGGCTAAGGCTTATCAAAAACAGAGGCAAAACAAATATAAAGCTTCATGCATTCAAATTTATGAAATTATCTTTGATAGTTCTGGGTTTTGTATCATATTCAGAAAGCCCTACCTGGTCTGAGATTACAAGTTTATTCCTCTTGGTGCTGTCTTCTAGTACATTTGTACTTTAATTTTGTTGTAGTTGTTGATTAAATTGCATGCCCGTCTAGATTTCCTTTTACAAATCATCATTTTAAAAATGACTTCCTCTCTCAACAACAAATGTGTAATGATTCATTTAATCAATCTTCTATTGTTAGAAAGATAGGATGGATTCAGTTTTCACTATTTGGAACATAAGGAAATTAGACAGTTGCGCAACAAAGAGTTGAACATTCATGCATTAAGAGTTTCAGAAGGAACTCTTAGATAATGAGAGATATAATGAAGTGGAAGAAACCAATGAAAAATAGAGGAAAGTTTCTCAGAGGTGAAGAAAGAAAATAGTTTTCAGAGTATATTAGCCTAACACACATGAAGCAGGCTGCTAAGAAAAAAGGTCACAGTTAGAAACAACCAAATTAAAATACAAAACTCCAAGGATAAGAAGAAAATCCTGAAAGTTTCTACAAATAAGAAGCAGGTTACCTGAGATGCAATGAGCATCAGCTTGACATCAGACTTCTCACAGTCAAGGGTAAAAAAATACTTTTTGTTGTTGTTGTTGAAGGAAATAAACTTCAAATTCTGAATGTCCCCAGCCCTGCGTTTGATTAAAAATGTTTTTGAGAAATCAAGTGCTCAAAATATTTACCACCCATGTAGCCAATTTGAACATAATTACTTGAGGAGTTTTCCTGAATCAGAAAAAGAAATATAAGAAAATGACTTGAGGTACATGAAATAGTAACAACTGCAGATGGGACAATGAATGAAGACCCTAGAATACGAAGAAAATAATCAATTGGACCCACATGATGCTGGGAACCTTCTCGAAGCTGCAGGGCTTTGGTGACATCTGTAGGGGTCTGTACATGCACACAGTTCTCTCAGATGGCGAAGACAGTGTGCCTTCTTTATTCCCGTCACTGATCTGATGTTAATAATGACCACCCTGTCCTCCCCATCCATCACTGAAGTTACAAAAGACATCGGTGAGATATCCCTCCCTGTCTTAGTTTTAAACTATGCTTTTGAGGTAACTCAGTATTTTTCTGGAAAAAGACAGTTCTCATTCTTTTTCTTTGTCCTTCCCAAGTTGTTACTGGGTATTTTTTTCAGGAGGCGGTTATGTCTGTTCAAGGTGTTGGGAGGGAGATCCTTACACGCATTAATAGAAATCCTTGTGCTTTTTCTGGGTTCTTATTGGCCTCTGCCATGAACTGGATAATTTGGCTGGTTCTTGAGCCATTGGGAGGTGTACTGGTTATGGTTGACCTTGTCTGGCCTTTCCAGGAGCATGCTATCACCTGAACCTGAAGTCTTACTGCAAAGTCCTGGTTCTCCATGACCTCTGTGTTTAGACCACAGACTCACTTGATTCACTAGTGTTCTTGGCACCTTCATGTCCCCTCATTAGGACACAGCAAGTCTTCTAAGTCCCCTGCTTATCGCATACCAACCAGAAGGAATCAAGGCTGCCTCCTCGGGTCCTATATTTAGATAACTCCCTCTAGGCTTGTCTCATCAACCTATTGTGAAAAACTGAATGGAAGGAAAGGTATGCTCAAGTATCTAATTCTATCACTCATAGGACATTAAAGGAACCACTTGGTGACTGTGGGATTATATTGAAACAAGTAGAATTGATGGGAGCAATTAGGGGTGTTTTGAAATTTTGGAGCTTAGAAGACCTTGTATAAATCTTTTCCTCTGTTTCCACGGAAACAAAATAAAAATAATTCTTAATTCTCTCGACCCCCAAAATTGATTGATTTCAGAGAGGAAAAGAGAGTTTTATTGACTTCAGAGAGGAAGAGAGAGGGAGAAAGAGACAGAAACACCAATGATAAAAGAGAATCATTGATCATCTGCCTCCTGCATGAGCCTGCAACCCGACTGGCAATCGAACCGTGACTTCCTGGTTCATAGGTCAATGCTCAACCACTGAGCCAGTTTTAGTTTGTGCCACTCCAGAACCGCTGGGCCCATAATTATATTCCTGAGTAGGGTAATAGTAACTGACATAAACTAAGCAAATCCCTCTACTTAGTAGTTACTATATGCCAGACATATTATACTTGGCTAAGTATAATAAACTTGTTTATTCCTTTCATCTTGGCATATGTAGGATTTGAATCCAGGACCAGTCGGTGACAGAGTCAAACCTTTTCCATAATACAGTGTTGTCCCTTAGGGCTGTGTAGAAGTTTGTGCTGTAATTCTATCAAGTTCCTGCGATGATCCTACCTGTGACAAATTTGTGCCTTTTGATATGGCACAGGATAACATAACCCTTGTTATACTTCTTGGTAATTAGGCAGTGGTGGTGGGAGACTGTCTCCAACAGTTTTCATTAAGACTGTACCGTATTTCAGTTCTAGTCTGATAGGTAAATTAGGTTTCTATGGGTCCAGCTCCCAAGGAAGACGGAGCCCCCGTCTTATGGGTTACAGTGAAGCTAATGTCCAGAGCTGTGTGTCTAGGGCCATGGTTCCCAAAAGGAGTTCACAGAGGAATGTTAAAGTTCTAGCAAGGGTCTGTGTGGGGTGGGAAGGAAAATCCAGGGGAGGAAAGAAATAGCATGGGTCTGGGCCTGTCAGGTGTGTTCTAGCATCTTCTGAGGAGTTATTTGAGATCCAGGGCATGGGGAGGGTCTCAGAAAGACCCTGGGTTCATTACCCCGAAGGGAAGACCTCCACACTCTTGCCATGTCCTAGGCGGGGGTAACCCTGATGGACAGGTGTTTCCACCCAGGGCCTTAATGTCAGGGTTGCAGCTGTGGGCTCTAACATAGAGGTTGGCTGAGGCTAGGGAAGCCCTCCCTATATCCCCTTCCCCAAAAGATGAGTGAGGGCCCCTGCAAACCTATTTTTACAGATTCCCAGGAAGTGAAGGGAGGACAAGGCTAATTCTTATTTGACATTTCTGTTGCTTTCTCCTTTCCTTCCACCCTACATCAGAATTGGAAAGTACAGGAAATTACTTTGTTAGCCAAATGGGGAATTTAATGAACTCACAGATATCAAAAGACAGACCTGCAATATCTTTATCTGTGTAATTAATTAGCCTATGTCCGTAAAGTGTTCTGAGCATGAAGTGCCACAGATAGCTTGTGTTATTAATTATGATTATGCATGGGAAACATAACTGAACTTCTTGACTTCCATGCTCTTACCAGCTCCTGTTTAATGGTGCATTCCTTGTAGCTTTATTTTTCAATCAGCTTCAATTCTCCTTAGGAGGTGATATATTGAGGTACTTATTCATGCCTTTCAAGATTTCTCTTTAGAGAATTAAATTTTGAAAATGTGTGTGCAAATATGAGTGGCAGTGAGGAGTGACTGAAGGTGTCTGAGAGGGGGAGGAGTGTGTGGCTCACAGGAAGCTGGAGTTTAGAATATGCATCTGTTAGCACTAGAGCAAATTAAAAAGGGGAGAGACTGGAAGCAGGAAAGAATCCTGCTTAGGCAGGCGGTAATGAACATTTGAACCAGGGTAGTGGTTGGGAATTGAAGGGGTATGGTGGAGAGAAAAAGTCTTACTTTCGGAATGGTTGAAGACAATGTCCTAATGGACCCTTTGGCATGCTGGGGAAAACCTGTACGTGAGTTCATTATTCTGGGTTAAAAAAGAAAAGAACGTTGGGGAGCTGGAAGTAGCCATGTAAATAGATGCAAAACTAATTTGGAAGGAGAGCACCACAAGTGCCCAACAGGCTTGAGGTGGACATCTCTGGGAGCCAGTGTGTGGGTCTGTGGGGTGCAGCAGGTGTGCCTAGGCACTATGTCAGCACAAGACTGTCTAGCAATCAAGTTTGTTTGCTAGTCTATACTTTGATGCAATGTAATACTCCCCTTTGTTACTATGAGGAGTCCGTGAATGTATGCAATGCACAGGGTTGTGGGATTGGTGCTTTAGGGAAGTCCTAGTGTTCTACCCCTGGGTCAGCAGCAGGCAGAGGGACATGGGCATTGAGAGAGTGCAATGAAAGTAAGGTGGAGAGTGTCTGCCAACATGGCTTCATGTGGCCATGGGAACAAAAAGCCACAGAGAATTCAGTGAAATCTTGAGCAGGGCATGGATCTCCCACAGTGTGTGAAATGGGATCAAACCCATATATTTTATGTCATTTTTGGAACCAAAGTGACCTCAGCTAATCTTTAGATATCTAAAGGAAAGAAATCCTAGAACTGGAGATCTTTTCTAAAATTGAGGATTATATGCAAAAATTTATGCAAGACAAAAGCCCACTGCCTTTCTCCAGCTTTGCCCTTAGTATATCCATTCATTATTTTTCTACTTTTCTAGAATAGTCATGCATATCTCAATGGGAAAAACTGTCTTTTCAGAACTTTCTGAAAATTCTTTCCTCCCAGAAACACTCTGTTCTGCATTACTCTGGGCTTCTGATGAGATAAAGTCTAGATAATGATTCTGGAATATTTTGGACTTTTAATGAGATGAGAGCAAGAGAAACCTATCCCAGGTCACTTTTGGCTTTTAATGAGATGAGGCCAAATAGAGGATGGACTAAGTTTATTTTCCCAAGCTCCTCAGATATCAAATATGGCTGAACTATCCCAGGAAATCTATACAGATAAGTAATACAAACACTTGGATAAAGTCTTCCAAATTGCTACCTTCTTTCTCTAACTTCTCTTCTTTTATATTCTTCATGTTGTCTCTTAAAAAAAATACATTTTTATTGATTTCAGAGAGGAAGGGAGAGGGAGAGAGAGACAGAAACATCAATGATGATAGAGAGCCATTGATCAGCTGCCTCCTGCACGCCCCACACTGGGGATTGAGCCCACTACCCAGGCATGTGCCCCAACTGGGAATCAAACTATGACCTCATAGTTCATAGGTCAATGCTCAACCACTGAGCCATGCTGACTGGACTTATCTCTTTTTTTATATAGCAAACTAGAGGCCCAATGCGTGAAATTCGTGCAAGAATAGGCCTTCCTTTCCCCGGTTGCCGGCACTGGCTTCCCTCTGGCACCCGGGACCTGGGCTTTCCTTGCAGCCCCGGCTTCATCTGGAAGGACTTCTGGTCTAATTAGCATATTATGCTTTTATTATTATAGATGTGTGTTTTTAATTGTAGACCCGAATAGCCTTTGTCACTAAATAGCTGTGTGACCTGTGACAAGTCACCTGGTTTTTCCTCCTCTACCTAGCTCTGAAATTCTAACTAAGCATTGTTTAATTTTTTAATAGATTGCTTGTTTAGCTACCTCTATTGACAAAATACACAGACTAACTGGTCATTTTATTGGCCATGACAAAAAGAGAAAAATGTACCAAATGTTTTCTTCTACAAATGACATTGATGCTAATTTTAATGACTCTGGGGGTGATAAGGCCTTCCTTGCCTGGCCTCTGGTACTTACCTATGAAATGACTTGAGTGTTGGAGTCACCTGTCTTAAGAGAGAGAAATTTCACTCCTTGTGGAAGTTACCACATACGCCTAAGAATGCAAGTCATGTAAAGGATCCCAGGAAAAACTCAGTGTATCTCTAAGATGTATTTCATTCCCAAGTTTCTTTCTATTGTCATTCTAGGATGCAAAAGGGGTTGGAGACAGGAGCTCTCTTTAATGGAATCTGAGCGGTACCTAACCCCTGTGGATATCTGTTGAATGTTAAATAACAACAGTGATCATGTCATAATGATGCCCAGCTCACTTGGGAGAGAATACCAAAATAGCGGAATTTCCCCGTTACTGGCAGCATGGCCCAGGAGCATCCTGAGGTGAATTTAAAAACCTCAGCAATTCAAATCACATTTCCCATAGGAAATACATCTTCTGGCTTGGAGTAATTGTTCCGCTTATTGCTGGTTTACTGTGTGATTTGTTAGTCTTTGTGTGAATCTTCCAGGTCTGGAAGAAATATATTGCGCTTTAATGATAAATAATCTCTAAAAGAGAGGAAACAATCCAACCAGCTCCCCTGGCCAGTGCCTTTCTCCTCTTTTTCCTCAGCCGGTATTTTTCCCAACTGCTTCAGTTGTTCTGAAGTAAATTGTTGCTGTATGAGCTCAATTGAAAAAGCTGCTATAGAAAACAAGCTGCCACAAGCTATTAAGAAAATAACCCTATTTCAGTTTTGAGTGAAAAGGAAAGAAATTAACTCCATTGAAGATACGTATATATTTTTTTCATCGGATGAGAATCTTTTCCATGGTGTCAATGAAAAGGAACTGTGGCCTTCTTGTCCTCCCTGCTTTTCTCAATCCAGCCCCCAGTCTTATTCCATAGTAGCCTGGAGGAAGCTGTGGGAAGTCTTGGTTAAAAGCTTTCTGATGGGGATGTTAATGATTGGTTTGGAAGGAGCCAGTTAGTGGGCGTGAACATGGCTTTCCTCCAACGTCTGCAGGGCCATGCCTAGCACAAACACCTTCTTGACAAGTTCCTAAGCAGTACTGGGGCATTACTGGGCTTGAGCGCACATTCCTTTATTCAGTTATGGTCTACTAAGTGCCAGATGTTTTGCAAGGTGACAAGGATATAATAAAGAAGACATAATACTGCCGTAAAATCACCACATCTTAGAGATCAATAAGCAATTATGGGCTCCTTCTTGGTAAATATGATGTCAGTGACAGACACAGGTTGGAAGTAGACTGTAGGACCACAGCCCAGAAACACCTACCCAGCCTTAATGGGATCACAGAAGTTTCCTGGAGGAGGTGACACCTGAGTTTCTTTCAACGACAAATAGGAATTTGCCAGTTATAGAAAGGGCCAGAAAAGAGCTTATCTTGCAACAACTTATTTGCTTTGCCCATTGAAATTTATAGAATTATTGTAGCCCACCTTTCCATACACTGTCAAAACCCCAAAGGGGACCTTCTTGTGGCCATTTCTACGTCCTTCTGTCTACAACTAATTGTAATAGTTATCAAGCACCTACAATAAAGCCAATGCTGGGTTGGGTGCTTTGTAACATCTTATTTGTCTTCATTGTACTCCTATATTTGCAGATGGGGAAGCTGAAGTCACACAGCCAGTAGTTCATAGAGCTTAGTCTGTTTTCCAAATATCTAAATAAGCACTATAACATGCTACAAGTTAAAATGAAAAGAAGTCTGTATGGTCTAAGCAGAAAGAATATTCCAACCTGACCTCTACACTTTCTATCATGAAAAACGTACAGCAGGTTGGTGATAAGCAGCATTCTTATTTTCATAGTTGAACAGTATTATTTTGTTGTGCTTGCTTTCTCTTTTCTAGTATTGTCAGGCTCAGGAAAGTACATTTGTATAGCACATTCCCATTTCTTATGAAAAAACATCTCCATGCTTCTATATTATTTTTTAACCCCAAAAGAAACTGGAATTCCAGAACTAGTTGCGAATAGACTTTATGAAACACTGAGCTGCTTGAGGCCAAAGCAGAAAGGTGGGAACCTTCATGGCCTCCTGCTCCTATGTGAATGTAATGATATATGAAATTAGATTCTAAAGTGGCTATTTACGGTTTTCTTTCCTCTTCTGGGTTCATAGAAAATCAAAGAAGTACATTAGGAAGTTTTGATCATCATCCCTGGACTGGTCCTTAGGCAAAGACCAATGACTGCGTCTGAAAATGTGTTTTCTCCTTCTCACACATAAGGCTAGACAACATTTCTAAGCCTTCTCTGCAGTTCAGTCTGGTCATGTGACTGAACTCCAGCCAATGGACTGTGAGAATGAATGATGGGCACCACGTGCATAACCCCTCCCATGCAAGTTCCTCTAGGCTCCTCACCCTTTCCAACTGCCTGGACTAGAGGTACTTCTAGAGTGTTTTGGAAACTGTGTGTTAAAGATCCATGATCAACTGCCTCCTTGAATTGTAACTAAACAAAAAAACCCCAGCGGTTTGGCTGCCTGTCACAATGAAAGCCAAACTTGTGAAGCAGGTGCCCTCTCTTTCCTATCCCTATAAGAATGATGAGCTTGAGCAGAAGAGAAATTGGTCTTTGAGACAGGAGTCTGCCATTCCCCCAGATCGTATGGCTCCCTGGATTAATTTATCAGCCTGGTTTGTTCCTGTTGCTGGGTTTCTGATGAGATTTCTGACCACCAGGGTCTGCTATTTCTCAGTTCTTATTTCACCCTTCTTCTCTTGAAGAGTTGTCCATTGTAGTGGCCTCATTAACTCTGACTGTTTTTAAAATTTTACTCAGAGCAGGGAAGTTTAGAACTTCCCACCTTCAGAAGTTGGACCTGCTGAGTGAGAGCTGTGTTTGGGAGAGAGCAAAAATATTCCTTCTCTCATTCATATTTATCAGTGGAAGATACTGGCAGAGACCTGATGTCAGATTTTTAAAAAATAAAGTTAAAATATAGTGTTGAAAAATTTTCATATATACTGTCAATGTTTTTAGGGGTCTTTTTAAATCTGAGGTTTGGGGACAGTTTTTCTGGATAGATTTGGGGCTCTGGGCTCTGTCTACCACTGGTGCCACGTTCAGCCCATATGCAGACAATAAGCCAGAAAACATCTCTTGCTGGTGAATCTAATTCTCCCTTTAATAAAATATCACAGAGTATGACCCCGCAGGAAGTACTAGTAAGCAAAGTGGTCCATGACCCTGTTGCTCTAGACTTCAGGGTCTGAGAACTAGGTAAAATGCTTGCCTTCTCTGTAACTCTACAGTACTATTTCCTTCTTATTCCTCCAGACAGGCGAGGGGTAAAGCTGGAAGGATGCCTGTTTGTTATGCAGTAGCCCACAGATGGTATCGTCAAGATATGCCCCTCTTCCTACTTCTACAGACTGACAATACGGTAGACGTGGGTAGGAATAAGAAACAGCTGAGGAGTTTGAAGGTATGTTCGATCTTATGTGTTATTGATATTTGTATTATTGCTTGTAGATCCATATTATTGATTTTATATGCATGTCACACCCAGACTGAATTGAATTGAATTTTATTTCCCTAGACAGAGAGGCATTTCCTTATCCTCTGGTGGGTTTCCAGTCAATGACCAGGTCACTCCAGGGAAACCACTATACATTTCAATTCCATTCTAACAATCTACTTTTGTATTAGATAGTGTAGTTTATTTATATGTATTGCTATTCATGATAGTCAGTACCCCCCACTATAATGCAGTCAGATATTTAAAACTATATGAATTGGGTGTGAGATGAGCATGTTCTTTAGAGCTTACTGTCACGGGCAAATGTGAGTGTGGGATTGAAGGGATGTGAGTTCTGGGTCAGGTGACTGGCGGAGCCAGTATCATTGATTATTCCATTGGTTGACATCATTGACTGATGCAGTTTGATTGGTACCCAGTTGGGTAGTTCAATCTTAATTGATTGAGCCAAGAGAATATTGGAACCTATGTATAACTTCCTGTTATTTTACTGTCCCCAAGCATCCCCCATAAAACTTACATAATGAAAATATGTTGTATATTTATATTTTGATAAATTATAATTTAATAAAAGTACAATGATAACTCTATCTCAAGAGCAGTGTTAACAAGCACTCTGAAAGTTAGAGGAAAGCAAAGTTAAACACAAGTCCAAATAAACAAATTACAAAAATGAGCAAAACATTACATACACTTAATACACCATTCCTCATCTATCATATTGAGGGGGAAAATTAAATTTTGGCAACACAGACTTTGGAAAGACCTCCTCATATTTTTTTTTTTGTTGAAATACAACCTGCGATAAAACTTCTGAAGAAAATTCACATACATACGTGTATACATGTATGTGTGATATGTGTGTGTTCACATACATTAATTTAAAATTACTATTTTCTAATCTTAGAAACCCCACTTTCACAAACTATAACCTAGATAGTAAAGAATAATCAACCTCAGGAAAAGAAGTCGATGACAGAGTCACACCAGGATAAACTGTTGATGATCAAGTCAGTCTAGGGCAGCGGTTCTCAACCTGTGGGTCACGGCCCCTTTGGGGTTCAAACGACCCTTTCACAGCAGTTGCCTAAATACATCCTGCATATCAGATATTTACATTATGATTCATAACAGTAGCAACATTACAGTTATGAAGCAGCAACAAAAATAATTTTATGGTTGGGGATCACCACAACATGAGGAACTGTATTAAAGGGTCGCGGCATTAGGAAGGTTGAGAACCACTGGTCTAGGGGAAATAAGTCAATGATCTAGGCCAGAGGTTCTCAACCTGTGGGTCGCGACCCCTTTGGTGGTCGAACGACCCTTTCACAGGGGTCGCCTAAGACCATCCTGCATATCAGGTATTTTACATTACGATTCATAACAGTAGCAACATTACAGTTATGAGGTAGCAATGAAAATAATTTTATGGTTGGGTCACAACATGAGGAACTGTATTTAAAGGGCCAGAAGGTTGAGAACCACTGGTCTAGGCAGACAGGAACAAGTTGATGACCAAGTCAGTCCAGGGAAAACAAGTCAATGACTGAGTTATCCCAGGGGAAAAAAAAGTCAATGACAGAGTCAGTCAGGCAAAATAGGTTCATGATTGAGTCAACCAGAAGAAATAGTTGGTTAAAATCACTGCAATCTACTCAGGTGAGGGAAAATAGCCTCTGAGCAAATCACTCTAAGAAGACAATTAATATTGAGATGGCAGGCAGTGAATCATCCCTTTCATCCATGGAAAACAGCTCATGAGCCAGTCTCGAGAAAACAATGATTGAGGCAGTCTAGAGAAAAGAGCTGAAAACCAGTCAGTCAGGGGAAGTAAGCCAAAGACCAAGCCATCCAGTGGAAATAGTTGATGGATATGGCTGAAATCTCTCTGCTGAAGGAAAATAGCCGATGAGCAAGTCACTCCAATAAAAATGATTAATAATGAGCTGGCAGGCAGTGAGTGATCTCCTCAGTCCATGGGAAACAACGAATGATCCAGGGACTCCAAGGAAAACTATGACTAAGTCAATGTAGGGAAAAGAGTTGATGACCAACGCACCTCAGGGCACATAAGGATGATGGAGTTGGGCCAAGGGAAAAAGATGACTGAGTCAGGAAAGATAGTAGAAATGAAGTACACCCCCCCCCCCCCCAGGAGAAGATTTGATAATTGGTGACTATGTCAATAGATAAGTCAATCTAGGAAGAACTTGATGACAAAATGACATTAACATACCCTTAGTGAAGCGAAAACAGTAAATGACTGTGTTATTCCAAGGAAAATGGTTAAAGAGACGACAAGCAGTGATTTCATCAGTACAGGAAGACAACAGATCTGAATCATTCCACAGAACATAGAGAATGAGTTCAGGTCAAACAGTCAATGACCAAGTCAGTCCAGGGGAAATAGTCAATGTGCGGGTCAGTTCAAGCAGGAAAACTACTGTGGGTGTTTGTAACATAGCATCGCATGATTCTTCAAATATATATCATTAACATATTGTTTATTATTATTTGGAAAGCCATCTGAGCACTTGTCTCCATTCAACTACAATATTCCTGACACCATCTCAAAGGCACAATAATAGCTATATTACCTAGGAGCAGCATAGCTATGTTACATTCTTTAAAGAACATTATGTGTAGCCTGGCCTGTGTGGCTCAGTGGTTGAGCATCCACCCATGAAGCAGGAGATCACTGGTTTGCTGGCTCGATCCCCAGTAGGGGGTGTGTAGGAGGCAACCCATGGATTTTTCTTATTGTTGCTTCTGCCTCTCTATATCTCTCCCTTTCTCTCTCTCTAAAATCAATAAAAAGATAATTAAAAAATAATATTATGTCTAGCCCTGGCTGGGTGGCTCAGTTGGTTGGAGAATTGTCCTGGACACCAAAATGTTGATGGTTCGATTCCCAGTTGGGGCACGTTTAAGATAGGAGGCAACTGATTGATGTTTCTCACATTAATGCTTCTCTCTCCCTCTCTCTCTCTCTCTCTCTTTCTCTCATTTCTCTCCTGGCCTCTCTCTAAAATTAATAAAAACATGTCCTCAGATGAGGATTAAAAATATTATGTCTAAATAATTTCAACTTTCTAATCCCTATTGGCATTCTCAGATTGATTGTTCTCATTCACACACTCTCCCATTGGGGTAGCTTCCTTAATAACTGCTCTTTCATTTAGATAATCTTTCATGATCTCAACTTCAATAATTAAATGTCTTTAATTCTGTCTTGATAATTTCTAGTTGGAAAATTTTATTGATTTTCTTCTTAAGTTAGATTGGTTTAGTCATATCTGTAAGAAACCACCATCAGGAAGTCCTTTTTTCACTATTTTTTGTGTGTTTGTATGCTATCTTCTCCCCTCTCCCCACTGTAGCCTGCCATGACACTAAAGGTTCCACATCTGTGATGGTACAAGGTCATTATCTGCTCTTTATATCTCTTACTTATGGCCAATTAGGTAGGTTACTTATACTACAATATGTAGAACATTTAATAATTGATATGTAATATAAAAATAAAAAGTATATATAGCCCCTTTTATTTCTAGAACTAAATTATATATACAACATATAAATTATATCAATATATACCATATATGTATATTTATATTACATAGTATATATTTATATACCATAGTGTATATTTGTATACTATATTGTTACTATATCTAAATTATATACATATATGTATGTATATAATACATACATACTTTATATAACCTAAAAACTTATTTCAAAGTGCCATATGTGTAACACAAATCCTTCATCCCATCAATAGAATAATTTCCTAGTTGCTTGTCGGGTGTTTGAGGTTCTCAGTATGCTCTTCTGGCAGATACAGCATTCACCAGCTCAAAGGTGCTCTGTCAGAGCCATGGTTTGACAAGGGCATCAAACTCTTCCAACATCTTCCCCATTATGACGACAATCACTGGGAGACTGGCAATCTTGTTGCAGCCTGAGTGGGGTCATGCCTTTGCCCCATCTTACATTGAGGTCTCTATTGGTCCCCAGGCCTTGACCCCTCTCCTTTCATGTTTCCTTCCTGCAGTTAGTCAGGTTGATACCTGGGCGCTGGCTCATGCAGGGGCTGCCTCTGCAGGAAGCGGTCCAGAGGGACAGACAGAGAACAGAAGGCAGGAGTGGAAGATAGCAGGCCAGGGGCAAATTGGCCTCTCCTGGTTGCAGGACCTGGACCTTTTGTTTGCCTTTCTCATGGAGGGAATCCAAATGACTGTGGGTCCTGCCCAGGCCAGTCACAGGAGAGCGGGCACTGTTGAGAGGGAGACAGCTGGCTAGGCTGCTGTCCATGAAGTGGAACAAAGACAGAAGGGCAGAGGCAAGAAGAAGGGACATGGACAAACAGTAAGATGAACTGTGGTTATTGACAGGCTGTTTGGATGGGCTCAGTCTGCCTTGGGGAGCGTGGGGTGTGGGAGGGGAAGGGAGGGGGTATGAGGCTCGTTTGCACAAAGGTCACTTGAGGAGGCACAAGGGGGGTCATGGAGACATTTGCTGGGACAGCCGGACAGAGTCTCCTCCAAGACTTGTTCCGAATGTCGGGGATGGCTGCTCCCCACAGGGGTATGCGTTGTCAAATAAAGCAAAGCTCCCTGAGCTCAAGTCGGGGGTCTGGCTCTGACATATTTTAAGGCCCGTTGACCTTGAACATTCTTCAGCCATAACCTGAGCCCAGCAGGGTTAGGTGTTACAGATGGCTGATTGGTCTCCCTCTCTCTCCCAAAGGTTTTTGAACCAGGAGACAAATTCTCAGCTCATTAAACGAATAACTGGATGGCAGCAGATCCAGAACCCCAAATAGAAAAGCATTTCAACATTGCAGCGACATGTGCTTTCTGAGATAAACCAGAATTGACATTATTTATTAATCCTGGAATTTATGGCAGTGTTACTGTTTACTGGCCAATATGGAGGGATTTAAATATTTGAATAGCGTGTAATGGTATGGACTCACTGAATATCTGTTGTGTTACATTTCCCCCCACCCCTAAATGTCTTCAGGAGGGAGGAGCTGAAATATAGGGCTCAAACCTGAATGAAAACTTCATTCATTATTCCGGGGCCATTGGATTTTTATGGTTGAGGGAGGGGATGGGCCACTTTCTCCTTCTTCATCAGAATGGTTTATCAGCTCTTTGCAGGGTGGAAGGTAGAGTGATTCACTTGACCGCTGTCCAGACAAACAGATGCCTCCTGAGTGTCCACTGCCTTCCCCTCCATGCTGAGCGGAACACACCGTCATCTGTGTTATACTTTTTTAATTTAAGGAACATATTCTCCTCTGCCACGGAACTCAGAAGTAGACATTCTATAGAAACGTGAACTGTGAAAGTGTAGCCTATAGTTTATGGTCAATGTGCTTTGAAGGTGAGAAACACCCTCTAGTCATACAACATTCCGGCAGCTTCTGTCCGTCTTTCATCCACTTTTCCCCCTGGTTTGCTAGCTGACTTGCGTAACACGCAAAAGAGATCTGAAGAGGGAAGAAGAAATGAAGAAGCACACTGGGAAAATTCTGCATTTATGAACTTAAAACTCCAATTGACTTGCTTCCCCTGGGGCTGGAGACGACAATGGGAGCAGAGAATTGGTCCAGTTAGCCTGAAAAAAAAATTCACAGAGCGAGACTGGTGTGGTGGAGAGATCAGTGAACGGGGAGAGAGAAGAGCTGAATGCTAATTGCCATTTTCTGAGCCCCTTAACGTCCCAGTGATTCAGTTCATACTTTGGGCACTGTTTTCTCTTGTGGATAGCTTCTACTTCTTGTTATTCTGTGGTTTTCTTTTCTACTTCTTGTAAGGCTTAGGAACATACAAGATAGAAAATGCCCTAGGACTATGTATTGGTTAACTTTTGCTGTGTAAAATATTACCCTATAACTCTGTGGTTTCAAACAAAAGCCGTTTCATTTCATTTACAAGTCTGTGAATCGTCCAGTCCTGGCGTGGGCTGGCTCAGCTGATCATGGCTGGCTCGCAGGCATCTGCAGTCAGTGGGCAGGTCTGCTGGGTGATGGAGAATGGCCTCCCTTGCATGTCTAGTGATTGGCAGGTTGGCAGACAGGGTCTGGATGCTTATCAGCTTGGATTCTCCCTGGGGTGTGAGGATGCTCCTCCACATGACTTTTCAGCCTCCAGGAGGCTAGCTTAGGCCGAATTCCATGATGGTCTCAGGGTTCCAAGTTCAGTGAGTGTGCAAGCCAGAGTGCTCAAGCATTTTTCAAGTCTCTGATTATATCACATTTGCTAATATTCCATTGGCCAAAGCAATGATATGGACAACTCAAGATTCAAAGAGAGAAGAAATATCTTGATGGGAGGGAAGAAATGTATGAACATTTTTGCACAGAGTGCATTTTGAGACACATGAAGAAATATAGTGATAATGACAGATGACAATTTTGAATGTTTACTATGTACCAGACATCACACTAATCACTGAATTCATGTGATCTCATGGCACTTGACCTCCTCAGTCCTACATCTTTGGTACTTCCATTAAAAAAAAGTGACGGTTTAAGAACCCTGCTCTGCTTTTCACAGCAGAAGTGGTGCAGAAATGTTTCTTGTAAATAGGAATTTTGTAACTTAAATTATATTTTCAGCACTATAGGGGAGTTGGCAATTTCAAAGAACCCTGTAGAGAATCCTTTTTGAAAGTAAAGAATCCTTTCATAACACCCCAAATCACCTCCTGTCTTAGCTGCTTGGCAGGTCAAGGCAAAAGGATTTCAAAATATAGATGATGTAGTCCTAGCTGGTTGGCTCAGTGGATAAGCGTGGGCCCTCGGACTGAAGGGTCCTGGGTTTGATTCTGGTCAAGGGCACGTTCCTCGGTTTCAGGCCCTGGTCGGGGCTTGTATGGAAGGCAACCAATTGATGTGTCTCTCTCACATCAATGTTCCTCTCTGTGTGTCTCTCCCCTTCCCTTCCACTCTCTCTAAAAATCAATGAAAAATATCCTAGGGTGAGGATTAACAAAACAAAACAAAATATAGATGATGTAGAAATGACTCTGATATAAAGTTGACTTGCCCCATGTTCAAATTTTACTGGCTGAGTAATCTTGGGCAAATTACTTAATTTCCCTAAACCCTAGTTGTTGTTGTTATTATTATTATTATTATTAAATATATTAATAGATACCTACCTCCATTGGGTTATTGGGAGGATTACATAAAAGGGGGAAAATATGTCCTGGCTGGCATGGCTCAGTGGTTGAGCGTTGACCTATGAACCAGGAGGTTACGGTTTGATTCCCAGTCAGGGCATGAGCCCAGGTTGTGGGCTTGATCCTCAGTGTGGGGGCTGCAGGAGACAGCTGATAAATGATTCTCTCTCATCATTGATGTTTCTCTCTCTCTCTCTCTCTCTCTCTCTCTCTCTCTCTCTCTCTCTCTCTCTCTCTCCCCTTCCCTCCCTCACTCCCTCCCTCCCTTCCTCTCTGAAATCAATAAATATATTTTTGAAAAAGGGAGAAAATATATAAAGGGCCATGTATTTTATAGAAGTTCAGTAAATAAGTACAATGTATTCTTCTACATAATCAGATGTTAGATTTTGTGTAACTGCCTATCCCATCATTTCCCACCATGGACAAGTACCTTTTGGAAGATGTCTGTTTTCCAGTTTGGGAGTTAGCTTGGTTTGGTTCCCTTTGTCTGTTCTTCTAAAATCTTGCCATAAAGCTTTATAGCCACTTTCATTCCTTGATCACATTCAAGAGGGTGGGTGAGGAAATGAATTCATAACTCTGTAGACATTACTGGGTAAAAAATCTGTACTAAACCAATTTAAAATAAATTAGCTGAAAATAAGGCAGGTGCTGCCTAACACAGTCTGCAAAGTTATCATTTAACCCAATCAGCAGAGAACAGGAAAACCATTAACAAGTTGGGAAGCCATCCCAGGTTGTCCGAGGGCCACCATCCACAGGTGGTCATCAGAGAGGTTGCCATGGACGTTGGGCCACCAAGGGGGACCTGCAGTGTCAGCACCAAATGATGACTTGGGGTGACCGATCTCCCAGTGCTATGAGAGCATGGGAAGGAATTTATAACTGGCGAATTACAAAAGCAGCTCTAATGAGCCCCAAGAGGCAATTGCATAAGAACTACAGAGAACATTGCAGACTCATATTTGCCTCCTTCTCAGGATTTTATATGAGCCTGCTAATGAATGTTCTTTAACAGTATGAGCTGAGAGACCTTAGCTCTAATAGCACTCCTGAGGATGCAGCCTCCTTTATTTGCAATCCTGCAAAGATCAGTTGGAGACTATTGTTAAACCATGAAATCGCCCCCCATTTGCATTGTGGCTTAAATTGGAAGGGAGGATCAGAGGGGAAGAATTTTTCCTTAACCTCCATCTCCATGCAGTCATGAACAGTAAATAATCAGTTCTGAATTAGGTCCCTGGAACTAATTCCAGTGTGTGTGTGTGTGTGTGTGTGTGTGTGTGTGTGTGTGTGTGTGTGTATGGGGGTGGGAGAGTGTTTCTCCATACCAACAAGCAATTCTCAGATGGGTATCCTAAAATTCAACTCCATTCAACTCATTTTTGACACTATTTACTCAAAGGTAGCACCAGACTTCACAGGCTCAGTCTACTCCTCCCCCACTCAGATGCCTGTGCTTCTGAGATCAGAGGTTCTGAAGACCCCCTCCTCGGGTTTGGTTAATTTGCTAGAATGGCTCACAAAACTCAGAGAAACATTTTCCTGACTAGATCACTGGTTCGTTGTAAAAGGATAGAACTCAGGACCAACCAGATGGAAGTGACACATCAGGTAATGTTTGGGGAAAGGGCACAGCGCTTTTCTTAGGTCTCGGTGAAAAAGTACTCAGTTGATTAATTCTCTAGTTAAATTTTGGACAGTGGCTCAGAAAATTCCTCCCTTCTTACCTCCCTCCACTTAACAAATAAAGCCTAATATGGAACAGCATTGTTCTAGGTGTCTGGCATGTATCAGGGAGCCTTATAAGTTTGGGTGCAAGATCCACCCTGGCTCTCCCCTGAACCTACAGCCCACCAGTGTTGCTGGTTATGGCTAGAAATCCAGATAGGGGGACGTGTGGGTCTCTGTGGAAAACAGTGAAGGCTCGGCCATATCCCCATGTTTGTCTTTCTTGAATCAGGTGATATTCCAGACCCAGGAAGGTACAGGGAGGAATTCAGCCCTGTTTTCCTCAAGTCTTATAACATGGTTATGCTGGATTTAAATATAGGCAGTTCAAAAGGATAGGGAAAAATCATCTTTTTCATGGCAGTTTTTTTGTTTTTAGCTTATTCCTGGTATTGGCAGACCTCATCCAGAAGATGGTCCAGCTTCAATGACTTTTTGTTGGTAGAGCCACTTAAGAGCTTATTAAGATATTGATTCCTGGGCTCCATCCAGGGACTTCTGAGTCATTGTATCCAGGGAAAGGGCTTAATTTCTGCCTTCTTAATAAGAGCTCTTCTGATGCACTTCTTGGCTAAAAATCTCAGGCAGGCCCATGTGGCTTATGCGCCCTATATGGAATCCTGAGAGGAACTGCCCTCCATTCCTCTGGCAAGAACACCTCACGATCTTTTGTAGAACTACTCTGCTCATCCTGTGGACTAGAGAAGGGTGCAATACTTGGTCTTATGCCTTTAGCTGGTCCAATTGGATGCTGTCTTTCCCAGAGTGAGGTGACAATAGGAAGAATCTGTTGGAGCTCATTGCTTCTGCAGAGGTACGCTGCCCAGCTGGTATTAACTTCTGCTACCTAAGTCCTCAGAGCTTCACTGTTCCCAGATTTTGTCCAAGTTCAGTCCTTCAGTCATTTCCTTTGTTCTATGAAGCATCACAAACTCTTCAGATAGATTACTTTATGGCCTAAGTCAGCCAGAATTGTTCTGGTGGTAAAACCAACAGAGGCAGGGGAGGACATGAAACCTTGACATGTGGCTGGTGTTCTGGTTTTTGTTAGATATTATGCCTAGGAAGGAAATGAAGGTCTGTCTTCTGCACAGTCCATGAAAGGGAGTCTACACTGGCCTCCGCCTCCACCCCAGAGAGTGTAATGTGTTTCTTCTCTCTTGAGTTTAGGCAACTGTGCTGTGAATACTTTTCTGTGTGTCTGTTTCTCCTTCTGGGCTCTGAGCACAAGAACTGTGTCTTACTCCTGTCTGTCATTCCAGGAGCTAACGAGGGGGTTAGAATTCCGAGAGCTACTTGTGAAATGGGAGTATACAGGATGGGACAAAAGTAGGCTTACAGTTTTATTAACTTTTCAACACAGTAATTAATTAATAATAGTACAAAAATAAACTTTGTGGTTTTATTCTGAACCTGAGCAGTGATGCAGGGGTTGGACTTTGTTTGGGAACCGACCTCATTGTGAACCCAACCTGTCTGGTTGGGGTCTATTTCTCCTCACCTTTGACCTGTCCTGTGCTTCCAAAGAAAAAATAACTGTTCCAGCTGCCTCCAACTGGGCCATTATGCTTCCTTTTTGAAAGTGCAGAGGCCTCTCATTTGCTTAGGGATTTGTGTATTTCTTAGATTAATTTCTCATACTGGGCCTGCATTTGATTTTCTGCCCCTCCTGAGTCTATTCTGTGCTAATGGCATGATAGACAAAAGAAACACATCCCTCTCTCAACTCCCTAGGACCTCATGAAATGAGTTTCCAATTAGTCCTAACCAGTTTGGCTCAGTGGATAGAACATCGGCCTGTGGACGGAAAGGTCCCAGGTTCGATTCCAGTCAAGGGCATGTACCTTGGTTGTGGGCACATCCCCAGTAGGGGGTATGCAGGAGGCAGCTGATCGATGTTTCTCTCTCATCGATGTTTCTAACTCTCTATCCCTCTCCCTTCCTCTCTGTAAAAAATCAATAAAATATATTTTTTTAAAAATAAAGTTTCCAATTAGCATTCTTTCCCTGGCAGCCCAGCTTTGTGATTAAAGAGCTTCCTTGGCTTTGGAAAGTTTTAGGATTGAACGCCGAGTGCTGACAGAGACCCGGGGGCAAGACCTTATGAATAGAGGCCAGATTTGAAAGCAGGGAAAGCAGACGGATCCAGTGAAAGGGGCAGGGGAGACCACTGTTTCTGGAGAGGCAGAGGAGGACAGAAATAGCCTACCGAGACCATTCGCTCACCCACCAGCGGAGTCAGTGGCGAGTTCCATAGAGGCAGTGTGGCCTGAGAATCAGGAAATTCCAGGGGGCTCATCTTTGTTCCTGCTTTGTGAAATGCCACAGAATAAATCAAGGAATCTTGCTTTGTAACTCCTTCCTCTATAAACTCACTTTGTTGCCTAGATGTGCTCTGAAATATTGCTTCTAAGGCAGCCATGTAGGATACCATGGGTCAGTCTGGTCACATGGAGAGGGAGACTGTGACTGGCTAGATGTCAGGAAATAATAGGATTGTGTTCCCTTTCTACCTACCTAGTTTATATCATGCCACACTGTAGTTCACCCCTCTGCTCCAACTTACTGCTGCTCTGTATTGCACTGTGTTTTCTTATGTCCATGCCTTCACATGTATTGTTTTTCTTGGCCTAGAACAGTGATGGCGAACCTATGACACGTGTGTCAGAGGTGACACGTGAACTCATTTTTTTGGTTGATTTTTTTTTTTGTTAAATAGCATTTAAATATATAAAATAAATATCAAAAATATAAGTCTTTGTTTTATTATGGTTGCAAATATCAAAAAATTTCTATATGTGACATGGCACCAGAGGTAAGTTAGGGTTTTTCAAAATGCTGACACGCCGAGCTCTAAAGGTTCACCATCACTGTCCTAGAACATCCTTCCCCCTTGACTTAGGTAGGGTTAGGATTAGGTAGGGTTCTTTAAAAACAGAGAGAATGACAGGGATTCACATGATTTGTTAAGGGATTGGTCTCAGGAGATGGGAAGGAAGTAGGATAAGTTAGGGGAGGGAACTAAGCAAGAATGTGATCTCAACTGATCCTACAGAGAGCTCTGAGTATGAGTTGCACCATAGAGATTATCCAAATTTCAGGCAAGGCCCATAGACCTCCATGTTAGTCACTGGAGAGGACTATGCCTGTCAGTGGAGTGTGTGACCTTCCATGTGAGGACGCTGCCACTGGCCAGAAGCAGTTATCCTGAGAAGGGGACACGTGGGAACCATACCAGTCAGTATAGCCACTGAACAATATAGGAGCACTGTCCTGGTAAAGGAGAGCTTGGTGGAGCATCAAAAGCATCCCTTCCACTCCCCCCCACACTTTTTTTTTTTCACCTTTTCAAGTTCTATTTACTATGTCTTCAAGACCTGGTTCTGGTCACATATTCTTTGACCATTTCTTTTCTTTCTAGCAAGGTAGGTGTCCCTTGTCTGTGTCCAATAGCCTCCTAGACCTACTAACTTCCACCTCAGCTCACTGTATATTAATGGACCTCCTCTATTTGTTATCTTCTTGATGATATGAGAATACCCTTCCAATTACTACCTATCATCCCCATCTCAGTAGGTATAACATAATAATATTCCATAAAATTATGTTGAGTGGATGAATAAAATCTTGGATCTTCCGTTACTTTTCTGCATAATTAAGGTCATATACCTAACTTTTGTGAGCCTAAATTCTCAGCTGTATAAGTAGCAATAATACCTAGCCAATGGTTTTAGTGAAGGTCAAGCCACCCAGCACTGTCTTAGCCATGAGGCAGGGTATGAAAGCCAGGTCTTCCTTTATCTCACTTACCTTGTGCAAGAGTCTGTGTGACAGTCCCCATGAAAAGGTGGTGTACAGCCTATGGAAGTGTTCCTTCTGCCCAGTCCTGCAGTTGGCACCTTGGACAGCTCCAACAGAGCTTTTTCTACTGTGCTGAACTCTATCAGTAACTTATCCCTTGAGTCTTAATTTTGCCTCCTAGAGCCACTCAGCACAAGTCTGCTCTGCATTCCATGAGACAGTCCTTAAGGATTGATTATTGCAGGGAGTGTTACTGTCTCATCTGTTGTTCTCACCTCGTGCTGACAGTTGCAGTCAAACCTTTGAAGTTTGAGTCTTGCTTGTCTGCTTCCTTCCTCAGTTGTCGCCAGCTCCCTCTGTTACCCAGATGAGATGGAGAAAGTTGGAATCTCAATTTTTGTTAACTTCCCAGGAGAATGGTCTTCAGGAAGGTCTTCTGAGGACATACACGAAATCTTGGCTCTGTTTTTCTAATCCTGCCAACTCAAAAGAGGATATTTCTGCTTAGAGGGATCTCATATTCCCTTCTTCCTCAACAATGTCTTGATGATAAATGACATCATATTCATAATTAATTTTTGGCTCTTCTGGATAAAGTATGATTATATTAGGGTAATGAGGAAGCACCAGTGCACCAGGGGTTAGAATACCCGGGCCTACTGCTAGTGACCATTAATGAATTGTATGACCTTAGGCAAATTTCTCTCTTTGTTCTGGAGGTGGCTATGCAGCTCTCAGCAGGTGAAAGGAGTAAAGGCAGACAGATGTGAACAGAACAAACAAATCCAAAGAGCCTGAAGTAACAGGATTTGGTGATGTTTTTGATGGGGGTGGTGAGGAAGAGGAAGTTCAAAAATGACCCTTAGACACTGTAGGAACTCTAGCATGTTGAATAGAGAGGACGACCCTGCAAAGAAAATATAGAAAGAGCCAGGGAGGTGAGAGGAAAACCAGGGGATTGTGGAATCCTGAGAGCCCAGATGATTAGAGATGAGGGGAGCAGTCATCACCCCTGCTGACATTTCAAGCAAAGTGAGGACTGAAAATTGTCCTTGGACTTTAGCGACAGAGAGGTCACCTGATGCTCACGGAAGCTTTTTGAAGCTTGTAATGAGGGTGGAAGACAGAATGGAGTGAATTGAGGAGTGAGTGGGAGGGGAGCATATGGAGACTGCAAGGATAGAAAATTTCTGGAAAACTTTGGGTGTGAGGAGGAGGAGACAGGGCTGTAGCTTCAGGAAATGTGGAGGGGAAGGGAGATACATTTCAGATGGGGAAGACTTGAGTCTTTTTAAGTGTTTTTGGGAAAGATGTGATTGAGACTCTATAGCAGAGAGATGGACTAATTGATACGCTAAAACGACGGGGGAAGAGATCAAGAATTCAAAAGGAGAAACTGACCTTGGCGAAGAAGGACACTGCCTTGAATGCAACCTCAGGAATACATGTGTTGCTGTGGAAACCACACGAATTCACTGGGCCAGCTGCTATTGCTCCTTCTATCGCCCTCCCCACAGTATCTGCTAGGTACCTTTTATCTCGACCTCAGTTCTCAGCAGCCTGAACTCTGTGTGTGTGTCAGATGGAAGAAGGAGACTTCGTAGGCATCTCCTGAGTGATTGAGACTGAACTCCTATTGCCTCTGTTTACACAGTGTCAGAGCAGGAGAGTTACTCATGCCCAAGTTTCCTGACTTTCTTACCCGACTTCCTAAGTTCACCTCCTGCTAACCACAGTTGACTCTTTTTCTCCCTCCCCTCAGACTACTGGACAACTGCAGGGTGTATTACGGTCTCATTTGCCCTGGTCTGGTTCAGGCTCCTCTGTGTCTTGGTCCAGAAGGAGTCAGCACGCTCCAGTGTCCTTGTCCATTTTTCTTATAAATGAAGTTACTTTCCCCATTTGCCTAAAAGGAGCCCATCTGCCTCACCTGTGTTTGCTAAGTGGTTCGAGTGTCATTGAAGCTAATTTCAAGATGCATGACTAAGTTCTATAATGTCAACAAAATGCTGACCATATTTTAAAAAATGTGTCACTGAAAAAAAAGCCAAGAAGTAATGATAAGAAACACCAATCATCTAAGAGTTTTAGTATGCTCATATGTGTTTGTGCATAACTAGCATTCTAAAGGCCTTAAGACAGAAAGAACCACAGACTTTTTCAAAGCAGCCAGAAACTGTGAGCCAATAAACATTCTATTCCCGTGACACCCTCTACTCATCCAACCCAATGATGATGAAATACGCACTGACAGGAGCAATAAGGAAAATAATAACATTATCACTGGATCAATGTCTATTGCTGGCTTTATAAATAAAGGACTTGGCTTCCCATTGATGTTTAATTTTTGTAAATGCCTCTGGAAATCTAAGTAGCGGTAGGAAAACATTATCCTGAGATAAGGTTCAATTTCTCCTAACATAAGCTCTTAAACCTTGGACGTGTGCAGTTTTCAGTCTGGGACAAAATCAGGCGAACAAATATCTTTGGATCAGGCTGTGGTGGATTTATTTGAAATAGGCTGCTTTAGTGCTACCAGTCTTGGGGACTATAGAGGAGAAGTTGGTTTGAATAAAGGGGCGGAGAAATCCCGGAAGTCTGTTTTTTCCCCTCTGTGGTTTGTTTTGAGATACCCATCAGCAAAATGGGGGAGACTCTCCCCTATCCATGTCACATGACTGATGCTGCAGCAGATGCCAAATTTGTAAATAGTGGGGGGCAAGTGTGGAGGCTTGGAAGGGTCCACCTGTCACTGTAGGACACGATGATGGCCAAGCATTTGGTTACTCCTGGCTGTATCTCAACTGCTCTGGTGTTGACTCAAATCCCTGGGGCTGGATAATTGCACCTGGCTTGAATAACAAATGAACTCCTCCTAGCTCTGTACTGGGAAAATCATGATGAGAGTACTTTGAAGTCATGGAATCGTAGATATTAAAGCTGAAAGGAAGCTTCCTCCAGAGATCTGCTAATTTAGGATTCCTCAGTCTTCAAGCAGGTACTGCATAAATGGCCCCATTCCTCAGAAGAAATTCAGAAGATCCAGCTAATTAGAATAGAGGGCAGGTAAGTGATGTCTAAGTCTTCTGCGTAGAGCAGTGTTTCTCAGACTTGAGCTTGCACAGAATTACCAGAGGCTTATCAAACCCCAGATTGCAGCGCCCCCCACCCCCTTTCCCGGAGTTTCTGATTCTGTACATCGGGGGGTGGGGCCCAGGAATTTGCCTTCCTAACAGAGTCCTAGGTCATGCTGATGCTGTTTGTCTTGGTCAGGAGACCACACTTTGAGAATCACTGGCCTTCATGATTTCATGACCCAGAAGCTGGGCTCTTACACTAACAGGTGAGTCTTTCTACAAAAGGAGGCATAAAATCCACACATTCCCAGAGGAAGGCTATTCCTTTATGAGAGGCTCTTCAGAGTCTCTGCCTGAGTAGGAGCAAGCTGCCTTCCTCACCATGACCTCGGGTTCCAGCTACTCCAAAGGCACGTGGAGGACGTGGAAAGACACCAGGATTTCTCATGAAGCCCAGCCTCTGACCTCAAGTCTTTTACCTTGAGAGGAGAAGAGCTATTACCTCCCTGGGAATCTGGAACAGAAAGCAAATGTGTGAGGGCCTTTCTGATGTGGGACAAGCTGGATTTGCACTCGCTGACGTGAACACTCAGGGCCCAGCAGACCTGACAGTGATGAATGACGCTGGATTCCACTTACATTCCATCAAAGCCTGCAGGGTGGAGACCTCAGGCACTGAGCCCAGGCCCTCCGGCCCTTCCTGTCAAGGCATCTGCAGGACAGGAAGACATCCCAGCAGCTGACAGGCAGCAAGGAGGAGAGAGGGAGGGAAAGAGGCATCAAAGTGGGCGTGGCGGCTTCAGGATTTAGGCTGAGGCAGGGATGAGGGTAAGGGGATGGATCCTGGGAGAGGAGGGAGCGGTGGGAAACAATGGAAGGATTTTCTTCTGTTCTAAGAATCCTAGACCCTTATTGGACCTCCCTTTTTCCCTGATGGGAGAATCTCATGAAAACTCCACTTGCTTCAGAATGTATCCCACCCCACCTGAATCAAAGCAGTGCGAACAATTCCTGCAGACTGTGTGTTCTAAATAGATTTGCTTGCATTTGCCTTATATAAAAGTTAGAAAACAAAAACGCTGGACTTTTCAAGTCATTGTCCTGCTTCTGTCTGTTAATGTCTAGCCTGCAGGCCTTCTAGTAACAAACTATAGAAATGACCCCTGGAAGTATCATCTTTGCAGCCTTGCTGAGCATTGCTCCTCCTTTTGCCTTTGTTTTGATTGCTTCCATGTCTTCATTTTATACTTTCTCGCCGCTTCCCTCTTCTTTTTTTTTTTCTATGAGGAATTCAGATGTCTGCTCCTCTATCCACCTTTCCTTCCAGTCTTCGGCTCTTAAGAGCAGACTGAGTAGGTGGTTATGAAACACAAGGTTCAGTTTCTAGAGCTTCCCCAGGCAATTTGCATTTCAGGCAAAATGAGCCCACCTTCACTTCTGTTTTGCTTAATGTAAATGTTCCTGAAGTGCAACAGGGGTACAGAAAAATGCACATAGCATGCACTTTCAGCTTGATGGATTTTCAGAGACTGAACATACGGAGTGACCAGCACCCGGATCAAGAGACAGAACATGACCCAAAAGCCCCTAGTGCACCCTTGCAGTAATGTCCTGCCCTTAGGAATATCCACTCTCCTGACTTCTAAACCACAGGTTAATTTTGACTGTTTAATAACTCTATATAAATGGAATCATTCATATTTTATGTCTAGCTATTTTTCTCAATATTATTTTTGTGAAATTCGTTTATGTTGTTACATGCTCTTGTAATTTGTTCTTTTTCATTGTGCACTGTCTCCCCGCCACCCCACCCAACTGCCTCTATTTAAAGAACATATCATACTTTATTCATTTTACTATTTTTTAACATTTATTTTTATTTATTTATTTATTGTTAATCCTCACCCAAAGACATTTTTCCATTGATTTTTAGAGAGAATGGAAGGGAAGGGGAGAAACAGAGAGAGAGAAACATCTATTGGTTGCCTCCCGCACATGCCCTCACCAGGACCAGGGATCGACCTTACAACCTAGGTACGTGCCTTTGACTGGAATTGAATGCAGGACCCTTTAGTCTAGAAGCCAACACTTTATCCACTGAGCCAGACCAGCTAAAGCAATTTTACTATTTTTAAAATATGTTTTTATTGATTTCAGAGAGAAGAAAGGAAAGGGAGAGAGAGAATCATTGATCAGCTACCTTTTGCACACCCCCTACTTGGGATCGAGCCCACAACCTGGGCTTGTGCCCTGACCAAGAATTGAACCATGACCTCCTGGTTCATGGGTTGACACTCAATCACTGAACCACACTGGCCGGCCTTCATTTTACTATTATAGACATTTTGGTTTGTCCAATTTGAGACTATTAGGAAATTTTTTGCTGTTAACATTTTTTACAGGTTTTTCAATGAACATACATCCTCTTTCTGTTGGATTTATACATAAGAGTGGAATTGCTCTTCCTTAGCTTGGCATTTAGTCAGACTTAGTGGACACCACTAAACTGTTTTCTAAAGTTGCTCTACCAATTTATACTCCCACCAGGAATGTTCACGAGTTCTAATTGCTCCACAGCTCCGCCAACATTTGATATTTTTAATTTTAGTCATTCTGGTGGGTGAGTGTTGATCGAGGATTGTGGATTTAGTGTGGATTTCTTCAGTAACCAATTAACTTGGGCATCTTTTATATCAGTGGTTCTCAACCTGTGGGTCGCGACCCCTTTGGGGGTCAAACGACCTTTTCACAGGGGTCGCTTAAGACCATTGGAAACTACATATATAATTACATATTGTTTTGTGATTAATCACTATGCTTTAATTATGTTCAATTTGTAACAATGAAATTGGTGGTCACCACAACATGAGGAACTGTATTAAAGGGTCGCGGCATTAGGAAGGCTGAGAACCACTGTTTTATATGTTTACTGGTCAATTTAAATACCCTTTTTAGTGAAGTACCTGTTCAGTATTCTGTCCATTAAAAAATTAGATGTTCTGTTTGCTCTTACTGCTTTGTAGGAGTTCTAGAGGATATAAATTCTTCGATGGATACTTTTGAGCGATTCAGTTGTCTCCTCCCAGCCAGTGGCTTGCTGCTCTTCCTTAAACTTCCTACTTTACAACGGGCAAACTCATACTTTAAATTCACTCAAACGTCACTTCTTGGATGACTTTTTCCTCATTCCCTTTCTCCCAGAGTTATTGCTCCCCCTGGTCCTTCCTCAGCATCTGCCCAGCACGGTCTCCTAGCAACTGTCCCGTTAGTTACAATGACGCCTTTTCTCACCTCGCCCCTTCCAGGCCATGAGCACCTTGGGCATGATGATGTATTCCTAAACAGAAATAGTGGCTGCCATTTTTGTGGCGGTTCTGGGTGTTTTGTGTGTTTGTTTCTTTGTAATTGTCTGTGTCTCGGTTTTCTATTATGTGTGTGTATTACTTTCCTAATAATAACAAAAATATAGCTTACCTTGAGAAAAGAAATGTACATAATAATGTACCTTGCTCCCTGTCTCATCACCAGCACTGTGTTGGATATCTATCTTTTGCAGAGGAACTTTCCATTCAACGTGTTAAATAATATGCTCCTTGTTTTGTTTTTCCAGCCCAGCCCAGCCCAGGTTTTTTCGTGGCCTCTGTGACAGGTGTGGGGTTGCAATACTATTGCCCAGGAGCTAAGCAGAGAGCTACTCTAACTTCTAAATTGTCTTTATACTTCTCCTACATCAGCCGTGGGCAAACTATGGCCCGTTTGAAATGAATAAAACAAAACAAAACAAAAAAAGACCGTACCCTTTTATGTAATGATGTTTACTTTGAATTTATATTAGTTCACACAAACACTCCATCCATGCTCTTGTTCCAGCCCTCCGGTCCAGTTTAAGAACCCATTGTGGACCTCGAGTCAAAAAGTTTGCCCACCCCTGTCCTACATCCAAACCATGCTTTTCTGTTCTATTGGTTTTGCGTCTTTTGTGTCCTTGGAAAATGTTAGTAGCTTCTACATGGGGTATGGGACCCAGTCACTGTTGCTGGTCTTCTCATCTCTCTGTATGAGAATATGGGAGAAAAGAGGCGAAGCAGAGCCACGAGGGCCAAGTCAGCTGCGCCCCTGTCTGAACTCTCTGCCCTGGTTTAGGTATTGGCACATTAGGTTGCATTTATTGGCCTTTTAGTAGGAGATAGTGGGTAACCACTTTCCATCATCTTAGCATTTTATAGACATTGCATGTAATACTCTCTGTGTCTTAAATATAACCGTCTCATTTAAAAGGTAAGAATGCTGAGGTCAAGAGAAGTAAAGAATCACAGGGTATAAGTGGTGGTACCCGGGGTGATGTGAATCCCGGGCTGGGTGAGGCTGGAGCAGGAGAAATGAGTCCAGGTAAATCCCAGCCATTTGACTTCAGCCAGAGGTGTCTCTGGGCAGACAGGCGTTTCCTCCCAGGCAGGTTCTGAGTGACCTGCCCAGACTTCTGAGCAGTGGCCCAGCTGCCCTTGATGGGTTTTCTGATAGTCACATCATCTCGGGGTCAGTTTAGCAAAATCCCGAGACTTTCCCCCTGTGGAAACCAAGATCAAGGTTTGGAGCCAACGAGATAATCATGTCCTGTGCCCACCTTCTGAAGGTCAGAGATGGGGACCTGGTTCCCCTTAATGTCTGCCGAGTGACAAGGAAACATCTAAGATTCCCTGCCTTCCTGCTCCACTGAATACACAGAACTCAATTGAAAGGCCATAACACATTTAAGTGTCTGAAATTAAATCTGGAGTCGAAGCAGTCGCCTCTTATTACTTTTAATCAGTGCAGTGCATGAATGCTCCTTTGGAGAAATCATTATTTTACCTCTGAACGTGGAGAGAAGAACTGCTTCTCTACTTCTGGTTCCTGCAAAATGACAGGGACTGTTCCCCCTGCCTGTGCATCAGATGTGGGGCTGTCGTCAACACCTGCCACGGCCAGGGTCTGGATCTGATTTAATTCTTAGGACTGCTCCTTTCGGGTTCCACTTTGCATGGCTCTCAGCTGTACTTTTCTTATTAAAGGGACAAGGAGCTGAGGGATTAGTAACTATAGTTACCGTTTATCAAGCACATTCTTTATCAGTTAAGGTTTTTAGTAGCAAACAATGAAAAACTGGTTTGAGCGGAAGGGTAATTTGTGAAAGGACCTTAGGATGTGCACAGCAAGGCTGAAGGACAGAGTTGGGAAGCTGTGCAGCCAGGAGCAATGTCCAGAATCTCACTGCAGAATTGGAGGTAACGGGGACAGCCCAGCTGCTACCTGGGCACAGTGCCACAGCTGAGCTGCTAATGCTGAACACCGGAAGCCATGTCAAATTTTCCCTGCAACAACAAGGAAAGGTAAATATGATTATCTTCGTTTTACAGAGGAGATGTGCAATTTAGAGATGTTAGGTAGCTTGTTCCCAAAGTGAGATAAAAACCCTCAACTGTAAGTTCAGTGAGGGTGGGGACTATACTGGTTTTGTTCACCATCATAAGCTCAGAACCTAGTACCTGGCCCATAGTAGGTACTATATATATTTATGCGATAGATACATGGGGAAGTGGTGGAGATGGGTATGGTTATTGTGTTTGTCCTATTTGAACACTGCCAATTCTCTTTTGGGTCCATATCCCATGTTTCTAGCCAAAGTGTTGGGCAGATTACTCAGGATGAGGCCGACATAATTTATATCCTCCTGGTTATGGTGATCTATCCCAAAGTTGGAAGGGGCGAGTTTGGCCAGATGTCCCAGTATATGGAGTAAGACTGACTGCCATATGAAAGAATAAAGCCAACATTCAGAGAGAAGTGAAGACAGTATTTATAATTCAATTTTCCTGTAATTCAAAGAGTCCAATTGACTATTTGATAAGCAAGTACTATTGCTCCAGTCAATAAAGGCAGGTTGAAAGTGGTGACTTGGCTCAGAAAGGGGGTTTCATTTTGGTTGTCAACTCCAATGTCCTAGTAGGTGTATGTGCTTCAAGAAATAGTACAGAACTGGCTCAAAATTCATGTCTTCTTAATCCTTCTTCCTCTCTCCTTGGCGAGCACCCATGCGTCTTACCTCACCTATAGTTGAATGGAGTCTTTTTCTCCTCCAAACCTTTACTCAGTGAATATCTGTGAGATGTGTTTTTTAGGACAACTGTTGGCCCAAGGATGTGATGAGGAAAGTAAAAGCCAAGGTGGACAAAGCAGGTTCTGGTGGCCACAGCAGGTTTTAGACTGGGCATCTGTGAGAGCCCTTCCCTTGGCAGCAGTGTTGGGTTCTTACGGTGGCCGAGGATAGAGAGCACTCCTTCAGGCTACCATTGTGTTATCAGGGAGGGACCCAGGTCTCTTGCGGAACACAGCCATAGTGCGGGCTCTGTGCATATTAGAATGTGATTTGGGCATTAGATATTTGCCCTGCCCAAGGTAGCTCTGGCCTCGGGCCATCTTGGCACATCCTTGTTTGTGATACTGGGGTTTCTTCGTTGTCAGGACTTGGTATACTCCCTTTGTTTCTGCTCTAGTTCCAGCACTGACAGCATGGCTTCTCCTTCATTACTGTCATGGGTCTCTGACTGGCCCATGGATTAGCTTCTTAGGGGCTGGTACCATCCATAATTCAATCATTCTTTGCAAGGAGACCCATGCTACATGGTATGAGCCTGGTGATTTATTTGCAAGTACCCCCGAGGGCTGTTTCTCTTGCAGGGTGGAACTGGGAGGAAAAGAGAGGCATTCCAAAGCTTTACTTTTGCCTAATAAATGATTTGTTTATAATTTTACTCCAAGAAAGCAGCTTGGAATAATTTATAGAGGGTATTGAGATTCTTGAGTGCAACAGGTAATTGTCATGCACCAAACTACATTCTTTCAAATTCCTGCATGCTTTTAGTATTCACGTCAAGCTCATACCTGTGTGTCTCTTTGCTTTGTTGGTTTGGAAATTTCTCTGAAGCCAAGGAAAGTGCTACCACCAGAGTGGTAAAGAAATTAACAACCCCCTTCCCCAGAGGAACCCTTAAGAAGCCAGGGAAGAGAATCAGCAGAGGAGCCCCTTGGCTTCCTTTTCTTGGACCTGTGTTCTATCTGGTTCTTTAAAACATCCTCAACAGCCCTGGCTGGTTTGGCTCAGTGGATTGAGCGTTGGCCTGCGAACTGAAGTGTCCCGGGTTCCAGTCAAGGGCACATGCCTGGGTTGCAGGCTTGATCCCCTAAAGGGGGCATGCAGGAGGCAGTTGATCAATGATTCTGTCTGATCATGGAAATTTCTCTCTCTCTCTCCCTTTCCCTTCCTCTCTGAAATCAATAAAAATATTTAAACACACACACACACATCAAAACAAAAACAACAACAACATCCCCAACAGCACTGACCCCCACTGCCCGTAGAGGTAACCAGCACTCAGTGTACTCTGCATTGGTGTTTCTCCCCTATCTGTTTCACTCCCTTCATTTGCCTCTTGGGACTGCCTCTTAAATAAATTGTCTGCACCCAAGCTCTTGTCTCAAGCTTTTGTGTTCTGACACCAATTCTCTGAAACCAGTTGGGTGTCCTAAATTTCAATTCAGTGAAGACACTAAGTACCTGGTATTAGCATACACCCCAGAGGTTAATGGCAAAGCCCTTCACAATGCTGCCCCATTTCAGATGCCACCTGCCCTTTTGTCTTACCTGCTACATAAATTCAGAGACTTTCATGACTCTCTCAAGTTTGATAATTTGCTAGAGCCACTTACAGAACTCTCTGAAAGTGCTATATTTATTATGGTTACATTTTTATTATAAAGGATACAACTCAGGGACAGCCAAATGGAAGAGGTGGATAGGGCAAGTGTTAGAGGGGGAGGGGGGCTGGACTCCATTCCTATTCCATATTTTCATGCCCTCTGCTTGTGGAATCTGGGCATGTCACCCACCCTGCATATCAATGTGTTCACCACCCAAGAAGCCTCACTGAGGGTTGATATCCAGAGATTTTATTAGGGTTTTATCTTATTTTATGGACATTGATCCACTCATTGCCACATGACTGAACGTAATCTCCAGCCATCTTCCCCTCCCCAGAGGCTGAACTGGCCCAAAGTTGCCAGGTCACTGGTTCGTCTTCCTGGTGACCAGCTCCCATGCTGAAGCTGTGTAGGACCTCAGCCAGGAATCACCTTGTTACCATAACAAGGACACTTCTATCAATCAAAGTTCCAAGGGTTTTTAAAACTGCCAGGAACTGGGGACAAAGACCAGATATATTTGTTATATCATAGCTATACTCTGGGGGGAATGCAAACTGAAACAGCTCAGCCGGCATGGCTCAGTGATTAAGCATCAACCTATGAACCAGGAGGTCTCAGTTTGATTCCTGGTCATAGCACATGCCCAGGTTGTGGCCTTGATCCCCAGTGTGAGGCGTGCAGAAGGCAGCCAATCAATGATTCTTCCTTATCATAGATGTTTCTGTCTCTCTCCCTCTCCCTTCCTCTCTGAAATCAATTTTTAAAAAAATGAACTAAAACTAAAAGTTTTTATGCTCGTACCCAACATATATAAAAAAGCTCTTTGTTGACAGGTTCCAAGATTCTCCCCTGGGGTGAGGGAGAGGAATTCATAGAAGTTTGATGGGACGACATCATGGAAGGCCTCACCTTCCAGGCAGGTGATGAAAACAAGTGACAATCTCTTCAGTTTCCCGAGAACAGGATAATTGAGTAAACAGATTGACCTTGAATTCCCACCAGAATCATCTGCAGAGCAGGGGAGCCTGCATGCATCTTCCTGGAGTGCCTTGTGGGCCTGTTGTTCTGAGCAGCAGTCATGTCTGAGGCTTGGGGCCCTGCAGCCTCTCAGAACCCTGTCTGTGTTAATCCCCATTTGTAGGGAGACTCCATTTCTATTTCCTAAGACTTACAGACCTTGTGTTTTAGAACCTCTGGCTCCATGCATCTATATACCCCATGGCGTAACCGAGCCTTGTTTATCTCTATACTTGAGGGATAGAGCTGCTGACACAATTGTCCTCCTCCATCCACCACTGGACCCAACTCCCTACCCAACCCTCTCATCTCCAAAGCTTCCATTTCTCAGACGCAAGTATGCGCCCACCTTTGGCTGAAGACTTTCCTGAGCACGTCTTCCACCTTCCCAGAATGCCCAGTCCCTGGGCCTTTGCTGTCCTGCTTGGGATGCTGTCCTCTCCGCATCACAAGGAAAGCAGCCCGCTGCTGCTCTGTCCCATCGCTGCTTGCCTTAGTAACTTTGTTTTCCATAATGAGCCTTAATTGTAAGTTTTATTGACAGACTTGTGTTTTGCCACAGGAAACCATCCTGAATCAATTAAAATCAATTAATCACACTGTGATTAACTTTAATTGTGGGATCTTTCCTCCACTTGCAAATAACCATTCACATGTTTCAATTAATATTTTTACCCCCCTTTGTTGACAAATGATCTATTTGTACTTAAAATTAATTAAATGTTAGCATGGTCCCAATTAACATTGCATTAACAGTAAAAATGCCTTGACTGTCAATACTGAGCAAAATTGGTGACTACCTACCGCTTACGTTGTGCAGCATATGTTATTTAAACACAGAGTAGATGATCTGGTGAAAATGTGAGGCCACATTTAAAGCCATTGAAAATCTTAGGTTTTTTTTTTCACTCTGACTTGAGATAAACAGGAAAAATCAAACATTGTCCACTTAGAAATAGTTGCTTATCTTTTTGTCTCTGTCTTGCTAAACCAAGACTTAATGTCTCTAGATTCCTGTCTCTTTTTATTTTATTTGACATTTTAGTTTCTTTCATCCCGAGTACTCTCTTATCCCTGTCTATCTTGACTGTTTCTCTACTCAAATGCTATTGTACTATAAATTCAAAACTGTACCTTTAATATGTTATGCATCCTTTGTTTTTAAGACCCATCTAAGTAGGCTATGTAGGTCTGTTTCATATGCAAATGTTATTTATCCATGCCCACATGAATAAGCATTCGCATTGTTTCCCACCCTTTGTTTTTGTAACCAGTGCTGGGATGAACATTAGTGTGCATCTGAATTTGAGTACCCGTCTGAGGTACATTCCTAGGAAAGCAATCATTGGGTTGTAGGGAAAGTGCAAACTGAATTCCAGAATTGTTCATATTTTACAGAGGAGGAAACAGAGATCTGCAGAGGTTAAACAATTTTCTGGGGTCAAGTTTGTGGTTAGGCTTGATCTCAGATCTCAATCTTGGTGAAATAGTTATTTCACAGTATGCTGCCATCTCAATTTCCCTGAGTTCCCTGGAATTTTCTAAGTACAGTTTCTCTAATATGCTAGTTTAATTGTGTTATAGCTTGGAATTGGCCTTGTTTTGGCCACCATAAGTAAATAGTAAGACGCTAAGAAAATTCCAGGACAAGTGGAATGGGGAGACTAAGACAGTTAAACAGCAGTTTGCAGCCACCTAGTAAATCCTATCCTCCCTAAACCAAGGACACTTGAGAGTAAATTGTTTGTACTTCTCCTCCCTAGCCAGAGGGTAGATGGCTTAAATCACCCTACTCAGGCAGACAAAGAACAGAAGTGCAGTTAGTGCCATTTGCCAACCACACCCAAGGACAGACAAATTAAGAGAATAAATCTCATTTTCGTACATCAGCATAAAGCTGATGAATATTCTGTTGATTGACCCCTAAGACCTCCCCCACCACCCACATGTATCCCCTAACCTCTGAGGGACCCCATGAGACTTGCAATCAGGGGAGCAATGGGCAGTGGCAGCTTGTCAGGGCTAACCCCCTGAACCTGTCTCCCAGGCCCCTTTCCCCTGCTTTTCTCTGACTTCCCAGTGAACCAAAGCAGCCCAGCCTAGGCTCTCCTGTTGCTTCTTCTATGCCCTTCCTTGTTTCACTGCCCTACGTATGTTTTTGCTGCAGACAATAAATTCTTGCTTGCTTTTCTAAAAAAAAAAAAAAAAAGTCAACATTCAATATGTATGTTGCAGTGGATGCAGAGATAAGCAGCTCTTATCAGGAGAGGCACTGGGAATTTAAACCCAACCTGTTCTCTTCAAAGAGATCTATCTTGTGGGTGGGCAAAGGCCTGTAAACCCAGTCACATATTTCAGAATAGGTGATAGAGATATAACAATTATCAGCTGGACATATCAAAGTTCCTCTCACAGAAGGGGGCACAACACTGTTTCAGTGATCAGAACACATTAACTCCCACTTTTATCTTTACAAATAAACTCGCCCTGAAGGGTACAGACATGTACGTCTTTGAGAGATCTAAAATAATATAAATCCTCTAAGCTCTTAAATCGTCTTTGGAACTTTTATTTCTTTTGGGTATTTGAAGAAGGTTTGGCTGCTAAACTGCCATCCCCGAATACATTCTTGGCCCTTTCTACTTCCCCTGCTTCAGCTTACTGTCATTCCTGAAAGGTTAATTGAGCAACTACTGAGTCCAAGCCTGGGATTACAAGAGCAATACACACTCCTGGTCCTTCTAACATAAAATGGAGGGAAATCAGTGACAAACCTGAATGCTGAGCCAAGTGCTGTGGGCGACCAGGGGAGAGAGCCACAGATTCTGAGAACCAGTGATGGGCAGGGAGGTGATGTTTGAGCTGGACTTGAACAGATGTGTAGGAAGGAGGTGGTCAGGCAGAGAAAGGAAGGAAGGTGCCATAGGTATAGGAGACAGCAGAGCCCTTCTTCCTCCTCCTGCACTTACACCCCCACCCCTCCTCCGTTACCCTCTACAGGAGCCATGTTCAGAAATAATCCAGCATTCCTGAGGGAAGAGGAACAAATGTTCTACATTGTGCCATGCTAAGCATACCCCTCCAGTACTTGTGCCTGTGAAATGCATTTCACGCTTCATCTGTTGCCTAAATGAGATGTGAAAGCAGTTTACACCTCGTTTACATTTGTGCTGTTTTACCCAACAGCACAGAAACAGCTCCATCCAAAGTAAGGAAATGAGGTCAGTGACCCCTTCCTCTCCCTGGATTGAATCCACCCTGCTCTTCAGATCCTCCCCAGCCTCTGAGGCTCCCAGGCAACCAGGAATCTAAGTGTTGGGAGAGAAGATGCTTGGGACGGAACTGATCCTTCCCCACGGGGAAAATGGCCTTTCTTTCAAGCCAGTAGTACATTGCTGTGTACAGTTTACTTAAGTGAAATGCAGAAACCATAAGTGGACAGTTGGAAGAATTTTAACTTTTGCGTATACCTGTGCAACCCAAACCCAGATTAACTTATGGAACGTTTTTCTTACCCCTGAAAATGTTCTCATGTCGCTTTCCAGTCAATAGCTAATGGACGTATCAATAGCCCCCTCTTCAAATATGACCACTCTTCTGACACCTAGCACCACCATAGGGCGCTGTGCCTATTCTAGAACTTCATATACATGAAAGCATATAGCGTGTACTCCCTTGGCTCCTTTCGCTCACATAATGTCAGTGAGATTCATGTGTGCTGTGTATATCGGTAGCTCACTCCTTTGAATTTCTGAGTAGCATTTCATTGTGTGAATAAACCATAGACATTCTCCTGTTGATGGACATTTGGGTTGTGTTCTGTTTTTGTCTATTATGAATAAGGCTATGAATATTCATACACGTTTTTATGGACATACACATTCATTTCTCTTGGGTACACAGCTAGGAGCAGAATTTCTGGGTTGTAGTGCATATTTCAACTTTATTAGAAACTCCTCAATAAGTCTCCAAAGCGATTTACCATTTTACATTCCTACTAACAGTGCATAAAAATCCTAGTTGCTTTTGGTGATTCAAAGTAATGAAATTATGTTGGAAATCACTGTAAAGTAGCACAATTTCATTTAAGGAACATGAGATAAAAGACGAATATTGAATAGTTTGGAAGAGAATGAGAACATGAAAAGATCATTATTGCCCCAAAACTACCTCTTGAATGTCCTGATTTTGCCTGAAACTCACTATATTTAAAAATGCACAATACATTTTATTTTCTCCAAATTATATGCTTGGAAGTTGTAAGAATGGTGTACTAGGAGTCATGTGCCAATAAGGTACAAGGAAGCCATTTGCCCACTTTCACCAAATGTAGACTGATAATATTTCCAATTTTTGCCAAATTGATAAACAAATATTTATATCTTAATTCTGCCTTTAAATTTTTTGTGCTTTGATAATTAGTTGAGTAACATTTTATTGGTTTTTTAATATTTTTATTTTTTCTTAGTGAATTGACTTTTAATGTCTTTTGCCTATATTTTCTGGTGTTCATCTTTTTACTGTTAATGTTTATGTTGCTTTATATGGACTATTGCTTGTCACATATGTTGCAAATATTTTTCTCATTTTGTTTATCTTTTATGAAAAGTAACTTTTATTATTGTAAAAAATGCTACTTGCTCATCATAAAACGTTCAACCAATAGAGAAAAGATCACAGAAAGATAAACATTTTTACAAATTCCACTCCCCAGAGACCAAACAAGACACACAAAAAATCCAGAAATAATAAAGTTCTGATGAAACTCAATTTCAGACATTTCTCTATGCATATACAGAGAAAACTAACTAGATAGTTAGGTCAAAGTTTAGATTAGAAGAATTGCCTAAAAATACAATACTTACGGTGTTTCTTCATTACAAAATATGTTAATCCTAAAAGATTATTTATTATAAAAAAGTTTATGAGTTTGGAATAATTTTTGAACTGCATAATTTAACTTTAAATGGTATCTTTGGAAATCTTTGCTATAAAAGATGAACGATTAGCAAACATAGTTTTTTCTCTATTTTCTCAACACTTCTAATTTCACTATTTTGACTTTGTCAAGTCTTATAACATTTACAAGTCTTTAAGTATAATATCCACAGTTGTCAAGTTTTCTTCTATTTTAAAACAAATCATCAGCATTTCTTTTACCTTGCCATTTTATTCACATTTTTCTTTATTTTGGTTTATTTTTATGTTCACTTTAATATTCTAATAATTTTCTTCATAAAGGACTCACAGGTGTTATATTTCCTGCATTCTTGCATCTATTAGAATATTTCTCAGTTGCAATTTTACTTGAAGAATCACTTGGCTGGTGTACAGTTGTTGAGCCATGCCTTACTTAACTCATAACTTTATGAATCTTGCACCATTGTTCTCCCCTTAATAGTCCTTTAAATATCTGTTCTTTCTCATACCATTTGAGTGATTACCCGAACTTTGTCAGCCAGGGACCTGGCTATGTTTTCAGTTATATATATTCAATAGCTTTCTGCTTCTAATATGACTTTAATCTTTATAATGTTTTCATTTTCTTTTCTGCTTCTATCTGTGCTTTGTCAGCTCACTTTAATGCTCCTCCTATTATCTTACTATCTCTTTTGAAGCTTTCGGAACCTTTACTTCATTTTTAAGGGCCTTTTTAAAAAGAAAGTCTTAAGTAATTCTTTGAGACTCTGAGGAGTCATTTGCATGAGCTCTTCTTTTCTTTCTTTATGTATGACTTTTATCTTGTTTACTTTTCTTTCCTCTTTTTGTCTTATATGTGAATCTGGTCCCTTTTCATTTATGGTTCATCTTCTCATCTTTACGTGGAGTCAACTAGTTCTTGTATGGGGAGTGAGGACTGAGCCACAGATGTCTGTGGCTTAGGTTAAGAATTTGTGACTTTAAACATGCTGAAATTTAGTCTGTGAAATGCCTTACCCTGGCCTTAATTCTCCCCTTAGTTCTTGAAGGTCCATGTGGTCCAGAGTAATTCCATGTTTATCTCACTAGCTTTCTGGGCCATCCTCTGGCACCCCACCTGCTCTCTTTTTGCATTATCCCTGGAAGTCTCATTTGCTTGGGAGTCTCAGAAAGCACTTTGTCCAGACTCTGAGAAAGCGAGTCAATGTGCTGTTTCTGCACGTCTGGAATTACAGTTTAGCTGGGGTCTAGGCAGGAACACAGTGCAAATCTAAGGGTGGAGGTTTATTTCCTGGGCTGGTGACCAGTTGCAAGTAGTGGGTGTTCCGTCAGAGAGGCCTTAGCTAGTGTTGCAGAATTGGGTTTATAATGGAGTTGCTCATGTCACAGGAGCTGCTGCTGAGGGTCAAGGACCCTTGGTAAGCTGCTTCTGTTTAGGCTCAAACCGGCTCAGGGAGCTGACTTTTTCTTGCACCAATCCACGTTTTATTCCTCAATAATAGCCACTGCCCACTGCACATTTGGATTTTCCTCTTCCAAAGCCTGTTTTTATTTATTTTTTAAAGTCCAAAACTTTGTGTTTTTAATGTTTTATTGTTTATGCGTTTGGGCATAAGATATCTCAGAGTTAACACAATAAGGGAGTAATGAAGTCTATGGATCTGTGAGGTCCTAGTTCCAGGCACATAACCTCTGACCTTTTTGAGATAGATTAATGTAAAGCCTTTGGCCTTATTGTAGGATAATGTATTGGGTCAGAAGCTGAGTTCTAGGCTCAAACTCTGGTTCTACCCTTTTCCAAATGTATGATTTAGTCTCCTCACTTAGCCTTGCTATTCTTGTTTCATTTTTGTTAAATGGATAGTATGCCAACAGTATCGGCCTTCTGGGGTTATTTTAAGGATTAAATGAGCTACTACTGCAAAGGGGGGTAGGTTGTGCCTGGTACATAGTATGTGTTCAATGTGTACTTGCTATTATTAGGTCCCCTGATGTTGTTCCTAAGCACAGAAACCAGTAGCCTCATCCTCACAGCTCCCTCTCTTCTTAGAAAGGTCATCATGAAGAAGGGTCTTCATGGAGGAAAGGTCCTGGTAGAGGAATAACCTCCATAAGGGGAACTCTTTCTATAGGAGCTTAGAACCATTCTCCTATAGGAATTCTAAAACCAGGAGGACTCTTCTTTTATAAAGACCCTTCCCCATGAGGACTCTTTACTATGAGGACATTTCTCCATGAAGAACTTTTCCCTTTAAGGGTCCTTCCTTCAAAAGGATCTTTCACCTGTGAGGACCTTCCTTCCACGAGAACCCTGCCCCTCGAAAGACCCTTTTCCCATGAAGACCCTTTCCATCTGAGTACTAATCTTTCCAAGAAGACATTTTCCCTATTAAATATTAACCCCAGGAAGACCCTTCTGCACGAAGTCCTTGATTTAAAAGAACTATTTCTCCATCAGAACTTTTGCTTCTCAAGGGCTCTTACACCCAGAAGTAGCCTCAGGAGACCCGCTTGGAAATTTATCACCAAATTTTGGGGGAATTTCTCTTCTTGAAACCCTTCAGCCAGGTGATAAGGTCCCTATTGTTGGCCAAATATGGCCCCTCTTGGCTTTGTGCACAATTAGCCAAGGGCCTTCTCCTTACCTTGGGTATGCACCTGGCTTTCGGGGGTGAACCAGTGGTGGCAGGGAGCATGGACCAGATCCTTGTTGTATTGGTGACCCTGACTATTTTCCTCCAGCTGAGTATGCAGTGACAGGACAATGGGGTATGCAGGTCACATGTCCATTAGCTCAGGAAGCCCTGACAGCAGACTTGCTTGTGGGATGTCACAGCAGCAGGGGCAGAGCAGGGTAAGCCTTCATCTCCAGGAAGGCGCATGACATAGGGGCGAAGGTCTATGGTCCTATTCTCAAGGAACTAATTATCTAGAGAAATTGAAGGAGTAAATTATGGAATATAAACAAAGTGGAATGAACAGGTACTGAATTCAACTGTTGTTTTATTCATTCACACTCAGTTAACCTATTGCTTTAAATAGTGATATTCTGAAAGGGAAAGCATAGTTTCCAGAGAGAGGTATCAGCATGTATCAATACCTGGGACATAAATGGAGGCCAACATACATATTTTTCTTTTCTGGGAAGGTGTAGCAGCGCCCAGTGTCAACAGTACAGAATTGCTAAAAACAAATGGTGGGAGATTAAGTCAGAGAAGCATGTTCAGTTCAGACCCTAGGAGGCTGTGCTTAGAATTTTTGATGCAATTCTATAAGCAATGAGAATCCAGAACAGGTATTTCAGAAAGAGAGTGATCCAATCACTTGGGAGAAAGAGAAATCTACTGGTAGTATGTAGAACTGAAAAAGTGAGAGGCTGAAAGAAAGGAAATGCCTTAAGCAGCCATTGTAGGAATCCAGGACCCAAATGCTGAAGGCCTGAAGTGAAACAGCATCTGTGGGGGTAGGAAAAGAAGAGGCAGATATGTCGTAGCCCTCTTCAGTGGATAGAGGAATGCATGTGAGAGGAAAGTCAAAGATGACTCAGAGTGTCTAGCACAGATGATTTGGAACTTAAGTAACAGTCTTACAAAATGAAGTCTCACATGTTTACCAGGACCATCATGGCCAGCTCCCTTTGATCATAGGTAATATGGAGAACTGTTCTTAGGGTGGAGGCAAGAACACACCTGACCTACTCCTGCCCCTTCCACTAACTGGTTACCCAGCTGGGAATAAAACGGTTAACCTCTTTCGGCTTTGATCTTGTCACTATTAATATGTATGGCTGGCTGATCTTTTCAAGTGGGGATAGTCTGTTTTGAAGGTCTACATTTCTGCTTCCCACTGAAAATGCAAATTGGCGCTTTGTTGTTTTTTTTCTGACTGCTTAATGTTCAAAATAGAAGAAAGACACCTGGATGAAGCATATTCACAGACTTTACAATTCCCGCAAGGGGATCTCAGAGCCCTTAAGCTTCTCTTAAGCTCCTTTGAGGTCTTTCAGCCCAAGGACTGTCACCACGTGTCCTACATCTCCTCTACACTTTCGGCAGGTGTGTGTAGGTGGAGCTCAAACGTAAAAATAACTCAAGTAAACACACACATATTTTTTGAAACTTGCTGTGCAGCTAAATTATCAGCATTTTTGTCAGTGGTTAAACAGAACTAGAAACAAAGACAGTGGCCACTGATTACCACACTGGGCCTCCAACTTCACCCCTAAACCAACCTCCCCAACACACAAAGCAGGATGTGATAAGAATTTTCTATATATGTAAAGCACCCAGAGGATAAAGATCATGCTATAAACCTTATTGACAATGTTTACAAAGTTGAATCACATGCCAAGAAAGGGGGTGTAACCTGAATGAACTCCTTACATCAAATATATATTTCAACAAATTGTTTATGTAGCTTCAATACCTTAAACAGAAGAGCAGCTTGGGCCCAGCAAGCGTGGCTCAGTGGTTGAACATCGACCTATGAACCAGGAGGTCACGGTTTGATTCCTAGTCAGGACACGTGCCGTGTTGTGGGCTCGATCCCCAGTGTGGGGCGTGCAGGGGGAAGCCAATCAATGATGCTCTCTAATCATTGATGTTTCTATCTCTCTTCCTCTCCCTTCCTCTCTGATATTAAAAAAAAAGAAAGAAAGAAAAAAAAGAGAGCAGCTTGGCTTCAGAGCCACGGCAAGACTCAGAGAAGAGTACTCAGTACTATTACCTTGGGAAAGTCAACTCCGTTTTTTTGGTGTTCCCTACCAGCTGGTTCCAGAGTGATTTAACTGTTGATGTTCTTGAGGTGACAGGCAGAGCTCTAGAAGGAAGGGATGTGTTCCAAAGGTCTCATATAAGAGTTCATTTTGTTATCTCATATATTTGAAGAATTTTCCATTGGCTTGCTTTGGACCCCACTGAACTATGGGCATCCTGGAATGGATTAGACCTATGATAATGAACCGAATAATGGGGATTTATCCCAACTTCTGGTCCTGATGGCCACCTACATTCACAGGACTGATTCTTCCAGTCTTTCACATCTTCACGGCTGTAATCTAATAACAAAGACATTTCTATATCATGAGTATAAATCTGCAAATGCTGTCATCTTAAAATTTTAAGGATTTTTGACAAGAAACAATAGAGATGAGAAGGAAAAACTGATAAGCTCCCATTCTCTCCATAGAGCAAAGTGACCTACCTAAGAAGCTAAGAATACCTCTGGCAAACAAAACAAACAGCTCAGTATCTTCCTCTTGAATCATCAAGGCCTGGAAATTAGAACTGGTTATTAGTAATTGATGCGTAGGGAACAAATTATGGTCATGTTAGTTTCCAACCAAGGTATGCAAGGATTTGTACAGAGTGGGGATAATTCCAAGAGAGTTTCCAAGTGGACTGGGATGTGAATGATAAACTGAGGGCCATGGGGACACTAGATTTTTTGGGGGGGCGGAGGTCCTCCCTTAATGGGCTTCCTCTGTTTGCATCTTGGTCACTCCTGGACATGCCTCAATTTAGAGTCATTGACAGATTAGCAAGCCCTGCGGTGTTTACCAGAGTCACGGTCTGACTAGAAATCTCTCCCAGAAATCTAAGAATGAAAATTCAGAGTCAGATGATCTAATTTTAATTTCTTTTGAAGTTTTCCATTTATGTCAACAAGCTCTCACTGAGAGAGAATGGAACCAAACACTTTATTTAAAAGGCCAGGTTCCAGCATCTCATGTTTAAGGAGTTCAAGCCTCATCATTTCTCACCGGGTTTATCTTGACATTTTCTAACTGCCTTCCTGCCACTGGTCTCATCCTTTACTGCCCTGACTCCTCAATCTTGCCAGAATGAACTTTTCAAAAGGCAAACCCGAAACTGTTCCCCGGGGCTGATCATTTGATTTTAGCTGCCTTTTCTAGGTGCTTCTTGTCTCCTGCACCCTGTGGTCAAGGCAGGTGGTTTCACCTTTCAGACCTTTGAGCAGGGGCTCCGATGCCCTTCCCTCCCTTGCCTGCCTGAGAAACTCACTTGTTCTCCAACATTTAGCTCAGTTTCTTTCTTCTTTAGATCACTTTTCAGAATATCCACAGACAGACTTGGGATGCATCAGCTTGGATCCCACAGTGTCTTGTACATATTTTTTTTTATTAAAGCTCTAATCATATTTCTGTTATGGCTCATGTTTATCTCCTTCATGACTCTATGACTGTCTTCTGTTTGTCATTACATCTTCAGCACATGAATGAATGGGGAGTGGACTACAACTTAGTTATTTTGATTCCATTAAATCGGAATATGTGCTAATGTATGTACATTGACTAGATGGAATCCCCAAAGAGATGGACACATTTAAGCATTCCCCAGGGGAAATCACCATGCTTGAATCATCACTGATTACAGCTCCCCTCACCCTCCACAAAAAAAGCCTGGGTTTTGCCAGAATTCATGGAAGAAAGAAAATTGCAATGAGATTCTTGAATACTAGAGATAAAGTGTTTTTAAGCACGTCTGTACTTCCAATACCTACATTTTCTTAGTTAAATCACTATTTTGATGATCTATTATACTTATCAGTTCATTACAGTAAGTCTATAAGGCTTTCTCAACATTTTTTGGATCATTTTGCATACTTGGAAGTATGCAATGTCATGTCTTAAAGAATTGTCCATATTTCAGTTTTTATACTTTTATTCATTCCCTTATTCACTCAGAAATGATAAAGGCCCATGGTTTTTGGAGATAAATTTTGAATCTGTTCCAAAGTTTCATAAACTAGTTGACTTCTCTTAATTAGTCAGAACTAGTGTTGTATGGTTATACTTTAAAAGTCCCTTTGTTCCAATCAGGGCAACTTTTTTGTTTTTTCTTAATCCTCACCTGACAATATTTTCTTCATTGATCTTAGAGACAGTGGAAAGGAAGGAGGAATGGGGAGAGAGAGAGAGAGACAGAAACATTGATGTGAGAGAGACACATCAATTGGTTGCCTCCTGCACATCCCCCAACCAGGGCTGGGGATCAAACCTGCAATCCAGGTACCTGCCCCTGACCAGGAATCGAACCTGACACCCTTCAGTGTGCAGGCCAACGCTCTAACCATGGAGCCACATTAGCCAGGGCAGTCATTTCAGGGCAATTTTTGTGATTAAAGTCATTTAGGGACATGTGAATACACATGAGAACTTTCAGTTTAACATTATGGCATATGGGGAGCCAAAATGGTAATTTTCCTAGTATTTTCTCTCACCTCCTCCTCATTATCATCATGGATTATGCTTAGACTGTGCAGCATTGTCCACCAGTCTGCTGCAAAAGGAGAAAACAATTGTCATTTATTTCAAAGATGCTTATACTTAATTGAGGAAATGCTGACACATTTTAATCAAGGGAATGAGAAAATTAGAGATACATTGTTGGAAAGATGATCTGGCTGTGATGTTCAGACAGAATCGTGTGAGGCTTGGAATCTGCTGGTGCCTCCTGGCGAATGTTCTGCTCTGGCCCACGGGCCATCGCCGTGGCATCCTCTCTGCTCTCTCCATTTCTCCTCTTGAATGTGTCAGATTAAATGAATGACTAGACATTTCCCCCAACACGCCACACTCTCTCAGCCTGGTGCAGCCTTTTCTGCCCTTGGCTGTCATATGGCTCAGATTTATCTCACCCTTCACCCCTAGGGGGAGCCTTCTCTGACTTCCCCAGCCTGGACAGTGCCCCCTTCCTAGGGCCAGCTACTTCCCTCTGTTACACTGTATCATAGCCATCTCTTGTTTGTCCTTTTCCTTATGGAGCTCCAACCCAACTGATGGCAGAAAACTCACTCAGGAGGTCTTTCCTTCATGGCCTATCTCAGTGTCCTGCTCGTAGTAGGTTCCATGAGTGAGTTAAGGAATGAATGAATGCTATGAGAATAGACATAAAACGACTAGAGAGGTAGCCGGTCTTTGGAGACAATGGGAAGGTATGGATCAGAGGATGTGTTTGACTTTTCAGGAGTGAAGTTGCAATAGCAACCCCTGACTGGGTGCCATGAGCAATGAGAAAGGCGCAACAAAAGTGATAGAAGCTTTTGGCCTGCTTCAGAAGATTTGATGTGTTAGGAGTGGATATATGGGGGCGGGAGGGACATTTTTAAGGTAGAAAAATGGTTTATATAAGTCAATTTTAATGAACTATATAGTTCTATAACGATTTATGATAGCTTTGACTATTTTCTGCCATCAGAAGTTTCTTCTGTTGAGCCCAAATTTTCATTATGTAACTTAAACCCAGTTTGATACAAAATTTTCCTTATTCTTATTTTAGACTCTTAAATGAGTTTGCTTTAAAGGAGAAATAAATACTTGAAAAGAGTAAACAGTTGAAAAATTAAAATATGAATAATTTACATGCTGACTCCCAGTTATTTTGTTGATTGCTAAATTATGTGTTCATTGAATGCTGACTGTGTTTAAATATCTCCTTTAGTGTTGCTAAGGGAAGCATGCTTTCTTACCTGACTCGTGTGTATAGATTTTGTTTATATATATGTTGTTCTAAATTTATTTTTTATTTTTGAAAGAAAAATAACTTTTTTATAAACATATAAATGTTCATTATTTAAAATAAAAAAATACAGTAAAATGGGCCATGCAGAGAAGAAAAAAATTACCTAAAATCTCACTACCCAGAAACAACTGTTTTTAATATTTGGTCAATACAACATCAGATATTCCTTTATTAATATACATACAGGTAGAAGGAGAGAGAGAGATAGAGAACAAAGATTGGTTTCATATAGCACATGCTAATTTTACTGAAAGGATTAAACATAATTTTTCTTTAATTTAGCAGAGATGAATTTGCAGTGAAATGAAAAGAACTAAAGACCTCATAATTCTCATGGTTGCTTAGACTAAGTTTTACATTTAAATGAATTTAAATCTAACTAGCAGCCCTTGTTTCCTGCCTTCTCCTTTCCTGTTGTACAAATTTTGATGGATTTTTTTTTTGCTAGCAAATTTCACCCTCTAGTAGTTTTTGCAAGAAAGGCCCACAAGGGCTGGACATTGTAAGTTATTGCATACTAGAGAATGTCTGTTTGTTGCTTTTATACTTTCTACCTGAAGGAATACTTGTGGAGTATATTTCCCTCAGCACATCTATGTAATAAACATGCAGTTTAAGAAATCCGCCTCTCAAAGCCTCTCATGTCCACTCTCTACCCTCTCCAACACCATCCTCCATTTTAACCTCTAACACCGTAGATTAATTAGATCTGATTGCATACACTACGTAAGTGGGATTACACGATATATAATCTTTTGTTTCAACGTTTTTTACTCAGCAATACTTAAGTGATTTCATTTGTGCTGCTATGTAGAGTTGTTTATTACTAGAGGCCTGATGCACGAAATTCATGCAAGAGTAGGCCTTTGCAGCCCCGGCATCATCTGGAAGGTTGTCCGGAAGGTTGTTCCACTGTTTGACTGTTCCGTTGTATGACTATATTACAACTTTATTAACCTTCCATTTAATAACCTTTGGGGTGTATCCAGTTTTGGGCTGTTGTGAATGATGCTGTTATGAACATTCTAGTCCATGTCTTTTAGTGAACATGTTCACACATTTCTTTTGTGTACTTTCCTGAGAGTGAAATTGCTGGGTCATAGAATAGGTAGGTGAGCGACTTTAGTAGATATCATGAGACACTTCTCCAAAGTGGTTGCACCAACTTACAGTCCCAACAGCAGCATGTGCTATGCGAGGTCCAGTTCTTCCATGTCGTTATGCTCATTTGGTCACTGTTCTCTTTTTCATTTTAGCTATTCTGGTGAATGGGTTTTCAGTCACTTTCATTCAATTCTTTCCAGTTTGTTTTCTGGATTTCTAAGGGCTGAATTGAGTATCCTTCAGTGTAAGACCTTTTTTTCGGGGTCTCAGTTCTTTCATCTAAGTATACTATCCTGAGTATTAAAACTATGGCAAACATGTTTCTAATCTGCATATTTCTCCATTCTCTGGACAACTAAAATCCTCTTCATAGGCTTCTCAAATAGTTTCTTGTATGTGATTAAGTATCATGATGCTAATTTCCTTCCAAGGAAATGAAACCTGTGTTTTCTAACTTCTTTCTTGAGTCAACTCGGGATCAATAGCAAGCCACACTATAAATTGACAGAGTGCTGGCATTTTGTTGACTATTCTAGAAACACCAATCACCCAGCCTCTTTAAGAGAATTTGAAGTGCCCTGCTTTCTTTGACTCAAATTTGACCTAAAAAAAAAAATTGCTGGGAAGAGAATAGTGTCAGTGTTGGAATTTAAATCCACACTGTTAGGAATGCCTCTTATTTTCTTCCTCTGCTCTGACAGCATTTAGCACTTGGATTTCTGGAATACTGCGGTGCATAGGTCTGGGTGCCGTATTATTTTATACCTTGTTAACCTTCACTGAGGAGCTGTGTAAACAAAATACAGCTAAGCTCCAAAGAGCTATGGGGCTCCATTCGAGGCTCAAAGAGCAATGTGATGGTTAGCCTACAGCTCCTTCTCAAACAAGAAGAATGCCTCACAAAGGCTAGCCATCCATCTGTTCCTTGGCCCGCCCTGGAGCTCTGGGTTGCACGGTGTTGGGAGATGGCTGCTGGATTGTTCCTGGGCTGAAAAGGGCTGTGGTTATTGATAGTCTCCTGTTTTCCTGCTACTTTCTGAGCTCAATCATTGCTGACACTGCTGCTGATCGTAGCAACAAAGAGGAACCTAGCAAGTTTTGGGTTTGCCTGTTTTGTTTTTAGCAAAGTTCATGTAGTGATCTCATTTATGGCTGAAGCAAGGAGTATTAGTGGGTGTAGACACACTTCATTCATGAAGTTTCCTTTTAGAGGTAATTCTGATGGATGAGCTTTAATGATGCAGAGATTCCAGGTCAGAGATAATCACTATCTTGTTCTCTGTATGAAAAAAAAAGTCATATCATGCAACACCAGAGAAGAGGTAAAACTTTCCTATAACCATTCATGTTACTTGGATTCTAGTTACACTTTTACTTGATTGACCTACCCTATCTTTGCTGACTGAGCCAAGATGGAGAAAGGGGATTCATGAAGGAATTGATGGGCTTAGTAGATGCGTTCATTGGTAGCATCTTTGTTGAAGGGACTTTAAGGTTGAAGTATTTGAGTCTCCTATCTCATGCAGGGACTTTCTCCTTGAAGCATTTGTGCTAAATACCCATATGAAAATTTCTTACAAATGTTAGAGACCTGAACTGGCAGTTTCTCTTGAAACCCCTTGGAGATGGGGTTGTGGGGGGCCTTGGCCTCATTAGCCTGGCACTCTAACCAGCTGCAGCTGGCAGGATGGGTGGGGGAAACAGCCATACACATTTCATATGTAGGCCAAGCTTTATCAGGCAATGTCTGTGTGCCACAGGGGGACCTTGGAAAATGAACCTGGTGTTTCAAGGCTGGGATAAGGCTGCATTTCAGGACTGTCCAGGGGCTGGCATTCGAGGGAGCCAGGAGGGCTTTGTCTAGCATGAATGGGCTCTTTGTGATCTCAAAAGAAGAATGGGAACACCAGCACTGGTAGCAAATGAGGCTTTGTGCGAAGCATTCGGCAATGTTACCTTCTGCACCTTTGATGCGTGGGGTTGCTGCTCATGACCTCACTAAGGAAAACACAAAAGAGAGTGTTTCTTTGGCTGCTTCCCTGGAACAACACAATCCCCTTCTCCTCCAGGGCCCATTAGCCAGGCTGCATCAGGGAACATACATCTGACTTTCCAATTTTTCCTCATTTGTGAACGTGGGATGGGTGTGTGTGTGTGTGTGTGTGTGTGTGTGTGTAAAAATCTGCTGAAGGAGAAAGTAATGCATCTAAACCTCGTGAATGGGTTGGCTTTATTGTGCTTCGATGAGACCTGCGTGGAACACCTGTGCCTCATTCAGTCTTTGTTTATCATATTTCTTGGTTTTTATGTTTACCGCGTTGTGTATGTGATAGAACAATTCAGAAGGAAAGACTGGTATGTAAAGTAGTTCTTGATAGAGTGTGTCTGGGCCTTTTGGAGCTGGGCCATCGCAGGAGGATAACACTGCCAATAGCATAATGCAGGTGAGATGGACAAGCGCCAACGTGGGTCCTTTCCTAGACTGTCGGGCCACCTGCCAACAAGGTTGCAGTGGACTCTGTGAGAGCAACCGCCCTCAGGAGGCCACAGGTGTGTGAGGATGGCTCTTTACTCAGGATGCTCCCCTCCCCAGATGTCCATTGACATCTGAAATGTAGTTAAGCATTTTTCCCCCTGATCCCTATGACTATAGACTGATTGAACAGGTGAGCTCAACGTGCAGAGCATAAAAAGTGGAGGAGAGAATGATGCCTAAGAAATAGAAATGCTTCCCAGGGAGGGCAGTGCATTAAACTCACTTTCAAAAACCTGTGTGACTATCCCAGGGCTGCATTAAGATAGCTCTTCCTTTAAAAGAGGCATACTTTTATACCTGGATGGAGGAAAAAAAAACCCTCATATAGTTCTTTTGGCTCTATTTGTGAATAAATGCATGGAGCAGGTGTGTTCTGGCTCCTAGTTTCTCTACGCTCAGGGTAACTGGTCTTTCTCTGCAGGAAGGATTGAGAATTCCTCATGGAATACTGAATTTCAGAAGAACACGTTTCTGTAACACATTTTAGAAAGCCCAGATTTCACAGCTCTTTCTAAAACAGAAGATTGGTCCAGTCCCATCACTAGGATCTGGCAGTTGGCCAAGACCTTGAGAGAGGCCCTTTCGGGCCCCTGCCTCAGATGAATTAGGTAGATCATTGGAACAGCCGAGGGCAGTACTGGGAGGGAGGGTGATATAGGGTTCAGGTAGTCCAGAGCGGTAGCCAGCATGAGCCTCTCTCTAACTGTGAAGAAATTGTTCTGAGAGCTTGAAAGGAGTTGATAGAAATATCACAACACTGTTACAAATCTGATTATTCAGATTCAGGCAAGCCAGATTGTTTATTCGGTTATTATCACCAGAGACCTATACACACAAGGATATAAGGCAAAATTTTGCAGCTCCCTGGAAGTGTCATTAAGCCTGGATTTCAATTCTTTATTTAAATGAGCTTCTGCCTGTCCTTCTGAATCTGGAACTTATCTCCCAGTCCTGCCCATATGCCTCTCCCGCAGCAAGAGTGTGATAGTTCACCATATTTGATAGGTTCTTGCTGCAGCTGTTATGCTGGACTGCAACTCTTTGTAGCACGGAGAAGCTAATGAACATGCCCCATGAGATACAGTGTGGGTTTTTTGGTCTTTGTTGGTCTGTTGTGGTCACCTTTCAGTATCTTTGGTTTCAGACTGCACACATGTCACATGCATATACATGTATACAAACAAATGCAAACATGCACAATTGCATACATACATACATGCATACATGCTTGCATGGGCATTTGTGCACACAAAAACTTGAGTGTGCTTTCCCCATTCTGATTTTAACTGGCATTTTTCACACTTTAAACTTGTTTTGCAGGATAATAAAAGAGAAAGACATTTAGGGAGCATTAAAATACCTGTCAATGTCAAATGTGAAAAACGTCTAAAATAACATGAAATCCAACTATGTAAGTTCCCCAGTAGGTGCCCATAAACAAGTGAAAGAATAACGCTTAATAATGAAGGAATGGACATATATGGAATTTTAAACAAAAGGAAACCAGATTGATATTAGAAGTAAGTGATATGAAAAAATTAAATATATGAAAGAGAGTAGTCTAAATTGCTAATGGTAAAATCCAAATGAAAATATAATAATCACAAAACTTTAGGTGATGAATTACACAGATGTACAAAATAAAAAAGAGAAAAATGGAAGACTCAAGGAAATAGTATGAAACATATTTTAATTATTAAGTGGGTAACAGAATAAAGAGAGATCAATAATGGGGTTGATGGACTTTATTTAATGGCTGTATTTTGAATCATGTCCTATCTATGAATATGAGAAATAAGTGATAAATAATAGAGTTTTTGTTCTTTTTATTTTTCTTCTTTTTTCCTTTTTCTCTTTATTACCCCCCACCCCTTTTTTAAAGGTCAAGACGAATAAAATAAGCTCTTATAAAGTTGATCATGGAAATAAAAATAGCCATATACCTCGTTAGGAATTATCAAAAAGACGTAGTTAAATAGTTATTTGTATATGCTTATATACACATATTAGAAAATGTAGACTTCCATGTCAAAATATGCCAGTACAGATAAATACATGAATGAATGACTAGGGGCAATATAAAAAACTAGTTATAGAAGAAATAGGAAAAAACTGAATAAAACCTAATAGAAATTATGAAAAATGTCTAAAAAATAACCCCTAGAAGCCTGTCAGGCCCATATGGGTTTAGGCATTAGTTCTTTCTAACAATTTTAGAACACAAACTTACCATGCCACTGGAAATACTTGAGCACAAAAAGATAAGTTTCTCCTTTTTTCCCTTCTGACTAGCATAACTGTAGAGAACTACAGACCAATCTTTCTTAGAAATAAACATGCAAATTTCTAAACACATGATGGATGCATGAAATCAAGTATATTAAAGAAATTATGTGTTGTGAATAAGTAGATTTTATTCCAGGAATTTAATGATGATACAATAATAAAAACATATATTATGATAATCCATTATGTTAGTAAGGGGAAAATGTGTGACTATTCCTGATTTAAAGTAAATTATAGTAAAACTAGAGGCCTGGTGCATGAAAATTCATGCACTGGAGGGGGGGGGTCCCTCTGTCCGGCCTGCCCCCTCTCACAGCCCAAGAGCCCTCAGGGGCCGGAGGCGACCCAGCGATCAGGGGAAGGCAATGCCCCATCACACCTCTGCTGCTGCCATTGCCGGCAGTGCAAGCCTGGCTGGCCCTGGTTACCTGTGCCTTGGGCTGGCCTTGGGAGGCTGGGTAGCTGACATCCTAGGCTTGCCTGTGTCTCAGGCCAGCCCTGGGCAGCTGCGGGCTGGGGGACTGGGGGACTCCAGAGGCAGGTGCACAGAGCAGCCAGGCCTGCCCCTAGGCCTTGCCGTGTGCCTATTGCCCTGGCGGGGCTGAGGGGGCTGGGTGCTGCCATCTTGTGGCTATGGGAACCGCCATATTTGAGGGCAGGGCAGTCAATTAGCATATTCCCTGCTTATTGGCTGTGGGCGCCACCATCTTTGAGGGCGGGACAGTCAATTAGCATATCCCCTCCTTATTGGCTGTGGGTGCCCCCAGCTTTGTGACGGCATGAGGGTCAATTAGCATATTCCCTCTTTATTAGATAGGATGGGACTAGAAGACAAGTTCCTGCATGTAATAAAAATATATCTAACCAAAACATGTGCATTACACTTAAATGCAGACACTAGAGCCATTCTCATTATAAGTCAAGATTGTCTGTTCTCCCAGCTGTACCATAGTTGACCCAATGTATAATAAAGAAAGTACTTCAAATCAGTTAGATAAAGTACAAATATTTGTTAATATTATTAGGAAAACCAATTATTTGAAAAATACTCAAGGAAACAAAGTAAGGAGCATCCAAAGCCTTTTATAAGCATAACTCTTAGGTGGACAAAGGATGTAAAGGTGAAAAAAGCAAACTGTGAACATGCATGGGCAATATAAGCTCATATTTATGTTAGTTTGGAGTGAACAAGAACTTTATGATGAAATCATAAGGAAAATTTGAAAGTAAATAAATAAATTTACCTTAAATTAAATGAAAAGAAAACTGGTAAATATGTTTGAACAAATATGACAGGTAGAAGATTAATATTTTTAATTTATAAAGAACTCTTGCAGGTCAATAAACAGATAAATATCCTTAAAGAAAGCAGGCAGTCTACAGAAAAAAAAGCAGCAAGTTGTCGGGAAACAGAGAAACAACAACAATGACCTATCATTAACCTCATTAATTAAGCAACAATTGGTTTTGGAAAAGTTGACTTAGTCAGTGAAAGATAATCCACTCAAGGCAGTAGAGAGACAGGTGACTCCGATACAGAGTCTGAAATAGCACTGTTGCATTTGAGTTAAAACACTTCCCTACCACTTTGTGTCTGCTAATCTCAGTCTACTTCTCAGTACTCAGTGCCAACATTTATAAGTTAACAGGAGTGGCCTTTACATGCTTACTGCTTGAAGTAAATGCAAAAACCATGCCCATCTGAAACTTACAGAAGCATATCTAAGCATTGTATCCGTTTTCCCTGTATTTATCTATATCTGGCATGTATCGTATTTATCCTTTTTTTCTAATTATATTTTTTCTCTCTGTTAAGAAGGCATGGGTCAGTGCGGGTGGGGAGGAGAGAGAGAGAGAATAAATTATGTCCAAAGATAGTGCAGTAGTTAAAACTTATGTAAGTTTAAGTCAGTATTTTTATAAAGAATATTTAAACCAAAAATATGTAAGATAATAAAATTAATAACACTTGATTTAAAAAAGTGGTGAAGGTCATTTCTTGGCCAGTGTATTAGTCATCCAGGTAATCGATGCTTACTCTCAGACTAGATAAACCCTAAAATCTCAATGGCTTAGCAAGATTAAATGTTATTTTTTGCTCATATCACAGCTAGTTATAGTCATGTTATTTGGAATATAAGCTTATATACACATATCAGAAACCTCCAAGGTTGCCATAACAAGGGAAGAAAGCAATTGGAGGGTTATTTTGGACTTTTGAAGGGCTGACATCATTTTTTTACCCACATTCCTTTGGTGGGAATTTAGCCATAGAGCCCAACCTAACCGCAAAGGAGCCTGGGAAATGTAGAGAAGCCCATGAAGATGTGATGAGCACTGGTCTCTGCCTTTGATAGAGTATGAATCGGACCAAGTTCTCCAGGATGACACAGTTGCAGTGTGAATGTTTTAGAACCATCTTCAGAGATTTTTCCATTGTAATAATGCCTTTGCAATGCCACCATCGTCTGGCAGTTGGTTGGAGAGTGTTGAACTTGCTCCTCCATTTTCATAAAAAAGTTGTCAATAATAATAATAACAATTATAGCCAGAGTAGATCCGCAGTCTAGATTAGAGTATAAAAAAAGTCTACTTTTCAATTCTTACCTATAGGTTAATTGAAATAAGGAACATTTGGAAGTGAATATATGGGAGTTCTTGGAAATGTTATTCTTGGATCAAGCAGGACAAGTTTACATGCTCTGTAGATCTTCTATATTATTCCCCCACTGTTTCCTCCATCACCTCTCTCCCTACCCCTCCAGACTGCCTTCAAAGGATCACACCTACTGGAACCATCACTGCATTTGTAGTTGGGTTACTAGGCACACTATCTCTCAGTGGTCCATATATGAGCCTCCAAGTAAGAAATGTTTCTTAATATGAGTTTTAAAAAGCTTGACTTATTTTTTAAAATGCCATGTATTATTCTCATTTATTTTACATATTTATTTTTGTGTGATTTCTCTTTAGCTCTGACCACCGGAAGCTCAGTCAAATTGTTGGTTCCACGAGTACAACTAGGACGGTCAGGGCTACAAGTATGTATTGTAGCATTCTCTCCCCCATGCTGATCTTTCATTTAGATTTCGATTTTTGAGTCCTGAATTTTTATTTCTATTTTAGTATTGTAATACTGTATGTTTTAAAGTCACCTAAAATCCCACATGCTAAGTTCTCCCTGGGAAAGCAGCCAGCCCAGAAACTTCCAGGAATGATTATTGGAAAGGCTCTTTTGACACAGAAATTTGGGGTGGATGTGGTTGCAAAGCCAAACTTTATGGAAAAATATCAATTTCTTGGAGATATATATATATATATATATATATATATATATATATATATATATATATATATATTTATTTTAAAGAGCAGGCCTGGAAGATAGGATGTTTATGGGAAGAAAAGAGAAATGTGACAGCCAATTTAATAAGGGACAAAAATAAATTATAGTCTTCTTAGGACTCACAAAGGGTTTTTGTGTTCTATTCTAGAGGGAGTGTTTTATATCTCACTTATGTATTGCTTCACTAATGGGTGGGAAAATGAAGTACTTTGACTAGATGGTTAATATCTATAAAAGTAATACTCATGAGTGAAAAAAGTAAGTATTTGCCCATTTCTCAGAATATAGAATATTATAGCTAGAGCTGTATTATAGACTGTGACCTGGTTTCCATGACAACAACATTCATTATCTTATTTCAATCTTTCCTGAGTTACCCAATTTAACTGCCCTATCCCTTTTATCACACCTCCCCCTCATTAAACACTTACCAGATCCGTTTCTGTTGCTATGCAGGCAGTATAATAGCTTTCACAGCTGCTTGCTGAATGAAATGGCAAAACACACACACTTTGGGAGTGTGTGTGGGGAGAGGAATTTCAGCAGTATTTCAGGATCAAGGGATGCAAGTGGCAGGTATGTGTTCTATATATACACACACACAGTGCAACCCCCTGGCACCTTTTGCACAGAAATGTGCCCTGTGTGTCGATTTGATGGAGTCTGGGTTCCCCTGACAGTGTGACAGGCTATTAATCACATGTGACCAAAATAGCACACAAAGGAGGGCACTCCTGTTTTTTTTCCTTCCCTGGGCGGGGATGGGTGATGTGCTGAAACTCTTGTCTTTGTATGCTTTCTGGTTTCTTTTTTTAGTCTTTGTCTTAGCGTCATCCTTCATCCTTATTGGAGGGCTTCTCATTTAGAGCTGCCAAGTAGGTGCGCTGTCTTGGGCGGGGGAGGTCGTGGGGACCAAGTCAGTGGCGTAGGGATAACATTAAAAAAAATAGATGTGTGTTTCACATTGACTTATTTCCTCCTAAGACACATTGGGGAATCATATGGCTTCGTGATTATTATCTTAAAGATTTTGTCTTACTTAAGAGGAGCATATAGTGAATATTTAAGACTTAAAACATTTTTATGGCCAAGTCATGCTGCTAGTTAATACTTATCTTTGTATGATTTACAGATATATAGTATTGGCATGTTTATAATGTTTTCACATGTTCTGTTTTAAGGTGAGGTAATGGCATGCTCTTCTGTTGGAAATTTCTATTATGAGGTAACGAGACCCTAGGATCAGAAACTGCTGTCACATGACTTACTGTGGTCAGGAATGGCTTGGGAATGTGATATGTCCAGTTTTCTACCCATGAAGGGAGATGGCCAACATAGCTGGACTTGAACTCATGGTTCCTCAAGTCCAAGGACATAGATTATGTTAGTTCCACTAGTCATGTGCCTGAGGTGGGGTACAGATACCACTGAGGGTGAAATGGGGTCTGTGATAAGGAGGATATGGGAGGGGAGCAAGATCAAAGCCAGGAGAGCAGAGTTCAATCATATTCTTAAGCAGGGGTCAGCAAACATTTTTTGTAAAGGGCCAGATGGGCTTTGCAGTTTTTGTTACAATGACTTCATCTCTGCTATCGTGGCACGAAAGCAGTCAGGTAATATATAAATGAATGGGCATGGCTGTGTTCCAATAAAATTATATTTATCAATACTAGGTAGTTGACCCTATTTGACCCACAGGCTTAGTTTGCTGATCTCTATTTGTGAGACTGGTACAAGGCAGATAGAATAGTTACTAAGATGTGGGGGTCAAACCAGAGGGTCATTTGATCAGCAAATCTAGCAATAGGAAAAATGAGAAGTCAATGTATGCCAGTCACTCTTCAAAGTGTGTCACATGCATTAGCTCACCGCATCTCGTTGTTATGAAACAACAATCCCGTGAGGTAAGTACTATCTTACTGGCTAAGAAACGTGGAGGTTAGGTAATGTTCCCAAGATTGCACAGACCGTGAGTGGCAGGACTGGGATTCAAATCCAGGTTCTGAAATTCAAGTTTGAAAATCTGTGTTCTAAACCACTGTGGTTTGTTTCTCTGCATGTGGAGCTGGCAAGGGAGAGTGGCCAGGAGGAATTCTGGGGATGCCGTTCATATGCCTGCAGTGAAACTTACATTGTCTCGGAGTGTGAGCAAGGCTGCATTTGAAAGGCCAGATGGGATGAACAGGCTGTTCATGGACTACCCCTACTACCAGGCTGTGGTTGGATGGGCCTGATGAAAGACAGAGGCTGACAGATCATCTCCACTATGACATTAAGTTTCTTTGTATGTGCAGTGCATCATAGACGTAAAACTGTCTATAACATATACGAGATAGTATGAGGAATAATAAACACCATTGAACCTGCTATCCCACTTAGAAACATCATAAGACCATAGAAACCCCACTAAGCCTTCCCCCCATTCCATTCTATTCCCGTCTCTCTCTAAAATAGCCCATTATTCTCCATTTAAATAAATATTTACCTTGGCATTATGCTAAGTGAAATAAGCCAGTCAATGAAGGAAACATACCACATGATCTCACTCATTCATGGATAATAGAGACCATTATAAACTTTTGAACAATAATAGATTCAGAGGCAGAGCTGCCTCAAACAGATTGTCAAACTGCAGTGGGAAGGCCGGGGAGGGTTGGGGGGCAGGAGGGAGGGGGGTAAGAGATCAACTAAAGGACTTGTATGCATGCGTATAAGCATAACCAATGGACATAAGACACTGGGGGATAGGGGAGGCTGGGGGACTGTCTAGGGCGGGGGATAAAATGGACACATATGTAATACCCTTTGTAATACTTTAAGCAATAAAAAAATTAAAAAAAAAAAAAAAAAAAAAAAAAAAAAAAAAAAAAAATATTTACCTTGGTCTTCTTTATAATTCTATACTATATGTATGCAATCTAAACAGTGTTATTTAGTTTTGGCTTTTGTATGAATGGAGTGATACTTGATTTTTTTTTCTTTCAGCATCAAACTTACAAAGTTCATACATCTTGTAAAGTCTAGTTGTAATTCATTCATTTGCATTGCTCTCTAAGAGTCCATGGTATGAATATAATCCATTTTATTTATTTATCCTGTTCGTGGCCATTAGGTTTGCTTTAAATTTTAATCTGCTAAGGCGATGCTACTATAAACATTGTTACACGTGTTTCATATTATGGAGCATAAATGCAAGCATTTCTTTAGGAAATTTTTTTTTAATATATTTTATTGATTTTTTACAGAGAGGAAGGGAGAGGGATAGAGAGTCAGAAACATCGATGAGAGAGAAACATCAATCAGCTGCCTCCTGCTCATCCCCCAATGGGGAAGTGCCCACAACCCAGGTACATGCCCCTGACCAGAATCGAACCCGGGACCCTTCAGTCCGCAGGCCGACGCTCCATCCACTGAGCCAAACCGGTTTCGGCAGGAAATATTTTTATGAGTGGAATTTCTTTTATAATTTTTAATTATAGTTGACATAAAATATGTATTAGTTTCAGGTATACAATACAGTGATACAACATTTATACACCCTAAGAAGTGATCTCCACAATCAGTCTAGTAATTATAATATTATTCTCTATATTCCCTATCCTGTACATTCCCATGACTTACTTTATGAGTGGAATTTCTTGCTCATAGATGGTGAGCACATTTAACTTTAAGAGGTAGTGATAAATTATTTTTCAAAGTGGTGTTTAATTTACATGCCTATCAGCAGTGTCTGAGAGTTGGGAGGCTCTATATCAGGGGTCCTCAAACTACGGCCCGCGGGCCACATGCAAATACAAATATTGTATTTGTTCCTGTTTTGTTTTTTTACTTCAAAATAAGATATGTGCTGCATGCATAGGAATTTGTTCATAGTTTTTTTTTAAACTATAGTCCGGCCCTCCAACGGTCTGAGGGACAGTGAACTGGCCCCCTGTTTAAAAAGTTTGAGTACCCCTGCTCTACATCCTTGCTAACCCTTCATGTTGCTGGGCTCGAGCAGCTCATTGTGGTTTTAACTTGCATTTCTGTGATAACACTTGGTACTTTTTTTCAGGTTTTAATATTATTGCCTTCAGATTCCTCCTAATGACTTTGGGTGAACATCAAATAGACCTTCGCATGGCTGATGGGAAAACCTCACTCTGAGTGCCTTATTTATCTTTCTTCTGCTGTCAGCATTGGTGAATAAGCAGCCACCGGAGCACAGAAGTGATGGTCAAATTTGTGTCTCCACATCACTGAAAATTCCATGAATTTTTCTGCATCCTGGGGACAGAGGAACTCGGGCTTATTCCTATCCCATTCCTACCACAAAGTAGTAGAGGGAACTTTTAGACAAAGTTATTCCTCTTCTAGGAACTTCAGTTGCCTCAATAGTAAAATGAGCAGCATAGTACCTCTCTATGTCAGATGTTGCCTGTGGATTTTAAGATCTTCATTGTTTTGGGGGTAGGGGAGGTTGGAAGGCTGAAAAGTACATTTTATAGTCTCTTTTGGTCAAAAGTGTTCTGGCTTGGGTCCTGCCAATGTAAGACATTCACGCCGACTTGGAAGGCAGAGAGGAGGAGACGCATCCCTGCCCTTGTCTTTGCATGCCAACAGATAGGGACAGACTGTTTGCAGGGGCTTCCTGGTGAGCTTCTGGGAACCCTCACGTCTGTGTGGCATGCAGGTGAGAGTATTGGCCGAGATTTCCTGTGATCCAAGAGTTTTCTGATTTCTTTAAAGACAACAGGGATTCTCAGTGGCCTTCCCTCCCCTGCCCTGTCTTTAATAAACTCTGTATTAACTCCTTTTCTGCTAAAATACCTAGAGAGATTTCTCTTCTCCTGACTGAAGCCTGACTGATAGATACTACCTTACACTACTTCACTACTTCAGGCTGTTGTGAGGATTAAATGGAATAATTCAGATAGAGCACCTAGTGTGAACCTAGTGCATAGTGGGCGCTCTATAAACACCCACTTCCCCCACATTTTTAAAGAAAAAGGATCATCTCCTATTTTGAAATATTGAAATGGAAATGGATGGAGAATGTTGGAGGATCTTGCTTCCCACAGTTGGTTAGGAGACCTTAGTTGGACCTGTATGTAAAACTTTATTTCCATGACATCGGGCCAGCGCTCTAACACAGCTGCTGCACTACTGCCAAATCGGTGGTGAGACTGCCACATGTCTGCAGGCCAGCTTTGTGTGCCACTGGCTAGGTTCAGCCTCCACCAGGTGTGTTAAAAGGCCAGCATCTCTCCCTCGCTGTGATGGTGACTTTCTTTATGGGGTTTACTCTGAATCTCATTAAAACATCCCTACCCAGAGTTATCCCTGGATCAAGTCCCTGCTAATCCCTGCCAGGAATTTTCTAAATGCTTTTCTAAGTTAATTCAATGAATAGAAACCACCTCCTCCCTCCACTCTGTGGAAGAGTCATCTGGAAGGCAGTCGGCTCAGCTTTGGCCTTCTGTTCATTTCCCCACTGGCCTCCAGCAAGCTTGAGATAAACCACACTGGTTACCAGTCAGCAGTGCCCACAGGCCTGAGCTCATTTCCAAAGGCTCCTTTGCCTCTGCGTTTTGGCATTTCCAGAGTCCTTCATGAACAACCTCTGAAAGTGAGGCTGCAAATCAAATTCTGACTACAGAGTTCTTAATCTTTTTACTGCAAGAAGAAATATTCTGCTGAGAGAAGATGTCATCCTCTCTCTTTCTCTGTAACATCCAACCGGCTTCTATGCCCCCACCCTCTTCCCAGGCTAAGGTATTCGAATGAAGGCAAGCATGCCCTTGTTGTCCTCATGTTTCTCCTTCCTGAGCCTTCTCCCCCCTTAGGAGTCCACTTCTCTACACTTCAGAGACTCAGTGTTCCTCAGTGAATGCAGGCGACCGTGTCCCCGCTCTAAAGGGTATCTGTAACTGCACTTCAAGGCCTGTGCCCCCTGGTGTGGAAAGTTCTGTGTATTCAACACACATAGAAGGCCTTATGTATAATTGGCACCATGATCAGCTGTGGGGACGGGAGTCTGGTAGGAAAGACATCTCCATACAGTGCCAGCTTGGCTGTGGGAGCTCAGGCTTGAGGATGGTCATGGGTATCAGGGCATGGGCTTGACGGGGGATTGAGGCAAAGTAGGGAAGGCAGTCCACACTGAAGGTGAGGAGCAGTGGGGTGTCTCTCACCTTCCGAGTTGCTGCAACAACTTATGAGATAGTCACGAGAACTTTCAAATGTGGGGTGACTTTGTCTGAGAGCCCAGCTGCAGGACAGCCTCATCCTGAGGGAATGAGGGGTGTGCTCTTTGGAAATATGCAGGGACATTCGGAGGAGAGGGGTTCACACAGGGAGGCTATGAGAGGTAAAGCGGGGAACAAGGGGGTAAGGAGTGATTTGTGGCAAATTGCTTAGCTCCAGAGCAAGGCTGGCTCCTCTTAGGTGCAACACCACGGCAACAGAGGGGCCCAGTGGCCAGAGGCCTGTTGGTTTGTCCATCTGTTACAGTAAAGCATACTTCTGGGCTTCCCAGGTGGCTCCTGACTCCAGGGCTGTAGCACCAGGCAGATGTGCTGGAGTTGTATGTGCTGGGCCTAGAGGAGATGAAATGATTCACCTGCTATCTACTCAACACCTGCTTTGTCCTAGTGCTGCCCTGGAGACATGACAGGATACCTGCTGCAGGCCATTAGGGGAGACAAAATAGTCAAGGCACAGAGGAGGGAGCCATCCTGGCTGAGAAGCATGCCCAGCCAAGGGCATTTATCAGGAGAGACTGAACTGTCAGGTGTTGGAGACCTGGTTTGGAGGCATTAGAATTGGAAAGCTTTTGTAGTTTGGGTCCCCTACAAGCACAGCCTGAAACGGGGGTTTAGGGAAGTAGTTTATTCGGGCAGTGAACTCAGGGAGCACAGTAATGGGGTGGGGCAGTGAGACAGGCATGTGTGGGGAAGGCCAATAAAGGGCCCACTGATAGGCAGATCCCTGCCGTGGGCACTGGGGCGCAGTCCTGATAGAGAGCATACCCCATACTCTGTCCCATTGAGGGTGAGGAAGCTGGGGTGTTTGTCCAGCAGTTCCTGTCACATCTCAGTATTGAGAGCAGCTCTTGGGACATTGACTCTGGGGTCCTTCTGACCTGTCCTGAGCCCAGGCTGAGCACACTCGCAGGACCAGAGAGAGGCATATATGGGGCCCTGACAGATGACCTCTGAGGTGGGCTGGGAGGACATACATGGGACCCTGATACTTTCTGCTACAGGAACCAATGGAAGGACTAGGGTGGGTCATTAATGTTCCTTGACTCAGGGGTGTCGGCCATGAAATGCTGTGCACTCTAGGCCTCATTTCACTTTTCCACTTGTGTTTGCTGTCTTTGATAGAAGGAGAAGGGGTCAGATTATCCAAAGGTCCCCTTCCCATGCTCTCCTACTGTGGGCATGTTATGCTACAATAAAGCAAAAAAAAAAAAAATGTGAATAGTCTGCTTAGTGTCAATTGGGTATGTGTACATGTACATGTTCACGTGCATAAACATATTTGGGTGTGCATATGCCTCTACATCTTATGTATCTAATTCTGTATGAATTATGAGATTTCTCAGTAACATAGTACTAACCAAGAAGGAGGAGGGTTATTATGTTAACATGCACTAGGGACCTGCTCTTTTATTTGGTAATCCTATGCCGAGTGTATTTCAGTTCAGTACAAGCAAACGCAATAATACCTGCTATGTCTTCTGTATTTTTTCTCTGGAGTTTGGTGTTTATTGCTTAGTGCTTTGGGAATACCTACTTTCCAGGGTGTTTACAAGGGAAACTAGTTAGACAATTTTTGATTTTAGAGTCATCTCATTTCCTGGCAAAATACCTCCATCTTTTCCTGCTATATTTTAAGACAGGAATTAAGAGTGGTCATTTTCTATTTTAATACCAGAGAGAATTAGAATTATATTAAAGAAAGTGGAATACATTTGGCCTTGCCTTTCAAATCCCTTTGTGGCTTTCCTCATTTGTAAAGTGGGAATGATGCTGTCTGCTTCAAAGGGCGATTGTCAATATGTAATGAGATAATGGATCTGAGACGACTCCTAGACTCCAGTGTCAGTCTGGCTTCAAGGAAAGACTGAGCGGCATCCTGTTTCCAGGAACCTGCAGGAACTTTGTCCAGGGGGTTGTGTCAGAGCTGGGGGTTAAGGCAATACACATCTTTCCTCCAACCAACACGGAGCCTAAGGACACCCCTATGTGGAGAAAGAGTGCCTTGCAAGCAGTCCAAATCCATCAATCGTGAGATCAAAAACTCCACTAGACAGGGAGAAAGAAGTGGGCGTGACAGGGGGGATAGTGCTACCCATGTGTTTGGAAGCTCCCCTGTCAGATGCCATTCTTGTAGCCTTACGAGCAGCATTTCACTTCATCTGCATGCTGCGTTCCTAGAAAAACTGTGGCTGAGGGAGCAACTTGCCCAATGGTAGTGGAATAGGCGTTTGTGGCCAGGTCTGTCTGATGCTGAAGCCCAGCCACTTTCTCCTGCAACAGGCGGAAGAAGCCCGCGCTGCTCCTTAAAGCAACCTGTACCATTTTGTCAGTAGAGCAGGAGACACAGGAGGCGTGCTTATTGGCTGTGAGTCATGAGCCCCTGATTCGTATATCTGGGGTACAGACTTCTCCCGAGGCCTGATAAGGACTTCAGGTTTACGCATGCCTTTACTGTAGCCCTGAAATTTCCCTCCTAACCTCAGAATTAGGTCCCTCTCACTTCTCCAGTCCCTCCTCCCCATGCATGCTATGCTCTGCACATGCCAAATTTGGTGCGGTCTCTAAACTTGTCATGTTATTTCATGTGTCTGTGTTTCTGCTTGAAAATACCCTGCTTATCTTCCTTGTTATCCTGCTTTTCCTCCCTTTTGAGATCCATAGCAATGATCTCCTTTTCCATGAAACTTTCCTGGACCTGCCCAAGCAGAATTTACTATTCCCTCCATTGGGCCCCTGCCAATCCTATACCGTAAATCAACCGTGTCCTTAACTCATCGCATTGCCTTTATTTATTTGTTTAACTGTGGTAAGACTGTTAATTCTCAGCCAATATCTCTGTGCTCCTCTAGATTTCCCAGCCTCCCTTGCACTTAGATTGGGGCCATGGCCAATGGGTCTGGGCAGATGTGATGTGTATCACTTCTGGACCTGGCCCTTGAAATCATCCCACATGATCCTCTAGCCATCCTTTGACCTTGAAGATCATGTAATTCAGATTTTGTAACTACAGGCTGAAGGAAAGCCACTCAAGACATATTTGGGTATGATGTGAGCATGAAAGACATTTTATTTTATCAGCCACTGAAATGTTGGGGTCCATTGGGGAAGCTGGCATTCATTACCTTGATCACGATAGTATGTTTTTCCTGTTACTGGTGAGCTTTTATGGATAGGAACATTTTTTTCTATTTACCTTGGCATTCTTAACACCTGGTGAAGGTGGTGTAGTGTATCTGAGAAGCACAAATGAGGGCATTTCATCTGAAGCCAGTTCTTCTTGCAGCTACAGCCTCCAGGGCTTAGTGACATGTTCTCATCTTGGCTGGCAAAGGGGTATTAGGATCCTTATGTGCCTGCTGCTTTATCAGCCCAGGTAGGTCCTTTTAAAGTCTGCCACTCAGGGGTTGGCTGCCAATTTGAATCTGTGTTTTCTGCTTCAGTTTTCCTCCCTCTTCTTAGAAGGGTTTCTGCCGTGGAAAGATATTGGCAGCGCAATTGGATTTTGTGTTCAAAGTTAAAATGTAATTATTTCCGCTTCACATTCCTTCATTAACTCCATCACTCTGGTTCTGAGAAGGAGAAGGGGAGCAGGCGATCTGTCTTCCCCGTGAGGGACATGGTCTGACAGCAAGCCTAACAACAGGCTCAGAGTACAATGTTTGTGGCTGACTCTAATGAGCTCAGGGATGGAGGGGGCCTGGGCTTTGGCTGGATGTTCTCACTCATTACAAATATCATAATCAGCTCTGACCCCATTTTTTGTGTAAGCCTTGAGAACTTCTCTGAAGATTCCGATTTCCTAGGGCAGTGGCCAAAGGTATAACGGATTGGGGAGAGAAACAAGAGTCATGTCAACTTTTTTATAAATGTCATTTCTTTTCATCCCATAGAATGATTGTAGGCAGCTCATGCCCATTTATCAAATGAGGTAAAGAAATCCAGACTGGCTTGTTAAAAATATGCAAAATCACACAGTTGGCACCAATCACAAGCTGTCTAGTTCCCATGCCCCAGTTCCTTCTTTTTTTTTTTTTTTTTTTTTTACCACACTGTGATTTCATTCCTAGTTTCTTTACTGAGCCCCATTTAACTGCAGAGTATCCGAGGGCTCCATGTCCTACTAGCAGGGGCTGGCTCACATTACGTGATTTCTCTGACCTCCATTTCCACCCTCACTGAAGGATGCTCCTAGGATTGAAGGGAAAAGCCAGGCCACAGAGAGAGCACTTTATCTTTCTCCTTCCCTTCCCTCTGCTCTCTCACTGCAGTGGGTTATGGTCACCCTGGGGAGCTTCTGCCGCTGCTCTGGTTGGAGGGTGAAACGAAGCTGCTGTATATTTTTCTCCCACTAGGACTAGAACTAGGACTAGAAAAAAGGTATCTCAAGTCAACTAGAGCCCCTGGTCATGAAGAGCCACATTGATTGATCATCCGGAAGGGATTGGGCCCTTCCCAGAAGAGAGTTCTTACCTCTTCTGCTTGGAATGGAGAGTCTGAGTCTCTGAGTTGGATCTAGGGAGAGCAGCTGAGGCTTCTTGAAGGTCCTGAGTCATTACCGTGAAGAGTCATGTTGGATCTTGCAGCCGTAACAGAACCCAGGTGAAGGAAAAGGAGATGATGAGACCCTAACACAAAAGGAGTGGCCTTATATCTCTAGACAGTTCCTCTCTGGCTTTCTGTCCACCAGATTTCGTGATTTTCCTATGGTCAACATTCCTACTTGACATGGTAGTGAAGTGAAAGAATGGATTTTAGAATCAGGAAGACTTGATTTCCCATCCCAGATCACTCACTCCTTAGCTTGCTGTTTGTGTATATTGAGTTACTCACTTCACTGCTTGTGGTCTCAGTTCTCTCATGAGTATGTAACCAGGACATAAGAACCATGATGCTTGGGATGTGATAAAATGCAACAATTCTTTCTCCTCTTCTTCCTTCTCCTCTTCCTCTGTCTCCCTCTCTATTATCTATTTTTTAGGCTTAATGCTTGCACCGTCCTCCTCTAAGCTCATAGGCTTTTTACCTAGCCGATAAAAATCAAGCACTTAGCTGAGGTCTCGGCAGCCATGACATGGCCTCAAGGCAGCCAGCCATCTGCAGAATGTCTAGAAAGACAAATGTCTACCATCCTTTCTTTCTGGCCTCTAACTTATTGGCAGAGAAATGTTAAGTGGATTTTTTTTAAAAAAAGAATCACCATATTGCAGAAACAGATTGAAGAAAGATGGATTTGGGAGAATAATGTTTGCTGTAGGAGAGAATCCAGGTCCCAGAAGGGAAGTCGTGGCTGATGCTACAACTCGAACAGCCTCCTCGCTGAGTAAAATGAAAGCTTGCTTACTGTAAAGAGCCACACACTAACAATATTTATTGAGCAATTGCTTTGTGTTGGCTTTCTATGAATTGTTTTATTTAACTTTTAACAAACATATCAGTTAGTAACTATAATTATTTCACTTTTATAAGTGGGGAAATATGGGTCATCTTCCTAAGGCTGTATAGCTAAGTGCTAGAGTCAGAATTTCAAATTGTGGTCAGTAGGACTCCAACTTTAAGGAAAACCTTAAAATGAGGACAAAAATTATTGTTCAGTAAAATTCACCAACCCTGTGTTATGGATTTAATTGTGTCCCTTCCACCAAATTCGTATTTTGACACTCCAACCAACAATGTAATGTATTAGGAGATAGGATCTTTAAAGAGATAACTAAGATCAGATAAATTCATAAGGGTCGGGCCCTAATCCAGTGTGACTGGTGCCCTTATAAGAAGAGGAGACACCAGGAGTGTGCACACACTGTGGAAAGGTGGTGAGAGGACACAGTGAGAAGGTGGCCGTCCGCAAGCCAAGGAGAGAGGCCTCAGGAGATACCAAACCTGCCAACACCTTGATCTAGGACTTCCAGCCTCCAGAATTGTGAGAAAATAAATTTCTCTCGTTTAAACCACCCACTCCTTTGTATTTTGTTATGGCAATCCTAGAAAAATCATATATCCCACCGCCTTTATAGGTGAAGTGTACTTTGCCATTCCTTGACTTTGAGTTTAGTCGTATGATTTACTTTGGTTGATGGAATCTTAGCAGACCTGATGTGAGTAGAGGCTTAAAAACATTGGGGTGCTTTGGTTTAATCTCTTGTGCCTGTGTTACAGCCATGCGACGGATGTGCTCCATCTACAGTCCACGGAGAATGAGAGATGGATTCTTTAAGTTTAGAATCAGACCCCAGAGTAATAGCTTAAACTAAATTTAGTTTTCTTATCTTGTTTACCAATTGGGAGGGGGCTTGTGGAGAAGAGCAGATCCGTTATTGTCTGAAGGAAGAAATGACATTTTCTTTGTACATTGAAGAGTAATATAGATAGATTCTCTAACCTGCCCCAGTTACAATCCAATGTGATGAAGTCTGAAGTAATGGTAAGTCAGTCTAGGGTGCTGGGGAAGCTACAGAGGCCGTCTCTGACTCAGAATAAAGAAGGGCAGGACCAGAGGGGATCCTAAAATTAATAACTCACAGTAAGCTGAATCTTTTAGGGCCCATAGCAGGTTCCCAGATAAGGAACCATGCAAAGGAGGATTTGAGAGGGGGATTAATGGTATGTGCAAGGCCCGTGGCAGGGGAGACACTTTCAATTCCTCTATCTGATCTGAATAGGCTTACTTTGGAGCCTCCTCTTAGACAGGGCTCTCCAGAGTATAGAGGACTTTGGCAATCTAGGAGCAGGGAAGGTGGGCATGCATGTGCTGGCTGAAGGAGGGACTCTGGGTCCTTTCTCTTTTCTCCTCTCCTTCCAACAGATTGTGTTAATTCTCCAGTGGTTTTGCTTTACTTATAAGAAATGGCGGGAGTGTGGGGCAGAGGTGGGCTTAGAATATGGCAGTACACAAGGCACTTCACATGTTATTTCATTTGATCCTCATTACAGCCTTCTCGTGTTGGTGTTATTATTTCTAACTTATCCACACATTCTATTGACTCATTTATATTCAGGATATGACCCCAACCAAACCACTTCTTACTACCTCCATCGCTTCCCCACTTGCCTCTTGGGCCAAGCCCCAACTTTCTCTTACTTGGACTATTTTAAGAATCTTTCAGCTGGCCTCCCTGCTTCCACACAATGATCAGAGTGATCCATAATGCACATTGAAGTCTGATTATGTCGCTCCTCTGCACAAAGCCATCTAGTGGCTCTCCACATAATTTCCAATAAACCCACAGTCCTTACGATGGTCTATGACAGTGGTCGGCAAACTGCGGCTCGCGAGCCACATGCGGCTCTTTGGCCCCTTGAGTGTGACTCTTCCTAAGCCTTAGGGGTACCCTAATTAAGTTAATAACAATGTACCTACCTATATAGTTTTTTAAAAAAATATATATTTTATTGATTTTTTACAGAGAGGAAGGGAGAGAGATAGAGAGTTAGAAACATCGATGAGAGAGATCCATCAGCTGCCTCCTGCACGCCCCCTAGTGGGGATGTGCCAGCAACCAAGGTACATGCCCTTAACCGGAATGGAACCTGGGACCTTTCAGTCCACAGGCCGATGCTCTATTCACTGAGTCAAACCGGTTCGGCACCTATATAGTTTAAGTTAAAAAAATTTGGCTCTGAAAAGAAATTTCAATCGTTGTACTGTTGATATTTGGCTCTGTTGACTAATGAGTTTGCCGACCACTGGTCTATGAGGTCCTCTACGATCTGGCCACTTTTCTACTTCCCGATCTCATCTCCCACATCTCCCCATTCTATCCACCCCAGTCACCCTGACCTCCTTGGGGTTCCTACTCACTGTCCTTAAACACCACAAGCACAGTGGAATCTCAGATCTTTTGCATACATTTCCTCTTCATCAAATATTCTTTCCACAGATATCTGTGTGGCTTCCACCCTCCCTTCCTTTAGGTCTTTATAAATGGAAGCCTGACCAATATCACACCACTTCCATCAAGCTTTGCTCTTTTTATCCTGTGTGATGTTTTTTTTTACTTCACAGATCTTATTACTTGACATAGTCTGTCTTTTGTTTATTCTTCCTCTAAAATGCGTGCTCTGTAAAGGCAGGGACTTTATCTTTTGATGCTATTTTGTGTTGTCTTCAGTGCCTAGAACATTGCCTGGCTCACAGAGGCACTCCATGAATATTTGCTGAATGTGGTTCAGAGAGATTAAGCAACTTGCCCTGGGCTACCCAGCTAGTAAACAGTAAAACGAGAAAACAAGTCTTATTGGTACTGAGGACCATGCCCTTCCTAATCCATTTTCTTAGGCCCTTGCCTATTGCCCACATATCAGGATGAATGCGACTGCCCAATAGGTCTTTGCGACTCTGATTTCTTTAGAGAAATGCTCAGTGAAGAAACATGAGGGTTAATGAAAAATTCTCTCCTTTTGATTATCCTGGAATGAAAAACCTCAGCTGCCTCTCTGAAAAAAAAAAAAAAAAAAAAAAAAGTCACAAGGGCTTTCAATTTCCTTGTCCATGTTCCTGTGTGTTCAAGAATCCTTAATTAAATTTTATATTACTTGATATTTATCCCATAAAAAAGAAAAAAGTCAATGAACTCACATGGCTACTACAATCTTGGCTTTGATTGGGAAAGCAGAGAGAAAGCAGCTTGTGACAGACATGGACACAGCCAGTGGGCCCTGTACCCTCAGGGGTATTACAAAAATGACACTCCTTCTGGCCCTCTGTTCAGGTAGGCTGAGCATATCAGCAGGGCACTTTCCTGGGTTCATGCCCATCCTTGCTTTCAGGCTTACACTCCTATGGCCCCATCCTCTTGGGCTTACCCACTGTCAAGAGAAGCTCTAGTGGGCAGACATTGTCAGTGCCTTCCTTATGGACATTGGATCTGTCCATTTGGCAGGCACTAGAAGTAATGTTGCCGTGGGACAGAGGATGACAGAAGGCCCAGAACAGGGTAAAGAGTGACGACAGTGCCAGGGACAGTGGTGGCAGAGTGAGGTGTGCTCACAACCTTTTGTTTTGTGTACTGGGATTGTGTACTATGAAATGGTCATGGGGTTGGGTATACTAGTATCTGGCACCTTCAATTCTGCAGGGTTTAGCTGAGAAATGCTTTGATGACTTCCTGCTGACTGGTGAGATCAACACACTTTTTCCCTCCCACCTGTGTGGGAGCACAGGCGAGACGAGGTGAAAAGCCCTGACTCAATTGTAGGTCAGAGAATTGAACTTCTTGATTTGTCTTTAAGAAAATACCCATGCCATTTTCTAGGACAAGTGCAAGAAAAGTGGTGGCTGAGGCTCCTATCATAGGGGGAAATTGCTGGTCATTTGAAGTCAAAAGATTACAGTTTCTTGCTGTGGATCTGAGCAAGTTTTTCTATTTCTCTGAACACTCCCCCCCCCCCCCCCACAATCTGTAAAATCAGTTTTGAAGAGAAAATGTTTCCTCTTTCCTTCCTTCCCTCCCTCCCTCCTTCCCTCCCTCCCTTCCTTCCTCCCTCCCTCCCTCCCTCCCTCCCTCCCTCCCTCCCTCCCTCCCTCTCTCCCTCTCTCTCTTCCTGTTATTCAATAGAATTATTGAGCTGCTGTGCTAGGCACTGGACAAACATAGATAAACAAAATCATTGGTGACTGCAAAGATCCTAGTGCAAGAAACAATGACAGCACAGTACATATATGCAGGAATGGATGTCTATCTTAATTGCAGCAGCACAAAAGAGAAAGTGCTAATCGCTTGTGAAGGAATAGAGAACATGAAGTCTAAGCAACAGTTTGCAAAAGAAATAGCGTGTGAAGTGGACCAGTTGGGGCCACAGTGCGGATGAAGGAAAGTTAGTCAATACCACACCTCATGTCAATACCACACCTCATGTACAAAAGCCACAAAAGGATGCACACGATTTGGTTGTTGACTTGTTGAGTTAGAGGCATCTGTGAGAGCCCCAGGTCCTCCTGACAGTGGACACCCAGAGCCAGATCAGCAGAGACTGAATGTTCAAGCCCAGAGGCCATGTTTGGGGACCCTTGGCAGGGCACTCAATGAGAAGATCTCACTGTGAAGAGGACTGGGACAGAACCCTGTGGAATACCAAACGTTGAGTGTGTTAAGAAAGAGACATCTACCAACAAGGCCTGGCAAGGAGAGTGATGGGGAGAAACTGGATAGAGTCTCATTGCCGAGGGCACAGCAGAAGGTGTCAGGGAGGACTGGCCGAGAGCTGCAAATGCTGCAGGGAGGCCAAGGTCAGCGAAAACCAAGACTGCCTATGGAATTTAGTGATTAGGTGGTTAATGGGGAGGGAGGGAGCCAGGTGACAGTACATTAAGGCGTGTGAAAAGGCTTTGACAACTGAAGAGCCATGAAAATGAAATGTTGCTTCCTGATGGAGGCAGGAATCAGCCACCTTAGACTGATCAATTCAGAATGTGCAGTGAGACTGACGTGAAATTCACCACTCCAGACTCATAGCTTCTCCTTCAGCCAGTGGAGAACAGAACATCAGCATTTTAAATAGTCACCCCTGTCCTCGTAATGAATGCTTTTGAACACTTCTCCATCCTTATCTCAAAATTAGCTTCTTGTTGGCTCCAGAAGATTGCCTGAAATGTGTCACCTAGGAGCAAAAATAAAATTGGGGGCATAAGAAAGAATGAGAGTGAAACAGCAGATTATGGGGTCGTTGCTATGTTGGAATAAATAATCCTGGTGACTGGATAGCAGTGCTGAGTTATAGAATTTATTCTCTGAAGAAAGAAGCTTTAATCGTGGAGTCTGATTTGGAGTCAGTAGGAAAGGGGCTTCCCTTCTAGCGGAACGAAATAGATTTTCCAATCGTTTTGTCCTGTCAAAAAGAAAAGGAAAATAACAAAATATAATAAGTAGTTTGGCTGTTTAAGGCAACCATGTCTAGAGGCCACGTGAGCTTTCAATAATTCAGTGTAGTTCTCACAGTCTCCTGCAGGTGGCCCATGGCTGTGTGCAGACAGCTGGGGTGAGGTCAGGGGACCAACTCTGAATCCATTTGATGTATAACAGCTCCTTATGATATTAACTGAGCTCCATGCAACTGTCCAAAGAGGAGTCTGGCATAATGACCATGCACTTGGCCATGACAAGTGTTGTTCCTGAATCCGGGCTTGAAAGTACACTACCTGGCACATTCCTCCCTTGGCACCTACAGTTTCCTCTGCTTGGATTGCTGGTCCCCAGATGTCCACATGTCTATTGCCCTCATCATTCTTAGGCCTTTACCCAAGCATTACCTCCTTAGTGAAGCCTTCTCCAACAATCCAGTTTAAAATAACGTCTGCGTCCATCCACCATCTCCTCTCTCCTCATCCCTGCTTTATTTTTTATTTATAGCCCTTATTACCTTACCATATATATTTTCTATTTTACTAGAATGTTAGTTGCTCAAAGCAATGCTTTTGGGCTGTTTCAATCACTGTCATAGCCCCCGTGTCTAGCAGAGTGCTTGGCACATAATAGGCACTCAGGGATGTTTTCCAAATGAGTGAAGACAGTGGCTTTGGCAGCCTGCCACCTTCCCAGATCTAGAGAGGGACTGTCAGCCTCTAGAAAAGTACTTCCCCCATAAAAATCACCTGCAAGTTACCACATAGCCTCCTTCGTTCACGAGGCCCTGCGACTCCTGCCTCTTCATTCAAAGCATGAACAGCATTGCTCGAGTTTGCCAGGAGCTTCGAGGGTGTGCACTCTGGGTTTTCTCTCTGCCATCATATGAACTCGTCCTCCTTTCAATGCCTGGGAGGTCACAGGCTGGAGAGCTGTAGATGCTGAGAACATCAGAGCAAGAAGGAGCCTGGAAAGTCCATTGTCCAGTCTGCATGTCTATAGATGGAGAAGTTAGAACTCGGGTTCACATGCCACCCATGGGATCCTCACCAACAGTGCGGGTCTGGTATCAGGATTCCAGCTCAGGGTTGAGAAAGAGATGAACAGAAATGTTAATTACTTTCCCGAGGCTGCTCAGTTACGGAGTGTTACTGTCAGGCTTGGGACCCAGGTTTATTTTGAATCTAAGCTCAGGCTCCTTTGACTGGATTCTGTGCGTGCTGCAATTTGTGGAGGAAGGCCGGACACTGGGCCCTGCACACGATGGTGGGAAAGTGGGTATGTGGCCACTTCCTTCTCCGCTGTTAGTTACCTTGTATTTCTGAGAGATGGTTTCTTCCTCTCCTCTCTTACAGCAGAAAAGTGTTCCTCTCACCTGTTGAGTGATCAGTCCTCGAGCATTTTACTTTCTCTCTTTGCTCCTTCTGCATCTGCTCTTCCTCTCCCTTGGCCTTCGCTACCAACTCTTCAACATGCTTGGTTTTATGTCTGCCTCATACTGCAAAGGAACAGACCGTCCTGTGTCCTAAGTTCCCCTGTTTCTACATCCTCCTGCTCCTCCTGCTTTAAGACCAGGCTTCCTGAATGAGTCCTCTGCACTTACCCTCTTCCGTTGCCCTTCCAAGCCTCTGTGGTTCCGCCCTTTCCTATCTCATAGTTGTTCCTGCCCCATATGCCCCTCTGCCCCATCCCCTGGTACCACCATCTCATCATTTACTTCTATTCCTTTGAGGACTTTAGATGCCTCATGTAAGAGGAGTCATGCAGTATGTGTCCTGTGAAGGACTTCCATCACTTAACATTCTATCTTCCAGATTTATCCACGTTCTCACAAATGGTAGGCTTTTCTTCTTTACGGCTGAATATATTCCTTTGTATGATCTAATGTTAAGTGTTCTTACACTGAAAAAAAGGAAAGGAAGGAAGAAAAGAAAGGAAGGAAGAAAGAAAGAAAAGAAGAAAGAAAGAAAGGAAGGAAGAAAGAGAAAAGAAGGAAGGAAGGAAGGAAGGAAGGAAGGAAGGAAGGAAGGAAGGAAGAAAGAAAGGAAGGAAGGAAGGAGGGAAGGAGGGAAGGAAGGAAGGAAGGAGGGAAGGAAGGAGGGAAGGAGGGAAGGAAGGAAGGAAGGAAGGAAGGAAGGAGGGAAGGAAGGAAGGAAGGAAGGGAAAGATCATAACAAATAGACATTTTGGAAGAAAGGAAGAAAGGGAGAAAGGGAGAAAGGAAAGAAAGAAAGAAAGAAAGAAAGAAAGAAAGAAAGAAAGAAAGAAAGAAAAAGAAAGAAAGAACCTAACAACAAATAGACACTTTGGAGGAAACTCTTGGAGATGATGGATATGTTTATTACTGGGATTGTGGTGATGGTAACACAAGTGTATGCATATGTTCAAACTCACCAAATTGCATATATCCATTATGTGCAGTCTTTGTGTACCAATTATACTGCAACAAAGCTGGGGAAGGAATAACATACCTATTACGAAATCATTTTCCTTCTTTCTAAAGTACATTCTTTAGCAGTTTTTTAGTAAAGTTCTGTTGGAAACTAACCAGGTTTTATTTGTGTGAAACTGTCTTTATTTTGCCCTCATTCTTTAAATATTGCCTTGATGGTGATAAAATTCCCAGCTGACAGCTATTCTATTCTAACACTTCAACTGTGTTCCATTGTTGCTGCTGGGAGTCATCCGTCGGTCTAAGTGCCATGTCACCGGAGGTGAGCTCCTGTTCTCTGGGTCCCTTCACAGTCTTTGCCTGTTACTTGGTGTTTGATAGATTCATCATATTGTATCTCAATGTGGGGTTCTTTTAATTATCCTACTAAGATTAGAAGTGAGAGAACTCATGCCTTTCATCAATTCTGGGAAATTTTGCGCCATTATCTTTTCAAATATTATATATTTACAAGCCATTACCTATTTTTCAAATTCTGATTAGGCATGTCTTAGATCTCATTGCTCTATTTCCTATGTCTCTTAACCTCTGATTCATATGTTTTATCTTTGGGCTATATATTTATTATTACTATTAATTATATTTTATGCATTCATTCACCTTCTAGTTGATTAAAACTCTTTTCATTCTGGAACTATTTCCAGTTCAATATTTTTTGCTTCAACTGTGTCTAATCTATTATGTAGCTTACATTTTGAGTTTTAATTTTCATTTATTTTTTATTTCTATAAATTCTCTTTGAATCTTTCTTTCAAATAAACCTGTTCACTTTTGAGACTTATAACCTTAATCACTTATGTCTTAAATGTAATATATATATATAGTTCCTAGATTCTAATTCTAATAATTGTAAAATCCAAAGACATTGTGCTTTACTTTCCTCATCTGGAGAAATGGGAAGAAAAATAATTCCTATTCAATAGGAATTTTTGTTTTGAGGATTAAATGATAAAATATATGCACAGTTCTTAGAAGACTATCTAGCATGGAGTATAACCTATACAAGTGTTTGCTATTGTCACTAGTATTATTGCTGCTATTTGTAGAACTGATTTTGTTCTTTGCTGACTTCCTCTAAATGGTTTGTTTTTCTCGTGTGTTATTTATTATTAGAAGCTCATGTTCCTTGGAACATTAACAGTGGACATTCCTTAAGGCTTGTGTGTATATAAGGTGCTTTCTTCCAGAGAGGACATGCATTGGCTTTTTCCAAGCCATGAGGCTACTACTGATCCCAACTATTTTAAATTAAATTCTCGCCTTAGCTGTTTTCTTGCCACAGTGTGTAAATTCCAGCCCCAAATTTGCCTGCAGGTGCGATTGTGGTTACTAATTATCAGGGGATACTTATTTCCCCTTCACCCAGAGATAAGACTAAGATAGACAAACTTTCTTTGCAAGGTAGTTTCTTTGCTGCTTTGCCTGGTGAGGTTTTCACTCATTAGGGTCCCAGAATTCTGTGGTGTCCCTGATTGTAGGTCCCACATTCTGCAAATCAGGGAGAAAAGAATGACCTTGGATCGTTCACTAGCTTATTTGCTTTTGTGAATTAATTTTTTTGAAATCCTCACCCAAGGATATGTTTATATTGATTTTTCAGAGAGAAAGAGAGAGAAACATTGATGTGATAGAAACATCTATCAGTTGCCTCCCGTTCTTGCCCTGACCCCTGACGGGGCATCCAACCACCACGTTTTGGTGTACAAATGACTCTCCAACTTACTGACTCACCTGGCCAGGGTGTGACTTCGGTTTTTTCCCCTGTTCAGCTTTTTACTTACTTTCTTTTCATCTCAGCTCTTCTCTGGAAAATGTATTTTAGATATTTTATCCACTATTTATAGATGTTTTGAACTTTGAGATTTTTTTCTCTATGATGTGCTAGATAGTCACTGTTGCAGCATAAAAGCAGCCATAGACAATTCATAAACGAGTGGGTATGCTGGTATTTCCAGTAAACTTTATTTATGAAAGTAAGTGATAGACTGGATTTGACCTCTGGGTTTTAGTTTTTCAACCCCTGTTCCATAACAGCTGACAATAGAAGACACTGGAAGCATCTGAAAATGTTGCCTCTCACATTCCTGGTAGTCATAGCAACAGAAGAAACCAACGCTGTTGCCTGATTGATTATTTCCTTTCGATTTGGAGCTTAAAGTCTTACAGGAGAAAATCCTATAGGGAGAAACATGCATGGGGGGTTGGGCACCAGTTGGAGTCAGGAGGTTGGGAAACTTGAATTGTTTGTTTGCCTTCAGGTTCATTCTAATACGATCTCCTGCCTGGTGCTTGTAATGAATCCTATTGGATCATAGATTCATGAAAATCCCCAAGTTTATTCTGTTCTCCCCATTGTTCCTCACTGTCTGCACAACCTCCAAACCTGCATGTCCCTCCTCTTCCCTTCTCTGTAGTGGTGGTAGAGGTCAGGATAGTGGCTCTTTTCCTTTTTCTTAAGCCAACTTAGGTCCCCATCATGAAGTAAGTCTATGCTTTTGACTGACTCCCTGGGCCTAAACTGTAATGTTATTTGTCACCTGAGCTGGAAAGGAAGGAGAAATGGAGAGATAGATGTATTTTATAATTTCCTGAAATCGGAATACTAAAACACCATGTTTCCAACCAAGGCAGCTTTGTGGTGAGCTGGCTGTGAAGTCTTACTGGTTGGAGAGAATTCAAGCATATTTTCATGGCGCAGGTGCTGGAAGCTGTAGGTAGGCAGGCAGGAGTCCAGCCTGAGGCTACAGGTGCAAACAAAGATTTTCACTGAGGCCCCAGCTCTAAGTGTAGTTGCTCAAAAGCTGGGCTTTCCATTACGTTATTGGAAGCAACCTGCAAAGCTGGCAGTTCTACAGACATCTTTGTTAGTGGTGAGTTGGGGGGCCTGTCGGCTCAGAGGTTAATCTTACTAATTAACAGAAGGGGCAGAGGCCTCAGAAACAGACAGATTTTCCCTATATTTCATTGGGGTGACTTTTACAAGCTTGCAGGCAAGTGGCACCTTTCACTTTAAAAAATCTAAACCACGCCTTTTTAACTATACTTAAAATTGGAGCTTGAGACCTCCACGGTGGCAAGGAATAGACAATTTTGGCTTTTAGAAGTTTGTCCATGGGAAGTCTGGAGGAGAGGAAAGACAACTCTTCTCTTTTTAAAATATATTTTTATTGATTTCAGAGAGGAAGGGAGAGAGAAAGGGAGAGAGAAATATCAATGATGAGAATGAATCATTGATTGGCGGTCTCCTGCACGCCCCCTACTGGGGATTGAGCTGGCAACCCGGGCATGTGCCCTGACTGGGAATAGAACCTCAACCTCTTGGTTCATGGGTTCACGCTCAACTAGGGAACCACACTGGCCGGGGAAGACAGCACTTTTAAGTGCATCATTCTAATTCTTCACGCCTCCGTGCCTCGTTTTCCCCTCCTTTATACTTATTTTGAAAGCCCATCTCCCTCTCCCTCCAGTGAAAACCCACGCCATCTCCCCGGGTCTGTCGTGGAAGAACAGACTGGGAGACATCTGCCTCGTGCCTTATTTTTTCAAATTCCTCTGAACGATGGAGCCAAGTCTCTGCACCAGAGCGCCTGCTCCCCGAACAAACCAAATGGCGGCTGCTGGCAGCGTATTGACAGCTTGTTAATAGAGGGATCCTTGACAGTGTGACAACCTGTGTGGGCTGCCTCAGGAAGCCAAATGCACCCCCACCCAAACCCCAGTCATTAACAGGTGGGAGAAATAGCAACTAACTGCTGCGGAGGGGGAAATACTCAGCCGAATGCATTACGTGGATGAGAAAGTCGCTCCGATGTTGTGATCTCTTCCCCAGTGCTTGTTAGCAGGCTCTGCTGGAGAGTGCCTTGACTCTGGGGTCAGACGAGCCCGGATTTGAATCTACGCTTGGCCACCTGCCAGCTGTGTGTCTATGCAAGTTCCCACGCCGAATCTCATTTGTGAACAGTCACCCGGTCCCATGCTATTTGAGAAAACACGGTCATGGAGGTCACTTTCCGGTGTCCAGCTGTTAAAAATCTCTTCTTAGGATGGTGGACTTGCCAAGTGCTTCTCGTAGTCGTGTCAAGTTTTGACTTACGCATTGCGAGGCTTTGTTTTCTCAGGGCCTTCAGTTTGAAATAACTGCGCCTTCTTGGTGAATTGGGCCTTTTGTCATTAGAAAGTGATCCCCTTTATTTCTTTTTTTAAAAGTATTGTTTAAAAATCCTCACCTAAAGACATGCTTAGAGAGAGGAAGAGAGAGAGAGAGAGAGAGAGAGAGAGAGAGAGAGAGAGAGAAGAGAGAAGAGAGAAGAGAACCATCAATCGGTTGCCTTTCATATGTTTCCCGACCGGAGATCGACCTCACACACAACCCAGGTATGTGCCCTGACCGGGAATCAAACCAGCAGCCTTTCGGTGCACAGGACAACACTTCAACCAACTGAGCCACTCTGGCCAGGCTGATCTCCTTATTTTGAATCATTCTTTTCTTCTTAAAATAATTTTGTGTGGTGCTATTTTATGTGCTGGTAGCTAAGTTTCTCTATATGTTGGCCATATTACATTTATTTGACAATATTTCTGGGCCCTCATGTTTCTCTGGAACTAGGGGTGAGGGATGAGGGGTGCAGAGAAAGCGTAGGCTCAGGTGGCTGTTGTTTGGATAAGGCATACAACGTGCTTGGACTGACCTCCCAGAGACCGTTGCTCCCTGAGCTCCATGAAGCCCCAAATATACACATTCTCTGAAAGAAACCCTCTTGTTGCCTGTACGGGGTGGCCCCACTCACGCTGGGCTCCAAACATTTCCCTCTCACCTCTCACCTATACTAGAAAGATGTAGGAAAAATCTTTTAAAGCTTATAGCTGTAGCTCTTGGTATATTTCTAAGGGTTAAACTTTATTTAGGAAACATTTAGGATTATTTAAAAAATGAGGTGGGCAAAAGTTGGTTTATAGTTGTGAGTATGTGAGACACAGATTTTATTCTTGTATTATTATTGATTGATAATTGTATTAAGAACAACTATAAACCTACTTTTGCCCACCCCTTTATCGGTTTCCAAGCTTTCTTGGGTCTCGGATCCCTTTGTGAATGTCATGAAAGCTATGCACTCCTCAGGAAAGAAAAAAAAAAAAGCACAAACAATTCAGACAATTTCAGCCTATCCTATAAACTGCCTAAAGTTCTAGAGGCTCCAGGTTAAGGGGCCTTTCGTTATTGAAATACTCATATTATAAAAATGAAGGGATAAAAGACAGGATGCAAAATTTAAGTAAATGCAAATTTATTTGTCCTAATGGCAGACTGTATAGCCGTGGCTGAAAGTTTGCTGCCTAGTCTGGTGGGTCTCAGGTGGAATCAGGTTTACCAGGGAGACCATGTCCTGGGCGAGCACTGCCTGCATGCATGGGAAACCCAAGCCGCGGACTAAGTGAACAGGCCTAGGAGCAGTGAATCTTGTGACCCTGGCTCAGGCACCCAGGCAATATACTCCAAGGGAGGGCTCCATAATCTAGCGCATGCCCCAGGCTCCCACTGAAGAAAATCCCAATTGAAGATAAGCTGAGGAGCAGCTATCACAGAGCATTAAGAAATACCACCATGACAGATGGTCAGCAGGTGCAAGAAATGGACTCATCGATACCCGAGAAAGCAGAAATAATAAAGTCAGCTGACAAAGTACCTTAATATATTGTTTTTCAAAGTTGAAAAAAATGATAGAATCCCTAAAAATGGAGATAATAAAAGGGGACTGACAAATCTGAGAGAGAGAGAAAAAAGCTAGTTTTAGAAATGAAAAATATTGCCATGGGTGAGAAGAAACCTTTGACGACTGTTTGAACAGTAGCCCAGCCATGCGGGAGGAGTGGATAAATGGAACGGAAGAATTCCCGGAGGAAGTCATCCAGAATACAGCAGAGATGGGCAAAGAGTTGGAAACTGTGAAAGAGAAGTTGAAGAATGGAGGAGAGAATGTGACATCTCGCCCTAGACACACTGGAATGAAAGGGCAACATTCGTGCATAAAGACAAAGTTCTGAAAGTTACCAGGCAGAAAAGACATTACTTCAAGAAGTCACTGTCAGACAAAAGACATATTGTCATTGATAATACATGATGACATGATACCAGGAAAAAAAAAAGAAGAAGAAAAAACTATCTCCAAGACTGAGGCAAAATTTCGCAAGTATATATGTACATGATGAGAAAAAAAAAAAAAAAAGAAAAAAAAAAGGAAAAAAGCTCCAAACCCCAAAACGCAAAACCAACACCCGCAGGAAAAAAAGTGTTGAGTTTATTCTGGTTGGTAAAATTAAAAGTGACTGTTATTTTTATCTTAATATTTCGGAATGATTCACATTTCCTACAATAAACATGATTTACGAATGTAATTATATAAATATTAAAAACCAATAATCTGTGTTGAAAGGATAGGAAGACCACGTCTGTGTCTGTTCAAATTAAGCCCATTCTTTAAGGATGAGCTTCAATGTCGCTTTATCCTTGAGGCTTTCCTGCTGTTCCTCTAACTGCCGGACAGACTCATCCATTAGGCACTGGGAGCACAGCGCCAAGGGCCATGACAGTATTTTAATTTTAAATGCTTTTAAAGTCACAAGGAAAAGCAGCATATTAATAATGAACATATAACAATGACTATAGCCTGGATTATATTTGTCTTTATACCAAGGCTGTCGTAAAATATAATGTTTTATATATATATATATATATATATATATATATATATATATATATATATATATATATTAATGGAGAGAGACCCATGAAGGCAAGTGTCTGGAGCCCAGGGAAGTCTTAAAGCAACCCTGAACCTCTGACTTCCTGTATTAATTTTGGTTTCCCCTGAGGCAGAGCCTGAGAGCAGGCAGTTTATATGGGACATGATCATAGCAAGCTGATGTGAAGGAGCCGAGAGAAAGAGATGGAGGGAGAAAACTCCAATGAAAGCATGTGTTCTCAAGGTCATTGTGGGCGATAGATAGGGTTTAGTTTCTCCAGGACTTCCATTACTAAAGATAAACATGTCTTCCCCAGCCTGGCCTGTGTTGCTCAGTGGTTGAGTGTCGACCTATGAACCAGAAAGTCGTGGTTCCATTTCCATTCAGGGCACACCAGGGTTGTGGGCTTGATCCCCAGTAGGGGGCGTGCAGGAGGCAGTTGATTAATGATTCTCTCTCGTCATTGATGTTTCTATCTCTCTCTCCCTCTCCCTTACTCTCTAAAATCAATAAAAATATATATTTAAGAAATGTCTTCCCCAACTGAAGTATGGGTGGTCAAGGTATTTATTTTTGAACATTGCCCCCAGAGGTTGTTTCCTCCTTTCCAGGAGGCTTGTATAAATGTTGGGTGACTCCTGGCACTGGAGCAGAAAATATAACGTGCTTGCTTAAGGTGAGATGCTGAAACTTAGGTGGCCAAGACAATGTGACTCAAAACACCAAAAGTGTCTGCTACAGTTGCCCTGGAATCAACCTCATATTATCTCCGTACTCCATACTATTTCATTTGTACATCTCTAAGGGTTACATTCAACCGTGCCTCATGCATCAGGTAGTTCCTTTTGATTTGAAATATAAATTCATTGAGGTCATGAGCTATGCTCATGACACAGAACCTCACACACACAGAGTCCTGGACTAGGATTTAGGAGAACTGAATTCCAGTCCTCACTCTGCAACTAACATGCTGTGTGATGCTGGACAACCTTAGTCTCCTTGGATCTCATATCGGTATCTATTAAATGAGGAGCATGTACAAGATCTACCCCAAGGGCCACTCTGAATTTGTTTATTCCCATCCACGCAACTCCATTCAGCTTTAAAGGGCTCCACCTACACTCTAGGCCAGGGGTGGGCAAACTTTTTGACTCGAGGGCCACAATGGGTTCTTAAACTGGACCCGAGGGCCGGAACAAAAGCATGGATGGAGTGTTTGTGTGAACTAATATAAATTCAAAGTAAACATCATTACATAAAAGGGTACGGTCTTTTTTTTTTTTTTTAGTTTTATTCATTTCAAACGGGCCGGATCCGGCCTGCAGGCCGTAGTTTGCCCACAGCTGCTCTAGGCCCAGGGCTAGTTGTTGGGATTATAGAGGTAAATGCAGTATGGTCTTCCCGTGCAGGATTAAGTGTTTCTTCAAGGAGAGAGACAAATGAAGATTATAGCCCAGAGGTCTGAGGACACACAGTGGGGTTTGCACCCAAACCTGGATGTGTCAGGAAGAACTCTTGCCAAGATGACAGCTGAAGTGATTCTTAAAGGATGAATGAGAAGTGATGGGAAGGACAATATGGGGAGGACGCTCCATACAGAGCCATTCCAGGGAAAGGAGGCATCTTTCTCGAGGCTGAAGACAGCTTGCTGAGGACAGAAAAGCAATGTTCCCTAGGCTCTCTGACTTTTGGGCCATGCTATTCCCATATTTCATTTTGCCTTTGTGAGGGTAATTGTTTGATACTGTCACATGCAAGTTTTAATGTGTGCGCTAGCCCCGAGATTAGGAAAGAACTAGCTGTATGGACAAACTACAGCTTCCAGGGTGGGAGACAAGACCCATTTTTCTCTGTTTGCTGGGAAAGGAGAATCACCTTCACTTTATTTTATATTTATTATTAAGCAGCACTGTGGAAATGGATTTTTAAAAAACGCAGTCATAGACTAATGGAGAGGAGAGGATATATTAGCCACTAGACAGGTCTTCAGTCAATTTATATACGTTCAATCAGCCCAATGTTCCTCTCTTTGATAGTAATGAGTACATTTCTTTCCAGAAGTCAAAGTGCCTGTTATTTTCTCCCTATTTATGGTGATCAGGTATTTGTGTTACTCCAGGTAAAATACCCTGGAAATGGCTTGTAGAAATAGCCCTTCATGCTAAGTGCACCGTGGGAAGGACACATTATAGACACTCCAATCTTCTGGATGTAACTGCTGACATTCCCCCCTTCCTGTTCGACATCAGTATGAGATCACCCCATAATTTTACCTCATGGAGTCATTTGCCGCTTTAGGAAGAAATGCTCTTTGCTGATAAACATCCCACTCCACATAAATGTCATGCTGAAAAGATTTCTCTTTTTGGAGAAATGGCCAACAGCCCATAATTTCAATAACTTGCTTCATTACAGAAGAGGCACAAATGACAAAACTTGCCAAAGCAGTGGCTGGAACAGTCCTCCCAACGTTTCCCCGGAGGAGGAGACACAGGAGAATGCTGGAGGGAGCCTTTATTGCTTGTAGAGAGGCCAGTTTCTTAGAAAGTTTGATTTAGAATCTGAAGTTGGGTGTTGAATGCAGGTGTGGGCATGGATGCATTGTTGCTGAGACCAGTTCTGGACGTGTAGTAAGTATCCAAAACTAAATCTGGCTGCCACTTTTCAATTATACTGTGGACTCCTTTTAAAATCCTCACCCGAGGATATGTTTATTGATTTCAGATAGAGGAGGGGGTGGGTGGGAGAGAGAATATGATTGGTTATCCCCGGTATGCACCCCTCCTGGGAATTGAAGGCTCAACCTTTTGTGGGTAGGAGACAATGCTCCAACCAACTGAGCCACCTGGCCAGGGCTCTACTGTGGGCTTTTTAGTCTTAATACAGGCTGACTTCACCACCTTACAATGTAGGGGAATACAGGGAAGGAGAAGATATGTTTATTGAGTCTCTATGAAGTACACTGGCTATTTTATTAGTTCTCTTACTAAGGACTGAACTAAGTAGTTTCTATGTGCTATGAATTCAGTTAACAGACATTAATGAAAAACATGGAATGAGTCATTTACTACGAGGATTACAAAATCCTATCATGTAATCTTCACCACAATATTAAGAAGTTAGGCATTCATTATCCAAAGTTTGTAGGGGAGCAAATGAAGCTCAGAGTGTTTAAATCAATTGCCTAAGCTTACACAACTTGTAAAGGACAAACCTGGGATCTGACCCCGGACAGTGTAGTTACCCAGTAAATGCTTGTAAAATTGAACTTTTCTGGAGGCACTCATTGAGGATGGACCAAGGGACAGGAGGGAGTTTTTATCCTCAGAATCTAGATGATTATAACTAAAATGTAAAAACACCACAAGAAAAATTTTGTGTATTCTGTCTACTGCTATATCCTTAGCACGTAGAATAAGGCCTGATACATACTAGATTCTCAGTAAATATTTGTTGAGTGAATACATGTGAAACAATTAGAAGACCTGGCACAATTTTATTCCTTGGAGTTTATCCCCCCAACTTTTTTCTAATAATATAATCTAATATTAACAGAAGATTATCAATTATAGAAATAGCAATAGCTTGTCTGAAAAAGCTAAAGATTGGGAAAATATATACAAATATTATTTCTATATGTGTATGTATTTACACATTATGGTTCATTCGTACAATAGAATACTATGCAGTCAATAAAAAATAAAGCAATTTGCAATGTACAGATATGGGATGACAGCCAACATGTATTGTAAAAAATAAGATGCAGAAAAAAGGGAAATACAGTGCATGTAGTATGTTATCATTTGTGGAAGAATAGATACACATATTTATAAATCCTATCGATGGTGAGATTCACAGGAATTTGGCATCTGGTTGTCTGGACTTAGAAGTGGCAAGCAGACTAAAAGCAAACATTTGATTTTTGCTCCATGTACAAGACAAGTATATCCTATTTAGAAATTAATCAAACAACTCACAATTTATAAAAGAAAGACTTGACATTAACCAAGAGTTGGCTACCTAGGGGCAGATAAGAGGGTGAGTGTATTTTCAATGGTCTAAGAGAGCCACAGGGCATCTTAGTACAAGTGTGCGCATAGGGTGGATGAGAGTGACATTTTTCTGCATAAGGCGATACACTAAGCCTTTACCTGGCAAATCCCCTGTGAATTGACCTCTAAAGATTGATTATAGCTCAGCCTTCCACTCCTCTGGCTCGGAAAATTAGATTGAATACCATTATTAATTTTGATTATCAGACCTGAATTCTCTGTAAGCTCACTTAGCAAGCAGACAGCCTCTAACCTTTCATAAATAATGCCCTCAATTTGACCTTCTAAGAAGATGGAGGTACAAAGGCTAGACCAAAAGTGCCTACTGTGTGCCAGGACTCCTGCTGGATAGTTGATTGTACATCCATTAGTGAATTATCTTACCACCTCTTTGAGTGGGCATCATTATCTCCATTTAAACAGGGAACAGGCTTAGGTGGTTAAATAACTTGTCCATGGACTTACAAGACAGGCACCATCAACTATACCTGAGCTTAAGAATGATTAATATTTTGTTTGAAGGGGAAACACCAAGAAGGGGAAAGATATTGGCCTGCCCAAAATGTTCCTGACTACACAGGAAAAGGTGCTTTCCTTCAGTAGGACATCTTCCCTTGATTCCTTGCATGCCAGAAGAGGACCATGCTGGTTGGGAAGTGAGATCTGCCACTGTAGTGACTCTTAAGGGTGCTGAAGGACTGCACTCCAGGCCCTTCCACATGACCAAAAATCACAGCAATTATACGGAGGAGAGGAGTAACCTTAGACATCATCTCAACTTGAGCAGGTCTCTCACTCATTTTATAGACGAGGACACTGAGACACATGGAGGGGAAGAGAGCTACTCAGACACAAGAGTATAGCGCAAATTAGGGCCACATTCTAGGTCAGCGGTTCTCAACCTGTGGGTCACGACCCCTTTGGAGGTCGAACGACCCTTTCACAGGGGTCGCCTAAGACCATCGGAAAACACATATATAATTACATATTGTTTTTGTGATTAATCACTATGCTTTAAATATGTTCAATTTGTAACAATGAGAATACATTCTGCATATCAGAAAATATATTTACATTATGATTCATAACAGTAGCAAAATTATAGTTATGAAGTAGCAATGAAAATAATTTTATGGTTGAGGGTCACCACAACATGAGGAACTGTATTAAAGGGTCGAGGCATTAGGAAGGTTGAGAACCACTGTTCTAGATGTTTAGATGCTTATTCTAGGATCCTTTTTTCCCCCAGTTCTTCTTAAAGCTGAATTCTAACAAAACTTTACAGAGGCTGTATTATTCTTGGGTCTAGTCTTACAGACCCTGAAACAGCCCCTTTGTTTATTCTGGGTCCCCTCCTTGTTGAATTCCTATGTTCTTCATTGGTGCCTAAGCCTATGAGTGTGAAAGAGATCTACCAATTTTCATAAATAAAATTTTAGCTACTAATTTTTATAAATAGTGTAATCCAGCTCTCTTCAGAGTACATTGGAAGTGTCTGCTTAGAAAGCATTGAGTCTTTTATTTGCTTTGGCCTATCTGGTTTCTTTGTTCTGTGCCAGGCATGACAGTTAGATACTCATCCTGGCATAACTGATTGAGTAATGATCTGGCATCCATTTAAAGGACCTGCAAAGAACCCAGAAATGATGTCACATTGGTGTATGGCTTACCAGTAATATATTGAACATGAACATGAGAACTGTAAGTTGGGGAGTGGAATTGCTTCTGGGGTAGGCAGAGTTCTAAGATTACCCTCAAGGGTCCCACTTCTTAGTGTATGTTCCAGATATAGTCCCATTCCTTTGATTGTGGGCAGGACTTGTGAATATTATGGATGTCACTCCCATAGTGATGTTATATTATACTAGAGGTCCAGTGCATGGATTCGTGCAGCACCGGTGGGGTTCCTCAGCCTGGTCTGCGGGGATTGGGCCAAAACCAGCTCTCTGACATCATCCAAGGGGTCCCGGTTTGCAAGAGGGCACAGGCCAGGCTGAGGGACCCCACCAGTGCATGAATCTGTGCACTGGGCCTCTACTATGCATATAAGATCTTTGGTTAATCTCTTCCTGCCCTCCTCCAACCCCCATCCCTCTGAGATTCATCAGTCTGTTCCATGTTTCCATGCCTGTGGTTTCCGCTCCTGCATTGAACATCTGCCCCCTGGTGGTCAGTGCACATCATAGCTACCATTCGGACGGTTGAATGGTTGGCTGGTCGGCCAGTTGCTTAATCTTTCATATATATAGATAGTCAAGGTGAAGGGATTTTACAGATATAATTAAGGTCTCTAATTAATTTGACCTTGAGTTAATCAAGGGAAGATTATCTGGATAGGTCTGGCCTAATCAGATGAGCCCTTTCAAAGAGGGGTTAAGCATCTTTTGAAGTTAGATTCTTTTGCTAGCTTTGTTCAGTTTCAAGTAAATAAATTCTGCCAACAATTGTGTGATTTTTGAAAGAAGATGCTAAGCTCTGATGAGACTCAGCCAACTCCTTGCTTCTGGCCTTGTGAGATCCTGCGCAGAGGAGTCAGTTAAGCGGTGCCCTTCAGAAATTGTGGGGTAATGAGTTTTAAGCTGCTAACTTTGTAATTTGTTACACAGCCCAGAAAACTAATAAAGCTGTGTTCATGGACCCCACCTTGTATGGCTAACAAGTTGTCCTGCACATAATTTCTCCAATTTTTTTTCCTCTACTTAAAGTTGCATATATTTTTTTATGTGACAATATTCAAGGACAAGAATGTATATAACTTCAGGTGCTTTTGTGTAATGTATTTTTAAATTACTTAATTTCTTTATGCTTCCTTTTATTCTTCTGTGAAACAGGAGTCACTGTGGTAGGTAGGTCATGCGTCTCATTAGGAGGAAGTCAGGCTGGTGAGAAGCTTTTACAAACAGAACTATAATCTATGGGGCTTATTGGATTTATAAGCAGCTATGGTAGATTGGAAAGATGACTAGATCTGCAGTCCAAATAGCAACATTTACATTCTTATGCTACTATTTTCAGAGTGTTGTGACCTTAGGTAAACCATTAACTTTTCTGACCCTCATCTGTAGAGTGAGGGATAATAATAGGCTGGTGTAGGAACTAAATAAGCTACTGTATGTGATTCATACTGTCACCTTCATTTTGCTTTAATATTGTCTAGGTCAGTTCCTTCCTTACAGACTTTGTAATGTCCTCACCCTCTTCATCACTTGGATTCTTCTAGTAACACTGGGAGGAAGCTCTGTAAATGGAATTTTATTGGGAATGGGAAACATTCAGTTGACACAGACAAGGAAAATTTTCTATTTCTTTTCAGAGTAAAATGTCATCCTATTCTGTTTCAGTGAAGATTAAAGGAATTTGAATAAAATGTCAGTTTCCTTCTGAACTAATTTGGGAATTATAATGACATGCACAATCTTGAACACATGAATATTTATAATAAAAAATGAAATTGTTCTTTTTTCAGATTATGAAAATGAACAGAAATTCCCAGGGGTGTCCAGGCCAGAAGAGCTATTCGTTTTATGAAAAATTCTAAAATACAGAAGACAAATACACACACACACACACACACACACACACACATATTTGCAATGGAAGGTTAGTTAAACACTGTTAGATGGATAGTGTCTTTTCCATCCTTTCCACACTGCTCACTATCAGAGGACATAGATGGAAAGCGTTTTGAGGACAAGTCCTGGCTACTCACTCCCTCATCCTCCTCACCACCCTGCTTCAGACCAACCATGTAGCTCACACATTTTGTTTTCCAGACATAGTGAACCAGTTCAGAGTTTAGTATAGTGGGACAGTGAATATTAACCAAGGAAGACAGAGTGAGAGGTGTACATGGGGAGTTAGCCTTCAGTTAGTAATTACTATAGCGATGTTATAGATGAGCAAACTGAAACCAAGAGGCGTTTTGCGTGCCTGTTCTTGGTGACATATTAGAGGACTGATTCTCAATTAAAATTTGTACTATTTATTTTTAAATGTTTTTCCATTTTTTTCCTTTTTATTGAATTTATTGGGGGTGATGCTGGTTAAAAAAATTATACAAGTTTCTGTTGCACAATTCTACATCACATCACCTGTACACTGTGTTATGTGTTCACCCCCTCAAGTCCAGTCTCCATCCATTACCATTTATCCCTCCTATACCTTCCTCCAAGTCCCCCACCGCTGCCCTCTGGCAATTACCACACTGCTACCCATGCCCATGATTGTTTTCTCTCTCTTTTTGCTCTATCCCTCCACCCCCCTACCCTAACCCCACAGCTGTCAGCCTGCTCTCTGTCTATTTTGTTTGCTAGTTCATTTTTCAATTAGTCTTGTCAGTATATTTTCTTATACTTAGCACCAGTAGAGACCCATGTTGTTGTGCAGGGAGAAATGACAGGCTGCAGATGTGAAGTCTGGACTGTGTGGTCTTGATTAGGCTCCAATTTCCGGATCCTCATTGTTGCTCAGACAATTCTGTAGTTGCACTAGATGACTTTTCACGAGATTCTTCTTGATCTACCTTCTGTGTCTGTGATTCCTCTCCTCTTCATGCTCTAGTTTCCCAAACATTATGAAGCTGCTGTGGTTCATTTCTCAGGGTCCAACAGAGGCAATCATTTTGGGAAGGAAAGCCAAGGCTGTGTCAGTTAGAAACGTTCACCCTAAATACAGCAAGTCCTCACAATGTCATTGATAGGTTCTATGACTTGAAGTGAAATGACTTGTATAACAACACCAATTTCACCAGAAGGTAATTGATATAAACAAGAGTTAAGTTCCTACAGCATCTCATCAACATTATAACAAAATTACAATGAACAAAACAACTTTATTGAAGGATCTGTTGTAATCTGCTCTACTTTCCACTCAAATCCAGGGAAGCAATGACTTCTGCTTTGCCTTAGTGAAATGGAGACACTGCTAAGTTGACCTGTTCTAGGTTACTGAGCTTAATTGAGATACATCTTTTTGTTTGAAAAGGTAGAGACATTTAATAGCCAAGCAGCTCTGCGATTTCTTCTTCCAGAAGAAGGGCTTTCTTTTCTTTCTTGCTTCCTGTAACAGTGCCATGATCAACTTTGCTGGGCACCACCCACATCCATTATTGCAGTGGCAGTGCCTAAATTGAAATGACATCTGAGAATTATTTCTTTAAAATTCATTGTTTAATTCAGTAAATTTAGTATTAATTAACGCAAACTGCCCTGGTGTGTTGGTCCCCCATTTGTCACTCTCTCAGCTCATGGAGAAGTACAGGAAATAATAGATCCATTTCATCTTACAGGGCTGATTTTACTTTACAATTCAGATTTGCTAGTGTAGCAAGAATGGGAATTAAAAATGGCTTAGCATTTTTTAGTGATCATGAATTTGGAAAATAGAAAGAGAAGAAAGAGAGGAGGAGGAATAGGAAGTGGAGGAGGAGAGGAAGAGAGAAGGAGGAGAGAAGAAGGAGTTGGAGAGATTGGTTGCCTGATTCCACTGATCAGTGGAGCAGCTTTGGTGCTGGGGGAAGCACCCGGAGTCAAGACTGGGATACACAACTGTCAGTCAGGGACTCTAAGGGCAACTTCAGATACTCATATACTTTAAAAGGCTTGTTCAATTTGTAGAACATTCCAAATGAGATTTCTCTGTGTGTGCGTGTATACACAAATACAGTTAACTATTTTTAAACCTTGTAGGGAAATGATCTGTAAAGTTAAAAGTAATCAAATAATTTAACAGAATTATCATACATCTTAATATAATACACTTTTTTTTATGAACTAGGCTATGCTGGAAATGTGGCTATTGAATCTTAGTGGTTAAACATGGACTTAGGTTGGGTTTTCCCAGAAGACTCTGAGTTCAGAATTCAAGAGCAAGTAGCTTATTAGAGAGGTGATTAAAAGAAGCAGCACCCACAGGTGAGGCATGAAAATAAAGATAACCAAAAATGTGTTACCACATGGGCAACTGGGACTCAGCCCTGCTGGGGAACTCTTGGAGAAGGTAGAGAACAGAACTCTGAGTATTTGTTGAGGGAAGAAACTGGGTATTTAGCTTCTAGATCCTATCTGTTATTGCTGAAGGCTGTTCCTAGGGCACTAACCCCTTGGCGCTTCTGTAGGTGGGCCAAAAGAATGCCTTTGGGCAGAGAGGAGCAAGTGCTTGCTTTAGGTTGCAAAAGGTGTGTTCTTAAAGATGAGTGTGGAAGGGATATAGGTGGAGCACTGATAGTATCTGTTATGTTTAATAATTCATGTGTAGTCAGGCTCAACTATTTTCTAAGATTAGAATTGGGAGCTTTCAGAGCTGGGGACATACTGCTTTGGAGTCATGATTACCAGGAGGGGTACAAGTGCGCCTCCTACTTTTACAATTCTCAGCCAAGTTATCTGTGTGGTGATGTTCTCCCCAGCTCCCCTTTGCTGGGTCCATCTCTGGCTCCTGTAAATGTTGGCTGCTAATGGCTTACAACTTCCCCCTTCTCTAGAAGATTGCCCTTGGCTGGTGGGAAGCCACCTGGCCCAAGGAAGTTAAACCTTTGAAGGCAAAACCACAGCCAATGGCAGAAAACCCTGAGTAAGCCTTGTACAGCATCTGAGAGGATTGCTTGTCCCATCTATAACAGCAATCATTCATTTATACCCTAAGTGGTATTGGCACCCCATCTGTGCCTCTTGGCCTCAGACACCACAGTATTTGGCCACTCCAAAAAATTGTCTAGAATAGTTTCATAAGCCTTAAGAAAACCAGATACCTAGCAGAGTAGGGGGGTGGATGAAATTCATGTGTTTGTATTGGAACCCGGAGTGGGTAATGTTAATGTATTCCAAGCCAGGGGCAGATGGTAGTGAACATCTTTTTACATGAGGAAGATCTTATTCCCATTTTAGAGATAAAGGAAACTGATATAAGCCTAACTAATGGACACAGACAACAGGGGGGTGAGGGCATGAGTGTGTGTGTGAAGGTAATAGGAGGATAAGGACACATATGTAGCACCTTAATAAAAAAATTAAAAGTAAAAATAAAGGAAACTGAAGCCTAGTTATTTCATTAATTTGTATAAGCTCACACTACTTGTCAATTGGTAGATTTGGGATATGAGTCAGACACAAGGGTCATGTTTTCTGTACCATACTACACTATCTGAAAGATACCAACAGATCCTATTTGACTAGAACTTGAAGTAAGAGGAAAAACTGTGGGCAGCTATATCACCCCTATTTCCAAGGGTCCTAAAATTTTAAGAGTCCATGGCTCTATACAATGAAACATCGGAGGTGGGGTCTGGTTCTTTCCAGATCTATTGATCATATGATCTCCAGATCACATGATGACTCCTCCGACTTGGTAATTCTTTGATTGGCAGGCCTGACTGACATATGTCAATGGAGGGTCCCTGGGACTCCTTGCTCATAAAGACTGATCACCTTGATTGTCATGCTGAGTTTAGTTAAATCTTCTTTTCTTTATAACTTGTAAAGGCCTCAGAGTGTCTTGGGGTCAGTATAATGCCCCAACCATCAATATAGTATTGAGAAAGATTCCTTTACCATAGGGCCTGCTGAGTACACACTGTAGGCAATGAACAAGGTCTCCAATGAGGCTCCCATGTTTCTGAACCAGGAGGGCTCTAACAACATGGGTCTGCAGATTGTTTCAAAAAATGATTGTTTGCGCTATACTTTTTTACCCAATTTGCATTTAAATTCTACAAGCATTCGCTGAACACCACCCAAGTGCCAGGCACCACACTAGGCCCTGGAGAGACTATAAAGATAAAGAAGGTGTTGTCTTGCCTTCGTGTTTGTAGAGAAGCCTAACAAATGAACAACCAAGTATTACACGTGGCAGAAAGAATTAAGGGCTCATCGGTCATTCCTGCACCCAGCTGTGGGAGCCCAGAAAGTGGTTAATTCTGACTGCAGGGGATTTGGCAATGACTTTGAAGGATGAATACAGTGTTGATAGACAAGGAAAGGGGCTAGATCTACTTACCACAGCAGGCAACAGAAAAGAGGTGCATGCCAGCAGTTCTTTAACTGTTTTCCTACAGTAGAGCTACATATGTAAGCTCTTGTGCATAGATGTTTTCTGTGGAGGAAAGATTCACATGGGAAATAAATATCCCACACCTCGCAGAACTCTAGCTACGGATGAATTATTATATTTATCACAAGTTTCCCATGAGTTTGTTTTAAAGGGCCAGTCTCCTACTTGCACAACATAGAAAAAGCCATGATAATGTGATTGTACTAACATTTCTGATCATCTGCATAACTTATCATGAGGCAATTATCTGGACCGAATATATCCTGATGTAATTTGGTTGTTAGGCAGCTGAAATAGATTGCTGGTGTTTGACTGTTCTAGTTTAACAGACCCAGGCTGTGTTTATGTTGAGCAGAGAAATAATTTTTTCCCCCATTAAAATGATTTACAAAAACTGTCACTCTGCACTTCTGCAGGTTCATTTTAAAGGGATTTGGTAGGATTCTGTTAGCAGGAAAGTAAGAGAACAATATTGCCCTAGTTTTCACTGAAAAGAGTAATGGGAAGTGACAGCCAAGAGTCAGGCTGAAAAGGTGACAGACAGCAAGAATAGTTCAGTGGTAAATGAGGAAGAGAATGATGTTTATTGAACACCTGCTATGTTCCAGACACAAGCCTAAGCATGCTTAAGGTATTGTTTCCTTAATTCTGTAAAGATAAAATGGAATTATGCACGTGAAAGTACTTCATAATATGCTCTACAAATGCTAGGCATAATTAGTATTTTCCTTTACAGTAAAGTCTCCTAAGATTCATTTGACACCATTCCCTGCTTTCTGTTACCAGATATTCATTTATGCTGAAGCAGCAGAAGGTCAGTTTTCTCTTACTTCATCTCATCTAAGTGGGGAAAGGTGATGGGAGAAGCAAATGAATGGGTTCAGGGGACAAGGAAGAAGTGTTCTGGAAGGGTCTTTGTTTAGATTCTTGTTTTTAATTCCTCTTTTGACTTTAACCATAGGAGCTGCTGGTGCACAGTCAATGGTGCTGTTAGAGGTGAGCAGTCACTGTTTCTATGTCATATGGTCTCATCCAGGGCCAGAGTGGAAGTGATGGTGGGGATTGACTTGCCCCTCCAGTATAAGGAAATGACCTTCAGCTCCCCTACTCACCCTGTTTCACTCTGCTTCAGATTCTTTTCAGCGAACTTGAAGGTCACATCCTCTCAATTTTGAAGAAGTTGTGATCAAACATTTGCAAGTTTATTAGACATTCCAGCCCTATTAGGCCTCAGCAGTGTCTAGACATAACAGTTCAGCTGGTTGAGAGATGGTCAATGGAAACAGACCACACACTGCAGAGCTTAAAGGAGCTGATAATCAAGTTTCTGCCCTGAGACCAGAAACAATTGAGTTACTCTCCTAACAGGGAGCAAATGGCTAACACTGTACCATTTTAAAATTCTTACAGTCGTAACATACCTCAGAGCCAGTCTTTCTTTTACCACCTTCTTTCACAAAACAAAGGCTAAAGGAAGGATTAATTAGGATTGAACTTGGAGAATGAAGGCACAAAGAAGCTAGAAGAACAAGAGAGAAATCTAATTTTCCTTGACTTTTTTTTTTTTTAATCAGCTTCTTTCACTGTGTATCTTGAACAGAAGTCTTCATTGTCTTCCACAGTTTAGAGTGAAGTTTAAGTTCCTAAGAACAGCATTAAGTTGCTTCATCAAATGCCCCTGCCAAGCCTCCTAGCCTTATCTCTCTTTCTTTCAATAATCGCTTTCGAGTACCCTGCACCGTAGCCAAATTATATTTGTCCAGATTCCCAGCTGGCCCATGGCTTCTCTCTTCCATGCTTTTGTTTTAATATTCTCAGTGCTTGTGATACCTTCTATTTCTTCTTGGTACATCCAAATCCCATTTCTCTTTCTAGTTCTCTCTCAGCTGCTACCCATCCAGGGAGCCTTTTCAGCTTCCTGCTCTCTTACCCCCATCCCCATCCCGGTAGTGATGGCCTTTTTTTTTTTTTTTTTTAAAAAAAAATGTTTACTTCACCTTCATTATGGCAAACTGTGCATTATATAGTATTTGATTCTTCTTTATGTATGCATCATTATCTCCTTACAGGCAACATTTTTACTACTTTCAAGACCAGCCTCAGCAAGGCTTTTCACAATCCTTCTTACTTGATCTGAGTTAGATCTTATAATCATTTGGGACCCTGCGTGATACTATATTATAATCTCATGACTGAGGTATAGTTGAGAAGTAGAGAGCAAATGCCTTTGAGTCAGACTTGGGCATAAGTCCCAGTTCTTCCATATCCTACTTCCGTGATGTTGGACCAATTATCTAACCTTTTGAAACCTCAGTTTCTGCTCTTCATATGAAGACAGTTACACTGGGCATGCTTAGTATTGCAGTGGCTTGAATTGTGGCCCCACATGAAAGATGTTTCTATAGCCTAATGTCCAGAACCTGTGAATGTTATCTGGTTTGGGGAAAAAAAGGTCTTTGTAAATATAACTGAGTTCAGGATTTTGAGATAAGGAGGTCATCCTGGAATATTCAGGTATGATCTTCGTCCAATGAAGTAGTCTTATAGGAAACCCACAGAAGAGAGTCCGACACTGAGAAGAGGCAATGAGAAGATGGACGCAAAGACTGGAGTGATGTGGCCACAAGCCCAGGAAGCCAGCAACCATTAGAAGCTCAAATAAAAGCATGGAACAGGGCCTCCCCTAGGGGCTCAGGAGTGACTGAGGCCCTGCTCACACCTTGATTATGGACTTCTTGCATTCATAACAGAGAGATTAATTTCTGTCATCTTAAACCACCTACTTGGTGGCAATCTATTATGGAAGGCCTAGAAAACCAATAACGTTCTTATTGTTATGTTGCTACCTGTTGGTCCCATGAACCTGGGAGCTTCTTAAGGGCAGGGACTCTTCCTTGACTCTCCCCAAACAGCCCACTCCTAGGGCTAACTCAGGTCTTGGGCAGTAATTCATGGCTTATAAATTGCATGGAGCATATTTTATAATTAGTCCTCCAAAAACCTTGTGGAATTGAGATTGTTGTTCACTAAAAAGGAAGAAAACTTATTTTAACAAAAGAATTAAGGAAAGGTTCAAGGGAAGAAACTCTCTGCACTTGAAGAATTTATGCTCCAAAGTGTTTTTCTTTTTTCCATTTATTATCAGCCCCAAAGAGTCAGGACAGTCTTCATGTATAATTTAGATCAGATGCAATGGAATTTCATTTTCCTTCAGTCATCAATGAGCATTTATCAGATGCCTACTCTATAAAGAGGCTGGTGAGGCTTCAGGCTCTCATAGTATCCACATTTCCATCTATTGACACTCTCTAATTCCTATGATGATATCTCATGCAGAGAACATCCATCTTATTCCAGGGAGACCCCAACCCCCTTTATTGGGAGATGGTCCCTGTCCACGGTGCTGAATGTACCTGTGCTTTAGAATGATCGCAACCGGCGTAACTATACAAAATATACATGCACAGCAGCAGGAGTGTACGTCATTATAGTAACATCTTTTTAATATAAAAGAGGATTTCTACATTATTCAGACATCTGTTCATTCATCTTTCACCCAAATGTGTATTGATCCAGTTCTTTGTACCAGGTACTCTCCCTGGTGCTAGAGAAAATGAACCCTGTGGTGAAAGGGCCTCAGTCTGAGAGGGGCAGACAAACACACACATAATAGAGAAAGACTGATGTTACAGCAGACAGATTTGGGTTACCAAGGGTCATGGGGTCATAGCCAAGGAAGCATAAAAGTATGGGGCTGTGTTTTGTTTCCATTCGTTTGTCACTTCTTTACTCATTCATTCCTTCATTCATCATCAACTGCCTCATACAGTCGTAAGCTTTCATGAGGTGATTTTATGGGTGATTGAGCCCTGGAAGTGAGATGTCCTTTTAAATGGAGTACTCTCTGTAGAAGTTGGGTGTTTGACATCGATGATATCTCATTCCATTATAGTTGTAAGATTCTAGATTTCCATGATATAAAGCAAAAGAAGTAGGGAGGATAGGGCAAAAGAAGGAGAGGGAATTAACATGAATCATGAAACACTAGACTCTTTATGCTATTTCATCTAATGGGCCCAGAAATTCTACGGAGGCTGGGAATAGTGTTTCATTGTACCGTAAGGTATAAAATCCTAAGAAACATTAAATTGCTTTCTCAAGGTCAGTAGCCAACAAATGGAGGGGTTGGGATTCCAACAGTGTCTATCTGAACTCAAAATCTGGAGATACCCTCAAACCTCCCCATACAATCAGACTGAGGATGCATGTTTAATACTGTGTTACAGGTGAGGCTGAGGTATAGTGAGGTCATTCTCACACCTTAATTACTAACCCCCTTTGGTTTGTGTACAGGATAATGTCTCAGTGAGGTGTGACATACTGAGGCCACTGTAGATGCTGCCAAATAACTCAAATGCCCATAAATACTAGCAATCAAAGGGCTTGAGGGGGAGGACTGACTGCTGTTAGCTTTTTCTCTGAGAGAGGACCTGGTATCAATCTTCAGGTAGCACTGGGTTCAGTGACAGCTGTCCGAAGTTGTAACTCTTTTTGGTTTTTACTGAAATAACTCATCATGATGTTCTATTTGTTACTTGTCAAGGAAATCAATATAGTCTAGACTTGTTACCTTGCCAAGATCTGTATCGGACAATTTATGGTCAAAGGCAAGTTTAGCAACAGAGGAGGAGTGGCCGAACTGATAAACAGATCTGGATCTCCCTGTAAAACATGGAGGCTTCAGAGCGTTCCTCTAATGGTGGGGGCAGGCCTGCAGTGCTCTGGGCAAAACTAAGGAAGGAAGGATATTTACAATGAGAAGGGGTATTAGGAAAGGAAAAGGAAAGTTTTCTGTAAAATAGGGACAATCCTATTTGCTTGGCAATGTTGTTGTGAATATGCAATGAGGCACTTAATATTATACAGTGTCTAGCATAGTGCCTAGCACAAAGCAGATAGTGAATGAGAGTGAGCCATTGTACAAGGTGGATAGGAAGAAAGAGAAAAAGACCATGAGTAAAAATAACTTCAGCAGCTCCAGAAATCTACAATGCCAGGACTATAAAGAACATTGTTAACATGAAGGAAAGAAACAGTACATTTTATGTCCTTTGGTCATTAAGTTGTTTCATTCATTCAAACATTTATCAAACAGTAAACACTGCGCTAGGTGCTGGGGAAATGAAAACAAATAAAAAATGGTATTGCCCTACAGGACTTTAGCATCCAGTTGAGGAGACAGATGTAAACACAATTGCATTGGAGATTGACAGATGCTGAACTAGAGATGGGAAAGGCACGGGGGTGCTGTTGTATACTCCACAGACACAAGGTCCACAAGTCTGTTTTCTTTGTGTCCATCACAGGAACAGATACATGGAGAACCCTCAGTAACATCAGCCGAATGAGTAAATATTGAATGAAAGAGTGAGAAAACCATCTGGGGTAGTGAGGGAAGGCTTTGTTGAGACAGAAATGTTTAAGCTGAGATATTTGATGCTTAAAGATTGAGTAGGAATCTTTGGGGCAGAAAAAGATGTGTGTGTGTGTGTGTGTGTGTGTGTGTATTGAGAAGGGGGTAAGGGGAAAAAGAGATGCCAAATCAATGGAGAAACTGTGTGAAAGACACAGGAGCTTGAAACAGCAGTGGCCACTTAAGAATAGGAATCTTGGGTGTGGCTCGAGCCTGGGGAGCACTGGAAGATGAGGCTGAAATGGCAGACAGTGGTAGACTGAAATATGAGTCAATTCTACTAATTCATTCTTTCCTTCCCTTAGAACAGTGGTTCCCAACCTTGGCTGCACATTAGAATCACCTGGAAATCTTTTTAAAATCCTGATTTCTGGGCCTCATCCTCCAGAAATTCTGTTTCTTTGTTACTAATGTTGTGGCCTCACCCCATAATAATTCTAATCTCTAAATTAACTTATACCGAGTTAATTTAACACTGATTTTTCTTGTCACTTAAAAAATGAGTAGTGTTTCTTCGGTTTCCTGCTTCAGGCACTGGAAAGCCTTGGTTGTAGTCTCTAAGTCTCCTGGTGAGGGGCTTAAGGGGGTGCAATAGCTCCAAGCTCCTTGCTTGCTGTGATTGTTCTGGCATTAAATCCTTATCCAAGGAAAGGGGTGAACTATCTGGATTACTTCTTTTTAATTAATCACCTTAAAGCCTTTTGGGTCGAAGTAGGTATAAATAAATGAAAGAGTCTCCTAATTAGGATTGGGATCTGCTCTGTTCTCTGGTGTACGGTGAGATGTTTCAGGTTATTGAATGAAAATAGAAGTTGCATTTTATTAGGCAGAGTGTGAATCAAGCTATTTGCTCATTTCCATAATTACACGTAGTGATGTCGAGTGGCACAAAATCAACTGTGCATGTCCTTGAAAGGGCCTTTCAAGCCCCACTACTTTGCATTGTTCTTCAGTGCCCCCCCTCATCCTACAGGAATGGGCTCCTCTGTCCCCTCAGTATCCTAACAAGAATGGGACGGTGAATGCTGAGACACGTTGGGGTTCTTCATTTGCCTCCCACCTCCTGCCTGTCCATCATCCCTGTCTTCTCTGTTTTTCAAGCCTTTATTCACTGGTTATTTCCCCTCATCTTGGAAATGTGCTCACACTTATTCAATATTAAAGAAAAGAATATACAAGAAGAGAAAAGCAAAGAGGAAAGAAAAGAAAAGAGAAAATTAAAAAAAAAAAGAAAAGAAAAGGAACCCTTCACCACCATCTCCTATCTTTCTCCTCCCTTCCACAATAAAACCTCTTGGAAGAATTGTCCCTATGTACCTTATCTCCTTCACCTTTCTTTTTTCCTTGCTCCCATCACACTACAATCTGTTTCAGCAACATTCCTCCCACTGTAATTCTACCAGGATAGCTCCTGGTACAGATACCGGTTACCTCTCAGTTTCTTAATGCAATGGGCCTTTGCTATTTTATTTCTTGTTAGCATCTGACACTGCTGACAAGGTGCCTTTTCTTTTGCAACCATCCCCCTGTCCCCACTCTCTTCTCCTGCCACCTTCCCAGTCATTTCTTCTCCTATGGTTTCCTTTCCTTCTGTTCTTCACTGGTCCTATTCTCGCTGTACCTGCTCTTACACACCCCTTGACTTTAATTACTTTAAAGTCAACCATTTTGCCAATAATGATTAGATCCATATCTATAGTCCAAATTTGTTTTCTCATCCAAGATTCACTTACTTAATTGCTTACTGATTATCTCCACAGTGGCCCTTGCTTCATTCAGCAACCATGTGGCTATGTTCACATTGGAACTATTCCCCTTATATCCACAGTTCCAGCTTCCAATTTTTGCAAAGCAGCATATAGTTTGGGCTGAGAAATCTCCAATCCAGCCTTCTCTCTCCTCCAGAAATGGTCTTTCACAAGGTGACCAAGGTGTTCCTTGGTTTGAATGGCTCATCTGCTCGCCAGAAGGGCCAGGAGTCCCTGGAACTTCACTGTCCATGTTGACTCTGTGGCTTCTTGTGGCAGAGACTGCCTAGCTTTTCACCAAATCCATTTTTTTCTTTTTGGGGACCTAGTTAGACCACATTTACCAACCTACTTTGCAGTAACTGAATGGAATGTGATGCAAGTAATTTGCAGACCTGACCCATAAAAACCTCCTTTGAGATTTTTTCATTTCTTCTCTTTGAATCCCTTTGGCTGAATGGTCAGGACTCAGAAGCCCTAGGGGAAGACTGAGACAAATTAATTGCATGGTGCAGTGCCTGTTCCTCTGTTATGACTTTGGCTAAACTTTTTCATAATCTATCTATATATATAAAAGCCTACTATGCAAAGTGTCCCCTCGGGAGTTTGACCAACCAGGAGTTCGATCAATTGCTATGACATGTGCTGACCACCAGGGGGCAGCGTGGAACGAAGAAAGGCCCCCGTTGGCAGCTGGCAGTTGAGGAAGGGAGGCCATGGCTGGCAGCTGGTAGCTGCTAGGGACCCTACCCGTGCAGATTTCATGCACTGAGCCTCTAGTATATATAAAAGCCTAAGCAACTGTCCGACTGTTCGACTGTCCAACCATTCAACTGCTAGCTATGATGCGCACTGACCACCAGGGGGCAGACACTCTGTGCACAGGCATGGAAACATGGAACAGACTGATGAATCTCAAAAGGAAGGGGTGTGGGGGGAGGGTGTGTAGAGATTAACCAAAGATCTGATATGCATACTAGAGACCTGGTGCAGGGATTCATACACTGGTGGGGCCCCTCAGCCTGGCCTGTGGGGACCGGGCTGAAACTGGCAGTCTGACATCCCCTGAGGGGTCCCATATTGCAAGAGGGCACAGGCCAGGCTTAGGGACTCCACTGGTGCACGAATCTGTGCACCGGGCCTCTAGTATGCATATAAAATCTTTGGTTAAACTCTTCCTGCCCTCCTCCCTCCCCATTCCCTCTGAGATTCATCAGTCTTTTCCATGTTTCCATGCCTGAGCGTTGAGCGCCTGCCCCCTGGTGGTCAGTGCGCATCATAGCTACCAGTTGAACAGTTGAACGGTCACTTAGGCTTTTTTATATATATATAGATAGAAGTTAGCTTGTCTTAATTGCTGTACTTCTATTTCCTAACAGTTAACAATTATATAGCACTTAACATGCCCAATCACTTTATCTTTATTAATTTATTTAATAGTCCCCAAAGCTAGATATGTATGAATTATTAAAGCTTTTCTTTAAAAGTGAGGAAACTGAGGCCAGGGAGGTTAAGAAATTTGATTATGATTATACAGCTGATAATCAGCAGAGCTGGGATTTGAACCTATAGGGTCTGCCTCCAGAGTACATGCTCTTACCCACAACACACAGATTCAAAAAAGGTATGTAGAAGGCAGAATAATGGCTCCCCAAAGATAGTCTATATTTGAAGCCCCAGAACCTAGGAATATATTACTTTATATGACAAAAAGGACTCTAAAATGTGATTACATCAAGGATCTTCAGATGGGGAGACAGTCTTGGATTATCTGGATGGGTTTGATATAATCACAATGGTCCTTAAAAATGGAAGAGGGAGGAGGAAGAGAAGGTCAGAGTGATGCGATGTGGGAAGGACTCAACCCTCTATTTCTGGCTTTGAAGATGGGTGGGCACCACGAGCCAAAGGATGTAGGCAGCCTCTAGAAGCAGAAAAGGGCAAGAAAGCGGGTTCTCCCTAGAGCTTGATTTAGCCTTTGAAACCAGTGTCAGACTTCTGATCTACAGAACTGTGAAGCAATAGATCATGTTGTTTTAAGCCACTAAGTTTGTGGTCATTTGTTACAGCAGCCACAGAATACCAATATAAGGTGTAACAGAGGAAAAATGTTTAATCACCATGGGTAGCATTCAAATTTCTCATGTTTCTGAAAAGCAAGCTTACCATTATGATAATCCTACTCAATTAGTAGATGATCGATACCTACTGTGCCCCATTTCTTTTATTTTTTATTCAGTTGTGTTCAATTTAAAGCAAGTATTTTTTCATTTACTTATTCATAAAAGGTACATGTTGGGACTGAATAATTACAAACATTCTATTTTAGTTTAAAAATGTCACATAGTGATTTTATAAAACTACCCACGCTATAATCTTTTCTTTTTTTTAAATAGTCTTTGTGGAACTTCTAACAACTCCTCGACCAATTGTTACTTCTATTAAAAGTCTTATAAAAAAAAAAAAAGTCTTATGATATTTCATGACTAACTAGATAAAACACAGCACATGGAGAATGCCATGTTTCTTATGCTGATCAATGCCAAGAAGTTCAAACAGCTAAAACTTGAATCCACATAGAAAATACCCGCCAGACTTTAAATACAAAGGTCCCCACCCTATCACCTCCAGTTAACTCCCACCCCTTTATTCTCCTAAACACAACCAAACATCTCTTTCTGCCACTGGTTTTTATGTCTATTTCCATTAATGCTTTCTCACATTCTCAGTAATGTTTAGACATTGTTTTCTTTGTCACTTTGTAAAATTACAGCTTTGAGAAATGAGGCAAATATTGATCCTGATGAGAAAGACGAAGGAAATTGCCAAGATCATGTGGTTAGTTGAAGCTAGCACTGGGTTCCAAACCCAGACAGGCAGGCTCCTGTGCCTATGTCTGACCACTTCATGGCACTGAGTGACTGAGCACCCTGGCGGGTGAAATAGGTATCTGATTCCAGCTGTCTTCCTGAGATCAGAGATCTTTGTTTTTCCTCAATGCATTTTTCAGCCGAGGCCCAAATGGGCAAAATGACTCATTCAAGGTCATGAACTAAGCCCAAGGGCGTATAATTTAGCTCTTTCTGTTACACCGAACTCAGTTGAGTGGAATTTGCTTAGGAAAAGCATAAAGTCAAACAGCACGTATCCCCCACAACCAGATTCACCTTTTGGTGCAAAATCAAGAGGAGGCCTGGAGATCCCAGAGGTACTTGTTCAACCCTGTCTCTACTAGGACACAACTTTATGGTTCTCCCCCTTAGCTGCAATCTTGGAAAGGAAAGCTAGAAGGCGGCCTATGCCCTGGAATCTTAGAGAAATCAGTGGTTGATTGTTTATTCATTCCTTCTTCATTGAAAATACATTTAAGTGCCTAGGCACTGAGGCCACCACAGTAAACGAGACACAGCCCTCTCGAAAAGCAGCCTCTAAATAAATATTCTTTCAGCCTGTCATGGTGGCAAAGACACAACTATCCTAGGGTTCCATTCTGGCTCTGTTGCTCATTAGCTGTGTGAACTTGGGTGAGGTTATTAAAGACTCTAAGAACCCTTCAAACCTTTGATTCCTTTCAAAATGAAAGGAAAAATGTCTAACTGCATTGTTGTGAGACTTCAATGAAATGTGACATCTAAAGCATGTAGCCCCAAGTTGGATTTCAATAAGTGGAAAAAAAATAGATGTATCAGAACCTGGGCAAGACATGCTCTGCAATGGAGGAACGCCCAAAGTGCTCAGGAGGCCTGGAGGCAGACTGTCAGGCCTAAGAACTATAGTAAAACCACCACAGGTGGTTCATGTAACTGCATCAGAGTCAGTAAGTGTTAACCCTTTCCCACGACCCCTTTTAAGATCAAATGATCAGAAGCCCATTTTGCCAAATCTTCATAGAAACATGATATTTGTGGTTGATTTACATTTGGTGATAGGTGTGAAGAGTATTGTGGGAGAGGGGAGCCCTGAGTCCAGGCACTTCTGAGAAATCACAGGTGGCTGTGTTTCTGCCCCTCCCTTGCTCTGCAGTAGGGCGAAAGCATCTCTCTCATCAGAACATGGGTCTCGTGTTTCCACATAGACTCCATTTCCCCTCCATGCTGTCTGGCATCTTATTTAATCCTCACAGTAGCCCTGAAAAGTAGAGATTAGACTGACTGTAGATGATGAAAGGTAAGCAACTCACGTGTTTGAACTCAGGGCTGTGGACTAGGCATGAAGTGATGAAAGTAAACGCAACTCCATTTCTGCGGTCGATTTTTGCTGTCACTGAGGTAGCTTTAAGTTTATACCTGACATGGGGCTTCAGGCCCTTTGAAAGACGCCCTCCACTTTGCAAGAGCAGCAGAGGCAGCCATGATGGAATCAAACTTCATGTTGCGTGACTGGCGATCACATACAATGTTCTCCCTACTCCACAATCTCTGCTTGACATAGCATGGCCCAGGGTCCTGAGTTCTGGAGCTTATGTGAGCAGTTGTGTCTTCTTAATCTTGTCGTGTGAGGTTCTCAGGAGACTGTGCAAAGGCCTTCACCACTTAGACATCTCTCATTATCTTTTCAACTAAACATGAAATATCCTTCAGACAAAATACTCTTTTATATTCATGGGTTGTACCATCAACATAACAGAACTTTTCCCCACCCTGACAATGGAAACAACAACAACAACAAAAAAGTCTGTGATGAGGTAGTGGTGTTGCCCATAATTTGGAGTCCAATGATACACATTTTACATTATCTATATTGCATCATAGTCATGAGCAGAATAAAGACATTTTGGTCAGTGACAGATTGCATATATGATAGTGGTCTCATAAAGTATTGAAAAATTCCTATTGTTTAGTGATACCCTAGCTCTCATATTGTCATGGTGCAATGCATTAGTCATATTTGTGGTGATTCTGGTGTAAACAAATTTACTGCACTGCCTGTTCTATAAAAGTATAGTGCATACAATTATGTATAGTACATAATACTTGATAATAAAAATATATGACTATGTTACTGGTTTATGTATTTACTACACGGTTTTTATGTATTTACTACACTGTACTCATTATTTTAGAGTGTATTCCCTCCTTATAAAAATAAGTTTGCTGTAAAACAATATGCTGTGTAATGCTGGCAGCAGCCTTATACAACTCATGTTTATTGTGTCTCTTAATTGCATCATTTTCTCTTGTGTTTGATTTAATCTTGTGTTGTTTTGTTCAACATGGCCTCTTTGTACAAGATCCACTGCTAATGTTTCCAGTAAGAGGCCACACCAAGTAACTGACCTGGAAATGGAAATAAAAGTGTCAAAGAATTACAAAGGTGGAAAATCAGTGATAGTTATTGCTCACCAGTCAGACAAGTCTCATTCCACCATTGCTATGACCTTGAAAAAGAAGAACAAATGATGGAAGCTGTGAAATGATCTGCTTCACTGAAGGCAATGAGACTAACAAAAATTTGACAAGGGCCTAAATGAAACATGGAGAAACTTCTAAAGACCTGGGTTGAAGACCAGGTGCAGAAGTATATCCCACTCAGCACCACGACAATCATGGCCAAAGCAAAAATTTGTTTGTGATGTTGAAAGAAAAAGCTAGACTTAACTATGATGTTGACTTTATTGTTTGCTCTGGGTGGTTTAAACGAGTCAAGAATCCTTATTCATTACATTGGTGAAAGTGATTGGTGCATCAAGAGTTGTGGTATGAAGGCAACTCAAGAATTTTGGGAACTAAATAGCTGATTGTGTAGGATAATCACTTGCCAGAGAAAATATTCAGTATGGGTGAAACTGTCCTATTCTGGAAATGGATGCCTGAAAGAACTTTCCTCCATAAGGAGGCCAAGTCAATGCCAGGTTTCAAGGCTTTTAAGGACAGGAGAACAGTCTTACCTGGGGGCAATGTTGCAGGCTACAAATTGAAACCCTTTGTGATCTGGCACAGTGAGAACCCTAGGGCCTTCAAACATATCAATAAGCACACATTGCCAGTATACTACAGGCGCAATAAGAAGTCATGGATGAACCAGCTCCTTTCCCAAGATGCTTTCCTAAATTGTTATGCCAGCGAGATGGAGATGTACTGTTTAGAGAATAACATACTTTTGAGATTTTGCTTATTATTGATAAAGCTCTTGGACATCCTTCTTTGATTGGTGACCTTTATCCCAATATCAAAGTGGTGTTTATCCCTCCGAACATCATCTCTTTGATCCAAGCAATGGATCAAGGAGTTGTTGCAACTTTTAAAAAATATATTTTTATTGATGAGAGAGAGAGAGAGAGAGAGAGAGAGAGAGAGAGAGAGAGAGAGAGAAAGAAACATAATGATGAGAGAGAATCATTGATTGGCTGCCTCCTCCACTCCCTACACTGGTGTTCGAGCCTGCAACTCAGGCATGTACCCTGACCAGGAATCAAACCGTGACCTCCTGGTTCCTAGGTGGATGACCAACCACTGAGCAACGCCAGCCAAGCAGTTGTAACGACTTTTAAGGCTTTCTACCGAGGAGGACCTTAGCCCAGGCTATTGCTGAACTGTCGAGGACAATTGAGAAGACATTGGTGCAATTCTGGAAGGATTACAAACCCATAACTGCATCAAGAACCTTGCTTGGGTTTTGAGTGAGGTCATCAAGGAGTATATGAAGGGCATATGGACGAAGACACTCAAGAAGTGTGTCCATGACTTTAAAGTATTTGCCAAGAATAAGGAGGTTGCAAATATCAACAAAGCTATAGTTGAGATGGCAAACAAGTTTAACCTGGGTGTGTATGGGGATGGCATTGAGGAGCCCCTAGAGACGGACTTGATTAATGAGGAGTTGTTGGAATTGGAAAAGGATCACATAAGAGGCAAGGTGGGGAAGTAATTATAGCCCTGTGTTCACGGTAGTAACACATACTAAATCCTTACCATACTTTCTATGAGCCATTTTACTAAATGTGTACAAAACCAGGGAAGGTGGACATTACAGTTATTCCCATTTTGAAACGAGCAAACTGAGAGTTAGAAAGGGCAAGTTCTCCTAGTGATAAGCCTCAGAGTCACAGTTCCACACAGGTCTGTCTAACTCCAAAGCATTTGATTTCTCTGAGTCTCAGTCATGTTACCTGGAAAATGAGAGGAAGGTTATATGCTTTCCCTCCATCACTTTGCGGCACAGTGAACTTTACTATGAAATGATAGCAGTTTAAATAGCACATCTAAATCCTCAAAAATCTATATGTAATAAAAGCATGCTTTGGGGGGATTAATATTGTGCTTGTGGAAGGAAAAACTGTATATATGCAAACTCTAATTTTACTTTTGCTCGGTTAGAGGAGGAATGAATCACAGTGCCACGAAGGGGTAAAAAATTCAGAGGCCTCATGATGTCAAGCAAGATTGCTAACAATAGCAAGTAGACTGATCAATAGTGAATCCATTTTAGAGAGCTTGCTCATAGAGAATATTGATATATAACTTGGTCCTTCCTTCTGTGATATAAACAGACACCTCATCTCTCTGCAAGAAAAACCACACACAGGAGCCTGGGTAATGTTTCTAAACAATTAATTGGATTATTATCGAGGCTGAATAGATTGGTTCAATATATTCACACAAAGCCATCAAGAGAATTGGCCTAGCAGTTTCCTCGTAGCTGTCTTCAAAATATATGATAGGATGTAGGAGTTTTAAAATTATTACTTTTTACAGCATTCAACGTGCATCATTTACATTATAAGTGGGGCCTATTTCAAAGTCATTGACTGAGTCTTTGGCTTTGTTTCAAATAGCAGATATGGTAGACATTGTGGCCTACTCAGTTTCCTAAAGAATATGATATAGCTATTTAAATTGTAAATGAAAGCCGAAACCGGTTTGGCTCAGTGGATAGAGCGTCAGCCTGCGGACTGAAAGGTCCCGGGTTCGATTCCGGTCAAGGGCATGTACCTGGGTTGCGGGCACATCCCCAGTAGGAGATGTGCAGGAGGCAGCTGATCGATGTTTCTCTCTCATCGATATTTCTAACTCCCTATCTCTCTCCCTTCCTCTCTGCAAAAAAATCAATAAAATATATTTAAAAAAATAAAATAAAATAAATTGTAAATGAAAGACATTAAAACTGCCTAATTCTTATAATTATGCAAACTGTTTCTAGTGCAAGGATGTATGCCAGAGGTATGAGAAAGACTATATAGCACTTGCATCAGTTCAACCTAGCCATTGGGAAAATACAAATATTTTCTTCATGGGAAAACAATGAAAGAAGAGGAATATCATAATGTTTGACCTGCCCTCAGGACTAATCTGTCCTAGATAAAGAAGAAAAGAGTGTCAAGTAAAATATCTCTTCCTTTGAGAAGCCACAGACAGATGTAGAGGAAAGATTTTGATTCAGTGAAAATTTATTGATTATTCAGTATGTTTGGGTATTTCACACACATTGTCTCAATGATCGTCAAGGCTACCCCTTGAAGTAGATATGACATGAAGGTTGAGGCAATGGTGTTTTAAAGTATTTGTGTCACCATAGCTGGTTTAGCTCAGAGGATAGAGTATCAGCCTGTGGACTGAAAGGTCCCAGGTTCGATTCCAGTAGAGGGCACATATGTTTGTTGCAGGCTCAATCCCCAGCCCTGGTCGGGGTGCATGTGGGAGGCAACCAATCTATGTGTCTCACATCGATGTTTCTCTCTCTCTCTCTCCCCCTCCCTTCCACTCTCTCTAAAAATCAATGGGAAAATATCCTTGGGTAAGAGTTAACAAAAATAAAAAATAAAAATAAATAAATAAAGCATTCGTGTGGCATATACAAGGTTATAGGATAATTAGATAGGACAGTGGCAGGTATGATCATAACTTGAGTCTTGATTTCAATTTCATTACTGTCAATTCAACACATTGTTTGAAAGGGTGATGCAAACTGATGGGAGGAAGCTGTTAAGTAAGAAAATAGGAAATTCATTCTCTGTCAAATTAGAGTTTGGGATATGAGTACCTTTCTCTCCTAGTAGAATCTCCAAATCCAGTGCTCAAATATCTAAATGTACAGGTTAGCAGAAAGCTTTACTCTCTTCAAAGGCCCTTTACATAGCTCAATGTTCTTACTAGTGCCTTAGGAAGGTGTGTTGTTGGCTCATCTCATTGGTCTGGCATTTAGACACAGATGGCATGGCCATAGCTAGTCCTGTAGACTGGTTTAGGGACGTCCAAAGCAACAGGCCTCAGGGATACAATTCAGTGAAAGCCATTAGAGGAAAGGTTGATGGGGGATTTTATGAAGAGGAATCAGGCTGAAAACACATGCCTACTGATCAACCTTAGTATCACTAAATTGGAAAAGATAATTCATTCTGTAGCTCATAATATAAAAATACTAACAATATTCAATATAAGAAGCATTTTTAACTAAAAAAATCAAATCTAAAATTTATCACAGGCCTCTGTATCTAACCACCAGTTTATAGGAAATACAGGGGATAGATGAATAATCTGAAGAAACCACAAAAATACAAAATTCTTTGGGATAAATGACTTTCTCCACATATCAATATCATAAAAAGGAAGGGTAAATATATTGGAGAATAAAGAAGATTTAAAAGAATGTGATAGTGTGCAATAATCATCACTTATTTTATTATTTTATTTTTCTCTTTATTGATTAAGGTATTACATATATGTCTTTATCCTCCCATTGCCCCCCCCGCCCAACCCTGCCTCACACCCTCACCCCTCTGGTGTCTGTGTCCATTGGTTAGGCTTATATGCCTGCATACAAGTCCTTTGGTTGATCTCTCCCCCATACCCCCACGCTTCCCTACCTTCCCTCTGAGGTTTGATGGTCTGACTAATGCTTCTCTCTCTCTTATTTTGTTCATCAGTTTATGTTGTTCATTATATTCCTCAAATGAGTGAGATCATGTGATATTTATCTTTCTCTGACTGGCTTATTTTGCTTAGTATAATGTTCTCCAGTTCCATCCATGGTGTTGCAAATGGTAAGAATTCCTTCTTTTTTAAGCAACCTAGTATTCCATTGTGTAGATATACCAGCGTTTTTTAATCCATTCATCTGCTGATTGGCACTTAGGCTGTTTCCAAGTCTTAACTATGGTAAATTGTGCTGCTATGATCATAGGGGTGCATATGTCCTTTCAGATTGGTGTTTCTAGTTTCTTGGGATATATTCCTAGCAGTGGGATCACTGGGTCAAATGGAAGTTCCATTTTTAGTTTTTTGAGGAAACTCCATACTGTTCTCCACAGTGGCTGCACCAGTCTGCATTCCCACCAGCAGTGAAGGAGGGTTCCTTTTTCTCTGCATCCTCACCAGCACTTGTCATTTGTTGATTTGTTGATGATAGCCATTCTGACAGGTGTGAGATGGTACCGCATTGTCGTTTTGATTTGCATCTCTCGGATGATTAGTGACTTCGAGCATGTTTTCATATGTCCCTTGGCCTTCCTTATGTCACTTATTTTAGGTATCATTTTGCTTCTCATTTTATCAAGAATTAGAGTGTATCGTTCTGCCCTTTGAATCTGGATTGGCCTTCTAACTTGCCTTGACAAATACACTATGGCAGAATAAATGGTACGCAAAATCTGGAATCTGTACCTGATAAGGCTTGTAGATTCTGTTTTTACACTCTTGGAGCCCCGAGATTGTTTTGTGAAGAAGCCCAGGATAGTTTCCTTGAGGATAAAATACCATGTGGAAAGAGAGACCCCGGGGACAGCCAACACTAATCACCAGGCATGAAGAGGCCATCTCAGAACAACTAAAGCCATGAGCTGACTGCTGCCACGTAAAGGACCCCAGGCAAGACCTGCAGAAGAACCACTCAGCTGAGCCCAGATCATGTTGTTGATCTGTAGAATGTAGAGCTAATAAATTGTTATTGTTTTCAACCACTAAATTTGAGGGTAGTTTTTATGCGGTAATAAATTGCTAAAGTCATCATAACCAAATGCAATGTATAGACACTACTTTCCACATTTAAATAAATCAACTGTAAAAAGATCCTTTGAAACAAATAAGGAGATTTGAACATGGATTACATATTTGATTATGTCAAGGAATTATTGTTAATTTTGTTGTTTCATTATGTAAACAAAAAATGATATAGAGAGGCATCCTGTAGATTTATCATGGAAATGACCTGATATATGGGATTTGTTTTAAAACAACAAAGCAAAGAAAAAAGTGGGGAGGATAGATGAAAACGAATATTTGAGGCATCCCCATAATCAGGGACATCACGATTAAACTTGACTGAGGATAGTTGATTTGGTTTCAGTGTATAAAGCCACTCAGGTTTTAATGAGAATGTCCTCTAAGTTTTTTTTTTTTTAAAAAGCCTGTCTCTTTCAATAAGCATACAGTTCATGTTTATGTATATATAAATATAATTAAAAATAAAGGTATTTTAAGTTCGGTTGAATTTATTACTAAACCAGTCCTAATAATAATTGAGTAACACTTTTTAAAAATGCTCTTACTTTGGGCTCACCTATGGGTTAGGGAGTCATATAAAGAGTGGCCTTTCAACGAGAGGAACCTGACAGTCAGTTCTAGCAATGTCCCTACAACAATGCTACTTTAACATTAATATCTCTGAGCCTTGGTTTCCTTATCTGTCAAATAAAAACAATCCTGACTATAACCCATGAGAAAAGAAATGAGACTACATAGCAAGGCTTCCAACACAGTGTCTGGCAAAATATTTTCTTCTTCTTGAAAGGAGCTATTTGCATTTGTACGTACTGAGCTTTATCTCTACCCTATACTCTTTATATTCTCTTTACCATTCTGTGCAGTTTAATGACCATTAGTACTAACAAGGTTATTGCCAATAAGGTGAAATTAAGGGATGCTAATGAGATAGCATTTTATGGCATGTGTTGCCTCCCATTACTGAGGTGATGATAAAGGCAGTGAAAATTATCCGGGGGTAGCAGGCTACTATATTCAAATTTCATGCACCAGGAAGTTGCTGTCTCTATTTTCCCAATGCAGTGTTCCTTTAAGGGAGCCGTGCAAGGCAATGTGGAGGGCAGTTACATGACTTGGGCAGTCAGGCAAGAAGCACAGACACAAATGTGTTACTTAATATGTCATATTCCTTCTCTTGTTGGTGTCATTTTTAATGATAATCCTTTTGCAACCTCCTAAGACTTTCTCCCAAGAGTGAATCAAATAGAAGACATATGGCCCTGCTTTTTTAAAAAAAACCCACTTTATTTGCATGTGGCTATTCTTATTATAACACCACTGAATTGTGACTAAGACCTTTAGCTCTATTTGGTTAGACCTGTACTGTATTTTTGGCTTTCTTCAGTGTTGTGGTTTAAAATAGTGCAAACCTTTCCCTTTCTGCATTTTTCTATACTTGTCTTTTTCTCCTACAAGGTCTGACACTCTTTTCCATGCCAAGCAGATCAGCATTTCTCTTTAGCTTGAGATTTCCTCATATTCTAGAGTGTAGAGCCTCTGAATTCTGTCCAGCACCTCCCACTCAGCATTATCTGGCCGGGGTAGCTAGGGAAACCCAAATCCTCGTTCTTCCCATTTGCCCCTTTTCACTGTGAGATTCCTTAAAAGAATGATTTTTTTTTTCAAAACTTAGGCAAAGCAAGGCAAAGCATAACTTTATTGTTATCTGGAGAAATGGTTACACCCCTGTCTCCAGAGGTCCTAGGAGTTAGGCAGGGTCTTGTTCCCCTCGCCCGGCCTCAATGTCCTCACCTTAGTATGGGTCACCACTCAAATACAAAATTTGAGATGACTCAGAGCATTCTGGCAGGCTGCAGAGGAAAAAGAGAAAGACAGATAAGCTAGGGAGAGTCCTCAGGTGGATGGGAGTGGAAGTGGCCCTGTAGTTACTTTCCAGCCTCCTGTATGCTGGCTTTTTGTTTGAATCCTTTGGAGTCTCCACTTTTAGAAAATATGTTTCTTATGCCTTTGGTCATATTTAAGAAACAGTTGCCACATCCATGGTCATGACGACACCTAGGTTTTCTTCTAAGAATTTTATAACCTTAGTTCTTACATTTAGTCTATTATTAATTCTGGGGCCATTGTTGCATGCGGTGTGAGGTAGGGGAATGACTTTAATCTGATGCCTGTGGATATCCAATTGTTGCAGCACCATTTGTTAAAAAGACCATTCTTCCCTTATTGAATTATCTTGTTGAAAATCAATTGGTGTAAGGATTTATTTCTGGACTCTCAAATCTATTCAATTGATGGATAGGTCCATCCTTATGCCAGTACCACACTGTCTTGATGACTGCTGTTTGTGTTAAGTTTTAAAATCAGAAGGTGTGAGTCTTATAACTTTGTCAAGTGTTATAACTTTTTATCAAGATTCTTTTCTTATTTTGAATCCCTTGCATTTCCATATTAAATTACTTTATGCACTATTTGGACCAACGTATTAAATTGTTTAAAATATTATACAGTTACACTATACATATACTTACCAAACATGAATTCATCTAAAATTTTCTGAAAATTAAAACAAAATAGAGGTAGAAGAGAGATTTCCCCTAAAACTCCTTTTGGTGTTCTCACTGTCAGTTGAGATGAGTGACATAAGTCTCCGAGATCTTAGCAGTTTTTTTTTTTTTTTTTTTTTTAGTTCCCCTGTACTTCTCAAAGTTTGAGCATTTTATCAAGATAGGTACTTCTAATACTCAAAAAGTCACAGGGTATATTTTCAGGATTATTTCTTACTTTAGAACATAATCCTACTAAGTATAACCCTTACATAAACTCCTTGAGGTCAAAGATTGTATTATCAATGCCATTTATAGCTTCTCAAATTACACTGGAGAATTTTGGACATCTGGATACTCTTCTACTCTACTGCTATTTATACAATCTTAGCTCTTTAAAATTAGGCTTGGTTGGTGGAATCCATTATTCAATAGACATCTAACTGGGAGAGAATAATTTCATTTGAAGTCCATGAAGTAGACAAACAAAAATAATGAGAAAGACAATAGATTGACAAATGGATTATACTGGCAGAGTCCATCAGGACAATACTGAGAATAATGAAACGGATGGAGGTTAGTTGAAAATTGGGTTCATACATGGCTTATACTCCAGGACACGTGATTTTGCTCCAAGCCATGATGGCACTTGGCATTTCATTATTGCTTAGTGAAAGCACAAAGCAAATTCCAAAATAGCTCTTTTTGAATTTTTAAAAAAATAAGTTTTATACCGTATCTGATTTTGGTAAGAAGGAACGGAGTAACTCCCAAATATTTACTGCCATATTGAATGCTTTCCAAAGGATCTATAAACAATATTGACATGCTGCCAAAGGCAGGTGAAAACAGTAGCTCTCAGTGAACAGGGGTTGCAACATAAATTTAGGTCTCTGCAAAATGTTAGTAAGTGTATTTTTCTAAATTCTCTATGTAGACTTACACAGAAAGAACCCTCATTTGCCTTAATCATCACAGGGAGATAATTGATGTTGGAACATAGTCTAATCATAGTCATTAGATCATTTGTCCATATTTTGGATCACTCTGTGGTGTATCTGGCCCTTTCAACATTAGTCTTCAACTTGTTGCCCATGCTTAGAAGTATAGAATTTTAACATTAGAATAGATCTAGGACAAACCTCCTCAACATTAAAAATCTCTTAAAAAGATGGAATCTACCCTGTGCTTGACTACTTTTGGTAATGAGGAACTCACTAATTACCTAAGCCATTCATTTCACTTTTGTGGGGCTCAAAACAATGAATAAAAACATACCTCAATGTAACTTTCAATCATAGTTTATTTTTACTCTCTGGACACATGTCTTCTAAATATTTAAGGTAGCCATCATCTTCCTCCAGGGTCTCATTTTTATCTTAATTAAATGTCACTATTTTTTTTCAAGCACTTAAATTTTTAATTTTTTAAGCAAAATTTAGCCCCTTATAACTGAAACCCAAATTACATCCATTCCCATTAAAAATGTAAGAATAGCCCTGTCACACAATTATGATGCTAAATTTTTCATCTAGGGAGGAAGAGCCAGGTCTTCAAATAAATCCAGTTAAATCATTTTCATCCCTTGTTAATAGGTTGCAGTGTCTTGTTGATTTCATTTTCTGATTTTACTGACTATGATCTCATTTTAACTGCATTGGGGTCGGGGGGAATTGAATGCACTCCCAGATTTGCAGAACCATGAAGAGAGACTCCCGGAAGTAGAGAGTTATACTTTCACTTTGCCCCTATTTCATAGTTGCACAGGTGGGGCTAGTCATCCAATCTCACTCCACCCTTTATGGAAAGGTGATGGATCTCAGAGATATGCAAACCTCCACTTATCTTCTAGGCAGGTGAGGGAAACAGCTGGGCCCATAAACCCTATTCTTCAGTAACCACCTCTTTTGTCATGTTTCAGTCCATTTAACCTTCTAGCATGTATGCACATTGTAGTCACTCAATTACAAGAGCTAAAGCAACATAACAATTATAGAGCTATATTATGGCACAGCAACTCAAGAGCTCAGGGACTCCATTAAAATTTTAAAGGAGTTAATCCTCTGGGAAGTGTTCCTATTAATTAAATAAAGGTGAAAGAAAATAGTTTTTACATTTATTCCCTGTTAAGGAAGGTGGGCCATAGCCTGCATGCAAAGGAGCTGTGTGATCACAAGTAAATGCATCACTTCCTCGAGCATTTGAAGGTTGACAATTTCAGGTCATTTATCTGCAAAGCAAGCTGGGCCAATTATTGTGTAGTTCTTCCTGGAGAAGTAAAGCTTTTGATCACAGAAGGTTTCTGAAAGTCCATTGGGATTTAAGCCCTACAGATCTATGCTGCAGCACAGGAGACAAGCAGCCGAGCCTCAGTTGATGGTCCATCATGGAATGGACGGGAGAGTGGAAATCCATCTGATGGAGTAGATCAGTAGCCATAGCACAGAGTTTGCCCACTGGACTTTCATTCCTTTGTCTCAGACAGTCACTGATTAAGAGATAAAACTTTGGGACCCAGTTTTATACTTGCATAGTCCCAAAGAAAGAAGATGGAATGGTAGTTTGGAAATAAATGTGTGTGCACTCCTGGAAGGGAGAAGATTCTAGATTGGACTAATATTTATTAAGGGACAAGTATCTGGCAACTCCTTTCTCTTGCTGTTATCATATTTTAAGGAAAAGAAAATTGAGGCTTGTAGAAGTTATATAATATACCCAAGAAAGTGGTAGAGTAAAAAAAGTGATGCTGGGTGCTTGGACTCCAAGCCCTGGCTCTTTGCACTCTGCCCCATGACAAATCAGTAGGAGCATATGAGAAAGACAGGGATACCTGTGTTAATTAAAGGTAGAGGATGTGAAGGTTGGGGTGACCTGGGTCTATAGGGAGAAGGGAAACCTAATGTCAATTGGTAGAAAATCAGTGTATTGCCCGCCTGACATGCCTCAGTGGTTGAGCTTTGACCTATGAATGAGGAGGTCATGGTTTGATTCCCAGGCAGAGCAGAGCACATGCCCAACTGTGAGCTCAGTTGACAGCGGGGGATGTACAGGAGGCAGCCAGTCAATGATTCTCTCTCATCATTGATGTTTCTATCTCCCTCTCCCTTTCCCTTCCTCTCTGAAATAGACACATACACACACACATAAAGAAAATCAATGTAGAACTGAAAAAGAGGCTGATGGGAAGGAAGATAGTTTGTGCATGCCACTGAGGTCTTTACACTTACCTTATCTCTGCATTTCTGAATCATTATATTGATACTAGTGGCCTGGTGCACAGATTCATGTACATTGAAAGGAAATTAATTAGAAGAAATATTTTAATATTGCTATTCACCCTTTCTCTATAATAGAACTGTCAGAGAAGAAAGAAAATTAGTAAAATGTATATGAAAATAATATATCAATTGATTAATAAATAAACAACAACAAAAACATGATATAAATACAACATAAATAAAAACAATTATCTCCCTGTATACCACATTAAGAGTAAAAACACTTTCAGAGTGCTTGACTAATTTCCCTTGTGATGAAGTATTTACAACTTTAACTTTAATGTCACATGCTCTTCGAACTCCAGAGAAAGCAATATATAACTGACCATGTCTGAAAATGGGTTCAGGTAGGAATATTCCTACTCTGTCTAGATTGGCGTCAGCAAGAGCTTTATATATATTGTGCATGCGCGAGTCAACATTTGTTTTTAAATTGCCAGTACGCATCATATGTACTGGCTGGCCGGTTGGTCAGTCAGATGGTCGGACAGACGTATGGTTGGTCACTTAGCCATATATATATATATATATATATATATATATATATATATATATGTATATAGATTTGTATTTTGTAGACATACAGCTTTGTGTAATGTAGATGCTGGAAAACTGACCAGGTCCCTAAACACTTCTTATGTGCCATTCTCCTGTAAAAACTAAGAAATAGCCATGACAATATAAAACACGACTTAGTATATTTCCTTGTGGTTGACTTAGAAATACCTTTAGCACTCATAGTTGCTCTGTGGACTGATAGCGTACTTACTCTAAACCCCCTTGAAGCTCCGCCTTTGAGGTACTAAAAAGTGACCTTTCTGAGTGTTTTGGTGGGGTGTGGAGGGGGAAGGTAATCCTGTAGTTAAAGAAATTTTGGAGAAAAAGAATTAACTAAGCTAACTGGGTTTTTATAAGTGGCTTAACTATACATCTGAATGTGCTCTATGAATGAATATTCCACAGAAGAATCCACAGTAGAAGGTTTCCCAAGTATGTTTGAAAATAGAAAACCTTTTTCTTAAGGTTCTGGATAGGAATAGGGCTCTGCTAAACCCCTGAGAGAACCTTCATAGGCAGTTGCAGCTATACCTCCTGCTCCTGGATTTTAAACTTTAATTTTCTCTCAAATGGAAATGTCACTGGGTAAGGGCAGCATCTTCAGCTGTTGTCAGTCATTTACATGATGGGTAAATGTGTGTAAGAGTCCTTAAGAGGAAGTTTTGAATTCACATTCTCCTTTTCTGATTTAAAGTCGGACCAAAACAAAGACATTAGAGCGGATTGTCAGAAGAGCTCTGTTTCAGTCATCCTCTGATGGTATCAGTGAGGAGGTGAGTTGAAGGTCCGTGCAGCTGAATTAATCAGTAGGTCTTAATGGTTCTTATGCAGCAAGAAAACCCAAGTACTGATTCCAGGGAAAAGATCTGGTAGCAAAGGCTGAAATCAAGTGGTGGGGTTACAGAATGACTGGATGCTAACACTCCTGAGAAGCATTATGGGGTAGAAGAGTGGTCTGCAACATGGGAAGATTCAAGTACTAAAGGCCAGCTACAAAACCTGCAAAAAGAAAGTCATAGATGTTCTATCTGAAATCCCTTGATGTCTGGAACACTTGAGAAATAACAAAACCTTTCCTAACGCATACTTAATGTATAGTTCTAGAAAGATGCCCTCATTCAGGCTGTATGGCAGATCCCCAAGGCCTCCTGAGGGAAGCGGGTATCCTTCAGCATTCATTTGCTCTCAGTGTTGTCCAATGCTAAGTGGATTCTTAGCTACTATTTAGTTTTAACCAAACCAACACTCACAAAATAGACAATTGACTTTACAAGATTTCTGCAAAGCAAAGTGTAGATTGAAAAGAATTCTAATACTGTAATGTTGATTGTAAGTAAAATTGACTAGGTATTCCACCAGCAGAAAGGATTTATTCAGGAAAGAGAAAGGATTGCAATGTGGTATGTGCAGCCATGGCATGCAATGTGCAAGCTCCCTAGAGAAGAAAAAAGGAAGTTCTTCTTAGAGCAGTGGTTCTCAACCTTCCTAATGCCATGACCCTTTAATGCAGTTCCTCATGTTGTGGTGACCCCCATCCATAAAATTATTTTCGTTGCTGCTTTATAACTGTAATTTTGCTACTGTTATGAATAGTAATGTAAATATCTGATATGCAGGATGTATTCTCATTGTTACAAATTGAACATAATTAAAGCATAGTGATAAATCACAAAAACAATATGTAATTATATATGTGTTTTCCAATGGTCTTAGGTGACCCCTGTGAAAGGGTCGTTCGACCCCCAAAGGGATCTCGACCCATAGGTTGAGAACCACTGTCTTAGAGGGAAGGAGGAAGTTAAGGGGAGAGGCTGTTATCACCATAGAGTTCTTTCTATAGGTTTTTCAGGTCTGGCAAAGGGTGTGAGAGCTCCTCCTACAGGCTCTCCCCAGTCCTGTCTTGGTTAAGGTTTCAGTCATAAATTTGATAGCAACGAAAGTAAGCAATAACAGCATCATAAGATAACGCAGCTTCGGCTCTTCCTCCTTTAGCAACCTGCTATTATAAAAATCTATTCATATTTTTTAAATGTCCTAAAATAATTAGAACTTTCTATATTGGTTGTGGAGATTAATTACGATAGGGGTAAGCAATCAGGACAATTATGACAGGGGTAAGCAATCAGGACAATAGAGAGATCATTGGATCTGGAGTTCCATGTGGGTTTGCACCAGGCTCTCTGTCTTTGCTAGATGGGTGACCTTGAACAAGTTAAAGGGCTCCTGGGCAACTCAGTTTTCTCATCTGAGAAATAGGGCCAGAAGTCTCAGGGGTGAGAGAGATAAAGTTTTTAAAGCATCTAGCGTAGTTCCTGGCATAATTGGTATGCAAAAAAAAAAAAATTATGTCCATTTGTTTTCTCTAGTCAGCTCTATTTTGAACTTTATGAGATGTTTGTTTCTCAAATCCCCAATTAGGTAAGCAATCTAAAATAAATCCCTGGAAAATATTTGTAACTTTCTTTGTTTATTTTTTTTATTTCATTTGAAATGAGAATGGAGGCTAACAGTCATCATGACATGTTAGGCATAAAGAAAGGGGTTAATAAGCCTATGTCCTTGAAGCCCTTGGTAATTGCTGGGACATGTTGCCATGCTTGCCACAGTTTTGTTAGTACCAATACACACATAACGTTTGACCTTTGGAAAGACTTTGACATCTGAATCTGTAATACTGTGAATTATATATTTCTCATATATATAGTTGGTCTTTCTCTAAGATTCCTGCCTCACAGGTCCCCAAACACTTGGAGTTTCCTGAGATAAGGGCGTCCTTTGTTATGTTAATGTAGTGACCTTTGGAAGGCCCTTAGGTAACCCAAGAACTGGATCTGGGGCTGGTTGCCTGGGAAAACCAACCTTGTGATTAGAGGGTTGGAACTTTCAGCTTCCCCACCGCTCCAATGATTTAATAAAGCCTCCAGAAACACCCCAGAGGACTGGGCTGAGAGTGCTTCCTGTTTAGTAGACACCTGGAGGTGCTGGGAGAGTGGCTCATCTGCAGAGAGTGGGTAAGTTCCACAGCCCCATGCCTTGCCCTATGGATCTTTTCCATCTGGCTGTTCTTGAGTTCTATCCTTTTATAAACCAGTGACCTAATAAGTAAAATGTCCCTCTGAGTTCTGTGAGCCGCTCTAGTAAATTAATTGCAACAGAGAAGGGGGTCTTGGGACCCTCTGATTTATAGTCTGGGCCTCCCTCCCTCCTGCCTACCCTCCCTCCCTCCCTTCCTTCTCTTTATCTACTAGCTCCTTCCAGTAAGTTCGCAATCCTTACTCTGAAACTCTTCTTGGGTTTTGGTGTTTGTTATTTTTATAAGACAGAACCATTAAATCATTAGTTTAACAAAGAAAGGGTTACCCCCGCTTATACTTTACACCAAAAACAAGGCTTGTGAGCATTAGGGAAAAACAAATAAACAAAGATCAGTCCTATGATTAATCTGGCAGGAAAGATGATTCTTTTTTGATGTTTATTTTCTGCAGTGCGTCCCACATTGTCACTACCTGCCAGATGGCATTGTGATTGTGTGATTGCTATAATGAATATTATTAATAATGCAACTAACTGTGATCTCAGCCTTCTTTACTAACATTAAAAGAGCCCTGAAATGTTTCCAATTTAGTTCACAGACTTCTTTTTAAGTTAGTTTATTCACCACATGACTAAATGCTCTGAGCTAAATCTCTGAGTGGTATGCAACCAGTAGATGTATATATGGTACTATATACTATATATGGTAAATGTGCCACATTTCACAGAGACTCTACAGTAGGTATTCTCTCTATAGCCCAGAGAAGTGCTATCCAAGAGAAATAGAACATGTGGCACACATGTCTTAAAATTTTCTAGTAACTACATTACAAGGTAAAAGGAAACAGGCAAAATTAATTTTAAAACTATATTTTAGTTAGCGCCCAAAAGAACGGCTTTTCTCAATACATCTATAAGTATCTATAACCACATCACTTATATTTATTCATGAACAAAATGAAAACTGCATGCTGAATGGAATGTAAAAGTCAAGTGTTATTATACTTGATAGAGAATGTCTCTAACTCTGAACATGAGATGGTCAAAGTAAGATTTGCCCTATACTAATTAGGGTGGTCAGGTTCAGATAAGTCTAACGGCTGGAGTATGTGCAGGAGGGCGAAAGTCGTGCTTGGACAAGGAAAGAGCTAGTTAATGATTATATTTAAAGGTCTTCCATTTACTTTTCCAATAGCCTAGTGACATTTATCCTAAGTCACTTAAGAAATGTTCTAAAATGTCACAGGTCCATGTAGCATTGCCATATGGAGGGCTTAGGTCTCAAGATTAGTCTGTACAAGGACTGTGACTCTATATTGTTATTGATGATATAATTAGTGGACACTGTTTGGGCTAGAACAGGAGTTGCGGGGTGGTATCATCATTTTGATAACTCAGTTTCATTTACTACTCTAACCTTCTGGAGAATCTATAGATGCTGGCCCTCTACGGCCTTAGACCAGAAAATGACACAGATACAAAGCAAAGAATGAAGCTGGGGGCGGGGGCCAAATTATTGGTGCATTTGCCCTCTTAATGTTTGGCATGACTATAAAGTAAAAAGATGAGATATCCTGTGTAGTGAAATAGTTCTATTACTTGATATATAAACTCACTTAAGTACTAGGATTCAGAAGACTGTTCAGGTAATTCATGAAGAAGGTCAAAGTTGAGAATGAAAAAAAAAATGGCCAGTAGGAAAACACACTCTTATAGGTGGAACCAACAAAACATAGAAGATATTATGATTGGTGTGAGTTGCTAGAGTGGAGCATGGGACCAAATTGCTGGAGTTGAAGCCATTAGAACATCAAGACAGCAGGCTTGGCCTTGGTGGTTGTTTACTATTCCAGAAGTTCAACCTATGCTGAGAGCAGGGTTTCGAAATAGCAGATTTGTTGGTATTTTGGACCAGACAATTCTTTGTTGGGGGTGGAGGGCATTGTTCTATGTGTTTAGGATATTGAGCAGCATCCCAGGCCTCACTAATTGCCAAGAGCACATCCCCTCCAGTTGTGACAACCAGGCATGTCTCCAGCTATTGCCAAATGTCTTCTATCTAGAGGACAAAATTGTCCCCAGTTAAAATTGTCCCCAGTTGGAACATTTAGAGTTAAGACTGATTTGGAAGATGAAGATGAGAGATTTTAAAAAAAGTTTCTGATGGCATTTAACAGGATTCTCAGGCTCTAAAAGCAACACATTTCAACAACGAAATGAAAGGCAAACTTAGCATGTTTGACAATGCAAGCATCATTGGAAGAAGTGTTTTTTTTTTTTAGTAACTTCTCATTTTCCTGGAGATAACACTCATTAGAATTTGTGTGTTCACATATATTTGTCAAAAAGGTTTCTCTTTTCTGTATACCCACACCATATACCCACCTGGATTTGTTGACAATCTCAGCTATTTAATGCACAGAGTAAGTAGTTCCAATAATAGGATAATTACCAAATACAGCCTATGACAGTGTTCACTGAGGCTTGAAATAGTCATTGTGGTCTCATGAGGTTGCCCACATGCCTGTGCTGGATGCATTATGTCTTGGATGTCTCTGAGTAATCTTATTTTCTTGTATTTTTGTTGACTAGTTGGGAGGAGATTCCATGCGGGTAGGAAAACAAGCTAAAACTCTGCAGTTAATTAACTAACACTGGATTTGAAGCACAGTCTAGAGAAGAAATCCCACCTACCTTATTTCATTTGGGCTGCCCTATAATTGCTTTGCCTGTGCTTACAATTTTCTCATTTAATTGAAGCTTGAGTCAGTTCTTGGAGGTGCTCCAGTAAGGAAATATTGCCAGGTGGAGCTGGAAGGAATCATCAGTTGAACCACACAAAATAACGTCTGGAATAAAATTCCTGCAAGTTGGGGGCACTAAGTTTCTCATATTTTTAAAATGGGAAGTGTAAGAACTGTTAGTTGTCAAACTCATGAGTTGAACACATGGTAAACACCTTTAATAATGCCCTCACGCCGAAACCGGTTTGGTTCAGTGGATAGAGCGTCAGCCTGCGGACTGAAAGGTCCCAGGTTCGATTCCGGTCAAGGGCATGTGCCTGGGTTGCGGGCACATCCCCAGTAGGAGATTTGCAGGAGGCAGCTGATCAATGTTTCTCTCATCGATGTTTCCAATTCTCTATCTCTCTCCCTTCCTCTCTGTAAAAAATCAATAAAATATATTTTAAAAAAAAATGCCCTCACGAGGTTTTGTAGGAGGTAGCCTCAAGACCCTCAACAGCATCTCCTGGTATCACCCTGTACCTTAGCCAAGCCAAACTCCCTCCTCCACCCCCCAGACCCTTTCTTCTGTTGTGTCTCTTCCCAAAATACTCCCCTTGCTGCCCGCCTGCCTGGTGAATTTCACTCCTCATTCAGAAACCTTCCTGTGTTTCCTTTTCACTGATGCGCCACGGACGAACCCTGCAGATCCCTATGCCACACAACTGGTTAACACCGCTGTCTTGGAATTATACTTTATCTTTTTTCTGACTCTGAATTGAGAACTCTGAAGGTGGGAACCCTGTTTTGGTCCCCTTGGTATTTCTGTCCAGCATTGTATTTGTTAATATTAGTTATATCTCTCCAAAGCGGACAGCTTTAAGTGACTCAGTAGCAAAGAACAGCCAAGAGCCTGCTCATCTTCTAGAGAAGGATGCTGTTGACATACGCCTCTACCAACTCAACCAGTGTATGATGCCATGGTCAGCTGACTTAACTAGCCATTTCCACCCACTGAGCATTAAAACTAGTTCTACCTTTGACTTCATTCAGCAGGTTTGAGTCTGCCCCTGGGGCTCTGTCAGTGACTTCAACTATGCATAGTTGCCGGAGGACATGGAAGCTCATAGGGAAAACAAGACATGGACATATGCGTATTTGAGAGAGATGCTTAAAAAGACTTTTTAAATTTGTATTTTTGGCCATGTTATGAGAATTTGTATGAGAATCTAGCCGGGTGAAAATGGCTTGCCACACGTATGGCCATGCTCGCCTGCAGAAGCATGCACACCGGCTCCATAACTGCGCACCCAGAGGCCCCTGACTTGCTTGGCAGCTGTTCTCCCTCCCCAGGTTCAGGACTAACTCTGCCAGCGATGACAGGAAACGGCTGCTAGTAAATGCAGCCCGGAGCCAGTGCCCTTTAGCAGGAATCATCTGTTACTATGACATGAGCCAGCATGTGCAGAAAAGCCTGCCCCTGAATGTGCTGGGGAGGGTGGAGCAGAGCAGGGAGAGGAAGCAGACCAGCCAGGATTGCAGTTGTGGTGGGATGTTAGTTCCATGGGCCTGGAGGGTTTTCAGGGGCTGATTTCCTGGACCAGGTGGATGGGGAGAAAATGAAAAAGGATCAGAAGGTCTTGATACCCCGCTCCCCACTGCCGGCCCCATCACTAGCCAGTCCCAGCATTCTCAGCATGCTCCTCGGCTTTTTGCTATAAGCAAGCTCTGAATCATCTGCTACTTTAGGAGGGAGGAGGGCAAAAAAATCAAAATAAAAAAATTTCAAAGGCTGAACTGTTGATAAAAAGCTCTCCCTTCTGGGCTCAAAGGTGGATTTGGGTTTTGTAGGGTGGATGCTTCTCTAGTTTGTGAGTATGTGTATGCACGTGTGTGTAGATCTCTTAAGACAAACAACATTTAAAATACATTTAAAATTAGGTATAAAAATGAATACCTATTTTCATATATTTTTATTTTAAAATAAATCATAAAAATTATAACATTAAAAATGATAAAAAATAACAGAGACAAGAAAAGCCTAGAAAATATAAATTTTATTGATTACCTGTAAATTTCTATTAATAATTTTAACTGCTAGTGCATATTTATGTATACATATCTTTACAGATATATATTTATGTATATGTACATATACATATATATTTAAGTATTTATATGGTTAATTCTGTAAAAATGTACAAAATTATTCTAAAATTGAGGCATAATTACAAATAATGCATTCAAATTGTGGCCACATTGTATCAAGATTCATAATTATATGTATATATCTATACAGATATGTACTTAAATATTTATATTTGATATGCTAAGCTCCGATTTGATACATTGGCACACATAGAACATGCATCTTGACATAGTGCTGTGTGTTGTATTGCTACATGTTTGCATTTTACTAACATAGGATCTGGTTTGATACAGTCTATTTTGCATGACTCATATCAATAAAGAGTGCACTTATAATTGTTTAAGATACAGCATCACGTATATTCCTGACAGAAGAAATTTTTCATTTTGACTTGAGATTGATTCGAATGAAATCCTCTGCTTTACAGATTTACGTCTGATGAATGGAGGAAATTTCCACAGATGAGCGCCTGCCCCCACATATTTCAAACCTATTTTTCTTCCATTGCCTACATACATCTGATGCCAAGGACCTTGGGACATGTTTGTATCATGCTTCCACCTCAAGTCCTGTGCCATGATGCCAGGTGAGTCAGCACAGTAAGAATATTCCTGGATGTTATTATGACCTTCCTACAACAGTAACTTTACATGAAAAGAACTGTGAGCGACACTGAACCCAAACAAAATACATGTCCTTCCTTAGCTGATAAAAAAATACAGACAGCCCCTCTAATGTCACTCCACATAAGAAGGCAGATGCAAAAGTTTTAAGCAATTGTGATTTAAACTTTTTGCTTATGCAAATTTTGCAAGATCTTAAGACCTTGTGAACCTATTGCTATAGCTCCTCCTAGGACCTTGGAAGAACCTTGTGAAAATGAAGATTTCTGAAATTTAAGTTTCATTATTGTCATTGTAGGTCCTTCCTGGTTTGAGCTAGAAGTCCAGGGCTGATCTTTGTGAGAGTTTTCCTTAATTAAGTAATTAACTAACTAATTAATTAACAAATCCATTCATTCTTCCATGCATTAATTTTTTTCACTCATTTGTCATTTACTGTTATAGTATATACTGGTGACTGCTCTGTGAAGGGACAGACATACAGATAGATAAAAGCCTAAACCAAAATCCAGAGTGTTAGTCTTCTCAAGGTCCTATTACTCTGATTACTTTTGTAAGAAACAAAAGATATAATTTGTTGTCTCCTCTCTGGTTTGACAGCTGTTTTCAAAGGGGCCACAAGGTGCAAAGTTTTCTTCCAACTTTCCTTCTGATTTTATCTGTGAGGTTCAGAAAGCTTGCATTTAAAATCTTTTTCCCAACTGGTGACGCCTATCTGGCCAGCCCATCACACTCCTCCAAACACCAAGAGAACCCAAAATTCTGATACATTGGGCAGATATAGATACTTTGATAAAGAGAGAAGTAGAACCTGTGCTCATTTGAGGATCTCTAAGTAGGAATTTTTAATCATAAATTCTTAATCATCATTCCCTGTCATGGTTGCGTGAGACTTCCCATGAGAGACTCATACTTGAAGGCCTATAATCTCAAAGATGGAATATTTTCCTTTTCTCTTGTGATCTTGGGCCAGTTTTTTGTTTTTTTTTTAAGATTCATTTCAGAGAGAGGAAGGAAGAGGGAGAGAGAGATGATGGTGAGAGAATCACCATTGATCGACTCGCTCCTGCATGCCCCCTACTGGGGATCAAGCCTGCAACCCAGGCATGTACCCTGACCAGGATCAAACTGTGACCTCCTGGTTCATGGGTTGACACTCAACTACTGAGCTACACTTACTTATCTTGATGAAGCTCAGTCTCTACATCTATAAAACCTGGATATAATGAGGAAAATATGAGAGTATTGGTGGTATGCTTGGCAAGCAGGAAGCTATGAATAAAAGTAATTTCCTTTCCATTAGGACCTGAGTGTTTGGGACAGGGGTAGTCTGAAAGAAGATGTAGAACAAGCTTTCTCTTCACAATGCTGTGTCCTCATGTGAGGACATAGAAGCTGTTCAAATCCCCATCTGGCTAGTTATTCAACACATGGATAAACTCTACGTGAATCTGCTCACTTAAAATATATTGTTCATTAGATTCCACATATAAGTGAGATCATGTGGTATTTGTCTTTCTCTGGCTGGCTTATTTTGTTTAGCATAATACTCTCCAGTTCCCTCCATGTTGTCTCAACGAGTAAGAGATCCTTCTTTTTTACAGCTGCATAGTATTCCATGGTGTAAATGTATCACCGCTTTTTAATCCACTCATATACTAATGGGCACTTGGACTATTTCCAGATCCTATCTTTTGTAAATAACGCTGCTATGAACATAGGGGTGCATGATTTTTTTTCTGATTGGTGCTTCTGGTTTCTTAGGATCTATTCCTAGAAGTGGGATCACTGGGTCAAATGGCAGTTCCATTTTTCAGTTTTGAGGAAACTCCACCTGTTTCTCATAGTGGTTGTACCAGTCTGCTTTCCCACCAGCAGTGTACTAGGTTTCACATTCTCACCAGCACTTGTTTATTTATTGATTTATTGATGGTAGCCATTCTGGCAGGTGTGCGGTGGTACCTCATTGCTGTTTTAATTTGTATCTCTCTGGTGATTAGTACAATGAGCATTCTTTCATATGTCTCTTGGCTATTCATATGTCTTCTTTGGAAAAGTATATATTTAGGTCCTCTGCCCATTTTTTAATTGGATTGTTTGTCTTCCTTTTGTTGATTTGTATGACTACTTTATATATTTTGGAAATTAATCCCTTATCAGATTTATCATTGGCACATATATTCTCCCATGTAGTGGGCTCCCTTTTCAGCTTGATGCTGGTTTTTTTTTTTGCTGTGAAGAAACTGACAAACAAATTAGATCCAGAGACATGGAAGCATGCAACAGACTGACAATTCTCAGAGAGAAGTGGGGGAGTGAAAAGAGATTAACCAATGAACTTATATGCATACTAGGGGCCCAGTGCATGAATTTGTGCACCTTGAAAGGAACTGTGGGCCACAAGGCTGTGGTGGACACAGGGGTAGGTCTCGGCCCATCCTCTGTGCCCCAGCCCAGCCCCTCCCACCGTGGTCCCCAATCCTCTGCCAGCACCCCCACTCCCACCCCCTGACGGCACTAGCCTCATTCGCACCTGCTGATGGCGTGGAGTGATTAGGGCTGGGGCCAGCAGCAGGTGCAAGCAGCTGCTGCTGCCCTGATTGCTCCTCAGTAGCAGGGGGAGATGGAGAAGCCCTGAGGGGCGATCAGGGCTGGCAGCTGCTACTCACACCCGCTGATGGTGCAGAGTGATTGGGGCCGGTGCCAGGCGCCAGTAGCAGGTGTGAGTGGTGGCTCTGGTGCTGGCAGCAGGTGCTAGCACCCAGCGGGACCGTGACACGCGGGAGCAAAGAATTTTCATTAATCACCAGAGGCTCGTCCCAGTGACAGGGACCAGCGTCCCACCTTGGTTTGGCGCCCCTGCTCACTGCTCCATCATCCCGCTGCGGCCGATGCCTGACATGTTCTGTACTCTGCTGCCTGCTGCCAACACCTGCCATGTTCTGTGCGCGCCCCCTTGTGGTCAGCTCATGTCATAGTGACCAGTTGTTGGGTTGTTTGGTCTATTTGCATATTAGGGTTTTATATATACAGTAGGTCCTCGGGTTATGTCAGAAATCCGTTCCTACAGCTCGACATAAAGCGATTTTTGCTGTAAGTTGGAACCCATTTACATAAGCACCTATGTCACTCAATAGAGCACATACACATTAGTAATGAAGTAAAACAGTAAAAAAAAAAAAAAAAAAAATTAAAAGAAAGATAACAATTCCTGACCTTTACTTGTGGTAAATAAATAATAAAAAACATAAAGCATATATGTACATATGTCGAAATGATGGAACTTTTTTTTTTATAAATAAATGGGAGATGGTGACGTAACCATGAAACGATGTATGTCGAGTCTGACGTAACCCGAGGGCTGCCTATATAGAGATGCATAACCCATGGGAAAAGACAATATAGCAGTGAAGGCCTGGGGAGGAGGCAGAAGGGGTCAATGGGGGGAAAAAAGGCAACATCTGTAATACTTTCAACAATAAAGATAGATTTTAAAAAAGGACTAAGCATATAAAAAAGGTAAAATATCTGGAATAAATAAATAAATATGTGTTTGTGTAAAAAAATAAAGTATATTGCTGGAAGTTAAAAACGATCTAAAGGGGGTGTGGCCAGCCTGAAAACAGCCATCAGCCCCTCACCCAGGCTGGCCAGGCACCCCAGCGGGAGCCCCACCTTGATCCGGGACACCCTTCAAGGCAAACCAGCCAGCCCCCACCCATGCACCAGGCCTCTATCCTATATGGTAAAAGGATAATATGCAAACTGACCCTAACAGCAGAAAGACTGGGAATGACTGGTCACTGTGACACACACCGACCACCAGGGGGCAGACGCTCAATGCAGGAGCTGCACTCTGGTGGTCAGTGCGCTCTCACAGCGGGGAGCTCTGCTCAGCCACAAGCCAGGCTGATGGCTGCCAGTACAGCGGTGGTGGTGGGAGCCTCTCCTGCCTCCTCAGCAGCGCTAAGGATGTCCGACTGCAGCTTAGGCCTGCTCCCCACTGGGAAGTGGACATCCCCCGAGGGCTCCCGGGTTGCCAGAGGGATGTCTGATTGCCAGCTTAGGCCCAATCCCCTAGGGAGTGGGCCTAAGCCAGCAGGTGGTCATCCCCTGAGGGGTCCCAGACTGTGAGAGGGCACAGGCCGGGATGAGGGATGACCCCCCGCCCCCAAATGCACAAATTTTTGTGCACCGGGCCTCTAGTTTATTATATTCTAAGTCACCTATAATGTTGCCATTAGGGCAGATTGTATGGGATACTTGGTCCATATTGCACCAAAGGGAGGGATATTAATTTTCATTTGGGTTGGATATGAAAACTGCTATGCACACACTGAGTGACATCTCATTTTTCCTGATAATGATGTTGATATGTCTCTGGAATACCCATATGCTCAGCATTTGCTGTTTCAAACTTGTTCTTCATTAATTATGCCTTTACAGAAGCTGCCAAAAATCACGTTCTATGGATGATGTAAATTTGAGTTCAGACCTGGGTAAAATTTATATGTAGATGAAGCAACAGACTCAAAGAGGCAAAGTTTGTGCAACCGAGTAGGAAAGCTAGGAATTTAACCCTGTTGCTCTGATCTTAAAGTTTGTTTGGAGTTGCCATCACGCCACATGCCTTCCCATCCCAGAGGAACTGATGAGTGGAGACAGCTTTTTTGATCACTGCATGGAGAAAAACGCAGAAATCAAATTTTCAACTTGCTGCTTCACAAGCAAAAGTGTGATTTCAGCCGTTCCAGGCTTTCATCTGGGAGTGTAGAAGAGATTTGATCTTTAAAAATTCATAAATTCCCGCAGAATCTACATTTCAAGTGTCTGAAATTATGAGCTTTTACCGTTCGGGAAGTGGAAAAAAGGAAGGATGTGGTGAGGGCTGCGCAACAAAGATAGACTACCTTTCTTTGTAAGCATCCTACACTTTCACATATCATTTTCCTATACATTACTTCAGTGGCTGGCAAACATATTTTTGGAGAGGGCCACATAGTAAGTTTTTGTAGCAGTGTTCTTCCACAGTGCTCTGAAATAGATGAAAATCTGATGAGAAAGCACTTTAAAATGCAAGTTTTCCTCCGCCTCCATCTTTCTCTTCTTTCTCTCTTGTCTTTTTATAGAGGTTAAGAGCGTTGGCTTTAGAGTTAAAAGCTTTTTCAGTTGGGTGACATTGGGTCAATTACTCTTTAAGTCTCAGTGTTCTATCTGAACAATGGAAATTGTAATAGGAAATCACTCACAGGCCTGTTCTGAGGGTTAAATAAGTTAATGGATAAAAATTATTTATACTCATGCCTGGCACTTAGCAGATGCTCAACAAATATGACCAGCCTCCTACTCCTTGTCTGTTCCCCCTGCACTTCTCTTTCTCTTCCTCATGACAAATAGTTCTTCAGGTACAATTTTTAGTGTTTTTTTTTCTTTTTAATTCGACACCAGAGGCCTTTGCATCCTCAGGGGATTAGTTTGTACATCAGAATTTTCTCAATACTGTCTCCAACATACATGCTTATGGGTCATATGTGCATAATGTCATATGGCTAAGTATTCCTTCAAGGTGAGAAGCCCCTTAAGGCTATACCTTTTCAGGCCTTGACACAGTGCTCCAGCAGCCCTCTTGAATGTTGTTATTGTTCCAATAATAATATTGCTTTGTTTATTTATGAACTTGGCATTCTGAAGATCCTCTGCTGGACATGCATCAGTTTATAAATTAAAAAGAAAAAACACCTATAGCACACCTACCATCACCCTGATTTGTAAGGTTATACAAACAAACACCCATCAGATTACTTTATCCCTGCAAGACTGCAAACAGAATTCTTTTAGCGACTGGTCTTTTAGACAACGTTGGTGGTGTTAGTGATACAGTGAACATACATGAAAACCTTGAGTGAGGAATTTTAGTTTTTGATGGTCAGGAATTAGAAAGCTTCACCATAAGCTTCCCAGGGGAAGACCTCAAGCTACCGGTCTACCATGCTCCTCTCAGTACCAGCCATGTCTCAGATCCATCAGTGACACACAGAGACAGAAGGGCAAGCAGACGGGAATGTTCGCACACAAATAAGGGCACCGGGGAAGTTGGCAAGCTCATCTTTCCCCTCCTGCAGCTCCTGCTTCTGTCTTTAACACATCGATTGGATCAAGCCTGAGTCTTTCTTTGATCCTCCTGACACCCTGCTTACTATTGTTTATTTAGCTTATGATTCTTCTGCCCCCAAGGTAAATCTTCATACTGCATGGATCAATAGACAACGGGGGTCTTAATTAAAGCTGCGGGATAAAATTGATACTGGCAACTAAATTCCTCCAGTGTCTGGAAGAAAAGGAAATGCTATTTCTCATGGAGGCTTTTTCATTGTCTTACACTGTCACTTCTGAGGTTTGCTGAAACATTGGCTATCCCATGGTAGGTTTCTGGGACACAGCTTAGATCCAAGGTAGACAAGTACAGAAAAAGGGGGTCCTTTGACAAGGCTTGTGTCTCTCTAAAGGAGAAATATGCAGTATATTGGTGGATGTTAAATGATGTGAATGCTTACCTGAGCTGCAAAAGAAACACAAATCTAAGTCTTAAGTTCTGTCTCAGGTAGAAAAAGACAGAATTGCAGAGGCATTTGGAGACATAGTGTATAAGGGTTTTGATTTCACTAATTTGACTGTCTCTAGCAGTATGTATGCATGTATGTATGCATGTATTTAGCTTTTATTAATTTATTTTCAGAAAACAGAACTGATCATGAGGGGGTGAAAGAAGAGTCAATTCCCCTAGGAAATTCTGAATAATTGATGAAAACATTATGAAACAGGATAATTCTAGCAGTTTTTTTATTTTATTTTATTATTTTATTTTAAATCCCTTGAATGAACCTTTACACCTCTGTACAAGTCATGGGAGGTGTCCCCAATCCTGGTACTGAAATAGCTACAGTGAAAAGCATTGAGCCATCAAGCTCCTAAGGCTCCTAGCTGATGATTGAAGATGTGAGGGCAGCTGGGGAAGCCGGGAGACTTATTGACGGGAATTACAATTAGCAATTGTTGTCATTATGGGGACTTGCTGGTGTGCTGGACTTAAATTCTGATTCTGCCATTCAGTAGTGCTGTAACGAGCACATTATTTAATTTCTTTATGAACTATTTGCCCGTCTGCAAAATGTAGTGAATAAGGGTATCGTGTGAAGTTTGTGTGTGAAAATTGCTAGCACAGCACCTGAAATGTTTTGTATGTTTCTTCCCTGGACCTTTGGCTTATATTCGAGGGAGCTGCTGCTCTTGCTGATGTCCATAGGGAAATGAATCTGATAGGGATACCTTTTTGTCTCTAGGAGAATATCCAGCTCTTTCTTCCATTTTTTCACACACCTGTGGTATTTAGTATCATTTAGGGGGAAGATATTTTTGATGGATGACCTTTCAATATAATTCACAGAATAGGGAGAGGATAATAGTCATATTCCCATGAAGCTGATGGAATTACTATTCTAGAATCCCAGGATGGGGAGATGGAGAGATTAGAAGGAGGGAAGCGATGAAAACAAGGAACACACAAACAAGAGAGTAGACATTTAGCCAGTCAAAAGTTTTGTGTGCCTTCAAGTCTTTTTCCTGTAGGTTTAGTTAAATATCAACATTTAAAGAAAAGGGAATTTTAAAAAAATACTATGTGGCACACATTTTATATCTACATGTTCACATGGGTCCTTGGGATTATCTAGTAGGATCATGTATGTTGAAACACTTTGACCTGTGTTCTATGCTGAATTGGATGACTGGTGTGCCAATCTATATATATAAAAGGCTAATATGCAAAGTTTCCCCTCCAGAGTTCGACCGGGAGACTGGGAGCTCGCCGCTTGCTATGATGTGCACTGACCACCACAGAACATGGCGGGTGACCAGCAGCCGTGGTGGTGCACTGAGGGAGCAAGGGGAGGCGGAGGTGGGAAAGCAGGGGGGGGATGGGTATGGGGGAAGAAGGGGGAGAACTGCACAATGGCCGTGTGCAGGTGGGGAGGGAAGGAGGAGGTGGGGAGGTAGGGAACCTGATTGGCCTTGATTGCTGGCCAGGCCTAGGGACCCTACCCATGAATGAATTTTGTGCACCGGGCCTCTAGTCTAGAAATAAAAGTATTTGTGAAAGAATACATAACCTCTTGGTGTGAGTTTCAAATTTAGGAAGAAAGAAATCTCGAGTGCTCAGTGAAATTACTTAGGGAATAAACATTTATTACAGAATTTAAAGGCACTTAAAGCACACGTAAAAATGTAAACTACATTTTATTCGCCTTGTACAAGTCTACTGTATTGCCTTGCCCTCCAATGGTAGAGGGGGGAGAAATCCTTCACAAGGAAAGCCCCCATCTATGGATGAAATAACATTGCAGTCAGTGCTGACATCAATTTTTTATTTACCTTCATCTTTGGCAAAAATAGTACTTATTTCAGGAGACAAACACATTCTTATGAGAAGAATGTATAATAACTTGATGTATAAGTTGTAGTTATGGACATGTACTGAATGTTTCTCTAGTATCTGTGTTTGTGTGTTTGTGTGTGTGAAAATATAACATCAGGAAATGAGCAACAAACTAAAAGGCAGAATCCTGGGTTTTTTTACTTCTAAATTTTACCTATTAGCTGTGTGACTTTGGGAAAGTCCCTTAATCTTTCTGAGTCTCAATTTCCTTACCTATAAATCCATGCCAATAAAACTGTTTATATCACAGGGTTAATATAAAGATATAAAAAAGAATGGATACATCAGAACGTTCTTTATAAAGTACCATAGAAATTAAAGTATTTTAGGTAAAGGGTACATTTGTGCACATCAAAACTGTAAAACCGCATTAATCTTGGAACACAATAGCTGGCATATTTCTTAAATTCTGGAGCTCAGATATAGCATTTCACTGACTATTTTCAGTCTCCTAGTCTGACTCTGATGACCAGATCCAGGAATGCCCCTGGTCATAGCGATAGAGCATAAATTTGGGAAGAACTAAGGCTGATGTTATTCAGAACATACAATTACATCCATGCACCTCCAGCTTTGTGCATCTGCTCAGCCTTCTCCAGAGCTGCAGACCTGGCATTGTTCCTTTTGTGCTTGAGGGCATCCAGGGATGAGTAAAGTGCCCAGATATATTCAGAGCCAAGACCACCAACCACAGTAAAGAAGAGCAGGTGAGTCGTCACGCAGACAATACACCATTATCTTATTCCCTCTGAGCTCATTCATTGGTGTGGTCCATCTGGTCTTGGCTCAAGAGGTTTCCCATTTAATGAAGCTTTAAGCAAACATTACTCTGAGGGAAATAAATGAATCACACATCAGGAAAAAACATTGAGGTTGAGCTGATTTCCAAATAAAAATGAGAAAATAGTACTTCTTCCTGTTAAGAAGAAAACATGATTATCAGTTAATTAGACTAGATGAGAATATAATAAATTAATATAGACTAGAAGAATTTGTCCCTAACCTTGACATAAAAAAGTCACTTACACAAATTTTTTAAAGATTATTCTTTATTGTTTGAAAGTATTACATATGTCTCCTTTTTTTCCCCATTGACCCCCTCCAGACTATCCCCCGCCCCTGGTCTTCAGTACCCTATTATCTGGGTTCATGGGTTATACATATATGCATACAAGGTCTTTGGTTGATTACCTCCCAACCCCTGCCTTCCCTCCGAGATTCCACATTCTGTTCCATGCTTTAGTCTCTGGGTCCACTTTGTTCATCAGTTTATTTTGTTACTTATATTCCACATATGAGTGAGATCATGTGATACTTGTCTATCTCTGACTAACTTATTTCACTTAGCATGATACTCTCCAGGTCCCTCCATGCTGTCTTAAAGGGTAAGAGATCCTTCTTTTTTACTGTTGCATAGTATTCCATGGTGTAAATGTACACAGTTTTTTTTATCCATCATCTACTGATGGGCACTTGGGCTGTTTCCAGATTTCAGCTATTGTTAATTGTGCTGCTATGAACAGAGGGGTGCATACATTCTTTCTGATTGGTGCTTCCGGTTTCTTAGGATCTAATCCTAGAAGTGGGATCACTGGGTCAAATGGCAGATCCATATTTAATTTTTTGAGGAAACTCCATACTGTTACCCGTAATGGTTGCACCAGTCTGCATTCCCATCAGCAGTGTATTAGGGTACCCTTTTCTCCACATCCTTGCCAGCACTTATCATATTGATTTGTTGATGATAGCTGTTCTGACAGATGTGAGATGGTATCTCATTGTCGTTTTGATTTGCATCTCTCAGATGATTAGTAACTTTGAGCATGTTTTTATATGTCTCTTGGCCATCTGTATGTCCTCTTTGGAAAAGTGCCTATTTACGTCCTTCGCCCATTTTTATTTTTATTTATTTATTTTTTTAAATATATATTTTATTGATTTTTTACAGAGAGGAAGGGGGAAGGATAGAGAGCTAGAAACATCGATGAGAGAGAAGCATCAACCAGCTGCCTCCCGCACGCCCCCCAACTGGGCATGTGCTTGCAACCAAGGTACATGCCCTTGACCGGAATCGAACCCGGGACCCTTCAGTCCCCAGGCCGACGCTCTATCCAGTGAGCCAAACTGGCTAGTGCCTTCACCCATTTTTAAATTGAATTGCTTCCCTTCCTTTTGTTAAGTTATATGAGTACCTTATATATTTTGGTTATTAATTCTTTATCAGATATATCAGATATGTTCTCCAATATAGGGCTCTCTATTCATTTTGTTGCTGATTTCTTTTGCTGTGCAGATGCTTTTTATTTTGATGTAGTCCTATTTGTTTATTTTCTTCTTAATTTTCTTTGCACTAGGAGATGTATCTATAAACACATTGCTATGAGAGATGTCTGAGATTTTGCTGCCTATGGTTTCTTCTGGGATTTACATTTAAGTATTTTATCCATTTGGGGTTTTCTTGTATATGGTGTAAGTTGGTGTCTAGTTTCATTTTTTTTTTTTGCATGTATCTGTCCAATTTTCCCAACACCATTTATTGAAGAGCATTTACACATTCTTGAGCCTCAGTTTCCTCACCTATCAACAGGGATATAAATTCCTGCCACATAGTAGAAGCTCAATAGATGGTAGGCTTCATGACTGGATGACTAATCAGAAATATCTTTTGCCCTCTTTTTCACATCTCTAAAAAGAGGGTGTTAGGAAGGTAATTTCTAAGGTTCCTTTAAGCTTGAACTTTATGTGAGTTTATGAGAAGTAAAGAGGTATGTCAAATTTTAGAGGTTACCACATCCAATATCCTTATTTGCAGATGAAGGACAAGTTGTTAATTCCATAAAATGCATTCTCTGACTACTTATTACCTCTTTGTCACTTTATGATTCCTGTAGAAGGGAGGCTAGTGTGGTCCATCAGGATTAAAAGACTGCACCGGAATCCAGGGGATATGCCTTGGGAATCAGCAAGGGGCAGCTGCTCTTGGACATGTGACTCATTGGAATGTCCAGTGTGTGCATTCTGTGCATTGCTGCAGGCACAGACTCACAGGGCTCAGGCCCCACTGCCTGAGAGGAAGCATGACTAGATTTCAAATTGATTTGAAAGCAATGAACCTTTTGTCTCATCAGGCACTTTCAAAAGAGTTTGCAGAGTCAATAGGTGATGGGGGCTTTAATTAAAAATAAGAGGAGAAATTAAAGCTTGACTACAGCATCAGAAAGGAAAGATGACCTTAGGGATCAGGAGAAATATTGTCAGAATCCCAGAGCAGAAAGAGCTGTTCCTGTTGAGGTCAAGTAATTTAAATGCATAACACACAACAACAACTGAGAGAAAAGCTCGGCCCTGGCTGGTGTTGCTCAGTGGGTTGAGCATCATCCCATGCATCAGGAGGTTGCCAGTTTGATTTCCGGTCAGGGCACATCCCGAGTTGCAGCTCGATTGATGCTTCTTTCTCACATTGATGTTTCTCTCTCTCCCTCTCCCTCTCCATTCCTCTCTCTCTAAAATCAATTTTAAAAACACTAAAAAAGAAAAAAGATTGTGTGCATGCTCACATATTACCCTCCAGTTATTCTCATCCAGCCATTCTCTACCTTCTATAAAGAGGAGATCTCATTTTCAAGACTTGACCTTAAAGACACAATGAATTGGGATAAAAATGAGGTTCCATAGGCTCTTATGATGGGGGGTGGGGGGCTTGATACTGGTGTGGTAGGTGTATGCCATGGCAGGCTCTGAGCTTGCTGCTATTGGAGGGTGAAATGCTAGTCTGGTGGGAGCCCTCTTTGTGAACCAGGGCAAACTTGCTATGAGATGCCTGGGTCTGTTCAGAAGAATCATGAAAACAGACATTTCTGTTTATACTCTTTCATTTATTGATTCATTATACAAACATTTAGTTGCCACCAATGATGGGAGAGTCCCTACTCTGGAAATGCTTGGAAGATAATGATATGACTATGGCAGGGTGTCCTCCCTCTAGGACAGTGGTTCTCAACCTTCCTAATGCCGCGACCCTGACCCTTTAATACAGTTCCTCATGTTGTGGTGACCCCCAACCATAAAATTATTTTCGTTGCTACTTCATAACTATAATTTTGCTACTGTTATGAATCGTAATGTAAATATCTGATATGCAGGATGTATTTTCATTGTTACAAATTGAACATAATTAAAGCATAGTGATTAATCACAAAAACAATATGTAATTATATATGTTTTCCGATGGTCTTAGGTGACCCCTGTGAAAGGGTCGTTCAACCCCCAAAGGGGTCGCGACCCACTGGTTGAGAACCTCTGCTCTAGGAGGTTGCAATATATTGGGGGTGGGGGGTGGGGAGAGAATGACAATAAATGGCTAATTATGCTGCCAGGTAGAATGAAGTAAGTAGGGACACACACATCATGCTCAAGAAATAGAGAGAAAGATTATGGAGAAGGAAATGACATCCTTTGAGCTTTTACTCTGTGCCTTAAACCGTATGAGACATTTTATTTATATCTTTCACAGTCATGAACAATTCTGGAAGGGATATAAAATAGTCCTTATTTTATTGTTGAGTCAATTAAGGCTCAGGAGTTTAAGGAAGTTGCTCAAGGTCACACAGTAAACTTTAAAGCTGAGGTTGTAAGCTTTAAAGCTTCCCTACTCATGGGTTCCCCACAGCAGCCATTCTCCAGTGACCTAGTGGAAGCAAGAGTTGGTCTGGTAGTCAATTTCAGCGAGGAGTTTTAAGCAAAGGGGTTATTGATTTCAGTTACTGCAGGCTAGTAGCTTTGAGTGCCTTGATTTGAATCCCAAACTCTTTGAGATCCTGACTGCATATATCCCTCAAACTTATCCTCAACATGTTCCTGGGGGCACTCTGAAGTAGAAAGGAGGTGTTGCTCATGAAAGACGATTGGTTATTTGGCTTCAGAGTCCTTGTTCTTCCAAAGTAGCCTATTGTTTCCAATTGTCAATCAGCTTGTCTGGATAGTCTGGAATGATAGGTGCTGGGAACAAGGTAACACTTGCTTTCGAGGGTGATCTGGTTTCAGTCGGATGGAGAGAGCAGCCCTCTTTCTGGTTAACTCTCAGGATCCACGTTGACATTCTTCTCTGATTCTGTGCTTGCTGTAAACACTGGATATGCATCAAGGAGAATCTTTACATTTTGCTTCTGTGGCACTTTAGAATACTCCTCTTTGGCTGCTTCTTTATTCATAATGAGTCCTCCCTGACACCTCTGCTGGTTAAACACACAGATTTGTTTTCAAGCTTGAGTTTTCTTCTCTTTTCTTTCTTTTTATTCTCTTGACGATAACAATGGTCTTAAGTATTATTTTCAAAATTGAAACGATCCATTTAGAGTATTCAAGGAAACAACATTTATTTCCCAGAATGTGTTTTTAAACTTGTGAGGAAGGGTTGAGAATGAGGTTTGGGGTAGAGGGTGGTGGGGACCCCTTTATTCATTTTTCCACAATGGGATCTGGAGTTATATCCTGCCTGAAGCTGTCTGATATGAGCCTTCAAGTCCTACTTTACATTTTTCCTACCTTCATTCATCATCCATGACTAAGTGCTTACTAGATGTGTTTGTTGTCTAGCCTTGACTTCTCCCACACCCTGAGCTCTAGACTTGACTATCTAAATACTTTCACAGCATCTCGCCTTGACGGTCTGAAGTTAACATACACAGAACAGAAGTCTGGATTCCTCTCTCTGCTCCCTGCAATATAATTCTCCCTGGAAGCCCACACTTTAGTAAAAGAGATCTTCAGTTACCTACTTGGTCAGGTGAAAAATCTAGGGGTCATCCATGGATTCTTTTCTCCCTCACATCCCACTCTAATCTATCAGAATATTATGTCATCTTTACCATCAAAATAATTATCTTGTCCTACCCTTCTCACCATGTCCTGTATATTCAAAATACAATCTCCTTTTGCCAGCACTATTACTATAATTTGCTTTCATATTTGCCACTCTCGAATTCATTATCTGTCTGCTGAAGAGATCTCTCATACTTCCCATCCTCATTAGGAAAAGACTAGATGTGTTTAATAACAAAGCCCTACTTGATCTGGCTTCCTCTTGAACTTAATGGTCTTCCATTTTTCCCCCCTTTTATGCTATCTTTTAGCCACATTGGCTTTCCTTCTGACACATTGAGCTCATTTCTGACCTGGGGTCTTTGCTCTCCCTGTTCCTTTTGTGTGGACAGCTCCTCCACCATTTTACATGGTTGCCATTCAGTCTCTGTTCTGAAAGTTCTTTATCCATCCTTCATCACACTCCCATTTTCTCATCATGAAGTCTCTCCCGTTTTTAAGTCAGCAATGACATGTTGAATCTAATGTTTCATATCTCTCTGACATCCACTTTCTTCTAGCTCAAAAAAACCCTCTGCATTGAACAGGGTCATCCAGTTGGGTTAAGTCTACCCGATAATCCCCATATTTCAAGATCAACTCACTTCAGTTACATCTGCAAAATCCCTTTATGGGTACACCGAATCAGTGTTTGTAGAATAATCAGGGAACGGGAATTTTAGGTGTGCGAGATCTTGAGATTTCTACCTACCGTAGAGTCCATTTTGAGCCTGGCCCTCACAGCCGAGCTCACCTAGTCTATTTAATGAATCTTCTCTGTTCAAGGGTTGACACTTGTTTCCCAGCTTTTAATTTGGTCTGGCTCCATCTTGCTCAGTATATTGGGTGCCGATACATTAGGTCTAGTCTCAATCCCCACAATTCTGTTTTTCATGGGACAGTCTCCTCTATCCCTCTGTAACCATGAAAGTCCTTATGTTTTATCATGCTACTCCATCTCACATTCCCATTCTTTGCTTGCCAAAATTTCATTTGCTCAGATCTTTCTAAATGTTTCTTATCATTCAGGGTCTGTTAGAAGCCTTTCTCCTCTAGGGTTATTCCCATATCTGCAAATTCCTTTCTCCTTTAACCCCAGATTACATCCCCCTTTCACATCAGATTTCAGCAATAAAAAATATTAGTTTAAACATAATTGGATTAAAATCTATATTTTAAAAATCCTACATGGACCCAAGACTTACCATTCTCTTTGTGCCTCTCTCTTCTTACCAAATGCAAAGGAGTTTAATCCTATATAATAAAAGCCTAATATGCTAAGTGTCTGGTCCTCCAGTTGACCTTTCAACCAATCAAAGCATAATATGCTAGTGATATGCTAAGACCACTCAACTGCTTGCTATGATGTGCACTGACCACCAGGAGGAAGACACTCCGACCAGTAGGTTAGCTTGCTGCGGGGGTCTAGCTGATCGGGACACACCCTAGACACACTGACTGGCCAACCTCCCCAGCCCCAGTCATGCACTGGTGGGGTCCCTCGGCCTGACTTGTGCCCTCTTGCAATCCCGGACCCCTCGGGGGATGTTAGAGAGCCAGTTTTGGCTCAATGGCAGAATGACCGGTCGCTATGACATGCACTGGCCACCAGGGGGCAGACGCTCAATGTAGTAGCTGCCCCCTGATGGTCACTGTGCTCCCACAGGGGGAGCGCCGCTCAGCCAGAAGCCGGGCTCACAGCTGGCGAGCGCAGCAGCAGTGGCAGGAGAGGCAGCGCTAAGGATGTCCGACTGACAGCTTAGGCTCACTCCCTTTGGACATCCCCCGAAGGCTCCCGGACTGCGAGTGGGCGCAGGCTGGGCTGAGGGGACGCCCCCCTCCGTGCATGAATTTTGTTCACCGAGCCTCTAGTCCTTAATAATTTCTGTAAATAATACTCAGAACCAGATCCATAATTTTTATGCATATTATCAAATATGCATTAATCTCATGCCCCAATATCTATGTGTCTCCTTTCACTAGGTAGCTCTAAAAAAAAAAAAAGAAAAGAAAAATCCTAACCAAATATTTAGTTGGGAAACTAAATTACAGAAATAAAGTTGGACTGCATACTTCGGCTGCATCATTACTTAAAATAGCTCAGAAGACCTAGATTACTCACAGATAGAAACAGGGCCTTTTCTTTGCCTAAGATACAGAGCCTATACCCTGACAGTCCTTCAATTACTTCCTGCTGATTTCTGTTTTATATATCTCAGCAGAATTCCAAAAGTCACACATGAGAAGAAAGCCCCAGAGTGGAGTTTTATTTTAGCAAAACCTCATGAGGACCTTACTGGTTCCAAATCAATACAGTAGCAAAATGCCAGCAGGAAGTGTATTAGTGCTATATTTAGAAGCTTTAGTCGAAGCTGAATAATGAGATCTGAAACTTACACTTTCCCTTTTTGTTTTGCTAGGAGAGAAATACCTCAGCCTTGCTTGTAATTAGGTGTAATTGTTTCCTTGCAAAAAATAATCAGAGTGATTTAACCAGTGATCTGTCTGTGTTTTTCTGATAGTTCATTCTGCCGCTGTTATTGTGGAGTGAGGTGTGGCAAGGGTAGGACTGGAAAGTTAATGCTTTTGTTTCTTGAATCTCCTAACTCCAAGTTTCTAGGGATCACATTCTTTGTTGCTTTTTCAGTTACATAACCACACCTGCACTGCAATTACTAGCAATGTAAACACCAAGAAGTTTCAAGGATGTTTTACTTCCGAAGAAAAAAAATCGATCTGGCTTATGGTTCAGTGGTTCAACAGAGATGGGTGATCCTAACAGAGTCCAGTCCATCATTCCTTGACTGGGTGAACTCAACGAAGAAGGTGTAGAATATTCTAGGAATGGACTCCATGCAAAACCAAACTAATTTACATCTTTGAAATTGCCATAGACTTACGGAGTAACGAAGGCATGAACGCTGCGGGTTATGGGAGCAGATTCCAGGATTGGAGCCAAAGAGCGTGGTTTCCTTTGGAACTCTGACCCTTCCTAGTTGTGTGATCTTAAGGCAATTTCTTAACCTCTCTGGGCCTCCATTTTATCCCTTCGAATAAAGGGATGTGTAATTCTTAATGATATTACATAGCTTTCTGACTGTGCAGTGTGACCTTCGAATGCAAATTCACGTTCTGAACCAATGAACTCCTCTTCCCAGGGCCCTGCCTTAGTGGACTTAGGTCAGGGCAGACAGAATAGGGAAGAACTTTCTCTGTGATGACCCAGTTTATAGTACGTGGACTTGGGAATACTTGTCGAATCCTATCCCCTGAAACAGCTCCAACGGGACATTCCAAGCCTATAAAGAGATCCTATAACAGCGCTGTCATTGATCAATGGAGTTTTGCTGCAGGGAAATGAATACAAAAGTAAAAAGAAAAAAGGAGCTTATTATTGTTGATAAGAACTCTAGGTACTGGGATGGATGTTTTACATAGATTATCTTATATAGTTCTTAAAACTATCCAGAGAATTATGTTTTAAATCCTCTTTTAATCTCTGTGAATCAGAGAGATTAATCACTTTGCCCAAAGCCACACAGCTAAAATGTGACAGGCATGTATTTACCCAGTTCTGCTTGATTTCAAAATTTTCTTTTTATTAGACTAAACTGCCATTACCTTCAAGAAACTTAGTATCTTACTCATAGTCAAGTAGAAATCATAAATATTTACTTAATAATACTGGGCAAAAATAATTATATCTCAAAATGTAAGTCTTCTATAATATACCCAATTAGTATCAGAGATGAGAGAAAAAGAGATTAAATCAAAGCTTATATCAACAAGCGGAAGGAGAATTCGATTCAAGTGTCTAGGTAATTGTAGCTCTAACTGATTTTTCTGAAAACATGCAGGTATAAGAAGCATTGTTTTTGAGCATGAAGTTCCCAGACAATGAATGCCAAGAAAGCAGAACTGTTCAGACCACATTTTGAATGTTTCCAACATGCAAAGTTGATTTAACATAATACATGACTCAGCACTTACACAGACTAAATGGTGTGCCTTGAAACAAAATCTCAATCTAAGACCAGGTTATGGGTTGATTCTTGCAAAACAAGGATACTAGCCCTCTACCCATGACCAGAGACGTTGCTATGCTGCTCTGTGTCCTAGTGCTTGTTTTAATGGAAACATACAATGGGAGAAATGATCGTGCTGTGAACTGACATAGTCATGTAAAAGGGACCTATTGCCCAAACTTCCATCACCATAGGACAAAGTCATAGGAAACAGAGAACACTCAACCCCATTCCCAACATCATAGGGCTGCTGGATGATAAATTAAGGTGAAAGTATGTATATAAGTGCCTTTCTCTTTTATGGCAAAAAATATTTTTTAAAAATATATTTTTATTAATTTCAGAGAGGAAGGGAGAGGGAGAGATAGAAACATCAATGGTGAGAGAATCTTATTGATTGGCTGCCGTCTGCATGCCCCCTACTGTGGATCGAGTCCACAACCCAGGCATGTGCCTTGACTGGGAATTAAACCTTGACCTCTAGATGCTTAGGTTGATGCTCAACCATTGAGCCACACTGCCTGGGCACAAAAATACTTTTAAAAAGTCAATCACAAAGTCTAAAAGCCATGGTTTCAAACAGAGTATTAAATCTGCCAATGTCAAAAATAATAATATTTGGAAGAAATAATGGGTAATGTAAATATAATTTCATAATAACTTATATTCCCAAATCTCTATATATAAAAGCCAAGTGACCAAAATGACAGAATGACTAGAATGACCAGTTGCTATGACACACACTGGGGGGGCCAGTCAGCCTGGTCGGGGCCCCAATCAGCACCCCCCAACTGCCTGTGGCCCTGCCCACAATTGGCCCCACCCCTACCCCAATTGGGGGCGGGGCTGGTCGGCCAACCTCCCCCCCACCGGCTGGCCCAATCGGCCCCATTGGGGGAGGCCGGCCAGACCCCACCTGTGCACGAATTCGTGCACCGGGCCTCTAGTTAAATAATAAAATTCAGGAAGCTAGAGAAGCAGTTAAGAAAGAAATTGTGTGTTCAATTCTTCCTTTTGCATGGGTGAATTCAGTAGATTCTAGTTGATTCTTTACATAGCTATTAGAAAATTGTAGGTTCAATTACATTTTATAAACATTAAAGAGAGTGAGCTGCTGAAACCAGCTTGCACTGGCTTTGGAGGCCCAATTGTATCTCTTTGCAACTCTGCATTCAGTGGCACTGTGTTGGTGGCCTGAAATTGACCGTGATGTTAATATCTGTGCCATCAAACTGCAAATGCTACATATTAAGGATTTTTAAAAAAAAAATTTCAGAGGGCCTGTTGTTAACGCACCACTGCTTAGAGTTTAGCAGTAGTGGAAGTATACCTTTGTGTAATCACTAGAAAAAGTAAAACAACACAATCCTGTGATAGAAGGCACAAATTAAATGAAAATGTGAGGACACATGAAAACAGAGAATAGCAGAACAATAGTAGCAAAACAAATCATATTAGCAGAATGTGAGCAGCAAAGAAGAGGGAGGGGCAAGTATTCTGGGCAAAGGAAGACAGCATCCAGAAGGATCTGGAAGCAGAGACCAAGGTGTATTTGAGCAATAGAAGCAGCCTCATATTGAAAGGGACAAGAGTTTAGAGAGCGACTGACTGATTAAGCAGCAGGAGTAAAGGGTCTTTTATGTCACTTCAAGTTCAGATTTCTTCTTAAAGGTGAATGGAAGTCCCTGGATGCGTTAGGCAGGAGAGAGGAATGATCAGATTTGGGTCAAATGAAGCTTTTCTTGACTAGAGAATGGAAGATAGAGTGGGTGGGGGGGCTGAGAAATGTGAGAGTGGAGGTCCCTCAGGTAGGAGGCTGACGTGCACTCCTGGAGGGGTCATGTAGTAAAAGCAGAGAGACTGCTCCGGGTGTGTGCTGCCTCTACGACAATGGGCTGTAACACAAATGCCGAATGCTTTTTAAAAAAAATAAAAAATAAAAATCCTCTTCCTATTTTCTTTTGTTAGCAAAAATAAGTACTAATGCAGGTCTTTTGTAAAAGTGAACTGGCAGAATGTGAACTTTTAAAAAGTGGGGAATACCTGTTGTGAGCTTCCAAAACCTGAAGTATACAACCTATAAGGAATGGAGAAGAAACTGGCAAACGCCATGGTAGTAGGGAAGGTCACCTCTTAGACCAGGGCTAATGAAATACAGGTCATCAAAAACAGGAAAGCTATAGCCTGGGTGGTGTGGCTCAGTGCTTGAGCATCCATCCATGCACCAAGAGATTGCAGGTTTAATTCCTGGTTAGGGCACATGCCCGGGTTTGGGGCTCAATCCCCAGCAGGGGGTGTACAAGAGGCAGCCAAGTGATCATGATGTTTCTACTTCATGGATGTTTTTATCTCTCCCTCTCCCTCCCTCTCTCTCTCTAAAATCAATAAAAACATATATATTTTTAAAAACTAGTAAAGCTATAATGGGTCTGAATAATATAATTAGTAAATTTGGTCTAACAAAGATATACTTATCCTATAGCTAATAAATTCCATAATTGGGAATAGTTCAAACTTTTCTCTTTGGCAACAACTTGAAATTAGCTTAAAAACAAATAAAACTGTTACTTTAAAAGGTTAAAAGTTTCTCCCAAAGTTTTTCATTTCAAAGGTAGTAATGGATATTTTTGTATATTTAAACTTAATAAAAAATAGCAGCAATAATTATAATAGTCATTAATGCGATGTATTAGGCATCTATATCAAGAAAGTTGTAAAAAAAAAAATCAAGTAACTGAGAAAAGCAGGAGTAAGGAAATAATCAAATTAACACAGAAATGGGTTTCTTAGAAAATAGGAAAACAGAATTAGGCAGTAAGCCCAAGAGCTTATTTAGAAAAGCAGGTGAAACAGAGTAGGTAACCCCAAGTTGCCTAATCAAATGAGTGCAAAAGTGGGAGTGGATGAAGAAAGAAGTGTATAAACACAGAAGTACAACTGAGAACTTACCATGAAGACAGAAGATCCAAAAATTTGTAAAAGAATATTTTACAGAACTCTCTTCAAATAAATTGGAATAGCTAGATGAAATGGGTAATTTTCTAGGAAAATACAAGTTACTAAAAGGAAACCTGGGAGATAGAGATTTCTGCATGGGCAAACATGCAAGATACTGAGAAAGTTTTAAAGACTTTTCCCTTAAAACAGTGCCAGGCACAGATGGTCTCCCGGGTGAATTCTTTCACCTTCAAGGAACAGAAACTTCCCTATGATTTAAATTGTTCCTAAGAACAGAGTAAAAAGGAAAGCTTCCAAATTATTTTTCAAAAGCCAACATAACATTGCTTCTAAAACCTTAGAATGAGAGCCCAGAAAACAAAACCAGAGACCAATTTCAGTTAGGAATATCATGAAGGTTCCACAGTCATGGAGGGGCCCTGAGTCACCTTAGTTCCATTTCTTAACGAGGCTGGAAGAATTGGACAAATATAGTCACTATTCACTTGAAAGATTATATATGTAGTTTTCTTATATTCAACTATAGAAATGTTTATTTCAATTTAATTATTTTATAACTAAATATAATTTTATCTTTATTTTGAAGACTTTCCATTCTAACAATAGTAATTAATAAAATAATAGAGTTCATTTAGTATTGTTTTGTTGCTGAGCCATATGTTAGGCTGTTGTTTTTTTTAGTAATATATTTTATTGACGTTTTTTACAGAGAGAAAGGGAAAGGGATAGAGAGTTAGAAACATCGATCAGCTGCCTCCTACACACCCCCTACTGGGATGTGCCCACAACCAAGGTACATGCCCTTGACTGGAATAGAACCTGGGACCCTTCAGTCTGCAGGCCAGTGCTCTATCCATTGAGCCAAACTGGTCAGGGCTGATTTTTTTTTAATAATTCTTTATTGTTGAAAGTATTACGTATGTCCCTGTTTTCCCCCCATTGACCCCCTCCAGCCTGCCCCCCACCCCCTCTCTCCTGCCTCAGGCCTTCACTATCCTGTTGTCTGTGTCCATGGGTGATGCATATATGCATACTAGGTTTTTGCCGGGAGCCGGTCCATGCTTGCTGTTTCAAGGGACCTGGCATATATGGCATACTTTCTTAATATGTTTGCTCACCTTCTTGGCACTATGTGTTTTAACCAAGGTCTCTGAGAAAGGTTGTTTCCCCAGGTAGGGATTTTCCCCTGAAGTTAGGGAGGGAATAAAACCTCTTAACTAAGTGCCAGGCGGGTAATTAATCACTTTAACTATGAACAATCATGCTTAAGCTACATAATCTTTACTCCCTGGAATGGAGATAAGAAACGCCCTAACCTTTGGAATAGAGATTGATAGGATTGGAATCAACTGGTATAAATACAGTTGTAACAAGACAACAGCAGACAGAACTTAGAAGACAGAACTTAGAAGACAGAACCTACACAGAACCTAGAGACAGAAGAACTTCGCTGGAGAGAACATGGCAAAAGATCCTGGACTGAACCTGACTACAGAAATTGGCAAGAGAACCTGACTAGAACCTGGTGACTGAACCTGGCTGGAGAACCTGGACAGAACCTGGCTGGAGAACCTAGCGAGGGAACATGGCTACAGAACCTGGCTGGAGATCCTATCCAGAACTTCGCTGGAGATCCAGACCAGAACTTGGCTGGAGATCCTGGCTAGGCTGCTGATCAACTGAACGCTGTCTCCGTGTTATTCCTTCTTCGCCGACTCCGTCCACACCTTTGGGGACCCCTGGACCTGCTGGGGCAGGACCCCGGCAGGTTTTTGGTTGATTACCTCCCACCCACTCCCCCTCCCCCGCTTTCCCTCTGAGATTCCACACTCTGTTCCATGCTTCCATGTCTCTGGATCCACTCCGTTCATCAGTTTATTTTGTTACTTAGATTCTACATATGAGTGCGTTCTAGGCTGTATTTTTAAGAATCATCTCATTTAGTCATGACTGAAACTCTTGGTGAGGACTATTATTATCATTCCCCCTTAAATGGAAAGAATCTGAGCACCAGCAAGTGTACTTAACAGCTAGACAGCACTGAGACTAGATTTTAAACCAAAGCAGCTCGACTCTAGACACTCTTCCATTTTCACATGAATTTTAGTAAAGTTGCCTTCATCTGGCACCCTGAAGGAAGTCACGCGCTGTGCAGATCCCAAGGGCTGGAGAAAACACCTTTCTGTGAGGTCCAGGGGTGGCGTGCATGCTCCTCTGTAATAAGTGCACTTGTTGGAACTGAGTAGTGGAGATCCAGGCTGGTTACGGGCAGAGCTGTCAGCCAATTCCAAGAAAGTAGAGACCTGAGGAGGGCGAGTTGAGTTCAGTAGGCATAGAGGGAATGAGGCAAAGGCATTTATGCCATCAGTAGATGTGTGTGGATCTTAGGTCATAGAATGCTTTTCTGGGCCAATGACTCATGATAACTGGAACAATATATATATATATATATATATATATATATATATATATATATATATATATATTTACTAGTAGGTGTATCTGTGGGTAATGTCTATGACTTTCAAAAGACTCTCAGAAAGGTAATGCATTCATAGAGGTTATAGGTCCCTGATGCCAATGGGAGTAAGGTGTTAGAAGGAAGTGGCCTGGACAGCTGTCCAGCCTGGAGGAAGGGTGCCTCAAACTCTAGCCTCTTCTCCTCTCCCCTCCCCAGCAGGGCCTCTATATCAGATCTTTGCCTTCCTGCTCTCTCCTGTCCATTCTATGGCTGTGGCAGTGGGGGAGGGGAGCACCCTTGCCTATGAGTATTTAAGCCTTGGGTGTGTGTATATGTGTGTAATTTTTTGCCAAGGACCTGGAGGACGTAAGTATTTCCAGCCTGGTTCTGAGACCCAAAGCCAAATCAGGTAGATTAAGAACAAGCAACAAAAGCAGGAGACAGATGCAGGAAGAGTTGGGTGAAGGACTGGTGTGCATTTCTTTTTTTCACAAATGCAAAATCCCAGAGCTTCTCCTACTGCCCTGTGTCCTGCCAGGACTCATTGTTCACTTAGTACTTTCATGCTCTGACTCAGTGTTTTTCACATGGAGCCATGATTATTTGGGATTGAAAGAAATAAACTGGAAAACTCATATTTTCCCCAAGATAAGTTTCAAAAAAAGAGAAGAGTATGGCTGGATGCTCACAAGAGTTACCATGTAGGGTGGGCTGTCAGGTAGAAAATGATCTCTTACTGCGGAAAGATTTCTTTTCAAACATCCTCAGTGTGAACCTTAATAGGCACAGCCAGAGAAGGAGTGCTGCGTTGCTAATATAGCTGAAATTAACCACTGGAGATGGGGCGTGTGGAGTCTGTCTTTTAACCAGGACCATGTTCTACCTGGAGAGAATGGAGCTGAGAGCAGGAGAGAAGGTGCTGCAAAAGAGCAACAAGAGGAAAGAATCCAAGAAAAAACGAAATTGCCTGTAGCACGAGAATAAATAAAACAACCGCAGGAATAACTTATTGGTACAGTCTCAAAGGCCTCATGAAGAGTAACTCTTTGATTTACCTTCCCTGTTTCCTGTAGTGGCTGCCGGACAAAATTAAAAATGGGCCTGTGAACCCCGTGAGACTGAGACAGATATAAAGTATGCTTCCGAGGCTCTAGCTTTTAAGTGCCTTTCCACTTAATTGCCCTTGGTTGCCAGCTATGGAGGGATGGAGAGAGAAGGTGCAGGGCTGGCTGGAAACACACGGAGAATCTCTCAAGACTGAGTATCCTGCTCTGTGTATGCCAATGGCTACCCTCCTGCATTTTACTCTATGCCAGCGCTGCATTCCTCCTTCCAACGGGGCGTATGCCAAGACCAGGTATGATAGATTGCTAGAGCAGGGACAGTTTTAGAAACATCTATCACCACAGTTCCACATCTATCGCTACAGTTCCCTCTAGAAATATCACTCAACATTGCCCAGGTTTTTGATGAGGCCTTGGTTGGACATAGTTCTGGGAGTGGACAGGGGGAATAAAATCTCTCTTCTCTGCCTCAGTCCAACTTTTTCATGATGGTATTGCTCTGTGCCCCTCTGCTCACATAACATACTGATTCATATGCAATAAACATTTACTGCATACCCACTGTAACCGATATTTCTTGCCACAATAATGCTCCAAAATAACCACAAATCACAGTAGTATACAAGAATAAGTGATTATTGTGTCTGGAGTTAGCTGGAGGACAGTTAAGTGGTTGTTGATCTTGGCTGGGCTCACTCATGAGTCCGCAGGTTTGTTGGCTGGTTGTTGGCTAATCTAGAATGGCCTTGGTTGGGATATCTGGGATGACTTGGCTCTCCACCATGTGTCTTTCATTCTTCACTGGCCTGGCCTGGGCATGTCTTTTTGTAGTGATGGCAGAGGCTCAAAAGGGTAGGCAGAGGCACAAACCTTCTTGAGATATAGACCCAGAACTGGGACACGGGCATTTCTGCCACATTCTCTTGGCCCGAGCAAGATGCAGGCTAGCCCAAATTCAAAGGCTAGGATAGGAAAATAGACTTTCTCTCTTAGGAAGAAAAGCTGCAAAGTGACATGGAACATAAGGCCACAGGGAAAGAGTGAAAAATTAGGGTTATCATTGCAATCTACCACACATACTGTCTGCCAAGTCCCCAGGTTTGTAGACCCCCAAAATGTCTTTCGCTTTCTACCATGTGATGTACATGAGGGCAGCAGCCCATCCTGTTAGAGAGAAAGGGTAATCCTGGCTATTTCACTGTATATGTCATTCTCAGGTGTTTCTTCCTCCTCCTCCTCCCTCTCCTTTTTTTGTGGAAAGCAGGAATGGTGTAAATGGAAATAGGAGGAGCTCTGTTATTAAACCTTGTAATCTAGACTATAAGCAGAATGGCACTGAAACTCACAGAGTGGTGTGCTATTGATACCCACTCAGATCCCTGTTACTGAGCTGGTGAACGCATCCTGTGGTGTTGGCTGCTAATGGCTCACAGCTGTCCTTTTCTTCAGAAAAGGCTGTTTTGCTACAGGAGTTATGCACACACCCCTACCTGCCATCCCAACAACCCTTTAGCCAGTGCTTGAAAGAAATAGGAATATAAAAGCTTGCTCCCTGGCCTGAAGGGGGAACCACCTCTGTAGTGCAACTTGTGCTAAATGTCTTCCCTTGGGGTCAGCCTGAATTTAATCTTCAGCTGAACCTACATCTTTGGTCTGCATCTTCTCCTGCTCTATCCTGCTTACCTCATTCCCATTCTCCTGAGAATACTGCATCAGCAAACCATGTGTACCTAACCCCCTGTCTCAGACTCTGCTTCTAGAAACCCAAGCCAAAATAGTCATGCAACAGAATGTAGTCTAAAGCATTATCCTCTTCTTCATCATCGAAGATCAACCGTCTGTTCTAGCTCTAGGGTAGCTCCAGTGTCATAGAGGTGGTTTCTCACTAAGGGGCAGCAGTGCCCAGCAGGCTTTGGCAGGATGGCTGGCTGAACACCAGTGATGCCTGAAATGCTTAGAGTCACCAGTCTTCCCTGTGAGGCATCCTGGAGGCTCTCAGACACAACTGGCTGAGACTTGGAGAAAGGAGAGGGAAGGAGTTTCTGTGTAAGCAGAGAGAAAAGAAATAAGTACCATTGGGATTATTGATGTTGATATCAGTGTCCAGACTAGCAATCCAATCCAGTGAGATCCCGTAAAGCGTGGGTTAAATTTGCATCCTCAGAAAGCTCAGTGCTTTTGTTGTACAGCTGATGGACCGAAGTCTGTTTCTCTGTATGAGATCTAAGGGTGAAGACACATTGTAATATCTAATGTTTCACAAAAGCTACCACCTATTACCATGTCTCCACAGGGGCCTCGGCACCCACTGTGAAATTAAGAATATAAGGTCTGCTATTGAGGAGCACTTAGACTTTCATATTCCCCATCAACCTTCTGACTGGCATCCCATGTCAGTCTTTATCCTCTAATCCATTCTCAAAATGTTGGTCAAATTGATTCTGTTAAAGTTAATTCTTATCATGTTACTACTCTGATGAAATTCCCTCCCATTTGAATACAAGTGAAATTCAAACTACCCAGCATGACATAAAAGGCAGCTTATGACACTGTTCCAATGCTGTTCAAAACTTAATCCTTCTTCAGTTTTTTGCTGCGTCTAAACTGAGCTACATGCTGTTTGCTGAGCAGGCCAAGAGCATTTTTCTTGACTTGGTGTGTCCTACTTCATGATTTATGACTAGTAAACTTTTTACTCATCGTAGATGATTCGTATTCATCCTCACCTCCTTGTGGAGTGTCTCTTGACCATATTAATGCCATTTCTGTCCCAGGACATCTTACGTACTCATCATATTCATTCTGGCACCCAGAATTGTTTGATGGATGAACGAATCACGATGCATAACTCTCCTAGAAAACCTGCCTAGAGTATGAAAGCAAATACTGTAAGTAAAAATACACAAAATGGTTCAAGTGAAGTTAGCAAAACAGAGTTTCTAAGAACTTCAGGCCACACTTGCTTTTATATTTAAGCCTATTTTGTATGACTCCTTGATATTACTTACTACTTATAATACAAAGTCTGAATTGCAGAATTTCTGGACATTTTCTTGTCTTTGAATGGTATGAATGCTGTATGGGTAGACAATGTGTCATATCAAATCCAGCTCAAAGGAATAAACCAGGCCCCTTTCTTCTGTTAATTTATATATTTTGTTATCTTCCAAATTTAGGTTAAGCATCTATACTAATAAAAGCATAATATGCTAGTTAGAATGGATGTTCTTCCAGATGTCCTTCCAGATGACCTTCCAGACAAAGTGGGCGGCCGGAGGAAAGCCCAGGTCCCAGGTGCCTGCCAGTGGCCGGAGGGAAGCCTGGGTCCTGGGGTCTTGGGTGCCAAAGGGAAGCCTGGGTCCCAGGTGCCAGAGGCAAGCCGGTGCTGGCAGCTGGGGGAAGGAAGGCCTACTCTTGCACGAATTTCATGCAACGGGTCTCTAGTGTCTCTATAACAACCATTAATTTATTAAGAAAAGTTAAAATTTTAGTAAGAGATAAAATATATGAAGCTTTGGTAGTTTCTCTTCAAGATTCTAGAATAGTTTGTGGCAAGGGAGGGAGGTGGTAGAGGGGGAAGCTCTTGTGAGATACAGTCCACATCCATCATACCATATGTAGCATAGTCTTCAAATGGATCTGGGGTTTGAACTTTTTAAAGCAAAAGATACCACCCATATGTGTCCTCTTTGATATCCAGCATCAAATCACCAAAGTTGGATGACCAAAGACACACAAAACCTCATTAATAAGTAGAGGATGGTGAAGGACCAACTAATATCCATGGCTCTCTAGTTTTCGTGTGCAAACAAATCACGGGGGAGCTTGATACAAATGTTTGGCCTAAGCTTAACCACCCGGAAAATCCTCAGTCAGATAAGTCTGGTTGAGACTGAGGGTAGTCAGGGAATCTGCATTTTCAGTACATGTCCCAGATGATTTTCATACAGGAGGAACTTCAACCAGCTTTAACTATTCCCTAACCACAAAAGCTAAAAAAACCCTGAAAAAAAGGAATACAGAATGTGTCTTTCTTAGGAGCAGGATAATAGGATAATGCCATGTTCAATCATTTTATTCTCTCTCTCTCTCTCTCTCTCTCTCTCTCTCTCTCTCTCTCTCTCTCTCTCTCATAGATCATTATCTCACTTGCCCCTCTCTGACTTTGTTATACTTAACTCTGTTGGTAAAAGCACCACCTTGGTCAAATTCAACTCTCTGTTTACTCCATAATTGTAGATACGACCCATCTGGCACTAAACCTACCTGAAACTTCTAAATTAAAGTAATATTAGCTTTTAGCTGTGTCTATAAGCATTCAATACATAATATATTTCCCCATATCTACCCGATACATGAAGTTTCCCAGGAGTAAAGCTATCATAAATGACCACATAGTGGATAGCTTTGTTCTATGTTGAAATTGCATACCTTTCAAAATGATGATGAGGAGGAAAATAGTAAACCTTTTTTAAAAACTGAAATGAGGAGTGGATGAGTCAACATGTAGAAGCTCTGGCCCATTTTTTTGCAACTTGACAGGGCTTTCATATGTGTACTAGTAAATGTCACTTCCTTTCCACTGGTATTAAGAACATTTACTGCTCCTCGTGTGCCCACCCCCTCCCCCCCAGCCCCTTATTCCATGTTCTTCTCTTCAGTGAACTTTCTTGGGATGATAGCAAAGGTATGTTGGTCTGAGCAACCTGGTAAATTTGGAAACCTGCGAGCCAATCAGCGTGGCTTCACTTTGGCTTTCCTCAGGGCACAGAGAAAGAAGAAACAACTTGAAGGATTACTTCTTTCTAAGGAAGAACAACTATCTTACTGTCTTGGAAGATGCATGCTTTCTCAGCTCTTATGCAAAACGATCTCTGTCCTGTGAGTCTTTGCATAAAGAGTCATTGAATGATGGTGAGAGGCCTTGTCTTTGAACATGTTTTACCAGTAATGCCAAGGTCTGTTCTTAGAACTGCTCATTTTATGTTCAGCCTTTCAATGAAAGATAAAGGACAACAGGCTTACATTTGTTTATGTCAAAACCCCGGAGGCCAGAGCCGTAAGACATATTCAGAAGACAGGGCTGTGTGTCTTTTCTTTCTCTTGCATTTCTCCTGGTGCCTGGCACAGAGTTAGGGACACGGCAGACTGTTTCAGAAAGGCATTCTGATAAGATTTTACTGTGACAAAACCGTCTTTGAATTTGGCTTATGTTTCTAGAGTTATTTTCATGGTCAGTTGCTTGTCATTGGAAAGTTCAGGACTCAAACATAGAATAATGGTAGATGCTTATCCATGAGAGATGGTCACGAAGTCATAGCAGGACCACAGGCAGGAAGTTTACTGGAGGCAGGAGTTTTGTATTTTCAAAATCTGATGAGAGCTGCATTTAATAATTGGAAGAATAAACTCTTTGATTTTTTTAAAAGTTTATATTACATAAATGATATGTAGTGGAAGAAAATGGAAGCTTTCATCTTTAGCACTGGCATCGTGTAGCTCACAAAGTATAAGTAATCTCCTTTCACATTCAGGACCAGCTTAATGCATAGACATTATTTCTTCACAAATAAAGAAACTGAGGTGCAGAGAGGTGGTGTGAGTTTGCCCCATTTCACAGAACCCAGGACTTCTGAATCCCAGTTCTTTTTAAATAAATTTTTTAAAATTAATTTTAGAGAGGAAGAGAGATGGAGAGAGTTAGAAACATCAATGATGAGAGAGAATCATCTATCCTCTGCCTCCTCCACACCCCACACTGGGGATTGAGCCTGCAACCGGGCATGAGCCCTGACCAGAAATTGAACTGTGACCTCCTGGCTCATAGGTCAATGCTCAACCACTGAGCCACCCCGGCCATGCTGAATCCCAGTTCTTTACTAGCTGTTTCCTTTAAGATGCTTCCTTGGGTATCAACATCTCTGATAGGCATCTTAGAAGTAGGGATCTTGGCTTTCTGAAGTGAGATTATGTGTGGGTTGGAAGTTAGGACATGAACCATTTGATTTTTTAATGTGTTTTCCTTTCCTTAAGTCACTTGGTTCTTCAGTATATTTTAGCAGTGTCCTTGGCATTGTGTTAACGTTGGCGTTGGCACGGGGAGGTGGTGGTGGCGACTGGACGGGTGATACACTCAACTTTGTAGCACATGGTGGCTGTTTCTAGCCGCTGCCTAGCTGCTACCTTACTCACATGTTTCCAGGAGGATGTGAATACTTCCTTTTACAAAAACTGGACTCTAACCCAATGTGACCCTGAAGTCTGAGCTGCCTATTAATGTCTATGAATGAGAGAAAAGCACTTTGTTCTTAAAAATCCACTTGCTCCTTCTTCTTGCCCTTGAAGACTTCCTGTTTGAAGCAGCAGGAGACAGAGGAAAGCTAACACAGTTTGTTCTTTGGATTTCCAGTCATTTTTCTACCTGTCAATGTCTTAAAATAAATGTAGCCATAAAGGACCACAAAAGACCTCTGATTTTGTCACTCCATCACAAGCCTTAACATGCAGGAGGAGTGCGTGTCTGTAAGGGCTCAACTGTTAAGGTGTGCTGGCCAGAAGTCCTCCTTTGAAAGTTACAACAATCAGCAGCCACAAATCTTTCATAAAGGACACTGCAAATAAGCATTTTTCTTAACTGCTTGGGGTTGTGAATCCTTTTTCTTTTCTTGGTCTCTCTCAGCATCCTGTTTCTTGCTCTGATCTTTCCCTTTCTTGCACACACATTCAGTCTCTGTATGTTAATCTCCTATTAGTCTTCCACAAGTGCATTTGCTTGAATGAAGGAAAAACAGATGTTGACTTCCATATTGTGACGCACGCACACAAGAGGAGCAATTAGTTTATATCTATGACAAATCTATTTGCTCCGACACTGACAGCCCTGGAAAATGTATGATCCTTTTGAGACCCAAGCCATATTTTGTTTTCATCTAGATGTTCAACAGAATTGAACTCAAGTCAGGTTCATATTCCCCCAGTGAGAGTCTTCAATTGTTCTCAGAAATAAATCCCGTGACTATTTCAATTTTAAATATTGGAAAGGCCTTTCCTCCCATATTTTTCTTGCAGTTTTAAAATGAACTTAACCCTTGTCTAGTATCATCTGCTGCATCAGAGGCAAAATGCAATGACAAGTGGTCTCTAGTTATAGTTATTAAAAATTATTCCTAATTGCCGAAACCGGTTTGGCTCAGTGGATAGAGCTTCGGCCTGCAGACTGAGAGGTCCCGGGTTCGATTCCGGTCAAGGGCATGTACCTGGGTTGCAGGCACATCCCCCGTGGGAGATGTGCAGGAGGCAGCTAATTGATGTTTCTCTCTCATCGATGTTTCTAGCTCTCTATCTCTCTCCTTTCCTCTCTGTAAAAAATCAATAAAATATATTTAAAAAAAATTATTCCTAATTGTAGAATATATATATATGTGTGTATATATATATATATATATATATATATATATATATATATGTATACACACACACACACACACACATATATATGAGGTGAACATGTTTTAGGGTGTTCCTACTGGATAAGGCTGCTGCTTAAGGAAAAACAGATTTTATGACTTTGTTGCCTTTGGAGCTGTCTTAGGATGGACATATAAACGACACACACACACACACACACACACACACACACTTCTGACATGTCTGCCTCTCTTTTACAATTTTCTAGCACAGCCTGTTGCATCTTGCTCTTATCCTGACCTAGCAGAGGGGGTTTAGTAGTCTTCTAGTAGTCAGGCCTGAATTGCTGCACAGCTATAGGGCTCATGCCTCATAGATATGAGGTTAGCATCTGATGTCCAGCCAACAGCAACATGATTTAGCCTTTTTGGTTCATAAAGAAAGGCTTGCTGAATTCAGCCTTATCTTACGCCATGGAACTCCAGTTTCCCTACTATGTCTGGAGCCCTGCTCTGAACAACAATTCACTTATTTTCTGTCAATATTTTGACAAGCTCATTCTAGAATTTTCTCTATTAGAACTGCAATCTGTTTTACGTTCTTGACTTTGGTTCAGACCTTTCAGGCGAAGATCTGCCTAGTCTTGCCTCCCATAGTTGACCAGCTCCGTTATGCCATCCTTATCCTTATCCCCATTTCTTATCTTCAACCCATACCCATCTTCATCTCCATCTTTACGTTCATCTATCCTACCATCCTCAACTCTATGCACCAATATTTTTGTAGCTTCCTACACCCTACTACCACCCTCAGTCGCAGGATGACTCAATGTGCTAACCTATTCTGAAATTCCAAACCAAATTGTATAGCATTCAGTCATGTATAATCTATGGACTCAGCCAAATGATAGATACAAAGTAACATTTAACTAGGTGAGTAACAGATACTCAGCGGAGTAGTGGCTACTCCAGCTTCCTCAGTAGCTCTTCTCTGTTCAGGCCCTTTCCTGTTTCCTCTAGTTCCTATCACTTGTGTCTCTATCTTAATTCTATCTTTGTTCATGTGTTTGTTTTTAATCCTCATCTGAATATATATATATATATATATATATATATATATATATATATATGAACAAAACTTTACTGTCAGGCTCTCCAGGGACACAGGACCTCAGGAGGGGTTCTCATTGGACTCCTCTAAGGCATTCAGTAATATCAGTAATTAAATAGCAATGCTCATCCCCCAGGATAATTTGATATGTTTTTAACTGACTTTAGAAAGAGAACATCAAACTAACATCACATTTCTCACCAGCAACAATGGTTGCTAAAAGATGAGAGAAACATCCATCAGTTGCATCCAGTTTGTGCCCCGACAGGGGATTGAACCTACAATCTAGGTATGTGCCCTGATTGGGAATCGAACCTGCATCCTTTCGGTGTATGGGACGATGCTCCAACCAATTGATCCTCCTGGCCAGGGCTGTTCCCATGTTTGTAATATGTGTCTATGCTTTTTCTTTGCCTAAAACCCAAACCTCTATTTAATAGCTTGTCTATTATTCTTTGCCCAAGCATGACGTTGTGCAAGAAACATTCCTCTTATCAGTGTTCCTTATTCCTTGGAATTTGACTTGTTGGGTCTGAAACAAAGTTTGGAGATAATACTCAACTTGCTTTCTAAAACCAAGAATTTGGGGATACCTGGAAGGTCAAGATCATCGTATCAGATATATTCATTCACAAGTGGGTACTTTATACAGCTCTGCTAACTCTGTCGTAAGGTGCCAGCTAGGGTTTACTATCAACAATAAAGTATCTGACAGCTATGTAGAAGATCTAAAAAAAATGTAATAATAAATTTTTGTGTAATAGAATCTGTTCAAGATAGAGCATTGAGATTAGCTGGCAGACACAGAGATAAAGAGATCTGCTAAGAAAGTCATTTAGTAGATAATAAATCTAACCCAAACGAGGCCTCTGGGTCCCACCCCAATGCATCACATATCTTAATTTCAGAAATGCAAATGCTATAGGATTAAAGTAAAATGAAATATTGTGGGAAGATTAAGCATAACCTGTGCACTATTAATCTCAGCCTTCCTCTGAGAGTCATGTTTCAGACAGAGGTGGCAAAGAACTCCCCAAAGAAAGCATTTCTGTATGGGAGCCTATTCACCAGGAGCAAAGAAGCCTTGCTTAATGTGTAGATATTATGGAAGAAAGACTTCCATCTTCACTCTCTCTGGCTTTCTAGAAGAAGCATTGACCTTTGCCATAGTCAGAATATATCAATGTTGTTTGTAATCACAGCTCCTACACTACTGACACTACAGCACCTGTAAATTGAACTTAGAAACACAAGACAAATTATGCAATTTGTGAGATGCCCAGAAAACTGCTACCGTGGAAGTTAACATGAATAACAGCCTCATTACAAGTTTTGCTTATTCTAAGCTACATGGAATCTTGTCTTTCCTACCAATTCATTATATTCTCTGCTCTGAAAATTATTTTAAAATATTGGAAGAATGGGCCTTTTTTTTAATAGCAAAAAAGTATTTTTTCTTATAAGCTGAAAAGAATGGTACTTTATAGAATCCCATGATCTGTACAAATGCTTCATGTCAATAAAGAATCATCAATACTTGTCAAATCTGCACTGAAATTTCCAGCAACTGAAAATACAAATTCCAGCTGTCCAATTTCAAGTCAACACAGCTTGCCTCAATTCAGCCCTTTGACATAAAAAACAACTTGAAATTTATTGAACGCCTTTAAGCTGGCAGTTTAGACTTGTCAGATACCCGTAGAGCACAATTGGACTGAGAAAATCCAACTTCGGTCACATACAAGGATTGCAATCAACCAAATTTTCTTCTTTAGGCCTTCCAATCAGTTTCCTATTCAATGCACTGTTTGGTTCCTGACATTACAGAGATTTATAGGGCTCCTTTTTCTTGCCAGAGTGGGATCAATTTTTTTTTTTAATCACTACCTAGAATAGACTTATTTGCAGAGCTTAATAAGGCCCCTTGGAGTCAGAAAATTAGATTGTTTCAATCAGTACTTGCCTTTTGTGTATGAAAATACTCTCATCTGTTTTAAAAATTTCAGGCAATGAGTTATTAAAAAGAAATCTACATTTTTATTTCTTGATCTAAAGTTCAAGATTTGCTCGGTGTCACAGTTTCATCCTCTCTAATAGTTTTGATCTTGCTGGTTCCTGGATTCCTCTTGACCTCTGTGACATCCTCTGGAATAGGAATCTTTGGAAATGGTGACTATATTTTGCTCAGTTAGACAGACATATTTTTAGCACCTACTCTGGGTCAGACATTGAATTATTTTAGGGCGTGAACTCACCAATCTTCCTGGGGGGAGGAGAGGATGGCTTGAATGAGGGAGGGGGGGGGGGGGCTCTGGTTTCTACAGATGAATAAATGTCCCAACATCTCTCCTTTCCATCTGCCTTGGTCATGCCCCTGACATATGCAGATATGGCATGTCTGCCTGGAAGACCTCTTCATTGATCTCCAGTGGCCATAAATATTCACTGAATGTAACCAGGAGCTATAGAGTCTGTGCCCTGTGCCAAGAACAGGCATATTGCTTGCTCTTATAAAGCCAACCATGTGGTGATGAAGACAGAAAATAAACAAGTACAGGAAGAATAAAAGTTTTATTGGTGCTATGAAGAAAAGGGACAAGGTACAACAATAGAAAATAAGTGTTATGAGTGCTGTTACTTAGGGTGGTAATGACCTGACTTAAATCTAGAGTGCTGAGAGAGAGCTGATTTGGCAACCCCTTTAAGACTTCCAAGATACCATGGCCAGATGGGCTCAATCCATTGTGCATCCTGATGCTTGACAAAGGGATAGTAGGGCTTCAGTATGATCTTTTTTTTTTTTTTTATAAAATCTTTATTGATGAAAGTATTACAGTCAGAACCTAGACACAGAACCTACACAGAACCTAGAGACAGAAGAACTTCGCTGGAGAGAACATGGCAAAAGATCCTGGACAGAAACTGGACACAGAACCTGGAGAACCTAGCAAGAGAACATGGACACAGAACCTGGCTGGAGAACCTGGACAGAACCTGCCAACCGAACCTGGCTAGAGAACCTAGCGAGAGAACATGGCTACAGAACCTGGCTGGAGATCCTAGACAGAACTTGGCTGGAGAACTGGCTACAGAACCTGGCTGGAGACCCTGACAAGAGAACCCGGCTATGATGATCACCTGAAAAAAAAAAAAGAAAGAAAGTATTACAGATGTCCTCCTTTTCCCCCATTAACCTCCTCCTTTCTACTCCTGCCCCCTCCCCAGGCCTTCATGGCACTGTCTGTGTCCATGGGTTATGCTCGTTATGATTTGAAACCCTAAAACTTTTCCCATATAATCCTGAAGACCAAAATCTAAAATATTTGCTGAAGCCCTGGTAGCCAGAATCAATACTCATCCTCACTCTCTACCTCTCATTATCATTGTCTGTCTCTATCTCTTGTGTAATTACTAGTAAGACTTAATTTCTTCTTTCACTGCTGAATGTAAAGGAGAAGGATTACTGATGGTAAATTAACAAGTGGCAAGTAGCCCAGATTTGGAACTGGATAGATTTTGGTTTGCATCCTAGCTCGGCTACTTGATAGCTATATAGCTTTGACCAAGTTATTCAATTCTACCTGCGTTAGTTTTCTCTGTTAGCAAAATATGGATATTCATTCTAGTTTTAGAGACATTGTGAAAATTGCAATAAATAATGTATGTGAAGTGTCTGGTTTGGTACTTGGTACATGGTAATATCCAACAAAAATTTAATAGAATAATGAAATTAGATTTGGATTATTTCTGGGCATAGGTTGTGGTATTTAGCACTTTATACAGTCCATCTCTCTAGATTTTTGGTCCTCTTTGGACATTTTCTTTCTTAAACCTTGGCTCCTCTGAAGTTTATTTTTATTCTGCCACAACCCAAACTTTTATATTGCATATTTTCAAATATGGAAAAATATTACAAAATGTATATCATCTAGATTCAACAATTAATATTTTGCTATATTTGCTCTAATTCACTATAGTTCAGTGGCATTTGTACATTCACATTGTTTTGTGTTTCTTAGCTTTATTGATGTATAATTGACATAAAATTTTAAGGTATTTAAAGCACATTCATATTGTCATACAGCCATCATCACTATCCACCTGAAGAACATTTTCATCACCTCCCTTCCTCTTTCCTTTCCTTCCTCCCTCTCTCCTCCTACCCTTATTCCCTCCCTCCCTCATTCCCTTCTTTCCTCCCTACCAAAAAGATATATTTATTTCTGAATTCTGGTAGCCTCACGGAGCCCCGATAATTCAGGAGCCATATGATTTTTATTAATGGAAGAAACCGAGATTTGATCATTTCATTCATCAAATTCACTTCTATATTAGTGCTAGTGGGGAACTAGATTTCAGAAATATCTGAACACACAAAACCAACTGGTAGAACCGACTGGGTTCTACTTAACTAGAGACTCACCAATTCAACATTCTTTCAATTCTGTGTCCTCCCTTTCTCCCAAGGAATGTAGAAAGTAAAAAAGAGGCTTTCCTCCCTGAACTAAGAAACTGAATTCATATATTTTTGATTTGTTACATTATTGAATATTTTAGGATCTGACACACTTTCAGTGAAAACAAAAGTTTTCTTAAAGTAATTTAGAAATATATGAAATTCCTATTATCACAAGAGAAATGCTGATCCCTTTGAGTTATGCGGGGAGGAATAAATATCTAATTATTCTAGTCTAATCATTGTCATTCCTTTTCATCTCCCAGCACCCTTGTCACTTGTTGTTTTTTTCCCTACCCCATCAGCTTTAAAAAAACCGATCCCTTTGAGTTCAACTGAGATAAAAAGGGGCTTAAAAGATAAGAAATAGCAGAACTCCCCGCACTTCATGGGGATTACAAGTGGAATTAACAGGGCTGTATAAAATGAAGCCACAGCTTGGGGTTTGGAAATGACAAGGTTATTTATTCTCAATATCCTGGGCACTAGTTAGGTTTAATTAATCACAGCGATTACATGGCTGAGGCCAGAAAATTCATTTGCAGATGGCAAACTATTGGGTTTTGAATCTCTATCCCAGTATCCGTTTTAAAAGCAATATCTAAACTTGGAAAAATATCCAGTTTTTGAAAACTGTCTAAAATGCAGTATAAAAATATCTATCTCCCTCTTTTCTCCCCAATCCCAAGGCCACACTCTACAGGTAAGTATTTTTCAATCATTCTCTTTTTTTATTCATTGGGCAGTTACCATTGAATTTTAAATGTTTTTTATTTATTTTAAATTTCTGCTTCTATTTCTTGAGATATCAACTTTAGACAGTACCAATCAACTCTGTGCAATAAAAAAATCAAAATTTTAGGAACATATTTTTCTATTCTGTACCTCATCTTCTTGCCTTAAGGCTTCAATTTGGTCAATTATATTATTATTTTAGGTCTTCTACTAATTACCTTTATAACTATAAATTATATTCACATTCACATTTCTTGATTTATCAACTTCAGAGAATACTCTTAAAGAGAGACTAAATTAGTATATTTATAATTGCTTCTGTTTCTTCTCTTCCCTTCACCTACTAACTATTGTTATTGTGTTTTATTTTGTTTTTAATTAAACTTTTGTACTTGGAGGTTTATTGCACTTATATTGTCTTCCAATACCAGTAACATTAGTTTCTGCATTTTGTCTATAGGTTATTTTTAAAATCTAAATTCCCCCAAATAGTACTTAGAATTGTAATTATATGACTATTACTTATTCTGAAACAGGTAAAGTCCCATAAAGAAGGAGTTTTATTTCTATATTATTAAATCCTGCTGCTTCTACCCCCTAAATACTCACGTGTCAAGACTCCATAGATTTTATTACTTAATTTATTTTTTCTTTTTTAGTTTTCTTCACGTTTTCTAGGTACTACTCAGTACTGCTGTGTGGTATATATCACATTAGCCTCTTTTACATAGTTTTCCTGGAGTACCTCTTCAAGGGGTTTCTTTTATTTATTTTATAACAGAGAGGAAGGGAGAGGGAGGGAGGGGGAGAGAGAGAGAGAGAGAGAGAGAGAGAGAGAGAGAGAGAGAGAGAGAGAGAGAGAAACATCAATGATGAGAGAGAATCATTGAATGGCTGCCTCCTGCATGCCCGCTACTAGGGATCAAGCCTGCAACCCCAGGCATATGCCTTCACTGGAAATAGAACCTTAACCTCCTGGTTCATATATAGGCTCTCATCCACTGAGCCACACAGGCCAGGCAAGGGGTTTCTTTTTAAATGTGAATTATCTAATTCTTATGTTTTATGAGATCTGGCATGTCTGAAAAGCTTTTTTTTTTTTTCTAATACATTTTAGGGTTCAGAAATCAGAAATTTGAAAAAAAAAGTAGTTGCATCATCTTTTAGCATCCATTGTTGCTGGTGAGAAATGTGATGGTAGTTTGATGACTTTTTTTTCTCTGACTCTAGAAGCTTTTATAATTTCTCTTTGTTCTAGGATTTCTGAAATTCCCTGAATTATTCAATGCGCAGATTCCATGCCCTCCCCCCCTCCCCCCCCAGTGATTTTGGTAGTCATTTGAATCAATTTGCAATGACATTATTTTTCCCAATTCAAGGAAACTTTCTTCTAGTTTGGTCTTGGTATTTAGCCCTATGTGTTCTATTACTTAGTCCAATTACTGAACTTTCTTTACAATAACATGTTTACTGTTCTGAAACTTTCTTTTTTTATGTTTGCTGTCTCTTCCCAGATGCCTATTTTTGTTTTTGGAAAAAAAACAGCTTTTGTGCTATTTGAAGATACTCACTAGAATAACTTCAAAGTTCTCTTTCTTGATCACCTCCAATTCCTCTGGGTCAAATATTCTTTTATCCATTTGGGATTTTTTTGGTGCTATAAATTTTTCCTAAATATCTAAGGATCCTTAGCAGTTGGTTCAGTTTTATGAAGGAATTTAGTAGATATATTTCTGTGCTCCATCGTGTCCTTTGGCCCTCTTTGGATGGCCCTCTTTGGATTTTAGCTGCTGCGACACGTCCCTAGCACTGCCAATGGCCTACCTCTCTGCCTTGGAGGTTTTGAAATGTGCTAGGGCTCACCCAGGCCAGGACAGCATGGCGATGTGGGATGGGTAATGACTCCAGGGGTAACCCCTCCCCACTGTAGGAGTTGGGAGGAGGAGTCAGTGGATAAATGCTTCAGACTCCTGTTCTTCAGAGAGAATTCTGTGTCATGTAGTTCATGGTTCCTAAGAAGGTCCCAACAGGATAGATTCCTAGCTGCTTACAATGGCAACCCTCAAGTTATACATTCGTTATTGAATGTCCTCATTCCTGTCTCACTCTCGCTGTAGGGCTGGTAGAGAATTATGAAATTAGAAATACTTTATCCTCTTCTAGTCTCATTGACTATAGAGATTTGGACAAATCATTCTGTCTCTGAGTCAGCTTTAATTTCCTTACATTTAACATGAGGATAGAATCAATGACTTTTAACACTCTGGTTAAATCTAAGCAAACAGAGGTAGGCAAGTGGCCACTAAGTTCATTGCCAAGGTTACAGATTAAGAGCTATACAGGTATGATCCTTACAGGTTATGACATTTTGGTATGTGTCTTGGTCCAGGGGACCAGCTACAGTAATTGTGTGGGTTATGCTGAGTCCCAGGCTAGTTACAGTTAAGCTTTAGTCTTCTCATTATTGTTAACCTGGGAAGGACAGATGCACACACACAGAGTCCTAAGCAGGGCAGTATGAGTTATTCCTAGGTAGATCCTTCTAAATGAAGGGCACCAGGCATTGTTACCGAGTAGAGATCTGTTCATTCTAGTGGTAGCTGATTCACTTCTCATGCTCATTCTCTATACATCTACATGGCCGTGCCTTCCAAAGAGAAGTTCTTGCTGTAATATATACAACTAGAACAACCTTAGCCCCAAGGATATTACCTTTATTATTTGCTGAAGACCTGAACTAAGATCCCAAGGGTAGAGTTAGTGTTCTGGGGAAACTTATGTTATGAAGTCCCATCCTGATGGTTGGCTTAGATCTGGCTTCTGTCTCAGTTTTCTTGCATAGAGTTCTTGCTTCTTATTCTTCTCGTGACCCCCCAAAATTTCTATTCTGAAGGTCCTAGGGAACCATATGTTTAAAAGAGAGAGCTGTGGGTCTCGTTCTAAATTTATTCCATTTTGTTAAAGCAGCTCAACTGCTTTGCTTTTCCCTCAGCAGTTTCATCTTCAGGAGATTGGAAATGTACTGTCTCTGTTTGGGGTTCTTCCAAGATTGAGAGGCTTTCAGGACCATAACAGAACAGCATCATATATGCACTGACCTGGGGCCTGTCTCACCTTATCTAGGCACATGCGATCCCATTTGTGCCTATGTTCATCTCAATCGCAGGCCACATAGCTGACATGCCCAGCCTTTGTCCCACTCATTTATGGCTTCGGTCCAGTCCCTCTGCCTCTCACGCAGTGCCTTGTACCTGGCCATGTTCACCAGAGGAATCTGCACATTTGAACACTCCTTTAAGAGTAAGTATGTGCCTCTGTGCACTAAGTAATGGGCATCGCCTGTGCGCCAGGACCTGGCAGGCTGATGGCTCTGTCAAAGCCATTCTCCAAAAAAGCCTCATCCATACCTTTCTTCAGTCCCATTTGGTTCTCAAGCAGGGACTTCCATTAGAGAAATAAGCTGTCATTGCCTTTCATGAATCAGTAAGAGAAGAGTTGAAAGGTCGGCAATCACAATGACAATAGATTACTACAAGCAGTTAAGAGCCCTCATTTTTTTTTTAAGTTTCTTACCCCAACTGCTGTTCAAATAATCAAAAAGGGATCCTTCCTGAAACGAATTTAATTCTCAGAAGGAATACAAAGACATTTAAAGGGAAACCAACTACATAAAGTGACATTAAAAGGTTTTATAATATTGTTTTGCTTCTAAAGGGGGTTTGTGAATGTCAGAGGTAACGTATTGATTATAGACCTAACAGCTCTTATCAGGGATGCTGAGCTGCCTTTGGCTCAACTAAAGCTACTGAATCATGCTCTTGGTATGACTTACCGTCATCACCTTTCTTTGTGTTTGCCTAAACCTTTCTGGCCCACTGGACTTTATCCACAAATGAACAAAAGGTATCATCAGATCTGTAATGTTTGATGTTATCATCAAATTCTGATGTTTAACTTCTCATGTAAATTACATAGAAATAAATTCTTTAAAGTGTGGCTATAAAAGTTAGTTTTGGCTTCCAAGCTCCTGAGATATTTTCTGGTAGGCTCATGAGAAAATGTAGCAAGTTGGTTGCTTCAACTAAAGATGTGATTGTGAGTATCTAAACAAACAAAAGAGCTACCTTGAAAGGGGCACAGAATCCCCTTTCATTCACAATGGGGGCAGACTTCTCCCAACTTCATGGGCTCATCTCCAGGATGAAAATGCCCTTGATACTCTTATTTGCTGGCACTTACCAGCTACTAGTGGGAGCCAAGAACATTGTGGAGAAAGTATATCACCATGAACACAATCTGGGACAAGTCCCTTCATCTCCCTGAACTCATGTTCCCCATTTGAAAACATTAAGAATAGCTCTGACTCCAGAGTCATGCAAAGACTCCAAGAAAGTGAGAATAGTACACATGTGCATTCTGGTTTACACTTTACAAAAGCCTTTCAATAATTAGCGAGGCCCTGGCCAGAGAGCTCAGTTGGTTGGGGCATCTTCCTGTACAACAAAAAGGTTGCGGGTTCAATTCCTGGTTGGGGCACATACCTGAGTTGAGGGTTTGATCCCCAGCTGGGGTGCATGTGGGAGGTGACCGATCAATGTTTCTTTCTCACATTGATGTTTCTTTCTCTAAAATTGATAGAAATATCCTCGGGTGAGGATTAAATAAGTAAGTAAGTAAGTAAGTAAAAGTAAATAAATAAATAAATAAATAAATAGGTGAGGCTAAAACCGGTAACTTCCCTTCAGATTTTTAGGACCATCCAGAATCTAGACATGGGATGTGTTTAAGGCATTTCACCTAGCCAGACAGTAGTTCTGAGCTCTAAATCAGGTGTGCCCACTTATATCAGCCCTGACCCTATACAGCTTGGCCAAACCCAAAGACTGCCTAATTCAGCAACCAAGCAAAACTATTAGTTTTGGTTTCCTAGTTTAAGAATTTTATATGGTGTAATAAGATTGTGCTCTTTTGAGGGGCCAAGAGGATACTTATTTTTATGATAAAAGCGATAACTTGCTCAAGGTAAACAAATTATATTAGTGATTAAATGAACAATGTGAAAATTAAAATTCTTTCCCTGACCTCCTTCTCGTTCGTTCTCCAGGGGAAATCACTGATAATGGGTTTTTGTGTATCCTCTAGAAATTGTCTATTGTAACAGGAATGAGCAATCTTTCATACTCTTCTGTACTTTTCCTCTTAAATATATATCCTGTCTGCGTGCTTGTGGTTGTATGTATACATGGATCTACTTCATTTCTTAACATTAGGGTTTTTTAAAGTTTTATTTTTGTTTATTTGCTACTAAAAACAGTGCTATAAATACCCTTAAAGATACAATTTACATTATTTTGTTACATGAGTAAAAGCTACACTTTTTTTTTGGCTGCCAATATTTTTATTAAGAAATTTTCAAACCTACAGTAAGTTGAAAGGTAAGCATAAAGAGTCCCCGGTTTTCCTTTCTCTAGAGTCACTAATGGTAAGTACTTAATCACTTTTGCTTTCTCTCTCTCTAAGTATATACTGATATTTATACACAGGAGCCCGGTGTATGAATTCATGCACGGGTGGGATCCGGCCGGCCTGCCACGATGGGGGCTGATTGGGCCTGGCCGGCACAGGGGAGGGGACGTGGGAGGTTGCCTGGCCAGCCCCGCCCCCGACAGGGATGGAATACACATTTGGTTCATTTATCTTATAGAATGTTCCATAGTCTGGACTTGTCTCTTTGTTCCTTCATGATTAGATTCAGATTAAACGTTTGTTGAAATAATATTGCCTATATGATATTGTGTGCTTCTCATTTCATCCCATCAGCAGGTAATACAATTTCAGTTTGCGATGCTCACATGACCACTTTGTTAAGATTGTTATCCCCAGCTTTTTCCATGAAATTTATGTAATTTATAACTTATCTACGTGATTAAGTTGAGACTCTTTGATTGTCCTGTTACTCAACAAGCTTTACCACTTGCTTTGTTTTCAATTGATTACTGTCTGAATTCATAATCACATTCTAGCAGCAAAATTGTGATTTTGTAAACCTATTACTTTTCCTTTGGTACCACTCACAGAATTTGTTTAGATTCCCTCCCACCCCAAAATGTGTTACAATTCATCACTGTGCTCAGGTTATACTAAATTTGCCAGTGGAAGCATTGCATTTGGTCTCCTGGCTATTTTTTTCTTGCTTTATCATATGAGATGTCCCAGGATTACTATGTACTGTCCTGGTCCTAGAACTGGAGCCATTTGCTTCTCTAAAGAGCGCTGGATCCCTTTACATGGGAATTGTTTTTAGGAACCAAAATTTGAGTGTTAGGTATGCTCATTGCTACTATTGTACCTTTGTTTCAAGACCCAGAAGTTAGCAAGCTACCTCTTATAGGCATATTTTTGTATAGCCTTTGAGATAAGAATGCCTTTAAACTTTCTTAGGATTGCAAAAAACACACACACACACAAAGAAATATATATATATATATTTTAAATGAGGAATATACTGCCTGGCTGACGTGGATCAGTGGTTGAGCATCTACCTATGACTATGAGCAGGAAGTCATGGTTCGATTCCTGGTCAGGGCATATGCCTAGGTTTTGGGCTCGATCCCCAGTGTGGGGCGTGCAGGAGGCAGCCGATCAATGATTCTCTCTCATTATTGATGTGTTTCTATCTCTCTCTCCCTCTCCCTTCCTCTCTGAAATCAATATGCTATATATACATACATATTTTAAAAAAGAGGAATATACTACAGAGACTGAAGAAGAGCAGAATATGTAACACAAAATATGCTACTTTGGCATTGGATTATCTTAAATGAAGTTTATGCACAGTGTTAAAGAGAATATCACAGGCCTAAAATGGCATCACTTGTGCTAACTCATGATAATAAACCTAGATTTAATATCCGACCTAACTGCTGTATCTACCTCCCCCAAAACAGAATCTTAATCAACTAGTCTGGAATTTTCTGAGTAACATCAATGAGATAATTGAGATGATCTGTCACATGGGCCCTCTCTACCCTCTTACCCCAGAAACAAAGGCAATCTGCATGATAAACACCCTTGCAGGTCCCCTTTCCCCAGGAAAAAAAAAAAAAAGGAAAATGCTCTGGTCTAATCATATTTTTTTCTTTTCTTTTGTTAATAGCTCCCTTGTCCTAACCTCTTCCTATAAAAATCTTCCATTTCCTACACCTTGGAGTGTCCCTCTAGTTCAGTGGTTCTCAACCTTCTGGCCCTTTAAATACAGTTCCTCATGTTGTGGTGACCCCCCAACCATAAAATTATTTTCGTTGCTACTTCATAACTGTAATGTTGCTACTGTTATGAATCGTAATGTAAATATCTGATATGCAGGATGGTCTTAGGCGACCCCTGTGAAAGGGTCGTTCGACCACCAAAGAGGTCGCGACCCACAGGTTGAGAACCACTGCTCTAGTTGCTAGATTAGATGCTGCCCAATTCATGAATCATTTAGTAAAAACAATTAGGTCTTCCAAGTTTTCTAGGTTAACTTTTGTTTTTTAAGAAGAGCCAGAACCAATTTATGGAGCTAGAAATCAGGATAGTGGTTTGTTTAAATGAGGATGAGGGGTCATGTTGGGAGTAAGCCTAAAGGAGAGCTTTGGGTTGCTCCTAATATTTTATTCTTAATCTGACTGGTGTGTATGATTTGTATAAGTGTTTACACATTGTGAAAATTTACCCTTATGCTTTGTGCACTTTTCTGTATGTATGTGATACCATGAAAATGAAGCTGGGGAAGTATAAGAGAGCTCCCAAAGATTGGTAGAAGTTGCTGAGCCTTATTTCTACGTTGGGAAAAAATATGCACATGGGCCAAAAGTAGGGAGGCCTGTTTTAACTAGGGACATTCTGGACCCAAATTTTATGTGAAAACAGCCAAAGGCTGTCAGCTCATTTTTATCACAGGCAGGCAGGCCATTTGTGCATACAAAAGTACAGTTCTTGAATAATCATCACATTTCCTTGTTTCACAAATGTGGAGCCTTCACTCCAACGGGAAGGTGATGACAGCAGTCACTTTTGTTGTTACTGTTGCTTTATTGTAGGCATTCTAAAATTAGAGGGAAATAACTTGCTGGAGCTTGGGATTTATTGAGTCTTTCCCCTTTGTTTATTTTCAGCTATAACATTACAGTGGGCGTTGAGCACTTCCTAATTTTCCTTGTAAATGCCCCCAGCCAAACAGCGTTGGAAACTGGTTTTACTATCTGCAAAGAAAGAACATTGGTTTGGAGTTAGACAATTATAGGTTCAAATGCCACATCTTTAAACTTGTGACATGGTTTTCAGTAAGTAATAACATTTTGGCTAATAGCTTCCTTGCTAATATGTGGATAAATTCAACTCTTTTCAAAATTAATGTGAGTTTTTAAATAGTACTATATTTAAACACTCTTGGCCAGAACCCTGTTAAACAGCAAAATTTAACTCAGCTCACTTAAAGAACTTACTAGCTTTATTCAGCAATTGATAAATCAGGCAGTAGCCTATCTAGCATTAGGGTCACCGAAGGAGGAACACACCAGGCAGAAAGGGGTAAAAAACTATAAATTTACTGGAGGCCCGGTGCACAAATTCGTGCACCAGTGGGGTCCCTCAGCCTGGCCTGTGGGATCAGGCCAAAACTGGCTCTCCGACATCCCCCAAGAGGTCCCCAATTGTGAGAGGGCACAGGCCAGGCTAAAGGACCCCACCGGTGCATGATTGGGGCCGGGGAGGGATGCGGGAGGTTAGCCAGCCGGAGAAGGACTGCAGGAGGGCTCCAGGGCATGTCCGGCCCATCTCACTCAGTCCCGATTGGCTGGACCCAGCAACATGCTAACCTACTGGTAGCAGCATTTGCCCCCTGGTAGTCAGTGCACGTCATAGTGAGCAGTTGAGCGGCCTTAGGATATCATTAGCATATTACCCTTTGATTGGTTGACCAGACGATCAGACACTTAGCATATTAGGCTTTTATTATATAGGATTGTTACATCTGCTAGCAGAAGCGCTGAGACCAAAAGGGCATCAGTGGGGCAGAGTAGGGGGTATCAGGATATTTATGACTCTTGTAAAGGTCAGTCAGAGTAACCAGTTGGACAAGGTGCAAGTGGTGGCCAGGTTTAAACAGTCCACTGGAAACTGGGTGAGGAGGTTTACTGGACACTGAAAGCCATTAATCAGGAAACTTACAATGAAAATCACAGGGAGGGGCAAAAGCCCCAAGCAGGGCATACTGTTTCTTGATAAACACCAATTAACAAACCTAGATGGCCTAATCACCTTGCCCAACCTCCCTCCTTAAGCCCACTGCTCATTCCAATACTAAAGTAAATTACCAGACTGCCAGGGAATCTCATATTTTGATGGGGCTTCCATACATACATTTATTTTTCTCCCATTAATCTGTCTTATGTCATTTTAATTATTAGATCAGCCAAAGAACCTAGAAGGGAAGTGGGAATAAATTTTTTTTTTTTTTTTTTTTTGCTTCTTTGTGGGGTTCATCATTAGTTGAAGGAAGGTGCCTTGCATCAGGGAAACTAGGGAAGAGGGTGATGAGAGGAACACGTGTTTCTTTGGGGAACAAAAGTGATACCCCATTTGCAAATAAATGTTAGGTAACTGAATTTTGCCACCCAAATTAATCAAGACATGCTGGGAAGTGTATCGTGTACTAATTCCTAGGGGGCAGACATGTTATGTGATGTATATATCTTCATATAGAACAAGTGTCCGAAGCCTTGGGGAGATTTTGAGTCAGTGAGGAAGTGATGAATACAATGCAAGATGTTTCTCTTCTGTGCTCTGTGTGTACATTAAAATCAGATTGAAAATGAAATTTATTTCTGCTCCTCTAGAAAGATGAGAACAGAATTTCCCCGGTGGTTCAGAAATAGTTTTAAAAAACAATAAGAAAGAATTTAATTCCCAAGTGCTTGCTTAGCAAGCACCATGCCAGTTAAGCACTGTTCCTGTGTCACTGTGCAGGTCTCCAGTGGGCCAGAAGAGAAACTTCTTAATTAGGTTTCAATGGCCCTTGTTTGCCAAGGTGCATTGTTCAGGGCTATCTGGTGACTGATTGGCTAAGCATTTGCTCTAGTTTTTGCCTCTCCTCTGTAGTATTCTGCTAAGATGTGACTCTCTTGTAACTTTGCAGTTTCCTTTGACAACAGATTAAGTTTGTCTGCCCCTATCATCTGCGAAATGTGATGGATGTCAGGGGATGAGACCACATTAATTCAACAGGTGGCGAAGAACCCTGGAGGGAGGTGACGCCTGCTCCACGTAGATATGCTAATACAGATTTCAGTGCCTGATTATTATTCTCCAGTTCAGGAATCATTGAATTTGCATATCCCCAATGTTTAAGAATTGATTTCCTAAATGAGAAAATCTGGAGTGTAATGACCATGTGCCTCTGCATCACTGTGCATTATTTCAGGATCCAAAGGACTCTGCAGAGAGTAAAATTACTGAGTCCCCCTTGGATGGATGGAATTTTCATGTTATCTCAGGAAAGCTGTGGGCATTTTTTTCTCCTAATCGAATGAAATCATTCTCTGTTCTAAACATAGGATCAGAAGTGCCCAGGAGGCTGCTGGGAGGGTAAATAATTAGCTACTCTATTGCCTAGAGAAATAGCTTAGAGGTTTTTTGGGACTCGGCACAAATGGACTAGAATATTATGCAAAATTAGTTTTGGTTAGGCTCTAATTTATTTAATTTAATATAATTATCGAGAAAAGCAAACTGTGGACAGTTAGGAGCAAGGAATCAAGAGCCTGTGCAAAGGAGATTGGACATGAAATTTCTTCTAAAGAGATAATGACAATTAGATGTGACTAGATTTATTGCTGCCTTTTAACACTGCATGTAGAGTGTTTCCCTCAGGTCTACCTGACTGGACTTCAGTTGTATCTTTATTATTTATAAAACGTTACCTTTATCAGAATTAAAACCCTATGAGTAAAGGTAAATAATCATTGATATCATTATATCCATCCAGCCCTTCCAAATACGGATGGCTACATTTGATTCTGAATCTATGTTTTTGAACCCCAAGTCACAGGCAGAAAATAACAAAACCAGAACTCTGAAGCAAGACGATTTTGTACTTGGATGGGTAGAAGTTTTAGAGGGATATCCATAACCAGTCCAGTTCTCCTCCCGGTATTGCTGACTCAACAGCAATATAAGAAAACATGATAAGGCTGCTGTGGGACTCTTAGATCCATTCGATGAGTTTCATGACTTTCAGACTTGTTAGGGAAGTTGAGTCATGGGCCTCTATGTTGTAGGAGCCACGAGAGGTAGGTTTTGAGTGGGATTGGAGATGATTAAAGACTGAAGGAGATGGAACCTCTGATTAAGCCATAACTTTTCAGAAAATGGCCTTTGAGACCAGTTCACTCAGGTTGCAGAGTTCTAATGAAGTTCAGTAATTAATATTTTAATTGGGCTTCAGTCACAGCAGCGTCAGCATCTGTCTGCTTTCTTATGATGCACGAAAAGATGTATCAGAAGGGTCCTTGTCACAGGAGCGATGTCATTTGGCTGAGAGGCTGATATTTAGCAGACCTTTGCGGCATATTCTTAATCAAGGAGTGCAAACCACCCGTGGAAAGCTGACCAAGTTGTCAGGCGCAGGAACTGCTGAAGAAGCGAGGACCATTAGGAAAGGTGGGGAGGGGTAGAGAGCCTGAATAAACAGTCACCAGAACTCATTTTGTTTTTTTTCCAAATGAGTTGAAGATCTTGGAGGTTTTAGCAACTTTCAGAAGTCACATAAAGTTACGTCCATGGCAGATTTAGACTTTGAATCCAGCTCCACCAGACAGGGAAACCTAGCTTCTCCCATTTTAATTTACTGCCTTTACTAAAATGATGAGGGTCCATCCAGACTTAAGCTCTACCATTATCACCGAGAGCTTTCAGAACTTGTGAGCCTGGCAGTCCCGTCTAAGGGAACTATAACCACCATGTCTTAATTACTTCTCACTATACTCTATACCAGCGGTTCTCAACCGGTGGGTCGCGACCCCTCTGGGGGTCGAACGACCCTTTCACAGGGGTCGCCTAAGACCATCGAAAAACACATATATAATTACATATTGTTTTTGTGATTAATCACGATGCTTTAATTATGTTCAATTTGTAACAATGAAAATACATCCTGCATATCAGATATTTACATTACGATTCATAGCAGTAGCAAAATTACAGTTATAAAGTAGCAACAAAAACAATTTTATGGTTGGGGGGTCACCACAACATGAGGAACTGTATTAAAGGGTCGCGGCATTAGGAAGGTTGAGAACCACTGCTCTATACTTCTGTGAGCAGCCACGTTAAGTGTTCCTATTTAACACCTCAGGAAACAGGAAGTTTGTGACTTGCCAAAGCCTGCCTACTGTCCCCAGTTTACAATAAAGACATGTCAATTATTATATCAGGTCTTAGCATTCTTTGTCCCCAAATTCTAGCACTGATAATCTTAATACCAACAGTATAAATAATAACACCTGTCATTCACAGGTGAAGAAAATAAGTTGCAGAGAGGATTAGAAATAAGGGTAAGAAGCTAATGAAGGGTAGACACAGAATTCTAATTCTAGCTGGACTGACTCCAGGACCAGTGCCTTTAACTCCCACACTTTTTACTGCTTATGGTAATATTTAATTTGCTGTTTCACAGACTTTAAAGTAGTTTCTCATAAATTAACTCATTCATTATCATAATAATCATGTGAGTTAAATGTTATCATTGTCCACATGTAAATATGAGGATATGGGAGGTTAAATAACTTGTCCAAGGTCATATATCTGGTCACATGGGAGTCTTTGTGTTCTAAACGCCAGATTCTATTCATTAGTTCAGTAAGATACAACTCTTTTATGGTGCCAGTCAATGATTGCCAGCCAAGCTCTGTAAATGAGTCATCTTTCTCTCTGGACACTGGGGCAGTAAATTGTAAAAATGACCACTGTCCTCCACCCCTGCCAGCAGCCATGTCCTTTGCCATCTGACTTTCTAGCTCCTACCATCAAGATATAAAATCTACTTTTCCCCTTTGAGTCTGAACTGGCCATGCGACCAATAGCTTGGACCATTAGAATGCAGCAAAATAATGTGGCAGTTGCTAACCTGGGCCCCAAAAAGGCTTTGTATGCTATGCTAGCTCTCTTGGGACTCTTTCCCATTGCCATGTGAACAAGACTTGGGCAGTCTTCTGAAGGCCTCCCAACGCATCCTGCTGAGGGCATCATAGGACAGCTAGTCATCAGTCAACCTTGCTGCTCATTGCGGATGCATGACTGAGCACAACTGAGAACACAGGAACCATGCAGATAAACCCAGCCCCAAAAGCTGACCTGCCAAAGTGAAGCTAAATAAAGGGGTATATTTTTAAGTCCCTAAGGTTTAGGATGGCTTACTATACTTCAAAAGTTAAGTGACTTACCAGGGTGCTACATCTTGTCTCTTGGCTTCCTGGGCATCCCTACATTGGATTCCTCTTCCATCATTTATTATGATTACAAAGGATTTCTATGTTTTCACAGGCATTCATTACAATCTGATCCTACTCTAAAAGTGTCCCATGTGTTGCATTGCAAACAATCTGGGAGCAGGGGGATGTCCAAGTCTGAGTCTCCTCTCTCTTTTTTTTAATTTGAAACTCTGCTCAGCCAGAAGGTGGGTAGAGTCCACTTCCCCTATTTTGAGTTGTCAAATATCTCAGGTTAGAGTCGCAAAGGGATTCTTTGAAGGCAGAGAGGCCATGGAGTAAGAAGAGTGCCTCAAGAGTCATAGAGAAGGTTTTTGGAAGTGATATATGAGTAATGCCTGCTCATTATGCACTCGGTGCCACCCAAGGAAGAAAAAGAGAGAGAGAGAGAGAGAGAGAGAGAGAGAGAGAGAGAGAGAGAGAGAGAGGTGAATTACAGGTAGATAGATAGATGATAGATATATAGAGGATAACTAGTATAATTTGAGATTGGTAGATTATGTTCTAATTGCATGAGCATCAAGTAATAGTATAATCATTGGCATTCTGATTGTACTAAATCATTTAGATTTGTAACCAATAGAAAATCACTATGAAAAGGTGAGGGGATAAAAGCCCTAATAGGGCATTTCTGTTTTTTCATTAATTTCCCTGAAAGTGGACAGTGAAATCAATGAAAGTTAAGTAACTACATCCTTTACTTAATAATCCTTTTAGCATTAAGTCATGACTGGTTTGCGTAGGAACATTTACAAATGAAGGTAAATATCCTATGTGGTCATTTGCAAAAAAATTGGAACATCCAATTTGGCTTTATTTATCTTTTATTGACTACGCTGTTAATTTATTCATGCATTTATTAGCATATTTACTGGGTGCCTCTACACTCTACTAAGTGCTTGGAAGACAAAGAGAGAAAATATATGGTGCCTCATAGAAAGTCACATATAGAAAGATATAGGGTACTTTATTATATATGGTAAGTACAATAAGAAAAAAATATTATGCCAAAACCGGTTTGGCTCAGTGGATAGAGCGTCGGCCTGCGGACTGAAAGGTCCCAGGTTCGATTCCGGTCAAGGGCATGTACCTGGGTTGCGGGCATATCCCCAGTGGGAGATGTGCAGGAGGCAGCTGATCGATGTTTCTCTCTCATCGATGTTTCTAACTCTCTATCTCTCTCCCTTCCTCTCTGTAAAAAAAAAAAAAAAAAAAAAAAAAAAAAAAAAAAAAGAAAAATATATTATATGAGCAAGAGATTAGTGTGGCCTTATAGAAAACAGAGATACAAAGCTAAATGAATATAATATTAGATCACTTTGAATTGCCATTTTTTCTTTAACTCCCTGATTTATGGACCTATTTATTTTGGCTTTATGAAAAAAAAAATCACCACATGTTTATCTTTAGTTCAGAATACAAACCATTTCCTCCAGAGTAGTGCCCTCAGCTTGCAAGGTGTTATTCCCAGCTGGTATTGTAACTGACTTTTCAGCAGGCCACATTCTATGGGGTGATTTTTGGAATATAATGTACATAAAATAAAATTAAATCCTAATAGGATTTTTTATTCACTTTGTTTTGTTTTATGATTGGAAGTGTTATTGTATATGATATCATATTAATGTTATAAGACTTCTGACTGATGCTGGCAGAAACATGTTAAGCAAATAAAGAAAATTTGAGTCCTGTATGTGTTATTTAGAATGAGGACAAATTAATTACTAGCTCTTCTAAGATTGAAGGGATCCAATGTAATCACCTTGCCATCAGGAGATTAATTGATCTCATAGTATAGTACCATATCTGGGGCTCCTGGTTGATCATGGCTATTAGGGAATTAAAATGAATAAGATACTCAACAAACTCAACAAAGGTGGTATCCAGATGATCCTTGCCACCATGGCCACATTTTTTGAATCTCATTGGGGAACTTGGGCCAATTGACCAAACTTGCTTAATTGACAAGCTCAGAGTATGCCATCTTGTTAATTAAGAGCCTCTTGTGCAATGGGATTCTGAGGTCCATTTACAAGTGGTATATTAGCATATGTTTTCCCCAAATCTCCTTATCAGCAACTGTTTTCCTCCTAAGGACATGGCCCTGTGTTCATAGATCTATCTAGACCATTACTTCAGCATATCTCTCCTTCTAATCCAAGTGGAAAATGAATTTGTAACCCTTAAGCTTCTGCTTACTAGCAGTGTTTTTCTTTCTTAAATTCTTTCATACCCAGTCCGCCTTTGAACGTGGTTATAATGCTATAGCTGTTCACTTCCACCTGCTGCTATCCTGCCATGTAGAACTGTCTATAAATTGATGAGTTTTTTCCTTTGTTATGCCGAATAGTTATAGAAGGGTTTCTCAATCTCATCACTATTGACAATTTAGGTTGGATAATTCCTGTGGTCGGGGAACTATTTCTGTGCATTTTAGGATGTTTAACAACATCCCAGACTTCTACCCACTAGATGCCCATAGTATGCCTTCCACTCAAGTTGTGACAACCAAAAACGTCTCCAGACATTGCCAAATGGTGTTGGGAGTTACAAGATTACCCTCACTTGAAAAACCACTGAGGTAGGGTGACTGACTATACATAATTAAGTGGCTAGGCCAGTCCCATTTTAGATCTGTTTTTGTGGCCTATGTTTGCGCTCAAAATGGTCCCTGTTTATATGAAAAATTATAATTGTAATTGCTCCAGCCATAAGGGACTCCCCATGAGATCAAACCTGTGAGCTGCTAGAGGAGTAGTTTGTGTGCCAGAAGAAGACATGCGGTGTGTGTGAGCCATCTGCTCATTCCACTTTCTACTGCTTCAGGAGCTGCTTGGGTCCAGTCCCTCACACACCTTTTCCATTTCCTAAAGGTGTGCTGCTGGGTGCATCTGACTTCATGGCTTGGAGTTTCTAGATAATACACAGTCCATGATGTCTACCTCAGTTTGAATGGGCACATGGATAAGCATCAACCAGAATGTAGATAAAGCAAGAGTATTTTCCAAAAATAATAGTTACTTAAAGAATGCACAGCCTTCTTAATCCATAATATCCTTAGAATTGTGATTTTCTCGTCCGAGTTGTCACAGGCTCCAGATAACATCCCTCCCTACCACAGATTTCAAGCATCATGGAATCTGCCTAGTTGTGAGAGCCAAGTGGCTGAGTTGCTTGTACTGCAGCTTGGACCAGCTGGGCTGTTTTCTTTTGCCCTTGATCTCACTCAAAGCAGAAAACCTTTTTCATAACCTGGTCAATAGATTGGAAAAGCACCACCCAATATGGTATATGTTGCCTGTAAAAATCTCCCAAGATATCTGCGCCTCTTTCTTAGTAATAGGAAATGCAAGATTCAGGAATCTTTCTTTCACCTAAGAAAGTATATGCCAACATGCTCCAGATCACTGGGTCCTCCAAATCCAAAAGCACTCTGTATTTGTAAGGGATTCATCTCCTCACCACTATCCTGCACATGTTTCCCAGGCATTTGCTGTAGTTGCTACTTTTAGCTTCCTAGTCTCACTAACACGATAAACCAGCATGACATATTCTGGGATGGTGAGAAGATCAAGGTCCCTGCAAGCTAAATTGTGAAACAGGTACAGATACACTGAGATACTGCTAAGTCTAAGAGTAAAGTTGCATAGCTCCTCTGATAGGTGAAAGCAATGGATTCTGGTGTCTCTTTTGGGACAAGGATAAATAAGTGGTTGGGTTAATGGCAGCATCCTGGCTGCTGTAGATTATGTTAATTTCCTCCAGTAAACAGACCATATTTAGCAAATCAGCAGTAAATAGAGCCATTACCTAACTAAACCTATGACCATTAATTGTGTTCCACAAGGACCATCCATCTTCTGTACTAGCCGGATTGGTGAGTTGAGTGGCAAGATGGGAAGACTCAACACTCTAAATCTTTCAAGTCTTAAAGGATGGCACACACTTCTGAGATTTCTCCTGGGATGCGTTTTATTTTTTGACCAGTGTTTTAGTACAGAAAGGGCGTTTTAGAACCTTTTACTCACCTTCACACCAAAATAAGCCTTCCTTCCTGGGTCAGAGAATGACTGTGATTATGCCAGTTGCTGAGGATGTAGAGTCTAAAATGTACTTGAGAATCAAGGAAATATACATGACATAGATGAAATAGCAGCTGGGACTACTATGAGGTAGAGTCAAGTCACAACCTGTTGAATACTTGAGCTCTGTAAAGCTCTCATTGTTTCCTATGGATCATGATGACATTCTAGGTCCCTGGGGGTTTGATTTAAATCAAACTTCCCTCAACCTCCCAACATCTTGGTAACCTCTCTACTCAATGCCTACTTAGCCTGGTTAGTGGCCACAAGGCCTTTGGGGAAAGCTAGGAGAAAGATTCATGGTAAGTATTTGTTACGTGTTGCAGCTCCCTCCCCCAATACAACTAGCCTTCTCTTAGTTCAAAGACGTCTGAATCTGGGAAGTAAGTAATTCAAGTGGTCCTACTGGGATGGCTCAGCTACTGCCTGTCAGGCGCAGAATTTTGGAGGTTACAAATGTCAAACAGAACCTTGGTGGGCGGCCAATCCTTTTCTGTCACACAGAACACCATTACCAATGAACAATCACCATATATTCCTGTGGGTCAGACCATTGTGATCACTTGCGTCTATTGCTGTTTCTTTTAGCCACATACCATTTTGTTCCTCAGGCAGCTGTGCCTTTTACTAAATGGTCATGCTATTCTAGCATCCTCCAGCCTCATTGAAAGTCAGGTGCTCAGTTTCAAATCCAGCATATTTTACCAAGAACTGCAAGAATATTCAGAAGAAATGCCTGCTTTCTGCCCTCCAGTTTCTTTTATTTTATTTTTGCCCTCCAGTTTCTTTAGTGCTTGATGAAGGGCATTTCTTCATATTCTTTTTATAAGACTTTGTCAGAGGCATTTAAGAGCGAATAGGAAGTTTATATAAAATAAACTTCATCTAAAATTCCTATCTTCCAAAGTCTTTTGGATAATTAAATGTTAATTTTATTAAAGCTATACATATAAAATTTTAATATCCCAACAGTACAAAAAAGCTTATGGAAAAAAGGAGCTGTTCTTGGTCTCACCTCCCTACTCCTTATTCCTTCTCTTTCTATGATCAAGTAATCTTTGCAGGTTGGTGAGGCGGGATTATTCCGTTTAGCAAGCCATGCTGGGGCATTTGTCCTGGAGAGACATCACCACTGCTGGAAGCATCACGGGAGCTATAACCACAGACCGAGCTGAGCTTGCCAAGCTCTGCTGGCAGGACAATTGCTGTCTTGCCTTTGGATTTTCAGCCACGTACAGCAGCCTAGGTGACCAATCCCTGACTGACCCTATGCTTTTACCTCCTACCCTGGAGGTTCAGATTCACCGGTGAGAGTACTGGACAGCCCAGGGTTAGGATACGTGTCCACATTTTGTGTGCTAGGGAGTGGTGAAGGGAATGTCTATATTTTTTGGAACTTACAGCATGGACGGAAGGACCCTGTTTTCAGTTTATTTTGAGATACTGGTTGGGAAGCAATAAAGATGTTCACAGTAAGAATAAAACTACATTCCTTTCCTTTCCTTTCTACCCAGTTTCCTCTCTGCTAGGTGGATGTGTGAAGAAAGATGAATGAAGCGGGCTGACTTCATCCCTCTTTCTTGTGCCGAGAGGATATGGGGTCTTCACCTGCAACCCAGGTCATGCTGCAAGTTTAGATTTAGGAGGATGGGCAACAGTTATGTATTTCTTGCCTGAAAGAACTTGACATATGGACTTCATACCTACACCTTGAGAGGAAATGGTTTTCTTTTAGTTATTCACGCCGTCCAAAGAAAGCTGACTGGCCAAGGCAGGTCTGCCTCTATGGCCTTGAACTGCCTGCAAAAGGTTTGAACACATTGTTGGCCATACATCACCTTGCTCTCACCAAATTGTTCTCACAGCTAGGTGCAGGAAAGCAAATGACTTATCTATTGGCTTTGTCTCCTGGCTCCCATCCTACTCACCATTGGGGCAGATAAAGAAACAGAAAGAGCCTTCGAGAGTCTACGAGTTGTTTGGCTTTCAACATTTTCTAATTTTCTAATTGAATTCGTGTAAAAACGATAGTTGAAAGATACCCTTGGCTGCTGTCATGAAAATCGCAATAACAAATTAGTCTAAAATAGCCAGTTTTCCGTGGTTTCCAAGGATACGGTCACAATTAGAATTGTCATCCGCCAATCAATTACAATTTTTATTTTTTATTTTCCGGGGACATGAAAATAAAACAATGAAAGGACAAAGACCGGAGGGAAAGTGTTCACATTAAATAAAGGTTAGAACAAAAGGAGGAAGCGTTCTGAAGCCGATTGTGCCGACTCTTTTCAGATCAGTTTAAGGAAAAAATGGCTAAACGGACTCTTCTCCCTCAGCAGGCGCTTAATTGAAAGCAAAACCTCAAACCCTCCCAGGTCATTTTTCTGTTTCAGAGTCAGGATGGCCAGGTCCTCTGGCTCCCAGGAACGTAAGGCCCTTCCTTCTTCTCCCCCTGTCTGACTTCAACTTTCATTGACTCAATGCTCTGCCAAGCCTCTTATTCAATTTTCATAACAACCTTCAGAGTGTGGGTGTTAGGCATTTGTTATTTTGGCCCCCTAAACATTCATTCTACCTTTTTTACCCCCAGCGACAGTAGCTTGACTTCCTTTTAGGAAATTCCCTTTTCCTCATTTTACATTACCCAGTGAGACAGTAGATGAAGATGTCCTAGCCATGGTGGGAAAGTGAACCAAAGCAAGCCATTCGCAGTTGTTCCTGGGTAGATATCTCTTAAGCTGAGCTTTACTGAAAACGGTTGGGGTTCATTTGCTTTGGGGCAGCCCTGGATGAGCTTCAGCGTTCCTGCTAACTTGCCCACAGTGTTGTCTTGTTTCCTGTGCTCCTCTGTTAATTCTGTAAATTACAAATGCCCTCCTAACAAGTGTCCATTTTTGCTTACATTAGAACCACAAATAATGCCAAATGTTATTCTCATTTCTAATTTGAGGAAACAGGCTCCATTAAATGACATGCTTTGTCCAAGGCTGGTCAGTTAATGATGGAGTGTGGATTCAAGCTCACATCTGCTCCCCACCCCCATTTCCTTTTATGTGAATTAATACATTTTCTCACAGCCTAAACCCCAAGTCAAGGACTCTCTTTTCAACAATGGAAGCCAGGGGTAACTCACGGGGAGGGAAATCTTTATTGCTCACACTTAGCCTTTTCGGAGTGTTGAGTCTTTACACATATTTGGTGACTTTTCTCTGTTATTCATTCCATCTTGGTGGGGTAGTGACGATGATCGTCTTATGCACTCGGATCAAATACAGTTTCTTTTAGGCTGGACAAGTATCTCCCTATCTCTTCTTTTCCCTTCCCCACTATTCCCTTTTCCTTTCTTCCTTTCTCCGAGAGTCCATGGGAGTGAACATCACTATGAAAGAAGAAGTAGAGATGCTTAAAAATGAAAAATTTCAGCTCTACCTATTTCTCATTGATTTTTAGTTATTAATAACTAAATAACTAACTTCTAGTTATGTTGGGAAGTCACTGTCAGTTATGGGAAGTTTAAATTCGTTGCAATCCTTTATTGCCAGCTGAGAGGTCCAGGAGGAGAGTTGCCTTGGGAGGGAGGCAGCTCCTGTCTCACTGCTACATCTGGCCTGCTTTGACACCCAGAGCTCCCTGGAGCTGTCACTGCCTTTCCAAATGCCCTCTGTCACTTGCTAGAAGCGGATTCAAAGCGCAGCCACTTTCCTGAACATGCAGATCTGCCTTAGGTGAATCCTCTCAGGAGGCGAATACTCTGGAGTTTCTGTGGGAGGTGAACCTTGGTGCCCAGTGTAGAGGCTCCAAAGAACTCTGAGATTTGCCCCTCAACCCCTTGCCCTGTGGTTCTCAGTAAGATGAGCCAGGAACGTTGGTGTGGTCTCGTTAGGGTCCCTGCATGCCTCTTCTATATCCCTCAGGTTCTAGATCCTCCTCTGAGGCGTGTGAATGGCAGCTTGCTGAAATGCATGTAAGATTCAGGTGAATGAATAACACTCTCACTAATAACCTACAATCCACTGGATTTATTTCAGTGGGTTTTTGGGAGCTGTGAGTTCAATATTTGGGTTCAGGTCACTTACATTGATGATATGCTGCCTAATCCAGCATTCTTCTCTTGTTGCTGTCTCCAATTAGACAAATGAATACAATTATATGCATATGAAAGGCCAAAGTATTACTTGCCTCTCAATGAATCCTAATTTTCCTTCTTTTTTTTCCCCTACTGTCTTACAAGCCATTTTAGAAAGAGCATAAATTTGGAGCCAGACAAAGCAAGGTTTAAAATCGAACTCTAGCTATTTCCAGCTTGTTCTTGGGGAAAATTACCTTCCCTTTATGAACAGTACTATATTTTATTTTATCCTGTTTTATATTTTATTCTCCAAATGGTGATAATATGTACCTTTTAGTATTGTTGTTTGTGAGAAATGGTTTTTATTATTGTACATTACAGAGCGAGCCACCTATGAAGTAGATACCATGAATCGACCCCAAATTTACCAGAAACCAGTCCCTCCTTTACAGCTGATATATTTTTAAAATTTAAATATATTTTTGAATAAATGCAGTGTTCATGATTGCTAGTTGCCCTTTCTTTAGGCTTTTTCTTATGTAATGAATGCGATCACATTTGTTTCCTGTTGCTGCTGTAACAAATTACCACAAACTTAGTGGCTTAAAAAACACAAATTTAGTCTCTTATAGGTCTGGAGGTTCTGAAATAAACCTAATGGGGGTAAAATCAAAGTGCCAGCCGGGTTAGATCCTTCCGGAGACTGTAGGGGACAATTCATGCCTTTGCCTTTTCCAGCTTCTAGAAATCTCCTTCATTCTGGGGCCCCTGGCCCCTTCCTCAACTTTCACAGCATCTCCTCTTTGACCTCTGCTCGTTCATACATCTTCTGTCTCCGAATCTAACTCCACTGTCTTGCTCTCATAAGAACCCTTGTGAGTACAGAAAACCCAGGAGAATCTAATCCCCAAATTCTCGATTTGGTCACATCAGCAAATTCTTTGAAATATTAAGGTAGCGTATTCACAGGTTTTCAGGATTTGGACATGAACACCCTTGGGGGAGGGGGGCTATTATTATGACTACCACAGTATTTTACGTTTTAGCAATATAATCACCCTATTTGATTAATTTAATGTGTTCTGCCCCAAGTTTACCTGTTTAAAATTAAGATCATGCCCCTACTTTCACAGTATCATATGTTTCCTTTCTTTTTTTTCTGATATTTATGCATGTACATTTTTATTTTATTCTGACTTCCTGCTGTTGCCAGTGAAAATGGCTTCTCATGGAAATCATTTCAAAGGGCACACACCTGGGAGAAGTTAAAACATATTGGCAAGATTTATTGGGGTGAAAGGAAATACTACACCCTCAGGGTTCTAGCAGCAACTGATCCAAGATCCTTGATAATTCTCCATATATTTTCTTGGTTTTCGGGAACAAGCATTTTACCATTCAAACTATCGGACCTATTTCCTGAGTTTCCCAGGCTTGTGCTGAGCCCTTCCCCCAACCAATCCCTTTCTTGGACCTCCCAGGGTTTTGTGCCCTCATCCAATCGATTCCTTTCCCGGGCTAGCTACATCCCCTCTTTGCTGTTCATCTTGGCTCCTACTGTGCATGTGCCTAGCAAAGGAATTTTCCTCCTCCTCTACCCCATAATCCCAGTACCTGGCCTTGTTCCCTGGGGAGATTCTTGCTGGGATTGCTCTTGCTTGGATATTAAGTCCTGAGGGAGGACAATGTATCTGTCTCTTGGGGAGACTGTCGAATGCTGCAACTTCCTAATGCAGCAGGCTTACTGTCCCATTCAGTTCCCTAGCTTATTAGTCTTACTATCTGATTCCATTTGCTCTCTTCCTATATTAATACTAACCAGCTACCTATGCTAACATTTTGTTTTATTCTTAATTATATAGATAATACATTGAATGCTTACCCACAGTCTGTAGTCATCTAGCAGAGTCTTTAAAAAAAACACTTAGGTACAATATTTCCTGAGAATTTGCAAAGCCAAATTGCCTGTAGCTATTACTATTTAACAGAATGTAAAATTCTTGGCTCATACTTTCTTTCCCTTCGCTTGAGGTGTTGCTCTGGCATCGCTTGAATGTCTGATGGTTAACCCAATTTTATTTCCCTAAGAATGACCTGATCTTTGTATCTAGATGGCCAAAGTATTCCTTCTTTATCTTTCAAGTCCAATAAGTTTGCTAGAATTATTTTTTGCATTGACTTTTGGGGCATCAGTTTTCTTTAGAAAATAGTGTGTTCTTATTCTTAGAATATGTAAATTAGAATCTCCCTTTACTTTAGGAAAGTTTCTTAATTTAAATTTTAAATATCTGCCCTGTGCCCTTGTTTTGATGGTCTTCCTCAGGGATCCCAGGTACGTGTTTTGACTACTTTCATACCAATAATGTTTCTAAATCATTTTCCTCTTCAATTCTTTCTCTGTTCTTGTCTCTATTATCCGTATCTTTTAATAAGCCTTTTGGGGTAACTTTCATTTGTGCCATGTTTTCTTTTATATGTAGTCTTCATTGCTGAATTGTGTTTCTTTTGTTTCATTTCTTTCCTAAATTATTATCAGTTTCTATTTCACCTCCTACTTTTGACAGGCCATCATCTCTTGTTATCTGGTCATTTCTTTCCCAAATATTTATATTTGTGCATTGTAGTCTGTCTTCATAAAATTGTTCAGAAAGTTTGGTGGTTGTTATTGTTGTTTTTCATGCTGAAATGTTGTGTTATAGTTTTTCTCTGGTTTCCGATGAGAGATTTTCTTCAGAGAAGTTTTACTGCTATTTTTCACGTAGTTTCTCATATGGTATCTCTAGGTAGATGCTTTACTTATACTTTTAAAAAACCATACTGAATTATTGAATGCAGTGGATTTTCATTGCCTAGTCATTATATCATACCTAGGTGGGAAAGACTAAAGTATCTTTCTTTGTTTCTTAACCAAAAAAGAACCCTTTATTTATTTTATATTTTTTGGCTTCAAATAACAGTTTTTTAAAAATCTATTTTTCATAAACCTGAGATTTAGATTCTAACCTGGTTTGAGTGGGCTTCTCTCAACAATACTGATTTTTAAAATTTTTTCTATTGGCAGTTACTACCAAGGGATAGCCTCACTGACTTCTAGAGTTTCTTCTCTCCTTTAGAAGGTGGTTATTGCTGAAAACCATCACCTCGGGCCCTCCAACAAACTTTCCATGTCTTCACTCCTCATTTCTCCAAATTCTTTGTTTACTCCCAGTCCGGTTCCCAGCAGTTCTTAGGCAGGGTCTGGTCCTGTTTCAGGAGACGAATATTGCTTAGTGATATGTGGAACCTGCCGCACCTAGGGCCCCACTGCCCTACGTGTTATTCCTCTCCACGCCTAATGTCACTTTATGGCTTCCTATGCCGGTTCTCCTGCATGCAGGAGACTTCGAATCACTGACATATAATTTGGAGTTTGCAGAATTTCCTTCACTCTTAACTTCCCCACTAATGTAATTTGAACAAAAACTAGACACTTGACAATTAGAGCTGCCACGATACCAAATTTTTAAATACCTATTCTGCATAGCCCCTTACAGATAGAACTATATCAGAACACATTCTGCATAAGGCACAGCAGGTGGTATTGTCTTCGGTTATTATTTATTGTGCATCCCTTCAAATCTCCACAAATCACTCCTGATTCTTTAAGCTGGGCAGTCCTTCCCTATTTGATTTTTATTGATCTCTTTTCTTACCCCCTCTCCCTCTCTGCTAACAACAACAACAACAACAAAAATGGCTCTTTCTCATACTTTGCATCTTGGTTGTTCCATGTTAAGCCCTTTCTAACATATTATTTTTGTCCTATAGTTCTTACCCTGCATTTATCTGGACTTTGGTGAATATGTTGTACTGACAAGTATTGAAATGCTAACTATAACTTGATAGGTCATTGAGGAACCCAATTCATGAATTGTACTTATGTGTAAGAGACAACATTTAGATCAGAATTTACAAAGCAACCTTCATACCACTGTAAATTAGAAGATTGGGGATAATGAGAACAAACCCAGAGTTAAAAAAAATTAGGAAAAGATACCAAAAGGCCTTATGAGGTAGGGGTTAAGACTTCCTTGGAAGAAAGAAGATTTGTGAGGATGGGAAAAGGAGGCAGGGCTAGAGCCTGGCAGATTAGCTAGTAAGAAGCAGGGATACTTTAACTGGCCATAACTCCAGTGACCAGTACTCAAGAATGAAATGCATTGTTTCAGATTCCATTGTTCTAACTACTAACATGCTGTCTAGACCATGTGACATCCATCTTTCAAAGGCAAGAAGATTGTGGGCTTATAGGTATATATTTTGTAGTGGTCAACTCTTCACAATACAGCAATTTTGAAAGAAATATTTTCTGTCCCACATGCAAGAGGAATTAGTCCATCAGTTTGCAGAAGAGCAACTGACATTGGACAGATATCCCAGCAAAACAGCTATGCTATAGTGTTAATAATCACATGTTCCCATTACAGAAGCATTAAGGTACTTCATGAAATAAAAACTTTGGGGTGGAGGTGGGTAGGACCATGGATTGAATAGACTCCCTAGCTACAATCTCTGTGATTGGCGAGTAAAAGAAGGAGAGTATATATGAAACAAATCTGGGGCCTCAAATCATATCCTCATTTCTGATTTCGGCTTTTTTCTAGCAGACAGTTCCTCGTGATCTTCAGTGCACCATATGTGGACAGCATTTCGCCTTCAGCATAGGCCACTGTTTCTCTAACACTTCAGGCACAGGCAGGAGCCCATTAGTGAAGCATATGGCTACAGTCTGGAAATATAAGGAGTTCATGATTCCAGGGGCAGCTTTCAACAAGTAGGAAATGAAGTGGGAGCTGATGGTTAAATACTTACTGTCAAACTTCAGGAGGACAATTCTGAGAGGTCTCCTATATATTGCTTAGAGGACTCCAGAGAGGATCAAGCTCCAGATAGATACCTTCAGGGGTGACCTCAGTAGAGAACCTTTTTATGGAGGTTCTCTCTTTCCCTCTGCCTCTTGGGTCCTTCACACCTATATCCTGGAATAACTCCAAAATAAAACACCTGCCCACAAATCCTTGTCTCTGACTCTACTTTTGAGGGGATCCCGAGTTAAGAGAACCAGTATGAGGTGTTATACTAGAAATCAGACGCTCATAATGAAATCAAGCCCAGCTATCCACAGTCGTGAACCCAATAACATGTCCTTTTATGTCTTCTTCTCCTTCCTTCACCCTGCCCTGTCCTCACCCTTTTTCCTCCTGAGTCAACTCTGGGCATACTTATTGCTCAGCCTCTTCCATTGAGGGGAACCCAAACTTAGGGATTGAGCAGAACTGGTAAGAGAGGTGAAAAGATAAATAGGAGGAAGTGGTTTCACTAAAGCCAAAGGATGAATGAATTTCAAGAGATTCAATGATTCAGAGCATAAGAAACTATAGAAAGATCAAGTAAAATGAGAATTGAAAAGAATCAAATTTAGCTATTGGAAGGTTATAGGCAACATTGGAATAGAACTGTCAATGCAATGAAGAGAGTAGGTTTTCTTCCATTGTTGAAATTTGTTTAAAACCTGTCTCTCTGTTTCTTCCTCATTTTTCTGAATTTCCAGGGTATAAACTGTAACATGTCCTTTCCTCTAAGGGAAGTAATCTGTGCAATATTGCAATAATTGAAGCACAGTTCACCCTATTGCTTTTGTCTCCCCAACTTATTTTGCATTTGTTTTTGTATGGCAACAATGATACCACTTCCTCTGGTGATGCCCAGCCCACTTCTCTGACCTTATCCTATACTCCCTTCCTACTCTTTTCAGTTACCTGTGATCCAGTAATGGTTTGGTTCCTCTAACTTTACATAACGGACAATGACTCACTTTCTTCCTTATCAAAATTGGTTTTCTTGCCTTTCTTTGAACATGTGAATCATCCTCTTAAAAGGATTATAGTAAGCATCTCTAAATTCCGGAGTTTGCTTTGCATGTTAGAGCAATATTAAAGAAAAAAAAATACATTGTTAATGGTTTGGGCTCATTTGGGGCATCAAAGACATTGGGGAGAATCTTGCTATTTATTAAAGGAAAGAACCCAGAAATGACATACTCAATGATAACAAAAATGATCTTGCAGTGATAGGAAGGGCAGTCTTTCTAGGATTTTAATTTTTAAGTAGATATAGTTTCTTTCTTTACAGTGTCCTAGGTATTTTACAGCAACGTCTGACTCATCTGTAAATGTACACTCTCCTTTGTGTGTACAAAGTCAAATCTATTGGCAATATGGGTAATTATTCTGATTGTTATAAGTGGCCTGTTCAATAAACAATTATTCAGCATTGAGTACTTTTCTAGGCCCTTAGACTGTGACGTGGAGGGAATCCTGCCAGGAACTCATGGGTTTTGTCTCAGAAATCACAATAGCGTTTAACCTTGGGGACTGGATTCTTGTGGCTGCTGATTACATAGGTGCATCCCAATTGTGAAAATTCAGTCAGCTACATACTTATGATGTATATATATATTTATATATATTTATATATGTATGTTATCCTTTAATGAAATGTCCCAAAATTGAAACACAAACATGAAACCATAAAGTTAGTAGATATGAACATTGACAAATTCTTTTTAAAAAAAATATTTTTATTGATTTCAAGAGGAAGGGAGAGGGAGAGATAGAAACATCAATGATGAGAATCATTGATTGGCTGCCTCCTGCACGCCCTTTACTGGGGATTGAGCCCCCACCTCAGGGAATGGAATTGTGATCTCCTGGTTCATAGGTTGACACTCAAGCACTGAGCAACACCGGCCTGGTGACAAATTCTTTCGTACTTTCAGAATGAAGTCCTTTTAAACTGTGACTCATAAATCAGAAGTCAAGGCAGAACTGGCTGATTAAATTAACTGCAAAAAGAAAACATACTAAATAAGGTCAAAAGGTAAATGTTAAATTAGAAAATGTATTTGTAATTTACGTCCCAACAAAGGGCTAATCTGTTAGTATATAAAGAGCTTCTAGAAATCAGAAAGTAAAAGAGCAACTGTCTAATTGAAATGAGAATAGCATTTGAATGAATTTGCCATGTTATAAAAGTGAGATAGAAATGGGACTTAAATTATGAAAGGATGCTTAGTTTTTGTCGTAATATGAGAAATGCAAACAAAAACTATAAGAAGATGCCACTTTTTACTCAATATATTAGAAAAGATCTTTTTTTTTTAAAGTTTAATAACACACTGTGTTGATGAGGATTCAGGGAAACATGTAGGTACATCCATACATTGTGGGAATATAAATTAGTGTAATTCCTATGGAAGTTTTATTGGCTTTACCTATGGAAATTAAAAATGAACAATATAGCCGAAACCGGTTTGGCTCAGTGGATAGAGCGTCGGCCTGCGGACTGAAAGGTCCCAGGTTCGATTCCGGTCAAGGGCATGTACCTGGGTTGCGGTCATATCCCCAGTAGGAGATGTGCAGGAGGCAGCTGATCGATGTTTCTCTCTCATCGATGTTTCTAACTCTCTATCTCTCTCCCTTCCTTTCTGTAAAAAATCAATAAAATATATTTAAAAAAAAATAAAATAAAAATAGTTGAAACTTACCCATTGGGAGAAATAATTAAATGGAATGTGCAAACTAAAAAACAAACAGAAAACTGATGTTTCAACATAAATTTATATGAAATGGCAGATAACACTTTGGTATCACAACATATGAAAAATCTTACCATTTCTAAGGAAAAAAATGATAATTGCTATTATATTAGGAAAAACCAGCTTATTGCTATACAATATATATTCTTGGCCAGAAGTTAGAAAAATTATTATATTCTCTTGTACCATGTTTGTTGGCCTGTGAATTGACCAAAAGATCCTAACAGATAACTTGACTATATATATCAACATATTGGGTAATCCCAATTGCAGCAATTTAACACTAGACTATGATGGCAGAACCACACAATATTATGAACACCATTATCCATACTGTTATTTTTATTTATAGAATATTAGTATTGAACAATGAATAATCAACAAAAATGATAAATTATCACGTATTCATAGGATGAGGTGCTACACAGTCATTGAAAATATTCCACTTTTTAAAATTATTAAAGGAGTGAAAACATGCAATACATGTTAAATGATTAAGCAAGACATGAAATTTTATATCACATAATCACAATTTGATAAGATTTTTGCAGAGAATGTTTGAATATAAATATCTCTAGTAGGAGGATAAGCAAGTTTCTTTTTCTTTCAGTATTTTCAAATTTCATACACTGAACATATGTTACTTTATAATCAAGAAAATGAACAAACGAATAACATGCAGTACATCAGTGATGTGACTAGAGTCTTCTGGTGTTGTTCTATGGTCCTGGTGTCCTGCAGGTAATAATATGAACCTTTTATATAGACAGCTTTATTCTGCTATGAAGACTCCTTAGCGGTGCTGAGTCTCACAGAAAGAAAAGTTCAAAGGTTTATCTCAGAAAAGCTTTCCCCGCATATGTCCAGTGGAGCACTCAGATGTATTCTTGGCTCCTTTTCCAAGGGGGCACAAGCAGACTTCCCACTCTGACATTTCACAAGTTCATACTCCAGGGCAGTTGGTAAAAACAGCTGGTCCAAGGTCTGGGTCAAATAACTTGCTGTCCTAGGATAATATTGACAGTGCAGTCCCCACCCCTGCTGGTGGCTTTTATCTTGACTCAGTTCTCAAAGTCTTTGTTTTGCCATTTGGAGTTGGATCCACACATGTGCAGCTTTGGGTGAGCCCAACTTCACGTCTTGTTTTCCTCAGCTCCCGCCTTTCTGTGGTCTCTGTGACGTTTTCCAGATCTCTGAGGCTCTCTTCTTCAGTTCTCCTCTCCAGCCAGAAATCTGGGACTATGGTAAGCCTGTTGTGTTGTGAATTTCCCATGACTACGGCTGCTTCCATGACCTTAGGTGCGAGGACAGAGAGGGGAAACGCAACAGTGGTTCATTTCCGTCTCTTGGAACCACAGACTCTCCTATTGATGGAATAGTTTCCTCTGCCTCAGAACGGTAGGGACCTCCAGTCTCCCCCTGCAGCTGAACTACCACCACAGCTGCCGTACACGATTATGTGACAATGGGCATGGGAGAATGGAGAAAATATGTATTTTTTTTTAAAAGAGTAATGGGAATTTCCTCCATTCAGAGCATGATAATTCCTCTTCCTTCTCCTTTAGCTTAGAGGGCTTCTCTTGGTGTTCTCCTGATGACCAGTTCTGCACTGGAGACTGCCTTTGAATCCAGGTCAGGGAATACCAGAGATGGTAAATTCACTACAGATTCTGTGGTACTTTGAAATACGGCCTTCTTCTTCAATTTGGCTTCTATTATGTACTCCTCAGAGTTCTTAAATGGCTGTATTATGCCTCCTATCTAGGTGTAGTGTCATTGTTCCATCTTCCCTGGAATTGAAACTGATCAAACTCACCTTTTTAGCTATAAAACTGGTGTCCTGTCCTCCCCCCTCCCTCCCCGGCCCTCCATTGTGCCATGATGCTTTTTTCAAAGCTTCTCACAAATGAATACCTTCTTTCTTATTTGTTAAGTGAAACCCACTATAATCCTCTCGGTATTCTAAATAGTGATTTTTTTAAAATTTCCTAGAATTTGTCAAAGTTAGTCCGTGACGCCAGCTTTTAGGTGTTCTTACCCATTCTTTTGGAATTCCTAGAACCAAAACTCCTTTAGGACCCTCATGACTTCTTATCCGATACTGTTGTGTAGAGACAGAGAATCTATGCTATCTGGGTGGTTGCTCTCTCCCATAACTGTCCTTAACTGTTTCCATGATCTGTTTTTATATCTGATGGAATACAAAGAAAGGTTTCTTAGTAAGAGCTGTAAGACAGAGAAGCTCTTTATTCACACACGCTAAAAGTATCTGTCATAATTTGGTACTGAACAGAATTTATCAAAGCACTTACCATATCATGTTGGAGAAGAGGATGGAAAAATCAACCTACCCTACCTCATACTCTGACGCAACTCTGTCTCATCTTCTTATAAAGATAACTAAACAACATGTAATTTGGTTTATCTTGATTATTTTGGTCAGAACAAAACTATTAAGTACTATTGACTGGAGGTAGATTGCAAAAAATGATGCAAATTTTCCATCTGTCTCTATATCTATATCTGTGCTTTCTTTCAGTGCTTGTGTAACTCTTCAAGAAATAAAGTTTATATTTCCTGTTTAATTATGGGCTCGCTCTGGGATTTACTTTGGCCAAAAGAATGCAGTGGGTGGGATACCTTGCTAGTTCCGTATCTAGGTCAAGAGGCCTTCCCTGCTTCTGTTCACTCCCTGGAAACCCTATGTGCGGCCACGCTACTAAACTCAGATTGGCCTGTAGAAGGATGAAATGCCACATGGACTAAAGGTGAGCCATCCAAGTTTAGTCCACTCTCCATCCAACCCAGAAGCTGACTTTAAACCCATGAGTAGGCCTGGTTTAGATCATCTCAACCAAGTTCAGATCAGCAGAACTATGCAGTCACCCCATTGACAAAAGAGCACTAGTGAAGTGTTGTTGTGTGAAGCCAGTACATTTTGGGTGGTCCATTGTAGTGCAAAATCTGACACATGAAGCAAGAACTACTTTATTTATTGATAATTCTCTCCTTTCCAAGCGCACACACACACACACACACACACACACATACACGCGCACACACACAGTGAGGGGCGTGGCAGAATATTTTAACTGTGCTGCACTTAGAAACCTCACTCGGTGGTTCCTCATCAAATGAATGGCAGTCCCAGCACCTTTATGATCCTGCCAATAACCATTAGCACAGCCCTAGGAAACCCACGAGATTTTTTTTAACGGCCCACATTTTGCCACTGCTGCCATCATGGCCAGCAGAATGCCACAGTGCATGGGTCCCATCTTCAGCATACATTTTCCTTCTGAGAAAAGAAGAGATCGACTTACACAGAATGCCTTTGTTGATGTGAAGGAGAAAGAGCCTGCAGTTGAGACTCTGCAAACGGGGCCATCCAGCCTCCCATTTTGTATGCTTGGCCCTAATTAGCTCTTTCGGAGCAGATTGTTTGCAACGAGCTCCAGAAAATTGAGTGTGATTTTTCTCGAGGCAAACAGGGGTCAGTTGTTAACCTTTCCGTCTTTAATGAGGCAACATCTTAAGGATGAACAATAATAAACAAGGAAGTTGTCAATAAGAATGCAGATTATGCCAGAATCCAATTTTATACCCCAAACAAGTCCTTGGAGAAAAATAACGTTGGTGGTATGAAGTGACAGTAGGGGAAGTGCTGTTAAAGAAATTGTCTCCGTTCCAAGCTGATAACTCAGTTTTGGGGTGTCTACTATTGAGAGGCAAATGTAAAGCCAGCAATATTTCCCTTCTGTTGCAAAAGGTAGTAATAAATGGTAACCAGGACCATGTGACAATAAGGTTTCTGACTTCATAGCAACATGAGGGGGTTCTGCTGGAATTGGGAGCTTTAAATGGAGTTGTAGACATGAACTATACCATTAACAAAACAGGTGCCGAAACCGGTTTGGCTCAATGGATAGAGCGTCGGCCTGCGGACTGAAAGGTCCCAGGTTCGATTCCGGTCAAGGGCATGTACCTGGGTTGCGGGCACATCCCCAGTAGGAGATGTGCAGGAGGCAGCTGATCGATGTTTCTCTCTCATCGATGTTTCTAACTCTCTGTCTCTCTCCCTTCCTCTCTGTAAAAAATCAATAAAATATATTTTTTAAAAAAACAAAACAAAACAAAAAACAAAACAAAACAAAAAAAACAGGTGATGAGAGTGAGGTTAGGAGTCTATTCAGACACTTGTGCATGTGGTGGGAGATGCCTGTGCTCTGCGCCAGAAGAGAAACCACAGCCAATCCGCACACTCCACTCCTTGTGCTCTCCCAGAGGAGCCTTCCGCAGGGAATCACTTGCCCTTTGCTCAGGGTGCTGCCTTTCTTTAGCTCTTACCGTGTTGTCCTTTGTAGCTGGATTCACTTTCCTGACTTTCAGAGTCTGGCAAATTCCTGCGAACCGTTAAATTCCTAAACAAATCATCTTACCAAAAAACGAATCCCTGCTTCATCTCGGTTTCCCAGGCACATTTTAGAAAGGTTTATTTCTTTTTTTTTTTTAATTTATTGCTTAAAGTATTACAAAGGGTATTACATATGTGTCCATTTTATCCCCCCGCCCTAGACAGTCCCCTAATTCATTTGAATTCTGTTCATGTTTGCTTCATATATTTGGGGGCTCAGTTATTTGGTGCATATATATGCTTATAATTGTCATATCTTCTTGAAGAATAGATTATTGAAGGCAACAATTGATTGTAGTCATCCATTCGTTAACTGACTTTTCCAAACTATTTTTGCAAAGTATGTATTCCTTGTCATTTGAGATCATTAACTCTCTTTATTTTAACTTGTCTACACTAATGAAAGAGAAAAATGGTAATTGGCGTACGGCGATACCGTTTTCATTGGCTAATCAGGGCTATATGCAAATTAACTGCCAACTAAGATTGGCAGTTAACTGCCAACAAGATGGCGGCTAATTTGCATATGTAGGCACAATGCAGGGAGGCGAAAGGGAAAGCAGGAAGAAGCCCCCTGCCACTGACAGTGATCAGAAACCCAGGGGGGAGCTAAGAGCTGGGGGGCAGGGCAAAGGCGGCCCTGGGGCCGCCTTTGCCCTGCCCCCCAGCCATGATCGGAGAATCAGGCGCCTTTGCAGCCCTGGCCAGTGATAGCAGGAAGTAGGGGTGGAGCCAGCGATGGGAGCTGGGCACGGTCGAAGCTGGCAGTCCCAGGAGGTAGGGGTCCCTTGCCTGGGCCTAAAGCGAAGCCCACGATCGCGGCGCCCCCTGCTGCCACTGCAGGTCCCCGCTGCCCGGGCCGGACTCCTAGGCCAGAGGCGTTAGGCCTGGGCAGGGGCGGAGCCTGCAACCGCGGGAAGCTGGGGGTCCCCTGCCCAGGCCTGACACCTCTGCCGGAGGCCTCAGGCCTGGTCAAGGGGCCGATCTGGTGATTGGTGATCGGAAGGTGATGAGGGTGCAACTCCGTGCACCGGGCCCCTAGTGTTTGTATAATGTTTTAACAGGTAGTTTTTTGAATATCAATGCCATTCCTTGTTGCCAGGCTAGGGAGTGAAAAATATTAGCTCATTGTTTTCATTTGTATTTTTCTGATAATTTGAGAGTTTGTGTCTGCCTTCTTTAGTTTCTTAGGCACTTTGCCAGGGATTCAGTTTTTTTTTATTTTATTTCTCTTTTGTTTATAGAGTTTCTTTTGATAGTCTTCATATAAATTCTTCATCGCATATGTTGCAATTATTTTCTCCCACCTGTCAGTTTCATTTTAATATTGTTTATGGTACTTGTATTGGAAATAACTTTATGACTTTTATGTAATTAAACTCAGGAATGTTTTTCCCCTATGGCTCTGAGTTTTATGACTTGCTCAATAGGGCCTTTCCCATAAATATTTTCTAGAGTAAATCTAATTTCTTGTGCATTAGTTTAAGAAATACTCATTATTAAATAAATATTTGTTAAGTATATAAAACATGTATTAAAATACTAATTAAAGAAATGTAGTTTATTTACATGTTTGATTCCCTTATGTCATACGACTTGATTTTCTTCAAATGTCAGGTGCTTTGTAATTTTTTTCAACTTTCCTCTGGGATTCCATTCCTATTTGTATACTACAGCCTGCCTTCCGTAGTCATGGGGTTGGGATGGGGTAAGTTCATCAGTGTGATTCATCACTGGCTGGTATTTGGAGGGAGCATGTTCTCTGTTCCTTCAGAATGTCACCGCCCATCTTGACACTTCCTGGCCTCTCCCACACAAGTGTCCACATCTCCACCCGAGAGTTCTGCCACCAAAGTAGAAATTTGATTCAAATTTAGTTCCACCCCAAATCACCTTGGTAGTAGGCCTCAGCATCCCTTCCTGCTCCTTATGTCTTTTGCCTCTGACTTGGAGAACCCTAGAAATATTCCTGCCTTTCCACAGCGGTCCTTTCCTTGCTGGTCTTTGATCGGTGGTCTCCTCTGTCAAGCTGATTCTTTCTGCATTTTACCGTCATGGGTTTTCAACACGTTTGATTCACCTAGAAGATTCTTGAATGTTTATTGTTAATGTTATAATTTTGTTTTCTCTAATACAATTTTTTAGGTCTCCTCTAGGGAAGTAAAAGATATAGGCCTGTGTTCTCAGATCTAATTTCCTATGCATATTTTTATTCTTACCACATATTTTTGCACTATGATTTGAGTCTGTTTGAAAGATTGGTTTTTAACAAAAGATGTTTAAAAATACAGAAAAGAGTGGGAAGAGGGGGAATGAGTCAAAATTGAAAAAAAAAAACCAAAAACACACACGCACAAGAAGTTAGTTTGGTACTTGTAGGAATTCAGACCTTGGGCAGGCTTGGGGCTTGATCCTGAAAAGGGATGGAAAAGTCAAGAGTCTCTTGGGAAACTGTACTTTGACTTATTAGAAATTTTCTGGGGTTGGTTTTTCACAGTCACTAGAACCTGGTGAGTAGAAAGATGATTAGTTCATTTCCAGAGATTATAAATATCCTTTGAGAATTGCAAAGTAGTCGTTCTCAATATGGTCAGAACTTCATTCCCCAAGGATGGAATTACTAGCAGCTGAGCATCTCAGAATCCCTGAAAGCGTTACTTCCAACTGGGAAATACACAACAAGGTCTCCACATTGCTGTGTTCCACATCCTTTGCTGGTCAATAACGTGCACAGCCCTAACTGTGTCTGCTGCACCTTTTGTTCCAGTAACTGTCCCATGATGAGAGTACCTAAAGCATTTGACATGAAACACTGTTCACATATATAGGAGATGAAATATGACGGTTGTTTTCCCATTATTCAGAAAATCCAATCTTGTGATAGACATATAAGAGATAAGTAAACTGGTAATTCAGAGTTTGACTTTTCCTAAAAAAAAATAAATAAAAATAGAAACATTTAGTGTTGTAGAGACAAGTCTTAACTTTGCAGGTACTCCTATGGTAGACACCTCAATGTCTTCTCTTATTTTGGCTTTGAATTACACTCTAGCATTTATGACTTGGTTTTGCTCTTATTATTTTATGTTGATAGTTCTTTAACTATATTGTCTGGGTAATATTTGTCTCCTCTGTTGTTGGGAATACAGAGTGATGCTGCCACTGTGGAAAGCAGTTACCACAAAATATTAAAAATGGAACTGCCTGAATTCCACTTCTGGGAATATATCTGAAGAAACCTGAAAAACGAATTTGAAGGAATATATACACCCCCATGTTCATTGCAGAGTTATTTACAATAGCCAAGATTTGGAAGCAGCACAAGTAGATTAAAAGGCTGTGGCATATTTACACAATGAAATACTACTCAGCCATAAAACAGGAGGAAAGCTTACCCTTTGGGTCTGCATGGCTAGACCTGAAGAGTGTTATGCTGAGTGAAATAAGTCAGTCAGAGAAAGAAAGTCAGTCATATGATTTCATGATATGTGGAATCTAATGAACAAAATAAACTGATAAACAGAATAGAAATAGACTCATAGATACATAGAACACTGACAGCTGTCAGGGAGAAGGGGGCTTGGGGGTCTGGGTGAAAAAGGGTGAAAGGATTAAGCCCCAAACCCTTATAGACACAGAAAACAGTATGATGATAACATAGAGAAAGGGTGTGGGGAGGTAGGACAGGGTGAAGGAGAGATAAATGGTGATGCAGGGAGACTTGACTTGGGGTGGTGAACACACAATACAATATACAGATGATGGATTATAGAATGTGCACCTGAAACCTATATAACTTTATTAATCAATGTCACCCCAATAAATTCAATAAAAAAAGCTCACTGTTCAAAATTCAGTTTACTTTCAAGTATGTCTCAGTGTTTTCTGGATTCGGTAGCTTTATGATTTATTATTTTTCCAAGTTCGAATCCACATCATAACCCTGAGTTACTTCTGAGCCAATGTCTTTTCTGTTCTGTGCTTCAATAAATCCCACCACAGAATTGGCTTAACAATAGAAACTACTTGAAAGAAGAAATGAGTTTAAAACTTGAACCAAGTTTCCTCAGGTAAAAATGAATTTTTCTCCCTAAAGAACCTTGTTGAACATGTGCCTACTTTAAAAAAAAAATCATTTTTTTTTTAATTTTTCAATTACAGTTGACATACAATATTAACTTAGTTTCAGGTGTATACCCCAGTAATTAGACATTAAATAGCTTATTAAGTAATGATCCAATAAATCTTATACCAGTCTGACACCATATATAGCAATTAGGATATTATTGACCATAACCCCTATGATGTACTTTACATCCCTATAACCATTCTTACGAACATGTGCCCACTCTTAAGGCACGTAAGCTTGGACTTCAAAATAATTGAGCACACTGTAACATGAGGAATTGCCCTGGCCCCAGAGGGAAGGCAATCCAGGGCAATTTCAAGGTTGTGATGTGCTTACTTCTCCTTTGGGGTTTGGAGAGTATTTCCTGAATCATGGTGGGAGATCAGTTTTTCATTCTTCCCTTTCAGTGCAGCCCTTAGGAGAATTGATCTCTCCCTCTTCCACATTCACCCAGAATTTTGTACACCCCTTGTTCCCACCATTTAGAAATGCAAAGAAATGCAGAAGAAAGAGTATGGGTTTTGGAGACCCAGAAATGTTGCTTTAAGCTACTAATAAACTGTGTAGCTTGTTTTCTAGGCTTCATCACTGGATTAGGGGCAATAGCAACTGTCTCTGGCTTGTTGTGAGAGTTAAATGTGCCACTGAATGTAAATGTCCCAGTGAATTGTCTGGCACACATTCAATAATGGGGTGGCATTTCTGCCACAGCATGGGGAAGGGGGGGCGGAGTTGGGTCAGAACCTCCCTCCATGTAGCCTAAATGCTATGAACAAAAATAGATGCCCTATTGCTGCATTGGCCATAATCAAACACATGAAATAGCACAGCTTCACACTACAGTCTTGAAAAGTGTTATCCTGAGAAAGAAAAGTGCAAAAATACCCGAGGCTTGGCAGTGTTTCTAGTATTTCCACTCCAAAAGTAGCTTGAAGTAAGGAAGTTGTCAAAGAGGTTAATTATTATTATTATAGCTCTGAAAGTGTAGGTTAGTGCAGTTACATGGGAAACAAAACTATAAAAGTGAGAATGGAGGACATTAAATTATTATTATTTGCAGATGATATAATTGTATATTGTTAGAACTCATGAGAGTTGTCTGAAAAACTATTAGAAATAAAAAAAGAGAATTCAGAAAATTCCCTAGTTGCAAAATTTATATCAAAATCATTAGTTTTCTTATATACCAACTATAAACAGAAAATTTAGTGAAGGAAATAGTCCATTTAAAATACCAAGAAAAACATTAAAACAAAACAAAACCTAGGAACAAAACTAGTCAGGGTTTATGTAAAGGAAACTTTAGAACTCTTCTGAAGATTATAAAAGAAGACAGAAAAATAGTCATAACTTATTGTTATGACTATTTATCTCAATATTAAAATCTCAATATTATAAAGATGTCATCTTCTAAAATTAATCTGTGAAGCCTATGCCATCCAAATTAGAATACCAGTGAGATGTTTTAGAGAACACTTTACAAAATGATTTTTTTGAGGAATATATGATGGTTCTGAAAAATAAGAACAAATAGATTCAGTGAAATAAATATAGAATCTAGAAATATACAGATATACATGAATATGCTATAGATGATAAAGATGACTTTTATTTAGTGTGAAAAGATGAATTAGTAAAAAAAAATGATGTTGTAAAAGTTGAATTGACCATGGAAAAAATAAATAAATCTGGATGGCTACTTCAGTTGCAACATGAATTTGAGATATATTAATTGTATAAATGTAAAAACTAACACCTTAAAAATATTATAAGAAAATGTGGATGGCAAAAAAGTCACTGATCTGCTAAAGAAAATATTGATGACAGTGGCTATTTAAAAATTAAAAATTAGATCATGACAAAAACATGGTATTATGAAAAAAGCAAAATAAGTTGCACAAAATATTTGCCATATGTACAATAGTCTTGTAAAAATGTTTAATAAGTATTCTAGTCATAAATTTAGTGATTATTTTACAGACAATAAGATAAGCTGCTAATGAATATAAAAATACTCAGCCTTACTTATCTTTATCTATATATATAAAAGCCTAAGCGACTGTTATGACTGGTGGACCGAATGACCAGTCCACTGGTCACTATGACAATGCACTGAGCACGGGTGGGTGGGGGGGGGGAAGACGCTCAATGCAGGAGCTGCCCCCTGGTGGTCAGTGCGCTCCCACAGCCAACCTCCCTCGGCCGACCAACCTCCTGTGGTCTCTCCCCCTGGCTGGCCCCAATTGGCCCCAATCACTGACCATGCTGAGGGACCCCACCTGTGCATGAATTCATGCATCGGGCCTCTAGTATTAAATAAATAAAAAATAAAATCAGGTAGCATTTGCACCAATGGAATTGGAAAATGTGAATATAATTGGTAATACTAATTTTAACAAAGGTCTTGGAATATGGGTACTGTCATTGGATTGAAATTCAAACTATACCACTTTGGAAAGTGATTTGGAAATATCTGAGACAATTTTACTTTTTTTAATTAATTTAAAATTTACCTTTATTTTTGAAATGCCCCCCTTTCCCCCTCATTGGCCCCATTGATATTAATATCTATTAATGTTTAATAGATATTAAAATCTATTAATAAATGATAAAAGCAAAGTTCAGATCAGTTGCACCGACTCCTTTTGTGTAAACTTTGTATGTTTGCTTTGTATTTGTATGTTTAATTGGAAGAAGATTTCATAAAAGTTTGGTACTATTTATATTTCTGAAGTTATTGGAGACTGGAGGAACTAACTCTTTTAAAAATATAGACTTTTTGTCTGCAGCAGTTTTAGGTTCACAACTAAATTGAGCAGAAAGTATAGAGATGCCCCATTTACCCTCTGAGCCCTAATGCTCTTCGCCTCCCCCACCATCAGCAGCCCACAGCAGGGAGGTACATTTGTTACAATTGGTGAACCAGCACTGCCGCTTCATTATCAGCCAAAGTCCATAGTTTACATTAGGGTTCATTCTTGGTGTTGGACATTTAATTGGTTTTATACAAATTAGGTGACATGTGCCCACAATTATAGTACCATGCAGAATAGGTTCACTGTGCTCCACTTATTAATCCCTTGCTCACCCCAGCCCCCTGGCAATACCAGATCTCTTTACTGTCTTCATAGTTTTACATTTCACAGAATGTCTTATAGTTGGGAATTATACAGTATGTATTCTCTTGAGATTGGTGTCTTTCACTTTTGAAATCTTTTGCTTATTTTAAAAAAGGTAGTTCATTTTCTTATTTTTGAGTTTTAAGAGCTCTTTTGAGTATTTTGGCTAATAGTCTTTTATCAGTAGAACTTTTAAAAATATTTCCCCCAGTCTGTGGCTCATCTTCTCATTGTTTTGACAATACACTTCACAGAACAGAAGTGTTTAATTTTAATGAAATTCAACTTATCAGGTCTTTCATGGCTCAAGCCTTTGATGCTGTATCTTAAAATCATCATTAAGGTCATCTAGATTTTCTACTATGTTATGTCCTAGGAGTCTCATAGTTTTTCATAGTTTTTGCAATTTATAATCAAATTTATGATCCATTTCTGTGTTATTTTTTGTGTGAAGAGTGTAAGTTCTGTAACTTGATTATTTTCATTTTCTTTTCTTTATTTTTGCATGTGGATGTCCACTTTTTCCAGAGCCATTTATTGAAGGGGCCATCTTTTCTCCCTTTAATTGCCTTTGTCTTTTGTTGAAGACAAGTTTACTATATCTTCATGTGTCTCATTTGGGGCTCTCTATTTTGTCCCATGGAACTATTTTTCTATTTTTTTCACCAATACTGCACTGTCTTTATTGCTGTAGCCTTAAAATTTTTTTCTTTATTGATTTCAGAGAGGAAGGGAGGAGAGAGAGATAGAAACATCAATGATGAGAGAGAATCATTGATCAGCTGCCTCCTGCATGCCCTACACTGGGGATTGAGCCTTAAACTGGGACTTATGCCCTGACCAGGAATCGAACCATGACCTCCTGGTTCATAGGTCGATGCTCAACCACTGAACCACAACAGCTGGACAAGAGTATGTCTTGAAGTTCTCTGACTTTGTTTTTTTCCTTCAATATTGTGTTGATTATTGTATTAATGTCCTAGGGCTCATTATAACAAAAAAATCCACAGACTAGTGGCTTTAAAAATTGAAAGTAATTATCTTATACTTCTGGATGCTGGAAGCCCAAGATCAAGGTCCAGTGACAGGGGTGGATTCCTCAGAGACCTCTCTCCTTGCCATATAAATAGCTACCCTTGTCTTGTCTCTTCACCTGGTCTTTCATATGTGCTTGTACATCCCACTGCCTGCCCCCTAATCTCCTTTTATAAGTGTGTGAGTCAGATTAGGCTAGGGCCAACTCTAAAGACTTCATTTTTAGAAAAATATATATTTTATTGATTTTTTTTACAGAGAGGAAGGGAGAGGGATAGAGAGTTAGAAACATCGATCAGCTGCCTCCCACCCCCCTCTACCCCCCATTGGGGATGTGCTTGCAACCAAGGTACATGCCCTTGACTGGAATCAAACCCAGGACCCTTCAGTCCGCAGGCCGACACTCTAACCACTGAGCCAAACCGGTCAGGGCGAGACTTCATTTTTTAACACAATTATTTTTAAAGGTTCTTAGAAAAGAGGAGATCTGGACACACTGAGAGGAAAGATAAAGTGAGGATGCAGCAAGAAAGTGGACATATAGAAGCCAGAGAGAGACAGGCTTCAGAAGAAACCAATCCTGCCTTCATCTTGACCTTGGACTTCCAGCCTCCAGAAGGAAAAAAATATGAACTTTTGTTGTTTAAGCCAAGTCTGTGCAGTATTTTGTGATGGCAGCCCTAGCGAACCAAAATACCTTGTATCCTGCAACCTTACTATTACTGCGTATGAGTTCCAGGCATGTTTACTTTTGTTGTTGTTTTGAATGTTTACTGGCTTATAAAATTAAAAAAAGAACCTGATGTATATATTTTAAACTAAAACATAATAGACACCGTTCTTCTTCCCTGAATTGTGAGGTGTGTCTCCTCCATGTAAGTATGTACATGTGGAGGGTAGCATACCGTTCGATCCTAGCACAGTTCCTGGGGTGACACTTGACATGTACCTCATATGTATTTATTGAATTAATTAGAGTTTAAATAGACTGTTTGCTACCAGTTTTCTAAGAAAAAAATTTTTTTAAAGGAATTGTATTTTCTTTTCTTTTTTTAAAAAAATATATTTTATTGATTTTTACAGAGAGGAAGGGAGAGAGATAGAGAGTCAGAAACATCGATGAGAGAGAAACATCGATCAGCCGCCTCCTGCACATCCCCCACTGGGGATGTGCCTGCAACCCCGGTACATGCCCTTGACCGGAATCGAACCTGGGACCTTTCAGTCCTCAGGCTGACGCTCTATCCACTGAGCCAAACCGGTTTCGGCCTAAGAAATTTTTGAGGAAACGACCCTGAGGGAGATAAAGAGTTGTTGAAATATGTAGAAAACAAACAGAATAAAAGCTATTGTGGGGAGGAGCCATACTTTGCTAACTGATGCACCGATGAAAGGGCCAGGTTTTCTAGAGCATAGAAAATGGAGATTCCACTTAGTGACTTTTTCAAGGTAACTGCTCTAATCCTCTGTTACTCCGGTCTTCCAATGTGGTCTTGGTCAAGGAGACAGGAGCAGAGGATGGGTGCCTGTGTTGGCAAGGTTTCCTCTGCGGTTAAAGATAAAAATATTCATATATCTGGCATGCAGAGAGAGCAGGTTGAACTCACTACATCCATTTTTTTTCTTATTGGGTAAATGGTTTCTATTAAAGCTACACTGTATGTATCCTTATGCTCAAGGCTGATGGTTAATTGGAAAGTAGCCCAGGGTTTGACACATAGTTGGCACTCAAAACTATGAATCCATATGTTATTGAATCACCTAATGCAGGAGCAATGCACGTTAGGTTTGGACTTATTATTATTTTTTTTATAGCTTTATTCTTTTCAAGATATCTATCTACCTTTGTTGTTGCCTCCAGGATTGAACAAGGAAGGCTGTTTTTATGGGCTGATGAAGCAGACATCTCATAGTTTGTCATGGATGACTAAAATAAATGTCTGCCTTAATCAAGAGAAATTATTTATATGACTAAAAATAATCTAGCAGCGACAAAATTATTTCCTGGTGAAGAAAGACCTTATGAATTATTGTCAGTTTGAAGTGTCGTTACTGTATCACTCCTTCCGTGTTTTTTGAGAGAGTAAGAGAACAAAAAGAATATGGAATCCTGGCCGGTGTGGCTCCGTGGTTGAGCATCAGCCCATGAACCAAGAGGTCACAGGTTTGATTCGTGGTCAGGGCACATGTCAGGGTTGTGGGCTTGATCCCCAGTAGAGGGCATGCAGGAGTCAGCCGATTGATGTTTGTTTTTCAATTTTCTTTATTGATTAAGGCAGTGGTGGCGAACCTATGACACGCGTGTCAGAGGTGACACGCGAACTCATTTTTTTGGTTGATTTTTCTTTGTTAAATGGCATTTAAATATATAAAATAATATCAAAAATATAAGTCTTTGTTTTACTATGGTTGCAAATATCAAAAAATTTCTACATGTGACATGGCACCAGAGTGAAGTTAGGGTTTTTCAAAATGCTGACACGCAGAGCTCAAAAGGTTCGCCATCACTGGATTAAGGTATTACATATGTGCCCTTATCCTCCTTTGGTCCCCCTACCCCCTGGATCGATGTTTCTTATTGATGTTTCTATTTCTCCTTCTCCCTTCCTCTTTCTTTAAAATCAATACATTTTTTTTAAAAGGATATGGCAACTTTAATGGCATTCTTTGTGTACTAGACTGAAAAATGAAATTTTCTGAAATATAACTTCCTGGATTTTGAAGTTAAAGCAAAATGGGCGGGACTTTTCTGGGTTAAGCACATTGTAGCCATAGAAAGGCAACCCATACCTGCGGATTTCTGAAAATAAAACCATTCGCTCTGCACTCTCCTGGCCTCAAATATCTAACTCTATGTCTTCTGTGTAAAAGGTCAAGCCCAACTGAACTATAAAGATTTTAAGACAGTGGTTCTCAACCTTCTGGCCCTTTAAATATAGTTCCTTATGTTGTGACCCAACCATAAAATTATTTTCGTTGCTACTTCATAACTGTAATGTTGCTGCTGTTATGAATCATAATGTAAATATCTGATATGCAGGATGGTCTTAGGTGACCCCTGTGAAAGGGACATTCGACTGCCAAAGGGGTCACGACCCACAGGTTGAGAACCGCTGCTTTAAGACCCTTTCTCCACAATTTATCATCTTATCCATCAATGCAAAGTCAATATGTACTTAAAAACTCTTCTCAGCAAAGCTGAGTACCTGTGAGGCACACGCATCTGTGCTAAATACTAGTATTTCAAGAAATGTGGAGAAAATCAGGGTAAGAAACTCATCACACCAAGAAACTTACAATATGGGCGGAGAGTGGATTCATCTACTTTCTTCTTCAGCTGATACCAGGAGAAGAGCTGCTCCCCAGGGCTTATGAGATTCTCTGGTAGAATGCAGTGAGAAAATGTTACATTTCTATTATTATTGTTGTTGTTTTTTTGTTTTTTTTTTACCTATTTTTTAACTTTTATATTTTTGTGTTTATTTTATAATATATGTGTTCAATTAATACACTAACAAATGTTAAATAAGCATGGATTGGGGGGAGCATGGCCTTGTTTTGGGAAGCTGTTTAGCTGATAGAGGCACATGTAAATATTTGTGTGCATGTATTTGTGCTTTAATATTCCTGCAGTAGTGTGTGCCTAGAAATCCTAGACTGCTCTTTCTAACCCTTTCCTTAATGAGAGGTGAAAAAAACTGAAAAATAATTGTAGGATGGGTCAAAATATGATACGGAGCTTGTAAAGAAATTGCCACCTGATTATTGAGTAGGCCTATCTAATAGCCACTGTCCATGTGCTTATGATATTTTGGTCATACAACCTAAAATTTAAAAGAGAGGGTGATTGAGTTCATCCAAGATGAGATGCATTTAAGTGTATGTAAGCAAAGAAAGAGTGTGCGCAAAAGCAAAATGGAAGGAGAAAGAAAGAAAATAGTGAGGGAGGACAGGAATGTCCATGGTTATACAGTAGTTAAAAAAAATTGTTGTGAAGTACATGCTGGCTAGAGAACACGATGACTCAACCCCCCGCTTAACTCACTGTCTACTAGGGGAGAGATGAAATAACTACAATAGAGTGCAGGATTTGCTAAATGTCATAAGAGGTACATACATGATATTTTTGGAACACAATTGAGGGAGAATTAATGTTTTGTTTATGGGGCAATATGATGAGGTGATAAGAGAGGGGCAGGAAATCATGGATAAAGAAATCAGGGTGACCTGTGCAGAATAGATTGGTAGTTAGAACAGGGACCTCTGTCAAGTTGAAGTCTGCCATCAAAATGTTCACTTAATTATTCTTTCAACAAATATTTACTGAGCGTCTGTTATGTCACATACTTTTCCAGTTACCTTGGGAGAATATAATGGACCAAAAGAGCCCATTTCTATGGAACTACATTATAGTAGGAAAAAACAGGCAGTAAACAAGATTTACAAAAATTAATATAGTTGATGGTGTGAAGCTTTAAAGAAGAAAAAGGATAAAGCTGGGGAGGGGGACAGGGCGTTGGTGGTGGGTGATGTGGGCGCATCACTGACTCCATCATGCAGGTCCTCTCACGTGCGTGATCATGGTATGCACCTCAAAACTGTTGATCTCATACGATGCTGACACCTCGTCCTGATTACAGCATTGACTTGAAATAGAGGTTTTACTTTATGGTAGAGGACAGCGCTAGGTGCGGTATGAGTTAACGGAAACTATTTTGAAAGGCACTCAGATATTCTCCGAATGAGTATAACCTACTGAAATGCAGACCCCTGAGCGTACCTGTGGAACTCAGAGCTGCAGCCTATTAAAGATGGAAGGAATGTTACTCATGACCTGATTCAACCTTCTCATTTCGGAGTGGTGTGTGGGGTTAAGTGGCTTGCTCCAAGGTACACGGAGTTGGGGGCAGACCTGATGCTTGAGTCCAGATTGGCTGCCCCCTAGTCCCCTTCTGCTTCCATTAAATCAACTTTTCACTTTGCCTCAGGCAGACCACAAGCCTCAGAGAGAGGGAGCATGACCTGGAAGAAATAGGACTAGATGGAGAGTCAGGAGAGAGCGTTTAATAAGAGGCACAATTCCAGGATTGTGTCAAGGCACAACTCCAGAATGTCTACTTTTATTATCTCATGTTGTCTCCATAACAACCACTTAAACAAGGTTTTATGATCCTACACATTCTGATTTTAAAACAAGTGAAAACATGGCATATAAATTGAAGACTATGGGGCACCCATCCTCAATTCCATATCCCTCCTTTTCCAGAAAAAATACAACCACCTTGAACCCGACATTTCTTTAGCCCCTGAATGATTTTATATTATTACACTTTATAAGTATACTTTAAAACATCAAATAATATCTTTCAATTTTCAAAATTTTATAATAATCTTACTATAAATGTAGGATTTGGCAATCAATTTTTTTCTCTCTCAAAGAAAGATTTTTGAGATTTATACAAATCTATTTCATTTATTATTTCTTACTTTTAAATAGACCTTTATTTTGTAATGCACTGATTGTCTCAATGACCTTTTGAAGTAGGTAATATTTCCCTTTTATAGATGAGGAAATTCAGGTATTCAAGAATCAGTTGTAGAACCATAATTTTTAAACAGTCCATCTGCCTCCTTCTAGTATAAACCTCAGAAAGCTTTATTCTAGAATATAACCTTGTCTTTTATATGAGCAACATTGGAAGCCTTTCCACTGCATTGCTGCCTTATGAATATGAGCAAGGTTTATAGTTGATCAATTTTAATAATGAACCTCTTGTATTTATTTATGTTTACTTCTTATATCCGTGCCATTTGCCTTATGACTTGCTGCTCCTACTATCAAGAGGCAGAGTTCCCCTTTATTGCATCTTAAATCTGGTCTTGCATTGTAACTTACATGGAACAAAAGAATGGAGTAGAGGGGATGTGTGTCAATTCAAGCCTAGGCTTCACTCTCTTTGGGACCTTATGATCACCATGTGAGCAATTCTAGGCCAGCCTGTTGGGAGAGGGCAGATAGGTTGGTGACCCCTCACTGGACCAGCAGCCAGTCAATCACTAGACACGTGAATGAGGCCATTCTAGACTGAGGACCACAATCACATGGGTGAGCCCAGCTGAGATCAACAACCATCAGCCTACACACCGAGGCAAGGGCTTAAAATGCCCTGGGTGTTTTAAATCACTGTGTTTGGAGTGGTTTATTACGCAGAAACAGCTAACTGACACAGGATTTAAATTGTCATGTTTTGAGCAAGAATAATTAAAACACTTGCTCTGACTGCATTTACAGTGAAAAATATAAGTTCGTTCTTATGCAATTTCAGGTAAATGTGCTGACCTGAGTTTCTAGCCTCTTCTGCTTAAGGAAATTGTCAATGTACATTTCCAGGTCATTCGGGTCAAATTCTCAAAGCCAAAATGGTTTCAACAATACTTGCAAATACTAATATAATTTTATTTCATCATATTAATGTATATCAGGAATAACTAAACACTTGCAAATGTTATTTTGAGCTAATTATTTTCATTTTAAAATAAGTGGCTTTTTCTTGTTTTAAAACCATTGCATGTTCATTAAGGAAGAAATTTTTTTTTAAATGCAAAAATAAATTTTTTATAGAGCCTATAATTTCATCAACCCAGAAAGAATTGTTTGACATTTAGGCTGACTTAGAGTTTCCTTAAATGGTTTTCCAAATTCAGACAGGTCCAACTGGCCTCCTGCAGATAGAAATATACTCTAAATGTAAATGAGAAAACTTCTGAATATGGTCTGAAAATATAGATATGTGTTACACACACACACACACACACACATACACACTATTACTTCATCACAGGGGTTTCTTGCAGATATTTCTTATTTGGGGGGAGGAGTATTTGTAAAAGCAAATCAGAATGGAAAGCAGCAGCAGTAAAACAAACAAACAAAAAGAATTATGTTATCTTCTGATTGCCTGTGATTTGAATGTCAAATATAATGTTCTAAATTCTTCTTAGAATAATCAAAACATTTGGAATTTTTGTCACAAGCTGACCCACAATTTCTAGAATAAGGTGAAAAACAATGTTAATTTTTGAGTGCTTATATGTGCTGTGCTGAAGTCTCTGCATTTGTTATTGTTTTCTCTCTAAATAACATTCTGAGGTAGGTAAGAATATTAACCTTATCTTAAAGATAATACAATAGGACTTAGGGAGGTTGAAACACCTGTTAATTAATATTGCAGTTGGGTTTTATCCATCGCCAATGTTATCCTGGCAGCTGCTCTGCCACAGAACTCCCAAGGTCCTGAGATTCTGGAAGGGTATCATTATTGAACTTTCTGTGACCCTATTACAGCAAAAAAAAATATGGGACCGATGCAGAATATTTCTTATTAATGTTAGTATGGAAGGACTTCTGCTTATGTACTTAATGCACCAATTAGATATATTTAACAATAATCATAGACCTAAAATTTTGTGTCCCTATAAAATATGTTTTGATGCTTCCTTTTAATAGTAGTAGGTGAATCATATTTCTATAGCCTAAGACACAGCATGCACCAGTGGGAATAATACTGGATATGTAGTCACATGAACCTGGACTTAGTTATTAATTCCTAGCAGTGCAATGAGATAGGGTCATGCATGTTTGTTACTTTTCATCAATTAGACCAAACGTACAGATGCACCTCTTAGAAGCCCAGAAGTAAAAAGTCGGTTGCCCAAACCTTGCAAAATTGCTTGGTTTTACCAATTAATATTGAGATGTGTGATGTTAAAGAACAAGAATAAAAAGGAAGGAAGGAAGGAAGGAAGGAAGGAAGGAAGGAAGGAAGGAAGGAAGGAAGGAAGGAAGGATGAAAGGAAGGAAGGGAGAAAGGGAGAAAGGAAGGGAGGGAGGAAGGGAGGAAGGGAGGAAGGAAGGAAATAGAACAGAAATTGAATTATTTAAACACAAGAAAACATGATTTCCTTTAAATGTCTATATGTCCAGGTTTTCCTGAACAGCAGAATATCCAGCAATAGAAGTTTGGCCACAAAAATTTCTTTGGAGATTTTGACGTTAGCAAGTGTTATGCCAGCCAATTATTAATCAGCCCTGCTCAATGGGGCTAGTCCTCTTGGAACACTACTTTTGGGAATCTTGTGACCACCATGCTGCGAGGAAGGTCAAGTCATATGGAGAAGTGACATAAAAGAGAGCCAAGGAAAAAACTGGGAGCTAGAATGAGGCTTCAGACATATATGACCCCAAGTCAGTAATCCAGCCAACCCCATCTATTTAAGGCACCTCAGAAAGGTCCTAGACACCGTGCGATGGAGTTGAGATGTCCCCTAATGCATACTTGTTGAATTATTAACCTACAGAATTGTGAGCAAATAAGCCATTATGTTTTAGTGTGTGTTTTTTTAATTTCCACCCCCCATGCCACCCCCACCCACCCAAAAAACCACTTAAAGATTTATTTTCCATTTTCTGCGCTTGTTCAGTTTTGTATCCTTTTCTAGCTGAGTTAACCTCATCTCTTATTTTAATCATGATATATATAAGTCTCTGAGAACTTTCCGTAACTTCCATGTCGTAGCTGTTTTAGGCATTTCTCTTATCTGGCTTACTGACACTCAATTCTTTGGTCAGCCCATGTTCCACAGAACCAAGAACTTATCTAAGAAGCAAACCTCTGGTTTTCTGAAATCTAACCATGATTACTTTTATGTTTCTTTGGTTGTCTACATCTAGGTTGATGTGGGGCCAGATGAGGCAATATATTTTCAGCATCGCTAAAGCAATTTGGGTCAAAAGTTTCCTGTCCCAGGTATTTCCTTTAACTTTTCCTAAGGTACCATTTAATTCCTGGGCTAAGGTCTGAAGAACACCATTAATGACAAAATGTACTCCCAAATAAAATGTGATCACAATACATTCATACATTGTTTTAATTTATTGTTGAAAGTTTTACATCGTTTTCCCCACTTGACCCCCCCCCCCCCCACCAGCCATTCCCACCCCGGAAAGACCCCAACGCCCCAGTGTCTGTGTCCATGAGTTATGCTAATCATTCATACATTTTAAATAATCTAATTGAGCCTGATAATCTAAATTTTTCTGCTGGTTATACTAAGAGGTGTGTTCTACAGTGTCTTGTACTTGACATGTGACTGATTTTCTGCTGACTTGATGAATGATTTAGTAACCAGACAGTTTGGATCCATTATTTCATTTTGATACTAAGATTCAGATTTTAATGAATTCCATGGATAACATCAGTTTAGACATACATGGATTTTATGCTGTTATGTTCGATGTAACATTATGAATTACAAATATTGGACTTGATTCCTATATTGTGAAGATTGAAATGTAACCATATCTTTTCCAATCTTTGGATTCATAATCTATTTTTTTTATTGCTTAAAGTATTACAAAGGGTATTACATATGTGTCCGTTTTATCCCCCCGCCCTAGACAGTCCCCCAGCCTCCCCTATCCCCCAGTGTCTTATGTCCATTGGTTATGCTTATATGCATGCATACAAGTCCTTTAGTTGATCTCTTACCCCCCTACCTCCTGCCCCCCAACCCTCCCCGGCCTTCCCGCTACAGTTTGACAATCTGTTTGAGGCAGCTCTGCCTCTGTATCTATTATTGTTCAAAAGTTTATAATGGTCTCTATTATCCATGAGTGAGTGAGATCATGTGGTATTTCTCCTTCATTGACTGGCTTATTTCACTTAGCATAATGCTCTCCAGTTCCATCCATGTCGTTGCAAATGGTAAGAGTTCCTTCCTTTTTAGAGCAGCATAGTATTCCATCGTGTAGATGTACCACAGTTTTCTAATCCATTCATCTACTGATGGGCACTTAGGCTGTTTCCAGATCTTAGCTATGGTGAATTGTGCTGCTATGAACATAGGGGTGCATATATCTTTTCTGATTGGTGTTTCTGGTTTCTTGGGATATATTCCTAGAAGTGGGATCACAGGGTCAAATGGGAGTTCCATTTTCAGTTTTTTAAGGAAACTCCATACTGTCTTCCATAGTGGCTGCACCAGTCTGCATTCCCACCAGCAGTGCACAATCTAAAATTATACTAAAAAGAGAAAACTTGGGAAAGAAATACGAAGAGAGTCGATTTTTTTTTTTCAAGAAAGCTGGAGAGTCTTAGAAACACTATTTTTTTTTATTTTTTATTTTTAGCCTTTTGGGTGGAGGTTTAATGATATTTCTCTTTAACTTTAATAAGAAATTTGAGCATAGTTTCACATGTTTACTGGCAACTTGGATAGCTTTCTTTGTGACATTTTTATTTAAACCTTTGGCTTTTTTTTCTATTTAACTTCTATTTGAACTGACTTACAAAATTCTTATACATAAGAATAAGAGTCCTTTGTCAGGTGGATGAACTCAAGTATTTTCTCTCCATCTGCAGCTTACCTTTTCTCTCTCTTAATGATCACTGTTTATGAAATTGAACTATTTTAATCTTAATAAAATCCAACACATCAGTTTTTGTATTTTTTTTTATGTTTAAAGAAATCTTTGCCTTCTCCAAAGATTTAAGGAGACATTCTCCTGTGCTTTCTCTTAAATGTTTTATTTCTTAACTTTTCATATTTACATCTGCAATCCATTCTGGAATAGCGTTTGTTTATAGTTTGAAGTAGAAATCAAGATGCATTATTTTTCAATAAAAATATCATTTATTGGAGAGACCACACTTGTTCCACTGCACTTTTGTGCCCTTTTTTCATAAATGGATGGACCATCGAGGTGTGTTCTCAGGACTCTGTTCTGTTTCAGAGCCCACTTATGTATCCTTACACCATGCCCATGTTGTCATGATTACTGTCATGCATGATGGGTCTTGAGAATGTCTTTCATTATTTTTGAAATTTATATATATTTAAACTAACAGTGCTGAACTGTTTTTAAGATTTGGGCAATTAATGAATTGCTTATTTCATTTTCTAATTTTCTATTTTGGTATTCATATTATTGGACTGTAAGAGCTTCCGATTTAATAAACATGCAATTCTTTTGGTTACTATATTGTAAATAATATGCATAGTTTGTGGTTTCTCTTTTACTTTTGCTTATTGTATTTCAACCTACAGTGGTCTCAAACTTTTTATATCATCAGATTAATATATTTTTTCTGTTATATTTCAAAAAGTGTTATTTTCTTCAAAATGAGACAACATATTTTCTAGGTTATTATGGCTTTTTGTTTACACAGAACTTTTAATCTACCTGGAAATTGTTTTGCATATCATGTACGATGATGAAAAGACAAATTCATTATTTTTTTCCCAAATAGGGAAATATTTCATCACATAGTAATTATTAAATAAGAATTTTCTTCATTTATCATTTGACTAAAGTTAGATGCCCAAATCATAAATATACATGAGTGTAAGCTTTAAGTTTTCAATAAGAATTTTAATACACTCATAAGAGAGGAAGGAATGTACATAATTAGAGAGTAAAGATGAAAACAAAGCAGAAGTTTGGGGAGAGTGGATACAAGGCAAGGTTGTTCAAGGTCAAGAATACTGTAATGGCAGAGAACACAGGCAGCTCCTGCGGTGAGGTCAGGCAGGAACTGGGAAATTAGGGCAGAGCTTCTTGAACTTCTCGTGTTTCTTAAATGCATCTTGTGTGCATCATTTGGGGATCTGGTAAATATTGATTCTGATTCAGTGGTTCTTGGGTCAGGCCTGTGATTAGGCATCTCTAACATGTCCCAGGTCGTAATAAGGCTGCTGATCTGCAGACTGGGTTTTGAGTTGTAAGAGGCTCGAGCATCCGGGCCTTCATGCTTTTCTCCACTTTCATGCATTCTCTGGACGGATCAGTCTCTGACACCTGGCTCACACTCATTAATTCATTTCTTGATCTCTTCCTTGTAGACTCTCTCTGTTTACTCGCACCCGCCATGCGTTTGCTTGAATCATAATTGATAGACCCTTTTGTCTTCCCTGACCCAGGTGATACTATTTTGTCAATTTGAGCAGGTTGATGCCATATGCTGGCTCTTTCTCCTGCATCATTTCATGTAACCAGCCCAATTCAGTGAAACCAGGTATCACTCTCTGCTTACTTCCAATAACCCTGGGTTGCACCTAATGGAAAGTCTGGCATTTAATTCTGCACTTAAAAAAGAAAAGATTATATTTTTAGGTGGGAGCCCCAATATTTTGTTGAATTTAGAGAATGCCAAGGTTCTTGGAAAATAGAATAATGTTAGAGACTCTAGTAGAAAGAAACAATATTACTATTTTTCTTAACATTGGACTTCTTAGCTTTCATATTGTTTTTAAGGTTGTCATTGTATACGCTTTTCCTAACATTTTAGTTATTTATCATTAAGACTTGCTTAAAAACTCACTGTGTTAATATGTTGGTAAGCAAAAAAACAAACAGATATTACTACATTTAAGTAAGAATATCTCTTGAAATTAATAGATTTATTAATATGCATAATCAAATCTTTTCAGATTTGTGTTTTCAGAATGTTTATTGAAGGACAAGAGAAAAATAACAACTGTCTGCTATTTTAACTCACTAATAATCATTGTTTTATTTTTTGCATGCAACAGGTAATTAATTTTGGTATCAAATTGCCTTCTCAGAGAAAATATTTATTTGACTATCAAATAAGTCAGGCTAGAAACCCAGCCATTTAAAAAATATATATCTGATTCAATCCTGTAACCTTGGTTTCAACATGGGCAAAGATAGATTGTGATAAGGAGACCCCCTGAGGGAATGGCTGTATAGAATAAACCATGTAATGTTTCCTGAGTCAGATCACTACTGTTAGTCAGAATTGGGGCCAAGAGACCTCAAGAGAGAAGTGCCACTAGCCAACTGTCTGCGAGCTGGAAGACATCATCACTGTTAAGGATTGTCCCAACCAGCCTCTTCTGACTCTTTCATGGACATGAATAAAAGTCATTTAAATTTTCTAATAATCAGCAAAGAAGCCTCAAAGCGGTGGACTTAGCTTACTTAGCTTTCTTGCTGCTGTAGACTACATTCCGGTTTCTCTAATGGGAACGGAAGAAAGACTGCTGATGTCATTTCTCAAGACCATGCATGAATCTCTAATAGTATTCTTCTCTTGAAGCACTCCCCCCCCAAATTGGAAAACTTCAAGACTTTATTGGCTTTGTCACCCTTCATAATACTTGTTACACTTTTATTTTTTTGCATTTTTGTAGACTCTGAGACACCTTGGGGAACCCTGAGATAGCTTGGCCTTTGGAATCTCATAAAAATACACTGACGAGGGATGACTTACCAGTAATTCTTGTTTTCTATTTTCAAAAAAAATTTCTCCCCTTTGACATAGAGTTTAAAGTTGCTTTTTCCAGCCTTTTTTTTTTTAAAACATTCACATTGAACTCAGTGTGATATTTGCTTCTAACTGGCACCGTTCAGTGTTATGTGTCAGTGTCCCTCCATTATTGCTGGATATTAATTTTGATTAGACAGGAGGTGGCTCTGTGAGCCTTGACTTCCTGCCAGTACAATCAAATATGAGCTGTGGGAATGGAAAGCAAATGTTACTTTCTAAACCCTAGTGAGGAGTACGTTACTTATAACTTATTTAAAAAGTGAATTGTGTTTCAGTTAAGTGGTTACAAATGTCTTTATTGGATTCAGGATCTAAAATGGGCACCCAGTTAATATTCTGCTCCTTTCTGGTCCATGAATGATACAATTGCAAAATTTCATCTTTCAACAGCCCTGTTGTCATTGAGGGAATAGTGTCCCCCGTCCCTCCCAATCCATACATTGAAGCCCTAACCCACAGGGGTGGGGCTTTTAGGGGAGGTAAAGTTAAATGCATAGGGTGGGGCCCATAGCCACACCTAAGAACATGAAGAGCACAACCAGAAAAAAGGCCATATTAGGACAGTGTGAGAAGGCAACTGAATTCTTGAACTCACCTCCAGAACTTGAAAAATAAATTTCTGTTTTTAAGCCACTCAATCTGAGGTATTTTGATATGGTAGCCCTAGCAGATGAATATGCCCATTTTCCACATTTTGCTAATTTTTGAATAATTCTTCCTTTCAGAGTAAACTTGTGGAAATTTGGGTGCAAGAGCAAATGGAAATTAAAAAAAAAAATGACCGTGTGGATTGGCTTGTTCTGAAACCTTGACGTGTAATAAATGTACATCGAGTGGGAGTGAGGAGACCTGTAGAATCCATGGTGGTTTCACAGCCTGGCCAGATTACAAGCTTTTCTTTTGGGCTGGAAATCCCTCATCTTTCTGCCTCACCATATATGAGATTTAGCTATGATTTATAGTTATAATGTGTATAGTCAGATTGAATCCTCTAGAATTTACTAATACATTTAACTAATTTTTATTTTGGAATAATCATTTTTAACTTATTTGTACATGTATACATCACCACCCCAATGAAAAAAAATATTTGAACACACTTAAGACCCTTTTAGAGCCAGAAGTATATTCTATTTGTTTTAATTGCCACAAACCTATTTTGGTACCTGGCATACAGGAGCTTTCTGGGATATATTTGAATAACAATTCACTAATTAAATCTCATAGAGACATTTCAAAGACTCTTGCCTCTATGAAACAGATACTACATCAAGTAAAGTATGCTGAGTTTCAATAATTTGGTTAAGTCACTGTGACATATTATAGCTCTTGCAATGGGTCCTACTATACCCAATGCTTATGCTGAAACAGCCTTGATTATAAAAGCCCGAAAATTAGCTTGCCAAAGTCTGGGTAATGTATACTAGTATATTTCATCTGTGTTCAAATAATCAGTTTTTGTTATTTAATTAATACTGACCTCATGTCAAACAACTCAGTCCACCAGGCAAAGTCCTTGTTAGTCAAAGATCCCCTATTTCTGAAACAAGCTTTAAAGGATGCTGATGGTACCTGAAATAAGTAACAGTTCTAGGGTCTTCTCTCTCTGATTTTCTAGCATTTGCCTCCCTTTCTCTCTGTGTCTCTCTCTCTTTACATTAAACAGAAAACTCTCAAGATGCTGTCAAGGGGAACAATTAGGTTTCATGCAGCAAGAGCAGTATTGCTATGTTAGTTGCAAATTATATTAGGACGAGAACATCAACATAAATCAACCTCCCCTTCTTTTATTATGAAACTGTAATGTACAATTAAACTTTGCATTTTTTATCTCCAATGAAAGAAACTTGTGTAGGATTTCTCTCCATATTATTAAGGTGTATTCCTCTTAATTTTGTTTCAAATGAGAGATATGGTCATAAATCTTTGACAAGGGAGAAGTTGACTATGGGATTAGAGAATATTGAATGTCTTTTGTCTATCTGAAATCTCTTTCTCTGAATACAGCAATGGAGTCAGAACCCAAAGAGAGTCATCTGTTTTAGAGAGCAACACTTGGCAGCCTCTTTATTCCTAGTTAATCATTTAATCCTCAAACCAACAGGGTGAGTTAGACACAATTATTGCCATTCCAAAGATGAGGGACTGACTTGGATGTCAGTGTGCATATCCTCACAGAGATAGGAAATGCTAGAATTTATGAATATCCAGGTTCACTGGCATCCTTTCAATCCAAATACGTAGAAGAAATATTTGACGGGGTCACAATGAGGTATTATGGATATATTAGTTGCCGTAATGTTTACACGTAATGAATTTAAAGTAAATATTCTTTTTTTTTTGCCAACTCCCATTAAAAGTTGAGGAGTGAGAATACGATCATAAACTTGCCATTTATTGAGTACGTTTTTGTGTGCCAGACAATGGGTTAAGCTCTTTACATGCTTTAATGTATAAATCCGTCAGACGAAATGATGTAGGTGCTATTATCTATATTTCACAGATGAGGTGAATGGGACCCAGAGAAGTTCAGTAATTTACTCTTGGTCCATAGGTTTAGGTGGGAAAATCAGAGTCAAACCTTGGAATCAGGTCAAACTTTTGGAATCAGGTCTCTGATTCCAAAGCTACATCCTTAACCGTCTGTAACACAAGGTCAGATTCCACTCCCAGGCTAGCTTTTTCAGGTTTTATCAGTGACCCAAGGCCAGTGAATGGAGCTAAGGTGAGACTAAGTTTGGGGGTAGGGCTGAGACAGGGGCGAGTTTCTACTAAACATGCAAAATGGCAAGAGTTTCACAATGTGGGCCTTGAAGCAGTGTATACATCCCACAATGAGGATGGATTGGAAAGCCTGTTTCAACAAGGGCGCACAGGCAAGCTTGAGATTGTAAAGCCATAGGGCCATGTTGCTTCTCTCTTGAAAGTTAAGAAATCCATTTGGTGATATTGGGTAGTCACCAGGAATTGGAGAGGTGTTCTTAGTCTCCATTCCAGGAGCACAGGGCCAATTTAAAAAAAAAAAATGTCTGACAGGGTTACATTACCGTTTTATAATGCCCCACCTTAACATTTTTTTCCATGTTCGGTAAACAACCAGCTATTTGTAGAGGCACCTATCAAAAACAAACTCTGTTTTGTCACTAAACTCTGATCATCCATGCGGAGACTTTCTTGGGTGATTCCCCCGCCCTTCCTCCCCTTCTATTCTCCCTCAAGCATCATTATCAAGTTTATTTTATTTAGGGTCGTGGTGGTCAGCCTCATTCCCTTTTTTCCTAAATTTAAGTTTTAGAGTAGGGCTGCCCAATATAGTAGCTGCTATCCACATGTAGCTATTTCAATTTTAATTTTCAAATATTATATAAAATTAAAATTTTATTCTCTTAGTTCACTAGCTTCAATGAATGTGGCTAGTAGCTACCACATTGAACATTGCAGCTATAGAATATTCCCATTATCAGTGAGCGCTCTTTGGGTTGCACTGCCTTAGAGCTTTGCTTTTCTAGAGAAGATATCCCTTAATGAATGTTGTGGTCCCTCCATTGCATATCTCTTCGTGGTGTGCCCTGCAAATGGTGCTATTCCTAACAAAAAATTATATATGCTTTTGACCCACTGCCATCATGTTTGACGATCTGACTTGCTTTGCTCAGTGAACTATTATCACAATGAAAATGTGGACCTTCTAAGAGGCAACTTTAATAGCCAGTGTGTACTTTGCCATGAGATCTTTTTCTCAGTAAGGATGCAACTGTGTTTGAAAATGAGGCTGTTTCTAGGTCCCCAAGTGAAGGTGACATGGAGTAGAGCCGAACACATTCATAATAAATATTTAATGTGGCAGAAAAGAAACTTTTAATTTTTCAGCTCACTATTGTTAGTGTCATTTATTATTACATACTAACTTGACTTCAGCTGACATACAAATATGGCTCCTCTTTCAATCTTCGAGAGATGAAAGCAGGGAGACTAAGTGATTTTCATCAGTGATGTTCTGTAGAGGGCTGGGCTGGAAGCCAATGTAACAGGCACAGACCATAAGATGACGCAGATGACAATCAGTTTCGCATATTATACAGAGAACCAAAGGTTTGCCCCTGAGTGAACTGGTTAAGCCATGTAGCAGGACAAGAACCAATAATTTTGGAGTTCATTCTATTATCAAGTGCCCAGAACTTGAGTGGTTTTTATCTGTAGGGTGTGAATAGCCATCAAATAAAGAGCTCTCTTTGTGGCTGCTTAGGATGTCCGACTGCTTTCTGTAGTCGACTCTTTTCATTTATTTTCATAACATCTGTGATGTCTGTGGGGTTGAGGGTGGAGGGAGATTTCTCTCTCATTATTTCTAAGATATTTTTTCCTTTCCAATACAATCTTTGTAGTTTGCAGTTAGATCAGTGCAGTAATAATACCCGTGACTGCACAGGAAGGGATTGCGGATTTTGAGATAAACTAGGCAATAAACTGACTTGTTCAGCCCGAGGAAGAGATATAGGAGGTGAAGGGAGCTCAAGTTCTCAACTTGATATTTTCTTTTCTTTTTACTTTTATATTGGGATTCTCATATTGACTGAAAGAAAACTTGAAAATCATCATTTTCTTGCAGGTTGGATCCTTGCTAGTCATGGGGAGCTAAATCAAGAGGACTATCGAGAGTTAGAGGCTCACATTTGAATACCTTGTATATTAGGGTCAGTAAAATTATGAGATCATCACTGATATACCTCGGTAAAAACTGTATTTTTGAGCTAAAATCCCCCAAAGAAAGAGCCATTATCCCATGTGATTTGAAGAGCACTGATCCAAGGATGAGATGTCCTGGCACTGATACTAACAGCATATAAAGATTAGGGCACTGCCTTCATCTCTATGATCTCTGTTCCACCATCTATAAACTGAACGCTACATCTAGATAAGTGCCTCTAACTTGGGAATGATTTTTAACAAAATTACTGACCCAGTTTTAATAATACATATATCTGCACCTTAGTATATTTTTAAACATGTGTGTAAGAATTTACACATGAAATGTAAATGTTCATTGATATATCACAGCCACATTTTCATATGCCACTGAAGTTAACACGTTAAGCACCAAGCCTGTTTTGTCCTCCTTTCCTTTTCCGTCACCGGTGACTGACACGGCGCTTAACGTGTTAAGAGAGTACTAGTCTGAGTTACATTGTTTTAAGTTAAGGTGCTAATTGTTATTGTCAGAAAAACCACTAAGAAAATAGCTCAAAAATGTATTAAAAGAAAAAAAGGCAATACAATGAAAATTGTGGCTCTAGAAAATATCTACTTGACACAAAAAAGGCAATAATGTAGGAATACAGGGACGAAGGCATAAGATGTCTCCAAACAACAGCTATAAATACTACTGTATAAGTAATTATATTAAATGTAAATGGAATAAACATTTCATCAAAATGTAGAGATTTCCAGGATGACTACAAAAACATAATCCAAATCTATGCTGACTAAAGTGTCACACCTTATATTTGAAGAAACAAATAGGTTAAGAGTAAAAGGATGGAAAGGGTATACTATGGAAACAGCAACCTAAAGAGAGATAGCATCACTATACTAATATTAGGCAAAATCAACTTTAAGACATACATTTTTATTAGAAAACAAGGATTTGTATGATGATAGAAGGGTCAGATAAAATGGGAAGATGTAACAATCCTATCCAATAAAAGGCTAATATGCAAATTGACTGAACAGTGGAACAACTGGTCACTATGATGTGCACTGACCACCAGGGGGCAGACACTCAATGTAGGAGCTGCCCCCCGGTGGTCAGTGCACTCCCATAGGGGAAGCACCGCTCAGCCAGAAGCCGGGCTCATGGCTGGCGAGTGCAGTGGTGGTGGCACAGCGGAGGGGGCGCAGCGGAGGTGGTGGGAGCCTCTCCCGCCTCCGCAGCAGTGCTAAGGATATCTGACTGCGAGAGGGTGCAGACCAGGCTGAGGGCCCCCCCCCCCCCCCCGAGTGCCCAAATATCATGCACCGGGCCTCTAGTTTATATATATATCTATAATATGTAGTCCCAAATACATGAAGCAAAACCTGACAAAATTAAAAAGAGAAAAAGCCAATTAATAGTTGGAGATTTCAATACCCCACTTTCAATAATGGATAGAACAACTATAAGCAATGAGACCTGACAGACATCTATAAAACACACCACGCAGCAATAGCAGAATACACATTTCTGTGTGTGAGAGATGAGAGTAGTGGCTCATTCTCTCAAGTGCATGTAACACATCAGGCAGGGTAATCCACATGGTAGGCCATGAAAGAAAAAGAAGTCTTAAGAAATTTAAATTTTATTTTAAATAAAAGAATTACATAAATTATTTTCTCTGACCACAATGAAATTACTTAGAAAGCAGTAGCAGACAATTTTGAGATTTGAACACAGATGAGCAAATGAACACGTAGTATATGTATTATTCTCATGGTCAACAGGCTCCTAATTCGTGTCTAGAATTGTGTTCTGGGGCAGCCCAAATTGGAGAGAAAAATCCCTAGCATTTTTAATAACTCTCCAACTATTTATATACACACACACATTTCAGGTTTTGATTAGCTTAACTAATCAGCTCAAGTGTGCATTTAACATCATCAGGTGTCCATTTCAGTCATGGAGAAGAATATCCAGTTTTGGTTTTCCCTGTGTTTTAAATGGTTTCTGGCTAATTTTCTACCTAATGTTGAGCATTAGCTGTAAGAACTGGATACCAAATGCTCGCCTAATTGTCAGAGTAAGAAGAGTCCAGAACTTTGAAGACAGTTGGTTAAAGTTAGCATAGATAGAAGCTAAAAAAAAAAGAGAGAGAGAGAAAATAAATAATAAAGGACCTAATCATGATTAAAACAGTATTAGGGCAGTCATGTCTAAAATAATTTTGGATTACTTTCACGAGTATAATGACTATACTCACCTTTGGGGTGGGGAAGAAGTGTGTTTAGGAATTCATATTTTCCAAAGGGAGGTAATTGGATTCAGTGGGCGTCACACTGTACAAAATACTTACAAGTGAGTGATGACTGAGGACCAGATTAACCAGTTTATGTCACTTTTCACTCCACTCTTCTCATTACCATTAATGAGAGAGCACACATAGTTTGAAGGGAACATTTGATTTTTAGCTTATACCTCTTAATCCTTTTAATACTATTACCCTGTACACTTTAAGCAATTCAAATTAGAAGTAACGGAAATTGAATTTCTTCTGTGACCTTTTGAATAATGAAGTGTCCCTAAGTTCTGTGCTTCATTTTTTTTTTTTTTTTAGTCTGAGGAAAATCCACTCTTAGCATTCATTCATTCATCTGCCATGTTATTCCAGGATATCATTGAGAAGATTTTCACTGGTTTCTCCCAACTAAACAATCCAGTTCCTGCCCTAATCGGTTTGGCTCAGTGGATAGAGCGTCGGCCTGCGGACTCAAAGGTCCCAGGTTCGATTCCGGTCAAGGGCATGTACCTTGGTTGCGGGCACATACCCAGTGGGGAGTGTGCAGGAGGCAGCTGATCGATGTTTCTCTCTCATCGATGTTTCTAACTCTCTATCCCTCTCCCTTCCTCTCTGTAAAAAATCAATAAAAAATATTAAAAAAAAAAGAATCCAGTTCCTCACTGAATGAATTCTTGGCAGACTGAAGCCATGGTGTGCGATAATGTTGTTTTTCCCGTTTGTGCAGTAAACCTTTCTCCCTTCCCTGCTACATTCCTTTTTTGTTTTTGTTGTTAATCCTCACCAGAGGCTATTTTTCCATTGATTGTTAGAGAGAGTGGAAGGGAGAGGGAGAGACAGAGAGAAACATGGATGTGAGAGAGACACATCGATTGGTTGCCTCCTGCACGCACCCTGACCAGGGCCAGGGAACTTGCAATCAAGGTAGATGCCCTTGACCGGAATGGAACCTGGGACCCTTCAGTCCACAGGCCAAAGCTCTATCCACTGAGCCAGACGTACTCTGGCTCTTCTACCTTCTTGAGGCAATTACTATACAAAAGAAAATTTCACATTACAATGGAAATTAAATATAGACAGGAAAGAATAATAGATATGAGATCGTTTATTCATATTGTTTTGTTTTATTTATAGTACAAGACATCTGATCTAGCTAACCATCATTATTCCTCATCAGAAATCAAACGCATTTTTACACACCAATAATGAATTCTCAGAAAGAGAAACTAAAATGACAATCCCATTTACCATTGCAACAAAAAATTAAGATACTTACAAATAGCCCTAGCTGGTTTGGCTGACTGGATAGAGCATTGTCTTGAGGACTGAAGGGTCCTGGGTTTGATTCTGGTCAAGGGCACATGCCCGGGTCGTGGGCTCGACCCCCAGTAGGGGGCATACAGGAGGCAGCCGATCAATGATTCTCTCTCAATGTTGATGTTTCTATCTCTCATTCCCTCTCCCTTTCCTCTCTGAAATCAATAAAAATATTTTTTTTTTAAATATATTTTATTGATTTTTTACAGAGAGGAAGGGAGAAAGACAGAGAGTCAGAAACATCGATGAGAGAGAAACATCGATCAGTTGCCTCCTACACATCTCCTACTGGGGATGTGCCCGCAACCCAGGTACATGCCCTTGACCGGAATCGAACCTGGGACCTTTCAGTCCGCAAGCCGACGCTCTATCCACTGAGCCAAACCGGTTTCGGCAATAAAAATATATTTTAAAAAAAGATACTTAGAAATAAACTTAACCAAGGAGGTAAAAGACCAGTACTTGAGTGGTATTTTCTAAAAAGCAGGAAGAATTACTCTGATTAATACAACCACCATTCAATTTTATGGCTGGAGAATATGGGTGGATGAACTATATATATAGCCAAACTCTGGAACATGGTAGGATGAGTTTTTAGGGTGGGAGATGACTTTAGATTTAATCAATTAATTTTGATCTGACTATAGTTAATAAGAAAGGATATTGCTAATTGAAAGTTGGGATATGAGGCTCAGATGAAAAGATAAAGCTATAAGCATAGTTGTAGGAATCATTGGCAAGGATTTCTGCAGCAATCTCTCTACATTTACAAAACACTCTCTAGATAGCCTTTATTCTCCAGCTAGCACCAAGAGAAATTTAACGAACAATGCAAATTTAATCATGTCATGCCCTGTCTTAAAGTTCTTTGTTTCCCATTTTCTTTACAGTGTTTTCCAGCATGTTTACTGACATTTCCTTCTCCTTTCTGTCTGGTGTCTGTCTCTGAAACATTTTCCTCCTTTCTATGCTGTCTTTTCAGTCAGCCAATTTATTCTTACCCTTCTGGCCTCATCCATACGGGAGGTTTTCCCTGCTGTCACTCAAGTTAGGTAAGAACCTGCAGTGGTGTATTTTTAAAGCCCTGTCCACAGCATGCACCACAGTGTAATTAACTATCTTTGTTACTTGTGCTATAATTGAGTTAGTACTTTTTTTCCTGTAAAATTCACAAAGACAGGGTCTGTGCAATGTTGGCTGCCCCAGTACCTACAACAGTGCCTGGCATGAGGTAGACTCTCATTATTAAATGAGTAAATCAATGAATATATGGCTAAAGAAATTAATATCAACAAGACTTTTTGTGATATTCAAATTATTTTATACAACAGGAGTCACTTTGACAAGGATTCAAGATTAATGTTATTTATATTTTAAAATTTTCCTTCTATCATTCTCTGATGTTGGATTTCTTAGCGCCCCCCCCCCCCCCCCGCACTTCTGCTTAAGCTAGTTTTTTATAAAAATTTTATGGAATGTTAATCAATTAATTTTAAATTTATTTTTAAATTACAGTTACTATGCAATATTATATTAGTTTCAGGGGTACAACCCAGTGATTAGACATGTATATACCTCATGAAGTAATCATTCTGAGAAATCTAGTAGCCATCTGACACCATAGCTAGTTATTACAATATAATTTTTTATTATTTTATATTTCTTTTTGTTGTTTTAAAATTAATCTTAATTGTTGAGAGTATTACAGATGTTGCCCCTTTTCTCCCTCTTTGCCCTCCCTCCACCTGGCTCGGTCCCACCCCAGGCCTTCACTACACTATTGTCTGTGTCCCTGGGCAATGCATATATGATTATAAGTTCTTTGGTTAATCTCTTCCCATTTGCCCCTTCTTCCTTCCCCCTGAGATTCCTCTGTTCCATACTTCCATGTCTCTAGATTTATTTTGTTCATTGATTTATTTTGTTCATCAGTTTATTTTGTTCATTAGATGCCACATATACATGAGATCATGTGATATTTGTCTTTCTCTGCCTGGCTTATTTCGCTTAGCATAATACTCTCCAGGTCCCTACGTGATCTCTCCAAGGGTAAGAGATCCTTCTTTTTTACAGCTGCACAGTATACCATGGTGTAAATGTATCACAGCTTTCTTATCCACTCAGTTTCTGATGGACACTTGGGTTGTTTCCAGATCTTAGCTATTGTAAATTGTGCTGCTATGAACATAGGTGTGCAATATATTTTTTTCTGATTGGTGTTTTAGATTTCTTAGGATATATTCCTAGAAGTGGGTTCATTGGGTCAAATGACAGTTCCATATTTAATTTTTTGAGGAAACTCAATACTGTTTTCCATAGTGACTGCACCAGTTAGGATGAAATCACATATATTTTCTTGTCCTCAACAGCTTCCTGAATCTTAGTCAAACTGAGGGTTCCTGGGTTAGTACTTGTGTGAATCCTTAGGGTGGTTCTGCTGAATTTTTACCAGGGGTCTGTCTTTGAATATAAAGATATTTTATAAGAGAAAGGCTGAGAGAGTGTCTCTTCCAAGCCAATCACTTTCTAGAAGTTAAATTACTTGCTCAAAAGTATAAAAGACAGTTGGTTATAGAATTGTTCTCTATGGTAGTCAGACTCTATTGGTAGTGAATTATAAAATATGGCTACACACCGATGGATGTAGATAAATAGGATACTAATCCCCTAAGCCAAAGAAATGTTACCTGGACATAGTTTTAGGAACCCTGGTACAGTGTAAATACTTTAGCAAATTGGCCCGTTACAATGGAGAAGACTGTGGGCTTGAAATCTAAGACACACAGGACAAATCCTTTCTGTTGGCAACACTCCTTTCTGTTTTATTTCTCTGTTTCTGGAACTCAGATACAAAGGGGTGTTTCTCATTCTCCTTAGTTTGTAGCACATTATTATATTTGTCTAGTCAGGGTTCCTCTATATTTTATTTCCTCTTTTTGCCTCTTCCTTCCTGATCCCATGCTCCCTTTGAGCATTGACTCTGATATGTTTGACATGTGTTTGTAGATAAGCCCATGTCTTGAGTAAGATGAGTATTGTTTTGTGTTTGTTTCAAAAGCATGTATTGGTGATGTACTATAATTCACATCTCTTACTTTAAAAAAAATTCAGACCTATTTATCTTACTGTTTGTATATCTAGTCTTCTAGCTAGTGGTTTTCTATAATATAAATCTATCACATTTTATTTTTCATAAGTGATGATAACTTGGTGTCTTCCAGTGCTTTGCTAAGAAAAATAGCAATGTTATAATAAGTATCCATCTGTATGCATCCTGATAGATCTCTGAAACTATTTATTTAGAATATACAGGTGATGGATTACTGGTTGGTACATTTGCACACTTAAAGTCATTTGATTCTTCCAGAATTATTTTTAGAATGGCTATATTAGTTCACATTACTGCTGCCAGTACATGAGAGTTCTTGTTCACACATTTGCTAGTTCTGAATATTATCTACGTATTTAATCTTTCATAAAGTCACAGGTTTAATATTGTACCTATTTTTCCTCATTTTTTCATTGAAGTGTATTTGCCTACAATATAAAGTACAGATTTCAAATATGCAATTTAGAGTTTGACAAAAGAATAAAACTGTGTTCTACCAACCAAATCAAGATATGTAGCATTTCTATCATTGAAAATATTTCTCTTGATTCCTTCTCTTACTGATGTTTTTATTTGAATGTTCATGGTGTGTAATGAGTTTCTGAATCTTTTCATGTTATTATAATATATCTTGATGGTTATAGCTTCTATGTTAAATAATATCATATTTTCTTTTTTACTTTCTGAGTTTTGTTGGTGTCAGAGAATATTTATTCTAAGTTGATCTTATATCTGGGAATAGTAGTGAATCTTCTATTAGTTTGATACTGTGTTTTTTCTGTGGTGTGTTTTTTTTTTTTATGTAGAAGATCAAATCATCAACTAATAATGAGTTTTTTGTCTATCTTTCCAAGTTTGACACGCTGTCATGTTTTTTTCCCCTGTCATGTTTTTAGTTTTGTGGCATAGACTCAGACATTTGATATTATGTTAAACCACAACAGTGTCTGAGGTCATTCTTTTTTGTCATCTTAAATGGGAATGCATCGGAAATTTCTCTACTAAGTATTTTGCTTCATGTAGGATGGGGGTTTTAATCACTATTAAGTTAAAGATTTCAGAGAGAAGGGAGAGGGAGAGAGATATAGAAACATAAATGATGAGAGAGAATCATTGATTAGCTGCCTCCTACTCTACCCATGCTGGGGATTGAGCCCACAAACTGGGCATATGCCCTGACCAGGAATCAAACCATGATTTCCTGGTTCATAGGTCAACACTCATCCACTGAGCAATGCTGGCCGGATGATTTCTCTCCTTTAATATTTTTTAATATATATTTTATTTTTTTCCATTGAATTTATTGGGGTATAGGTTTCAAGCGCACAACTCAATACAACATCATCTGCATACTGCATCGTGTGTTCATTACCCTTATCCCTTTAACTGTCTTTTTAATTTGGTTTTTTATCAATTTTCCAACTTCTTGAGTTGAATGCTTACCTTATTTGACTTAAATATTTGTTGGCTTTAGCTAAACATACTTAAAGTTATGAACTCTTTAAGTACTGAATAAGTGCTGAGCACAACAAAAAATTGGGCATAAATTCTGATGCACATCATATCTCAAACATCTACTGGCTTTATGACTTCAGTCAAATAAAATTCTGATGAATAGTTTCTCCACCTGGAGCGGTGGTTCTCAACTGAGGGTGATTTTGTCTTCTCAGGAAACATTTGAGGATTTTGACAATTCTAAAATGTCTCCAGTGAAGACACATGTATTTCAGGATGACTTTGCAGTTAACTTACTTTTTTAAAAAAATATATATTTTATTGATTTTTTTTACAGAGAGGAAGGGAGAGAGAGAGTTAGAAACATCGATGAGAGAGAAACATCTATTAGCTGCCTCCTGCACATCTCCTACTGGGGATGTGCCCGCAACCCAGGTACATGCCCTTTCAGTCCACAGGCCGACGCTCTATCCACTGAGCCAAACCGGTTTCGGCTTAACGTACTTTTTTATGGAAGACTTTAAAGAATGTTAGGACTCTGGTGGACATTTTGGGAAATACTGGTCCAGATTATAATTTATATTCTAGAAACACTATTAGAGTTCAGGAAGTGTTGATTAAATTTTTAAAAACCTGTGTTTAGTTAGTTAGGTTCTGCAATAATCTCATTTGTTTTGGGCCTTGGCTTAGGATATGGATGGGTGAACAAGGGTGTGTTTTAACTCACTGGATCTTTGGAAGCATGAGAAATATGGAGATAAGGGAATGGAGCAGATCACTTGGGGTGAGGTTAAAGGAGCTGCATCAGTTTCAGAGGAAGGAGCCTCCAATGGTACTTTCTGAAGAAGAGGCATGTGATCTGAGCAGGAGCATGGGTGGCTGCAGTACTGGTGTGGATGAAGTCCATAGAACAAGGTAATCCGTACATAGAGTACAATGTTATTTTCTCAGTCAAATAATTGATTAAAATGATAACAAGATGGCTCTTATGGTATTAAATGTTATAATGTGGTGAAAAATCCATTGCATTTTATTTTAATGACATTTTGTGTAGTTTGAATATGTAAACAATAACAAAGAACATGACTGAACAACATAAATTAAATTTGAATCAGAAAATGGAACCAAAGGTGATTTTTTTTACTTAGTGTGTGACATTGTTACCAAAACCAGTAGAAGCATGTGCTGATTCATTTCACAAGTGTTTGGAGTCAACATCAAAGTGATATTCATGAAGCTATTGAGGACTTGTACTACGTAGATCATCACTGCCAGATAGATATGGGAGCAGGGAGAAGGATGTGAGAATCCATTTAATGAAGATGTTCACTTTTTTTGATAACCTGCTGACATTTCTCTTCCCCAAACAGCTTCAATCCTGTCTGATCACTAGTAGAGCTCTTGTTTATCAGGAAAAAGAGCCCATAGCAGTGGGGTGTTTAGTGATATGTCCCAAATTTGTTGATGAGTGCAAAGTTCTCCCATCCCCTTACTCCACACCCCACAGAGACTTGGTGAAGGTCAAGGCCCCAGGTGTTATTAAGGCATGCTTCATGATGTGTGACATATAAGAACTTGGTTTAATGCTCTGCTGTCACCAACTTGAAATTCTTAAGAGTTTTTGAACAAGGTGCCTAGCGTTTTATTTTGCATTGGACCCTGAATATTATGGAGCTGGTCCCGATCGTGATGTTAGAAGTCCACCTTTTCATGTGCTTAAGGGGTTTGGAAGCCCCTGGGACTTCTTTGAGTCTCCTTTTTATATATTCTTTATTGAAGATCAGGCTTTTGGGCTCCTCCTAGTCTCATGAATTTTGGATGATTATAGAGACCAGGGAGCCTTCTTCAAGATAGAACATACCAGTAGAACAGGAAGACAAGCTCAGGAAGAGAGACAGGACAGACCAGGCTTACAGTTGATCCACCTAAGTCTCTGAGCATGCATAGAAAACAGTGAGATTTGTCTAAACCTTTATTATTACTGAATCTTTAGAACCAACCTCCAATGCAGATCTCTGGAATAGCACAAGTCAAATCTCTGATTAACGATTTTCCTCCCTAAAACCCAGACTCAACCTCAGAGTCATCCACTTTGAAGGACCTCCACACTTCTCAGTATTAAGAGAAGTATTACAATGTAGTTTTCTTTAAAACTCACTCAAGAATGTAGCCCAGTCAGTATTTTGCATTCTGACCAATGAGGTTCACACTATGGAAGTAAATGAATTAGTCATCTTGAGGGAAGACTCTTCTTGTATCTCTCCTGCAGGGCCCAGAATATCCTATTCTAATACACATACACTTTAGACGCTCCAGTTGTTATCAACAATAAAAGTTTTATAGGTGACTGCATTTCTCCCTTGTTTAATAGGTGTAGTCCAGAAGTTGGAGCCAGTTTCCCCAACGGCTAAAACTGTTAGGAGCACCAGACAAGAGTGTCGCTGTGAAACGCATTGAGCTCAAGCAATTTATGGTTTTCATTCTCCCTTTCCATAAACGGCACTTCATTGCTCCTCCTTAGGCTGGGGGGAAATGGGTTTATTGCATTCATTTTAAGAAATATTCCCATACCACTTTTGTGGGCCTCCCTACAGTTTCAGTTATATTTCATCTTCTAAGAAGTTGCTAAATGTAGCTTCAAGCAGCTCACTCTGGTAGATGTGCTTGAGCTATTATCATCTATTTTTCAATAAAGCTGTGGGTGAAAGTGTCATTGATTCTTTTTCACCAGGAGAGAATATTAGCTTTTTATCCTCATCATATTATCTCTCTGCTTGACTGATAAAACTGTCGTGCTAAAGGAAAGGTCAGGAATTATCGAGTGGGTGTTCGTTTAATTCATCGCTCACCCCCCTCTTTCAACAAATGTATTGGGAGTGTAACAGAAAATTTGTGTTTATGAAATGAGAACAGAAGAGAGAGATAAATGGATGAAGTCCTCATGGATTAATGACTTCATTTTGTTACCTAGAAATATGTGTGAGCTTTAAAGGGTCTTCATTTATAATTTAAAGTTTCCCCTTATCTCACTTTCTTATTTTGATAGAAAGAATTCTCAAATGACATTTAGCTGAGCATCAAGGTTTCTTTGATGGGTTAAAACTTTCTGGACATGAGAAGGGAAGGAAGACTAGGGGAGGACAGATGGTTCACATAGCAGGGGAAAGATGATGCCACTTTCATTATTTAATGCATTCAAGGAAGTTGTTAGTGTGAGTTATTTCTAATTATATTTTAAATTCAAGGTGACATGGATTAATGCTGTGACGAGAGGCTTAAGGATGAGGAGGGTCAAAACAGAAAAGATTTGTTAGACCGCTGGTGGGTGACAGAGAAATCCAAACTGTAAACATAGGTAATGAAACGAATGAGCCATCTCCAGGTGCTTTTACACTTCCCATTCCATCTTTTATGATTTTTATTCAGCCCTGTATTCTTCAGATGGTCTGATGAGGTTGTAGTTTGGCATTTCTTCTCTCACTCTGTGCCTGCCCCCTAACTCTAGAACACCCAACTTACCAAACACCTGGGAGGGAGCTTGATTTTTGTCAAGTTTGAATCCCAAATTGGGCACTGAATAGTTACATGATTTAGGTAAATTAATTAACTTCTCTGCATGTCACTGTTCTTGTGGGAAAAGAGAAAGGAGCAGGGCGGTGGAGGGGGGAGAGTCTGAGAAGTGATTATACTATACAGCTTCACTTTGTCTCCAGAGCCCAAAACTCAGAAGTCATCCTTGACTCCTCCCTATTTTCCATCCCTCACATCTAATTTCCAATTCTATCTGCTAAATATCTTTTGAGTGGGGGGTTTGCTCATTGTTTATACCAGGGGTCCTCAAACTACGGCCCGCGGGCCACATGCAAATACAGATATTGTATTTGTTCCTGTTTTGTTTTTTTACTTCAAAATAAGATATGTGCAGTGTGCATAGGAATTTGTTCATAGTTTTTTTTAAAACTATAGTTCGGCCCTCCAGCGGTCTGAGGGACAGTGAACTGGCCCCCTGTTTAAAAAGTTTGAGGACCCCTGGTTTATACCATTACCTTAAAGCAGGCACTCACCATATCTTGGCAAATTGGAATGACCTTCTAGTCGGTTCCCCTTCCTCTGGTCTCACACTCTTTTCTAATTCGTTTCTCACCTATTCAAGATTGGATTCTTCCCAGTGTGATGCATTGCCTAGTCCCTCACTGTAACTATAAAGCTTACAGTAAAGTTCAGTTGGCTTTTTATGATATGCAAGCTTTTTCAAATCTAGCAATTGCTTTCAACTCTAATTTTTTCTCTATTTCTGTTAGTTTGATTGACCTCACCAGGTGAACTGATTGCTCTGTATGTGCCTATCCCTAAGCCTAAAAATTCTCTCTATGTGGCATTTCCATATGCCTCCTGCTCGCCTGGTTATTTTCTATTCATCTATGAAATCTAGCTTAAATATCTCCTCTTCTTAACCCGCCCTCATGTCCTCATTCATTTGAATAATCTTTATAGTGTTAACATATTTCTATATGTATTACACTAAACCAACTTTGTTTTTTATATATGCCCATTTTTGCATTCTGTATTTAGATAGTACTAAGTTTAGCACATGAGTGAATTAATGAATGAAGTAATGAGTATTGGATAATTACATAAACTTCCAGGATCACAGTCCATATTAGGTGCCTGATAAATGTTACTCTGTTTTTGTTTTTATTTTCTTCTTTCTTAAGGTCAGTGTTTTAGTTACACACACACACACACACACACACACACACACACACACACACAGTTGTGGAAAAGATCCTTGAGAAATGCTTACTCTAGGGAAAGTGAGTCAATAAGAATTTCCATAAGAAGAAGCAGCAGACTAGATACATGGAAGCCACCACAGGTGAAGGGAATGATACCGAGGCATCATCCTTGCATTCTACCCAGCTACTGGCAGTCCACTGACAGTGCCTTTCTCCACACTGATTTCTCTTTCTTGGATACTGTCTCCCTTTCTTCAGCCAACTATCCCCAATGTGAACTATACATCAAAGCTTCCTTCCTCTGGGAAGCAACCTATCATGCCAAGGCTGGGTTTGTTACCTCTGCTCTGTGCTCTCCTATTCCCTGTGCCCTCTACCTTCCACCCTGTCTTGCAACCATCTGCTTATGCATTATTCTTCCCCATCTGACCATGTGCTTCCTGGGGACAGGGCTGGGGTTCATTGATTCCATGTTCCAGTGCTCTGTACAATGCAGACATTCAGTGAGTGTTCAAATGAATTAGTGAATGAACAAATGAATGAGCCACTGCAGGAGGTCTTTTCTTTGCCTGTCATTGTTTTATATGTGTCCCTTTCTAGATATCCTCCTGGGTGGAAAAGAATGTTCTTTGTGTTTTGTATATGGAAAAATGCTTTGCTTGTTACTCAGTCTGATTGGAGGTGAAAGCTCTGAAAGCCAGAAATAGGTAGTCCCACGTCTTCCTGTCCAAGAGCAGTAGAAGATGTAACATAATCCATCTGTGCCGGGAGCCGGTCCATGCTTGCTGTTTCAAGGGACCTGGCATATATGGCATACTGTTCTTAATATGTTTGCTCACCTTCTTGGCACTATGTGTTTTAACCAAGGTCTCTGAGAAAGGTTGTTTCCCCAGGTAGGGATTTTCCCCTGAAGTTAGGGAGGGAATAAAACCTCTTAACTAAGTGCCAGGCGGGTAATTAATCACTTTAACTATGAACAATCATGCTTAAGCTACATAATCTTTACTCCCTGGAATGGAGAGAAGAAACGCCCTAACCTTTGGAATAGAGATTGATAGGATTGGAATCAACTGGTATAAATACAGATGTAAGAAGACAGAACTTAGAAGACACAAGTTAGAAGACAGAACCAAGAGAGACAGAACCTAGGCACAGAACCTACGCAGAACGTTCTCTAGAGACAGAAGAACTTCGCTGGAGAGAACATGGCAAAAGATCCTGGACAGAAACTGGCCACAGAACCTAGAGACAGAACCTAGCGAGAGAACCTGGCTGAAGAACCTAGAGACAGAACCTGGCTACAGAACCTGGATAGAACATGGCAAGAGAACCTGACTAGAACCTGGTGACTGAACCTGGCTGGAGAACCTAGAGACAGAACCTGGCTGGAGAACCTAGCAAGGGAACATGGCTACAGAACCTGGCTGGAGAACCTGGAGAACCTAGCAAGAGAACATGGACACAGAACCTGGCTGGAGATCCTAACCAGAACTTCGCTGGAGAGCCTGACCAGAACTTGGCTAGAGATCCTGGCTAGGCTGCTGGTCAACTGAACACTGTCTCTGTGTCATTCCTTCTTTGCCGACTCCGTCCACACCTTTGGGGACCCCTGGACCTGCTGGGGTTGGACCCCAGCACATCTGGAAAGACTCAGGGAAACCAGCCCACACTGTCAGTCTCGACATCCACCTGCAAACACTGGCAATGTCCTTGTCTTTTCCCCTCTCATTAAACCTGCAGAAATGACGGGAAAGTTAAACAGCTCTTGGCTGGCACTTACCTTTTGCCTCTTTGAAACCTGCAAGTTCCAGTTGTTTATTGCGTTCATGGGGGTCAGTTTACTTTTGTGCTGGGAACAGTCTGTCCATTGATGCCCCAGCCTGCCCCAACTCCTGTCCTTCTGTTGGCGTTTTTTAGAATGCTGTAACACTTCGGGAAACTTCTGATTAAAAAGGTTTAAAATGAGTCAAGATGGCAGGTTAAAAATAACTGAAATGCCCCTGCTGTCCCAGTTATTAAACGATGGCCTGGCAGTTAAAACCTCCCGGCAGTGACTCCGGCGAACAGAGTCCGGCACCTCATCATTATCCTCCAGAAATCTTTGGGTCTGCTGAATCTGCATCCATTAGCTAGAATGGAAAGGTTTTGACCTGTCATTTACACAAGAAAAGTCAACCAAGCCAAGTTCTTCATTACGGGGAAGATTTTTTAGTGTTACAAGAAATCATGGCCTTTTAATTTGTAAAGGAATAATAGGGGGGCATCTTACTGCTTCTCTGACTGTGTGCCTTTCACTTATGTCAATGCCAGTCTGGATATGTCCCTCTCATGCGTTCTGAAAACCCCTCCATGATCTCTCTTTCACAGCTCTCATTGCTGTGAGAGGCACCTGTGGAGCAGATGTCAGCTCTTCTACTTACTGGCTGTGCAGCCTCGGACAAGTTACTTTACCACTCTGTTTCCTTATCACTAAAGTGGAGGTGAACATAGTCCCTGCTCATGAGGTTATTGTGCAAAATCTAAATAAGGTAAAACATGTGCAGCTCTTTTAAGAGTGCCTAGGACACAGTCAGTACTTCCCACATGGTAACTGTAACTATTACTATAATGTTGTTTTTATAATTATTATCGCTTTGTCCTTTGTTTTGTGCACTTGCATTTGCTACTAGACTTTGTAACTATCCCGAGGAAAGGACTGCTCCTGGCGGCTGCCCTGCTCTTCCAATTGGCTTATTGATCGGATTTATTTCAGTGCTTATTCCCCTCAACTACTTCTGTATCATTTGACATTTTCGGAAGGACTCCTTCTTTCTTAGAACATTCTCTTTTCCTGTATATCTGACATTGAGAATCTTTTAAAATTCTTTGTATTCACCTCTCCTCTACCGATCCCTGAAATATGTGGGACTCTCTACATTGTCTCTGTGGGAAATCTCATTAGATTCTGTAGTGTCAGAGATCACCTGTATATCGAGCCCTCTCTGATGTGTTCCTTCCCACATATCCTGCAACTTTATCAAGGATCTCCAACTAGATGTTTTTATTGATGTCCAGCATTCAAAGACCAGGCCACAGGAATATACTTGTAGCCAAACACAATTAGATTTATCTAGTTGGGAGAATGCACGCTAGAGGCACTGTGGGAAACACTTCTGAACTGTGTGCTCTCAGAAAGCAAGTGAGAGGTTGGATAGCCAGGAAATTTTTACCTGGGAAGCAGGATGATTAAAGAGAAGTTAAAGTTGACATTGGTCAAGAGTAGCCACTCCCACAGGGGGATGCTTGGTTACTTTTGTGCTTGCAGAGTAACCTTGGCTCTTCACTGTTTTAGACATGGTCCCATTGGTCTTGTCTAATTACTGTTTATAGGGCTTGAACATAGTTTATGCTTGATTGAGGAACTATGGCCTAGGCTTCTTTTTCATCACTGATCCCAGGGGAAACGAAAAATCTCCTCTCTCTACTTTTCCAGTGATTTAATTCTCATAGTCGCCTCTGTGAGTCCTCAGTACTCTCTTTTATTTCCACTCATTTTAAAAAATATATATTATATTGATTTTTTACAGAGAGGAAGGGAGAGACATAGTAAGAAACATGGATAAGAGAGAAACATTGGTCAGCTGCCTCCTGCACATGCCCTACTGGGAATGTGCCCGCAGCCAAGGTACATGCCCCTGACCGGAATCGAACCTGGGACCCTTGAGTCCACAGGCCAACACTCTATCCACTGAGCCAAACCGGTCAGGGTTGTTCCCACTCACTAAAACCAGCAAATACCAAGTCAACCCTCCTCCCTCCTCATCCTGACCACTGTTGCCTCAGCTTAGAAACTTGACTATTCTCTTTAATGTAAAAGTATTTTAAATAGTGTGCCTATCTCTTCCTGCGTGTCACTGTAACACCCCTAATTTATTTGGACATCGCTAATGTATTGAAACTTCTAAATATAAACTTGATCATGCTACCAGAGTGTTTAACAATATTCGCTGGCTTCCCTAGCTCTTATAAGATCTTCCTACTATGGTTCTTGCCAGTCTGCCTTGGAAATATAGAAATAATGAGATAAGACTGCCCAGGCCATGCCCTCAGGTAGCGACCTGTTTGCAGGCCATAGGAATGGCGCCTTTCCCCATGTGTTATCTTGTTCAAGTGATTTTGGTTGGACCAGGAACATCTCATTGGCTGGAAGAAAGCTTTATTTATTTATTTTTTTAAGTTCTGTATGGGAATTTGGAGGCTGGCCAGTGGTAAATTATGTCCAATGAGACAACACTAGACCAGTACTATGATCCCCACTTACTCTTTGGCTGCATGATGTTTGTGTGGAAGAAAGCTTTAATGAAAAGATAGATAAATGGAAAGATTAATAATGGGATTTATAATTGCAGACAGACTTAGAGTAGGAGGAAGGAAATAAAAAAGAGAAAAGTTAGGTTGAGAATTGGAAGATAGAGAAAACAAAGAAAAAGAAAATTTGAAAAAGAAAAAAAGGATAAAAACACATGAAGAGTAAGAAAAAATAGCTGTGTTTGTGTCCTGGGTGTGTGGGTTCTTTCTGACCGTTCTATTGTGGCAGACGGGCATTTGTTGTGTTCCCGCCATTTTGTGTAGAAGAGTTGGCGGCCCACATTGCTGCTGACTGCTGTGTCTGCTGCAGGGTCTGGGGCGGGCTTTCTTGACAACCAAACTTTTTAATATAATGGGATTAATCTGCCTTAGCACTTGCTATGCAGATTCTTTGTAGTAATTCACACTGAAAAATGATAAAGAAGGGAGGCGTCTTGTACTAACTATGAAATTCAAGCAGAGGGTATGTTCTGCTGAATAGTTGGCTGGCTTACTAAAATAGTCCCCAAATGCTTCAAACATTTGCAGTGTAGGTCAATATTAGGCTTTGAACAGAATAATATGTTTTCTTACTATCTCCAAATTGTTTTTGCTTCCTAAAAAATGTAAAGCAGTGAAATAGATTGGATCACAACTGCTCAAACTATGTTAATCCCTTGTAACATTTTGACATTCTATCAGATTCTATGAGATACATGCAAAACACACCTCTGAGAAAGAGGAACATGATGCCATCCCGAGTTGTAAACCTTTGATGTGCTATTGGGTGAAAAAATAATTGCAGCCTCTAAAAAATGTGTTGCTGACATTTAGTTTGCATTTGCACTGGAAATAACAAGTGCGATATAACTAAACACATAGGATTTGATGCTGTTTCATTTACTGTCGCCATCAAAAATCCAATTAACATTGTAAACTGAAAAAAGCTGCTAATTGTTAAAATTCATGCAGAATAATCTCCTCTCACTGAAAAGTATACTTCTTGGAAAGATGCTGTTATCTTTATTATCAAATTTTAGTGACACAAGTAAAATTGGTAAATAGATGTTACCACACCCTCAATAATCTGATGTGGAAAAGTCCAATTCCATTCATTTCATCACATATTATTTGAACGCATTCTTTGTTTAAAAATATATTTTTCTTAATTTCAGAGAGGATGGGAGAGAGAGAAACATCAATGATGAGAGAGAATCATTGATTGGCTGCCTCCTGCGTGCCCCACACTGGGGATCAAGCCCAAAACCCAGGCATGTGCCCTGACTGGAAATCGAACTGTGACCTCCTGGTTCATAGTTAACGGTCAACCACTGAGCCAAGCCGGCTGAGCTGAACATGTTCTTTATGCGAGATGCAAAGTCAGGTTCTAAGGTGGGATTCAGAACACTTTCAAGGGATTTATTAACTATCAGATAGACACTCAAATGTACAAGTAGCCATAATTGAATGAACTAGAGGACACGAGACATACAAACTGGTCAGTGTGAGGCTTCTGAAGGAGACCCTCTGTTCCCTTGGTGTCAGAGACCAGGAGAGGCTGTGCAGGTGGAGGCACTGCTATAAGACCTGAAAGACAGACTAGGGTGGAGGGCATTGGAGAAGAAGGACGGTGGGTGGACAAAACCATCACTTTGGGGTCATTTCCCGGTGTCTGCTGCTGTGATCATGTCCCTCATCTTGACTGCTTGCAGGGACGCATTCTGTTATTTAAGATTAAACTCCTTGAAAGGAAGTTCACAAATTCAGACAAAGCAAACACTCATCCACTCACAGCCTGCTTGGTAAATTGAAATGAGTCAATGCATAGAAAACATCTAGCCCATCAAGAGAGAAGTGCAACTCAGAGAAGTCAGAAGTTCTCTTCTGGCTAATCAGGGCTCTATCTCATCCATCATTCATTTCCCAAGCTTGTAGCATTGCTGTGACGCATGGTAGGCACTCACACACCGTTGCTGAATGCTGTGAAGTAGTACGACTCATATCCGCGAAGTTATTTTGAACTAATTTGGCATCTCTTATCGACTAACCAGCCATTCTTAACTCATACAAGACTGTTGTTGACCAGCGTCCAGCCAGCGTCCACTTTAGTGCGCAGAGTGTATGCTAGTGTTCCGAGTGGGGAAACCAGAGACGGAGGGATGCTATGGGCCACTTCCTGTTTGAGGGGAGGCTTCCCCATTCTGCTCAGAAAACTTTATACCTAAAGCCAGATAACTGGGATCCTCAGAGTATTTAATTGTATGGGAGTATCAAAACTTCCCACAGCACTTTCCAGGGAGTGAACACATTGCATCTGTGGCATTTCCATATGGAGCACAACATTTCTCACCGACTCCTACTCACCATGTAGGAGTTTGCCTATTCTCCAGCACTCTTGCCAACACATTTAAAACATCTTCTCAACATAATTAGCCTGTCAGTAAAATACATCCAGTTGCATGTAACAGAAATACCCAAATTCGATTGGTTCAAACAATATAAAATTGTGTAAAATCTAGTATTAAAAATTTAGAAATAGTCTACTATATGCTAATGGTCTCCAGCTCCTACTGTTCATTTTCACAATTCTAGCACATGGCTTTTCTACTTCAAGGTAAATTACAGTACAGGAAAGTGTTCTAGAGAATTCTAGCCATCACCTCGGCATTGCAAATTGGAAGAAGGCGGGAAAACAGAGGGACAGCAAGGGGACCCTTCTAGATGATTTGACCTGCTTTCAGAAGCACTCCCAGAAATTCCACATTAAGCTCCCAATTGCACCTCATTGGGCAGAACGCCCCATGAATGTATTTAAATGCAAGTGATGTTGGGAATTTCAGTTTTTTTCTCAATGGCAATACGCTCAACTAAAATGCAAGATTTTATTGTCATAGATGAAGAGGAGAATAGATACTCAGGTAGGCAACTAGCAAGCTCTGTCACAATAGGAAATAAGATAATGTTATTACAGTGTTACTTGATAGTCTTTTGATTATTAGTGATATGAAGCATCTTTTTCGTGTTTGGTGAACATTTGAATTTTTTTTGCTCTAACACATGTTTTGGCTATTTACTTTTTTTTGGAAAAGAACATGAGATAATCTTGTGAACAAAACAACAACTTGACAACAGAACCGGATATGAAAGGTGAAAGCACAGATGCAGGACTGCTGGTAAGCATTGCATTCACTTAAAAATAGAACAAGGTCTGAACTTCTTCTAGGAATATGCTTGCAGTTAGTAAATATCAGGAACTCTGACAACATAAAAGTAAATGTAGCAGAAACAAAACCTGGCTGTGGGTTTTAAAGGAAGTGAGAAAGAATGTGCAAATTTCCTTACATGTTTTTAAATAGTCAGCTAATAGCTTCAGCTTAACTTAGATACACCTAGAATGGAAAAGACTAAAGCACAGGGTACATTGGTAGAAGAGGTAATAATAAGAATATACTAATAATAGTAACAACAATAAATACAAAAAGGGAGAAGAAATAGAGGACATGATAGGAGATGTAAAGTTCTTTTTTTTTTACCTGCACTTACATGTTGTACAAAGATGCATTAGAGAGTTAAGTGTACTATGAAAGTAAAATTAATCACTGAAAAATCATCAGGAAACTAAATCTTCTGAAATATAAGAAGGAAATCACATACAAATACACATATCCCATATATCCTAAAGAGTGCATATCCACAGAGAAAAAAGACAGAAAACATTAAGAAGAAAGTTATATAAGAAGACACTTAGACCAATTCTGTTAGTTCAGTAGAAAAATGATATAAATTTTAATCTACTGAAAGTACTGTAGGCTCAGATTGCATTAAAAAGCAATGCCCAATATGTATTACATGTAAGAAACATATCTAAAACAATGTGACTCAAAAAGGTAAGATATAAAAAGATAGACTAGTGCCTGTGATATAGCAGCAAAAGTAAGTGAACCATATAAAAGAAACTGACATTGACCTAAGAGTGGGGGATTCTTAAGGCATCCATATTAGGGTGTACTGTCACAATTATTTTAACTATACTTAAAAAATTTACAAAGAGAACAATTATGGAAAGGTATAAACCAACTTTACTTATGAATATTAACACTTTATACAATTACATATAAAAATATAATTCAGGGTATTTTATAAATGCAATACACCATGATCCAAATGTGCAAGTGTGGCTCACTGTTAGAATAACAGCAAATATGATAGGTTTTTCATTCAAGTTGCATGTCAGCCTCTTCCAAGTGAGCTTGTCTGCATTGAAGAGGCTGAACAGCCAATGTGTATATGTGTACACATTACACGTTCCCCATGGCAGAGACACAGTATGACTAACACTTTTGATGTTAGCTGGTAAGACCAACAATTACGAAGGGGGTGGTCTGTTATTCAGACTTCAGCTTAAATGGCGATTTCCTCAAGTCATCGGGAGTGCAATGCATGTTCACAGCCTCCCCAGGAGCTTCCCGAGTGTAATCTGGAAGCCACCAACACGCTCAGAGACGTCCTGATTCTCTTGCTCCCTGGGATGCCTAAGGTAGCAGCTGCTTTGTAGGGTCAGTTCTGCACAATTGTTCTAGGAAGGTCTGGAGGCCAACCTAGACTGGACTCCTGATTTTAATACTTCCTTAAAAATCATGACATTGGCTTCTATTATCTGCAACTCTATTCTGGTGATGATACAACTAAATATAGTTCATCATATTAATGTGTCATAAGAGAAAAGAACATATTGTCCACATAAATGCTAAAGAAAGCTTTTTGTTAAAAAAATTCCTAAGTGTGAGCAATAAGCAGGTAGAGAAAATAAACACAAGTTATGGATTTAGCAGTCAAGTATATAAATAATGCTTCTGCATACAATGAACAGAAAGGATTTATATGAAGAAAACTTTAAAATTCTGCTGAAGTAAATACGCAGACATCCTTATACATGCATGCCCACTGGTTTATATAAATAGAAAACCATTGTACTTGCCTAAATATTGTCATTATTAATTTTTTTCCTAAAAGTTCTCCTGAATTTTCTGACTGTTTCAGTAGTATATTTTAAAGTTGGGAGTTCTACCTTGTTTCTTATACAAAAACTAGAGGTCTGGTGCACGGGATTCCTGCACTGGTTGGGGGTATAGCCTGCGGGGATTGCCTGCTGTGGGAGCACTGTTCATTTCGGTCAGCCAAGCGGTGCTCCCACTGTGGGAGCCCACTGACCACCAGGGGGAAGCCTCTGCATTGAGCGTCAGCCCCCTGGTGGTCAGTGCATGTCATAGTGCCTGGTCAACTCTTCATTCTGGCAGTTCCACCGTTCGGTCATTGGGCTTTTATTATATAGGATAACTTCTAGTTTGATCACATTTTAACCTGAAAAATAAACTGCAAAAGTATTAAAATTAAGCATGACTGAATTTACATATTATCTTAAAGTAGGCAAGATAGTCTATCATAGGACTCAGAATTAATAAGATGAAAATTAAAATGATAGCAAAAGTAAGCACATAAAAACTTTGAACTCATGTTAAAAATATCACAAAATTAAAACAAATGAGAAACTAAAGGATAAATAGCTGTAACATATTTTATTAAGACTATAAAATACTACAAAAATATAATACAAACAATAAATGAAAATGAGACCTGGCTGGTGTTGCTCAGATGGTTAAGGATTGTCCCATGCACCTACAGGTCTTCAGTTTGATTCCAGGTCAGACTCGATCTCCAGTAGGGAGATGCAGGAGGCAGCTGGTCAGTGTTTTTTGTTTTTGTCTCTCTCTCTCTCTCTCTCTCTCTCTCTCTCTCTCTCTCTCTCTCTCTCTCTTTCTCCCACTCTCCCTTCCTCTCTCTCTCCCTCTCCCTTTCTCTTTATCTCAGACATCAGTAAAAACATATTTAAAAAATAAATGAAAAAGCATCTTAAATTATTTACAACTAAGTAAATCAAAAATAAATGAAAATAGGTTTAAATAAACTCCTAATTAAAAATATTTACATGAAAATAAAAGTGAAAATGAGGAAAACTTTTTTCATCTATACAAATGGTAAAAATTTTACATGTGATCATGCTGGTACTGGAAAGATGTGTAATATGTTACTTCTCTTTAGAGGAAAATAAGAAAGTTGAGGTCATGAATTTAGCATTCCAATCTCTTGATTTGAACCTGGAAAAGTTGGCCAAGTTATTAGAACTAGAATGTTCACCACAGTTTTGTTTGTGATATAACAAACAACAGAAAAGAACTGGTATCTTTTAGAATCTAAAACAATAGAAAATAAGTGTTATCTTTTAGAATCTAAAGCAACAAAAATTAAGTGGTATCTTTTAGAATCTAAGTAAATATCATAATAGACTAGTAACTTTTAAGATATATAAGGAGGAGATACATGTATATGCTCTTATGGAAAGATCTCTAATGTATGTTATTAAGTGCAATAAACAAAGATCATTAAACATGTACACTATTATCTGTTGTGTAAATATGAACAGTTATCTGTATATTCATAAACAAGTATACACTGATACACCCACAAAAAATAGTCTTGAAGGTATTATATGAGCTTGGTTTCTTTGGACTAAGGGACTTGAGATGCTGGAAAGTCACTGTTTCACTAATTTTCATTTTCTTTGTTTTTTTGAGAGAGAGAAACATTGATGTGTGAGAGAAACATCTATCAGTTGCCTCCTGTACATGCCCTGACTGGAATAAAACCCCCAGCCTTTTGGTGTACAGGGTGATGCTCCAACTGCCTGAGCAACCTGGCCAGAGTACTACTTTTATTTTTCTATATTATTTGAATTTTCTAAACTTGACCGTGGCACGTTTTCTTCAGAAAATTTATCCACACGGGGTATTTAACTTGTGAGATTCCAGGCATCTTTGCCTTCTTTTTTATTTTATACATAGTTTAAAGAGCCTCGTTAGTGTGTGCAGAGGGTCAGAGAAACCTAACCTTCTTTACTAGGTGACCATGAAAATTTTTTCCATGAACTCTCTTGCCACAGTGATGTGAGTCATGTGAGACTGAGGCCACCACTCTAGTGTGAAGATTCCAAGACAGAATGTCAACAGGACTTTGATAATGTGACACACAAGGTCGGAGAAGAAATTTCAATACACACATTCTATTCTCATATTGTGCTCCTTCCACATATCTTTCACTTTCTATTAACCATAAAAAATGTTTCCTTTAGCCCTAACCGGTTTGGCTCAGTGTATAGAGCATTGGCCTGTGGACTCAAGGGTCCCAGGTTTGATTCCGGTCAAGGGCATGTACCTTGGTTGCAGGCACATCCCCAGTAGGGGGTGTGCAGGAAGCAGCTGATCAATGTTTCTCTCTCATCGATGTTTCTAACTCTCTATCCCTCTCACTTCCTCTCTGTAAAATTACCAATAAAATATATTTTTTTGAAAATCTTTTCTTTAAACAATACATTTCTCATGTTAAAAGGAATTTCAATACCAAGAAAGGATGAATGCTTAATTTTTGCCCATGAATAGAAATGAAAGATAATATGCCTAGATGACACGGCATCAATAAGAACGGATAATCCATTAGTACAGCGTGAGTAGGTGTGTGATATCGCCTCATTAGTGACTTGGCATGCATAATTGCAAGAAGATAAACTTGACATTTTATACTGATAAAACTGAAGAGAGAAGACCTTGTGTTGTGGCCTATTATAGCTTCTTTAAGTTTTGAGGAGCCTTATTTTCCAAAAATGGAAATAGAGGATTGTTGCTAGTCTGAATGGAAAAGTTAACAGCTCTCTGACTTTGTGTTCTGCTTTTTAGAAATATATTTTTATTGATTCCTGAGAGGAAGTGAGAGAGAGATAGAAACATCAATGATGAGAGAGAATCATTGATTGGCTGCCTCCTGCAGCCCCCACACTGGGGATTGAACCCACCACCTAGGCATGTGCCCCGACCGAGAATTGAACTGTGACCTCCTGGTTCATAGTTCAACGCTCAACCACTGAGCCATGCCGGCTGGGCAATATATTCTACTTTTTTTTCTTTCCTTTCCAATCACCCTTTCCTACCTCTTTATTTCTTTTTTCAGGAAAGTGTCTACTTCCACAGTCTTTGAAAGGGGCAGTGGCCCAACACAGGACCATAGTAACTAGCAACTCCTGTGTGTGGGATTAAAGTGATGCTTTAGTGTGAATTAAATTAAAGATAAAATTTCATCAGAATTCCAAGGTAGGGTTTATTTGTATTCTGAAACATTCTTTTATTCCCCCATCAAAAGAACTTAAGGAAAAGGGTGAGGCGAGGGATTCTTGCTTGGAAATGGAGCAAAGGCTCCTGAGTGGGCTGAGGGCTGAGACTCTACAGGCTGCTTTTGTCTAATGTTCAGTTGTTTCCATTTCAACCTTTTAACCCCAGCACGAATGTTATGGGATCAGACCAGGCTTGACTGAAAAACTATGGAAGAGGATGGAGACGAGATATCTGTTACTTAAATGTAAGACTTAAAACCCCTAGAAGAAAACATAGGCAGTAAAATCTCAGACTTTCTCTTAGCAATATTTTTTTTCTAATATATCTCCTCAGACAAGGGAAACAAAAGAAAAAAAGAAACAAATGGGACTACCTCAAACTAAAAAGATTTTGCACAGCAAAGGAACCCATCAACAAAATGAAAGGCAACCTACTGAATGGAGGAAGATATCCCCCAATGATATATCTGATAAGGGGTTAATATCCAAAATTTATGAAGAACTCATACAATTCAACACCAAGTACACAAACAATGCAATTACAAAATGGATAGGACCTGAACAGACACTTCTCCAAAGAGGACAAACAGATGGGCAATAGACATATGAAAAGATGCTCAAATCACTAATCATTAGAAAGACTAGATATTTCTTGCTCTACTTGTCTCTGCCCTCCTCAGCCTCATCTTCATCCTCTCTTCTCTCTATCACGATATCATCCCAATGCCACCTCTTCCAAGAGGCCCCTGTCTCACCTGGAAGAAACAGAATGAGGAACTGGAAACTGTTCTCTGTAAATACCATAGCCGTGACCTTCCTAACACAAGGCTTTTCCTATGCCCTCTTGCTCCAAAGCCTCCTACAGCACCTCCTATATCTAGGCTTGATGCCGCAAACTGATAGTTAAGGCCCCCTGTAGGTAGGCCGCTCCTGTCCCTTTAGCTCCAGGTTCCTCTAATACCCTATCCCAGCCATGGGCAAACTATGGCCCGCCGGCCGGATCCGGCCTGTTTGAAATGAATAAAACTGAAAAAAAAAAAAAAAAAAAAAAAAGACCGTACCCTTTTATGTAATGATGTTTACTTTGAATTTATATTAGTTCACACAAACACTGCATCCATGCTTTTGTTCCGGCCCTCCGGTCCAGTTTAAGAACCCATTGTGGCCCTCGGGTCAAAAAGTTTGCCCACCCCTGCCCTCTCCCATCCTCAAACACCATGCTGAATCCTCTAACACCCAAGTGCATAGAAATGCTTCCTCTTCCCATATACCGAACACATCCCTCAGGGCACCTTCCATTTTTTCCCTCTTCAATTACTGACAGTAAATTGATTCTATACATTCACATGAATCATCAGCTACCAGTGGATGGTAATATATAACCTCTCCCCTTGGGATACTCTAGTCCGATTTCTCTATGGTGGCTCACAATGACTTTATTGCTGTAGACCACATCCCATGGTAACCTAGAAAACATCATTTCTCTTCTAACATACTGCAAGTTCCTATTTGATTTATGTCTAAATCCCCCCTCCTCCGAGCCTTGCATATGACTAAAGAAAACATTTGTTCATTGGAAGTGACAGATAGGACATACAGAAGCTCTTTGTGTTTACTGAGGGCCATATCATAGACTTCTGCATACAGAAGGCATTCATATAAGACCCACATTTTCTGAGACTTTTCTCCATTTCAAAAATGATGTCTCATTGTCACATCGTATGTCTTAACTTCAGGATTCAAAATATAGTGACATTAGTGCATTCCATTTCTCTTTATGTGAAACATAATGCTCAACATGGGAGTATCATTTCTATTCTGCACTCAAAATTGGATCGTTCTCCTGCATTGTTCTTGATTTGTAGTTGTCACAACTCACATATACATAAACACACAAATTCAGGTGTGAGCATTTGACTCAGATGAATTGTTGATGAAATACAATTTTAATGTCAGTGTTGTCTCATCAGTGAAAAAGACTTTGAAATAAACCCAACCTTTCCCTTAATTGTCCCAAAGCTCCTTAGCTGCCCTTGTCATCAACAGCCCTGTATTTCTTTCTCTAATGCAGGTCTCAAGGACATAGGGGACATATATTTCCAACCCCTGGCATCTAACTCCTAGAACCAGGAAGAGAAAGAAGGCAAGGATGACGAAAGTTAATAATAACAGTTTTATTTAAAGCATCTGAGCATTCTACAGAACCCAAGATGGGATGAAGAGGATTTTTTCTCCCAAATCTCAAAATTGTGAACTTACTGAGGTTGAACAATTCCCATGTATCAATACCTTAAAACAAATATCTTTCACTAAATATGAAAGTGGGTGCATTTCAATATTATTTCCCCCCCCCATTCCCAAATCCCTTTCTCTTTGTCCTTCCTGTCACTCAGCTCCTGCTGTTCCATTGGTCCCCAACTTCACCTCTTTCTTAAAGGACTGCAGTGCCGAAACAGCACACTTTTAAAGCAGAATTTAGGACTTGACACAGAGGAAGGGACCCAGCTCACTCTGCAGAGATAATCTCATTAGGTAGATGGGGTTTGAGAAGTGGGAGTTTTTCTAGGACACCTGGCTCATCCTTCTGTGTAATGGAAGTTGTCACTAGCCCTTTGCAGGCAGCTGAGGCATCAGAACGTGGGTGTCACTTCTCATCTGAATTAAATGCTGCCTCCAGCATGACATCTCAGGCGAACAGGAACTGCTGGGTGCTCAGGCACAGGGATCTTTACCTGAGGTCCCTTTCAGCTCAGAGACCCTGTAATTTCGCATTGGGAGAGAGCTCCCAGTTCAGGATAAGGAAGAACTTCCTAAAAATCAGAACTACCAATCATCAGATAGACTGTTTTACTGAGTAGTGGGATCTCTACCACTAGTCACATTCAGGCAGCAAGGTGGCTTACAGGGAAGGTAGAGGGAGGGACCACTTCACAGCCATAAGAGTTGTTAACTTACAGCTTTCAGCCATGAAAGGGTGGATATTATATTTGTTCATTCACATCTTCAATAAATACTTATTGGGAATCCACTGTATGTAAGGCATTTTTCTAGGGATGGGAATAGAATGATTAACAGAAAGAGGCTAAGTTCTTGCCCTCATGGAGTTTGCATATTAATGAGGAAAGACAGAAAGCTAGCAAATTAGTAACTGACTAATTATTAGTAACCAATAGTGCTATAACAGGATAGAGAATGAGAGTGGAGATGGGGCCAAACCTGCAGAATTAAATGAAATTTAATGATATTAATGGAAATTAAATGGCATAATAATGACTGATATTTATTAAGCATGTTCCTTAATTCCCACTTCCAATTAATTCCCTCTGTGGCCTGAGTGAATCACTTTCCTAAATTTTACCCCCATAGATTAGTTTTGCTTTTTTTAAAAAAATATAATAGTATATATATTGGAGAGTTTTTCCTCTCAAAATATATAAACAAACTTAATTCAATTGTATTATTTGGATAGCATTCCTTAAGGTTTGTAAACATGTAAAGTTCTAGGTCCCACCACCAGAGGTCTTGGTGGGGGCTGGATATTTTCATCTTTTACCTGTTCTTAGGGGATGTTGATACTGCTGTTCTGGTGACCACGTTTTGAGAACCACTGCTTTTGTACGCTCCTTGGGCACCTAAGGGATGCAGGTTGGAAGAAAGTCGAGAGAGAGAGAGAGAGAGAGAGAGAGAGAGAGAGAGAGAGAGAGATTGATTGAGAGATTTTGAGATTGGGGATTCTAAAATGATAGAGTTATAGATTCCAGAGGCAATGAGGATGGAGCCAAGTTGTGTTTTGAAAGAGGCCATTTGGAGACTATAAGAGAGAAGGTTTGGGCCAGAGGGAAGCCATCCAAGAAAGAGGCTTTTGTTGCAATTCAAGAGAGACACGAGCAGAGTTTGAATGATGGTGATATTGAAGGGTAGGAAGAGATGAATTCAGAGTGATTCTTGATACAGATCTGGTTCTCTGTTGAGAATGAAGGTGAGGGAGGAGTATTAGAGGCCTCATATATGTCTGTTTGGGTTATTAAGGTGAATGACAGTGTCATTTGGATTGTAAAAGAGGGGAAGAACATGATACGAAGGTTAGTCAAGGTGTGAGTCCTGTGAGGGGGTAGTGCCATGGGCAGCCCCAAGTTCCTGCACAAGGACCAGAGATCCCTGGGATCTGATTGGAATGCTACCTGGAGGCTTAATGTGACCTTAAATTGAGAATTATCCTGCCAGAACTAGGACCAAAGAGGAAGGCCAGGGAGAAGGGTATTTGAAAATGGGGTTGATTTATTTTCAAATTACATTCTTTCATAAGGATTTTGAGAAAGATTTCAAAACTTAAGTAAATAAATAATAGCAAGGTGTGGGCAGCTGTAAAAGAGTGATAAAGAGGCAACTGTAGCAGCAGTCGTGAAAAAGTCAGAAGCGTACACAGACACACATATGAACGTATGAGATGGAAATAGAGAAGAAAGGAAGGCTGGTTTCTTTAAATAGTCACAGCTTAAATCTTAGACATTAGCCGCAGCTTTAAAATATATGCAGAGAGAAACAGATGAGATAGAGGAAAGACCAAAATAAATATGTTAATGCTTAAACAGTGTATTTATCTGGGTGTTAGGTTTATGGGCAATGTTTATTTTCTTATACAAACCTTTCTTTCCTTATGTTTTTATGATCATCATGTTATACTTTAAAATCATGAAAAATATTTAACTGTTGTGTTTTTTAGAACACGTTCTTAAACAGTGGAATATAAAAAGCATGGTGGGGTTCTTTAGAGAACAGTTTAGAATGTGGTTTTCTGGTTCGGCCCTCTCTGCATCCTGAGACAGACCGTGGCAGTACCAGGAAGAACCATCTAGGTTTCTCATTGCTGCATTGATTGGCAGGCTGGCACCCCCTGAGTGCTGCAGCCTCACCGGCAATTTCATCCATCCTCACTGGGAAGCCTGCGGCTAGGAGGCACTATTTAGAGTCACATGGCACTGAAACCAATTTGAGATACTAAGAAAAATTGTTGGTGATGCAGAACAGCTACAGCCCCTGGGAGACCAGACAGATAAGGGTGCTCTGGCAAAATTCAAACTCTGGGAGCTCTTGGCCCATTTCACTCCCCAAGATGCAGAGGACCCGGCAGCAAATGGTCCAACACTGATGGATGCCAATGGTAAAAGCAGTCCATTTAAACAAACAAAAGCAAGACATAAAATCAGAAATATAACAGGTCTTATTTTAAGATCTATTCTTTGTATGAGATGGTGTTCATGGGAAAAGGAAAAAAGGCAGAATTAGCTCCCATGTCCCATTGATCCCTGTCTTTTCATTCGTTCCTTTCCTTGTCACTGAGCTCATTCTGTGGCTCTGCGATCTGGGAAATGGAAACATAAGGGTTCAAAGATACATGGATGCCTTCCTTTACTGACCCATTTCCTGCCTTCCTTCTCTTTGGAGGGACTCAGGCCATGAGCCTGGCTCCTGTGAACTACAGGCGAATTGCTACCTACAAATATGCACATACTCATTCCTTTCCTCTCTCTCTTCCATATTCTCACAACAGTAACCCACAGAGTATTTTTAAAACTTGATTCATCTGTATGGAATGATTCTCACTTAGGTCAGCATGGAAATCACCTTCAGCCTCCACTTAAACTCTTTATTTCTCTACTAGAGGCCCGATGCACAAAATTCGTGCAAGGGTAGGCCTTCCTTTCCCCAGCTGCCGGCACCGGCTTCCCTCTGGCACCCGGGACCCAGGCTTCCCTCATAGCCCTGGCTTCATCCAGAAGTCAGTCTAATTAGCATATTATGCTTTTATTATTATAGATATTGTACATTTCATAGAGAACATATTTTTTTTCTTTTTTAAAATTGATTTCAGAGAGGAAGGGAGAGTGAGAGAGAGATAGAAACATCAATGATGAGAGAGAATTATTGATGGGCTGCCTCCTGTATGCCCACACTGGGAACCGAGCCCACAACCTGGGCATGTGCCCTGACTGGGAATTGAACGGTGACCTCCTGGTTCGTAGGTCAACACTCAACCACTGGGCCGCACTGGCCGGGCCAATGGCCCACTCTTATTTCTCCTTCAACACCATCATTATGGTTGTGAAGTGGCTGTGATCACACAACCATGGGAAATTGATGTGGGGAGTTTCTTGTCTGCTGCTCTACAAACATGGGGTCCTTCTAAATCCCTCCGGGGCTCAGGAAGAGAGAGCTGTAGCTGCAGTCTTTGGTGGTGGAGGAACACTGGTAGTACCAAACCACAGAGCCCAGGAAGGGAGCCAGATTAAATAAAGACCCCACACTTCCCTCCTACTCCATCCAATCTTCAAGCAGTGCTGCCCATTGGCATAAATCAGCATCTGGAGGGAGTTCACTGCATATTTGTACTCACCTACATGAGATGCATGTATGTATATTTAGCTACAGAATTTCATTTGATATAAATATTATTGTATTATATATGTTTTCTGCACTTTGCTTTCTTCTCTTAATAATGCCTGAGAGAAACCTCCATGATCTCCACTGAAATGAAATGGGACCTCACCAGGAAATACTGATAATCAGTCTGTGAACAAAGGTTTTATTGCTATAATATAAGAATCAACCACCAGGCACCACTGAGATCAGATCCTTTGTTGGGTCTATGTTTCATTCAGTGTTATAAAATCAGATAAATAGCCAGTGGTTGAGCATCGACCTATGAACCAGGATGCCATGTATCCATTTCAGGTCAGGGCAATGCCCTGGTTGCTGGCTTGATCCTTAGTAGGGGGCATGCAGGAAGCAGCCAATCAATGATTCTTTTATCATCGATGTTTTAATCTCTCCCTTTCTCTCTGAAATCAATAAAAATGTATTTATAAAAAAATAAAATCAGGTAAATAAAAGGAGGTTTTAAAGCAGCGGTTCTCAACCTCTGGGTCGCGACCCCTTTGGCAGTCAAACGACCCTTTCACAGGGGTCGCCTAAGACCATCCTGCATATCAGATATTTACATTACAATTCATAACAGTAGCAACATTACAGTTATGAAGTAGCAACGAAAATAATTTTATGGTTGGGTCACAACATGAGGAACTGTATTTAAAGGGCCAGAAGGTTGAGAACCACTGTTTTAAAGTATTTTAAATCATAGAATGTTACAGAATATTATAGTTATGCTGCAACACAGACCATTTTCCCAGGTTAAATAAGAAGTGGGGAACTTTTCTGGCCAGAAAGGGCATTAGTTTGTCTCACATAAACAATTTACTGAAAATAAGGAAACATATTTGTGAGCTGACTCACGTAGCTCAGAGGAGGTTATTGGAGGAGGTCATTTAACAGATGACCCGGGCAATTAGAGGCGCCTCATCTCCTCTCCTGTCCTTGGAAGTAGGTTCCACCGACCATTCTCACGCTAGGAACCTTGAGAGATGAAGTGTTGTTGAGACCACCTGGATGGAATACACACCTGACCCACATGAAGGCCTCTTATAAACATTTAAGTTCTGGCTTGCAGGTGTGTGCCCTGGAGACCTGCCTCGTGAGTTCCCTCCCTTGATAAACCTGCCCCCTACCAATCTGGGGAGGCCTCTTACTTCAGGCTCCCTTGCTCTCCCAGGACCCGGCTCAGCTCCTTTTACATTCCCAGAGGGGTATTCTCAAGTTCCAGAACCAGCAGAAGCTACTTGAGGTAGGGAAAGAAGCTACCTTTATTTATCCCAAAGTAATTTGAGAAGGAGTAATGATTTTAAACGTTTTTAGGGGAGGAGGGTGAGGTATTATGTAAAAAAAAAATTTTACATTTTTTCCTATGTAGCAATTCAGTACCTTATCTCAGTATCATAGTGTTTTAAATGAGTGGATATTATTCCATATTAACCATGCGCTATAAATTTATCCATCATGAACACTGAAGAACGTTTACATTTGTTTGAATTTTTCTTTATTCTAAACTGTATCAAACATCTTTTTATTCCCTCCCTCACATGTCCTCCCAAACATTCCTCTTTCTTCTCCAAAGATTATAAGTATTATGGTTTCTAACATTGTATATTAGTTTTTCTATTTTAAACTTTACATAAATAGAATAACCCAGTAAATAATTGCTTATATTTGTGTTATTTGACCCAAATTGTTGGACTCATTTATCTTTTGACATGTAGTTGTAGTTTCACATTTTTGCTGTTGTACAGTGTTTCACTGATTTATTATTTGACTTAGATTGATATTTGTGTGGTTACTAGTTTATGGCTATTGTGATAATTTTATAAATATTCTTGTACATGCAAATTCTTATATACACTAATGGCATTTCTGCTAGATATTTTCAGGTTCTATGTTCAAATTTAGTTAATTCAAAAATGTTTTATAAAATGTTTGAAGCCAATGCTCAGGATTGAAAACATTCTTACCAAACTTAAATTAGTCAAATTTTTATTTTTAGGTATTTTGATGAAGTGGTATCTCATTATTATTTTATTTTCCATTTTACTGATATAAACATATACTTCATATAATTATTGTCCATTTTGTGAAGTACCTTTTCCAATTTCTTATAATTTTTTATTAGGTTGTCTTATTGATTTGTACAGTAAAACCTCGATACAATGGGCTAATTTGAGCACAGGGGTGTCTGTTAAACCTGAAAGTTGGTTATATAATAAAGTAGGTTTTCCAAATGTGTATGTTAAAAATATTCACATATTAGTTTACCTGTTCTTATTTATGTAGACCCGTTTGTGTATGCATGAAAAGTTTAATTTTACAGAAAAGTTTTTCATGTGTAGTATAATCATTTTAAATTTATGCTGAGTAGGTTTAGCAAATATATGCATTCAGCAGTCACTGCAGGTAAACAAATGCACACAACCTGGGCATGGTGAGTGCACGTGGGAACATTGGCCACACCTGTTAAAACTGCTGCAGAAAGTTTTCCTACGAGACAACAGAATTAATTGCTGCGTGCAATGCTGTATGATCACGTGCTAATCATTCGCCAAACATTGTTTAGAACAGTGGTTCTCAACCTTGGCTGCACATTAGAATCACCTGGAAATCTTTTTAAAATCCTGATTTCTGGGCCTCATCCTCCGGAAATTCTGTTTCTTTGTTATGGGGTGGGGCCACAACATTAGTAACAAAGAAACAGAATTTCTGGAGGATGAGGCCCAGAAATCAGGATTTTAAAAAGATTCCCAGGTGATTCTAACGTGCAGCCAAGGTTGAGAACCACTGGTTTAGAAGCAGTGACTCTTGGATTTACATATGTAGACTACAGTTGTGGATATGTAATATTTATATCAGAGAAATTACTACAGTGTTTTTTTCCAACATATGTCCTATTTGTAAAATTTGTTAAAAATAACAGTGAATTGCCCTAGCCAGTTTGGTTCAGTGAATGAAGCATTGGTCTGAGGACCCAAGGGTCCGGGTTCAATTCCAGTTGGGTTGCAGGCTCCTCCCTGGCCCTGCTGGCCGGGGCCCTGGTCAGGGTGCACGCAAGAGGCAACCAATTGATGTATTTCTCTCACATCGATATTTCTGTCTTTCCCTCTCTCTTCCACTTTTTCTATAAACCAATGGAAAAATATCCTTGGATGAGGATTAAAAAAACCGACACAAAACAGTGAATTAATAACATCAAGAAAAGCACATTACTTGTTAATTTAATTATAAGTAAATCTTGGTTAAAAGCATTTAGAATTAACAGGGTGTTAATTCTCACATATGACATATGGACCAGAACTTCTGTCCTTTAAATCTGAAGTCTGTCAAATTGAGTTCCCCAAACTGAGGGTTTACTGCAATTGATTGTAAGTTAAATTTCTTATTGGCTTGATAGTGCTCTTTTATATCTTTATAGGAACCATTCTTTATGTATATTGAAATGATCTTTTCCCACTTTGTGGCTTATTTTTTAATTGTTTAACTGGAATCTCATGATGAACAAAAGTTGGCGGTTTAAATGTAGTCCATTTTTTTCCTATGGGTGGTCTTTTAAACTCTGTTTTCATACAATTATTTTCCCCAATTATTTTTTGCCTTTTACATTTAGAGCTAAGGCCCACTTGAAATTTATTATTTGTGTGTTGTGAAATAGGGATCAAGACTTTTGTATATCCACATGGATATTCAGTTTTCCAAGCACTATTATTGAAAACCGTCCTTCCCTTCATTGCTCTTGAGGACAGCCATTGTCAAAATCAAGAAGTCATACATGTGTAAGTCTATTTCCATACTGTTATTTTGTTCAAAGGGTCTATTTTTCTGTCAAATATTTATTATATAAAAATATTTTTCCAAATGATAAGATTTATTGTATAATAAATCTTGGAAATTAGAAGGGAAGGGGGGAAAGGGAGAGGGTGGGAAGAGAATAACCAAAGATCTTACATGCATATTAGATGCCTGGTGCATGAATTTGTACATCTATGGGGTCCCTCGTCCTGGCCTGTGCGGATCGGGCCAAAACCAGCTCTCCGACATCCCCTAAAGGGTCCTGGATTATGAGAGTGTGCAGGCCAGGCTGAAGGACCCCAAAGGTGCACAAATCCGTGCACCAGGCCTCTCGTATTTTATAATATGCTTTACAAGTGTCCTATGGTTTAGCTTGCTAAGATAGTGACATTTTTTGTAATACTTTTTTTTTGTATCTCTTGAATACTTGTAGAATATTTTTTATTTTGTTTATATGAAAAATTACATTGACATATTTTTGTATGTTAAAGCAAACCTACATTCCAGGAATATTTTAAGTTTGGTATTGATATATCCCATGATATATCCATAGAGATAAATTGATATGTAAAATTTTTGCTATTATTAGCTTATGTTTTTAGTGTTCTTTGTATCCATGTTTATAAAAGAAAATTGTCCTTCTTTCTTAATGCGTTTGTAAGGCTTTGATATCAAGTTCATCCAGGCCTCACACAAATGTCTGGGAAATATTTCTTATTTGTCTGCTTGGAAAACTATCCATAAGATTGTTTTGTTTGTTGTTTGTTTCTTTTAGACACATTGGTGAAATTACTAGTAAAACAACTGTGCCAGGTATATTTTGTGGGAATGTTTTTTTTTTATCACAGAATTGATTTTTTTACTAATCATAGAATTATTGTATTTTTCACTAATTTTTGTGTTAACTTTAATAAGTTGCATTTCTGCAGGATTCAGTTCATTTAATCTAATATTTACTCATTAATGTTATTCTTTTCTCTATCTTCTTTAACATTTATAATAGCCTAGCCATTTTATTAATATTTATATTCTAATTCTATAATCTATGTCAATTCTAGGCCTATTTCTTTGATTGACCCCCCACCCCACCCCCCCAGATATGGACATATATTGCTTTGTGCCTGGTAATTTTTTATTGAGTTCTGGACATTTCAATTTTTTTATTTTGGGGGTGCTAGATATTTTTGTATTTCTTTAAATACTGTTGAACTTTGTTCTGGCGTTTTGTTACTTATGGTTAGTATATTCTTTCCAGGCTTGCTTTCAAGCTGTTCTCATGAGTCCAGTATTTACCCTAGGGCTCATTTCATTCCACTAAAGCAATAATCTTCTGAAGACACTGCCCAATGTCACACATTATGTTTCTTCGCTCATGGTAAATTTGCCACAGCAAAGGAATCAACACTGGCATGTTACTATTAAGTAAATGCCACAGTTCATTTGAGTTTCACTTTTTTTTTTCTCACCCCATGTCCTTCTGCTGTTCTAGGACACCATTCAGGAGACCACATTACATGTAGTTGTTATGGTTCATTGGGATTCTCTGGACTGTGACAGTTTTTGATGACCATGACAATTCTGAAAAGTACTAGAAACATACTGTTTTAGAAGTTCCCTCATTTTGGGTTTGTCTGATGGTTTTCTCAAGGTTGGACTGGGATTATGGGCTTTGAGAAGGAGATAACAGGTAAAGAGCCATTCTCATCACATCATATCAAGGTGCATCCTATTGACACGATTTATCACTGATGATGTAGATACTAGTCAGCTGACCAGGGTGGTATTTGCCAGGTTTCTCCAGTGTACAGTTACTTTTCAACCCCTTTCCACTCTGGGCTTTTTTTGGAGGCAAATCACTAATCCCCAGCCGCAGTTAAGGACAGAAAAAGTGCATTAAGCCGGTGTACTGCATACATAAATTATTTGGAAGTCTACTTTTAGGGTTGTTTTGCTTCTCCTCACTATGTGTAATGATTTTACACATTTTCTTGGGTTTTATGTTGGTTTATTTGCTATGCTCATGGTGCTTGCTTCGTGGGGAATTTTATCTGTGGTAATTATGTGTAGCCTGGCATGTAAGACACCACTTATGCTCACCTTGAAAGCCTCTGGCCTAAATTGTCTCTTGTTCCCATTGCCAGTGTGGTGACCAGCTCTCCCTGGGTTCCTACTGACTTCATGTAGACACAGCCCCACGTCACATAGCCTGCTGCTCACACCACTCGCCTCTTACTCAGAATTTCCCTTTTGATTTCAGGGGTTGGAACCTCAAAGACCTGGCTCAGTCAACAGTGGGACATTGGGAACAGTAATGCCTCAGGGGGAAAATATTTGACAAGTGAAATATTGGAGCCAGGAGATAGAGTTTGCCCTTTGATTTATCTGGAAAGATTGCTGAGATGTAGTTAGTATATAATCCTCTCAAAGTATTTCCAGTCTGGAACCCCTATTGTCTAAATATATTATCTGGGGGGGTTCCTGGACTATGCAAGCAATGCAAATTTCAAATTGAAGTTCTTATGAGCAAAGGATTATGTTTTTAAATTCTTAGGTACTTTTATTTTTCTTTTCCTCTATTTAGAATTCACAGCAAAATAGAAAAGGTTTTTCCCCTTTTCTTTATCATTGAGGTGTCATTAAAAAACTTTCATCTATCTTATTAGTGAAGGTGCAACATTTTTAGCATCACAGATTTTTATGAGGATCTTAGTATTTGCCCAACTACTTTTCTCCTAACCATAGATGGCTACTAAAACTTGAACTCTCAGTTATTGAGATTTCAATTTCCCAGAAAGTGGCTGAAACCTCAGTGCCTGCTTATGTCTGATTTTAGATTCTTCTTCACTTTTGGTCCTTTGATATTCCCCTTACATTCTTTAGAGCTCTGCTCTGAATTCAAATTATGTTTATTACTTTCCATCCAATTTTTCTAGGGTTTTTAGTGGTAGAACTTTTATGATATATTACCTGCCATATTCCCAGAAACAGAAACACTGGGTATTTGCAGTTCCGCCAGGATTGGCGATCTGGTTTATAAAGGCACATCAACTTGAAAGCAGTGATTCAAGAGGAGAGTTTACTGTTAGCAAATGTGTGCATTTTCTGAGAAATAGCAAGGAATTAGAGAACTCAGAAAAAAAATAGATACAGATCAAAGTAGTATGCATTGCAGTCTAATAATAGTGTAGGGATGTTTATACTTCCTAGTATGTATTTCAGTCAGTCGGAGGGTCATCCATGTCCTAGAGCTAAATTATAATTCATGTTAATGATGTTGACATCAAGGAAATGCAACATTTTAAAAAAGATATTCACCATATTGAAGATGGGAACACTATATAAAGTATATTTTAAAATATTTTTTTTTCTGAAATAATGCAAAATGTTGTTACCTAAAAGAGTGGATAATAATAAGATAAAAATTATAATAAATATCTATTATTGAGTTCCATATAGGTGTCTGGTACTGGGCTCTGCATTTTACCTAATTCTTAAAACATTAATTTCATTCTCGTAATAAACCTGCAGGATAACTCTTATGAGCTTTGCCATATAATAATTGTGTTAAAGTTACATTATTTGTAAGTGGACAAGACAGAATTACAATTTCTCTGCTATTTGTATTTCACCATATCGCCATCCTCTTCCATCCAGGAAAATCTCTTATCCTATAGACCGATCGAAGAATGTCCCAGAGAGCCTAGGCATTATCACAGAGTCCCTGACCATTCAGGAAGAGGCAGCACGTATTTGGTGTTTTCCCTTTGACCCCGGTTTATGACCTCTCTCTCTCTAGGCTCCCAGGACAGTCAGATCCTCTATCTGGAAGGGCCTGGGATGAGGTGTTTTGGCTCAGAAGCCAAATTTGTGGCATTGAAACCAGTGGGGAGATGAAGAGGGACTCATAGTGAGTCAAAACTGACAAAAACAGTAGCAAACAGGAGGGACAAGTTTTCAAATATGATAATTCTGTCTGGACAGTTGACAAGGAACAAATGCTCCCTTGCTCCCTGTGGAAATGATAATTTTAAAAAGCAGACCGGGGAGCTTCAGACAATTATTTAGGCCTTTTAAATATGTATGAGTTCCAGTGTGCTACATACATTTTAAAAGACAGTTGACAACTGCAGCATATATCATCTTGTTCCCTCTGCAAGCTAAAAATAGTGTTTCTTTTTAATGTAAAAACAATACTTTCAGTTTGGCATCCATGAAATAAAAGTCTGTAAAATACTAATTTACAGGCAATGACAGCAAAGAATGTTATTAGCAATTCTTCCTATACACTTTCAGATGAGTAATCTGATCTGTCACTTTTGCCTGAGAGAGAGACTCCGGAGGACACTCAGGATTAGTAGCCAGGATGGGGCCTGAGGTTGAGGCTGCCCATCTTTACGATGGGCACACTAGAAGCTTAAGGCATGAACTCAGTCACAGCCTGGAGGAGTCAACTTAGAACCAACTTAGAAAGGAGAACCAAGCTTGGGGTCAAAGAGGCAAAACATTGGCAAGAGCAGGAGAAAAAGAAGAGAAAAGAAAAGAAAAAAGAAAAAAAAAAACTTGTGAAAGAGCAAGGTTTGACCAGTGTTTTAAATCAGGCTCATATTTTTACTACTCTTCTTGGGGACCTACGGTGTGTAGATGAGTCTGTCTGGTTGAATGCGACAACTGGGCACCTCCCACTCTGTTTTCTTGCTGAGGGAGGAAGCTTTCATGGATGTCCTCAGTCTCTTGCACCCCCCCCCCCCAGGTCCATATGCCCAGAAGGTACACTCATTCTCAGCTACTGAGAGTACTGACTGTTAGCATCTCACAGCCACACCTTTCTCCAAAGAATTGCCCTTGGCCTAGAAGAAGCTACCTTGCTGGACAGATTACCTACTCCTTGAGGCAGGACTCCATCAATGATTGACTCACACGGGGTACAAAACGCCAGCCCCTTTGCCTCAACATGAGACGACTGTGGCACAATTCTTGCTCCAGAGCTCCCTGTGGGATCAGGCTGAAGTCCATGTTCATCTGAAACCAATCCTTGCGCAGCTCCTTCCCGGGGCCCATGGTGCTATCATTACTTCACTACATGTTTTTGCCTCAGTGCACCCCCTCAATAAATCATCTGATGAGCATCCCCATCTCAGGTCCTTCTAGAAACCCAGCTGAGCCAGAACAGCAAGTCACACACTTGTTTTGTCAGCCAAATGGGGAAACTGAATCTCTGACAAGGGAAGTGGCATCTCTTCCTGCTACGCAAAGTGCAGCCAGTGATTGGATCAGCCAGAACGCAGCAGGGGCTTAGTAAACTGAGCCACTCTCCGTGCTTACAACACCCTTCTCCTCCAGAGCACTCGACTCAGGCACCTGCAGGGGGGTGCACACACTCAAGAGCAGGGAACCTTGCTTGCACGGAGTGCCTGAGTTTGCTGTATGGAGCAGTAGAGGAAGTCCCAGGGGAGGCAATACACAGACCTGGCTCTAAGGAGCTTCCCTGGACCCCCAGTGTGGGGGCCCTGAACCTGTAGGTACTTCTCATACTGGGCCTAGAGCCTCAGACTAAAGCCCCTGTCCCAAGCTGGCTAATGAGTTTTAGGTACCTAACAGAGATCTGATGGATGGACCGAAAGTGAGGGGGAGGCCAGGAATCACCCCAGGAACAGCTCTTTAGGCAGAGGCTAGAGCGGGCCAGTGGGTAGGTGCAGACCAACCTGTGAGAGTCCTGCTTATCCAGGGACAGGTTAGTGCAAGCATATGAAACAGCCATGCTCAGCCTCAGCCAGCTGGTGCTCCATCCTCCTGCCGCTGGCCAAGACCCTAGGAGAAGAGGAGGACGTTTGATAAGCATATGAACAGAAGCTCAGAGATAAAATTTCTCCCATGCTTTCTAAACAATGGAGAAAGGTTTGTTCTAGTCAATATGGTATGTGTCAGAACTGAGAGTTTGCTCCTGCCTCCAGACAGGAGGGAGAGATTCCATCCTGGGCATAATGCTGTATGTTTCAGCCCCACAGTTCTTAGTCTGAGACCCGTCCAGTGCTGTGAAGTGTTGCAGGCAGAACCAGAATGCAGGGTCCAGGGCCCTCAGGCCTCCGGGGTTTGTGGATGCCACAGGACGTGGCAGGGTCAGGCACTGTGAAGGGACCTGGACACAGGGCTGAACTCATTTCTTGGTCGGTTCAGTCCTTCTCCAAGCCTTCAGTCTCAGCCTGTCTACGGGCCTCGGCTACCATGGGAAGAATATTAGATTTGGAGACAGAAGACAGTATGACTCTTATTAGTAAGAGCATGTATTAGTTGTCAGGTTGTAAGCCAACAACATTATCCTTGTTTCTCTTCTGCTGAAAGGGTACAAGGATGCCCACGTTCCAGGGTTACTGTGAAAAGTAAATGAGATCACTTACAGAAGTATGTTGGGTATTCTGCCAACTACAGAGTTAAAAATCGCAATTGCTTAATGAGCGTTTATTATCTGTAAAAGTCTCCATTAAGCTAAGTAGTGGTGCTGCAAAGATGAGGGTGGCAGCACCTCTTCCTGCAGATCACTCACAATCGTGTCCAGGAAAGTGGCTGCAGTGGTCAGGCTGCAGACAGACGAGGATATACTGCATGCTGTGTAAGGCCCAGTGAGAGGAATCCCACCTACGCCTGCGTGCAGAGGCCTGACCACTCTGTTTCTAAAGGTTATAGAGTTGAGAGTAAGCTCAGATCCAAAGTAAGTCCAAAGCCGGCCGTTCCCCTCCTCCAGAGACTGCGGCCTTTTTAATGCTGAAGCTGAAACTAGATCCCTGTTTCCTGAGTCTCTGCACAGAGCTGTTTGCCACTACATGGCACCTTTGTTTTTTGTTTACCAACACGAAAGCCAGTAATTTTGTTTTGAGTCTAAATGAAAGCATTGGGGCTGACCCTTTGGGAACCTACTATTAGACCAAAGACTTTTCTCCCAAAGCATCGTAAGAGACTTTTTTACAATACTAAGTAGAGTTATTTTATTGCACCCTAATGCCAAAGCACCGATTCCTGTTTTTCTTTTCATGATCTAGGGACAAGGTCTTCTGATGCACAGATAGGTTCACAGTCTAGTTTCTCAAGAGAGAAAACAGTCATGTTGCAGCTACAAAGCCGGGTCTCTGATTTGAGTAAAGGTGACTCTTATCAGGTAAAAAGCTGGAGTGGAATAAGTACCCCAGCTTCTCCTCTGGAAGCTGGAGGCTGCCCCAATGGAATTGGGGTGTAGTGTGACTCCCTCCACCGCCACCTCCTCCCCACCCCAACACACACACACACTCACACACACACACACACACACACACAAATCTCTCCTTGGAGGCAGAAAGGATGTGTCTGATTTCACTTGGAGAGTTGCCCAGGTTGACTGGTCAGTATTGTTTATCCAAGCAAGTAGTTGTTGCTATGGCAACCTGGGTCGAGTTTCATTTTTGTGTTTTATTTAATTTTAATGTTTATTTAATTGTGAAATATTTCAACACAAGTCATAAAATAAATGCAATAGACACTGCATTTCAGGTTGTAGCTGTAGGCCTAAAACCTTGAGGAACAGAGGCAATCCCAGGAAAAACATCTGTAAAATGTTTAGGAGGTACAGCATACTAGTACATAGCCTGTGTTCTGCCCACATCCCCTCTGATCCATGTCTACCAACCAGTCCACATTCTAATAGCCATTCCTGCACTTTTTCTTGGAGGGCTGCCCTGGGTTTCTCAGAACCTACTTTTCCCATGTGCTTGGCAGGTTAGAGAGGCCTGGGGGGGGAAGGTGGGTAGTATCTTTCAGGGGAAGCCGTTACGCAATGACTACTGGGTGTGAGGTATAAATACCATTGTTCTCTTACCCCTTGACCATGATAATTAATTTCCCCATGTGATTAAGCTCCTGTTGCTCACTGTGGTACCTGATTGAATAATGCAGCCTGTATGGGTTCCCTTTCCCTTCATCTCCTCATCTCTCTACCACTGTTGCCTTCTCTTCCTAAGAAAACTTTGACACAATTGTGGTCTCAGTAGTTGTTTCTAGAAGAACCAAAACTAAGACAGCAGATGCAACTTAAACAGAGATTGGATCATCTCTAGTGCCCTCATATAAATAGTTCTTCTGTTGGTTTTTTTATTTTTTTATTTTTATTTTTTTGCTGATTATTGCTGCATTGACTTGGGTAGTGGTGGAGAATGTGCCAGCTCTAATTTTCAATTTGCATTTTCTGTCACCCAGAAGGTGAATGCAGGTCTCGCCTTTCCTACACACCTTGAGGAACAGGCACTGCTTTGTGTCCCTTTGTCATCTCATTTCAGCAGCAAGGGCTCAGGTCACTGGTGCCTGATGGGGGCATGGCTATTGCTAGCAAAGGGCAGCAATGTAATTTCACTCTCCCCCTTCTTCAGTAGCAAGCGCACTAGAATAAGCAAGGCAACTCTTTCCAGGTTTAATTTAAATTTCAGAGCATTTGCATCTTTGGCCAAACTCTTGTAGTCCCTCTCTGGGAGTTAATAATAGTGGGCTGGGCCTGGCCAGTGTGGCTAAGTGGTTGCACATCGACCTGTAAGGAGGTCACAGTTCAGTTCCCGGTCAGGGCACATGCCTGGGTTGCAGGCTTGATCCCTAGTGTGGGGTGTGCAGGAGGCAGCTAATCAATGATTCCCCCTTATCATTGATGTTTTCATTTCTCTCTCTTTCCCTTCCTCTCTTAAATCAATAAAAGTACATTTTTAAAAAATAATAGTGTGCTGGGGCAGAGGGCCCCTGATTTTGTGTGCTCCCCTCTTCTCTGGGTAATGGGCCTCTATGGTCATCACTGGTAATGTTATTTCTCATAAATGGCTTCTAATATCAATATGATATCCGACTATGCGAGAAAAGTCCCCGTTGACAGAAGGAAATGAGCACGTCTCCAAGACACTATTACTTAAAGAGACTTTGGAACCATAGTTCCATGGCCAATGATTAGAGTTAAGCACAGTCACATGACTGAGAAATAAAGTTCTGAGGAAGGGAATTCATGTTTCTTAAGCACCTACCATGTTTCATACAAAGCTTCAGATTCTTTCATATATATTATATTATATACTTGCCCATAAAATTTAGTGATGAACTCAGGGAGGTTAAGCAACATGTTATTTAGTGGTGGTGCCAATATCTGAATAAAAGCCCCTCCATATCTGATTTCAAAGCCATGATTTTATAACATTGTCCTGGTCAAAAGTAGAAGGTGACGAGAAGAAGCCCCCAGCATGAATATTTTTTTCTATGTTCTGGAACGTAGCAGCGGATTTTGATCCAAATGAGAAGGGGCGGAGTGTTTTTGATTTCCTCAGACTCAGGATTCATTCAGGAGAAGCAATGAGGGTCCTAAAAATTAACTCCCATTAAAGGGGATATCAGAGGCTCTCTCTGACAGGGAGCTAAGAGTGACATAAGCCAGAGACACGTGTGACAGGGGGACAATACAGGATCAGACCTGGTGTCCCCAGACAGCAAGAGGTCTCTCAACAATCTGGACACACAGACCATCCCCTGTAACCCTGGGCTGGAAGCCCAGAGGGATGCTGGTGCTCAGAGACCCTGGGGAACCGGGAACCTGCTCAGCTCCTGTGGCAGACACTTCACACTGCATTAGAAATCCTCACCAAACTTAAGAGGAGAAACATTCAGCATTTATTTAGCTCAGCGTTCTGTGGCCCCGTTAGTTGGGTGTTTTTCCAGGACTAGGTTGATTTAAGTTATTTTTACTGGAAACCCTCAAGCACTTGTCATCACCTGGCAAGTCAGCTAGCTGCTGAATAATTCAGGAGAGCCTCACTCACGTGTCTGGCAATGGGCCAGCTCTGGCCCAGGATGACAGAGGTGACTGCACCTTGCGTCATTCATTTTTGAGCAGGATGCCCAAGCTGCTTTCCCAGAGGAGAGGCATACGGTACCAGGAGCAGCTAGCGAGGGCTAGTCTCAATGGACGAGTTTCCCCTGAAGAAAACATCTTGCAGGACTAGAGTACAGTATCACAACCAGGATGTCAACATTGAAACAATCAAACACTTTAATTGCCCTTTTATATCCACACCTACTTCTCCCCTGCTCCAACCTGTATTTGTATTCATGCTGGGAATTTTTCTATTGTTTCTTTTTACATACTTTAATTTGATTTTGGTAGCAGAGTAGTATTGGTTTTATAAAATAAAATGGAAAGTACTTCCTTATTTTCTATTTTCTGAAAAGGTTTGAGTTAAATTTTTAATTAAAATTTTGGTAGAATTCTCCAGCCAAAACTTCTGGGTTGAAAACAACTCAATTTCAAAATGGGCTTACGATATGAATAGGCATCTCACCAAAGATGATGTACCAATGGCAAATATGCCTATTAAATGCTCAATTTCATATGTCATTAGGGAATTCAAAGGAAGACAGTGAGAGAACAGTGCACACCTAGGAGAATGGCTAAAATCCAACTCTGGCAACACCAAATGCTGATGAGGATGTGGAACAATAACTCTCCTTGCTGATGAGAATGCAAAATGGTAGACACATTAGAACACGGTTTGGCAGTTTCTTACAAAACTAGACACACTCTTACCATATGATTTAGCAATGACACTCCTTGGTACTATATTTATCCAAATGAGCTGAAAATTTGTGTCTGCATAGATCCTGTATGTGAATGTTTATAGCACCTTTATTCATAATTGGGGCAAGTCTAAGGTCTCTACTTGCGCTATATTGATGTGGGTGGGGCTGGTATCATAGTTATTTCTATGATGATTGGCTAGAAACATGTTTATTGTCTAATAGTTTTGAGTCTTGGTAGGTTTCTCTTCTTCTTGACCTTTCGCCACAGAAAGTAGGTTTTTGTTGGGGATTTTCTTTTGTCTGTGCCTGTTGTCTTTTCTGAGTTTCCAGCTTTTATAACTCTAAGTCTGGAGCATGAGCAAAAATCAAATTTGATGAATTCCCTACCTTGTCATTCCTTGGGTTCTGAGATCCTGGTCAATTCTCCTCTTCACCTTTCAGAGTCTCCTTATGATTATTTTATACATAATATTCTGGGTTTTTACTGATACCTGGTAGGAGAAATAGGAAAAAGTACATCTGTTCCATCTTACTGTAAGCAATAGTTCCTCTGTCTAGTACTTTTAAAGTCTCTACTTATGTTAAGTTTCTATTGTCTCACAAGTCACAGTTAGTCACAAGACCAAGTGGGTCATAAGGAAGTATGTAACAAACAATTAAAGGCATGGCAATGTAAAAATGAACACATAATTTCTTGTGGATAGTGAGAAGAACATGGGCACATTGGAGATTGTGTGGCTAAAGATTTCCTTATGGTTTTCACCTAGCATGATGAAAATGTTTCACTGTTTCCATTGTTGCAGAATAAGTGGAATGATAGTTAATTTCATGTACTTTTATAATGAATTCTGGTGTGTTTTTTTAAGTTTCTGAGATCTAATTTTTTCCACTTATAGGACATCCAAATTTTCCCACATTATGTCTGTCAAGGACTGGGTGTGATTGGAGATAAACTTTGAGATTCTTCACAACTTTCCACTTAAAAGCAAACTTCAAATTCTTCTGTTTCCTGTTGATTTATCCGTTTTCCAAAGTGGAATGTTCTGGATTCGGTGTGCAGCATAAACATTTCCAAAGAAGCTCACTTCAAGTGAGAAGGGACCAATCTCGTCATATTTTTTTTTCCTGCTCCATTCCTGTCTTCCTTTGGGTTAACATATTTTTCCCCCTATTTTTTTTTTTTATGATGCTTAACTCAGTGGTTGGGAGTCAACTTATGTTAGCTATTTCTTAATCATGAATTACTCACAGAACATAATGAATAATCTATTATTGCTGACATCATGTGCAATTCTAATAGATGGAACACTGTTTTTGCCCGTAAGGGGACTCAATTTAATGGGGAAGTATAGTATAGGGACTATATACAATGACATGTTTCAAAATAGAAGTGTATATAAGCAGGTCCAAGAAGGCATTGAAGCTCAGGGTAGGTAGGGTTTGAAGAGGAAGGATGAGAATGAGATTTCTAAGTGACATATTGAGAAGAATGGTTTTTTAAAATATTATCTTTGTTGTTGAAAGTATTACAGATGTTCCTCCCCTTTTCTCCCTCCCCCCCCAATTGATTCACTCCTCCTCATTCCCGTCCCCTCCCCAGGCCTTCACTGCACAATTGTCTGTGTCCATGGCTTATGCATATATGCATGTAAGTTCTTTGGTTAGTCTCTTTTGCACCTTCCCCTCCTCCCCTACCCTCTGAGATTCATCAGTCTGAGAAGGATATTTTATTTGTAACTGTTCACATACAGAAAGAGAATGGTACTTTTAGAGAACTGTGAGTACTACAGCTGGACTACAATGAGATGTGTAGGTGCATGCGTTGAGAATATGGAACATAAAATGACAGACTACAAATCACAAGGTATTCTAGGATCAGTCTGGGGACTCTGAGCTTGTTTTTTGTGGTGATAGGAGTTACTGAAGGATTTCAAGTCATGTGGGTGATATGACCTGATGTATATTTACAAAAATCACAACAGTGGTTGTGTAATGAAAGTTGATTGGGGGGCGGGAGAGAGGCACGAGGGCAGAGAAGCCACATTCCATTTTGCAGATAAAGAAAATGAGACATAAAGAATTGATGTAATTTACTCAAGTCAATTATTAAGAGGTAAGCATGGCATAAACAATCCTGAGTCGTGATACATCTTTAACATGGTTGGACTCACCTGGTAATTTCTTAAATTATGTATTAAATACTCACTTAATAGATTCTATTGATGATATTGAAGGTAATAATGTAATATTGTATAATGTACAGATACATTATATTTGCACTCTCCCACTACAGTAACCTGAGTGAGAGAGATGTCTTAATGTATGTATTTACATAAGTCCTGAAGGGAAGAGGTAAAATGGTGGAGTCATCAGAGTTAGCTAGTGGCTGGTTTAAGAGGACAAACTTTCTATTCCAAACTTAACCAAGTATAACAAATATAAATTTAACCTGTTCCCTGCATAGATTTCACACACATTGTGCCAGCCAAGTCATTTTAGCTGCTTTTTGCTCCTCTTCCATCTTATGCTACATATATGATTGACTAGAGACTACATTTGATTGACAGATATAACAATTTAAATACAAACACTTATTAACCCTGCAAGAGCATCTTATTAAAAGAACATGATGGAGATAGACATGGAAGGTAGATATGCTGATTTTGAAGCCAATTGCATTGTAGCTTAATGTGACAGAATCAAATGGAATGCTGTGAAAATAGTTCAGAAGATATTTTCTCCACATTATTTAAATCAGCAGCTCCATGTAAGTAAGCAGTGCTAAAGGATTATGCAAAGGCTTAATACTTCCTTGCCGTTTACAGGATTTTAACTTCGACTCCAAACTCTCTCTTGAAGAGTTGCTTCTTTACAGACCTGAGATGGCTCGTCTAGGAGGTTGTTCATACTCTGTCCTATGACCCTGACTGCACTCTGACCCTGGTAGGATGATTCAAAAACCTCAGTCATTATTCTTGGATGAATTGATGGGCAAAAACAAACCTACCTCCCCTCAAAAAAAAAAAAGTTAGATGATTAACACTAGTAGCTAATTTATTGCGCACTTAATCATGAAGCAGGTTCTGTACTAAATGTATTAACAAATTTAATCTTCATAACAACCAAGTGGCATGGCAATATATTACCCTTATTTTACAGAGAAGGAAACTGAGTCTTTAAGAATTTACATAATTTGTCTAAGAGTAAACATCCGGTAAGTAGTAGCAATAATTAGTCTAGTAGCCAGTGGTCGGCAAACTGCGGCTCGGCAACCCGTGGCTCGGCAACCCACAGCTCGCGAGCCACATGCGGCTCTTTGGCCCCTTGAGTGTGGCTCTTCCACAAAATACCGATTTCTGCGCATGGGCCACGAAGTTTCAATCGCACTGTACGTGCGCGCCCGCACATGGCATTTTGTGGAAGAGCCACACTCAAGGGACCAGAGCCACATGTGGCTCACGAGCCGTGGTTTGCCGACCACGGGATCTACTCCACTTCACAAGCAGATTTTTTAAAAATTATATTTTTATTAATTTCAGAGAGGAATGGAGAGGGAGAGATAGAAACAACAATGATGAGAGAGAATCATCCATCCATTGCCTGCCTCCTGCATGCCCCACCTTGGGGATCAATCCAGCAACCCGGGCATGTGCCCCGACTGGGAATTGAACTATGACCTCCTGGCTGCTGGGGCAATGCTCATCCACTGAGCCACACCAGCCAGGCTGCACTTACCTAGAACTTAACCCCAGCAGCAGGTAGCTGGGGCAGCGTAGGAAATGCTCACATTCTGCTCTTCGCAGGAAGATAGCCCTCCGACTGGGAGATGGAGGGAGGGGTCCCTGCCTGGGCTCTTGGCTGTAGGGGCCCTGAGCAGAGCTTCTGTCCCACCGAACTGGGAGGGGGAGCAGGTCTTGTTTTGGATGACAGAGACTCTAACAGTTTTGACAGAATTTTCCTAGATTTTCTTGAATAACTGTTTCTTCATTTGCCCATAGGACAATTTGTCAGCAATTTCACTGGGCAGAGGCTCATTGGAGCTCCACATGCTATCCTGCGAGAAGTGGTACTCCTCTCTGTATTATTTCCTACAACTGCAACCTACAATTAAAGTTCTTTTTAAATTCAATAATATAATAAAAGCATTGCAGTGATGTCTTAGATTAGCTCCAGAACAAATATATATGTGTGTGTGTGTGTGTGTATATATATATATATATATATATATATATATATATATATATAATTTTTTTTTTAATTTTTGCAAGTGATTCTTTGGAAGGGGCTTTCAGGGGAAAAGGAATAAAGAAAGGAGAGGGGCAGGTGAAGACACGAAAAAAAAGGTATGATTTCAGCCGGGATTTCCTCCATAGATCTGGTCCTGCCTTGAGACGGACCAGTCATTCATTAAATTCAGGTTGTCCCTGAGGAATGACTGCCTCTTTGGCAAGGTGGCCTGTAGATGGCAGGGACAGTTACCTGGAGAAAAGGTCAGCTGTGAGCAATGAGCAACCAATACTAGCCACAGTAGAGGGTGGGTGCACCCACCAGGTAAAGGGAGATATGAGGAGTATAACAGCATCTATTACTTCTAGACGTTCATTGATTCTGTTATTTACTGATGTGAACACTATTTCAGGGGCTGGAGATACCAAGGTAAATGAGAATGATTCTGTGCCTTCTCTATGTCATGAAAGTGATAGAAAGAGCAGAGTGTTATGGTAAAGCAGCCAAGGCAGATGACTAGAACAGTCCCTTTTGTCCTGTGGCATATAAAACATATATAAACATATAAAACAGTACAGCTGAATTGGTAGCTCTAAGGAGCTTCCTTCCCATTGAGAAAACAAATCCATGGCATTGTTCATCATCTCACATTGTTTTCTCACTCATTTAACAAAAAGCTATTGAGCGCCTTGCCAGGTTCTATAGTTATGAGGATAAATAAGCCAAGCTCGCAGCTTAAGGCGCTAACTGTGCAGTGGGGACCCTGAGGAATAAGTCGGCATGGGGAACAGTCTGGGAAGTCCTGGGGTAAAGGTCAACAGGAACAGTGGATGCCCGGGGAGGCATTGCTTCCTGGCCGAGGAGTTGCCTCCGTCCTTGGATTTCTAATTCAGCGCTCTTTTCCTCAACTACAGTCAGAAACACTGGAGGGGAAAGGGTTCTTGAGGAATTCCCCAGGGTTTACATCCACTCAGACTCATAATCCTGTTAAATACGTCAGCCATCACATTATGCACTGCTACAGTAAACTCACCATTGCAATTTACCATGGGTATAAATAAAAATAGTGTTGTTTTTGCTTCCATAAACTTAACTATGCCTTCTGAAATAAATACAATTACATTTATTGGCACACTTAGAATGGGCAACCTTGTGAAAATTATTCCTAAGTGGTAAGAGAGACAGCTGGGGAAAGACGCCGGGGGAAGAATACACAGGATATTATCATAACAATTGGAAAATGATTTTTATCCTTACTAGCAAAACATTATGAAAGCATGTTCTGAAAATCTTCAAAGCATTTTTTATCATATTGTGCATATACACCTGAATCCCCCATAAGTGTTATTTATCCATCAATTTAAATCAGGAGAAATATTACAAAAATAAAAACATATTCAGTACAAAACAAAGAAAATCTTTTTCTAATTTTAAAATATTATTTGATCACCTAGGAAATCTTGAAAATATAAACATTTATGAATATTATAATCAGCTGCTTCTAATGTTTAATTGGTGTCATGTAGGTTATTTGACTTATTCTTTATTAGGATGTGAGTGAATCTTTTTCTTTCTAGTTTATTGAAAGTACTGCTTTGTCTTTTGTTTGCTAAATAGTTTTTAACTAAGTTTAGATAAAGTCTTTCCATCATCTGGGGGTAGGGTATGAATGGATGGATAGATAGATGAACTGGTACAATGTATGATATTGCTATGTTTGTCAAGATTAGTTTGTCACTCATTTTTTATTGAGGTAAAATTGACATATAACATTATTTGTTTCAGGTATACAACAAAATAATTTGATGTTCATATATGTCGCAAGACATTCTAGTTGACACGAATACTTGCAAAATGTTTTCTTGTGATGATAACCTTTAAGGTTATCTTTTATTGATAACTCTCTTAGCAACTCTCAAATATGCAATACAGTACTATTATTAAACATAGTCACCATGCTGTACATTACAGCCCACAACTTACTTATTTTGTAACTGGAAGTTTGTACTTAGGCCTAAAGAGGCCTTGTATATTTCTCTGAGAAGAGTATGCTTGGGTTAGTACTCATACAAGGAGGAAAATGAGCTACAAATGAAACAGCTGAATCAGAGGAGTTGAAACCTCCAATACCATTCAACTGCCTGCCAACCTGCAAACGCATCACTTATCTGGCTGATATTAGTAGAACCATTAATGAGTTCAGCCTATGTCAGCCAGCCCCCAGCCAAACCAGAAACACATGAGCTAAATAAACTTCCATTGTTGCGTGGCCCTGAAATTGTTGCCAGAGAAATCAGTGGGTCCAATTTCCCTGACACAGGGGAGTGGGGTGGCTCTTGCCATATCTTTAGAAAATGAATTTTCGAAGACTCACACAGGAGCATGAATGGTTTTTATTGGTGTGGAATTATATTTCTTGGGTTGCAAAGTCCCATTGCCCTTAAACCAGTCCTGAAAAAGGTGCATCTGGGACTCCAGTAGAGCCAAAAGTAGGGCCCGTGACCAAATTTTCTGTTCTGTGGTGGAGCTGGGTCCCATGTAGCATGAGGCTAAAGTCCATCAGTCTGTTATGTGGGTCCCACATGGCCATGAGCCACGTGGACAGAATCAGGGCATGCAAGCCCCTCAAGCCAGGGGTGTCAGGGGTGGAGAGAGGAGAGAGAGAGAGAGAGAGAGAGAGAGAGAGAGAGAGAGAGAGAGAGAGAGAGAGAGAGATCCTTTGTTCAGGAGCTTAGATATCAAATCTTCTTGTTCTTGCGTTGGCCACACCTATTCTGGCCAGTGACTTGCTCCCAGGTGTGACCGACAGTTAAGCATCTTTCCACATCACCCAGACCTTACTGGGCATAAGTCTATTGTCCAGGCCCTTCCCCCAGTGACCTGTGGGGAGCAGACTTGGAGAATGTTAACTACATCATCCTGGCAAAGCTGTATAAATGGTGTGCCTATAATATCTAATCTTCCCTTTACTTCTTTCCTGTTAAACAATAACCAGATTATTGTACTGGTATCAAAATGCTATGTCATTGTTAGGCTGCATCATTGTGAAAATAGGTCACTGATATATGTTTATATAAAGTGACCTCAACTTAACAGTATGTTTTGATTCCTATGGAAGAAAATTTCTTGTTTCCTAATATCTGAAAAAATTTCATAAATGTGCTATAAACACTTGAACACTGAAAATAGGAATAAACAGCAATAAATAATAGTAAGGGACTTCAATACTCTACTTTCAACAATGGATAGATCATCCAGATAGAAAATCAATATGGAAATATTGGGTTTGAACTACATGTTAGATCATATTGGCTTAATAGACATTTACAGAACATTCTATCCAGCAGCAGCAGAACATATTCTTCTCAAGTAACACATTGAAAAACATCTCTAGGATAAATCATTGTTAGGCCACAAAATAAGTTTTAACACATTTAAGAAGATTCAGATCCTATCAAGCATCTTTTCCAACTATAAAGCTATGGAATTAGAAATCAATTAGAAGAAAACTGGAAAATTCACAAATTCATGGAGAGGATCTATTGTACAGCACAGTGATTATAGATAATAGTACTGTATTATATACCCGAGAGCTGCTAAGAGAGTAAATCTTAAATTTTCTCACCACAAAAGAGAAAAGGTAATTACTAGTATGTGATGTGATGCAGGTGTTGGCTAATGCTATGGTGGTAATCATTCTGCAATATATAAATGTATCAAATCAACACATGGTACATCTAAACTTACTAGTACACTTGACTATCCTGTGTCAATGCATATAACAATGTATATGTTAATTACATCTCAATAAAGCTGGGAGAAATATAAACTATACCACAAGAACTCCACAATGAGCTATATAAAATTTCTCACTTCGGTGTATTTCTATTGAAATATATATGAATTCTATGACATGTATCTAATACTAATAGCCATTTAAATTTTATTATGAATTGTGAGGAAAAATATCCTTCATGAGTACTGGTTTGAAAAAGAGTAGAATGTATTTTTTATCACTACATTTTTTTCTACGTAAAAAATAGTCTATGGAGAAAAAAGTCCATGCATACTGACCTTCACCCATATCTAAGGTTATGTTCTGAAATCAATAGAAACAAATACGAACAACTGTTATGTCTTTTCTTGTTAACTGGTATAAATGGATTGGACATGGGCATTTCCTAGGGCTGCTGTAAACATGTACCACAAACGACATACCTTAAAACAACAGAAATGTATAGAAAGGCACAAAACAACTTCAGTTACTATTTTCACTCCTCCTTCCTCTGAGCCTAGCCCAGTTTTATTTTTGGATGATATATTCTGCATACTGATTAAGTAAATAGGGAGGTAAAATGCACCCTTATCTGATACCTTTGCCTATAGGAAACCATTCCCTCTCCGTATTCTGTTCTGACAGTGGCTGCCTGTCCATAATACAGATTACTTATCAGGATAGTCAAGTGCAAAGGCAAGCCCATTTCTTTCAGAACAACTCATAGCTTTTCATGTTCTACAGAGTCAAAGACTTGATTATAGTGTATGAAACATAGACTAATCTTCTGAAATTTTTTGGAGCACTCCAGTATCCACCAGATGTTCACAATTAATTTCAAGCGCCTCTTCCTTTTTGAATTCAGCTGCAACATCCACCATTTCTTGCTCTATCTAAGGTAGAAGCCTTGTTGCATCATCTGAGTATCACTTTATTTGTGTGGGAAATTAGACCAATGGTCCTACTGTTACTGCACCCCTTGGCATCTCTTTTCTTGAAAAGTGGGGTATATATTGAACATTTTCCCCCTGGGGGCCATTGTTTTGATTTTCATATTTTTTGATACATTTTTGTTAGGATTTTGAAAGATTCAGTCTCTGTGGCTTGACAGAATTCTATCGGTAGCCTATCTATTCCTGGTGCTTTATTTATCCCAGTATTTTCAAGGTGGATTTCACTTTACTTTCTAGAAGTTCAGGGTTTTCTCCTAGGAATTTTCTTCAAAGTTATCTGTTACTCTTTTGTCTTCTGAATAGATTTTCAGTATATTGCTTGACCTTCCCTTTATTTTCTCCTGATCAGATAATGTGCAAATAATAGTGTAGGTTTGATTTTTTTCCTTTAGTTCTTGAATCTTCTGGCAGACATCTCTTGCTTTTCCTTTTTCTTATTCTCTTCTATCTCCTTACATGGATTATTGTAATATTTCTCTTTATCTCTACCTGAGAGTCATTGGAAAACTGCATTCAGGATTCTAACCCTGCTTTTGTCACCGTTTACTTCTGCCTCTCTCCTGTCACACATTTTGATTTTTCTTATGTCACCCATTTTGATTTTTCCTTTTACTGTTGGCATCATCTTTTTGCATTCTTCCCTAATAATATTTCTAGTTTCAGTCTATAGTTCCTTTAGTTCTCAGTCAATTAAATTTAACAGTGAAATTTTTTTAATTTAATGTGGGCTTTAAATCCATCAGGAATGATACTTTCATTCTATTTTGGCACTAAGATTCTTTTAGTGCTCTTTTCAGTTTTACTCTAATATTTGATATTCACAGTGTGCGGTCAACACCACGGTCTGCTCCTGGTCTTGTTTGGACAAAGAGAATACAGCTTTTCTATCTCCCACTTCAGTTGCATAGTTTATTCATTTGTGTGTTTTTTAATCCTCACCAGGGGATATGTTTATTGACTTTAGAGGGGGGGAGAAGAAGGAGGAGGAGGAGGAGGAGGAGGAAGAGAGAGAGAGAGAGAGAGAGAGAGAGAGAGAGAGAGAGAGAGAGAGAGAGAGAGAGAGAAAGAAACATCGATGTGAGAGAGAAACATCATATTGTCTTCAACTGGGCATGGAACCAGCAGCTTAGATATGTGCCCTGACCAGGACACGAACCTGGCAAGCCCTCTGATGCACAGGACAACATTCCGACCAACTGAGCCACTCAGCCAGGCTACATAGACTATTTGACTTCTATATTGGCCATCTGGAGCTATCCACATATACAGTCATCTCATTGTTTGAAGCACGTGTTTGTGATGGACAAGTTGTTGGCTTTGCAAAAGTCCACAAGCCTATTCTTGCTTCGCTTCTGACCCCCTAGTCCAATTTTTTTTTTATCAACATTTGAGTCTGCTTTGTTTCCTAGTTTTGCATTCTAATCACCTGTGATTACTAGCATGTCTTGTTTAGGTGTGTGATCAATTTCTTCTTAGATACTTGCTTTCAATTTCATCTTCAGCCTCTGTAGTTAGAACATAGACTTGAATGGTAGTTCTGTTAAGGTCTTTCTGGGAGTCTTGTTGATATTATTTGATTAGACCTTGCCTTATGGCCCTAACTGTCTGTGCTACATCGTGTTTATGTATTAAAGCCTCTCCCTTTCTTCTGAGTTTATCATTTCCCGAGTGGAACACTTTGCAGTTGCCTGACTGAAATGTTCAGTCCCAATCTATTTTAGTTTTCCAACACCAAGCACTGCAATGTTTAGATGTCCCATTCCTTGTCTTACGATTTTCAGTTTACCTTGGTTCATGCGTCTTACATGAACATCCATGTTCTGATGTGCTGTGCAGTGTCATACTTGCCTTTCACCTTGTGACATTAGCCTCTGGTCATCTTTCTGACTTGGTTCTAGTTGTGTCATTAGCAACAATGCTATTCATACTCGTTCTCTGCTCTTCCCCAGTAATTGAATGCTTTTTGATCTAGGAGTTCTCTTTGGAGAAACTAATAAGAAAAAACAAAAACAAAACAAAAAGCAAAAAACAAAAAACAAAACAGATAAAGAGTTACAGAAAGTTGTGGATTTCTCCCAGCTGGAGAGGGCATCCAGTAAAGCAACCCCTGGAAATCCACATTTGAGGTCAGTTTCTTACAGTATTAACACTAAAGCAAGGACTACCACACAGTTGAGGAAAACATCACAGTTGAGACCAAAGAAAGCAATGAAAATCAGAAACAAAAAACAGAGGTAATGCAGAAGGCAGAAGGAAACTTAAAAAGTAAAAATACCCTTGAACATTGTTGGTGAGATTGTAAATTGGTACAGCCACTATGGAAAACAGTATGACAGATCCTCAAGAAATTAAAAATAGAACTACCATATGATCCAGCATTTCAACTTCTGGGAATGTATTCAAAGGAAATGAAAATACTAATTGGAAAAGATGTATGCACCCCCTTGTTTATAGCAGCATTATTTACAGTAGCCAAGACATGGGAACCACCTAAGTGGATTTTGGATTCATTGATGGATGAATGAATAAAGAAGTTGCATTATATATATCATATATATGTAAATATATAGAACTCTATAACTATATATGGTTATATGAAAATTATAATGAGATTATATAGGCAAAATGCTCACCAGAACACCTGATGCAGGCTAAAGCACTCAGTATATAGTAGCTACATTAAATATATTGGCTGCAAAAATTTATTTTGAAGTTGGTTAGTTAGAATTCTAAACATATTTTTTCCAAGAAAAAATATTAAATATGGAATAGCTAAATATCTAGTCTAGATCCCAAAAAAAGACACTTAAATGACCTGATGTATAAAATTAGAGTCCCTAAATAAGCCATTGCTAATTTACTAACATTTGTTATGTTCTGTAGCAGGAGACTATAATTTTAAAATTTAATTTTTCCATCACCTTTGGAACCCTCTGTGCCTTCTATCAGCTCCACCCATCCCCCTCTACCCTCACAGTCACTACACTGTTGTCCGTGTCCATGAGTTCTCTCTCTTTTTTCCTTTTTTCCTCAATCCCTCTACCTCCCTACCTCCCCAGCTCCTGAGCTGTCTGCCTGTTCTCCATCTATGAATCTGTCTCTATTTTGCTTGGTAGTTCAGTGTGTTCATTAAATTCCACATATGAGTGAAGTCATATGGTACTTATCTTTCTCTGATTGGATTATTTCACTTAGCATAATGTTCTCCAGGTCCATTCAGGCTGTCTGCCACAAAGTATAAATTTTTCTTCCTTTTTAGAGCACAGTAGTATTCCATTGTGTGGATGTAGCATCGCTGTTTTATCCACTCATCTGCTGATGGACACTTGTGCAATTTCCAGAACGTAGCTGTTGTAAATAACACTGCAGTGGACATAAGGGTGTATATATTCTTTTGAATTTGTGTTTCAGGTTTTTTATTCAGATAGATTGCCAGAAGAGGAATCACTGGGTCATAAGCAGTTCCATTTTTAATTTTTTGAGGTAACGCCATACTGCTTTCCACGGTGGCTGTACCGATCTGCATTCCCACCAACAGTGCACGAGGGTTCCCTTTTCTTTCTCCACATCCTTGACAACACTTATTGTTTGTGGATTTATTGGTGATAGCCGTTCATCGGGAGCTCCAGAGAAGGTTTCCCCGACTTGCCTATGTGTAAAAAAGGGTGGTGCGAGGACAGGGGCCACGGCAACCTGTTTATTACTGGTTTGTGATTAGATGCGAATAGTAATTGCGAGTCAGTATTCAGAAAATTTTACAGCAATTTGATGGAGTGATTTTATGTCTATTGAATGTAATGATTACACAAATTGTACTTGCATTTTAATCCTATTCTTCTGGGAAATTATTTGCATGTATTTTACAAAACTTTGGGTACATAATGGATTGGGAGGAGGGAATAATGGGTCCTTATCATAGAATAGACCACAGATAGTTTGAGAAGCAAAGAAATTCCTACTCCCGTCATTCTATTAGCTCCTCCTGCTTAATTTTATTTGTAGAAATTAACACTACCTGAAATTAACATCTTTGTTGATATTTTTAATTGTCTCCTATTAGAAACTAATCTTTGGGTGGGGGTGATTTATCTATGTTAGCATTAACAATTAGATCAGTATCTAACATATGCTAGAGGCTAAATAAATTTCAGTTGAATGAATAGTAGATTCAGTTTCAACTGTTGCTATCACAATAACAACTGTTGCCATACAAGAGGTGGAAGTCATCAAAGCCCCATCTGGGAGTAGCTTGCAGCTGTGGTGAGGTGGTGAGGGCTGAGTCCCTTCTCCAAGCCACAGGATTCAAATCTGTGGCTCCAGAGAATCTTTAGAATTTTCTGAACCATCAACTTCTTTGAATGGCAGGGCTCTGCTCTCTGACCAATTAGCATGCTAATTGTAAATCTTTTTTAAACTAAAGATTTGGAATAGACTCCATGTAGTTTACATATTTGAGGTAAATACTCCATGTTTTTGCGATAATAAACTCTATTTTAAAAAAATGTTTTCCATTTGTTTTCAAACCATTTTCTAACCCAGACCAAGCTCCTGCGCCCTATTAGTATGAATCGCAGATTCTTCACTGTCCTGGTGAAAAGAGAATAAGTTAATTTGTATCTCTGGATGACTAAAATGGGAAGGATATTTTTAGTGATTCTAATGACTGAATCTTGTGGTTTGCTACAAAGACAGTATTAGAAGCTTCTACTGAAGTTAGAAAAGGGGTGATGGGGAGGTATATGTTGCAAGGATCTGGGAGGGGTGGGGGATGAGGGAGAGATGGGTAATTCCAATTATATAACAGCAAATACCACACCTGTCCTTATGGAAGGTCAGAAATGCAGCAACTGAAACTGCCATGTAATAGACAAATTGATGGTAGTAACTAAGAAAACACAAAAGGCAGCTAATCTCCCCCCTGCTGATAAAGCTGTCTGAGGTAGATCAATTTAGTCATGGTTGTTGTTAGGAAATTGCACTTGTTTGGTGTTCCACAAGCAGATCATGTAGTTTCCTAGGAAACATCCTTTTTCACTTAAACCTAATTCTCCCACATTGCTGGGTCTGATGAGTCACTCAGCCTGACTTTCCTCTCACTTCCCTCTACCCATCAAAAAGGACATACCAGCTGGAAATCTACTAACTGAAATGAATTTATTAGGCCTTTTACCTTGTTCTTCACTTAACTCCGTGTTTCTTCCTTGTAAGCCTAACTGCTTCCCTGGGGGGAAGGGCCAGAAATAATGGAGCAAGGCATGTGGTGTGGGCGAGTGTTGATCTCTTGGTTATTAAGCTACATTTCAGCTTCTAGCTTTAAGTGGAAAGCATTACATGCATAGAGATGTCTGCTTGTAGCCTGTCGTGGAATTTGATGTCAATTTCATTTAATTTCAGATTCCCAGTCACACTCTGCTATACAGTTATGTGAAAGAGAGAGATTGGGGGAGGGGTGGTGGTAAGAGAAGACCCAAAAGGAGAGGGATAAGCAGGGAACATACAAATAATATAATTTATGTAGGCGTTTTCATTTTGATCCAAGCCAATTAATAGAAGCATTGCCAAAAAAAAATATCTAGAACCTGAATATAATAAAAATATAATTTTAATTTCTTTGTGAAGTGCAAATACAGGGATCGGCAAAAGTAGGTTTGGAGTTGTGAGTATGCAAAACAGTATATTCTTGTATTATTTTTCATACAAACAACTGTAAACCTACTTTTGCCCACCCTGTATATGATGTGTATATATATTTTAATTAAAGCAGCATGTTCACCACTTCTAAATACACCGAGTCTACAGTTAGTAAGCTTGCACATTTTAAGCATAGCTGTCTCTTTGGTAACTGGGGAGGTGGCATAGACATCAGTGACAGAAGTCTGCTGAGATCCAGCAGGAATAAAGAATTGTCAGAGCAAAGCCTCACTGACTCCATTGCCAGCAGAGAACACCGCCAGTGGAGGAGCCCGGACTGTGGGTCCTTCCTAGCTGTCCCATGCCCTGAGTTAGCACATTGTCTTCTCCCATTTTTGCTACACTCTCAAGCCTTTACTATGTGTTAGGACCCATGGTCATTACTCTCCTTATGTCATCTCATGTGAGATGAGGTATGGTACCTCCATTTTACAGATGAGAAAAATTGAGGTGTATGGTGGACAAATGCCCGAAACCACACAGCTTAGGGCTGCCCTAGGACTCATTCTAAGTTCAGATGCCCTTGACCTCCAACCCTATCACATACCACATTCATTGGGCAAATGTATTGGTTTTATTTCAAATGAGGGACTGTAGAGGCTATGAAAACCCCTGTAGCTGAGCCATTAAGTCACTAAATTCACAAAGTCAACTGTTAATATATCCCAAGCCTGGATGGGTCTCACCAATGTGGCTCAAACAAAAACATGACCTATGTGGTCAGAAACAGTTTTGCAGTGCCATTACCTAGGGCAGGGCAGTCTATCAGAGACTTCCTAACACAGCATCATGTAATCCGAGAGTTTTCACTCCTAGGATATGAGAAATAGAGATGATACATTCTCAACCACCTCCTGTGTGGAAGGTTCCTAATGCTGTCCATTGTAGTGACATGAAGGAAAGGAGCTGTGGTATTGTTACAGGAAAACCTGACAAGAACCAAACAGCGCTCTGAGAGTTTGGAGTTACACTTTATTCACCACGGTGGGCTCAGGGAAATTAAGCCAAATTCTAAGCCAAGCTACAAGCAGAACTTCCCTTTTTATGGAAGAGCCAGCCCTTTGTGCGCTTGCTGGCGGCGGCCTTGAAAACTATACAGTTCTATCAACTAAAAAATGCACCTGGCATGGTATTGGGTGTATCTAGTCTCTGGCCCACAAGGTCAGACAGCTAAGTTTATCTCCCCCATTATTCAAGCAGGCTAGAAAGCAAAGTTACTTTTTCGGAATTAGATAGAGGCCGTCCAAAGAATAGCAGAGAATTCCAAACAGTAGTGTTGCAGAATAGGGGTTTTCCTTCACAATAGAACACATTTCACTGGGTGGAAAGGAATCAAGCCACCGTCAGTTAGGACCATGACATAACAACAACCTGCTCCCTTTCATCGGCCTCTCATTTCAAGCTTCTTAGTAAACATTGAGTTATTGAAAACCAGTAGTCTAACTCCAAGACAATGCATAAGTTAGCTTTTATTGCATAATGAACCACCATAAAACTTCAGTGACATACAACAATACCCATTACTGTGGAGTTCCACTGATCTAGGCTTGAGTGGTCTTGGATAGACTTCCATGCTTGAAGCTGTGTAGAGATCTAGGTTGAACTTGGTTCGGGACTCTGCTCACGTGCCTCCTCCTCTTCCTCCCCTTCCTCCTCTTCCTCCCGGGTCTAGTGAATTAGCTCAGGCATAATTTTTCATCATCGTGGCAAGGCTCCAGAGCCCAAGTAGTAACACAAGACTTGTTGAGGGCAGGGTTAGGACTATCATTTCCACTGAATTTTATCAGCCAAGCAGTTCTACTGTATAACCCACAAGATTTATGCCCTGTTCCCCACAGTGGGGGAACACTGCAATGCTAATGGCCAAAGGTGTGAGTACAGAGAAGATGAAGAGCCACATTTAAAACCCACACCTGACATTAATGGTGTGAAATAGTCATTTCTTCATAATCTGAGTCTTAATTTTCTCTTTTGTTAAATTGCATTATTCCCACCACATGGGAATTGAATGAGGAAAAGCATGTGAAAGACCCCAATATGCAAATGAAAAGTAGCTGACCCAGGGCTCCCCAAAATTTCATCCTTCTTCCTACCCTGCCCAATCCATTCACTCACCCACTCATTTTCCTTCAGAGTTCCCATTTCAGAAATATTCTCTTCTGATGTTCAAGGGCACGTCTTCCTGAGGTTGGAAGACTCAATTACAAGATTCTATATTGTTTCCCCTCATTTTAGGCCCTTGTATACTACCATATAACAATTAAGGCTATACAAACAATAATTTTCCAGGAGGTACAGATGTTGTTTGTTTCATTTGAGCATCCAAGTCCTTTTGGTCCTACTTTTAAGGTCCATTTCCCAGAAAACATTTTATGCTCAGAAAAATAAAGAGCCACAAATGACATTATTAATATGTAAAGACTCATTAAGTCCTACTCAGAATTAAAATGTTCCAAAGCTCTGGAGAGTTCTGAATATAAATGTTAATTTAACCTACCTTTAAATTGCAATATTTCATTAGAGGAGGAATCAGATTTTGGTCAGCAAATGTTACATAACAGCTGCTTCTAGAGGGCGGCTGTCTGTTCCCATTTCCTTTGGGTGTTTGAATTTGTAACTGTCGGAAGAAGTCTTTTCTTGGCTGTAAGATTGCTTTTACTAACTTCAGGCTCAGAACAGTGTCTGTCTTTGCTTTTTGGGGACAGAAATTGTATAGATCTCCATGTCTTCAACTCCATTAAAAATGTCACAAAATCTTTTAGAATCTGTCAACGACAGTTTCTATCATTGGAGATGGACAAAGGATTAAGTCAGAAAGATTCAGAAACTTACTGCATCTTTTTAGCCATTCTGATGGCTAGGGCATCTTGTGACCTGGTTAAGTCTGGAGGAGTTGTTTTCCTAAAGTTTAGGTGGGGGCGTAGATTCAGATGTACTTTCCAATGTGAGGTTGACTCGATGTGTTGGAGGAGGACCAGTAACAGTCAGCAGCATGTGTGGCTCCTACCCAGGACCTTAGGAAAGCTACATAGGAGGTATCCCTGAGCCCCAGTTATTAGAGGGTGGAGCATTAATGGGACAGAGGAATGTGGGGGTATCTGCAGATTCACAGAGATATGTGGTGAAAGGGTGGGCATATACTGGGGAACGAGCATGGGACTTGACTCAAAAATCAGGCCAAAACTCATATGTAGGCCTGGGAGACAAGGTCAGAGCTAGATAACCATGTCATTACCCTATTGTTCTCTGTTTTGATGCTGAGTTGAACTGCTCGGACCTCCAATCGTATCACACACATTCATTTTTGAAGAAATAGCTTTGCATATATGGGATGTCTCCTCCGTCCATCTCCACCTCTGGTAGAGGCTTTTTAACATAACACATTAACTCCTAATATTGAGACTAAACTGAGAAGTGACCCCATGACCCTATTTCCAACCTGAGAACTGCCCATGTCTAATAGGGCCTCAATAAAACAGAAAGCTGGGATTTCAAAGAGAATTCAAACTGATTACAGAGATGAGGTTGGGGGACAGAAGTACTCCTAGGGATTAGCAGAAGTGGAAACTTGTTACCTCTCATAGGCCCTAAGGGGCAAGGAGAGGAAAAGAAGGTTGGTGAGAACTGGGGCTTGGAAAATGAGACCACCTGATATAGATGTCATTCCAGAGATGCAGGGTTTCTACTACAAAGACACTGAGATGTGGAGAGAACTAGGAGATAAATGCCTTGACCTCGCTCAGTCCCAAAATCCTACTGGGATCTCCCATTGGGGAACCCATTCAGAGCTCTGAGAGTAAGGGAACCCTGGGTTAGACTTTGGGTGGGGGGGGGGCGGTGCAGAGAACCTGGCAGAGAAGGTAGGGGATGGATATGAATGAGCAGAAGTGAAAGAAATGCAAAAATATGAGACATGGTCAAGACCACTGAAAACTGTTTGGTCTATTAGTTCTGAGTTTTCTTTTTCGAATGAATTACTCTCGTTGCCTTTAACCATCTCCTACTTATTAAAACTGAACCTCAGAGGTGACACATGGTGACACATTTCATAAAACATTCATAGCATTTTAATAATTTCTTAGTGTAGGATCTTAGAGATGTGTTGTTGGCACTGCTTAAAGAGGAAACAAAAATAAAAACCCAAAACCAAATCTGTGTGTACTGACATGTAATATGATCTCCATTCCGCTGAGAAGGAAGCTCAGAGCCTGCAGAAGCTGAGATCTGTCCATAGCCCTAGAGCAGCGGTTCTCAACCTGTGGGTCGCGACCCCTTTGGCGGTCGAACGACCCTTTCACAGGGGTTGCCTAAGACCATCCTGCATATCAGATATTTACATTATGATTCATAACAGTAGCAACATTACAGTTATGAAGTAGCAACGGAAATAATTTTATGGTTGGGTCACAACATGAGGAACTGTATTAAAGGGCCAGAAGGTTGAGAACCACTTCCCTAGAGTGAAAGCATAGTGAGGTCAGATGCTAAGGTTATGGAGCGCATATCATAAGATGATAATGTTGGTGCCTTCCAACATTAGAATTAAGAGGAACTTAAGTCTAAATTTTATTTAACTGTGATTTAAATTCAAATGCCAACATACCGCTGTGCTTCCATTAAGCTCCGTGAATGCCAGGGGACCAATTATATTCCCTGTATACTGACCACCTAACATGTCCCAGACACTGCACTAGGTGCTTAGGAGACATACAGTGGCAAATAAGACATCGCAAAAATAGTGCCTGCAATGGGCATACAGCTGGTGTGCCAATGATGGTATTTTGCCTATTTTTGTAAAGGTGGAGAAACTATAGTTTATTCATTTCTACAGTAACCCTCTCCCTTCTATATATTAGTTTCTGCTATGATATCTCTTTAATTCCTTCACTTTCTCCATCGCTTCCTTGCACAAGGATAAGGTTGCTTCCTGATACAGGAATTTGAGACACACTTTTGCTCTGCAATGCATTGGTCCTCTGGCTATAAATCATATAGCTAATTACCAAGCATCTCCAGGTATCTGACATGGGAACAGGCATATTGCACTCATATAATCTCCTTTAGTATATTCCTATGTGTGGAATCTACTTGCGCACATCAATTCTTTGCTTGTATTTGCTCCTGCCATCAAAATGACCAATGTAGTGAAACTAACAAAAATCAAATCATCCTGCTTTCCTACTTTGCTAGCACTAGTCTCAGTCTGCTCAGGTCTACGTAGTTCTCACTTGTTTTAAAGCACAAAAATGTGAGTATAAAAATAAGTGAACATGGCTAAGTAGGGGAAAAGCCATTAAAGAGGGAAACTGAGACATCACATGGCGTGTGCTAGACTAACCTTGAGTGAGTTTCATGAGCACCATTAACAGTGATACAGAGGCAACATGTGAACTGTGCCTAAACATGTGGTGTCTTCGCCCACTCCATTCTGAAGCAGATCTCGGATGAGACTCTATTCCCTTTTCCATCTAGCCCAGGGGTGGGCAAACTTTTTGACTCGAGGGCCACAATGGGTTCTTAAACTGGACCGGAGGGCCGGAACAAAAGCATGGATGGAGTGTTTGTGTGAACTAATATAAATTCAAAGTAAACATCATTACATAAAAGGGTACGGTCTTTTTTTTCAATAGTTTTATTCATTTCAAATGGGCCGGATCCGGCCCGCGGGCCGTAGTTTGCCCACGGCTGTTCTAGCCTGAGCAAACAGCACCTCTCAGGTCCCCCCTCCCCCACCCCATCTCTTCTCCCTAACCCCCTTGTTTTCTGCACCTGTAACCAATCTTGGCTCTCAGTAGGGTGTTCTCAGCAATGCTGGGAAAGGTTTCATTCAGTTACAGAGCCTTAAAAGTTTAGAGCCAGTAGGCAGTTTGGTAATTATCTAGTTCATCTTCCTCATCTCACCCACTAACAATCCACAGTCCAGCAATGCAGACATTGACATTTCTTTAATGATGGAAATTTTCCATATCTGCACTGTCTGACATGGTAGCCAACGGCCACATGTAGCGATTGCAGATATGAAGTATGGTTAGTGTGACAGAGGAACTTCATTCTAAATTTTATTTAACTTTAATTTAAATTCAAATAGCCACATACGGATAGAGGGCAGTGGAGGTCTAGAAAGTTCTTGTGATGTGCCCAGTGTGACACAGCTTTTAAGTGGAAGAACTCACCGGATTGCTCAGGATTTTGATTCTATTCCAGGGATCTTTATTGGTTTTCAAATGCTGGAGTAAATCAACAGGCTAAGCACAGAATGTAATTAAGGTTGGGGAAGAGAAGTGTCAGCTGCCTCAGCAATGACAAAGCAGAATAGGCACTGTGAGGACCTGGTCGTGGGAAAGGAAGAGGAAGACACCAACATTATCATCTTATGCTCAAATTGATGAAAAGAAGTTTGGGTATATATTTTTAAATTTTATAAGGACAGCTGAAATGGAAGCTAATATATGTATAGGACCATAAAATTTGGGAGGTGGGAAGAACAAGAAAGACAAGATAGAATAGGCACAAGAATGCTAAATTTATCTTGAGCAGAAAGGCAATAGATAATGCCCCAAAATGACCAACTAAAGAACAATATAAGCATAAACAAACAAAAACATCTATGAGCAGAAGAAGTGAAAGCTTTTGTCTTTGTGGAATGGGACATTGACTAGGGAGAGATCAATAGACACATAGGGAAGTAATACTTCTCTACATTTTTATATTGGGCTAAGTTTGTGCTTTTTATTTTTAAGTAAATAAAAAACAGTTTCTATGTGCTTCATGAGTTTGAAATTAGGACAGAAAATAAACTTATCAGAAATATCTATCTATCTATCTATCTATCTATCTATCTATCTATCTCAGCGGTTCTCAACCTGTAGGTTGAGACCCCTTTGGTGGTCAAACAACCCTTTCACAGGGGTCGCCTAAGATCATCCTGCATATCAGATATTTACATTACGATTCATAACAGTAGCAACATTACAGTTATGAAGTAGCAATGAAAATAATTTTATGGTTGGGCCACAACATGAGGAACTGTATTTAAAGGGCCAGAAGGTTGAGAACCACTGATATATATATATATATATATGAAATGATGCTGGGAAACAACACTTAAGGCACAATTTAGTTGATCACTGCTTATCGCCATGTATTTAGCCAGACTTTCAAAAATATTTACAGGATGCCATAACAAAATATAATATACTGGGTGACTTACACAATGAAATTTTATTTTAATTTTATCACAGTTCTGCAAGCTGGGAAGTCCAAGATCAAGGTGCTGCAATTCCATTTTCTGGTAAGGGCTCTCTTTCTTGCTTGCAGGTGGCTGCCTTCTTGCTATACTCTCAGTCCAGTTACTTCCCAAAGGATCAATTTGTAAATAGCATCACATTGGGTTTAGGGCTTCAACCCATGAATGGGGGTGAGGGGTGAGGAGGGACACACAAACACTCAGTCCCTAAAGCTACTTAATGTGAATGTGAGTATGCTCCTTACTCACAGACCTGGCTGCTTAAGGGTAGGCGTAGAGCATATTTCCTTGCTTTATGATCCAACACTCTGATTAGGCTAATTTGTCCCATGTGATTTATTTCTGTCCAGCCCCTCTTAATATGAATGAGTGTTTGAGGTTGGATTACACCATCCACAGGAGATGTTGTCTTGCAGTTTGGTCGACACAATAGAATTTATGAATTTCATCACTCTGCCCCTTCCCCAGAGTAGCTTCCACCTCAGAATCCAGCACATATTTGTTCTTCCACTTCAATTACATCTGTTGGCCAATGTGGAGGCCAGAACGCAAACATGCTTGACAGGTGTGTGGGGCTGCTGATTAGAATCCCCCTGCTAGTGAGTGACTGTGGGACCGCCAGGCACAGATTTCATATGAAATCTCAATCTCAGATTTTGTGTTAGCTTTCAAGCTGTTTATTATAGCTCCCAGTGCTCTGGGTGGTTTGCTTAACTTTCGGCGTTCTGACTTTAGTGATTTGACCATTTAAAGGTTGGCTTGACCCAGGGCACAAAGCAATCTGACAGTCTAATTTCCTTCAGGCCACCAGAGGTGTCCTCTGAGTTGCAGCTGGGGCAAATTCAACACGAAATTGATTTTGTAATTGTTGATGTGTTGAAGTCTTCCCATGTACATCCTCGAAATCAGGGAGCGAGGCTGCCAGCTGGCGAGGATTTCAACAGAGGAATTCAAAACTTAAGTCACAGGCCCATGACAGAACGGAGTCTACTGCTCTTTGATGGTTTGGGAGAAATATCAGAGAGGGTTGCGTGATTTCTTAGCTATTGAAATAGGAAGGATGCAGATGGGCTGGGAAGAAGAAAGAGATGGGCAAGAAAGATATATAAAATGATAAAATGCTTTTTTTTTTTTTAAATACAGGGACATTTTCCCATCTTAAAATATAAGAATTATGGAGACTGTTTTCTTTTCCTATTGAATCTGTCTCTGATGTTAATCATGATTTAAAATTAGTTATTGCCAACTAAGTATAGGCTCCTTATCTTTCTCTTTAACATCATTGAAGTTGTGATAAGATATACATAGACTTCAAAGAGCACAGGTAATTTAGGAGGCTTTATGAGAAAGTTTTCCAGTGTGGGACAACTTGGAGTCAAGATAGCTTTATTCAGTTTTAAACTTTTTAATAAATGATGGCTTATAAATTATTTAAACGCCCAGGGCCTTAGTAATCACATTTACTAATTGAGAGAGTTGACTAAATAATACCTAACACCTCCATAAGTTCCAATAGCTATGTTCTATGTATTCTATTTTATGTGGTGCTATTTTATTTTGTTCTTCAAGTCATTCATAGATGGGAAAATCATATAATTTATCATCCAATCCTGGACACTTTTGATATCCTTCAAAGTCAGAATGAAATACCACTTTTTTTTTTTTGTTTTTTTTGTGTGTGTGTGTGTTTGTGTGTGTATTTTTGAAATACCACTTTATAAAAGAACTGACCTTTTGAAGTATTTGAAAGATCACAGTGGGAGATGGAATGTAACTTAATTATGGAATTTGGAAATAAAAAGTCCACTGCTAATAGGAACGCTATTTACATCTGCACTCACAACCCTTACAGTGTTGAGAGCCAGGCTGAAGTTGCCAGTCAAGGGGTTCCTTTGCCAAGAATCGACCTTAGTGTATTCCTCCCTCCCACCCAGAGAATCAGGAGTCCCTCCTTGTGGCCAGGACACTGTTCTGTAATTGTTGGTCTCTTAGTCTCTCTCCTCCATAAGACTGAGGGCAGAATCTGGCTCTTTCACCTCTGTTGCCTCAGCACCTGGGCATCAGGGCTGAGACTAAAGAGAGACAGGTAAGGCACCCAGATAAAGAAGCACCCAGGTTTGTGTCAGTGCAGGGTCAGCACTGGCATGAGAGTGGGTGGCTCCTTAATTTCTGTTCCCTAGGTGCCTCCTTCTAATCTGAGTCCTGATGGGTAGAGCGATTAGCACATCACAAGCCTTGGGCAAAGCCAGCGACATGAAGTACTAAACTTTGGAGGCCGGCTTTGTTTTTAACTATAGGGTTTTTTTTATTATTTATTTATGGTGAGGCTAAATAATAGATCAAAGGATGCCTGCCATTGGAAAGACAGTTTATTACAGTTCCCAGGAGGAAAGCAGCTGGTTGGACAAGAGGCAAAGGGAACTAGGGGAAAACATGGGCAAAAAAGCTCTATTGTGGTTTCCAGGGGAAGGAATGGGTGAGGCAGGGCAAGCAGACTTAGGGTTGGCTGGTTTCAGTGGGTTCTCGGGTATAGGGGCCATCTCTAGTTGTGTGCTGTCTGGCCCTGGGGTGAGTACGGCAGGGAAATGGTGTCTGTGAGTGTGAGAGCTGAGATGAATGCGGTGGCTGGGTTATGGGCTCTGGATTGGTTGGTTTGCATAGGGAAGTTACGCTTATTGGCCAGTCCTTTACTATCTCTAGGAATTGGCTAACACTGGGAGGGGCAGTCCCCCAAGTCAGCAAGATCCCAGGATAGCAAAGCACCAGAACAAAAATACATGTTTAACGCAGGCTTTTCTGAGTTTGAGTATGTGCTGTCATCTATGTGTCTCATGGCCTTGGGCATATTACCCTGTGTCAAAAAAACAAGGGTGTTAATAATGCAACACCCTTACTGGGTTGTCATGAGGATTAGAGCAAAGAGTCAGGTGCAGAGTAGGTGTTCAATAAAGGCCAGGCATCAGTCAATATGCACAGGAGAGTATCTGTAACATGGCATATACATTTATGCACATATCATTAGATGAGTCTTAGGAAATATCCCTCAGCTTGTGTGGAGGCAGCACTTCCTGCTGTTTTGAAAATGACCTCCATTTTGGGCCACTTCTTTGAATATCTGAATAATTCTGCAAAATAGACACCCTGCCTCTGGAAACTTCAGTCTCTCTTGAGGCTCCTGAAACTTCTTGCTTTGAACAAGGCAAAAAATAGCCCAGTACCCTCCTCCATGAGGGTTGATGGTGCTAGGGACCTCACAGAGAGAGCCAGGAGGTCCAGGGGACCATGTGTGTGTGTATTCCAAAGAAGGGTTCTGGAACTTTCCAAAGCTTCAAAAAGAAGTTCATTTGGGCTGCTTTGCAAGCTTCAGAAGAAGCTCTCTCAAGGCTGGTGCAGTGACAGCAGGGGCTTCTTAACGATATCAAACCCAGGAGCATGTTCAGGCGCGAGCCTCCATATGGTGGATGGAAGCTGCAGTGGACAAAGACAAGCTTTGTGGTCAGACTTTGTCTCTCATGCCAGGGATGCATCAGTGGATTCGAATAGAAGAGGAATCACAAATGATGTGTTGCACAAGCTGCGAAGAAGAGTTACTGCATTTGCGGCTGAGACGAGCATAGCAGCGTTCTCCAGGGACTTCTGCTATCCTCATGCTGTCAATCAGTGTGAAGTAGGATCTTGATCAGGAGTCCTATGACAGTGAGAAGCTTTCCCCTGGGCCTCCTTCTGGGGTTGGAGTGGGTCTTTGCCAGGCAACATGCGTAGGCTGACACTGCTTAAACTGAGCATAAATATATAGAAAGAGACTGGCGTGTGAGTAGCATAACCATACTCTTAACTTCTCTCACTCCAACAGTTAAAACATTTCTTTGGAATCTTCCACTTCATTCCTTCCTGCACTAAGAAGCGCCACTGTACTTTGGGACAATTATAGTTCACCTGCATAGCAGTGTGGCCTCAAAGCTCAAAAGAAACATTAAATGTTAAGTGGTCTCCTTGCTCTTTTTAGTTATTTTTGTGTATTTCTTTTCAGAACTAGCTTAGGGGACGTTTAATGGAACGTTTGCGTTGTGGAGTTTGTTGACAGAATGTCTGTCACAGTACTGACCTTTGGAAAATTGCTTTCCTTCGGAGATAATTTATCACCTGTAGATGATATCTGGTATCTTAACATTTTCTTTTTGCCTTCCTACTCTGTCACTGTTTCTTTTTATTGCATTAAGTAGACCTCCTCCACAGCTAAGCCTCTAGGATGAAAACAGCTCTATGTTTCCTAAATAGCTTCTAAGGGGATAAATGAGGTAGCGTACTGGGTCACGCCCGCTGTGGCCCTGATGAGCTTGTGTTGTTCAGTTAAAGCTCCTTGTCCAGATAAAGAAGACAGAAGACAAGGAGGAGGAGGCTAACATTGTTGTTTTTTGTTTGACTCATTTTCAGAATGCCAGGCATCTTGTTATGCTTTTGCATATTTTCCTAGGTAATCTCTATCACAATCCTTTGAGGTAGGTATAATTGTCTCCGTCTAATAGATGAGGACATTGACGTACAGAGGAGTTCAATAAATTGCCCAAGTTCACATCTGCTGAGTCATCCGGGAATCAAAGCCAGTTCTGATAAAGCAGTTCTTTCTTTTAATCAAATTACATAATAGTTATTCAAATCAAATGGCACTAAAGGACTCCAAGGGAAAAATCTTTTCCCATTTTTCAGCCATACAGTATATAGGCATACATTTTTTACTATTTTAAATTTTTCCTCAGCTGTGTCTCCACATTGCTAAAAATTGTGATTGCATTGGCTTCTTGCTTATCAAGTTCAGACCTTACAAACTTTCTGGTATGGTTTATATGAATTTATTTTACCTACGAGTATCCCCAATCTGATTCCTCTCCCTTCATTCTCCCAACCATAATGTTTACATTATTATTTCTGTATAAATGATGTCTTTTGCCAAATGGAGCAATTTCTTTTTCTGTTCTTATATAACTTTACATTTATGTTGGAATTAATACTTATCTAATTACTTCGCTTACCAATTAAGCTATATACCTCTTCCAAGTTTTTCCTTAAGTGTTCTAATAGATCTATCAAACACTGGCATTTTAAAAAAAATGTTTTTATTGATTTCAGAGAGAGGAAGGAAAAGGGAGATGGAAACATCAATGATGAGAGAGAGTCATGGATTGGTTGCCTTTCTGTTTCTTTCTGTTGAAAACTTTACTCAATTGTTAGTGTTCTTTGGCTGCCCATTTTATTTTTAAGAAAGAGACACCCAATTGCCCACTCAAAGCTTTGTGTAGAGGCAAAAGACCTGTGAACTTTGCGGCTTCCTTATAGAGTGTTTTGAAGCAGAGGAAACTTTTTGTTGGGCAATTAAAAGCAAATATCGCTGCCTAGGGATATTTTATGTGGAGGCATTTTGACCTCGTAGTGAAACATTTTCTCTTCACGTGGAGTCTGAGGTGGGTGATGGCCTCAGCGTTTACTTTGCAGGTTTCCAGGGAATTCAGCTATGTTCAGATGCATGCCTCACTCCAGCCTTCCTGGTGGCCTGAACCCTCCACGTCCTATACCTTTCCCAGGACCAAGGGGTGGGCTGTTCTTCCTCAATGATATCCCCTCCCGCAGGCACTTTACTCATAGTTTCCTTACTCTGTTCACTCTAGGGCCAATCTTCCATTTGCTTTCTAGCTTCCAAAAATGTTGTCAAATCTCTTCTCTACCATTGCCATGTCTCCATTTCCTTTGGCCTTGTTGGAATGCCCTGTTACATCCCTCTGCTATGATTTCATCAGTTTACTGCAGAATGAGACACACGTGGGTCATCCGCCATGTTCAATAGGAATCCTTTCTGTTTCTCGTTGTTTTTCAACATACACTCTCTTCTTGCAAGAGCATGTTAGCTTCCCATCTTGTGTGCTTTCCTCATATATCTGTTTGACCTTCGTTTGATCCTTTACAGTTCAAGAAGCACATGTTCAGAAGCACTGTTTTATTTCCTTTGTAGGAAAATCCTTGGTATATTATTATATCATTCACATTTGACAGATGGAAAGACCCCCATCCCGGGGAGTTTAATTAACATGCCCAAGATTCCTCAGTCACATTTTCAAGCTTCTTCATTACAGAATGTTGCACCCCTTCCCCTTTATCTCTCAGGCCTAATTTGTGGCAACTTTATGAAATAAATAAATAAAGGAAAGAAGGAGATGAATTTCAATTGCTTAGTTTTTAAAAAAAAATTCTTATTTCTTAACTAAACTGTGAAATTTTCAAAATTAGTTTGGAGGTCACTTGAGGATGTACTATATTCCATGACACGTAACTACTATCACAGTGAACAGTTGAGCGTGGACTGAAATAATATGTGATCCATACCATCCTGACATCCATAGAAACATTTAGAGAAGCAGATAACATGTTGGGTGTGCTGGGGAGAAGTTAACAAATGAAGAGCCCCGTTCATGTATGCGAGGGCTTTTATAATCAGTGTTAGGTAGGTTGATTGTGTGGCACGAGCATAATTGACAGCCAACGTTTATAGGGCTTTCTCCACATCTGGGCGTAATTTAGGAGCTGATGCATATTTATTGTAGCGTGGTTCTCATTAAACAACAGCCTGGCCAGTGGATATCCAGTTCCTGCCAGCAACGTGACCCAGTTTCTGCAAAGGCCCTTCTCTGACCACAGAGGCTCTGCCATGATTATGCTGACAACTTCCCGTGCTGAAGACTGGAACGATGGGAGGCAGGGGCTCTGGGCCTTCTGTAGCCCAGCCTGCCTGTGAGCCCTCGGGTGGGATTGAGGGGGGTCTGTATTTGCTTTCCTGAAGGCGCTGTCACCCTCTCCCAGACTCTCTCTTGTTACACGTGTCCTCCTTCTGTCAGCTGCTCTCTAGCTGAGGACGGAAGCTATTCCCTTCTTTTCTGTGGAGAGGACTTTCTGGCCAGAGAACTGCCGGTGGGGAAGGCAGCCCTGAAAGCCCCCTTTTGAACAATCCCTGAACAGTACTGTCTGTCACTCCAACTCGTGCTGCGACATTTGAATAATTCCTCAAGTCTGAATCAAGGAACAGTCCTCCTCTTGATGAGTATTCAGCCAGCTACTCAGTTAGTTGTCGGCTTCCTTCAAGGCCCTGCTTGAATCCCCTAATTTTTTATCAAAAACTTCTTTAAATCAAGAAAGACTACCTCCCAACCCTACCTCCCGAATAGGCTAGTTGTAGTCTGTTTGGTACTTACTCTGTGCTTTCTATGGAGAGCACGACAATGGTGTTGATGCCAATGATGGTGTTGCTAGGACAACACATGCTTCAGAGACAGCCTTGTGTTTGAACTTGATCCAGTTGTTTACTCACTCTCCTCCTCTGTAAAATGGAGACAATAATACCCTCCTTTCCAGGTGGTAATAAAGATTAAGAATGAAAATGTACATCAATTGCCTGATAATAAAGTTGTCTTTCTTCCCTTTCACTGTTGTGAACAAACTGTTATTAACAAGTTATTTAGTTTAGAATATACTTGTTTGGTAAATCTAATATTATATTTTACATTGGAGAATCTGCCTTTAAAACACACACACACACACACACACACACACACTCCCCTATTATGGCACCTACAGGTTGTACCTAAGGGTACGTGTGTGTCTCTTCATGAATTTACCCTCCAGGAAGGACAAGCCGCTATTTTTACCTTGATGTTGGCTGCTTTCTGTGCTGGCCCAGCATGGGGCTGATTCATCTCCATCCCCCTCGGAGCTCTTGGTCAGCTGTGCACATCAGAGTTATGATCAGTTCCTGGCTGTAAGATGTTCTAGATGGTGATCATCAAATCAAGCTGAGCTCTCTGAGCTCCTGATCTACATCCTTATCAGGCAGGACAAAGCTTTCTGAGAATTACAGCTTCGTTCCCTGATGCCTGGCTTTCAGTGCTTTGCTGTGGGAGAAGAAGACCAGGTTGCTGCTGTCTCTGAATAGATATCAAAGACTAGCTCCATCCACTTGCAGCCACCACTACGACTTGCCTTGTGCTTTACCTTTGATGAAGTGCCTTGACAGGTGGCATCCATCTACTGCAATCCAGAGTCGGCCCGGGGGGTAGATACAGTCCCATTCTATAGATGGGGGGCCTGAGGCTCGCGGTGTCTGAGATTCGCCCAAGGACAGTTGGCAGTGGCAAGCCTGCATCTAGTGTTTTGTCTCCAAGTTGGTGCCCAGGCTCACTCTTCCCCAGGCTGCTTCAGTGGTTTGTGCTGCTGGCACCCACTCTCGTCTCTTCATACTAATCCTTCAAAGTCAGATGGACAGAAACTCACAACACACTTGAAGGATGTGATTCATTCTCCTTGGAGCAGGGAGACCAGAAAAATGTGTTGTTTCAGGCTGTCTTCTAGAAAGAACTCCTCTCCAACCTCACCCCAGGGGCCTGTTGCAGAGACGTGAGGGAGGGTACAGCCTGGAGAAGTAGCCTCTGTGATTGTGTACCTCACTCCAGGGGCAGGTCTCCCTTCACTCCGTGCTTTTGGCCTTTTAGGAGACCGCTGGTTTTCCCACTTACTCGAAAGCCAGGTCCTCTGAGGGGAATGTAATGCTGCACATACTGATTTACACGGATTCTTCCAACAAGTTGTGTAGTAGATTATTTCATCTGATGGGTGGTCGAGAGTTTATGGGGATCCTTACATTTGACCAAACAGTGCCTTTTAACCATCGAGTTCTGTTATTCTATAACAGTGGTTCTCAACCTCCTGGCCCTTTAAATACAGTTCCTCATGTTGTGACCCAACCATAACATTATTTTCGTTGCCACTTCATAACTGTAATGTTGCTACTGTTATGAATCGTAATGTAAATTTCTGATATGCAAGGATGGTCTTAGGCGACCCCTGTGAAAGGGTCTTTCGACCGCCAAAGGGGTCTCAACCCACAGGTTGAGAACCGCTGTTCTATAATTTTCTCTTTACCTCTTTAGGAAGAGCACTCTCTTGTCCCTTAGAGATGTTTGCCCCTTTTTACAAAATAAATATATTCCTGATGACAAAAGGAAGTTCAGGGTCCAGAGTAGATAGCTCAGTCTGAAACCAGGCCTCAGAAAACCCAGGTCTACCTTGGGGTAGGAGAGTTAGAAAGAATGCCAAGCTCAGACTTGCACCAGAGGAAAGGAGCCAGTGTGGCAAGCTTGAGGCCCCTCCCTCGGTCAGGACCTGTGGTGACCTGCTATGTGTCTGCGTGTGTTTTTATCTGCCCGGGGCATGCTGAGTCAGGGTCAGAAGTGACAGCTGGTGTGTGGAGCCCATGTCCGTGGGCACAGCGAGGGTGTAAGGCCTGGGTGAGTGGGCCAGGAATGCCTAGCAGAGAGGCAAGTCCCCGTTCAGACTGCCCTTGAGAAGAAAGACTGTTGGATGACCATCCCAGCTGGGCTTCTGGATTCTCCCTGGGCTATGGGTTTTACCGCTTAAGTAAAGCCCCAGCCTCTAAGCCCCAGAGGCCTTTGGCAAGAGATCACTCGGAGAGGCTCTTATGTCTCAGTGAGATGAGGCACACGAGGCATCCTGGGGGCTGCATTCTAAACACGGCAACTTTTACGGGACCAATAAATCCGCCCGCCTGTCTGAGGGTGAAATTGGTCTCAGTGGATGCAATTGAAGTTGTTTTGTGTTTTTGATTTCTCATCACTTGTTATTTTTTTTTCAGCTCAGGCAGCACTTATGGGAAGTTTTGTTCTATGTGGTTTGGTTTTATAGAACTTTGGGCCCTTTAAGGGAGAGAAAACACACACAAAAAAACCGAGAAATAATTTAATTTGACTGCTGCTGCATAAATGCGGGCTGGAGCTCTGGGAATGTGTTAAGCAGTAATAAGAGCCGAGCACTTGTTTCCTAAAAAGGCACTGCCTGGAACTATATCAACAGGAAAACTTTTTAAAATGGAAGCCTGGGGTGACTTTTAAAAAGTGCTTGGGGGGTTTTAAAAGGGTGTTGCTACCTGTTGTTTGAGTGAACAGTAAAAAGCAAAAACTCGCATTTACTAATTCCCTCAAGTGTGCCTGTTCTTCACTGGCCTGGTCACAAAGATGCATCTGAGCTGAACGGATGCCTTTTGTGCTCGGCCCTTTACAGCTCTGAGAAGCACAGCCTTTTAGCATTTCCCAGCGACCTAGTCTGGGCGTAAAAAGGAGAGCTGACATGTGCTTTTATGAATGAAACCTAAGACACCTTGCTCTTGTGACCCATCTCCCAGGAATAACTCCGTATCCCTTCACTACCTCACTTTCTACCAATAGCGGGTCTTTTCAGATATGCTAACTCATTGTCTTAGATTGAACGACACACCGAGATGTTAAAAGTGAAAACTTTTACTGAGTCCTTTAGCAAAAGCCCCCTGATTGCTGAGGAACACCCTTATCTCACTACTCTGGTTCAAGATAGAGAAGGAAGAAGTTGACTACAGATTCTCATCTTCACCCTTTAGGTCCTCACTTCTTGGTCAGCATATTCTGGGGGCTGGCAGTATTGGCTTTCCCCCCCCTCCTTCCTAAAATCCAGGTACTGATAGCATCTTTCACTTACCTTGATTAATCTTTGTACTTATTTTAAAGTGTGACCTATCTTTCCTGGAGGCAGCTGCATAACTGATTCCTTTTTTTTTTTTTCCCCACTGATCTTTCCAGAACTCTGCCTTATCCTTTCCTTCCAAGACTAATTCTTCTCAGGAGTTTCTACACTACGAATTTTTACCCCAAAACAGCTAGTGTTGAATATAAGGGTTACATTTTCATGTGATCCTGAGCAAAGAGGAAGATGATGAGGGGGATTGCATAGTTCTAAATGGGGTAATTCAGATGTTTTTGGGTCCTAGGGATTTCTCAGTCTGTGAATGTACCAGCTGGAATGCTGGTCTTCCCTCTCCAATGTTGCCAGCTCTTAGGAGCCAACATGGTCTTAGAGCTCAGGACTCAGCAGAGGTTGGGAAGCTCTGAGAAGCACTATGCTTACTCTAGTATGTCTTTGCTGTGCAAGATGAGCCATACTTTCCTATACTGTAGACTTCAGTATTTTCAAAGGCAGTATTGGTCAAATTGCAAAGTGCACACAAATTACTGGAGACTTTGCTAAGACTCTGGTTCAAATCCTAGCTGATTCCGATGCTGGTGGTCCAGGGATCACACTTGGAATAGAGACATCAAAAGCGGCACTGTCCAATATGGCAGCTACTCACCATGTGTAACTATTAAGCTCTTGAAATAACTAGTCCGAATTCAGATGCTCTGTAAGTGTAAAGCATGCCTACAAAATTTACTTAAGAAAGATTTAATACAAAAAAGCATGAATATAAAATTTATCATTAGTGATTTTATATTGATTGCATGTCGATAATGGTTTGGGTATGTTGGGTTAATTGTGTTTGTTCCTTTCTAATTTTTTAGTGCAATGCCAGGAAATTTAAAATTACATATGTGATTCATATTGTGTTTCTGTTCCATACCACGACTCCGATTCTCTTTCATTTCCATTTTATATCCATTTCATTTCCATTTCAACATATTCTGTATCAGTGATTCTCAAACTTTGTCCATCGCAGCCACCTGGTAGGCCTGGTAAAACAAAGACTGTTGGCCTATCCCCAGACTGAGATTGGGTAGTTCTAGGGTAGGGTCCAAGAATTGCTATTCCTAAGTTGCCAAGTGATATTGATTCTGCTGGCATATGGACTACACTTGGGTAGTAAGACCCTCGACTTCTTTTCCCTTGTGCCTGTCTAGTAGCAGTCAGTGGATATATTTGAAGTTGTTTTGTGCCCCTCTATGTTGCAGTATACGTTACTGTGTAAATAACTTCTCCCTGTCCTACCCATCAACATCCACTCACCTATGGCGTTGTAAAGCCCTTTAAGGAAAAGTTGTGCCAGGCCATCTTGCTATCTCCAAATATAATTGGTTCAATAATTGGTTTGTTAGGTTGAAACAAGTTGGATTTTAATGGAATTAATCACCTTTCTTCTTTTTCATTCCCTTATTGGAAGCTCCGACAAGCACAAAATATTAAATCAGGAATGAAATACAACAGAAATAATCAGTCTATCGACTGACTAATTATTAAGTAAATTGCATTGAGTTTTGTTTCTGTTCCTTTTCATCGATTGAGTTCAGTGCCTGTTTTTTAGCACCTGAGGTACCGCTGCTAGCCCCGTTTCAGGTGGTGAGTGCATTGCCCATCGGAATGCCGGGAGAACACTATTAAGTGCACTGAGGAAATGACAGCCCGGGGCGCCTGGGAGCCCAGCGACAGGAGGCAGAGTGGGCTCTAGCTGCCCATTAAAGCCTTGTTCCTTAGTGTCCTCTGTAGCCGTGCAGCATCCGCAGCACCTGGGAGCTTGTGACAAATGCAGCATCTCAGGCCAGCACCTGAACGGATGAATCTGAATCTGTGATTTGTAAGCACATTCAAGTTTGAGAAACACTATATTGGGGCGGGGGAAAAAAAAAGTATAGAATCAGGTTCCCTATACGGCTGAGGTTAATTCTGGGCTTCTTTCCTGCCTTCCCGAAGGGAAGTGTGGGTGGCTGGTCTAAGACAAGTCAGATGACAGGATGGAGGCAGATGCCCCTCACAGATGGAAACACGCTTCATTGGGATCGCAGACCACAGCGGAGGCCCCGCCAACCTGCAACAGCCTTGCTCACAACAGGAGCAAATCCCTGAAAGATGCATGGCTAGGGGGATTAAAAGAGAGAGAGACTTTCAGCATGAGGGGGATGCTGTGGCCATCAACCAGCAGGAGGCTGCTGCTCCCTGACAGCATGAAAGGAAGCCCGGCTCTACCAGCTTACCTGTCTGGGGGCCACCTGTCACCCATGAGTGGGAAGCAGATCTACTGCCAGGTAGTAGGCAGATTTGCATCGCCTCTCTCCAAAACCATGGGGATGAGACAAGTGGAGTATGGGACTGACGTTGCAAGCATGATGTAACCAGGCAAACATGTCCCCTCATTCATCTTTTTTATAAGAGGAATGGGGCACATGCGGCAGCCCTTGTTGTATTGAAAAGTAGCAGCAACAGGGACTCTAACAGACAGCAAAAGTTAGCATGGTTGATTAAATACAATATTTTGAGGGTCGGCAGTTTAGAGAAGGGTTTATTAGGTCAACCACAGGTTTTTTTAAGTTATTGGTCAGATGAACATGAATCGAGAAACAGATATTTATCACTAATCTTGGGACTGGGGAAATACATATGGACAGCAAAAATCCTTGACCTTTAGCCTGTGTCAGTGTTCAGACACAGTGTGAGGGTGACAGACACATGAACAGACAAGGCAGTGCTGTAAGAACTAGGATAGAGAGGAGCCTGTTGCTAACATGAGCACAGGCCTGGCAGAACATGATGATGATATCATTCACGCATGGGTCAGAGTTTATTACAGGTCAGGTACTGTGCTAAGTATCATCCATAACTCATCTCATTTACTCCTGAGCATGGCCCCATAAAGTAGGTAGTATTTCCATTTCTATCTCGTAGGACAAAAGTAACAGAGCCCAGAAGCTTAGGTAGTTTGGCCAAGGTCCCACAGCAAGAGTGGCAGAGATAGAAAAACTTAAAAAATGGAGACAATTTGGTTTGGAAATAATGTACTGAGGCCCACAGATATAAAATAAAATGACATTGAAAATGAATGTTTATTAGAGGCCCACCAGAAACAGTGCTGGATGTAGCAAGGTGCCAAGATGAGTAAGGCATTGCTTCTCTCATCAGTAATTCAGTGTCAATAAGACATATAAACAGTCATAGGGAGTTGCTGTGGTACATTGTGCTAAGTGTGCTGGTGTAAGCGTGGAAGGTACTGAGGGAGTGAAAAGCAGGGAGTCATTAACTCTATCTGGGGTGGACAAGGAGGACTTCAGAGGAGGTGAAATGTCAGCTGGGCTTTGATTTGTGAATAGGAATCTCTCTGTATGTACATATATATGATACACACACACACACACACACACACACACACATATACCATATATAATATATCCTATATAAGCCTAATATGCTAAGTATCCAGTCGTCTGGTTGTCCATTCAACCAATCAAAGCATAATATACTAATGATATGCTAAGGCAGCCCAACTGCTTGCTATTATGTGCACTGACCACCAGGGGGCAGAAAGTCAACAGGTCAACCAGTCACTATGATGTGCACTGACCATCAGGGGACAGATGCTCAAAGCAGGAGCTTCCTCCTGGTGGTCATTGTGCTCCCACAGGGGGAGCGCTGCTCAGCTAGAAGCCAGGCTCATGACTGGCAAGCATAATAGCGGTGGCGGCAGCCTTTCCTGCCTCTGTGGCAGTGCTAAGGATGTCCCACGCCCAACTGTCAGTTGGACAACCTCTGAGGCTCCTGGACTGCAAGAGGGTGCAGGCCGGGCTGAGGGACCGCCCTGAGTGCATGAATTTTGTGCACCGGGCCTCTAGTATACATATAAAATATCTATATATGTATCATATTTATATACAAAAGTAGGTTTACCATTGTTCATATGGGAAATAATACAGTAATTGATAAATAATACAATAATAAACTCTGTTTCACGTATGCACAACTATAGACCTACTTTTGCCCATTTTTTGTACACACACACACACACACACACACACTCACTCACACACTCTATGTAACCTTTTTATTGTATATATTCCATTTGGGAAAATGTGCAGGTTTTTATTCTAGTCTCTAATTCCTTTCTTTCACTTTCCACTGTGATTTGTCAGTGATGACGTGACCTATTGCAGACTGCTTTCAGAAGTTTGATCACCAGTATTACTCAGGTGTTACGAACGAGCCAGGAATGATGTGTTCTATGCTGTTAGACATCCAATATTATGATAAATAGCTCCATGCTCTAAAGCAGAAACAAACATTTCAATCCCACGTAAATGCAAGGCCCCTAACCTGCCGGGTTCCACAGATAGGCAGAGTTGCTTTCTAGCTCTGATGAGAAGGCAGATTTCAAAATGGAATTAAGAAGCTGCCACACACCACCTGAGTCAGGCTTGCCCATGCCTCAGTGATTTCACCGTAATAGAGTTCCTGTGGCTGGTATTGCCTATTCACACACAACTGGGACTCTGTTATAAACAGCTTGTGTCAGGAAGGATGAAACAAATATATAGGACTGAACTCAGTGGCCCAAAACAGCTCCTTCTATGTTAAAAAAAAAAAAATAAAGATGTAGCTTAGCTGTTTATATGTAGTTCATCTCCTGTCACAGCTGAAACAGGGAGAGTAGTTCCATTTCTCTGACAATAATTTATTTCTCTGGTACTGCGCCCAAAGAATCCAGGCTTCTCATGTAAAGATAATATTATCAATTTTCATGAAGATTGTGATGACATTATGGGTTGAATAAATAAATAATAATTGGATTATTCCACACTTCCCAAAGTGTCCTGATAAGAAATAAAATTTCTACTGTAGAGAAATCCTGCCTGGTACACATCAGCATAGTAAAAGTTTTTTTTAAAAAATATATTTTATTGATTTTTTACAGAGAGGAAGGGAGAGGGATAGAGTTAGAAACATCGATGAGAGAGAAACATCAATCAGCTGCCTCCTGCACATTCCCCACTGGGTATGTGCCCGCAACCAAGGCACATGCCCTTGACCGGAATCGAACCTGGGACCCTTGAGTCTGCAGGCCGATGTTCTATCCACTGAGCCAAACCGGTTAGGACAAGCATAGTAAAAGTTTTGGGAAATTTCTTATTAAAGAAATTGGCCAACCATCATATAACCCAGAATTTTACATACATTTTATTGAATATGGAACTCTGTTTTCCATAAAAAATCCATTTGAAGTTTATATTAATGATGTTCTACAGAACATATTTTGGGAATCTCTGAGCTCTCTCTCTTTTTTTTTTTCTTTCTTTCTTTTTTTTTTTTTCATGAACCAAACACATGCCCCTATGGGAGCAGGCCCAGTCATAAAGGAAATAAAGATGGGTGCACATCTCCACACCATTTATACAAGCAGAAACAGCTCTCAGATCCTCTTGGTCATAAATAATTTCAGAAGAAAACAACCGAAAATTGTGATTACAGGAGACACAGGTTCCAGGCAAAGAGAGCTAGTGGGAATCATGGTAATAGAGTGAGAGGCAAGGTAACGTTTTAAAGGCCTAAGAAATAAAGTCCTAATAATAGGGCAGCACTATTGTCTAGTGGTTCAGAGCAGGGGCCCTCAGTGTCAAAAGTTAGAGACATGGACCTGATACCTTCTTGCTGTGTGATCTCTGCCAAGTTATTCAACTCCTTTGGGCCTTAGTTTCCTTATTGAACAAAGTGGGACTGACCTAACGCACAATTCAACGGATTGTTGTGAGAATTCAAGTAGCTGGCACGTAAACACACAATAAATATTAGCTGTTATTAGAGAAAAGAAAGACATGGCATTGCCATTGCCAATGTTTCATTTTGGGTGGATACTGATATCCAGTCTGTGGTCTCCAACTTCATGACAATGATGGTTGGGAAGGAATGAAAGATCATCTGACTAATCCCCATTATTTGATCTATCCATAAACTGGGGCCTAGAACTGACTGGGCTATAAGCATTTTGGTCTCATGTACCTGGTCTCCCATTCATGGGACTGTAGGAATTTATATAACACAGAAGAAATTCTCATGCATAAAATTAACATGATCCTTTGTGAGCACATATTGGCTTTTTTCTTTATTTCTTCGAAAATCTTGAGTATTCTTACCTATGGTCTTGAAGTCAAAGCTTTCTTTTCAACTTTATTACTGAATTTGTGCCCTTAGCTTGAGTGCCAATATGAATAGAGTATTTCTTATTTTTGTAAGGGGGTGCTCTAATTTTCCAAGTTTTCATTGGCAATGGATGCTATGTTAGCCTATCTGAACTGGATCTTTGGATCTGTCATGTGTTCTCCATACTCTTACCTCTTCTCTAATTCGTATTTTTTAATATGTTTTTTTATTGATTTCAGAGAGGAAGGGAGAGGGAGAAAGGGCTAGAAACATCAATGATAAGAGAGAATCATTGATCAGCTACCTCCTGCATGCCTCCTTCTGGGGATTGAGCCTGCAACCCGGGCATGTGCCCTGACTGGGAAATGAAACATAATTTCCTGGTTCAACCATTGAGCAACACTGGCTGGGCTCTAATTCATATTTTTTAGCTTTCTCCATCTACTGGTGAGATACTACCCCTGTTTGTCTTCTATTCCAGAGACAGTTTTTTTCAGTACTAAGTCTGCTACTCTATTCTAAGCCTCAACACAACTTCAGGTCTCAGATTTTTCTTTTCCTCATACATATTTCTGACAACAAGTTATTTTTAACTATCTGCCTTAGCTTTAAAAATACATAATTTTTTTCTCTTTAACATTTGCAGAATAAAATGAAAAGTCCTCAAAGTTGTCTCCCTTATTTTTTCTATAACTCTGGTTAAGATTTTGCTATTCTTTGTGACCAAAAAAAAATGTCCTTCACATTTTCTAGCTCTTGGAATTTATTGAGATTTTCCTGTGGTTCCATATAAGTTGATTGATGTTCATATTCTAAGAAATTTCAAAATAATGTTTTACTATGCATGTGGAAAGTACTATTTAACCATTGAATTAGTATTATTGATCCCCTTATAAAATGCTCTATATTTACATCATTTTAAAAGCTTATGAAAGATTGAGATTTATTTTAAAAGCTACCACAATTATGATAAATGTGTCTGTTTCTCCCATATTTCTATTTTTCTTACATATTGTTTTCAAACTGTCATATAAACACTATGCATTCTACCTTTTCTCAAAGTAAATAACTACTCTTGTTTCACATAATAAATTTATGCAGAGTTTACATTTTGATATTAATATTGAAACTACATGATCTTAATTTTTTGTTGGATTCCTTACATTTAAACTTTGAGGGTCAGATGTATCCTTTCTAAGCCATGCATAGTGGAATTTGTCCAATGAAGTGGGGTCACACAGAGCTGAGGAACTTGCTGTCATTGACTAGTGGCTCACTTTCACCTGTAAGCCCACTATTGTGCTCTCATGGACATCCACTCTACCGGATTTCTTTTGCAATCTAGACCTGCTGTACATCATTTCTTAGGAAGTTACATAGTTCCAATTCATAGTGAGGAAATGCTTCCTTTCTATTAGGTCTTAAGGTCATAGACTTTTAAAGGTTGGTCTACCTAAAAAAAGTACCTTATAAGAAAGGTATTGGTATAAATATAATTAATATATCAAATTACTTATTAAAGTGCTGAGAACTGTTCGATACACAGGAAAAGTTGCGAAGCACCTCTTTGAAAATTTCTCCTGTGTGTCCTTGGGCAAATCCTGCGAACCATCTGAGACTTAGTTACTTCATCTATAAATGGAGCCATTGGTCTATCTTAACTATACAGTACTCCTTACTTTGCAATTCTAGACATAGACAGATCTAAGTACTCAATTAGGCCACATGCATTTGGAGGAGATGCACAAGCTCTCTGCAACAAAGTTTAGAATTTTGGCTTATGGACAAGAGAGGTGTTAAATGATTTGAATATGTGATGATATGCTGTTGAACTGTTTTTCCTGTGAAGTTGGTAATTTTAAGTACCTGTAAAAGTCCACTGTGCTGAGTCCAATAAATGAAGAATTTTGTTTTTTTCCACAGTAAACATGCATCTCCAAGCACTAGTCAGTGGCTCATACATCTATCCATTTGGTCATTCAGCATTAGGTGATCACCAAACACTGTGCAGCGATACAGAAATGAATGAGACCTCAATCCTCCGAGACATATGCTTGATAACTGTCACTCTTAGAGCAAAGAGCAGGACTTTGATTTTGGCCCTAAAATAATCGGTAGTCATAACCAGCAAGTGCTTTATTAAACACTACTTCTATAGGACATTATAGATGTCATATGTAAACAATTTTTATGTATGTGTTTATAATGTTTCTATTAATCCCCAGGAGAAATATATAGCATTCAACCTATTTGCCACATAAATTCTTTGATTTTTGTGTTTGCTCATTGCACAGAACATATGGATGGACACATATTCCATGGGAAATCTTTGGGATATGCTTAGTTGGACCATAAATATATATGCAGATGGATTGAGCAACCTGAACGGCACTGTCACCAAATTCTGAAGAGCCTTTCTTATTTAAACAAACAAACAAAGATCAGGAAACCACTGTTAAAGAAAGTAGAAATGACTTATTCTTCTAACAATTTGTACCATAGCTTCCTCTAGAGCAGTGGCTCTCAACCTTCCTGATGCCGCAACCCTTGTAATACGGTTCCTCATGTGTGGTGACCCCCACCATAAAATTATTTCCATTGCTACTTCATAACTGTAATTTTGCTACTGTTATGAATCGTAATGTAAACATCTGGTATGCAGTATGTATTTAGGCGACCCCTGTGAAAGGGTCATTCAACCCCCAAAGGGGTCGCGACCCACAGGTTGAGAACCGCTGCTCTAGAGAGATGTGACTGTTTAATGAGGACATAGAATCTGACCCATAGGACACCTGGTCATGGTTTCTTCTTTGCGTGCATCACCAATAATTTCATAGAAAAGCAAGTTCCCATCACATTTGTCTTGCTGTATTAGCAACACAGGCTAGAAATAGAACCAGAAAAAATCTACTGTATCATATTTCATACCAGTTCTCAATATAACTCTGAGTAGTCATAGGAAAAACCTGAACTGAGAAGAGAGAAGTTATATGAAAAACTTTTAGATGCTGGGGTAAAGCTCTCTTAGCTTTGGCCTTTTTGTTTCATCCATGATGCCAAATTCTCTATGTGCTTTTGGCCCACATACTAAGCACAGCTCCACTTTGCAGCTGCAAAGTAAATAAGGGGCCAGGAGGGGGAGCAGGAGTTAAGATCTTGCAGCCGGAACCATCCTAAAGTCAATGATAAAATGATTAATGTGGATGACATATGGAGCAGTAAACGAGGCCAGACAGAACACCGCCAACGGGTACCTAAGGATAAAGAGTGAGGACTTCCAGAGTAAATTACAGAGCAATGACTGAGAAAATCCACCTGGGCAATTTATTAAAATAGAGAAACTATAGTAAAAGATGAACTATTTTTCAAATATAAATGGAAACGATGGGTACATAAGTTCAGACCAGACAATGGTGCTTCAGTGTCTCACAATCATGAGAAAAGAATGAGGCTCAACAAGCTGGTGTGTTACTTATCCACGGGGTTTATAAAAATAGGCTACCGTTTCCATCACATCGCTAGCCTATGGTAAAATACTCCCTGGCGCTTTTATTTATATATTTTTCTTTTAAATTTTTTCTCCCTCAGGAAGCACAGGAGAGACATAGGCAGCGTTCCTGTTGAATGCCAGGCGTTTTAAGCTTTCTCCATATTCTCTAGTCCTACAAAGAGTCAGGCACAAAGCATAGTGCTCTGCAGGATGGTGTCAGTCCCATTCTGCACAAAAGCATTTGAAATTCTCTCAAATCTTGTCATGAAATACTCTCCTATAAAGTATATGTAGAAAGAGAAAAAGAGTGACAAGTAAAGGATGAGTTGAATGATGACATTTTTAAAATTTGGATGTTTTTTTCCCCCTTCTAAGGTGACATATTCCCATGCTCACTGTCCATTCCAAATACATTTTTGTATTTAAATGAATCAGAATGTCTGGATAGGCCAGTTTCCTCACAATTCTATAAATACATTGATTTATGAATAAAGTTATGCATTTTATATTACACTAGAGGCCTGGTGCACAAATTCGTGCACCAGTGGGGTCCCTTGGCCTGGCCTGCGGGATCGGGTCGAAACTGACTCTCTGACATCCCCAGAGGGGTCCTGGATTGGGAGAGGGTGCACGCCAGGCTGAGGGGCCCCACCAGTGCACAATCAGGGCTGGGGAGGGACGCGGGAGGTTGGCCAGCATGGGAGGGATTGCAGGAGGGCTCCAGGGCGTGTCTGGCCAGTCTTACTCAGTCCCGATCGGCTGGACCCCATCAGCAAGCTAACATACCGGTCGGTGCATCTACCCCCTGGTGGTCAGTGCATGTCATAGAGACTGGTCAGCCAGTCTCCTGTCTGCCCCCTAGTGGTCAGTGCATGCCATAGTGAGCAGTTGAGAGGCCTTGGCATATCATTAATATATTACGCTTTGATTGGTTGAATGGCCGACTGGACACTTAGCATATTAGGCTTTTATTATATAGGATTATGTACATGTTGTTATAGCCATAATATTACACAGACATTTCTTTAGAAATGAATTTTTAAAAATTCCCCTGTTATAATTATCAATCTATTTTGTCCCTGCTCAAATCTATCTAAACATCGAAACTCTTAACCTTCTTGGCACATCTAAGTTACTCAAGAAAATTGACTTTGTGTATTTTTATCCCCCTCCCCATCTCAGGAAACAGATAAACAAGCAAACATACAAAAAATACTCTACTGAGATAAGAATTACATTATTAACATAATGTCAACTTTTTTTATTTATTTTATTTTTTAAAATATATTTTATTGATTTTTTACAAAGAGGAAGGGAGAGAGATAGAGAGTCAGAAACATCGATGAGAGAGAAACATCGATCAGCTGCCTCCTGCACATCCCCCACTGGGGATGTGCCCGCAACCCAGGTACATGCCCTTGACCGGAATCGAACCTGGGACCCCTCAGTCCGCAGGCCGACACTCTATCCACTAAGCCAAACCGGTTTCAGCATAATGTCAACTTTTTATGATCTTGTGTAATTGTGATGTCAGGTTTTTATGCATCTTCAGTTAGTCAATGACAGTAGAAGAAACAATACTAAGAGTTCAAGTGTTCAGAGTCTCAACTATTGCTCTCCACCCTTCTCCCACACCTTCCCACACTGCCATGATCATTGTTGCTCTACAGGTAATACACCCCACACTATGAAACCCTACTGGTCTTAACTGTAAAGCAGTATTAGTTTTCAAGAACTTGAAAAATACAGTGTGTGGAGAGCGGCTACAGCATTCGGACAGGATCAAGCCTAGAACTGACTTGTGGCAAAGCCACATACAAGTCCCAGCTTGGAGGGCAAAGCCCTCCCAGCACAATTATAGCCAAAAGGCTATGGTTGTAAGTTTGACCTTACAGTCCGACCTTGCAGTCCTAGGTAGCTGAGGGATGTGGGCTGTGGGAGGTGCAGCACATGCTGCCTGAACAAAGCTTGATAGAGTTCAGAGAATGGCAACAACAGGAAAGAAGCAGATTTGAAACTCGCAAGAACATTGTAAACTTCTTGCCCTTGTTTTGCTTTGTGTGATCTGAAGATTGGGTTTACAGGCTGTGTCACTGTTTCCTCATTCAGGCACAGTAATCCACCTGGCCCCAACTATATTCTCTTGTCTGCTTTAATCCTTCACTCCCCCTCCTCAGGTTCACCCCTGGCCATGCTGGACATGGTTCAATGGTGAAGGAAAAAAGGCCTGTATTTTTGCACATTCTGTCTCTTACTGGGTTTGTGACTCATGCAGAGTCTAAATTTTCTCATTTGTGAAAGGAGAATAACTTTTTTTAAAAAAAAATCTAAAGAGCTTTTTGAAAATGAAAGAGGTATGGCATTTAAGCATACTCCAGGACTTGGCACAGAGTAACTGTTTAATGGCTGCTATTTGACTCAATGTCTAGAGAAAAATTTCGTATCCTGCCCAACATGGTTATTCTTTAAAATACCTTTTTTTTTTTTTGTTATAAAAGTGGTAAAATCATGTCATAGGAAAATTGGTAAAATGGAAAATAATACAAAAATAGCTCCCTGTTACGTATTCCATAACATTCAGGTGTTTCTTCTAGTATTTCTTTATCACATGATATTTCATTATATCTTGGGAATCATTCTGTACACAAAACTTGGCATACTTTTTTTTCATACTACATTTCATACTGTTTTATAACCAGTAAATTTTAATACAGAAAACAGAAAGTAGATATTTAATTTTTTAAAAAATTGCCTTATTTTTGAAATTTCAAAAAGTTATTTAAAACAAATGTACTTGCAAAATTACCTTTATGTATCTGTTAAAAAATCAGTTGTTTTACACTCTGAGTGGATGTTATTACATCATATTATTGAGACAAAACTTTTATTTTTTAGTTTATCTTGTCAGCATAAGCAATTATTAAGTTGCCAAGTGTTCAAAGGTATTGTGTTTGTAATATCTTTCAGCTAGAATAAACGCAGTATATAAAAAAAAGATAGCACAAAACCCTGGGTACAATGACAAATGCATGGTATGTGGAAATGATGGATTTTACCTGGAAGTAAATTACTCATCTGCCTGGATCTCTGAAAATATGAACCAAGCGAAAATAGTTGCTGAAAATACAGTTAAAATTTCAGCAGATTTTTTTCCTTGTTAAAAGCTTTTGAGAAATTTGCTGATCAAAAAAACTTCAATTTCTCCTTCCATTCTTTTGAAACACTATCCACTGAAGGAATTCTTCATCGCAGGTCCATGAGCCATGGTGGAGATACATGGGTGGACATGAGGAGCTCCTTGAACTGTTTAGAGTTGTGTGCCAAATCAAGGGGGTTTTGTACCTGTTCGAAGTGGTCTTGAGAGAGGGATGTTACTTTTGTCATAGGATCCTGTGCTGAACTTGGTGATATCTCAGTTTCTTTCCAACTATAAAAGGATGTGTGTGGTTTTGATGGTCCGCTGGCTCCCTGTTGTGTTTGAAAATGCATGCTCCCGTGCTGAGATCAGTCCCATCCTTCCATTTCCCTCTGAGTCTGCAGGGAAAGGACCCGAGTAGTATAGAGATGGCACCTGGTATTGTGAAAATCCGAACTAGAGAGGTTTGGAGTGGTTGCTCGAAAACAAACCTCAATTCAACTCATCCCCCCAAAGCAGAATGCCCAGGCCACACATTGTTGTGCCATTTCCCCTTCCTCATACTGAAAAAGTGGCTCTGTTTGAAGGGGCTCACAGCTTCTGAAAAGGCGGGGAATATGCCTACTTATTCCAACATTTCATTCTTTTCTTTATACCTAGGAAAAAGCCTTGAACATTCTACCACCCAGAGAATTGAGCCCAAACTGATGAATTGTAAGTACTCCATATTTCTTTTTCTCTATTTTTTAAAATAATGCCTGAGCATATATTTAAAAGAATATAAATTATTTTGTGCCCTTTCCATTTCATGATATTAAAAAAGTTCAAATTGCTGAGATAATAACAGACGGACATTTTCTAAAAGTCACAGAAGCTATTCTGTACATCTACAATATACAGTCTGATAGAGGGCTCTTCCATTTTCATTTTGGTGCCTAAAATCTCCAAAACAGTGTAAAAAAACTGAATCTTTACATGCCAAAGTTGTGCCAGGCACTGAGCTAAGAGGGATGCTTACCTTATTTTATTTAATCGCCACAGCAAACTGAAGAAGTTGCTGTTTTCCACCCCATTTTATTTATGGAGAAGCAGGCTCAGAGATATTAGGTAACTTTCCAGATATCTCAAAACTAGTCCATGGCAAAAACAGTTACATTCAGATGTTTCTGAGTCTATCATGTTTTTTTCAAACCTTTTCATTGGAGAGACTAGAGATTCTTTTCAGATCACATGTCAGAAAATGCATATGGCGCTATGCTTCATGGGAATAAAACTGGCAGAGTCTGGGTGGTTCTGATAATTTCAGTCAAGAATGGAGAGATACTGCTCAGCACGGGGCACCTTGATCAATCAAACTTGGTGGTGTGGAGACCATAAGCAATCACTTTGAAGGTCTACAAAGTAATGCTTTCACTACTTGATTGGGGACCCTTGAGTTATGCAGATAGCTACTCTAAGAGAATCACACCATCAGTGTTTGAGTCATGTTTATTCTCTTGGCAAAATGGTTCTACTTAGATACAAGTTATGTTATTACTTCAAATCTGGACCTAGCGGTGCTTTTACTTATCTAAAACATCCTTCCAGAGTGATAACTCATTCAGTCTTAATGATTCTCCTATAAATTTGTTTATGGGTGATTTTAGCTCTCGGGTGTCCACTAGGACATGGAGCTTTAATGAACACCCGTATGCCAACTCATCATCCATTACAGTGGGCAAATGAGGCGCCTTGTCCAAGACCATTTACTGTAATGAGCTCTGCATTGTGACAAAGTGAGCACATGTCTCCTGTTTGGTATAGGGAAGAGCTGATCAGAGTTGATGGCTGACCACAGTGGTGCTGCTGCTGCTGAAGTATGACAAGCTTTCAGAACAGCCTGGCACCAGACGCACTCTTGTCAATGTGAAATTAAGGACTCTTGCTCTCATCCTTACAGGATGTTGGGGAAATAAAAGAGATATTTATCTTATTCTTTTTATTTCTTTCTCCTCTTTCTCTTGCCCTTCTCTTCCCTTCCCTTCCCCTTCTTCCTACTCTCTCTCTCTCTCTCTCTCTCTCTCTCTCTTTCCTTCCCTCCCTCCCTCCCTCCCTCTCCTTTCTCTCTCTCTCATTTTCTTTTAACAAATATGTTTATGTTGGGGATGGGTGTGGGAAATAAATGGTCCAGTCCAGGGGCTGTCACTTCTGTATAGGGTCACACACAGCTAATATCTTAGGTGCTGTGTGCCATATGGTCTCTGTCACAAATACTCAATTCTGTTGTAGCGTGAAAGCAGCCATAAACAATACTTGAAGGAATGATTGTGGCTGTGTTTCAAGAAGGCTTTATTTATGAACACAGAAATTTGAATTTCATATAACTTTCACATGTCAAAAAATACTCTCCTTTGATTTTCTTCAACAATTTAAAACGGTAAACATTTCTTAGCTCCCAGGCCTTTCACACATCAGCACTAGTGTAAGTCTCTGTCAAAGGCCAGTTCAGCTCTCATGTCTGCCTGATTCCACATTATTATAAATTTGGCATACAGGGTTTTCCTCAAAGATATTGCTTCTGCCCAGAGTTCTCTTCCCCCATTTCTAGCAAAATTCCCAGAATAATCTTTCACTTGTTCAGTATCCAGGTTCTTTCAATCTTTAAAACTAAACTCAAATGCATCTTCTTTCCTGAAATCTCTTCTTACTCCCTGTGTTAGTATGCGAGGGCTGCCATAACAAAATGCCACAGACTGAGTGGCTTAAACAGCACAAACTTATTTTCTCCCACCTCTGAAGGCTAGGAGTCCAAGATCAAGGCGGCAGCAAAGTTGGTTTCTCCTGAGGCCCCTCTCCTTGACTTACAGATGGCCATCTCCTCATTATGACCTCTCATGGCCTGTTTCATCCTCTTCTTATAAGGGCACTGGTCCTATTGGTTGAGGACCCCGCCCTATGACCTCATTTAACTATAATTATCTCCTTAAAGGCCCTATCACAAATACAATCACTTTGGGTGTTAGGACTTCAATTTGCAAATTTTGATGGGGATGCAATTAGCTCATAATACCCCCTTACTCAGATGTGCAAAACCTAAGAGGAACGAAGAACTTCATAATGGAGATAAAATTGCAATATTTAAAAAAAGTTAAAATTGATGCCCCAAAAAATCAATGATATGAGATCAAAATTTTAAATCAAGACAGATTCTGTATACGGATTTAAAAAATTTTTTTCAGGCTTCAGGATGGCTCAGCATGACACTGACTTTCTCCTTGCTCCTTCCGCCTGGCCTTTTTGGGTCCTTTTAAAATGTGTAATATAAAGCTTTCCTTCATTGATTATAAATTTCTGAAAGCAGATATTATATTTTATGACTTTATGCATCTCCCCAATTTCTAGCACACCACCTTGCACATAGTAGATGCACAGTAATCTATGCTGGTTCAAATCTGGGCCCTCTGATGGAGCATTCTTGGGTTAATGAAATATTTAAGTAATTGACGCTCTTTTAAAATCAGAAATGTTTGAACAAATGAGCTGTAACAAACTTTTGAGAAAGGCAAATATATCTGGAAGCTTGAAGAAAATGGAAGGAGGGACAAGCAGTGTGATAAGTAATGGGATGTGGCCTACAGTGAGATGGGAGGAAGAGCATAATATTTCTGAAAAGTCTTCTATGCAGCAAGTAGTACATGATGCTTGTCATGTGGGATAGCTCTTGAGCCTCACTCCTTTAGTTTAAATTTACAGGTGAGAAAACAAAGAAGCAGATAAATTAAGTAACTTATAGCCCCCAGCCGAAGAGTGGATTGGAGAGGGTTTGAATCACTGTGAATCCCGTAAGAGCTACTTCCATAAAATTGTATTTGGGTCCACATTAAGGAATAGACATTATTCTTCTCTTAAGGGACTTACATTTACATAAAAGAATAGCACAGAGCAGTGCAAAACCATTAATGGCCTCAGGGTTCTGAGACAAAAATGGTCTCTGAAAGCAGCCATCCTCCTCTCTCAGATTTCTCCTATCAGATAGTTAGCAGCTGGAGAATAAGTAGTTTTACTCAACCGTGTATTTACTGTGATGCTGTGGATTCTGATGAATGAGTGTTGGACAGTGCCCTGGCAGTCACACAGGGGTTAGAGGAAACGGGGGTCTGTCTCTAGGAGAGAGATGTTTCCCAGATTAGCACAGTGTGGCCGCCCTTTAGATGTGTTCAGCCACAGGGCCTCATGAGGGACATCGTTCCAGCTGTGCTTAGGGTCCTTCCTGCATGAATAATAGCGCAATATTATTGTAATTTCATCCTTGCATCCATTCAATAGAGATCCTTGTTATCATGGACATAGTTTTTAGAAACATTCTATTACTTCCAGCCTCCCCAGCATCTTACCAACATTACTACTCAGGAATCTAAGTCTCATTGCTCTCTGCTTCCTGTCCTACAGCGGCAATTTTCCCTGTGTTGACATGCCCCTCACTTGCTTCTAAGATACAGTCTTAGGACTACTGACTACCCTTTCCTACATGAGTGGGGTGGCCAGACAGAGAGGGATCTAGGAGAAATGAAGGCCCTTGCTGTTATGACTTTGAGGATTGTATGACTGCACAAAAATCATCATCCCTCACTTGGGTTGTGTGTTTCAGTGCTCGATAGGATCATTTTTATTAATTTCTTAGTAATTCTTAACTCAGTGAGAATTAGGGCTTTCCCATGTGACCTCTAGTAGCAGCAGCACATCTTTAAAAATAAGGGGGTGGGGAATCCTACCCATGGTATGTGTAAATATTAAGAAAGCGGCAGCTGGACAAAAGAGGTAAAGTGTAGGATCCCAACCTTCCTTCTGCCTGTACGGATAGAGGGAGCTGGGATATGGAGGCAAAAGAACGCTGGTCTTAGAGTCAAGAGATTGGGGACAAATCCCAGCTAGGCCACTCATTATCTATGCAAGCATTAGCAAATTGTGTTTCTTCATCAGTATGTGGGAGGTAATAACATCCTCATTTTAAGATTGTTGAGGATATTAAAGAAGATGCTAATGAAGCTTAAGCTGCGGGGCCTCTCACTTGCATAGACCTTATAACTCATTCTATATTTTACATTGTGTATATATATTTTTTAAATGTATAAATTTCAGGCCCAACAACATTTGGACCCATACTTGTTTCATTATGTCTCATCTTAAAACACATTTAATAATAGATACTAGTAGTATACAAGATAGTAGAGCAAGAAATTGCATATTTTTTAAACCAACCTAAAATAACATAAAAGCACACAAGGTATAAAGGAAGATGTTTATTTAGAAATCTAACATTATAACAGAAATTACATCCATTTATTCCAATTACTTCACAATCTGTGTATATGTATATTTAAATATCTTTTGTATAGCTATTGCCATAGCCTGTTTACATTTCAGCTTTCATTGTGATCTCTCTAAGTGGGATAGCTGGAAATAGATCTGAAATATAAGAGAAGTTAGCTCTATATAGGAGTAGAGGCACTTCTCTCATTTTAATAATGAATTAGAAATATATCTAACATTTACTAAGCACTTACCATGCAATAGAGATTGTTCTAAGCACTTGAATAATGTCAATTCACTTAATCTCCAGAAGTACTTTGAGAGATAGATTCTATCTCTGTTTTGAATTTGAGGGCAAAAGAGAGGTGCAGAGAAGTTAAGCCATTCCTCTGTACTCACATAGCTATCGAGTAGAGGAGCTGAAGTTTAAAGCCAAGATGTCCTGCTGTAGAGGCTGTGCTCTCAACCACCATGATAAACTACCCTGTGTACGTATGGAGAAGACACATTGATTATAAGGGTAAAGATGAGGAAGACTTGTAGATTTGGGGGTGGTTAATATCTGATGAATATGTCATAATGAAAGTAAGGAGAGGGGAATTAAGAGTGTGTGCAAGGTACTGGTTTAGTTCTGGATCATGGACTCTGCATTGGGTAAGGAGAGAAGTGAGGATATGGGAGGTATGAATAGTTCCAATAAAGATAAAGAATCATTGGAATAGGAGAGTAGAGGAAGTGAACTGACACGACCAGAGTTAGTGATCTGAAATTAGAAGTCTAGATTTCAAGGATTTGAAAGAGATGCTGCTATCATCAGTAACAATATCTAGGTTTGGAATATTTGTGTAAGTGACTTAAGTAGGACTTTCTAAAGAAAAACACTTCATTTGAGGATCAAGGAACTGAAAAACTAGGACTTCTGTAGTGATTAAAAAATGGTGGAAGGACTAGTTGGTGGTAAGGAAGTTGGTGAGCTAGTTTCCCATCTAAGGTTTGAAGGGAAGTGACCTGAGAGTGGCAAATAATAGGAGATCAGCTTTCAGAATGATTGTGCTTCAGAAGATATGAAGATTTGAAGGAAGAAGGTTGAACAGTTATCCAGAACAGAATGATCTTGGAGAACTATGGACTGTGGGCGAAATCCTGCTCGCCAGCTCTTTTGGAAATCATGTTTACTTGGAACACAGTCAAGCCCCTTCCTTAATTTATGCCTTAGGTTCCTTTGGAGAAAGCAAAAGAAAGATTAACAACATAAATTTTTGGTGGTATTTTGAGATCCTTCCTCAAATGAACTTTGCTTCTCCTTAACTCAAGAGAATTTAGATCTGTAAAGTGGCTTCAGTCGGAATTGATCGAGGGGCCATGGTTCTTTGTTTTGGATATATAAGTTAAACTTCTGTTTCCTAAACCTAGAACTCTTCAGCTTTTATAGAGGAAGTAAGAATTAGTAGATTTCCCAACTGTTTCTTTTCTAGGGACACCATGATCAACTAGCTAATGCCAAAGGTCTCTGAGAATGAGAACATTCTGATTAGTGTGTGGGCTTCAGTGTTCGTGTAGCTCTTCATATTCACATGGAAGAAACTAGAAAAATAAGTATAAATGAATCAACACCATACAAACTAAATATTCTGAGTAGACTGGACTAAAATTAAGGGTCAAAATAATATCTATAATAATAAAAGTGTAATATGCTAATTAGACCAGACATCCTTCCAGATGTCCTTCTGGACCAAGCTGCGGCAGCAGGGGCAAATGCAGAGGTGGCAGAGGCCCTGGCTGCCACCACAGGTTGGGGCTGAGGCAGAGGTGGCTGAGGCAGAGGTGGCAGAGGCCCCACCCCTGTGGCAGGAGGGGCGGGGGTGAGCCCCTTGTGTGAATTTCATGCTTCGGGCCTCTAGTTTAAAAATAAAACACCCTTATATATTTAAAATACCTCTATATTTCTAAGAAATTTGTAGGCTGAAGAAGTCATATTAAAACTTACAAAATTTTTAGAGCACAGTGACAATAAAAACAGTACATGTTATTATGTAAACAATTTTTTGGAAATATGTAACCCTAAAGGCATATGCTAGGGAGAAAGCTGAGTAAAAATAAATTAATGAGCTAAGTTACTAACCAACACATTTGAAAGTAAGTAATTATAATAAAGCCAAAGAAACTTGATTGAAGGATAATAAAGAATGAAGGCACAAAGTGATAAAATAGAAGCATGAAAAATTGAGAGAATAAAGAAAATAAAAAAAAAATTATTGGTTAATTTTTCTTAAAAACGTAAGAATGGAAAAAATGAGGTAAAATGTTACCAAATTTTGATGTGTGTTTTGTACATAACTATCTTGCTATTTTTCATATTTTAATATATATTTCATAAAAATTTTAAATGAAGCAAAGGAAGTAGCTTAAATATTTTTCCTTGTTCTTTTTTTTTCAAAAGAACTAAGAATAACATGGAAACATCAACTATGCTGTCCTAAATGAAAGGAGTGTTTTTGTATGAGGCTAGAAAGAGACATAAGAAGGAAGATCTGAGAGAATAGTATATTCTAAAGCCGTTTTCATTCTGTAATGGGAAAAACACTTTTAATAACTATTCTTCTATTCACCTTTGTCTCTATTGAGGAGAAAATGTTTTGCTTTGGCATATTGTGTTGTGTTTATCACGAACTGCTTTTCTAACTGGGTTGATGACTAATTATACATTCTATTCAGAGGTACTATATACCTTAGACAGATTACCCCCATCTCCTGGCTTTGATTATAGTAGCTGAAATAAGAGAGACAGCCATGGGCCTACTTCACTTTTCTTGACTTGAGTTCTGAATTTTCTCTCTTATATAATTTTGACAAACTCGGGATAATTTATGTCATGCACAGGGGTGTTTGCTAGTAAAGTTATTGTCATCTGAAGTTGATTATATCCATTCACTGAAAAAAAAATTGAATGCATATTACATGTCAGACCCTGCCAAAGAACCTGCTGGTATTTCTTGTGTTAATATTTGATATAAGGAGACTCAGTTTTTCTTTGGCTAGAACAAAATAACAACCTCTTTGGGAAGAATTTTAGTAGCCTTTCTTTCTTCCTCCTTCCTTCCTTTTATTTTCCTAAATTCTTAACTTCTTTCCTTTCTTCCTTTTTTTTCTTTCTTCTCTGTAGGCTTTTCCAAGCACAGATGACCCAAAGCTATTATGTATTAAAGATAAAAGCTGAATGTAAAGATGTTCCATATCAACTATTCACAAGAAAATAAATCTAATTACCAAAATATTGTAAGGTTCTTGTTACAATGCAGTTTCACTGATTTTAAAAAAATATTTATGTATCGTTTTATGGTTTGAAATTTTTTCACATATATTTTATCGTTTAAATTCACAGAAATTTGTGAGGCAGATATCATATCTTTTTTACAAATGAGAAAATTAATGTTCTATGCTTTAAAATAAGTAAGTTTGTACTTTATTAGTGCCAGAAGCAGGGCTCAAACCCTGGGGTTTCATTCCAGGTCTTGTGGTCTATTTGTCACATATGTTGTTTCACAAAGGGGACCTCATGGCATGGGGGAGGGGCTGTGGAGTTGGAGGTGGGGAACAGTGTTTCTTGGAGGTTTCTGTCATGTCAGCGATTTTTACCAGGAGAACCTTCAAGTTGAATAGTTTTAGGGGCTTTAAACTTTTTCTAGCTTTCATTTTTAACCCTACAAAATTTCATTATGGTGTTAAGTTTTAAAAATCTCTATATCCACTACCAAAAGATCTAGTTACCTATTCAATATTAGTGTATGCTAAGACCATTTAAACAGAACATGAACATATGACATGGAAAATGAAAGCCTTGGTCTTTACATTAATCACACTCCTCCCCCCACCAAGTTAGTTATGGTTACAATTTCTTATGTAGCCTTCTAGAACTTCTATCTATCTATCTATCTATCTATCTATCTATCTATCTATCTATCTCTATCTATCTATCTATCTATCTCTATCTATCTATCTATCTATCTATCTATCTATCTCTCTCTATCTATCTATCTATCTATCTATCTATCTATCTCTATATCTATCTATCTATCTATCTATCTATCTATCTATCTGTCTATCTATCATCTATCTACATATCTGGCTGCCTTTCCTTTTTATTGGTGGTTAGTGTGAGTATATTTATTACACGCTATTTATATAAAAGAGATCATATGCTGAATACTTTTTTGTCACCTTATTTATTTTTGTTCACCTAGTACATCTTGAGAATCTTTTCATACTGGTCAGTGGTTGTGAAGTCAGTATGAAATCTCTATTGTAGCTGACTTGCTTGGGCCATAGTCCTCTTTATTCTTATCTGTGGCATCGTCTGATGTTGTCATGTCTGAGTTTCTTCCCAGATTTCTCACACTGCTGCATCCTTGGTCCCATGTGTTGGTGAAGTAATTTCTGCACTTTCTATCCAAGTGCGGGGTGTCTCAGCCCCTCAATGGCAAGAGCCCTATTCTAGTCCTGGTTGTCTAACATGAGTAGGCGTATTGGGTGGACTTTTCTGGTGGAGGAGCTATTACTAGGTGCTATATGGACTTGGGTTTCCTTATAATTCTAAGTTGAAACCCTAAGCCCCAGTGTGACTGAATCTGGAGGTCAGGTTTGTAGGAAGTCGTTAATGTTAAATGAGGTCATATGGCTAGAGAGTCCTAATCCAGTAGGTTGGTAGCTTTGTAAGAACAGGAGGAAATATCTCCTCCCCCTCTCTTCCCCCACTCTGTCTCTCTCCCTCTCCACTGTATGAGGACATAGCAAAGAGGTGACCATCTATAAGTCAGGAAGAGAACTTTTATTAAGAACTGATTGAGCCAACACCTTGATCTTCAACTTTCCAGCCTCCATAACAATGAAAAAATATATTTTATTGTTTAAACCACCTAGCCTATGTATTTGGTTATGGCAGCCAAGCAGATGAAGGCATGGAGTTTGAAAAAAAGCCTGGAGAAAATCATAGGGCATGAAGTAGAGCAGTGAGGCCAGGGTAGCATTCGTAGCATGTTCAATGGAATTATAATCCTGGACAAGAAGTCCAAAAAAAAAGTACTATGTTAACAATAAAACTGCTTCAGAAATTAAAGTTTTCAAGGACTGTTATTCATGGTCATCTTATCAGAATTGTAGTGACCCTTTCCCCAGCAGGAATACTCAGATCTTTTCATCATATACCTCTTCCAACAGAGAAAAATGATGATGTAACCCAGGGATCCTAGGGAAAAGCTAGAAGCATAAGTAACTTATTCTACTTGGATGATTCATTGTTGTTATTAATTCTCACCTGAGGATATTTTTCCATCGATTTTTTTTTAGAGGTGAAGTGAGAGAGGGAGATGGGTGAGAGAAAGAGAACCATCAATGTGAGACAGACACATCGATTGGTTGCCTCACGCATGTGCCCCAGCTGGGGCCAGGGATCAAACCTGCAACCCAGGTACTGCCCTTTATTGGGAATTGAACTCGTGACCCTTTGGTGTGCAGGCCTACGCTCTCACCACTGAGAAACACCAGCCAGGGCCCAGACATGGAATTTTTAACCCTTGTATGTTTATCGTAAAGCATATGCCATTTGCACTTTACTTCTATATGCATTTATTTTTATATGAGATAACATTTAAATTTACTTACCATGGAATATAATTTGTGAACCAAAAAGAGAGGAAAGTAGGTTATGTTTATTTTGTATTTATGGCCCTTTATTGCCCCTACCCCACCTGCCACAAAATGTTACCCAAGCTCTGGGGATGTGCATCCTGGACCAAGAAGCCCAATAAAGGGGGCACGACAGACACAGGGAACAAGAGGAAGGGCTCTCCTCCACACAGAATGGCATTTTGCTGGCATCTTACAAAACTAAAACAGAAAAAAGATCACACCACCTCTCTAGATCCTTGCCAGAGACCGTTCTTCAAAATTTTCCATTCTTCTGACTCTCCTCTTAGTGCATTAGTCACAAAGATAGAACTCCAATTTAAATAACAGCCCCTTGAGACAAACAGTGCTTGAGAGAGTTGGAATGAAGAGAACTACAACGCAGAGGAATTGTCTGAAGCCCGGAAGCTGTTGCTACTTATCTCCATCAGTTTCCAAGCACAGATTTGGGCAAAAAGCTCTTTCTGTGATTTGAACAAAGAGCCAGCAAGTAAACCACCTTCAATTGTGCTAATGTCATTCCTCTGGTTTTGAAACTTTCACTTTACAGTGGCTTTTCAGTATTGATGTGCTGGTGCGTATGCACAGGATTTAATGTGATCAGAGGGACTGGAAAGATTCGCTCGAGCAATGCAATGCACACCCTTTGTCATTGCATAACCTTCACACAGTCTCTGTATCCTGGAAGTGCAATGCCGCATACACCCTCATAGAAACACATTCACAGTAAGTGGTACAGTGCATCCTCATCTATTTCAGTTTCACCGAGCTTATGAAAACTGTATCCGGCCCTTTGCAGAACTAAAAATTATGATGATTTGGCACAGTCAATTTTTTTATTAGGTATGTCAGAAAATAGGCACAGTCTCAGAACGGTTTGAGGAAAATGTGTGTTGTACTATTGTGATGGTCATGTATTGTGAAGTGCCCTGTAATTCACTCTCCAACCTCAAGTTCAGCTGGGATTTGGGGTCAAAACTAGATAGGCTGTAAAGAATTTTGAGGCATGTTAAGTTCTTCTCTGATTGTTCCTGACGTTTAAATTTGAAGAAATATGAGAAAGCAAGAATGTCTGACTTACAGAGAAGTTAGAAGGTCTAGACACAGTATCCATCCATCCATCCATCCATCCATCATCCATCTAACCATCTGTCCATCCCTGCAGCCAGGCTTTCATTAATTTATTCTTTCATATTAAATTTTCTGTAAAGGTCAGATAAAATTATTATCTCTCACATAATCTAAAAAATTTTCCAGGCCAATTATTGATTTAAAAAACTACCCGATAGGTGTCTCAATTCAGATTGAAGGGAATTTTTTTAAAAAAAATCAAAAATGCAATCAGTGAAATCACTGAAAATAAAACTAACTTTAAGAAATGAAGCAAAAATCATCTTAAATGTCTTTCCCTTGAAAAGCAAAAGCAACCCAAAACATATACATAACACAACACTAAAAACCATTGCAAACTAAGTGTGTTTTAAAGAGAATTATTTTTGGCATTCTATACACATGTACTTTCAATAGTGGTAGTTAAACTATGTTTCCTGGAAATGGTGATATTCAGCTAGCTGGACAGATGTCACCTATTCTTAAAACACTACTGTCATATTTTTCCAACTATGTGAATTATTTGTCACCAGTGCACAAGGAGATAAATACAGAAATTGAGAGTAAACAGTTGAAATTTTGGTGGCAAAACAAATTAATGTCTGTTTATCTAGCAATAAAGCTAAATTGGGGGTTTTATTTTATTTATCTCTGGGCTTATTTCATTTTTCTCATAATTCATTTACATTGTATTTTACTCAACTATCAGTCCATGGTGGATTGGGAATAAAACAAAACAAAGCCACAAGGACATCAACAAAAAGCGTCCATTGTCACATTAGTTTGAAAGCACTGCTCTTGAGTTCTCTTGATTAGTATGGTGTTTGGAAAGCAATCGTGTGTTTTCCAAAGCTCCCTCTTCTCCATGACACATGCTTACACTCATTCAGCCCATTAACTTAATGCAGTGCAAGGCCAAAGATACAAGTGCCTCCTCGGCTATGATCTTAGCTTTGATAACATTTCATGTATTTATTTATCAAAGGCCATTCCATTTTCTTGGGTTTGTTAACATGATTTTTTATAGAAAGAGAGGATGCTTGTTTTAAAAACACTGTCTTCTGCCAAAGTATACCTGACCCTTGAGCTGACATTCTACCACAGCCTATAAGCCATAATGATGGTGATAAGTTTTAATAAAATTATCTTCCACTCTTCCTGAGAGAGTAACATCTTTGCGGGCACTCATGACACCGTCTCTGTGGTGATGCCAGTGCGGGGACTAACGTGGTTGAAAATGCAGGAGTGTTTGTTGCTGGAGCCTGCTCCTCTGATGGCCCAGTGCTCCCAGAGGCTGAGCCATCAACCGTGAGCACAGGTGTCTGAGCGTCAAAGCTTTTGCCACATTTGGGGTGCAGAGTCTGAGTCCCTTGGGAACCTGTCATTTTTGAACCAGGGCTTCCTGCTGGCCTGTTACAAGCAGCATCTTCTCAAGGTCCTTATTAAAATCACACACATAAGGCTCTTGAGTATTCCATGAATAATGACCTGCGCTTCAGGATGAACTCGCAGTGTTTCAGCCAAAGGCATCAGGACTTCTGTAATAAGGATTGGTGAGAAGAGCACTCAGGGGAATCCATCTGTGAGGGTGCGGGGGCCTGTTTGAAGTCCTCAGTAAACCCAGTCCGTCCTTGCCTTCTTCCTGTTTTGTAGAGGTCTGCTAAGGAGAAGACCCCCTTTGAGATTCATAAGAGTTTCTCTATTTGATCAGCTTAATGGGTGTAAAAGACAGCCTATAAAAGACAGGATGCCGTCCTGGCTGGTGATGCTCAGTTTTGAGAATGGTGGCCCATGCTCACATCTCCAACGCACCCCCCCCCCTCCCAAACCTCCCCCCCACACACACACAAAATAGTATTTGGTATTTAGAGGGAAGGAAACCCACATGGCAAGTAAGCATGTAAAGACATGCTCTCTCTCTCTCTTACTATTAATTAGAGAAAAAATAGTTAAACAATAGAAGGTATATCACATTAGCAAATAATAAAACTTGATTATGCAAATATGGACAGGAACTTGTAGACTCAATAGAACTAATGGATTTCTGATGCTAGTTCCATAGTGATATTGTGAGTGCTTAGTAACCGTTAGTTCTCATATACCCTATTTCCTGAAATCCACCCCAGACAAGATCAAATATGTGTTCTTTTGGGGACATGTATATGGATTTTTCTCACTACATTATTTGTGGTAGTGTGGGAGTTAGAGGCTGCCTAGGGCAATGTAAATATGAAATATGGTAGATGCCTCTATGAAATACTCTGTAGCAGTCAAAAGCAAGTTATAGGTACACTCCATAACAAGAATAGATTTTAAAAGCATAATTTTGAGTAACAAAGTTAGGAATAAGAACAAGATTTATAGTGCAATAATATGTACAGAAAATTAACACACACACATTCAACACAACACTGTATATTTTTCAAAGACACATGCATAGCCAAGCATTAGTACTAAACACCTATGACATAAATTAAAAAGAACGAGAGGACTCTTGGAATGGAGAGAAAAAAATACAATAAAACAAGAAAGGAAATGTGGCAGAAAACCCCAGACACAACAAATATCTACTCAGAGGGAAAAATGCCTTAAATATGTACGGGGAGGTCACTGAACTCAGGTCCCACAGTGAATTAAATCCTGCTTGGTCCTCACCTGCTGAAACTGTCAGGAAATCCAATTTCAGTTATTTTTCAAGGTGTCATTTCTGTTGATTTTACAAGATCCTTATATGCATCTGTAACCCAACGAAGTTTCCAGAGGCGCCGTGACTTTAGCTTGTCATGGTCACAGGTGCTCCTTTGCTTGCCACCCTGTCAAGACCTGGACTTTACTTCTGCTTGGTACTGCTGCTCCTCTGGGTGGGGAGAAGCCACACCTGCTTTCTGGAGCCAGCCTTACTATTGTACATAGTCCTAATGTTGCCATTAGCAACCCCTCCGTCCCTGTTAGTTTAAACCCTCTATTCTCCCAGCCTACCTCAGTTCCCTCACCTCCCAGGGTAGCCCAGGACAAACAAAGATGGCATTGACCCTAGAGTTACCAGGAACCAAATCATAGAACAGAAGAGCTCAACTCTTGCCTGGCTGGCATGGCTCAGTAGTTGAGCATCAACCTATGAACCAAGAGGTCATGGTTCGATTCCTGGTCAGGGCAGATGCCCAGGTTGCGGGCTCAAACCCCTGTGTGAGGTGTGTGGGAGGCAGCCGATCCATGATTCTCTCATCATTGATGTTTCTATCTCTCTCCTTCTCCCTTCCTCTCTGAAATCTATAAAAATATATTTGAGAAAAAAAGAAAAGAAAAGCTCAACTCTTCTTTAAGTGAGGAAAGGGTGAGCGGAAGAAGGAAAGAATATCACCATTTTATTAAGGTATAATTTATCCCTACCAGAACCTGGCAAAAATTAATATCTTCATGGATCAGCCAAGCACAGATGTGAACCAGTCTTCTTCAAGATTTTCCATACCACTTATTAGTTCAAGAATTGCAAGGGGGTCTGTGCGTACAACATTGCACAAATTAATCTTCCTTTGGTTTTTGTTCTTAGAGTATACTATAAAACACTATTCAGGGAACTCCAGTTTGGGAAATTCTAAACTAAAGGATTGATTCACCTCATTATAACTCATTGTATGGCTAGCTTCAACTCAAAACTGAGCTACACGTTAATTATGTGATAACACAATTCATGGAAACTCAGGACAGAGTTGTTCTTTTTCATGTCATTCCTATATTATACATCTTCGATGCTGAAACAATTATATCTCCCAGTTTTTTCCAGATATGGCTGAAGAAATTGATTCTGCCACATGGCTAACTAGGAATCAATAATAGTTGATCTTATGCAATTCACTGGTGATTCGCTTAATTAGTTCTTGTAGAAGCATGTTATTCACTCTGTAGGATATAGTCATTTTGAGTCATTTTGTGTTAAGTACAATTGAGGGCTAAAAGCTGAGTTTTCCTTATAAGTGAGTGTTTTGTTCTTTGTTACTACTATTATTTATGGTAATAGTAAATGATAGAATCCCAATAATTGCCGATAACAAGTTAATATTAAATATTTTTTAGTTTAAACTTACAATTTTCTTGATAAGGGAACAGGCTTTTAATTGCCTGGTTCTTTATGTCTATATCCAATGTGACCCAGCTTAGAAACACATTTAAAGAGAAGTGAGGTTAAAGTGGATACAGACTCTTTTTAATTTGACTTGGTTGATGATAACAATTTTATATAAACATAGCCTGCAATTTTGTATAAAACAAAAAAATTTATAGAATTCTAGTCAGGAGTACAAAAAGTGAGTTTAATTATAAGGGGAAATATGTAAAAGGCATCAAAATACTTTATGAGTGGTTCTCATAGAAGGACAAGGAGCTAAGAGATGGTAGGAACCTCTCAATTTAGCTTGTGTTTTTGCCAAAAGGCTAGACATTAATAACATGTACTGTGTCAATTTATGTATGTGTGGAGGAGGTGATAAAATGACAACTATATATATATGAAAACCCTCATTAACCATCATGATGCAATGACAGGATCTTGGATTTTCATCTATACCAAGAGATATGTACTAAATTCAGCAGAGCAGCACAACTCACAACTATCAAAATTTAGAAAACTCAAGAGAAGAAATATTTTTACTCTTTCTATCATTCTTCTTTCCTAATATTCCAAGATTGCTTCTTTTATCATTTTCTTTCTATTTTAGAAAGCTTCCTTCAGTCATTCTTTTGGTGTAAATCTGCTGGTAACAAATTCTTTTAGTGTTCTTCATCTGAGAATATCTTAATTTGCCTTTAATTCCTGAAATATCCGTTCACAGATTGCCATTTTTTTTTTTACTTTTTAAAATTAATTTTTGGGGGATACCATTGCTTAATAACATTTATATGAATTTCAAGTATACAACTTTATAAGACGACATCTTTATACTCTGTTGTGTACTCACTACCTGAAGTCTGGTCTCCTTCTGTCAGCATATATCTGACTCCCTTTGCCCTCTTTGTCCTCCTCACCTCCCAATTTACAATTTTGAGTTCACAATTATCTTCTCTCATCACTTGAAAAATATATTGTGCTACTTCCTTCTGGTCTCCATAGACTCTGATGTGAAGTATATTGTTGATAGAATTATGTTTTTTCTATAGTTAAAGCATTGTTTCTTTCTGAATGCTTTCTAAATATTTACTTTGTCCTTTGCTTTCAGAAGTTGACCTATTATGTGACTTGGTGTAGATTAATTTTGCTTTCTGTTTGGAGTTTATTTAGCTTGAATGTGTAGGATTCCATCTTTTGTTAAATTTGGGATATTTTTAGGCATTTTTTTTAGTACATTTTAGTTTCATTTCCTCCTCTCTTTCTGGAACTCTGATGGCATTAATGTTAGTTCTTTTGTTATAGTTCTACTAGAGGCCCAGTGCATGAATTTGTGCACTGGTGGGGTTCCTCGGCTTGGCTGGCAATCAAGGCCTATCAGGGGGCTGGCTGGGGGTGGGGGAGGGACTCTGGAAGGTTGGCTGGCCAATCAGGGGGCCGGCCAGCCTGGGGGAGGGGTTGCGGGGGTTGGCTGGCTGGCCGGGGTTGGAGGGAGAGGGGCGGTTGGCTGGCCGGGGGTAGGGGCCATGGGAGGTTGCTATGGGAGCACACTGACCAGGAGGGGGCAGCTCCTGCATTGAGAATTTTCCGCCTGGTAGTCAGTGTGCATGAAAGTGACTGGTCAACCGGTCATTCCAGTTGTTTGGTCATAATGGTCGCTTAGGCTTTTATATATATACTAGAGGCCCGGTGCACAAAAATTTGTGCACTCGGGGGGAAGGGGGGTCCCTTAGCCCGGCCTGTGCCCTCTTGCAGTCTGGGACCCCTCAGGGGATGACCACCTGCTCCCTGGGGGATTGGGCCTAAGATGGCAATCAGACATCCCTCTGGCAGCCTGGAAGCCCTCGGGGGATGTCCACTTGCCAGCGGGCAGCAGGCCTAAACTGCAGTCAGACATCCTTAGCGCTGCTGAGGAGGCAGGAGAGGCTCCCACCACCACCGCTGTACTGGCAGCCATCAGCCTGGCTTGTGGCTGAGCAGAGCTACTCCCATGTGAGAGCACCAAAGGGCAGCTCCTGCATTGAGCGTCTGCCCCCTGGTGGTCAGTGTGTGTCATAGTGACCAGTCATTCCCAGTCCTTCTGCTGTTAGGGTCAGTTTGCATATTACCCTGTTACTATATAGGATAGAGGCCTGGTGCACGGGTGGGGGCCGGCTGGTTTGCCCTGAAGTGTGTCCCGGATCAGGGTGGGGGTCCCGCTTGGGTGCCTAGCCAGCCTGGATGAGGGGATGATGGCTGTTTGCAGCTGGTTGCACCCCCTTCAGGGTGGGGGTCCCCACTGGGGTGTCTGGCCAGTCTGGGTGAGGGGCTGAGGGCCGTTTTCAGGCTGGCAGGTGACTGAAGCTCCCAACCTCTCCTTTTTTTCTTTTTTATTCTGGGATTTATTTACCTTCTATGGCTGTCACTGGAGCTGAGGGCCAGCTTTAGCTCTGAGGCTCGGCTCCAGCTCTGAAACCTTGGCTGCTGAAAGCAGGTATCTGGGTTTGTTTGGCTTCTATAATTGAAACACTGTTGCAACTCCAGCTCTGAGGCCCGGCTGGCTGAAAGCAGGTTTCTGGGGTTTGTTTAGCTTCTATAATTGCAACATTGTTTCTTAGAGTGCAGCTCAGAGGCCGGCAGCGGCAGGCGGGGAACCTCTGCTTCCTCCATCACTGGAGCAAGCAAGCCTCCTGTTCGCTTCAGCTGCCTGGCTGCCGGCCGCCATCTTGATTGGCAGTTAATTTGCATATTGCCCTGATTAGCCAATGGGAAACATGTCAGAGGGACAGTTAATTACCATGTTTGTTTATTATTAGATAGGATATAGGTAGGTCACTGAGGCTCTGTTCATTTATTTATTTTCTCACACTGTATTATTTCTCTGTTGCTCAGTTTGGGCAATTCCTATAGTTTTATCTCATGGTTCACTGATGCCTTCACCATTATCGTCCTTTTTTTATCTCTTTATTCCTTCTTCTTAAGTCTAATGTCTAACTTGTAGGCTCTAAAGGTACTATATCACAAAGTTAAGTCTAACTTTTTCTGAGATTTATATAGTCACTGGATTTCTTTGTTAGTGTTGCAATGTATATATTTTATAAACATTTACTTTTAACCCATCTGTGTATTTACAATTAATTGATTTTTATGAATAATACATAGTTGCTTCTTTCTTTTTTCTATAATTTGATAATGTCTGAGATATAACGGGTTTTACATAATTAAAATTTAACCTAATTATTGATATATTTAAATTAAAATATATTGTCTTACAGTTTTTTATTTAACCAACCATTCTTTTCTCTGTTTTTCTTTTCTATCTTTTTCTACCTTCTTGTGGATTAATTGAGCATCAATTTATAATTTGATTTTATCTTTTATACTAATTTATACCTCTTACTGATATTTTCAATGATGTTCACTAAGATTTACCATATCTATCTTTACTTAGAAAATACCTTCAGCTGAAACCGGTTTGGCTCAGTGGATAGAGCGTCGGCCTGCAGACTTTAGGGTCCCAGGTACGATTCTGGTCAGGGGCTTGTACCTGGGTTGCGGGCACATCCCCAGTGGGAGATGTGCAGGAGGCAGCTGATCGATGTTTCTCTCTCGTCGATGTTTCTAACTCTCTATCTCTCTCCCTTCCTCTCTGTAAAAAATCAATAAAATATATTTTAAAGAAAAAGAAAATACCTTCAAATAATGTTATACTGCCTAGTGTCTGGTATAAAGACCTTATAGCAATATATTTTCAATTAATTCCCTTCATTCTCTGTGCTATTTTTATCATGCATCTCACTCTTTCATGTGTTTTAAATATACAATACATTGCTGTTATTTTTAAGACAGTTAGTTACCTATTAGATAAACTTAAACAAAAATATTTTATTTACATTCATTTATTGCACTTCAAAAACTCTTCAGTTTTTGTGAAGATTAAGTTTTTTTCTGATATCATACTGCTTTGCCTAAATAATTTTTAAAAATTGTTTTTGTAGTGCTCTGTCAATAAATTACCCCAGTGTTTCTTTGAGAAAAATCTCAGTCTTTAATTTTTGAAAGATAAGTTTTCATTTTGTATAAAATCTGGGCTGAGATTTTTATTTTTTCATTTCAGTTAAAAAGATGTTATTCCATTGTCTTATATCTTTCATGGTTTCTGATGAGACATGTACTTTAATTCTTTTGTTTGTTTTTCTCTATCTAATGTAGCTTTTATCTCTGGCTGTCTTCAAGACACTGATTTTTTAATCTTTTGTTTTTAGCAGTTTGATTGTGTGTGTGTGTGTGTGTGTGTGTGTGTGTGTGTGTGTTCATATTTATTCTACTTGCATTTCTCTGAGTTTCATGTCTGGAATCTCTGGTTTGGTGTCCTTCATAAGTTTATCACAACATTCAGTATATCCTCATGTATTTTACATACTCTGTTTTAGACTTTGTTGTCTAACTCCGGTCTCTGTCATAACTATTTAACTCTTCTGTTGTAGCAAAATAAAAGCACCATCTATATATATAAAAGCCCAATTGACTGGCTGACGAACCAACTGGCTGGTTAGCTATGATGCACACTGACTACCAGGGGACAGACACTCAATGCAGGAGTGGAAGCAACAGATATGGAAACATGGAACAGACTGATGAATCTCAGAGGGAAGGAGCGGGGGAGATGTGAAGAAATTAACCTAAGATCTTATATGCATACTAGAGGCCTGGCGCATGTATTCCTGCACCAGTGGGGTCCCTCGGCCTGGCCTGCAGGGATGGGGCCTGAGCCAGCTCTCCAACATCCCCCGAGGGGTCCCGGCCTGTGAGAGGGTGCAGGCCAGGCTGGGGGACCCCACTGGTGCACCAATCTGTGCACTGTGCCTCTAGTATATAATAATACATAAATTAATATGAGTATGTTCCCAGAAAACTTTACCCAAGGATACGAAACTTTAAATTCATGCAATTGTCACATAGCTTGAAATATTCTTTTTCTTTTGATTTTTCCCCTCCAAATATTTAAAAATGGGATTTTAAAGTACATCTTATTAGAAGCTGACCTCGTTTGGAGTGGGGTGCTATTATGTTTACACACAGTCCATAACCTAGTTTAAATTTCTCTAGAAATAACTTGTGCTTGATGTGGGGGCTGATTTGCCACATGCCAGCTCCACTCTCATCTGCAGGTCTTTTCTTCGTGCTGTTCATCAAAGAGCATCTCTCTCCAAGCTCTTACTCCTCTTCTTATTCTGCCCCGGCTGTCCTCTGCTGTGATTTGTTACTCAGTGCTTATTAACTGAGTATTAGAAAAGAATGGCGAAGGGTGTTTCCTCTTGTTCTGATGAAGCTTTGGTCTTAGGCATGTGTCCTTTGGTCTTGGGGTGGGGTCTTCTCTGTACTCCTGCATCTCTTCCAACAGTTGTGCTGGATCCAGTTTGCATTTCTGTCCCTCCACCAGAGATAGGTTGATTTTTTTTTTCTATCTCAGCTGCAATGAGTTTTTACAAATATCCTAAGGAAGATAATTCTTAGATTAAGGTTTTATTTTCATTGGAAAGATAGGGAAGAATCATTAGGGTGGACGTTTGTGTTCCTTCTGCAGGTGCCTGCAGTTCCCCTCTCCCAGATGTATCCAACAAGAGGATATTTTAAAAGTTTCTTTCTAATCTTTTTAGTAAGTACCTGTAGAAAGAGACTGCAAAAGGGTGCACATTCTCCAATTGCTATGGCCACCAAAGATTTCTCTTCCCTGGGCACACTGGGTTCTGGCAATTCACCAACCACTCTAGCTAAATTCTTCTTGCCAGTGAATGGTTGGGTCAACCCCAGGTAAGACAATGCTTGTGTTTCACATACAGTTCTCCTGCAGATACTAGTCTGTCCTTAGATTTTGACTGTCCTATGACCTCAGCTCTCTGATAGTTATAAGAAAACTCATAAACTTATAGTTTTACCAGCTTTTCTGATGATTTCAAGGTAGAAGTGATGATATTTTTCACCCTCTACACCCATAAATACAGACTAGAAGGTCCCAATATTCTTTCAATTTTAACCTTCTGATGAGATTTAGGTAGAGAATGATGTCTAATTAACTTAATTATAACCATTTGGTGTGACCTGGTACAAAGAAAGTTTATAATGACACATGGGTTTTATGTCAACTTTTTTGGGTCAGGTTAGACTGTTCATCAAGCTACCTCCTCTTTGAAGGGAGAGAGGAGGGAGAATGAGTAAGAAAGGTTAGTGCCAGCCTTCTATTTGACTCACTTTTATGGATGGGATCCTTTAGAGAATTACAGAATCCTGATACTGATATGGTATGGACACAGGCCAACATTCAAATTGTTAAAATCTAAAAGCCTCCTGTGTCTCCTTTCTTTACTTTTGAATCTGTTGAGCTACAGCCTCAGCAGCCATTCACCCTTGGGGTTCAGAGTCTAAACGTAGGAACACACAGCACTGCAGCAGGAAGACAAACTCACACAACAGATGAGTGTCCTTCTGTAAAGATATAGAAGATTGTCTAGCACTTATTGAGGATCACGGGAATAGAGAGCGGTACTCTCAGAATGGAAGTTGTCTGTTTGATTTGTTGTTGTTGTTTTTTGTTTTCTTTTGGGGTCTATTTCCTTTATTAAATGGCTAATTACTTGACAAGGAGGACTGAATCTTAATTGTCTTTGCATCCAAAATACCAAGCTAAGGCCTTGTGTGTAGTGCATACTTGATAAACATTCGTTAACCACATTAAAGGAAATGATAAATAATTGTCACACTCTATTATGTTTGTCTCCCTGGCCCTTAAAGAAACCTCCATGAAATCAGAGACCTGCCAGTCTTTTCCATTATTCTATTTTGAGTGTCTAATATTACATGGAAAATTATAGATGCTTAATAAATACTGATTGTTGGAAATAGTCTCTTTTGACAAATTTCCTCTGCTTCCACATCTTTCATATGGTCAAAAGGTATTTGCTCCAGTATTTGGGCCTAGACAGTATTCTAGATCCATTATCAACTAAAAGAAATACAACTCTCATTTGAGTTTGTTTGCTATTGGAATGGCTCTCTGCTCCTTAAATAATATTACAGTATTTTTATAGACAGAATTACCTGTGACAGAACAGATGTGTATAGAGCCTCAGGACAGCTTACCTGAGAAGTAGGAACTCAGGACAAGGCTAAATAAGTAAGTCTGAATTGTCAGGAAGAAGTCAATTCCAGGTTTCAGATATTTAACTGTATATGCTCATTAGATGTGATGTTGACATCGTTAGTTCCGCTTCACTGAACTTTTTAACAGTCCAATATGAAAAGCTGATAAGAATAATTGATACCCAATTCATTAGAGACAGCTATTAGAAAAATTGGAGAACTTAGCATTTATTTTTGATGACTTTATAATCTAGTGGAAAGAACAAGGAATATACCCTTGAAATGATATTATAGGTAAAGTTCCATAGAATGAGCATAAACAAAGTTGAACTGTATCTCAGATATGCACATGTCTTCAATTCTAACAGCAGAAGTAAATTAGTGCAAACTTTTTAGAAATAAAGAGTATAGAAATAAAAAAGTATAGAAATAAAAAGTGCAAGCAAATATGAAAGTGTAGGGTATATATGTATGTATATATTTGTGTATTTATGAATATATATGATATATATATGTATATATGATATATATGTGTATATATTACACACACACACACACATAATTATTAGTAGGACTATTGGGATTTTAGACAACTTCTTTCCTTTGATATTTTCAAATAAATTATGCAGTAGCTATTTTACATTTGAAGAAATAAAGCCTGAAGGATTAATACATATTAAAAGGGATAGCTTTCTAAACTAAGAGTATTTGCGGTAGATTAAAAGCATCTTTTTTAAAAAAATCAAGCAATACTCCATGGCAAGTATTATCCTATACTCTTTGTAATTATTGCTCCATTTATTTATCATAAAAACATTTATCATTATCATTTTAGAGTGAGGAAACTGAGGCATGAACATGTTCAACAAGCAAGTAAAGAAGGGAGCCAGGATCAGCACTTGGCAATCTGAGTGTAAAGGTCATACTCCTTATCACAGGAGTAGAGTTGCCACTCCTACTCCCAGGCCTAGGTGGTCGAAAAAGGAAGCAATTTCATGAGAATTATAAGGTGAAAAGGTATAGAATTAAGCTTAAAGCTTATATAAATGGAAAGACATAACAAAAACTCCAAATAATACCTTTTGAGCAAAGGTAGTTGTAGCAATTCAGAAGAAGAACATGAGAGGCTTCCTGTACGATCCTCTAGTCCAGTGGTTCTCAACCTTCTGGCCCTTTAAATACAGTTCCTCATGTTGTGACCCAACCATAACATTATTTTCGTTGCTACTTCATAACTGTAATGTTGCTACTGTTATGAATCGTCATGTAAATATCTGATATGCAGGATGGCCTTAGGCGACCCCTGTGAAAGGGTCGTTCGACCGCCAAAAGGGTCGAGACCCACAGGTTGAGAACCGCTGCTCTAGTCTAACAGAGGCAGGAATTTGGGCTTGGAATGGGAAAGGTATTTTGGATGGTTCTACTCTGGAATATAGAGAGATCTGGAATCTAGGTGACTTCTTAGTTAACTCCTTGAATTCAGGTATGTTGTGTGGAGTAGGAGTTGGAAGAATATTCTTGTGAGAGTAACAAGAAACCTTTAAAACCATGCATAAAAATTTAGGCATTAGGGCTGTGCAACTAGCAACCAAGTTGTATTATTCACACATCAGATTGTTTTAAATGTAATGTTCACTTGACACTATTGCTTACCTTGTCCACCTAAAGCCCTTGGAAATAACCAGTGGTCCATTAAAGAGCCCGGGAATATGATTTTGAAAGATCCACACTCTAGACTCACATAATTGAAAGTGAAGATGCAATTTGGTAAATACCTAATACAGCAATTTACCTAAATCACTAAGTAAGCTCACAAACAATGAAAAAAAGCTATTTGGAAACTTAAATGAATAGAATTCAGTGTCTGTCCTATTTTCATTTCTTAAATATATCAGATATCTTTTCACTATAAAGATATATGCTTAAAAGCACTTTAAACCTTCCTTTAAAATTAGGAAAAATTAGCTTGAATCCCATAGTAGCTATATATCATGAAATCTCATTACTACAAACTGGACATTCTGGCAGAAGCTAGAGAAAATTAATCCGATAGTTTAGCAATGCTTGTACTTAAGAGGTCATACCAAAGTGCTCTGCCTACTACTCTGATCCTCTGTACCTTCCAGGGAGAGAACAATGCAATCTATTTGTGGCTGCATAGACTGCATGAAACATGGTAGTAAAAGAATTCTTTGCTCCTTCCAGAACAAGCCTGAGACTATTGTATTCCATGCAGTTAGAGAGCATAATTATTATACCATGGGTTTTACTAAAACATGTTTTATGAAGGGATAATTCCCATATGGAATCAGCTCCTGGAGAAAGTTCCCGATCAATGCCCACTAATTGAGATCTTTTAAAAAAATATTTTTATTGATTTTTTTTTTTAGAGAGAGAGGAAGGGAGAGGAGAGGGTAAGAGAGATAGAAACATTGATGAGAGAAACATTGATCTGCTGCCTCCCTACTGGGGGTTGAATCAGCAACCTGGGTATGTGCCCTGACTGGGAGTCGCACCCATGACCTCTTGGTGCATGGGAGGATGCTTAACCAACTGAGCCATACCAGCCGGGCAATAGAGCTCTTATATCTTCTGCATGAGGCTGTAGCTTTGCAGCAAACTCCATGGTTTATGATGAATTGGCAGCTGTTTGATTCGAATACCGCTGAGCTTAATAGCTTCTTTTCCCTCTGATCACCCATTTCCCCTTATTTAAACCTGTCAAATTGAAAGAGATCAAGAAGGTGTAAGTAATTACTAGTTGTTATATTTACTTAAGTGGAATCTTTCATTAGGAATGAGACCACATACCTGGAATTTGACACATGCTCCACTTCCACAGACGACCCTTTCAGAGAATCTTAATTTGGAACTAAATAATGAACTGCAGGGGAGAATGAGAAATCCTTTGAAAATACTTTGGAGGACAGCCATTCAATGAAAAGGGTTAATGAAGAAGAGGAATAAACTTGATTGGTTAAATAAACTTGGCCTTTCTTAGCTGGGGAGTTCTAAGCAAGGGTTGAAGTTTGCTGAACCTTAATTTTCTTTACTGGAAAGATGAAAAAAAAGGAGGCATGACTCTTTTTTATCAAATGAGGTTATGTATTAAATTTCAAAATATTGTAAAATGCTTTGTTATTATAATTATTGTTGCCTTATCTTGTCTAGTTATTATCCATTGCACTTTATTCAGGTCAAAATGTGACAGGGATTTACTCCTTCTGTAGTTAGGTGTGCAGACTCAAACCCAGCATTATTCTAGACTCTGTAGACAGAGCTGTAACTTCTCATGCAGCTCCAATGAGAGAAGCAGATGAAACATAATATGTCAGGTGCCAACAAGTGCTAAAAGGAGCAAGGTACGGAAAGAGCAAATGAGGAGGAGGGGTGCTGTTTTTGGATGGGTAGCCTGGAAAGTTCTTTCTGATAAGGTAGCATTTGAGAAGACGTCACAAATAAGTGAGTGAGCCTCCTAGTGGAGGAGTGTTGTGGCAGAGGGAATGCCAAGTGCAGAGGCACAGAGACAGGAGCCCGGTGTGTGTGTTTCAGGAAGAACAAGGAGGTCCTAGTAGATGGAGCATGGTAAGCAAGAGACAAGTTGGCTGAAGACAAAGTCAGAAAGTGACCACGGGCAGGATAATGTGGGGCCGTGTAGGCTACGTGAAAGAGCTGGGATTTTATTCTGAGGAAGATGGGAAGCATTGGAGGGTTTCGAGCAGAGGGAGGAGTGAAATGACCTGACAGGAATGATCCTGTCTGTTTTAGAATAGACGAGGAGGGGCAACAGTGGGTGGAAGTCATCATAAACAAAAGGCCGGAAGCCAGGTGATGGAAGTGGTGGAGGAGATGGTGACAAGTGATCAGATTCCAAATACATCCTGAAGACAGAGCTGAGACTATCTCCTAAAAGATAATATTGTGGGCATGAATGCAAAAGTAGTTAACATGCCTGGCTACCTATAATTATATGCAATTAATTTGAAATGACACCCCCCGCCCCCCAATCCCATACCAGGTGGAAACTGATTGTTGTTTATCAAGAGATGCATACTGAGTTTAGTTTACTTGTGTTTTACTCCACTTGCATTTCATTTTATGTTTACTTCATTTTCACTTCTATTTTCTTTTCTTTTAATATCTGAGCATCTCAGGTACAGAGAATTGTAGTAATCATGTGCCTTTGTTTTTGGAACATCATTAAGGCAGGCAAGCTCTTATTTAATTTTATTTTAATATTTTATGATGCTATTAGCCAATGTCACCCCAGTAAATTCAATAAAAAAATAAAAAGGGAATATAATTTGGAATAAAAACACTAAAATGTTAAAATTTACTCTCATATTTTAATAAAATAGTGGCTGGTTTCAGATGAACAGAATTAGGTGCTTCCAGGTTAGCTGTCCCCAGAGTGGTTAGAAGATTGCATTCCAGGGGTAGACCATCTCTGGATTTGCATGCTCATGTGTCACTGCTACCATGTCCATGAGCAAATTTCTTAACTTTTTAATGCCTTCATTTCCTCATCTAAAACTTGTGGTGATGCCTATCTTGTTTTTTATGAGAGAGAATGCAATGCTTTATGCCCATGGCAGCTCCCGAGACATCACCAACACAATCAGTTGGTAAGGCAAAGCTGAGTTTATTGATCCTGTGACAAGGGAGAATACCACCTCCACAGAGAGGGGACAGTATCTCATCGCAGGGAAGACAGTTAGATATATTGAGATTTTTTTTATATATGTTGAGATTTTGAAGTTTGGTTTAAGGCAGGAGCTTGATCAACATTGGGTAAAAACCATGATAACAAGGGTTAGAATGTATGGAAAAAGGAAATTCAGAATTTTGAGACATAAACTGTCTATTGATACTTCTCATTAAAAAGTGGATGGATTATTCTAGAAGTTCCTCTAATGAACAATCAAGCTATTTGTCTAGGGAAGGGTATCTTGAAATACTAAAGTTATGCTAGTGTAGACAGTAAGCCATGTGTGTGTATTTTGGGGGCATTATTTAGGTGGATTTAGTATTTTAGTTAATGTGTGTAAAGAACTTATTACCCCTATCACATGGAGCTCACAAAATATTTACACTTGTATTTTCCTTAGATACATTTAAGCACAGTAGAAAAATATGAAATGAAGAACTGATGAAGTTAAGTCTACTATAGACCCAGTGTTACCCATATAATTGATATATATGTTATAAATGTTCAGCAATCGTGAGGTAAGGAAGCGAAGGGACCTAGAAAGGAATCAAGAAAACTGGCTTAAGCCCCATCTCCACTACTAATGATTTGTGTGACCTTAAACAGCTTATCTTTTGCAAAATCTAGTCTCTCCTCTTTATAAACTTGGCAGTGATACCAGTAGCTATATACTGAAGGAGTTTGATTATGTGATGTCAGGGCACTGTCCATATCTAAGCATCCAATAAATATGTTTTTATTTATATATTATTAAAATTTAAGCTCATTGGACTGAAAATGACTAAGAACTGTGGTGAAATAAAGCATTGCCCTGGCTGGTTTGGCTCAGTGGATAGAGTGTTGGCCTGTGGACTGAAGGGTCCTGGGTTCGATTCCCATCAAGGGCACATGTCCTGGTTGTGTGATTGATCCCCAGTAGGTGGCATGCAGGAGGCAACTAATCAATGATTCTCTCATCATTGACGTTTCCATCTCTCTTTTTCTCTTCCTCTCTGAAATCAATAAAAATATATTGAAAAAATAAAGCATTGATTGAGCCACATTTTCTGATGTGTGAAGTTTCCCAACTTTTCTGAAAATGTAGGCTTGCCTTCTTGTTTCAAGGGCACCATTTAATCAAAAAGAGAATAAACTTATAAAAAGATCTCTAGTGACTCAGGTTAGCTGCAGTTATTATTCATAAAAGCAGTCTAATTCATGAAGAATAATTGTTGGAATTTACTTGAGTTGATTACTTATTTCTTTAAAGTTTTATAAAATTGTTTCAGCAATAGTTCTTTTTCTTATGTACATTGAATAATAGTTTTTTATCCATTCAAATTGTATACTGAATGTATACTATGTACCAGATACTCTGTAATTAACACAAAGTCCATGCCTTGAATATATCTACTAGTACATTTAGTTGAGAAAATGGACAATAGAAAACAAAACAAGTATATGGATTGATATGAATTATAATTTCAGAAAAATATAAGTGCTATGAAGAAAATAAGATACAGGTCTTATAAAGCACATTTATAGAGCAGCTGAGGGCAAGAAATTATTTTAGAGTGGAAGACCAGAATCATTTTTCTAATCATGAATTATTGAACAGAAATCTAGTAAAGTGTGAGATACGGAAATTGAGAGGAACAGCATCCATGGCAGAGGAAGCAGCAAGTAAAGAGGCTCTGAGGAAAAAGAAACTTGGCATATTCAAGTTCAATGAGGTAGTCAACAGCTAGACGGGAGTGACTGAGGTAGAACAGACAGGATACTGGCCACGTAGGTTGATTTAAAAAATGGAGATAGGAAAGTCATTTGAACATTTTAACCAGAAGTATAAGACAGTTGACTTTTATTTTTAAAATTTCACTCTGATGATGTTAAAAACATTATAAGAAGGGGGAAATGAAGGATAGGAGGTCAATTAGAAGGTTCTTTGAGGTCCAGGGGAGAAGTAGAGGCTTGGAATAGATGAGAAGGTGGAGACAGGGAAAATTGATTTGTTTGGGGTATATATTAAAAATAGGCTGATGGTTCTTGCTGTCTGATGATATCTACTACTGGAGAAATAGAGAAACAACATGATGCCTTTGGTCTGAGCAGTTGATTGAAGGGTGGTGGAATTGACTTTGATGAAAGATTGAGAGGAGAACCAAGCAAATCTTTGGAGCAAGTAAAGTCCTGTTAGGGCAGCCGTGGGCAAACTACGGCCCGCAGGCCGGATCCGGCCCGTTTGAAATGAATAAAACTAAAAAAAAAATAAAGACCGTACCCTTTTATGTAATGATGTTTACTTTGAATTTATATTAGTTCACACAAACACTCCATCCATGCTTTTGTTCCGGCCCTCCGTTCCAGTTTAAGAAACCACTGTGGTCCTCGAGTCAAAAAGTTTGCCCACCCCTGTTAGGGTCTGGTTGTAGCATCCTACACTTGGCCTCAAGATGTAATTTTATGTAATTACAAAGGCAATTCTACTTCCTAATTATCCCTCCAGGATGTGGGAAAAATCTCCTAGTGCTAAAAAAATCGCTTGATACACCTGAGAAAAACTTGAAATGAAAAAGCCATAAGCAATAAATGATGATGGTAGGTCTTTTCTTTGAGTGGGATGAGAAAAAGTGAGAAAGTGGGAAACGCCAAATAAATGGAGATAAACATTGTCTGTCTCATGGTTTTGCCTGAAACAAGCACAGCATGATCTACCAAAAGCAATGCTTTGTCATCCCCTCTGCAGCAGTGACCTCAGGGAAAGTTCCATTTTTAGCTATCATATATTCTGTTTCAAATTGACAGTGAAAGGTAGAAAATGCTTCTTTGGGTGAACAAATTTTACTTTATTTCTGTGGAGACAATGTCTTCACTATTTATTTGTATCATGATGTGTAAACTGCAAATAGTTCCCAACTCAAAGGGAAATTGGAATGATTAAATTGATAATTAAAATGCCTGGTAGAATAGACTCAATAAATGTTTTCTTCCTTTTTGCCTTTCTTTGTTCAAAACACAAAGTCAGGTCTTAAACTACTCTTTCTTCCATTCATCTTTTTACTGTTGTTGCTTGTATGATGTTTGTTTAACCATCTGAAAGGATTTTCAGACAACTCCAAAGATTATGTTTTGGCTTTGGAATGAAGCAGATTATGGCTTTGTACAGATAAGACTAATTCTAATCTTAATAGAAGACCAGGCTATAGTGACATTGGGGCACCTCACAGAGTTGGTGATTTGAGGATTTCTGAAATTGCTGAAGTCGTTTCACATATTTACATACATATGTATCCAGAAGGAATCGTATAAAAAATACTGTTGAACTTCTTTGGGCAAAGAAAGTCTGAGATGGAAAGGTAAAAACAAAATTTTTACTTTCATTATTCAGTCCTTTTTTTAAAAAAATATATTTTATTGATTTTTTCACAGAGAGGAAGGGAGAGAGATAGAAAGTTAGAAACATCGATGAGAGAGAAACATCGATCAGCTGCCTCCTGCACATCTCCCACTGGGGATGTGCCCGCAACCCAGGTACATGCCCTTGACCGGAATTGAACCTGGGACCTTTCAGTCCGCAGGCTGACGCTCTGTCCACTGAGCCAAACCGGTTTCGGCATTCAGTCCATTTTTTATAAGTTCCACAATAGAGTCATTTTACAATGAATCATCATGTTCATTTTTAAAGAGCCATCTTTTTTTTCTTAACACAACTAATTCTGCACCTTAGTCCTGATAGAACATTTAAGCTTATCTTGTCTTACTAACCTAATACTCCTTAACAAAGTAGAACTCACCCACAGAGTCTCAGACGAGAGTTAGCGAGCTCAGAGGGCACCTAAAACTCAAATTTGTCTGAAGAATGTTGTGCTAAGCAGCCACTACATTTTCTCTTTCTCTTCTAATTCATTTTCATAAAATTTGAAATAGGAATTTTTCTTCCCTCTCTCCCTGCCCCCAAAAAGGACTGAGAAAGAAGAAGACAAAGAAATATAGCTGTCAAAGCCACAAACTTCTTTTTCCAAAAAAAAAAAGTAAGAAACCACAAGCTACTGGGTGAAGACAAAAAATCATAAGCCAGGTTGTCCAAAAATTATTCATATTTCACTTGGCAGCGTTAGTCACTAGGCATCAGGTCTATTGGGGAATGATCCCTTTAAAATAACTTCTCCAAGCTCCTGTACATCTATTCCTATTGTTAGGAAATCTACAATATGAGTTTGACTTTTACTGAGTAATTTCTCAAAACTATTCAGTATGACTTGAGAAAGTAGCTTTTCAAATATACTCTTGTTTTTTAAGGGCTTGTATGAACAAGTTTGAATTACATTTTCCCAATTATTCATGTCAGTACTAGCTCAGGTTTGGGATAAGTTCACAGGGTCTACATAGATTTTGACAATTGCAGAATTTATTTCTCTACATGTTCTGGCTAAATGCTTTCATTGAGGAAAAGCAAGTTTTCCTTTGGACAATCTCTATAAGGTTCTAGCCTTTGGTTAAGTATCTCTATGAAAGCTCAGAAGACATACCATTCATAAACAACTTGGGAATTTACTGAGAAATCCATTTTACACCAACTTTATATTAGAAAATATTTTAAGTTTTTTTTTGAATTTTAGTTTATCTCCTTTTTCTTCAGTAATTTACAAATAAAAGAGATGAAGTCTTTCCTCTCAAAGTACACACAGTCAGGTGGGTACTTAGGAGTTACTATTGGGAATTGGTAATGATTTATAGCTTTTAAAATAATTCATAGATTTATTCTTGTTATAACTTAAGAATAAAGAAGTGTTTGGGGCATACCTCTTTTGGATAGGCACCTTTGATTACCATGGAGGTTCCCGTAAAAAGATATCACACCATCAAATTCATGCCACCAGGCATAGCCCATTAGAATACAAGGATGTTTACTCAATACAGGTCAGCCAGAAACTCCACATACCTGAATACATACCTACAGTGCAATACAGGTGTTTATAAAGATAACAAATATATTAATTTGAAGTTAAATATCAAATGAAATATTTTCAGTTTTTTAATAGTTAAACCACAGCCTTAGAGGAATATTAGAGTACATATCAGGACTCAATAACAATCACTCCTCATTAAACTATCTGAGATGTCTGGCTAGCTGTATCTCTTTCCTGATCATGGTTCCATCTTTGCTGATTCTTTTTTGTCTGATCTTGTCTCAGATGGGATTTCCTGGGAGCAGAGCCTGAGATAAAGATTTGGGTTCCCATCCCCAGATCTAACACCTTTATTGGCCAATTGCAGGAGCCTAGGGAAGGAAATCCTTCCTCAATCCCAGGCTGCGGTATAAATTCCAACCAGCTTTGTATTTACTGTCATTATGAGCCTAGGTCCTAGAGCTGCCATACATACACAAATATCATCAGGATGTTTTCCAGACTTATGCAAAAAACTGAGAAAAACCTTAACTCCCATATTTCTAATTTCTTCTAATTATAATTATGGGCATTAAGTGTAGAATGCTGATTATTGATTGGGACTTGGTCTCTCAAGCTTTGAACTACATTCTCCCATGCAGGTGGACTCTGTTACCTACCTGACTCACAGCAGCATGATCCAGTCTGCTCTCTGAGTGGTCCCTACTGCCAACAGACTCCCAGGTGCCAAGAAACAACCCATTCACGTCTGTATTACTCACACACTAGTGAGGCGTTTCTCTAGGGTTGACATAATGGTATTTCTTTCCATTTCTAATCTAACAGTCCTCCCTAACCCCCAGTCTTTCCAACAGGAGCTATGGAGAGACTGATTAAACAGCAATTAAGCATCCTAGCACTGTCATTATCTCTGCTTAAGTAGCCACTTCAGCCACGAGGAGAACATTAACTAAATCAGGATTTAATTTTCCAAGGGTGTAGGTAGGCTTTCAATTTTCCTGATTCCGGGTTTCTCAAAAGAAGCAGAGAGGCTTTTGTTTATCCTAAGAGACTCTTCATCTTGAATTTAGAATTCGTGGGGATGCAGTTTCTGTCTTTAGATCATAATATTTGTAAAATGTATTTCCATCCAACAGTAAAGTGGTATCTGCAAGGAAGAAAACACCTCTTGTACAGCCTGTTACTACTGTGTCAGGTCAGCAGAGATTGGGCAAGCGGGTAGCCCACTGGTCCGCGGTGACTCTGACCAGGCCCACCACCTTCTCAGGACAGTTTCTTTTGTTTCTCAACCGATTGTGAATTCTGGCCTCAAAAATCTGAGACCTGGAGGCTTCCGTAGAGAGAGATCTGATCAGTTGTCTCCATCCTTCTCTAACCAGAGTTCCCCATTCTAGTTATTCCTTCCCACTGCTCCCAAATTGGTTTTGTTTCTCAAATGTTTAATGGTCACACTTCAACCTGGTAAGGTGCTACCGATGCCAAGCTGTGGCATTTTGGCAGCCTGAGAGACTCTATTAGGAAAAGAAAGGGCAATTTTATTTGCAGAATCTGATGTGATTTTATCCTGTGGCATGGTCCGACCTACCTTTCTCAACTCACCTGTGCCTTTGATCTTTTGCCTGTACCTTCCAGTCACACCCACTTTGGTTTGGTCCCTGTTACTCACCATGATGGTTCCCACTACCTGGCAAATGTCCTTTCTTCTGAGCTTCTCACATCTGGCTTGTTCCTTTTCACTCAAATATCAGCTTAATTTCCTCTTAGTGACATTTTTCCTGACTCCCCAATGAAAGTCACCGCGTAGTTACTCCTTTCATTTAATTTTTGTTGTTTTGCATGAGTAACTTTTAATTTTGCTTTTACACTTTGATGTTCATGTTAAAAAATTAAAGGAATTTAACATTTGCCCTGATTTTCTTCTGTAATAATTTCAGAATAAGCCTAGGGTAAAGGCTTTCTTGCATTTATTAGCTCAAACAATCCTTAAAGAAGACATTTGTTATTCCAAATGCTTTTAGTAAATTAATAAGGTGGAAGATGGGCAGGAGCCTAGTAAGAGAGCCTGAATCCTCAAAGACCAACCTCCCATGTTCAGAAAACTAGATTACTTGTAGCCAAAATGATTGGATCTCTAAAAAATATTAGAGCCCCGAGGTTGGTATTATCACCTGAGTTCCGCAGGACCTTATCCAGCATATACTCTTGAGATCAACAGGAAAGCTTCTAAGAATGTCTGACATGTAACTCAATACACTCTAGCAAATCTGCATCATTTGAGCAAGGTCCTAGAGGATAATACAAACAGGAAGCATTGGCCTCTGCTTTCCAAGAGAACACCGTCTATTGCAGGAGGCAGACACCTTTTATTTCTGTTCTATCCAATGGATTATCAATTCTCTTAATGTAGTTCTAAAATTTAGTTTTACAATCTTCACTCATCCAACCCTAATGTACTCCTGTTTACTTCTCGATGTTGTAGATTCATTTAAGAAATTATTAATTGTCTCCATCCAAATTGTTCCATCCAGTTAATCTCATGCATTGCAGTAAGAATGATCTTTTTGTGACTTTATTCCTAAAGATGAAAGGCCAAATTCCTTAATGTGATTTTCAGGATATTGCTATGTCCAGACAGATCCTTTTCTTACCCCTTGCGTATATAATCCTCATGATATCCTGACCTACTAGTAGTTTTTCAAGCATGCCATGCCCACTGGCACATCTCTTGTTGAGGACAATTTTTGAGTTTTATTCATCATTCTTTACTAAGCCCTTTAACCTAATTTTTGGCATTTGATAGGATGTAGACTAGATGAGGAGTAGAGAAGGTATGTTGAAGATCTTTTGATTACATTTTGTAACCAACCTGGCATTTGCAGTCACTTATAAAGATTCTCAGTACCTACGGATATGGCATTTCAGTTTTCAAATTATCTACATCATTTGTCCCTTGTGCCCCACTTTGGCATACTTGCCTTTGGGTATTTTATAGTTAGTGAGAGAAGGCTCACTTTAATATAATATGTATTGTATTTTTGTCACAAGGTCGTTGGTTAAAATCTGAGTGCTTATACATGTAGATAAATGTACCTGAGTGTTAGTTTACTTATTAGCAAAGTAATACGATGATAGTTACCTCATAGGGCTCTTTAAAAATTAATGATAATAACATATGTGAAGCATGTAGTATATCAAGGACACTCAGTAAATGTTCTTTTTGGCCATGGTTTCGTTTGGTCACGATATATTAGAAACTCTGAACCAAGTTTTATTTGAGGAGATGTTTGAACAACTTCCAAAAGCAGAATACCAAAATATATGGCTTTCAATTATTCATTCTATTTCATCCCCGATATTGCTTTCAGATATTCAGATATTGTCTGCATTGCCAAATACACATTAAGGTGATAAATTGAGAGTGAAGGAACATTATCCTAGAGCAAGATGAACTAGTCTACAATGCTGTCTAATTTGGCCTGAGAAAGAAATGTTGGGTTTAGTGTAGCATATGGGAAAGTACATTTGATATTATGGAAATTGGAGGTTTTATTTCAGCACTATTATTACCTGAGTTTGGACAAGTTTTCCAATTTGAAGAGGCTAGGTTATTCCATCTTTACAATAAGATAATAGAATAGATGACAGTTGCTTGGAGAGATTTTATGTAGCTCAAACATTTAAAAACTATTTCTTTAGTGCTTGTCGAATAGAGTCAACCATAAACATCATTTTTTTTACATGATTAGGACATAATAAGAAAACCCTATAACTATAATTGATGATTTCTCTTTCCTTGACAACTCATAGTCATTTTAGCTTCCAAGGAACACTTTATTAGAGTTATCTGTATAGGTACAATCACCCATCTAAACTGAATTAAAAAGTGGTGCTGGGGGAGAAAAAGTTTCCTACGGAAAAGATGCTGAGTGAATCAGTTTTTAATGTGAGTGGGAAGAAATCCTTTAATGTAATTAAGAAGACAGTACTTTGTGTGGAACATTCTGCTACAGCTTTATTTGGCCCATTTTCTAATTTTAAAATGGAAAACATATTAAAAATGAAATGAATGCACCATAGTACATGCCCTATGACAGTTAGAATGATGGATGGGCTCTAAGAAGAAATAACCAGTGTCCACAATAGGCTTGTGATAATAGAGTGAGTCCTTGGTTTTTTTGTAGCCAATAGAAGTGAAAATGTTCAATGATCCCCTCTCACAAATGAATAATTTCCATTATCTGTCAGGATTCTTTTGTTTCCTCTTCTTTACATAATTCTATTCAAGTTGGTTTTCTAGTTTTATAATTAGATGTCCTTGAATATGAGTAGAGGGGAAAGAGAAAAATCCAAAAAGGGAATAATTTTGTAAAGGAAAGAATTGCCTTTCAGAAAATTGAGAAAATGTTCACTCTTTGCAGTTGGAAAGGGAAGTATTTTGATTGAGTGATGATGGATATGTCAGAATATAATAAAAGCTATTTTTTTCTTATTAGACAATGCAGCTTTTCAAAATTTTAAATATATTTTTTATGCCCTTTGGTCAAAAAGTGTTTCGGTGTGCGATGTGGTTTTCAGTAAGCTAATTTCTAGTCAGTACATACAGCAAGGGAATGCTGATGAGGCAGCTTGGGTAGAGGAAGGAGACTGGTTGAAGGACTTAAGCAGCACCCAAAGAAGCACAGGCAGGTTGGTCTTTGGAAGGTGTACAAAGGAGACCCAGCCTGGATGAGAGAGAGCCAGGATGTTCTCAGATGGAATTCAGAATTTGAAGTTGCTAGGCAATAATGCCATGGTTCCGAGTGTGCTAATTAATCACAGTAGAGCCATACCCTGCACCAAAGGAAGCAGAGTGCATCCCCATGGAGATGTGCTGGTTACTAAGCTATTTTCTCTAAGCTTCAACCCCACCTTTTTATACTCTATTTTGTGATGCAAAGGTTAAGAATTTGCAAACCACGTTTCTCCATTGGGAACTGGGTTTACCTCAGATTCTGCCAATAGGGGTGTGAAAGGAAGACCATGAGTCAGCAAAATAAAAAGAATAAACTCAGGGTCACCAGTAGTCATACAAGATGCTTTATTTTGACTCACATGGTCCTCTGAAGAGACTGCTACTTTTTTTTTTAACTTGGGAGTCGTAATTATACTGTTATGCTCTGTGCAAATAGAAATAGTTATGTTGCTCTACACACTCATTTTTTATTAAATAACTTTCCAGCCTGTTTCTTACTCCTACACCCCATCATGAACCTCATGTTGGGTCCAGAGATTCTCTTGATTCCAAATAACATGTCTCAGATTTCTTTTGTAGCTTCCTCATAGTTGCATTCTTCTACCAGTCAACATTCTTCCAGTCCATTCTCTCCCAACAGTCCAGAATGTTGAAACTGTCTCATCTGTTCCTGACTTCACTTCTCTTTATCATTATGGATTTATTCCACTTGATAACTCTAAACTTTTATTTCATTTGAATCTTGATGTGAACAAGAGGTGAATATATATATATATATATATATATATATATATATATATATCCATTCTCCATTTTAAACATAAAGTTTTAAATTTTCTTTAAATAACTTCTCATAAATTATAATTGCTATTGATTTTTACTTCCATGTCTTATTCATTCAACAAAAAGAGTTGGATGATGTCTTCTTTAATTTTTAAATATTGTTCTATTGTTTTCAGATAAATCATTACTATTTATTCAGAAATTACAGATAGGATTTATACTCTGTGCAAAAAAATTATGATCATCTTCATATTTGAGACTCACTTCTCATTTGTCTCTTGGCCTTAGTAAGGTACTTAATCTCTCAGAACCCCCAATATCTTCATCTCTAAAATTAGGATAATGATACTTATTTCATAGACATCATAAAAATTCAACTGGATAATGTATAAATAAACTACCAGGCACCCAGGGAATTTTGAGAGAGAATATATTAATTAAGTTTATACAGACAATTTTTATGGTATAATTGTAGATATAAAGTGATAAATGTGGTCCTTACTATACATATACATTGTATTTAATTTAAGAAAATAAAGGCCTAGAGAAGTTAAATGCACTATTTTCCACGTACAACAGGAATTTATTGGGAATGGGAAATGAAGCAATTGTCTGAGAAATTTGAAAAGATTTCACATTTGTGATGAGTTTGGGAAAGTATTTCTGGAGTTTGAGAAAGAAGGCAGAGCCAGCCACATAGATCTAGCCGTGTGAGTTGTCGGAAGCCTAACCCCCTGATGTCCATGTCCTAGTCCCTGGAACCTGTGAATATATTTTATTACATTGCAAAGGGGTCTTTGTGTATGTAACTAAGATAATGGACTTAAAATAGGGTAACTCACCTGGATTAACGTCAATTACCTAATCATAGGAGACTTTAATAGCAGAGAACTTTCTGCTAGTTGAAGTCAGAGAGATGTAGCAGAAGACAGAGGTGGCTAAGAGTCTCAGTCTTATACCCACAAGGAACTGAATCCTGCCAACCACCTCCACAAGCTTGGTTGTGGATCCTTGTCCAGAGTTTCCAGAAGGAAATGCAGCCCTTGAGATTCTAAGTGAAGTACCTGGCTGAGCCAGCCTAGACTTCTGACCCACAGAACTGTCAGTGAATCCATGGATCCTGTTTTAAGCCAATACACTTCTGGTAATTTTTAATGCAGAGATAGAAAACTAACATGACAAAGAAGTGGGCAGAGTGCATATGGCAGTTTCTGAGTCTATAGCAGAACCCACTCTAGACTATGTTGAGGAGTGGATAGAAGGAGCAATTTTAAATGAGCACACATATACGTAGGGGGTATTTTTTATCACTATCTTGTTACCAATGGAAAGCTATTAAAGAATGTAAAAGAGAGGAGGAACGAAATCAGAACTCAGTGAATGATAGCTCTATTGGCAATGAGTCAGGTGCTATGCCATTTTCCAGAAAATAATTTTGGGATAGTACATGAGCACGGAGAGGTGAGATTTGGGAATGGGAAGAATTTTGGAAAAGGATGAGAAAGCTAGACTGTTCGTAACTTGGTCTTAGTAGACAATGAGGTGGTTAGGCAGGATAGAAGAATGCACAGAAGGGCACTTCTGTGGCTAAGAGCAGAGTCTTTATGGTAACCTACAGCTAGATAATTACTCCGTTTGAGCCTCAGTCATCTAAGCATGGGTATAAATAGTATTATTATTATTATGGATATATTAATAATGCCTAATTGTTAGAATGGTAATGAGGACTCAGTGAGATGATACACAGTCATCTTTTAGGGTTAGTGTATAATTAGATAAGATGATACATACAAGATGTCTATCAATTTGCTCTCACCTAAAGAACAGTAAATTGAATTAGGACTTATTTTTATTTCAATGACTTCTACAACTAGTTAGAGGCAAAGCATGCTTGTAACGGGCTCTCCTGACCGGCTATCTCTGCCTTTCCTCATGTGATTTCCTGCCTTCCGAAGAGGAGGGATTAACTGTCCCTTTCCTTTTCTTAAAATAGACACATTTTCTTAAAATAGATTCTCCTGTTACTCAAGTTGTCTCCTGGAAAGTACTTTCTTATACTGAAAACCTTAAGGGTACTGGCCAAAGAAAGTGAAGGCAAATCCTTTTAAAAATAGAAATAACTCAGTAATACTAAGCAGTTGATTCACTGTTTGAAAAATTTACTTTTCTCGCATTCGTAGGCAAATTTTCCTCAAGTTTCATACCATTCATTAAAAGATATTCGCCAAATAGCCTTCCTTAATGAGCCATTATTCACGTTCAAATGGTGGAGTTATCACCAGACTTTCCTCAGTTTAAAACTGCAGCAGGGGTGTGAGAGAGAAAGCAGGTTCACAGACAAAGAGCCCTGACCACCAGGTGTATTAAACCTGCTGCTCTATGAGAAGAAACATCTCTGCACTATGGACCTTGACGAACATATTCAAATCATTTCCAAGTCAGTTTTGAGCTACTTTAAACAAATCGCTTTCAAGAGGATAGTCACAGATTTTATTTCTGAAGATATAAATGTGAAAGGGGACTAACAGTGCTTATTTTAAGACAAGAAGATAATTTGGGATGAGGGATGCATTCATTCCTTGAAATGGATGGTAAAAAAAAAAAATATCGAGAGTGTACACAGAGCTTTATAAATGTCAACCTTCTTAATATGCTCTTAGAAAGTTCCTAGGGATTTAAAAATTTCCAGCATAATAAATCCAATTTTGGTCTCATTTGCTTGTCTATTTTTACTGTATTTACTTATTCATAACCTGACGTTCAAAAATAATTCAAAGTGTCTTATAAAGATGCATATATTAGAGCAGAAGGAAAAACATAGAGAAAGAAGTGGAAAAGTTTGCAATAAAGAGAAATATAGCAAGTAAGGCTGAACCAGCTGAGAGATAAGCAACCACCACAAAGCTTAAATGCTTTGCTCAAAGTGCTACACATTTGATCCCAGCTTTGCTCAGGAAAAGCACAAGTCCTTCCTTGTGTTAAGACCATTGGCAAGTTTCTTCTACTGGCCACCATGACTAGCACACTGCACAAAAGCATGAGCACCATGCTCCATTATTCCGCAGAGCTGTAATTTGCATAGCACTGATTCTTTTGAGCTTCGCCACTATAGGTAGTTGGCATGATATCAGTACACATTTCAACAAACAAAAGTTTTTAATGATCTGATATGATGCTGTCCATATTAGCCATGGGTTGTTTTGTTTTATTTTATTTTACGCACACACACACACACACAGTGGCCAGATTATTATGACCACCTGATGTTTGTAGTCAAATTAGCTATAATTTCACGCTGAAGTTGCTAGAGGGCCAGACCATTATAAATAGGGAAGCAGGTTGTTTACAATGACAGTAGAAGTGATTTTTTTTCAGAAGATATGAATAAACAACGGTATTTAACAGCCTTTGAACGTGGGATATATATATATATACTGTGTGTGTATGTGCATATATATATAAAGATTGATTTCAGAGAGGAAGGGAGAGGGAGAGAGAGAAACATCAATGATGAAAATCATTGATCAGCTGCCTCCTGCACACCCCACATTGGGGATCCCACAATCTGGCATAAGCCCGAACCGGGAATCGAACCATGACCTCCTGGTTCATAGATTGACACTCAACCACTGAGTCATGCCAGTCGGGCAGCCATGGGTATATTTTAGAAGATTTTTAAAAATAGATGGTTGTGAGTCTATCACCATCATTCTTCACAAAAGTTCCTCTCTTAGATGGATTTTTAAAAACATCTTGAGCAGTGAGGAGTTCAATATTATGCTCCTCTAGTGGATCCTAAAATAGAGCTCTTCTTTGTCTGCTTTAAATCATCTGAGCAAGGGAGAAGATTGACCTGCTCTTGGGAAACATTAGCAATCTGTGTTGTCATTGCCTTATTAAATTTATCGTTCTCTCCCTACTTATTTAGTAGAATAAATCAATTTATTTATTAAAAACAAACATTTATTGAGATGCTATTAGCCCCCCGGAAGTTTTTTTGTGTGTGGGGGGGTCACAATGATTATAAAATTAATCCAATTTAAGACAGAAATTTTACAGTCTTGGTAGGGACTGTACACAGAATGAGTTATAAAGGGAGAAATTGATGAGTGCCAAAAAAGAGAAAATGGATAAATTGTTTTGTAAGTTCAGAGGAGAGTTAAAAAGAGTATGGCATATGAGTATTTAGGGGCCAGAGGGAAGATTCCCTCTAGAAGAAGATAGATAAGGTCAGAAAAAGAAGGAGGAGAACAAAGAGATTGTGCTATTTTGGATTATAAGGCAATAAAAACCTTTGAGAAATAGGCAGAATCATCTGTGTCAAAAAACTGCAAAGAGGTTCAGGAGGGTGAACTGGAGGAATGGCCATTGGCTGATGACAAGGGACACCCTGGATGTCAGCATTTAGCAATGGAATAAGTAACACTGTTTGCCATTTCCAAATAATATTATTCTATTTTAAAAAAATATTTTCATCACGGGCATTTACTAAAAAATGATTTATTGAAAATACATTTGATGTTCTTGAATAGTGGACTCACTTTCTGATAGAACAGAGCCAAAAAAATTATTGCAGATCTAATTTAGAATTGTCAGCAATGCTACAGGGCATCTCATGAACATTGCCCTTCTTCTCTGACTTATTTTTTAATTTATTTTTTATTAAATTTATTGGATGACATCGGTTAATAGGATTATAGATTTCAAGTGTACATTTCTCTGATACATGATATGTATATTGCCTTGTGTGCCCACCACCCAAAGTCAAATCATCTTCTGTCACCATAGGTTTGTCCCCTTCACATATGAGTAAAATCATATGGTTATTAGCTTTTTCTGACTGACTTATTTCGCTTAGCGTAATATTATCAAGTCCCATCTATGTTGTCTCGGATGGCAGTATTTCAACTTTCCTTATGGCTGAATAGTAGTCCATTGTATATATGTACCACCTCTTCTTTATCCAATCATCTATTGAAAGACACTTGGGTTATTTTCATGTCTTAGCTGCTGTGAATAATGCTGAGATGAACATTGCAGTGCATAGCATCTTTGCAAATAAATGTTTTCAATTTCTTTGGGGTAGATACCCAGTAGAGGGATTGCTGGGTCATATGACAACTCTATTCTTTTTTATTTTTAATCCTTCCCCGAGGTCATGTTTTATTGATTCCTAGAGAGAAAGGAAGGGAGAGAGCAAGAGAAGAGAAAAGGAGAGAGAGAGAGAGAGAGAGAGAGAGAGAGAGAGAGAGAGAGAGAGAGAGAGAGAGACATCAATGTGAGAGAGAAACATTGAGCAGCTGGCTCCTGTAGACACCCTGACCAGGGATCGAACCTGCAAACCTGACAGAGACTGAGGCACTGGACAATGCTCCAACCAACAGAACAACTTGGCCAGGGCTATTATGTTTATGCTATCAACTGTGTGTTTTTTGTGTGTGTGTTTTTAAAATGATCTTTTATTTACATAGATGCCCCTTTTCATAGTGTTGGCATTCTAATTTTTGAAATTACCAGCTGTTTGCTCACATTTGCATTTTAGAATCCCTGAATCATTTTTTCGATGTGAGTTCTGATGAGTGGCTTGTCCTTGGAGCTGTTTGTTGTAGTATGGGGGTTATTGGGCGCAGGAGGCTCTGTAGGACTCTGCCCTGCCTCTGGGATTTGAAGCCAAACACTTCCTGCACTAGTCAGAGCACACATGTCCCCATAGCCTGCCGGTGAGCACAGTGGGGTGCGTGTGTGTGTGTGTGTGTGTGTGTGTGTGTGTGTGTGTGAGTCTAGAAGGCCCATCTTCTCTAATTGCTGTCCCACGGAAAGCCGCCCGGAGGGCTACTCGGGGTTTTCTCCTTTGCTCTTTGAATTCAGTCACGTTGGGCTTGGAGATTCCTTGAACCAAACCATGCTTCTCTGCACAGCAGTCTCCTGCCCAGGGTGTCAGCTCAGGTCTTTTTCATTCCTCTGGTCCCAAAGGCATCGCTCATTACGCTTTTAATCTTTTATAACTTCCCCGGAATGGTGCTGCTGCACTTCTTTCTCTTGACCAGCTTTCTGACAGACTTACCGTTCTCTGAAGTCCCCTTTCTGTCATTTCTCATGATTTTGTGTGGAAGGCAGGTAGATGTGTTCTCCGTCTGCTCTCTTGATCCAGTTTTGCTTTATTCTCTAAAGAAACTCTCATGTCAAATTAAAATGCAATTATTTTCTTATCTTGATAATACCCTGTAATTTCTCTAATGCAGTTTCAGAGGAATGATAAAAGCGAATGGGTATTGCATCTCCTAAAAGAGCCGTAAAGCAAGGGGAACAGAGTTGCATTTGTCAAGGATTTAACACTCATAGGTTTTATGCCATCTTGAACTCCACCAGGAAACATCATTCTTTCTCAATGAATTTCTGGGGAACAGCCATTTCAATTAAGTTGTTTATATTGCCAAGCCCATTTGTACAAGCACATGCTTAGCTGCCCTGCACCATAGCATAATGGACAGGTTAAATAATGGACATAAAGCTTTCCGTCTAGCTCAGTGGTTCTCAACCTGTGGGTCGCCACCCCTTTGGGGGCCGAACGACCCTTTCACAGGGGTCACCTAAGACCATCCTGAATATCAGATATTTACATTACGATTCATAACAGTAGCAACATTACAGTTATGCAGTAGCAACGAAAATTTTATGGTTGGGGGTCACAACATGAGGAACTGTATTAAAGGGCCAGAAGATTGAGAACCAGTGGTCTAGCTGAAATCCTTGTGTGTATGTGTATTCACACATAAACCTAGATACATAAACTTCCTTTCAAGATTAGACACATCACACTCATGGTTCTTCAAGACTTAACTTTAGTATCACATACTGTGGGAGACTCTTTTTGTTCTCTTTAAGATTGCTTTCACTACGCTACAAACTATTTTTTTGTGTGTGTGTATGTGTTCCTTAAACATATATTTTTTTATTTCAGAGAGGAAGGGAGAGGGAGAGGGAAAGATAGAAACAGCAATGAGAGTCATCGATTGGCTGCCTTCTGCATGACCCACACTGGGGATCAAGCCTACAACCCGGGCATGTGCCCTGACCTGGAATCTAACCGTGACCTCCTGGTTCATAGGTCGATGCTCAACCACTGAGCCATGCTGGCTGGGCCGAACACTCTATTATTCCAGTTTCTATGGCTCACGCCACCCTGTAATTGTTTTTCTTTGTTTAACCTTCCCCATTCCCTCACCTGTCACTGAATCTGAGCTATTCGAGGATGGGAACAGAGGATGCTTATTTATTCATCTTTATCTTTCAAAGATGACTTGCAATGTTTTGTCCCACAGTGAGTATTGTGGGCTCAACAAATATATTTTTAACATTGATACACACACATATGTACAGAGTGACAGATATTCACATATAATGCCAAATATCTAGAAGCGAAATTCAAATGTTATAGTAAACAGTTTTGTTTACCTTAACTTACTTGACCATCTGCATACTCAAAAGCTGTTTGTCTCTAGATATGTTCAGTACATATTTACATAAATATATCTTCTGGATCCTCATATAAAGTATACAGATTTAAGCTACACAGAATGGTTTACCTTGATAATTTTATATATTTATAACACAAATTTTATAGTCTATACAAACATGCACACATACTCAGTTTGTGTGTGTGTGTGTGTGTGTGTGTGTGTGTGTATATATATATATATATATATATATATATATATATATATTTGGTTATTTTGATGTATGTATGTATATATGTGTTTATCATTGTGCATGTTTGTGTTCCTGTGTGTGTTTCTTTTCAAGAATCAGGGATCAACAAAGTAAAAAAGAAACACTGTGGACTTTGACAACATGAGACCTTTGCATGTATTGTGGAGCATGTATTGCATGTATTTATACATATCGTGTATGTTTTGGTCCATTGTCAAGTTTCATTTTGTTGTAGTTATGGGAGGCAAGTGATTTATTAAAATGAGTGCAAAAGGAGTTCTTTTATGGTATATGCTGACTGGCTTTAAAAAAATCCTGTATCTACATAGAAGTTGGGAAGCAAATGAGAAGAACCAAGAGAAGTGGGGCAGACTCCTCTCTTGAGTCAGTAAGAGGGAAAGTTAAGCAACTGTACCTGGAATCATCTCTGAGTTTGATTAAGTTTGTGCCTCAGAAAAGCTCAGTGACCCTGCAAATGGGTGACAGTGCATGGACTTCAGCCTGCGTCTTACTGCCTATAAGGGATGGACCTCCAGTGTTGGGGTCAGCTCTCTTGGTATAAATTACAATACGATGCAAAGATCTAGAGGGCAGTGGGCATCACACTCATGTAAGTATGCACTGGACAGGAGCTATACTAGCTACGCCCGCCTTTATTCCAAAAGAAACAAGATCTTGAAAGTAAAACAAACCCCTTAACAATATCTCAGTTTAACATACCTCATACATAGCTTAGAGCAAAAGGTACGTTTGAGGGAGGATTTTGAAACCAAATACATCCTGTGTATTGGGCACTCTATATTTCTTTGTTCTTAGTTTTAATTCTTGGGTTACTATGACAAATTAGCTTGAGCTAATGATAGCTCCAGGTCAAAATATTCTGACTGTAGCTGTCCTTGCTACCTATTGCGCTATTTATCCTATGTTACAGCGACAGTGAAAAGCCACATGTGGCCTCCGCCCCCTCTCCCCCCCCCCCCCCCGGATGCCATCATTGCACTGAGATAAGCTAGCTGATGTCAATGGCAATACTTCTTGATGCCATCCCCCCTCCTATATAGGACAGCTAGCACAATGATCTCCATCAATGCTAGTGTTCCTTTTGTTCAATGTGTTCTTTGGTACCTTTATTAGGTCAGGATCCTCCGAATCTTTTCCTGGGACATGTTAGGCAGGTGATTATATATGTCTCCCATGATAAAACCCCCTCCAAATTTCCTATTATTCTGAACCTGGATATTCTTTCCTCTGTTTTTTTTTTTTAAATCATGAAAGATGTGGCAGCTCATCTTTCTTTAATGGAGTAAACTATGCTTTAGTAAACTAACTAAGCAAACTGTTAGATCCACTTACAACTGCCTAGCTAGCCATTAATTTAAGAATCTCTGATATATAAACTGATTTCTATACATTCATCCTAATCTAACACTCTATCTTCTTTAACATAACATCCTTTGAATGCATTTCTGCACATATGCCCCAAATTTCTACAAATATAAATTAACACAGTCTTGTAATTCTTCTGATATTCAGGCTACCTCTTTGTAGGACCTATTTTGTTCATTTCCCTCTGAGGTGTGATCCAATATGCCTGAAGTTAGAGTCTCAAGACAATGAGACAATGAATGGCATCAGGTTCAACATAAGGAAACTAGTAGTCCCCCCCTTTTTATTTATTTCTCTTTTTTCTTTATTGATTAAAGTATTACATATGTGTCCTTATCCCCCCATTGCTCCCCCACCCCACCCCACTCATGCTCTCATCCCCGAGGTATCTGTGTCCATTGGTTAGGCGTATATGCATGCATATAAGTCCTTTGGGTGATTTTTCCCCCTTACCCCCACCCTCGCCTACCCTCCCTCTGAGGTTGGACGGCCTGATCAATGCTTCTCTGTCTCTGGATCTGTTTTTGTTCATCAGTTTATGTTGTTCATTATATTCCACAAATGAGTGAGATCATGTGATCTTTATCTTTCTCTGACTGGCTTATTTTGCTTAGCATAATGGTCTCCAGTTCCATCCATGCTGTTGCAAATGGTAAGAATTCCTTCTTTTTACTGCGGCATAGTATTCCATTGTGTAGATGTACCACAGTTTTCTAATCCACTCATTGCTGATGGGCACTTAGGCTGTTTCCAAATCTTAGCTATGGTAAATTGTGCTGCTATGAACATAGGGGTGCATATATCCTTTCTGATTGGTGTTTCTAGTTTCTTGGGATATATTCCTAGCAGTGGGATCACTGGCTCAAAAGGGAGTTCCATTTTCAGGTTTTTGAGGAAACTTCATACTGTTCTCCGCAGTGGCTGCATCAGTCTGCATTCCCACCAGCAGTGCACGAGGGTTCCTTGTTCTCCGCATCTGGTTTTCAAATACAAGAAGGCTGTTTTACTCAGACATGACAAGGGAGGATGGGGCATTTGAGGATTCAGATTTTTCCGTTCCAAATCTTCCCCAATTAGTGCCACAATTCACATGTAAGATTTGTGAACCTGTGAATTCAATGTGTATTTAAAATTTAATGTCCAGGGCCGGAGGTGACAAAATAAAACATGGTCTATCCATAAAGCAGAGTCTGTACAGCCATTTAAAAGTGAGCATCAATTCTATGATACTGCAGACTGAAAATGCATCCTGCTATAACAGACATTACAATGTGAAAATAATGGCTTGTAGCCACTGATAGATGCCATCAACTATATGATACCCCCAGTTGCAGAGCTGCGGAAGAGGAAAGATAAAAACAGGGTGTGCCTTAGATGGAAGAGGTGGATTTCAGTTTAAATATGCTCTTAGATATAAATTTTTAACAATGAATAATGTGTGGGATAAAAAGGCTTGGATGGCAATAAGCCAACGTAAGAATGAACATATTTAGGGATCAGAGTTCAGTTGTGATGGGGTAGGTGGATGGGGTCAGATTGTCTTTGTTGAAGTCTATAGAAAGAATATATATTGTTTTTGAAAACAATAAAAAAAAACTGCCTAAGTAAAAAAAATTTAAACACGCACTAATGAACTTGTCTGATTTTTATCTATGTCTCCACCATGTACTACAAAAATGATATTATTGTGAGAATTCCATAGAAACTGTATTGTTTCCTGTTCATGTTTTGAGACCATGTTTGTTATTGTCTTCTTGTAAATTATTTGATTAACTAGGTGCAGCAATACCATCACAAATCCTTGTAGTTAACATATTATAAAAGTGTAGGATACATCCAAATTTTGTCTTACTGTGCACTTTATCTCAAGGATCTATAAGTGATAATTTAATTGTTTTTTGTGTGTGTTTTGAATTACTCCACTATCCTATTTTCTAATTGGCAGTTGGGTCATAGTTGAATTTATTGTCAATCATTTTATTATCTAATGCAGAATCCCACCTTTGAAAGTCAGCTTCCTGATAATAAGTAGTGTAGCAATCAGGATCATGATTAATATAGAGACAACTTCAGGTATTTCTAACAGAAGGTATTTAATATGTGGAATTCATTATATACTTGTTGGATACACTGGAAGAGCAAAAGGTAAAGAGAAGAACTGTAGAAAAACCAAACAAATGAACAAACCCAAAAGGAAGAAAGAGGATACCCCAAACCTGCAAATACTCCCACTTTCATTGTCTTTCATAAGCTCTTCTTGTCCCCATTTGCTGCAGTTTCTATAAAAGTTAACCAAGCCTCCACTTTCTTTATATTTATCAACAGCTTCCCTTACTACAAGCCAAATGCAGCAATGATCCTGTTTATTTTAACAACATTTCCGAGTTAAGGATGGGTACCGTTTTTAGTTCTCCATTGCACTCTCTAAATTTCATTGGTTGTATCAAAACATTCCTGAAACCAGCTTTCTTATGATGGCAATAGCCTGTAATGACAAGTCTTTGGGGGAATAGGGCTGGATTCGTGATCTTTAAAGTTGTTTTTCATATTTCTCCTTCTGGTGGGATATAGGGACTTCTCAGTAGGGCTGAACGGTTTATATGCTATTTTCAAATTGGCAACCCCGAGTCCAGGAGAAACAGCTTTCTTAGATGGGCATACTGCTGATTATTTCCTCAAACTTGATTGTCAGTTGAGAGGATTCATGACCCACGATATTGTGTGCACTAATTTTATTTCTTAGGAAATAGACATGTTTGAGATTTTCCTGTTCCCAGATTTAGACCAGAAAGCGCACTCCCCACTTTAAGGTGAGGAATTAGAGTGTCTGCTGGTAGCCCTTTTCCTTAATGCCCAGACATCATTTTTATTTAATACTGGAGGCCTGGTTCTCAGATTCATGCACCGGTGGGGTTCCTCGACCTGGCCTGTGGGGATCAGGCCCAAACTGCTCTCTGACACCCTCTGAGGGGGCCTGGATTGCAAGAGGACAGTTCTCAGGTGACGCACCCCAGAATTGAGCTCCCTTCTCTCTGGTTCCAGGTGCATCACCTGAGAACTGCAGCTGCCAAGTCACTGCAGCTTGGCAGCTCTTGAGTTGAGCATCTGCCCCCTGGTGGTCAGTGTGCATCATAGCTACCGGTCGGAGCATCTGTCCTCTTGAGGTCATTGTGTGTCATAATTAACAGTCAATTGGCTGGTTGCTTAGGCTTTTATATATATAGATAGTGCTACGATGATCCCTATTTTACAAATGGCATATCTGAGGCTTTGAGAAGTTAAGAGTATTTTTCTTAGTCTGTGTTTCACAACTAATAAGCTGTGTTACTTCACATAATGCCATGCATTGTTTCCCATCATGTTCTCTCTCACACACACATACACACATTTCATTTGGGATTTAGCAAATAAAATAGTTACACACAAGGTTTTTGCTGACAATATTAAGTTGTATATATTTCAGAAGAGAAAGAGAGCCTTTTAAAGCACAATTTAAATGCAAATATGCTTATAAGTTCTGCTTATGAAAATGACTTTGAGCTAATCCTGATTAAATGCATAAAGTAATCCTGGTTTATATAAACTTTGTCTCTAATCAGTTAACGTTATATAATAGCTACTTGGTGATAATAAAACAATATTTCAAAAATATCCTTCATTCACTCATTATTGACATATATATATATATATATATATATATATATATATATATATATGCATATATACATAGTTGGGTGAATTTTCACACTTAACATGATATATAAATAAATACATATGTTAAAAATAGTAACTTACTCTGAGATAGATATTAATAATTTACTGTCTTGGACATTTATGATTGTATAAAACAGTTCTCTCACTGTAAATATAAGGTAACTATTCTTCATTGTAACTGAAATCATCCTGTTTCATCTTTCATCTGGGGGGAAACTAGCATGTCTCATGTGTCTTCTGGGGGAAAATTCTCATTTCTAGATGACTGAATAACCTTTAATATTTTGGCATTTCCATCTAGTTAGTTATTATACCTTATGATCTAATTAGCATTTGGTATTTGATATCTCCAGTGACTAACAAGACCATCTAAATTAAAGCATTTCAAATCTTAATGTCTTGTTAGAGAATTCTATTAAAATGGAAGAGAAACAGTGGTTTTCTCCATTCTTCACAGTTTACCTTCAGGTTTATTGGTTAATGTTTAATTCTCCAATGAAAACTTAATGATCTTGGAATGTCAGGTATTACGAAGTCCCAGGTTGCTCCTTGCTGTGTCTCATCTCTCAACTGAATTCTCTGAGGACTTTAACAATCCAAAAATTTTGGCTTCAGTAGTTAGAAAAACATTTTTTAAAATATCAAGACAATATTCAAAAACCCAGTTTTAAAACCATCTTTATATAGAAAGCAATAAAAATTTCCCTAATGATTGTGAACTTTTACAACTATAATTATTTGAAATTAATTGTATGTTAGTATTATATGATGCATTCATATAAACACCCATTCTGAGATTTGAATAAGGTTTGATTTGTTACATTTTATTCCGAGGTTTTAAAAAAAGTACATTTTAAGAGAATTGGTACAAAACTATGTTGCAAGTGAACATACCAGGAAGAGAAAGAAAAGTACTTTAAATAATATACTAGTAATCTACATGTTTAGTTATACTATACATTGTCACACACACACATATACACATACACACACACACACACACATCAGGCCCCAAAGGAGAGTTAAGCAGTTACCATAGCAGATTTTTAAAATTATCAGGTCTTTTAAAACTCATTTTAGTTTAAAAATTTACCCCAGAATCATCTAGTTAGAGCTTGCCACAACTTTTTCTCTTGAAACATCCCCAACTTTCTTCAGTTCATGCTCAGAAAAACCACAACTGGTAAGTCATATGGTAAATCGAATAATAGATGTTAGTGGTGAAAAAGAGAGGGAAACAGGGGGTATTACATATTTTTATAAAGTCCCTGCCCTCAGGAGTATACCTTTTATTGGAAAGGATACAGAGATAAAATGTTACACACAGTCATGGACATTAAAGACTTCAGTGGGCAAACTCCAATAGGATTACAAATTAATAGTCTAGCTCCAGCAACACTTAAACTATGGGAGAATTGCCATTGTGGCATAGAAAGGGTACAGTAGAAAATTCGGAGGGCACACTTAGGGAGCAATGGGTTTGAGTTATTTTCTTAAGGAGTAACCGGTTTGCAAGTTATCTTCTTCCCTGCAAAATCAAGGTCATTCCACAAGGTCAAGTAAGATGCACTTTGGGAATTCACAAGTGACCAAGTCAGGGATCCTATATAATAAAGAGCTAATATGAAATGGTCGTCGCACCCTCGCACCCTTGTGCCAGGGCTGGGGGACCTGAGGCTGTGCCCCCTACCCGGTGGGGCTTGATGGTGGTGGGGCCAGCCGGGTCTGGGTTTCACCCAACGGGAGTGGCGCAGGCTGGGTCTGGCTTCCGGTCTTGCGCATTTCTAGGCACATGTGGGTGGACTGGGACTTGACTCTGGGTCCTGCGGCATGCCCCAGACTCTGACAGGAGGGAGATTTTCATATACATTTTACTAATTTTCTTTCATCTCTGACACTTCTATTATAGAGAAAGGGCAAATAGCAATATTAAAATATTTCCTCTAATTCATTCCCTTTTAATGTGCATGAATTTCATGCACCGGGCCACTAGTGTTTACATAATCAGGTAAATGTAACCACCATCTTTTTCAAGAATATGTGTTGTTTCTTCATTCCAAATCATGGGACCTCTGTCAGCCTAGTCCTGGAGAGTGAGTGAGCCTACCCTTACTCCTATTCCAGAACATGTAAGGGAATGAAGGGAGAAGCAAACCTTCATTGTTTAAGCCACAGAGAACTGGGAGTTGTCTGTAACCCAAGCATAACTGATAGCAGCCTGATGTACACAATGGGGGGAACTCAGATGACACTGCCTGTGAGCCTAGCGAGGACAAGACTTTTGCTGACCACCTTTTTCTCTCATGTTCTACACTTGCTTCTTGGATAAGAGTTGCAATTTTTAAAATCACAATCAGAGGGCAAATAGTGAAGCCAAAGCTTGTTTTCTGAGTCAACAGACATCGTACCCAGCTTTTACCACAGCAAAATAGTTTTATTCCATACTATAACATGCTTATATGAATATTAAGTAGAGACAGGTGCCATAACAAAGGTAATTTTTCATAGGACAAAAGATTCTAAAATGTATTTAAGGAAACTTTTTTTATATATTATTTTCTTCTACTTGGAAATTTAAGCCTTTTATTAATTAAGCTTTTTATTTTTCCTGCTTGTAAACCAGTGATATGAGGTCATTCAGGGTTAACTCAATCAGATTTTCAAGACAGTTTTGCATTCCTGTCCAGCATGGAATTACTGGTTCACATTCATAATAACTGGATCTAAAATGAATGTGATTGAAACAATAGGTTGTTTTTCGGTGTCTTATTTGGTTGGGGAGGAAAATAATTCAAACCACCAAAGAAAATGATGGTACACAGGTGTTGTTATTGCATTTACAGCCCAGGGTGGCTTGTAAAGTGGTTGCTATGGTAACACGATCATTTATAGACTATAATCCCGTTAGGAAAAAACAGTGATAAAGTAAGCTCATTGTAACAGACCTTATATTGCTTCACTTCCGGTTGTGTTTGTTTTATGGCAAATTACGTTAGTAGAGCTATTTAAAAAAAAAACAAATAAGAATGTCACACTGAGTCATATTTTTGGACAGAAGAAGTAGGGATTTGAAAATTACTGCAGATATTTTTTTTTAATGTTAGCAAAACTGCAAATAAATGCAAATTATCCAGTTGTAAAAGACTAAATACTAGACTAGTGAAATATACAATATATAATAAATATGTTATATAAAATATTTACATTATTTAATAAATAATATTACATATTTCACTATTTAACATTTCAGTCCTTCCTCCTACCACATGCTCCTAAGATCACACCTTTACCTATATAGGCCAACAGCTTATTTATACCCAAGGAAGCTGGGATCCAGACAGGACTGATCTCAATTTCCTAGCCCAAGAAGTCAATGGGTTGACTAGCCAAATTTTTAAAAAGGAGATATTTTACTCATAAATTTCTTTTCTCCCTTCATTTTGTTGGAGAATTGATTCATTGCTGAAAATTATTCTAATTTTTTTGTGGTTTTAATTTAAAAAATACTATTCCCACTAAAGTAAAATTAGATTCCTGTCTTGGACTGAGCATACTGATTTCTGCATATGAAGATATAAGAAATTGGTCATCTGGTTAAGAGGATCTATGCTAATGAAATTGAGCAGATTAAAGACTTGGGCTGACTTTAATTTCTAGGAAGATGGATCAGAATTCCTTTTCCTTAATTTTTTTTCTCATAATACAAATCAAAACTCTGAATATTATACATAAAGGAAACAGAAGAAGACTCTGAAATAGGGGTCCTCAAACTTTTTAAACAGGGAGCCATTTCACTGTCCCTCAGACCATTGGAGGGCCGGACTGTAGTTTAAAAAAAAACTATGAACAAATTCAGCAACAGGCAGCGGCAGCAAAGACACCCGGCAGGCCGGATAAATGTTTTCGGTGAGCCACATGTGGCCCGCGGGCCATAGTTTGAGGACCCCTGCAAGATGGACAGAGAAAGCTGACCAGTCAGAGATCTCGAGATGGTGAAGTTCCTAGGTTTTCATTTTGTCAGGTCTCAGCCTGGAAATGGAAGAAGCCAGGAACTTGGAAATGCAAATGGTCATGGACCACAACAGCCCTCAGAGTGGTTTGCGTTCTCTGGCCATGGAGGCAGGAAAGGGGCATTTAGCAAGGAAAAGCAAACAGACAAAAATGCCTCTTAGACAAAAATTGCTCTACTCTAATCAAACACCAAAACAAAAACTGTGGCCTAGGCCCACTTATGCCAGCAGAGACTGAATGAGGAACCTGGCTGTCCACCAGCAGCATTGGCAGGCTGTAATGAGGTGCTAAGCAGGCCAGGTAGGGCGCCAGCACTCTTAGCTCTCCTGGGCCATAGCAAGGACCGGGCCCTGCAGTGTTGGTGGAGATCATCTGGGGAGTCTAGATTTTCACCCCCATCCAGCAGTAATGAGGTAAAATGGAGAGAGGTCAGAGGAGCCCAAATGGAGAGTCAAAACTTTCACCACCAACCAGCACTAATGAAGCCAACTGTTTGTGCTATCAGTAAGGCCATGTGAGAAGAACTGGAAGGTATTTCTATCTTCTCCAGCCAAAATAACAAAAGCCAAACTCCCACCCCTGCCCAGCAGTAACAAGGAATCTTTCTACCCCTTGGGTGCCAATGAAGGCTGAGAGGAGAAAGTGGGCTTCTCCCACCAGGTAGCAGTGACCCTTTGTCTACCTGGGGAAAGGATGTCACCTTACCTATTGGAAAAAAACAACTTGAATAACAACAGTTTTCTCATTGGAAGCAAGGGAGGTTATAAGGAGGTGACAACATTTTTTTTGAGTGTTTAGTGGAAAGGGACTATTAAGTCAGAAAATGCTTTAGAAGTGCAAGGAAAATCAAGACAGTCCCAGATGAAGAAAAGTTTACATCCTATAAGATTCCACTTATACAACATTTTTGAAATGACAAAACTGTAGAAATAGAGAAAAGGTTAGCAGTTGTCAGAGATTAAGGAGCAAGTGAGGGTGGAAAGTGGGTGTGGGCACATAAAGACAATGGACAGACTCCTTGTGGTGAGAGAATTGTTCTGAATTTGCAATTTTGTATATCCTGGTTATACATACCATAGATTTACAAGATGTTGTCATTGGGGAAACAGGGTGAAGGGTGCATGGTTCTTTCTGTATCCTTCCTTCCTTCCTTCCTTCCTTCCTTCCTTCCTTCCTTCCTTCCTTCCTTCCTTTCTCTCTCTCTCTCTCTCTCTCTCTCTCTCTCTCTCTCTCTCTCCCTCCCTCCCTCCCTCCCTCCCTCCCTCCCTTCCCTTTCTTTCTTTCTTTCTTTCTTTCTTTCTTTCTTTCTTTCTTTCTTTCTTTCTTTCTTTCTTCCTTTTTTAAATATATATTTATTGATTTCAGAGAGGAAGGGAGAGAGAGAGAAAGAGAGATAGAAGCATCAATGATGAGAGAGAATCTTTGATCAACTGCCTCATGTACACCCCACACTGGAGATCGAGCCCAAAACTCGGGCATGTGCCCTGACTGGGAATTAAACCATGACTTCCTGGTTCACATAGGTCAATGCTCAACCACTTAGCTGCCAGGTGGGCATCTCTGTATTATTTCTAACAAATGCATGTGACTCTTGATTATCTCAACAAAAAAAAAAGTTAAAAGGACATATGGAGTCTAAATATTCTCTTATATCCTGGGACAGGGATGCATTATTACTTTGGTGACTGGAAAGATGTCTGTTCTCTCTGCATTGAGGATGTGCACTGAAAGCAGAACATTTTGCAGCCTTGTTCTCAAAAGTATCTTTGTCTTCCAGTGCAGTTCTCATGACAGGCACGTGAGTATTTGTGGACTAAGTTAGTGAAAGGATTAATGACAAAATTACTCTATCATCTTTGAATGGGCTCTATTATTATACTAGAGGCCCTATGCACGAAATTCGTGCAAGAGTAGGCCTTCCTTCCCCCAGCTGCTGGCACCAGCTTCCCTCTGGCACCCAAGACCCAGGCTTCTCTCTGGCACCTGGGACCTGGGCATCCCTCCGGCCATCAGCAGGCACCCAGGACCCAGGCTTCCCTTGCAGCCCCAGCTTCGTCTGGAAGGTCATCTGGAAGGATGTCCGGTCTAATTAGCATATTATGCTTTTATTATTTTAGATAAATGAAAGCTTCCAGTGGGCAGCCCTCTAGAATTTGTTAACATCATTATACAACCTTCTTCCTCTCCAATGTTTTCTTTTTCAGCACTTGGTTGTGTAGCCATTTCCTACATGGAAAAGATTTTCCATATCACTAAGAAACCTGGTTATCTTTCTTAGAAGACTCTCTGATTTGTCAACATACCCAATAACATGAGACTCTATATCTGACCATGATAGGTAAGATGTAGTCTTACATTATAGGATAGATGGATTAGGCCATAGACTTCCTTTTGTAATTTTTAATGACATACGTGTATTTATTAATATTTAAAATGCCAACAGCACAAAGACACATTTAAAAACCTTAACCAGCTCATAATTTAAAATTTAGAAACCCCTTTGATATATAAAAATGATACAATCACATTTTTATAATATTATGTTGTAAAAACTCCATCCCTATAGATAAATGCTATTAATTATTTCTTGCATATCCTTTCAGAAACTAAGAATGTGTATATGGTAAATGTGTGTATCCAACACATATCTACAAAATATATGGACATATTTATAGTACCTATTATATATATAAAAATTTCCTTAAGAACTCCATGAAAAGGGTACAATTAATATCTACTATATTCTTCTTACAGATAAGTATAGTGAGACCAAAAAAAATTGAATAGCTTGTTCATGGCTGACAAGAGTAGTCATGATATTAATCTCTTCTAGTAAGTTGAGAGAATGATCTAGAAAATTTAGTGATACAGAAAAATATTCCAAAATGAGAAAAGTAAAAGCAACCCACTAAGTAGGTAGTCCCCACTTTTGTAATATGCAGATTATTGAAGGAAACTCACAATTATTTCATGTCAAACTTGGGCCAAGAAATTATATAACTATTTTCACTACTTTTTCTGTGTTCATCTATATATAAAACTTTGACATGTATTTGCATTAGTTTTTAATAAGAGAAAGCATGCAATAGACAAAACATTCGAATAATCGATCTATGCAAAATTTTGTATATAAGATTTTAAAAGTCTTCATCACATGTAATAAGGTTCAAGAATATTTTAAAGGCATAGCAAAATGAGAATTATAGAAAACATTTTGCATGTCATATGAAGGCCTATTCAATAGTTATTCAGAGGTTACTTAAAAGAAATATTTTTGACTGATAAATACTTAAAAATAAAGTAAAATTTAAAAGATCAAACATTTTTTCTACTGGAATGCTTAATCATCCATTTTAATCTCATTTGTAGGGAAGCATTTTGAAATGTAATTTTTGTTGGAAATTTTCTATTTTGCCTTTTTTTTTAGCATCTACCCTACTGTTAGAAGATTTCGCTATGAAATATTTTTTTAATGGAATGTACCTATTGCTTTTTTCTTTTTCTTTTTTTTTTAAATAACCTTTGAAAGCCTTGAGGATCAGGTTGCTCATTAAAACAGGAACAGAAAATGAATCTGTCCTGCTTGCTGAGCAAACATGGTATTTCTTTGCAAAGATTTTTTAAAAGATAAAGACATACACGCATTTACTTCCTTCAGCTAGGTATCTAAAAAACAAACAAACAGATGACCCTCATTTAATAACACACAACTCCTGCAAGTCAAGTTCTAACAAAGCTGTTCACTTTCCAAATGATGATCATCTGTTAGCAGAAATGAATCTCCCACTGTGCCCTGGCACACGAGCAGATTATTTGATTAATTACCACCCAGCCTGAAAGACAAATGCTTTGCCCTCCATCCAGGCCTCTCTGGTCCACTCGAACTGCTAATTTCCATTTTTGAGTTCAGACCTGTTTACTGAAATCAGACAATTCTGCATTCTTATGAAAATTTCCCTCACTCCACACACTGGAAAGTCAATGCTGAGCGATTATGCCAATTGAAAATAAAATTATGGCCTACAAATACACATAAACCTAGACATGACCATTATATAACCTAGACATGACCATTCTCTAAAGAGGGAGATCTTGGCATGGGGCAAGCATTTTTGCTTGCTCTTAAAGGCACGTATACTATTGAAAGGATACAACTGGAAGCTTGAGTGGTCTGGAGGATATCTTTATGAGTGAGAATAGAGAATGTTCTGTGGGTTGAAATCCTGAAGGTCTCAATAGATATGTTATGCTTGCATCAAGGAGGCCATATTACTTTGGTGTGGAGTATGACGTGATGTACTGCGGCATATGATGTAATGTTCCACAAAGTGGGTTTCACACTACCCTAGCATGATGTGCTAAAGAAGAAATGCCCCATGGAACCATAATTTGGGGAGAATTGTATTCTATTCATACACACACACACACACACACACACACACACACACACACACACACACACACTCAGACATTCATAATACATATTAGCATGTATTTATACTTCACAAGGTTTGGTAGTAACAAACCTGCTCAACTTACTTTGACTTTATATTTCCTAGTCAGTCAAACACAGAGCCTGTTTGGAATAATATTTGTAGAGCCTATGGGACAAATATTTCTTGAAACACAATTTTGAGAGTATTATATTAAAGATTTCACAATTGGGAGTATACAAACATCATAATTAATATTGGTCCACAGCATAGTCCCTGACCTTACTCTGTATATATCAGCTTCTCCAAAATTCTCAAATAAAAATTGTCTTGGTAACATTTATTTATTTTTCACCATTTGCTTTACAATTCACGCATTTGCAGAGACATTACTAAGGTGTATTCCTTCCTTTCACATCTTGAAGTTCTGGAGCACGTCACCAAGAAAAGTGCCCGTGATAAGGCAGAAAGTATGTCAGACATAGAGTCAGATGTTAGGCTGGCTCAAGTCCTGATTATGCCTTGAGATGGTGAGAAAATATTTGTGCTTTGGTTTCTGCAAACTGAAACTAGGCACAATTGCCTCCTAAGATCTGCTAAGTTTAGAGGGAAAGGTGTGAGGAATCTGCTACATTAGGTATAATCAATACAGAACAGTTCTACTGTGCTCGCATTCTTTGGTCTTGCTGTTAATCCCCACCCCCACGATGATTTTTTTCCCCCATTGATTTTTAGAGAGAATGGGAGGGAAGAAGGGAGGAAGAAAGACACACATTGATTGGTTGCCTTCCTATACACAGGAGATCTGACCTGCAACTCTGCAGGGTCTCAGACTGGCGTGCTAGCCACTGAGAAACATACGCGAGGGCCATACTCCCATTCTTTTTTTTTTTTTTTTATTTATTTTTTTAAATATATTTTATTGATTTTTTACAGAGAGGAAGGGAGAGAGATAGAGAGTTAGAAACATCGATGAGAGAGAAACATCGATCAGCCGCCTCCTGCACATCTCCCACTGGGGATGTGCCTGCAACCCAGGTACATGCCCTTGACCGGAATCGAACCTGGGACCCCCCAGTCCGCAGGCCGACGCTCTATCCACTGACCCAAACCGGTTTTGGCGTTATACTCCCATTCTTAAGGAAGCTCCATGAAAGCTTCAGTAACTGAGGGGAGAGGGAGTTCACATTTCTTGTCCATAGCTAACAACATTTAATTAGGTTCAGGTATAGGATTAAGATATGTGACAGCGACCACTTTGAGGATATCATGGGGCAAGAGTGGGAATCAGGGTACAAAAGAACCAAATATCGTTGATTATAAAACCACATCTTCTGCTTGGCAACATCTCAATCCACACCATCAGTTACTGTCTTACCACTAATGAAGATGAATTCTCGTGCTCCCCCCTGGTTCTGAGTGGAGACATATCTCCTTGGCTATGAATAATGATAATAATGAGAATGAGAATAACAATAAAACAGGAAGGAAATCTGGAGGATACTGGATCCCAGAAACAGTGGACTCTACATGATGAGAGAAGTGAACATAGGTCTCAGGTTCTGAGCTCATTGTTCCTTCAACAAATAATATGATTAAGGGAACCGGATGATCTTAGTGAAATGGTGAAGACCACATACTTCTCTCAACAAGAACAGATGGAACTGGAAAAATCTATGGGGAAAAATGCTGTACAAGGGAGTCATGGTTCAAATATGGAGGTCAAAAGTGGCATGATTTTGAGGAAATGACAGATGAGAAAGGAGAAGGCACTTGACCTTAGTACTTGGGACATTTTTCCTAGAGAGCACGTTTGCTGTGAAGGGATTCCATCTTTCCTCTGAACCAGTGGGTTGGAGTGAATGACATTGATATAATAGTAACAACATAAACACTACTAATTGATTTCCAATTTTTAAAGTTCAATGAGACAAACACTGACATTTAAAGCAGAGTTATAGTGTGGAAGATACATTTTGTAAACTTTTAAAATTGTGGACTTACTGCTTTAACTAAAAGAGTGTGTGTGTTAGAAGGAAGTGAAATGAGGGTGTAGGGATGCTAACCTACTTCCCTTTTTAAAAACATGTTTTTCCTGAATTTTAGAGAGAGAGAAAGGGAGAGGGGTAGAGAGATAGGAACTTTGATGAGAGAGGAGCATCATCAACCGGCTGCCTCCTGCATGTCCCCCACTGGGATTGAGCCCACAATTGAGGTACATGCCCTTGACTGGGATCAATCCTGGGACCCTTTAGTCCACAGGGCGATGCTCTATCCACTGAGCCAGACCAGCTAGGGCTAAAGTACTTCCCTTTTATAAAGAGGGAATTAATTACGTTGTCTAAAAGATCAATGGATTTAAAAATAAATAAGCGCAACCAATAGATGTATGAAAGTAAAGTCATTATGAAAGCTGGGAGGTGGTTGAAGGGAGAAAAACAAGACTGGGAGGGGGGTAGAGGGGGAGCTCAAGTCCCTGGTTTGGTAGCAGGGAGCAAACAGGCAGTAATTAAAATTAGATAACATTAAGAAACCAAGTGAATAAGCATATGTGGAAAATCACCAGGAGAATGAAAACAGAATTCTAAAATTTAATTACCTCCAAGGGTGGACTAAGGGTAGAGGATTTTTCATTTCCTACTCATCTGTATTAGCTGAACATTTTATTCAGGCTTAACTTTAATTAAAAAAAAAAGGTTTATCCACTTGGCGATTTGGATCGTTTGAGGTAAATGTATTTTTATTTCCTTTTTCTCTGTCCTTACTGAAATATCTTCCTCATTACCCAGCAGTCTCAGCAGACTGTTTTTGTTTTGTTTTCTTTCATTTTAACCAAACTACCCAGGTTTATCGACCTTTCCCTGGGATTGAACCATATCAACCGATGCTCCCGGCCCCTGCTGAGCGGCCTGCTGTTTTTCAATTTTGCACAGAAAAAAGTTTAGGGCATGTGACATTGGAAGGTATTAGCAAACCCAGAATCTCTCTGCTGCTGCTGGGGTTCGGGAAGACACTCCAGGGCAAGAAAACACTTTTGGGCACTTGGTCAGAAATAAGAGAACAAAGGCGAGCAATCACTGGAAAACATAAATCACCCCCTAAGTGCATCAGGAGATAGCAGCCGTCATTTACAAAATAACAGCAATTACAAACATAGCTATCATTTGTTGAGCCCCTAGACGTACGCAGGCCAAGGAATACATGTTTCTCATATACACACCTTTAAGTTTTATAAGCCCTGTAGGTAATATTTTGATATTAGAATTTTACCAAAAAAAATCAATCTGAAACTCAGAAAGATTAGGTAAGGTTCTCAAGGGCAGCAGAGCTAATAAATTCCAGGTCTGCCTGTCTCTGTTAAAAGCCTTTAGAGGGAAATAGAATTGAAAAGACACGGGCATCTGGACCGTGATAAAAGGAAATATCATCACCCACTCAGATGCTTGGCAGCAACCTGGGACTCTGACCTCACTAATTTATTCCAACCCTGCATCCAATCAGCAAGTCCTATGAATCTCACCTTCAACATGCAGCTAAGATACTGCTCCTTCTCACATCTGCACTGCCAATGCCCCATGAGAGCTGCCAGTGCTGCCCTCCCTGCTCCCATGTCTGCCTCCTCTTCCGCTCTTAGAGAGCATCCAGAATAAATGTTTAATTATGCAAAGCAGATCAACTCTCACCCTGTGCTGAAAATGGCTCCAGGCTTTCTTTCCACACTTGGAATGAAGTCTTACACTTGACCATGATTTGCAAAGCTCTGTGGCATAAGATACATTTGTGCCATCCTCTCCCTTGCTCACTAAGATCCATCCACATCAGCCTTCACATACTCCCTTGGATAGGTTTAGATATCTTTCTAGGGGGTTTTTGTGGTTATGGATTTCAGTGTGGAAGGTGAAGCACCAGACAAAGGCAGATGCATAATGGAGATCTGATGGCACAAAGAAGGCCAGTTGACCTTCACTTAATTCTGGAAAGCTTATTTTGAACTTACGAAACTACTGGTAAATGTGAGAAAATGACAACAGAAAGATAATTTTCAGGTTAAATAAGGCATTCTAGGTCATGATAAATAAAGATTGTATATTTGGCTCCATGTGTGATGGGGAGCCATTAGAGTTTGGAGCAAGTCGGAGAAATCATATAATTTATGTCTTAAAATGATTTCTGGTCTGGCAGATGTGGCTCAATGGACTGAGTATCGTCCCATGTGCCAAGAGATGACCAGCTCAATTCTGGTCAGGGCACATGCCTGGGTTGCAGGCTTGATTCCCAGTAGGGGGTGTACAGGAGGCAGCCAGCCCATGGATGTTTCTCTCTCTTTGATGTTTCTCTCTTTCCCCCCTTCCCTTTCTCTTTCTAAAATCTATAAAAACATATTTAAAAGTATTTCTGGGTTCTGTGGAAAATAGACAGTAGAGAAAGATAAAGAATTAGCAGAAGTCAGGTTAGGCAGTCATTGCCCCAGTTCCTGTGAGCAATAGGTGGCTTGCACTGTGTTCAGAGTGGTGGGGTGGTGATGGACGGTCAAGTTCAGGACATATTTTGAAGGTATGATCAATACATAGATTTATGATGAAACTTGCAAGAGTTAGGGATAAAATAGGCTTCTAAACATTTTGGCTAGAGAAATGGAAAGATATTCATGCCCTTAACTAGGATGGGGGCGTTTTGGGAAGATTAAGTGTGAAGAAGAAGAAAGTCAAGAGCTCTGTGTTGTGCATGTTATATTGGAAACATAAATTAGACATCCATCTAGAGAAGTTGAATAGACAACCTGGATCTGGAGCTAAGGGCAAGGCCAGGAGTGGAGATGAGCTAAGGGAATTGCGAGTCTATAGGTCAGTGCCACTCCAAGTGCAGGTCTTGGTCTGTATCAGTGTGTGGACCGTTACTGGGAAGCAACCTGAGAGGGCTCAGAATTGAGAGTAATTGCTTAGCAATTGTGTTAATTGTGTTCCATCAAGGTCATATGGCAGTCATACAAGGTGCTTGTGTTACAAAAGTATCAGTTTCTGATAGACTGGGAAAGTAACAAGGAAAACCATTTCATCACTGGTAAAGAAGTAATAAAAAGAAGAGTTTAAAAAAGCACTGATACAGATACTACTTAACTCTAAGGGGCTTTGGGTCATCTTCTGGAGATTAAGCATAGCTAGCAAAAAGGAACAAACCAAGGAGCCACTCCAAGTTTTAGAGATCAAGGTGAGGAGGATGGGCCAGCTAGAAATCGGAAAGGAATGGCTTGTGAAATAGAAGGATATGCAGAGAAGCCAAACAAAGAAAATGCTTCACGGAGAGAAAGTGTGATCATCCATGTCACCTGCAATTGAGGGGCTGAGTAAAATGAATAGTACAGTGTAGCCTCCTCAACTTCAGAGATCTGTATTTATAGATCTATATCCATATCTACGTCTCTATTTCCATCTACATATAATTCTATCTATATCACTGTCTATATCTATCTGTGTGCCTTATGGCCTTTCCCATTTTCATTTGCACAAGTAATATTAACTCTCATTTCAATTATTGTGGTAATATCTTAATTGCTCTCTTTTCTCTCATGGCCTTGCTCCCTCCAATTCTCCACAGTGAAGCTAGAGGTTTTTTTTGTTTTTGTTTTTTTTTTTTTCCTAAAGCTCAATAGCGATAATTCCTCTAAACTTTTAAAAATCAGTCTGTATTCAGTTGTCTAATAAAAATGCTATCATTCATAACATTCCTAAAAATACCTTTTATAGCTGTCAAATCCTTCTCTCTCCAGTCCCAAGGCTCCTGCAGACTGTGAGCTGGGATGGTGAGTTACATGTCTAGGATTTTTCATGCAGGGCAGGGCAGTATCATCCATAAACATGGTGATTCACATTGCTTATGACTAAATGCAGGGCGAGGAACAACAGCTCTGCAGGATCGAAGAAGGTGCGGCTTCTACAGGCTTGGCTCAATTTAATCATTTTTATGTCCAAACCAAGTTCAGTCCTCCAGCAGTCTCCCCCATTGTGTGCTACCCTAATCTCCCACAGATTTCTCCCCAGATGTTCCTCTAAGGAAGAGTGAGCTCATATTTCGCTCTATTTCAGAGTATTATTTATTTATTCTTTATTATGACATTTCTCTCTGTAATGTCACAATCCACATATGTTTTTGGCTTATTTCACACATGCTTAAAACAGTCTACTCAGACTCTCTATACAGTGCCTGATTCTCCATAATACTTTGGGAATCTGTATGTGTTCCCCTAAATTTATTGGCTATGTGATTTAGATTTCTACGAAAGTACATCTACTTTGTCACTTAGCATAGTAGGTTTCCTTTTGGATACTTATCACTCAACATCAAGAAAGGGAAATATCAAATCTGTCTTAGAGATATTATCATCTTAGCACATTATCTGTCTTAAATTTTCCCCATTTATATAGAAAACCAATGCAGAGTTTAATTTGGTCTGAATAATGGTCAGAATATTATTTTTTTCCCCAAAATAGTAAACCAGATTTCTCAGTCTCATTTAATAAACACAGCAAACTTTCACCAATGAATTTAAATGTCACCTTCAATTTATTAAAAATGTTACAGACATCTGAGCTTGTTGGGGGTAATATTAGTATGTTCCAATGACATCTTTTGCCAGTCAGTTTCTGACACAATCCAGTCTTAATTTATTGAACATAATATATAATATAACAATTTAATATTTATCAATCTTTTTAATTTAAAATTATAAATCATTTAAGTTTCTTCATATTTCTTGTCTGGATATTGTTAGGTACCAGATTTTATATTTGTGTAATCAATGTAAATAGATAAATTTTTGTAATTTTTCCTCATTTGTAGAGAATGTGTTGATGTTTTTTAATTTATAGCTAGTTGTCACTCCTAAATTAATTTATTTTAAAATATTTTTATTTTACTATTTTATTTACATTTAAAAAATTTAGTTTCATTTTTTAAAAAATACTTAAATTTTATCATTTTTAAATTTAATTGAAAAACATAAGACCTTAATATAACTGTGTCATATATATTTATATATTTTTCTTTTGTTTTTCAGATGATTATCTTGGGCATTCAAATCAATGTTTTATGGTTTTACAAATTTTTCCTTTTTAAAATATTTATACTTTTTAATTCACTTTCCTGTAGTAAGAATAGGAAAGAATATATTTTATTAATTTAGTGGAAATTTTTCTGCATTTTAGTGATTATATACGCTAAATAATGGTAAATACTTTGACATTTATATAAAGGAAATGTTTGATTCTATTGTAATAATATACACATATATTTATACGCATATGCGTGGGTACATTTAATTGCACAAAAATCCCATTTTACATCTATTGGAATGACTTCTTTGTTACTTTTTTCAAGAGTTACATTAATAGATTTTTTAAAAAAAATTTCGGTACTTTTATGGAGAAGTCAAAGCCCTTCCCAGATGAACTCATCCGTCTCTGTGGCAGCTATGTTATAGATAACGGGACAGGTATTATTGGTACTTTGCAAATGGATGCTGAGGTCACCTGAGGAATTTTTAGCAAAAGCCGTAAGGATATTACAGTGGAAAGTTGGCAGAGGCCAGCACCACATAGGGACTTGCCCAGCGGGCGACAGCCAGTTGGCCACAGCCTGGGATGGAAACCTGTCTGGGGGAGCCAGTCACCTTTGCCAAGTGAATAGATTTCCTAGTGTTCGCCCACCCAAGCACTTGTGAAATTCCTCCTATGCGATCATGCTAGAGTTTACCTTAGTATATTTTTGTTCCATTTAGTACTCTTCCTTACCTTTACATGTATATTTCGAATGCATTATTTCTCTTTATGTAGGCAAACATACAAATCCCACTCTGAAACTTTCTCAAAGAATTCCTCCGAAACAATTGTGATTCATAATTTTATGATTCCTGTTTAATCAGTAGCACAAAGCATTCAAGCATTTGTTAGAGACTTAATCCATAAATTGGCTGCAATTTTGTCTTTTTAAGGCTCATTTAAGGTAATTGAAAGGAAACCAAATGTAAGGCAGATGTAGTATCTTTCTCTGTCAGTTCCTAAGCTCGCCCCTTGCACTGTAGTAGGTTATTAGAAACCGGCAAACAGTAACCACATTCTCTTGACTTCCTGAAGATCAAAAGGCATTCTGTCACCGTTTGGATTTAAGAAATATCCCATTCACATGAATTACTTTTGATATTAAAAATGGTTTGAAGTAATAGAATATATATGCATCTTTTAAAAAGTCTTAACTGAAAATTTTTTACATATTATTGAAACATATGTAAGTTATCTGCATATATTATTTTTTACAAAATTTAGAATGATGAAACATTTTGCTTCTCAACATAGGCTTGACATTTTAAAAAAATACATTTTGATTGATTTCAGAGAGGAAGGAGAGGGGAAGAAACAGCAATGATAGGAGAGAATTATCAATCGGCTGCCTCCTGCACACCCCCTACTGGAGACTGAACCTGCAACCTGGGCATGTGCCCTGACCTGGAATCCATACTGGCCAGGCCCAGGCTTGACAATTTTTAAAGCAAAATTAATTTTTTTTCTTTATTTGTAAGATACCCAGAATCAGTTTGTATTCAATGTCATGTTCAATAACTAAATTTTTCCAACTAGGTTGCTGATGTCTATTTTATAACTTTACTGTTTCATATGCAATTAATTATATAAACTCTTTCAACTCAGTCTTTAAAGTAAATTAAAATATCCCTAGCCACACAAATTAGTACCTCATACAGTTAGATTACTACCAATTAACTGAATTCCCAATACTCCAAAACAATCATCATGTACATATATTATGAAGAACTCCTGTGTGCTTCGTAATGTTTGATATATTATGGAAGAGCCTATAAGTTGACTGAGAGTTATGTCTTGCCCTCAAGGAGCTTTACATTATGATATGACTAATATATTTAGATGTCAATTTATATGACATAATCTCTAAACACTGAAAAAAAAATTATTTTTAAAGGAGAGATGGGTGAAGTATGGGTTTGTCAGGGAAACTTCCACAGGGTAAGGAAGAATTAGTTTGGCCATGAAGAAAATACAATAGAATCGAGGTAGGTAGATGATATTCATAGTAGCTGAAACCACATAAGGAAAACAAAGTCTATGTGTTGTTTGTCGGACAGTGTGGATGTGATGGCAAATATTTATATCTGCGTACAACTCTGCCGGGCTGAGGAATGGGGCCTTCCTCTCCGTGCTGCCGGTAATAGACCACACACAGAGCTGTTCTGGTTCAGTTAATGAGTTGTGGGGTGTGTGTGTGTGTGTTTTCCTGATTACTGTATGTCAAAGATCTTCACCAGGCCATCTTCATGCACTGCAGAATTCGAAATACAAACTACATTTAGTTTTAGTGGAAAGCATCTTTTTTTGTTGTTGTTTTTTACTTGTGGGTTAATTTTAAGAAGGCTGGATTTGTTCAGATAGTAAATACTGTTTTTCCTACAGCTAAATTTTTAGCATTCAGTGAAAAAAATGAGTTCCATATGCTGTTTCTATGAGGACGTTGATCAGGTTTGAGGTCATGGGGTGCTCTAGAAATTTAATCTAGAAAAGGACATGGCACAAAAAGTAGAGGGAACCAATATAGGCTGCGTCAGAATGGCTCCCAGTTGAGCTAGTGTGTGCATTCAGTTTTGCTTGTGAATGCACTTTTATGCTTTCAGTGTAATATCAGTCCTTCCCCTATTGTCCCATTCTTCATGACAGATACCAAAGAGCATAGAATCATTTGGAAGGGAGAATAAGTTTTTTGTTTTTTTTTTATAACCAAGCATTAATTTGCAAATGACAGCATTTGTTTCCTGTGTCTATTCCATAAGGAACACCCTAATGGGCTCATAATGAACTGTCATTATCACATCAGCGAAAAGGAAGGTGCCTTTAGTAGAATAAACTGTTATATTACAATTAAGTAAGTCCAGTAGATCCATTGGTACTTCCACAAAATTATACCCAAATGCTTGATTATGAAAATCATGGAAGGGTGGGGGGTGCATAATTAAAATACCACTCTGTCTTAGCAAGGAGAAATGCTTCAAAAAACAATATGTTTCCTATATGAAATTTTCTTTTTATGATTCAAGAAATATTTCTTTTCAAGTGGGAAACAATTGTGAGTGCTTACTACACGTCAAGTATTTGCAAACTGAAAATACACCTACAATTAGAAACAGTACTTTTTCTGAGGAGAGGCGCTTGCAATGATGGCGGATGAATGAACGTGTATCATTCTCTTGATGTACCTGGTTAGAAGTAGGTGCAGGGTCCTGTTGGATCCCACAGAATCCACAGAGCTTAGGAAATGGAGGTTAGAGCGTGCTTCCTAGGGAGAGCAATGGCTGGACCTAATATTTGAAGATGTGTAAGGATTTGATTAGGGAAAACCATGTGGGGTGATAATGTTTGCTGGTCAAGAGATTGGATGGATCCCAATAGTCTTTCAAGCAGAGGAAGTCAGCATCTTGAAGTCGCATAAAAAAGACATGGCAACATAGACTAAGTGAAGAGCACTCCGTTGTGGGAAGTTTAGAACGTCAGTGACAAAGAGAACCTGGAATAATCAAACAGGGGCCCAGGTTCTAGTGTAAGGAGAGTCCATTCTGTAGGCAGTGGAGGCCACTGGAGAATTTTAAGCAGAAGAATGGCAATGTCAAAGCGGTGGATGAGGGGGTGGGTGGGGAGAGATCAACCAGGAAACCTGTGCATATATGCAAAGCCCATGAATACAGACAGTAGTGTGGTGAAGGCCTGGGTACAGGGTGGAAGGGGTCAATGGGAAAACAGAACAAAGCAAAACAAAGGGGACGTATGTAATACTTTCAACAATAAAGATAAATTTTAAAAAAAGAACAATAAATATATCTGATGACCTGTCTGGGAGATGCCTATGCAAATGAGAGCATCATGGTTATACTTCTGCTTCATGATGTATAGAAGGAAAAAATTTTTAAAAAGAAAAGGAGATTCACAGTCCTCTTTAGAGTATAATCTCTTCACTAAACTTTCCAAAGTTGATGACTGACTCCCTAATTACAATGCCTCGCCTTGCAAGAATGTTACCTTTCCTAGTGGTTCCAAATTATCTTATGACTAGTCTGACCTTCAAACGCATGCCTTTTGCTGTTTTCTTTTTTACCAGATATATGAAAATTATGGGACTTACAGTAGGAGAGTATTTCCAAACTTGAGCTAAAATACTCACCAGGCTTCCAAACTGAGTGCTTTCACATAATTGCCAAATTGCCTAGAATTCAAGATTAAAAGGAAAAAGCAAACCACTTCTTTTGAAATATGTGAAGAGGCACATTTAATCCAATTTCTCTAGTACCTGTGCTTTTGAAAATGTGACTTTTCAGGCTCCTACTTTACCCCTTTGACAATTTACAAATTACCTTTCGATAAGAAAGAGAGAGGCTGGGTTCTTTGGCCCTTACTAGCTCTGTGCGTATGTCACATAAAATAGCTCAAGTTGCTTATATGGTGAGACAGCTCAGAGATTTCTGTGATGCCTTCCGATTTTACAGAAAGCATAAAAATAAGCATCCAAAAGCGGCATTCTTCTTCATCCCACTTTGCCAACTATATCACTTATGTTTTTAAAATTCCAAAGTGAATATGTGTTTTATCAGAGTTAGTAATTTCCTTCCCACACAGTTATTGGGCAGTGCTTTATTTACTTTATTTTTTTTCCTTACTAAAACCACTATCCATTGCCCAGCATCTACTGGACCCATTGATTTCTATACCACTCTCTCCTCAATTGGTTTAATGACGAACTCCACTTCAAATTACAGTTGGCTCTCTATATCCGCATGTTCCACATTCGCAGGTCCAACCAACCACAAATCAAAAATATTCAGAAAAAAACATTACGCTGTTGTTGATGTGTAGTTAGGCCTACAATGGTTGCATCTGTACTGAACATGCACAGACTATTTTTTTTTGTATGTTTTTATTGATTTTTTTTTAGAGGAATGGAGAGAGATAGAGACATAGAAACAATGATGAAAGAGACATCGTTGATCAGAGCGAGATGTGTCCTAAGGTATCAGAAAACCCTGAGAGAGCCCGGAGGGGCGTTACCCTTAGTGTAGAACTGGACATAAGCAAGTGTTTCAATGGTGGCGGACAAAATAAACACCTTGTGTGTGCATTGAATTTTAGGTCTGGAAGTGCTGAAATTTTTTTTCATATAAATCAATGGTAATTGCTTTTTAGCTTCATGACATTTCAGCTGACCAAAGTTTTCATAGGAATTCTCTCTTTTAGGAGGGTACAACAAAAACAAAAATAGACACACATTCTTTTCCTCATTGGAGCGTATATTCCAAAAGGGGTGGATGTGACCGACAATACATAAGATACATAACAGCCCATGTAGTGATACCTCCTAAGAAGAAAAATAAAAATATGAAAGAGAATGAACCTAGAAAACGATGAGGGGTCATTCTGACTAGGAATTGAGAACATACTGTAAAGGAACAAGAAGGAAGCAGGCCAACCTTTTAGACGGAGCTGTTGCAAAATCCCAGTGAGAAAAGATGGTGGAGCTTGGGCCCAGTGGTGGCAGTGGAGGTGGTAACAAGGGCCTAATTCTGGATCTACTTTGTGCAGAGAGCATAGAGCGTATATGTTATGTTACAGGAGCATGAGTAAGGGTCATGTCACACTTTTGGCGATAGCAGGTGAAAGGAAGGGAAACGAATAGAAAAACACGTTCATGAAGAAGTACTAGTCATTAACTTTTTGAAAACAGGTAACTGAACTCTTTGATGAATAAATAAACCAGCTGGGTTTGGATTCAAACACAAAGAACAGCCTACAATAACATAATTTTCTAGAAGATAACAAAAGTTGTTATAGATAGTAGTGTAGCAAAGGTTTGGGAGGGGCAGGTGGGGGTGGAGGGGCTCAATGGGGGAAAAAAAAAACACAAAAAAGCCCAAAAGGGTATCTGTAATACTTTCAACAATAAAGATAAATTTAAAAAAAGGAAATCCAAAATATATTTTTAAAACTTCAAAAAAATGTTTGTTAATGAAGACAGGTACTGTCTGGTTTTATATTCATGGGAGTAGAGATTTTAAGGTTAATTAGAAAATTGTTGCAGGTTACTTGTGGGGGTTTTGACCTACTTGCCAGTATGTATTTTGCCCTACCAACACTCAGAAAAATTCTGTCTCTTTTTTGAGCTCGTCAAAACCTGTATATGTTATTTTAAACAGAGCGGAGCTAAGGCAAGAAGTTAAGCTGGGTTGAATTTTTTTTCTCTCTCCCTTATTTAATTCTGGGAAATTTCACAAGACCTGAGTAGAATTAAATCAATTAGGAAATAAGAATTAATTTAGCAATAGAAATAACTAGTTAATTTTAGGCATATACATGAGATCACCACTGATACTTCACACACACACACACACACACACACACACACACACACACAGTAGTTTTATACACACTATGTATAAAACTACTTGCAATAAAATTCCCTGTGTACTCTCTGAGGTCATCTTGTCAATAACATTCTTGAGTGGACAGTGAGATTATTATCCTCTCCTTTTTACATTGTTGCAAACTGAAGTTCAAATAAAGGGCAAGACTTGAATGCCAATGTTTTAGGCCCTAAGTTTCTCCCATCACAACATCTTCCAGTATATAAATTACTAGAGGCCTGGTGCATGAAATTCTGAATGGGTAGGGGCCCTAGGCCTGGCCGGTGATCAGGTACTATCTGGTTTTATATTCCTTCATTCCACGCCACCCCCTGGTGGCCAGTGCACATCAGAGTGAGCTGTTGAACTCCTGGTCGGTCGAACTCCTGAGCGGACAATTTGCTTTATTGTCTAGGATACAGCCTCTAATTCTTTTGTATACGGTGTCATGAATTTCTTCCTTTTCTTAGCTTAAATACTTAAGACTCACCTGGAGAGCTCATTGTACTGGTTTTATCTGCTCCAGCAGCCCTGCTTGGCCAGTGGGTTTTCATACAGAATTGGAAGGTTATGGGACTAGAAGCACTTCATTTTTTATTGCCCCAAAGATACATTTTTCCTTACCTGCTTTCAAAATCTCTTACTAACCCTTAAAATTCAGATTAAAATCTACAGGATTTAGTTTATTTTGTCAATACCACATAGGTTACCCAAATGGCATTAAAGTAATTATAATTCTGTGTTTGTTACATCTTAGACTCAGACACAACAATTTTATTTTTTCTGGTTGGTTTATCAGCTAGGTTTCTTTTCGTGTCATGGTTCAAAATCCGTGAGTCTCCCATTATTTCCCATTGTCTTTGGTTATTCCTGTGAAAAGGCAAAAGTGCTATGGAAATATGCCAGTGAGACTGTAATCCACATAGCTTATTTCTATGTTCAGGGAGCCCTTATGGGCCCTGGCTGATGCTGCTCAGTGGTTGGAGCATCGCCCTGCACCAAAGGGTCAGGGGTTCGATTCCTGGTCAAGGACACATACCTGGGTTGCAGGTTCGATCCGGTCCTGGTTGGGGCGTGTTTGGGAGGCAACCAGTCGATGTTTCTCATATCCATGTTTTTCTCTCTCCCTCTTTTCCCTCCCCATCTTTCCTCCCTTCCACTCTCTCTAAAAATTAATGGGGGAAAAATATCCTCCTTGGGTGAAGAGTAACAAAAGCAACAAAAACCCTTATGGGAGCAGACACTGAGCACTCTGATTTTAGAGACATTATCCATATGCAATAATTCAGCAAGATCTTGAAAAAATTTGGTGCATTTGTTCCTGCAATAAGCATTTCATCTTATTCATAAACTGTTATGTCGTATGTCGCCAGGACTGTTGACAATTTTTCTTGAAAGATAAGTGGAAATGTTTGGCATGGGGAAATCATTTCATTATGAAAAAGAAAGATGCATTGCATTGGGGAAAGAGGGGTCATAGCGATGTGTACAAAAATATGTTGGGGTTTTCATGTCCAGCATTACTGGGTGGGAAATACAAGGGCACTGTCGACCATTCAGGGAGTGCCCTACCCTTGGGGTGATGAACACAGAATTCTCTTCTTTTCCTTTCTTCCCTGAAATTTGTCACTGAGGTATTTTTAGTTTAACAGGCGTGAGTCTGCTCTCTGAGCGAGAGGCTCACACTCTATACTGTGGAAAATGCTATTTATTATTGATATTGCTATGCATATTCTATGGAATATAAAGCACTCTAAATTTTCTACCGGTGCCTATGGCACAACTGAGAAAAGAACTTTTTGAAAAGAAAACATTGCCTCACCTGTAATAAATTAATAACAGCTCAATATGAGGTTTTTACAGGTAACTAAATGCATTCCCGCTATTTTCAAGGGGATTTTAGGCTATATGCAAATGCACAGCTCTAAAAATTTCAATTTGGGGATTAGCATTTTGATGCTTTCTCTCCCTCAGGTTATGCTTGCCCTACCTAAAGTGTTTATATTCCTTCTGAGAGTCTGTGTATGAACAGACAGGAAGTAATTAACGCTCGTTTTTAAAGTGTTTCGTAATTTACAATTTCATATGTTGTTGTTTATATCCATTTTCTCTTCTTTACTGTGGAGAAATGTCACAGTTTGGGTTATTCTTTGTCCACATTCCTGATAGAAAATCCTGAATCTTAGAAAAGTTGTATGTCAGGTTATGCCATGCACAGACTGGCTTGCCCAGAACTGCAGATGTCATTTATGTCCTGGCCATTGGAGATTTTTTTTTTTTAGGCTCTAACTTTTATCTGCCTATTGCCTCCCTGCACAATCTTTTTAAAGAGACACTTCATTTGGCCCATCTGTTTCTGAAACTCTTCTTCTGAGACTTTGCAGTGGGACTATTTCTGGGTCTCCTATTTGCATTTTGCTTCTGGAACTCCATCCCTACTCTTGGTCCTCAACGTGAGGAAGACAGCGAATCAGACCTCAATCAAATAAAGAAAAAAAAATAGCTCTCTATCTCCATGTTGTCTATCCATCCCCAGAGTTTTATCGGGAGAAGATGGAACTGTGGTATTCCTATGCTTGTATCTGCAGAGAAAATGGGGTCCCAATTCTTTGGGTCTATGTCATTTTTTGGACACCTCCTAGATGGGTTAACATTTGCAAGTCATATTAAGCACTCTGGTTCTCTTTCTCCTGATAGAAAATGTGGATAACAATCTCTCATCCTCTGACAAAGCTATTATGAGGAGCAAATGGCCTGTGAAAGTGAGTATTTCTTTGCTTTGTAAAGCTCTGTGTAAGGATACATCGGCTGTTAGGATGTTCATTTCCATAGACCTCCTCAGAGTAATCAGTGGCAACTGCACCCTGGTAATGAAATAAAAGGCATTTGAAGCCACAGTGAATAATTATGCTCTCCTCTGTGATAGGTATGAGCCTTCAACAAGAAACTCCGATAAATGAGACATTAAATGTCTTTGTTTTCTTTAAAATGATTTTGGTTTGAATCGGTGTCTCATCCCTCCAGATGGGTAGGATGTGCAGAAGGACAACATGTTAAGGCATGTGTAAGCGTAGGAGCATCTCTCTCATGATTGATCTGTCTGTGGTTACACCACTTAAGTACCTGCTATTCCACCATTCAGGAGGTAGATTGGGTGGCTATGCTACTTCCTGGTCAGGCTTGCGGCACAAGATCCTTTAAGACACTGGAATATCTAAGCATCTTACATCTAGTGGTCCTAGATCAGTCAGGCAGTCATCCCAAGAGATCTTAACATCTCCCTGAGTGGTCCTCAACTTCTAGGCTAACCGCTAGCCTACAGATCTCCAGAACTTCCAAGGTTTTTCCAGAGTTCAAGTGCTCTTCCTCTCCAGACTTCTCAAAGACACCACCTAAAGTTCCCTCCCCATCTGGAACCCCAGTCATCACCTCTTCAAAGTATGCTGTCACTTTGAATCAGATTCTGTGGTTTGTTTGTTTTTTTAATTTAGAAAGGATACTGAGAAAATAAAATAACGAAAATGTGACTATCTTTTTATAATGGTAGGAGAGAACATAGGGAAGATAAAGACAAGTTAATATGTCAGTAGCTATGTGTGTAATTAACAATTTGAGGATGAATCCCGAAAACACAAAATAAGGTTGCCTGACTGCCACCCTACTTTGCAGAAAGGTACTAACCAATTCATTGACTTGATGGTGAGTTCCCTGGTTATTATACCAGATTAAGCATACATCTTCTGGTATTCAAAAAAGGCTAATAGCACATGCAAGAGTTCAGCAAGTTGAATGAGAAAGTTCAGGATGGGAGAGAGAGACCGAGAGACAGACTCTAGGGAGGGGAGAGGGGATGGAGAGAAGGAGAGTAAAGAGAGTGGAGCAGATGAGTAAACAGAGTAAATTGGTTAGAAAAAACAAGTTGTGGTTGGTCTTCAAATAAGTGATGATAATTGGGGAATGGTATTCTGTGGAAAATAGTTTGTTTTACAATCCCAGTAACTCACTGAAATAATAAGAAATGACAAAGTGGAAAAAAGCAATGTCCGTCCAAGACACAGCAAATCTTACATGTGTTCAAATATCATGTTTTTACTTATTTTTTTCTTTTCATAAAAGCAATAAGTCATTGTAGAAAATATGGGAACTTAAAAAAATCATTACTCATAATCTATTACACATGCATATATAATAAAAATGACTTCATCAGTTAACTTTATATATATACAATGTCTTCATATCTTGAAAATTATTTGAATAGCTCATTTAAATGGTTAGTAACATTTCCTTCTATAAACATATCATAAGCTGTGTCATTATTCTCTTTTTATTAGATGTTTAAGTTTCCATTTTTTAATTTTATAAATTACACGGAATTAAAAATCTATGAGTATAAATTATATCTTCATTTTAATCATTCCAAGTTAAAGACTCAAGGAGATTAAAATTATTTAATCAAATGAATAAATGTGTTTATTACTCTATATATAGTGATAATTTTTTATCTGATTCATTTTTTTAAAACTAACTTTTAATTTCTATTTTTTCCTGATCATAAGAAAACTTGTTTCATCAATTTAATGATAGGAATTCACTTTATTCTCCAAATGTGATCTTTATGAAGACCATGGAGGCCTCTGGAATTAGCCAAGTCTTAATAATTACTCATATTATTCTTGTTTCCTGGTATTATGAGTAAAATCAGATAAGCAGATATCAGGATTACTTTCTCCTTACTTGGAATAAAATTCAGTGTTCTCTCACTTGCTGCTAATGTGCCATGAGTGGACAGAGCATCAACTCAGAGACATGAGTCATGTCTCTCTTGGAAATAATAAGTTCCGGGGACATACCAGTGAGCTTTCTGGCACACAGCAAAGCTCACCATAGGTTAAACCCAGGTTGATGAGTATTGAAATCTGACATTTTGCAATGGGAAACTTAAAGCTTTGGTAATTAATGTACAGGTCCATCTATCCTATATGCTCCAGATCCAGCATCGTGATTTCCCCCAAATGGTACAAGCACTGAAAATCAGCCCATTAATTTAAATGTGAAGAATTCCTAATAATACCTCCTATCTGATCTCATCTTGCTGGGGGCCTTTAGAAAGCCACTGGAGACTCTCCAGCGCTTCTGTCATAGAGGAGGTGAAATAGCTGCTCCTTGCAACTGGGGCTCCAATCTAAATGGAAGTCAAAAGACTTGAAAAGTTAAGGGGAAGATCAGGGTTCAATCCAAATTTTACTTTAAGCATCAGAATCTGAAGCATTTTTATTCATGGCATTTGTTTCCTGAATATTTTATGTTGCCTTAAAGAAGATAAGAAACTATGCCTTCACGTTGCCTTAAAGAAGATAAGAAACTTTCATGTTATAGAAGATTCTCAAAAGAGCAATGAATTTGGCAGAATAATTTTAGTTGAGATGTGTTTGATTGCCCCTTAGCATTGTGGCCATGAGTAAATCTTTTAACTTCAAATATTGCTCTCAGATGAAAAATTAGAGTTACATCTTGGAAGGATTCAATACGATAACATTAAATCCATAATGAAAGCATTTTGAAATTTGCAAAGTACAAAAATATCAAAGGGGGCAAACATGCAAAATACAAACTTTGGAGTAAGAGTCCAAAAAATCAACGGGTGATCATTCAGACCTGGTCATGGGCCATTGCAAAGGCTTTTTTCCTGACAGGTCTCAAGGAAGAAAGCTCCCTCCCCATCCCAGATTTGGGGCACAGCCCTGGCCCTGCAGTCTTTTAAGGATTTTATTTTTTATATGGTCCAATTTATCTACTTTTTTTTGTTGCTCTATGATATACTGTTTTTGTGCCATATTTTAATTGATTTTCTAGTACCACATTTCCATACTTCAAACAACAGTCTGAGAAGGCTTGGGTGCATTCATTTTTAAAGAGCCAGCCTTCCTTCCTTCCTTCCTTCCTTCCTTCCTTCCTTCCTTCCTTCCTTCCTTCCTTCCTTCCTCCCTCCCTCCCTCCCTCCCTCCCTCCCTCCCTCCCTCCCTCCCTCCTCTCCTCTCCTCTCCTCTCCTCTCCTCTCCTCTCCTCTCCTCTCCTCTCCTCTCCTCTCCTCTCCTCTCCTCTCCTCCCCTCCCCTCCCCTCCCCTCCCCTCCCCTCCTTCCTTCCTTCCTCCCCTCCTCCCCTCCCTCCCTCCCCCCTCCCCCCTCTCCCTCTCCCTCTCCCTCTCCCTCTCCCTCTCCCTCTCCTTTTTAAACAGCAGTTACATTTGTTTGAGTTTCTTTCCGACATATTTTTCCCACATGAGCTCTGCCTTTTTATATTTTTGGTTTCAATTATTTTTCTCTTCTTATATTGCTTTAACTAGTGTTCATGTAATGTTTTTTCATTTTTAAGTATGTAAAGAATTACTTTGCTCATAGTATTTTAAAGGTCTGAGTTTTAGGATATGTCACGATGGCAAGCTAGAATCACCATGAGTTTAAAGAAGGCCCCGAGTTTCCTTCCTCTTGTCCAGGGCTGCTGTTCTCTTCTCCTTCATGACCTGAAGTGACCCTCCTGAGTCCTACATGAGGAAGAGAGGGAAAGGAGGAAGAATAGGATGAGAAAGAAGAGCGCCAAATAGCCCCATCTCTCAGAATGCCCTCTCCAAAGGACTTTAATCAGTACATCCAAAAGCACTGAATTTATGACAGTGGATCTAAATTTGATTTTAAAAACATAGTAGAGCAGCTATTTAGTCTAGAAGGACAGAGACAGGGTGGTAATGTAACAGCGCTTTTTTTTTTAATATATTTTATTGATATTTTTATAGAGAGGAAGAGAGAGGGATAGAGAGCTAGAAACATCGATGAGAGAGAAACATCGATCAGCTGCCTCCTGCACACTCCCTACTGGGGATGTGCCGGCAACCAAGGTACATGCCCTTGACCGGAATTGAACCTGGGACCCTTGAGTCTCCAGGCCGACGCTCTATCCACTGCGCCAAACCAGCCAGGGCTGTAACAGCTTTTAAGCTGGAACTGCCTTTGAAAGCCTCTGTTCTTCTTCAGCACTGAGCTCTGCCCTGCTCTTCCCTAACCGTGCAGCCCGCAGCTCTCTCAGCACAGCGTTTTCCCCTCAACTATGGCATTTTATAAGCACACAAAATAATAACCGCGAAGCTCTGTATGTGGTGAATATTCGCCCACATGTTAATTCCATTTTACTATTTTATGATTCTGACTGCGAAGGGAAAGATCCGTGTCTAATGTGTGAATCATAACTTTGTTGAGCTCGGAAAGATTGATAGCAGGTTTCTCTAAGACTCAACCACAGAACTTCTAAATGAGAAATATCTAACTCACTGAAAGCTACAGGGAAGCACAGGGCAACCTATAAAAACAGCACTTTCATATGGCCTAACCTCCTAAATTTCCTCATCATCTCAAACCTATTTTCTCCCCACTTCACACCCATATTTCTGATGAAAAACCTAAAAGCTTTTCTCTATTTTAAAACAGATCTAGGAGAGAAAAACACTTTGAGAACTCACCTTTAGATATATGAGACAAGGAAAACAAGCATATAGAAGCAAGAGCTATCAGAGTGGGGATTCAAAGGTGGCCAGTGTCATCAAAACTTGGTTTCATCAGAAGTGAGATCTGTAAGCAAGCTTAATTAGAAATACATATTATTATTATTTGACTTTACGGTATAAAATGAAAAATTAAAGCAATCACACAGGATACGTAATCAGTGAGGAATAACATGTTGGAAAATGAGTCTGATGTTGTAATTGGTGTGTGCAATTAAAATTAATTAATTTTAGCTAGTATTCCTGCATGCAGATATGAAATCAACAAATTTTAATTATTTAAACTCGTAATTATAGTGACACCGGTATGTTGCTGTGAAGAAGCGAGAGACTTCTCTGTGAACTGTAGTCACCCTCAGCTATAATGTGCTGCTGCTGATCAAATCATGGAGACACTCTATCTACAGGATGTCTGAGCAATTGTGACTATATGCACTGCACCCCCTTCTAAACTTTTAAATTCAGATTAGCAGTTATGTTTTGCTTGTCAAATTTTCTATCTTATCACGTCTCAAATGAAAAAAAAAGGGGACTTAATTTTAATTAACACATCATTGCGGGTACACTAGTATTCCTGTTTACTAAGCCGTTCATAAGATTCATTAACAACTATTTTGTGATGAAAGGACCCAGGGAGCAGATAAAAAGTTGGGAGGGTATTTTTAGTGATTTCACTATTGATTTTACAAAATACTGAAGACTGAAGAACAATGCTTTAGGATTCCATAGTTGGGTAGGAATGAAGTCATTCTAATAAGTAAGAAGAGAGAGGGAAAGAAAGGAAGAAAGTGTCTGTCTGTCCATCCATCCATCCATCCATCCGTCCATCTATTTATTTCTTTCCTATCTCTCGCTCTCTTTATGTCTATATACAGGGTGGAGCAAAAGTAGATTTACAGTTGTAAGTATATAAAACACTTTATTCTTGTTTTATTGTTTGTTATTGTGTTATAACTGTAAACCTACATTTGCCCACCCCTGTATATTTCTGATATATATATATATATATATATATATATATATATATATATATACACACACACACACACATAACTTTTGGGTTTACCTTTTCTACCAAACAGAAAAAAAATTATGCTTATAAATTTTTGTTTTATTTCTGCTTTTACAAATCTCTCTATATAAAAGCCTAATATGCAAGTTGTCCCCGTGGGAGTTTGACCGGAAGACCGATAGCTTGCTATGACATGTGCTGACCCCCAAGGGGTGGTGTGGAACGAAGGAAAGCCCCTGCTGGCAGCTGGCAGCTGGCAGCTGGGGAAAGGAGGCCCCGGCCGGCAGCCAGAAGGCCCCGATCAGCCCTGATTGCCGGCCAGGCCTAGGGAACCTATCCATGCACGAATTTCATGCACTGGGCCTCTAGAAATTTTACAGCTTTGCAAAACATCTGGGCTCAAAACAATTGTGCCTAGTAAAATGAGCAAACTTACATTCCTTAAGAGAGAATGATGACCCCTATTGGACATATTAGAAGCTCTGAAATAGCATTAAATAGTCGCAAAGTTATCATTTTGCCCTATTCCCAATTTTTCCTGAACATAGTCCCTGAACAGTGTAAGCATATGTTTTTGACATTTATGTAAATGGCACCTCCTGCCTGTATCACTGTGTCTTGTTCTTCTGCTCAATATTATGTTTATGTCATCCATGGTATTGCTTAAGCTCCTGCATTTTTCATTTGATTTGATTGCTATATTGTATTCCATTGTGCAGATAGAACGTATTTCCCATTGTACTGGTGGACTAGTTTAGAGTCCCTTTGCTATGTAAATTTTGACATACATATGTATACGTTATTTATTGCTGCATAACAGATCACCACCTTTGCCATATTCTATTGGTTAGAAACAAAAATCTAGGCCAGCCTACACTCAGGGGAGGGGATGACACTGGAACATGCATAATGAGATGGGCCCTTTTGGAGGCTGCCTAGCACAGAATATTATACCAATTTTTTCAAATACATGAAATCTCACTTTACAAATAAATGTCTCTTTTAGATTTAATTCCTGAATAATAGAAGTTCTGCAACAGGAACTTTGCTTAGCACTGAAAGCAAATAATTTCCAATCCTCTTAGCTATCCTGCAAGTATTACTATCCTTCTTTTGCAATTTAAGGAAGTATGGCTCAGCAGGGTTAAGTAATTTGCCTTTGGAAATTCTGGTACATGGGAGAGACCATATTGTATGTTTCAGAACTGTGCTGTCAGCATGCTGCTTAAATATAGTAATAATAAGCATAAGTGATTACAGAAAATAAATATTGCTGTTGCTCATCCTCATTACGATGGTCACCTCCCATCTACACCAAACACAAGATAGAATCAAAAGACTTTCCTCTAGAGTTCATGCTAGATGTATTCACAAGGGTAAAAAGTGACAGGTTAGCTCTACTTCATATTGCCATCAATGAGTAATTTCATGACCTGTTTTGATTCTTTGAAATATTAGCTTGAAATCTATAATTTCATAATATGTAGGTACTCCTACCTAAGGCTAGTATAATTATATGGTGTACTGCAAAGAGTAATGCTGCTAGTTCTATGTAGCATTGGGCCAATCTAGGTGCAGACAATATTGGCAATAAATTCTACCAAACATCCTATATAATAAAAAGGGTAATATGCAAATCGACCAAATGGTGGAATGACACGCACTGACCACCAGGGGGCAGATGCTCAACGCAGGAGCTGCCCCCTGGTGGTCAGTGTGCTCCCACAGTTGGAGCACCGCTCACCCAGAAGCCAGGCTCAAGACTGGAGAGTGCAGCGTTGATGGCAGGAGCCTCTCCTGACTCTGCAGCAATCAGACATCCCCTGAAGGCTCCTGGACTGAGAGAGGGCGCAGGCGGGTCTGAGGGACTGCCCGCCGCCCCCCTCCCCCCCCCCCCCCCTGCCCCCGAGTGCATGGATTTTGTGCACCAGGCCTCTAGTTTGGACAGAAAAGCATATTTCATTTCATTGTGTTTTTAAAGTTAGAAGAAATAGAAATTCTCCTTTTTAATGATTTTGTTTGTTTGTTTTAAGTGGTAAGTTCTTATATAGGTATGCTTTATTTTATTTCCTCCAATCTTTTTTGTTTTCCTTTTTATTGAATTTATTGGGGTGAAACTAGTTAAAAAAATGATACAGCTTTCAGATGCATAATTCTACAACACGTCATCTCTACACTGTATTATATAATACATAGGTATTCTTTAAACGATGGCATCGAAGAATCTGGAATTGATAGTCATGTCTGGCAATATCCACCTTATTTCATTGCTGATTGAAGGCCACAAAAGATTATATGTAGATTCCATTATGCATAAATGTATATTTTGGAGAACATTTCTTCTATGAACATCTCTTCCTTGAACAGTTTTAATAACCTCCTAGCTGTGCTCTCTGTTTTCACTCTTTTTCCTCCTCTTTGTTTATTTACTCATCAATGAATATTTATTAACCTTCCAGGTGCCTGCTTCTAGAAACCTCTTTAAAATGCTCATCTGATCATGTCACCTCTCTGCATGATTCTTTATTATCTTCAGGACATATTTCAAAATGTAGACTAGAGATGGGTAAGTAGAGAGCTACTTACCCATCTGCTATTATAAATACATACTTGGGGCATGCCAAATAACTTCTCTACCTTAATTATTCTGTTTTATTCTTACATCATTTCCATTATAATCTACTTTTCTTACTTTGCCACATGACAGTATTTTTATTCACTGTCTCAAATCTTATCTATGTTTATTACTCAAATCATAAATATAGTTTGATGGCAAAAAATTAATATAGCATGGATAAGCCGGGGTAATCACCCAGGTGACATACTGGGTGCCTATTAATGGCATTAAAGTTCTACTGGCCCCCACATAAACCTTTGGGTCCCAACACAATGTTTCTAGCATCTATTACATAGCAACAATGTTATTTCCTTTTGACAAATGGAACCTTTCACCTGAGCTCTCCCCTATGTTTATCAGTTCAATAGCACAAGAAGATGAAATTAGCAAGTGAATATTCTCAGATTTCAATTAGGGGGAACCATGAATATATTCTCTGATGAAAAAATGTTTCTCTCTTAGGAACTAGGAACTCCAAATTATCCAAGTTCATGATTAGGGACAAGAAGCCAAAATTCTGTAAGGAACTTATTAGGTGAGTGAACCCCTCCTATATCCACCCTAAGTTCCTGGATTCATGAATTTTGATGGTAGGGAAATGCCATCACTTACTGGTCACTGGTTTAAGAATTGTTTCACATTCTTTAAATAGTATCCTGACCTTATATGGTGGTATCGATCAGTTGTGATACAACTCTTCCTTTAGTAAACCATTTCACCACTCTCACAAGTCACTTGCCTCTGGGTGATGGGACACATGGTAGACCAGCGGATACCTTAGGCCCTAAGCCCCATTGCCTCCTTTATTGTAAAATGAGGTTTATCACCATTGAAAAACAGTGTGTGATACCATGGCAGAGATTACATCATCTGTCGGTCTAAGATGGGGCTGATGGAAGAACTGAGGGCAAACTTGCATTCACAATATTTATCTATTTCTGTAAGGACAGATTGCGGTTCTTCCCCAAATGGAAATGGTCCAACGTAATCAACCTATCACTAGGTAGCTGGCAGATCCCCTCTACCCATCAGTTCTGGGAATGATGCCACATCAGTGCTTAGGTTTGACCTCTGTTATTGGCAATTTGCATTCTCAGTGGGTATAGCAGTGAGATCAGCTCTGGTGATGGGGGATTTTGTGTTTTTGAGCCTGCAAGGAACCTTCGCGGTTGCCAAATGTTCATGAGTCCATTAAGCAAAACCTGGGGTAGCTGAGAAAAGAAGCTTAGTTTTCTCTTTTCCACCTGGTTATTGACAACCTGAGTCACAGTGAATTATACCTATAAGCCCTTTCATGGGGTACAAACATCTCTTATTTCCCTTCTGAGATGAACATCATATATTTCTTTCCTAGACTTCTTAGGCACTAATTATTCAATCTCATTCCGTGGTTACGGGAACTTAAATCAGATTTATTTCCATTAATCTCAAATTTATTTGATTATATTAATCGGTAACACCTTAGTAAGCTACTCATCTATTTCATTCCTATGGGTTCTGTAAAAAATGAGTTACTGTCATGTATTCCTGAAAGTCAATGCACTTTGATTGCAACTCTGTCCCTGTAGATTATTGCAGTAATTATACCCACCTGGTAAAGAATAATTAAGTGCCACCAGGTGGTCCCTGCCACGCCAAGATCATATTATTCTCACTAAAATAGGAAGCCTAAATTCATAATGGTGAAATGGGAGCCCAAATTCCCCCTCTATGCTCAGTCTGAGGAGACCACAACAGACAGCTACCTGTAATAGAGGTTTATAAGGATACTGATGTCCACATCAAAGTTTTTTTTAATGATTTAGTGAAGAGAGTTTCCTCTGAGCCTCCTGAGGGTTAGTGTCTATTCCAATATTCCCAAATCACTTAGCCTTCAAGTTCCTTGCTCTGTTGTATACCAGCAAAGTTATGGAATCTCAATCTTGTTGAATTTAGTGTACCAGAGAATGAAACTTGAGTATACCAAGAAAACTTAAATCCACTCGTAGGTCATGAATCTCTGTATTTGGACATTCTTTGACTAAAATCCTTAGAATCTCATTTCTACCCGTGTTTCCAGATTTCTTCCAAAGCAGAATGTAATTATCCCTCTGGTTCATGGAGGGAGTTAAGTCTCTTTGCAGCCAGGGGACAATAAACAATGAAATTTCATTTGGTCTCAGAGGTGAGTCAGCATCTCTTTGTGAAGAACTTGGACTAAATAGGATTCCTTCAATGTTTTCATGCAATGGAAGGCTAGTTTCCTCCGATGGTGAGAGGAGATTTTTCTGCTGAAAAGGAAGATTTTGCAGCTCAACATTTTCAGCTTCATCATCGGTGTCTGTTGAAATGTTTTCATTCTAAGTATCAGGGTCCTCCTTTATTCTTAACTTTAGAACTTTTACTTTAGCATACATCCTTGGCAAAGCCAGTGGATATATCTATATCTATATCTATATATCTAATCATCAATCTAATTTCATAGAGAAGGAATAGAATGGTATTTTGGATTAAAAGAAATTATAAAAATAAAATTGGAAAGGAAAGCCTCTTTGAAAAATGACAGATGAGGGTCAGAACTTGTTTGTGGTAATAGGATAAGTTAATGATTAACTTTAATATTCTATGCCCCTTTGCTGATTTTATTCTCAAAAGAGATCTTTTTGTTGGTTATGAATATGGATTCATATTTTATATTCATAATCTGCCATATGTCAAGCTCTTATGGTAATTTCTACAATTTATATGATATGTGTGAAATCAATTATCATCATTTTACTTTATGATTTTTAAATTTTGCACCTTGGAATAATTTTCTATCACCAAGTTACATGTATATTAGCCCATTAAATATTTTAATACTACCATATATATTCATGCAGTGTTATTTATTTTGTACCATCTTCTTAATCTCTCTCTCTCTCTCATTCTGTTCCTTCCAAACCTTCCCTCCCTTCCAAACTCTTTCTCCCTCCAGACCTGCCTCCCTCTTTCTTCTACTTTTTCTTTTATTTACTTGCAGGAGTAGACTGACTTTCTGTCAACAACATTTATTGACTTCCCCATATTTTCAATAATTGAAAAATTCCTCTTATATAATAAAGTTAAACTATAAACTAATGGGTCTAATTACAAACTCTATTCTGTCCTATTGACCTATTTTTCATGAATACTAGACTGTTTCAATTACTATCACATTGTGGTGTGTTTTAAAACCTGAAAGATCTTGCACATCTCTCTCAGTTTTATCATATAATCAAGGTGTTGGGTTTCATGTTACCGCCCAGATCAATAGTCCTGTTGTTATCTAACATTTTGCCGAGGCTTTGAATGTGCAGCAGGAACTATTCGCACCCAGAAATATGATATAGCCTTTTCTTTATTTATATCTTGGCTTGTGTCCTTCACTGAAGTGTTAGAGATTTTATGATAGACCATTCATGTCTTTAGTTAAATCATTCCTGAGTTGGTAAAGGTTTAATTTTACTGCAAATAACCCCACTTTCTGCTTACAGTTTTTAAAATATAGTTGGTATCCCAGAAAGCTTTTGATTTGTTTATGTTGGTCTTTTTGTTAATATGTACTTCCTTGAACTTTTGGTTTTTCTACAGAGAAAATTATATTAATTGAAACAGTGACATTTGATTTCTTCCTTTCCAATATTCACATGCTAGTTATTTATTTTCTTGTCAATTTCTATTTATCATATACTCCATTGCATTGAAAAAAAGTAATTATGATAGGAGTTTTTCCTATCTCCTTCCTCATTTGATTTTGGTCAAAATATATAAAGTATTTTATCATTAAAGTTTTATTTCATTAGATATCTGATAACAGATTTTCATGATACTTCCTAAAAGATAAGATTTCCTTCTATTTTTAGCTAAACAATAAACTTTGACTACAAATATTGAATATTTTACTGCTATTGGCATCTGGTTGAGATTAAAACATTCTTTAACCTCTTTGAATTTCTCAAAGTAGTAGAATAGCTTAATATTTTCTAAAATTGAACTACTGCATTCCTAGAATAAGGGAATCTTTAATACACTCGCAGATTTGTTGATTAGAGATCTATTTAGGTTTTTTATTCTGTTAAAATCTGTGCTTCCTTATACATTTGAATTTTTGTACTACCACTATTATAATTTGGCATCCAGTTATGAAAGACATATAAAATAAATTAGAAGGGATTTCATCATATTCTATGACTTGTGACATTTTATAAAAGTTGAAATATTATATGTTCAGGCATGTATTTGTAAAACAATGCATAGCATGTCATACTCTATGGCAGGCATCAGCTTAAGCTTAGACATTGACTAATTTAACTATCTTACTACTCCGTCATAAGCAAAGATGAAATAGTGCCACTTGTGGACCTTGAGAATATTATACTAAGTGAAATAAGCCAGTCAGAAAAAGCTAAGAACCATATGCTTTCACTCATATGTGATATATAAAATTGAAACTTGTGGACACAAATAGCAGTGTGGTGGTTGCCAGAAGGAATGGGGTGAAATATATGGCTAATATATGGTGATGGAAGAAGATTTGACTGTAGGTGATGGATGCACAGTGCAATATACAGATCTTGTATTATAGAAATGCATACCTGAAACTTATATGAACCTATTAACCTCTGTCACCCAAATAAATTTAATAATAAAGAAAAAGAAAACACTTGATGCTATTATTATCTCCCATAATAGAGATAAGAAACCTCTTCTCTGAAGGCCAGAACTCAGTGGGAACTGCAGTCACTGAGTTGGGAAATCTAAATGCAGAGGGAGTAATTCAGTCCCAGTAATTCAGGGGTCAAGGAGGGCACTCAACCACCAAAGTCAAGGTAGGTGTGGTTGCTGTAACGGACAGCAGAGTCAAAAAGAATAGTTTGACTTGCGCAGACCTATGGCATTGGCTTATTGATCAAGGTGTTCCCAGGAGTGAAATAGATAGGAAGCTTACTAATTTCCCATTTTCCTGCAAAAGCAGAAAAGTTCCAGGTCAAATGAACAAAATCTAACATTAATCATAAAAACAGTCCTGGCTCTTCAATTAATCCTGAGACTTGAGTCAGTTTACAGGTCCAGATCCCCTTGGATGGAAGGGAGGCCAAGTCCTCTTGAGAAAGGACCGTGGTTCAGTACTGACACTTTACACTGTTCATCTTTCTCCTAGTGTTCCCTGAAGGGACCTAAGACCTTTCACCAGGGTAAGTGTACATTGGCAAAAAGAAAATAATTTTTATCCTCAGACTTTTTTAGGACTATCAGACATGGTCTCTGAACTGACACTGATTCCAGGAGACACAAAATTTCACCATGGTCTGCCCGTTAATGTAGAGGTTTAATGAGGTCAGATGATCAGTAGAGTTTTAGCCCCTGTCCATCTCACAGTGGATCCAGTGGATTCCCAAGCCCTTCTGGTGGTGGTTTTCCAAGTTACAGGATGTACAATTGAAACAGGCATACTTCACAGATAACATAATCACCACATGGGTCCCCTTTCCCGTGGAGTGAGGATTGTTACGGTGGGAAGGGCCAAGTGGAAGCCACTGGAACTGCCTCTCCCCAGTAAAGCAGTAAGCTGAAAGCAATACTGGGCTGCTAGAGTGACTGGAGAGATCAGTGCTACCATCAAGGACTGGAAAGCTGCAAAAGTGATCATTGCCACCACATTCTCATTCAGCTAACCTATTTGGCCTGTGCAGAGGACAGAAGGACCTTGGAAAATGATAGTGGATTATAGTAAACGTAATCAAGTGGTGACTCCAATTACAGCTGCTGAACCAGATGTAGTTTCATTGCTTGGGCCAATTGACACACTTTCTAGTATGTGGTATTCACCTATTGATGTGGAAAATTTCTTTTTCTCCATCCCTGTCCATAAAGTCTAGCAGAACAGTTTTTTGTTTGTTTGTTTGTTTGTTTGTTTTTCAGCTGGTAAGGCCAGAGATACATTTTCATTGTCCTACCTCAGGATATATTAACTCTCTAGACCTATATCATAATTTCGTTTACAGAAGTCTTAATTGCTCTTCTTTTCCATAAGATATTGTACTAGTCTATTACATGGATGCCATTATGATGACTAGATCTAGTAAAGATGAAGTAGCAATTATTCTAGAGAGCATTTATTGTCAAAAGAACTCAAAATACAAGTAGGTTGAAAATAACCATTCTCTGAAATCGTAAAATACAAACATACCAAATCAATATGCCTTTTCAGAACTCCTCTAAAAGGAAAGTAGTTAAATGGAGTTCAAGAATTCCAAATTTATGACAACCTCAACAACAACAATTGGTCACTAAATCTTAAAACAGCAAACAGTTAGCTGGATACTTATTTCAAAGAGACATATTTGAACTCCGCAATGTATTTAAAGCCACTGGGAAATCTCTTGTATCCAGTTTGTTGTGTAGAAGGCTTTTATTTTTACTCTCTCTCAGGCTTTGGGGATCAGGTCTTATTTCAAAATCCATGTTGGGAGCTCGGTAAAAGGCAAGATGTCAGCACTTCCTTATAGACCTGAAGAAAACTGATACAAGTGGGGGAAACCCTCTCTACTTTTCCCTTTTCAGTTTGCCTTAGACAATCCCTGAAAAGTTCAGGTGCTTACTGGAGACTTATCTGAGGGACCTCCAGGGATGCCAAGATTTCTCTGGAAACTGTTTCCTGCAAGATCTTTAATATTTTCTTCTTTCTCAACACAGATAGCACCAAAACACTTATCTTCTTTCTTCTCAAAGAAGTTCTGTTGCACTTCTCTTTACAGATAGTTTCTGGAGGGGTGAGAAAACATTTTAACAGAGTGAAACTGGAGACAGTGTGTGAATTTTTAAATAATTAATGGGTTTTGCAAAACAAGCTATGGGTTAGATAGATAATGTTTATTACTGCTTTCTGATGACTACATTCTTATTTCTAACTTTGGAGCCTTTTACTGGAGATATAGCACCAGCTAGGCATGAAAAATGGAAGCAGCAACATTCTATATCATATAATAAAAAGCATTTACTATTGGACTTCTTAATATAATCTGTTATTTGTTTTCATATATGAATACATTTGTGAGGAGGGAATATGTCACAATGAAGAGAGAGTTGGACACAAAAGGTCACAAAGGTTGATACTCAATCTACAGTTGATGTTAATTTCTCCTGGATTAAAGTCACCAAATGTTTTGATCTTTCTCATCCCTGTTGCCTACACAGGCTAGAATAAACTTGTTTAGACCTAGAAATATAGAATATTATTTTATACTAGGGGCCCAGTGCATGAATTTGTGCACCTTGAAAGGAACTGTGGGCCGCTAGGCTGCGGTGGGGACAGGGACAGGTCTCGGCCCATCCTCCACGCTCCTGCCTGGCCCCTCCCACCATGGCCCCAGTCCCCTGTTTGCTGGCAGCCCTGCTCTGCCGTTCCTACACACTGATGGCGCTGGACCCACTGGCATTGCTGATGGTGCGGTGCGATTGGGGCTGGTGCCAGCAGCAGATGTGAGCCGGGCTGGCATTGGCACTGGGTGCAAGAGGTGGCTGCCGACCTCGGTCACCCCTCATGAGCAGGGGAAGGTAGAGAAGACCTGAGGGGCGATCAGGGCTGGCAGCTGTTGCTTGCATCCACTGATGGTGCTGAGTGATCGGGGCTGGCGCTGGGCGCTGGCAGTGGGTGCAAGTGGCAGCTCCAGTGCCAGCAGTGGATGGGAACATGGCCAGCACTAGCAGCAGGTGCGAGTGCCAGGTGGGACCATGGCATGTGGGAGCAAAGAATTTTCAGTAACCACCAGAGGATCGTCCCGATGACGACTGGCGCCCCATCTTGGTCTGGCACCCCTGCTCTCCTGCTCCAGCATCCCATCACGGCCAATGTCCGCCATGTTCTGCGTGCACCCCCTGGTGGTCAGTGCATGTCATAGCAACCGGTTCAGTTGGGTGGTTCCACTGTTTGGTCTATTTGCATATTAGGGTTTTATATATATAGATTCTATGTGTTCTAAGCTTAGCAGTGTTATCATCTTGTCTATACCCATGTAGCTTTCTTTGTATGACAAAACACCACAAAACTGGTGGTTAAAACAATTGTCTGCCTGTGGTTGGGTGGCTTACTCTTCTGGTCCAAGCCACTTGGATGATCTCTGGTGGCCTGTCTTACACATATATCTGTGGTCAACTGGTGGTGGGCCTGTGACAGGATGATCCTGTTTGGCTTTCCTCATATGTTTAGTGGTTGAGGGGCTATTAGCAAGGGTGCCTTGGTTCTCCTTCCTGTGGCCTTTTGTTTTCTAACTGGTTAACTCCGGCTTATTTACATGGTGTTCACGGAGAGCTTCAAGAGAAAAAGGCCCAAATGAAAAAGCACTTTCGGGTATCCATAAGCCACATAGTCAAGCCCAGGGTTTGTGTACGAAGAGATTACAGAAGAGATGCTTACAGGGAGATGTGAATGAAGGAAGACGTTAGTGCAATATCAGTCACACAGTTCTTCACTTCATTCAACATATAATAAACCAACGTCCAAAATTCTTACACAATTTGGAGGACCCAGTCCCATGATATATTTTGTCTGATTACTTTCCACCTCTGTTGTGGTCTAAGTTGCTCTGTCCCTGTAGAACTCCAAAAACCTTGCATTTCTTTTATAACAGTTGTTTGCATGTTTGTCTTCCTTGTAAGATTCTGAGCTCTTTGAGTGAAGGACCTCTCTAGCACACAATAAATACGGCATCAAGTAAATTACAACTAGATGATCAAATGAAGACTTAGTTGGTAAATAGTTCTCTCAAAGGGAATTCTGTGTGCTGACTGGACATACATGTTATTGAAGCATCCATCTTATATAAAAACTGTTGTTTGAAATTTTAACCCTGCTATTTCTGGCTTCTGTGAATGCTTGCTGGCTTAAATAATAAGGAAAATAAGACTACTCCCATTTCAGAGAGGCCATTAAACCTTCCCCAGACGAAGTTATCAGTGCTGGCACCAGGCCAAGCCTTTGGTCGAGGTCTCAAAGCGCCAGCACAGAGGGCCCTTTAAGAACTTGCAAAGGGAACCGGAAAAACCCCATATTGGGGAGACAAAGAGGGTAAGATAGTATAAATACAGGAAACTTCCTGTGGGATTTCACCCAGAATTTGAGAGACATTTTCCTCTGGGCCCGGGCGTAATAAATGTAACTCCATCTGGTTAAGCGTTGCTTGGTTGTTCTCCGGTTTTTCTGTAGCATTATCCCTCAGAAAGTAGAGCTACTGATCAGTAAAGAATTAACTTTACCCAAAGAAAGTTCTGGCCTTTGTCTTCAGCTCCTGGGAGGTGATCTTTATTTTTTTTATTTTTTTTATTGCTTAAAGTATTACAAAGGGTATTACATATGTGTCCTTCCACCCCCCCCCCCCCGCCCTTGACAATCCCCTGGCCTCCCCTACCCCCCAGTGTCTTATGCCCTTTGGTTATGCTTATATGCATGCATACAAGTCCTTCGGTTGATCTCTTACCCTCCTCCCTCCTGCCCCCCAACCCTCCCCGGCCTTTGGAATGCCCTGCCTGATAAGAGTATAGACCAGCAATCTAAGGAATTCTGATGTATGTTTCAAATTTAAGTACCACTGATGTAGGTTCTTGAAGACCCAGTAAAATATAGTTTTCTCTGAAATACCATGGAAAGTGTTTGAATCATTGAATGGTTTCCAGCAAGGGAATGAGACTTTACTTATATTTAAAAATGGCACAGCAATGGCTGTGTTGTGGACAATGGGGAACCCGAATAGAAGTTGGGCGATCAGTGCTTGTGGAGCTGCCATTATATAGCTGTGAGAAGGTATGGGTACAAGTGCTGCTAAAAGTGGAGGGATATGGGATATATTTGGGGGTTAAATAAAATTGATAAGTCTTTAAATGAAGGACATATCAGAGCTTCTTTAACACTGATGTACACTGTGAATCTCTAAAGGAATTATGTAATATGTAAGGGTTCTGCATTTTTATTTGCTTATGGGATCCTTTGTCTTTTATACCATTACACATTTATAGAAAATCTCCCAGGATGCTTGTCTCCAGGGAAAATAAACACAATTTGCAAAACATTCCACTATAACCTAGAGAGAAAGAAGTTAAATACTTTCTAATTTACTAAGTCATAACTGTATAGCTTTAAAAAGAAATGCAACTTTTAAGACTATTTATCAGTTGCAAGCAGGCTAACCAAGTGGTTTTCAAAGACAAGTCCCACTTCGGTAAGTATGTAAGAATAATATGCCTTTTAAAGAACTTCTCTAAGAGACCTGCTCTTTCTGCATGTCATAATGATAGTCATTTTCTGCCCAAGTGGTCATTTAAAAATATATGCAAGAATATTATAATCAAATTAGAAAAAAATATTGTATTTAGTCACATATTTATTTTAATAATTTATTTAGCAAACCCCTCAAAAAAGTATAAGGAGGTATTTGGCCTAGGATCTATGCAAATTATAATATTTAATTTACTAGCATATGGTTTTTAAACCCTTTACTCTATAAATGTTCAATACTTGCTATGTTTCTTTGCAAGGTCTAGGTAAACTTACCCTTTTCGGATAAATGTAACACCCGGCATCCTTCCTTCTATTCTAAAAAATCCAACAGCAAAATACATTAAACCCTATACTCTGGAAGCACAAACATTTAAAATTCATGGTTTTGTTTAATTGTTTTTATTTAATGCACATATGCCCTGTGTTTCCAAAGTATCCAGACGAGACCGGTAAAGTAGGAATTAGACCAAATAAATAATCTCTGCCTGGGCAAGGCCCCGCACCCACATTTACAAGATGGGGGCATGGGCTAAATGCTTTCTTAGGTCTCTTCCACCAGTGGGTCCTCATTTGTAGGGATGTGAGCATCTCACCAAAGTCTAGTGACTCCTTGCCAATGGGACCAAGAAAAATTTAATGCAGCAAAGGAACTGACTTTGCAAAATCATATACTATTTAAATTTTCTCTATTTCCATTTATTTGTTCCAACTTGAGATAACATGTTCTCTTAAAAGAAATATGCAGCCACACAATGAAAAGTGCTCACAGAGCATCCTGACACTGCCAGGTTGGTCCACTTTGCCAACCAAAGCCTTTATAAGTCCCAGGTGCCCTGTGTCCAATCAACTGATAAGAGGTTTATGAGATACCCAAGAAGTTCGGAGCACACCAGGCACTTTTGAGATTAATGTGTTCTTTGGGACTCTTTCAGAATCACTGACAATTTATGTCTTTTAAAATGGAGCAATATTTAAAATAATTTAAGATAACTCCATAGCTCCTGAAAGTAGCTGAACAATTTTCAATAAACAAAATAACTGTTTAACTTGCAGGGTCTGCTTCTTCATTATTCAGGAAGATATATTGTAGATGAAAACTTACAGATTTATCTTCTTGGAAGCATGTAAAATATGCAATTGACCATGTTTTGGGGAAGATAAAATCACACAACATTTATAAATGCCAGGCATAACAGCTCATATTGCAAAGACTTAGTTAATATAGTTTAAGTGAATAGATAAGTCAATCAATTTATCCACCAATCACCAAGACCTAAATCCCTTATTATTTTAATTTAATGGGGGGGGGGTGGATATGGCATAATGTTTGATTATTAAGTCATTCATATTATAAAACAAGGTTTCATAAAGTAGGGGATATAGGAGATCTTCCTGTGTAATGTGGGGTCTATCAGATTCTGGCCTGCAAATGAGAAACAGGTATAAAAAAAAAGTCCTGGATGACAGCTAGACCTGCCTACAATATGCCACACAAGTCACGGAATGTTTCTCATTTGCATAAATTAATTTGCCTTTCTCTTTAACCGCCCATCATGAGAGGGGAAAAATCCCTATAAACGCCAGAGTGTTCTGCTTATGAGGTTATCTGAGGATAACAAGATAATGTAGGAATGATTATTATAATCGTTTTAAGATATAGAAACAGTCTACTGAGATTTTAATCGATAAAGCCACACATTTAGTGGCAAATCTAGGAATCATTCCTATTTATCTGTTTTCCCAACTTTATATCTTTCCCTACTGGACACCCCCTTCCCATTAACTGTACTGAATTTCAGTTTCCTCACGTGTAAAATGGGTTAATAACACACATCGCATAGCCTGGCTGTGAAGATCAAATGAGAGAGCAAACGTGAAAAATGCCTTATGAATAATAAAATGCTCCACAATGCCCTGTTACTCTGAGTACTGTTTCTCCATGGTTGCTGACATGTCCTCAAATTGTGACTGCTCCTTGTTGTCTGCCATGGGGAAGGCTCATTTTTGAAACTGGTGAGATCTCTTATATAGGGTGGGGCAAAAGAGTTTATTCTTGTATTGTTATTTATTAATTATTTATTGTTTTCCACACGAACAATTGTAAACCTATTTTTTCCCTACTCTGTATGTCCCATATCCTCTATCATGACCCTGTGTGTGTGCTTTGGAGATAGGAAAATAGTTTTTCAGGAGCTATTCTATTGGAAACGGCCTTTGGCAATATTCAGGAATGTGACTCAGTTTTTAGTCCCACATCTCCACCCTTAGTCAAGGCACCATCAGTTCCTGTGCATCTATAATACCACTCATCATTGTGGGTAATTAAATAACTCCTATCTCTCAAAATGAAAGTTAGGGGAATTTACTAGAAGAATGTATTTGAGCCCTAATCAGTTTGGCTCAGTGGATAGAGTGTCAGCCTGAGGACTGAAGGGTCCCAGGTTTGATTCCGACCAAGGGCATGTACCTTGGTTGTGGGCACATCCCCAGTAGGGTGTGCAGGAGGCAGCTGAATTGATGTTTCTCTCTCATCAATGTTTCTAACTCTCTATCCCTCTCCCTCTCCTGTCTTCTCTGTAAAAAAAAAAAAAAAAATCAATAAAATGTATTTTTTTTTTAAAAAAAAAGAATGTATTTGAAAGATCATGGCTTCCATTAAGTGACAGTGGGACCCATATTGGTTTGCTTTGTGTCCACTTGAGGTTGGTGGGTATAAAATAGCCTTACAAAAGGCATTCATGGAATTCAAGATTCCTTTGACCCAGTTATGCTTCCAAGAACATTTTGAAGGAAGTGAGGGTGTTCAGTTACCACCCTGTGCCTTTGAAATGCCCCAAAGCTCCACCTGTTGTGTAATACCTACTGATCACAGAAATCTGATGATGGCTGGCATTTCGAATTGCTAATCTGGTAGAACTGCCTGCAGATTCTGATGAATGGCATTAGCAAAGTATTACTCCATATGCTCCAAAATTGGCTGGAATTTGTCCTCTTTTAAATGACACTGAATATAATTAAAAGTGTCAGACTCATAAAGTTCATGTTCTCATGAAACTTCACTATGAAAAACAGATAAAATGTCCACTCAGGAGTCCTTTGGCAGAATGTCTGAGGCACCATCGTGTTTGCTTAACTTATGTGAAGGTATTTTTTAAAAATCTTTGAACAAATTCAATATTGAGGTCTTCTCTGATACTCGCTTTTATGTTGTCAATGATTTCATCTTTCCTCTGTTCAGCACAATATTTTTTCTCTTTCTGAATTTTCTTTTGAAAATGCTGAGCTATTATTAAGGTACAGTAAACAGACCTCTTCTGTAAGAATGCCCGTTTCAAGTAAGCCCCTGGGCTTTCATACAGGACAATGGAACAAAATTTGTTAATTATCATTTCCCAGCCTGAGTGGGTGAACTCTGACAAAGCACACTAGTGGAAAAGCTATGAGCACCAAATGTTCCTATCCAAGCTCAGGGTATTTGAGCCCAGGGAATGATGCAAACACTGAAAGTATTTATTTCTGTAGAGGGAACAGTTTGGATCATACTAAGGAAGAACTATCTAATAATTAAGGAAGACTGAAGACTAATAGTGTGAGGTGGCCAGTGTCCTGCCATTGGAGGCATTTTTTTGTAATTGCTTAGTATCTATTGAGTTGGAGTGTATAAAGAGGGATTAAATGACAGATTAGAGCAGGGGGTCCTCAAACTTTTTAAACAGGGGGCCAGTTCACTGTCCCTCAGACCGTTGGAGGGCCGGACCATAGTTTAAAAAACAACAACACTATGAACAAATTCCTATGCCATACTGCACATATCTTATTTTGAAGTGAAAAAACAAAACGGGAACAAATACAATATTTGTATTTGCATGTGGCCCGCGGGCCGTAGTTTGAGGACCCCTGGATTAGAGACTGAAATACAGCAGTGTTTTGAAAACTGTGGGCCACACTACATTAGTAGGACATGAAATCAAAATAATACATTTTGATTTGAATTTTTAAATAAACATGTTAATTTGTACACAAGTAGTCATTCAAAATAGGCACATATAGGTAAATCAAAAGGAAATGTAATCCAGGAAGAGGATGGTAGAGATAATCACCTTAATTATTATACTTTCTTGTACACATTTTTGTCTATGTACATAGATACTTAAATATATTTATTATCTATCTATGTATGTGTATATATTACATACATATTTAAATGTATGCATATATTTTTATATCCACTTAAATATATCTGCATATTTAGGGATCCATTTTTGTCACTTGATTGGAAGGCTACAACTGATACCACAGAAATGCAAAGGATCATAAGCAACTATTATGAACAATTATACAGCAACAAATTTGACATTTTAGAAGAAATGGATACATTCATAGAAACATACACCCTACCAAGACAGAATCATGAAGAAATATAAAATCTAAGTAGACCATTTACTAGTTAGGAGTTTTACTCAGTAATCAAAAACCTCTCAACAAACCAAAGTCCAGGTCCAGACAGCTTCACTGGTCAATCCCCCCCCCCAACCCCCCACCCCTGCATTATGTTGCCTGTATTTTATTTTCTCAATAGTCTTTTGAAGAGAAGCTGTTAATAATTTTACTGAGGTTCAGTATAATAATTTTTCTTGTATGTACCTTGCTTCTGTGTTATATATAAGAAATCTTTCTTCAACATGCAGTTAAAAGTATTTTCTTCTCTGGTTTCTTCTAAAAGTCTTACAGTTTTAGGTTTTATGTTTAGGTTTCTGATCCATTTTGAGCTAATTTTTATAGAAGGTTTGATATATGGGTTGAGATTCATTTATTTGGTACATGAATATGAATGTTCATGTATTTCAGCACCATTTGTTGAAACAAACACAATCATTTATCCATTGAATTGCCTTTGCATTTTTGGAAAAATTAATTGATCATATATGTCAAATCTATTTTTAGATTTTCTATTGTTACATTGATCTATACATCCAGTATTTTAAGAGGATAAATTTAAGAGATACGGAAAGGGAAATAATAGGGAAGCAAAAGACAGAGAAGGAAGTGAAGAACTCATTATAAAGGCAACTATAGTTTCATGAAACTTCTTGTTCAGTTAAATATGTGTAAGTGTGTGTGTTTATTGAATCATCATGTATAACACTTTTGAGGTTTCAGTCACAAATGTGAAAATATCATATTAGATGCCTTTTCTATGATCACTAAGATTCATGCCTGAGAGGTCTGAACTAATTCTGATGCTTCCCTCTTCCATGTAAATACATTACACATTTTCACATAAAATGTCAAAACAGCCGATACGATAGAATTAAAAGATTTTAAGAATATTTGAAAAAATGGAAATGGTTGATGTGTTCAATTAGGAGCATACCCTCATTTAGAAAATCCTACCCATGTATCATCTGTATGTCCTTTGGAAGATTAGCCTCGTCCCTTTTATTTGCTTCTACAATAGATAGATAGGTAAATGGATGATTGGCAGATAGATAGGTTCTCTCTTAATTCCGTTTTTGCTCTTTGCAATGGTTCATAAAGGTGGTGATGTCTTCTACCTTTCCTCCTATGTATGCTCCTCCTCTTCTTCCACAAAAACTGACTTGAACCTGGTCAGAGCCATCATCATCATCATCATCTCTCCTGCAGATTGTTACAAGTACCCCACAATTGCTCTCCCTGCTTCCACTCTTGCCCCCTTAATTCAGTTCTCATCAGAACAACCAGAGGGAGCCTATTTGGAATATGTCATATCACTTCCCCCTCTGCTCAAATCTTCCCAATGGCTCCTCACTCAGTAAAAACCAGCGCCCTTCCGATGTCCTTCCAGGCACTAGTGTTTCTGATCCCCAGTATCTCTCTACGGTCTCCTCCTCTCTTTCCATTTTTATCTCATTTCCACCCATCCTGGATGGCAGGCTGGTGTTTTGTTTTTTTTTCTGCCAGATGCTTTCTTGCCCCAGGTATACTCATGGTTCACTTCCTCCCTACATTCAGGTCTCATCCCAAATGTAAACTCATCTGAGAGGAGTATTTTTTCCCACCTGTATAAAATAGTACTCCTTCTAACACTTTTTATCCCCCATACTTTGTTTCATATTCTTCACAACACCTAAGCTCCCAGTGTTAGCTTTTTAAATTCATCTATTGGCTCTCTTCCCTCCCAGACACCAGGGCTTTGTTTTGTTCACTGATGCACCTACAGCAACTAGAAAAGTGCTTGGCATATCGATGGTATCCACTCAAATAAACACTTGTGAATGAATGCATAAATGGATGAGAAGAAGGGGATGAGATATATGCTTTTGAATCATGACTATGATACTTTCTATCTATAAAGTCTCAAGTCATTAACTTACCTCTAACCCTCACTTTCTTCCTCTCTCAAGTGGGTATAAAACTACCTACCTGAGGCTGTTGGTGTGCGGAATAAATTAAATTATCCCAGTTAAAAAAATGTCAAGGCTCTTCACAATGATGGGTTCAATAAGAGTTTGATAAATCACTTCATGTTTAAAAAGTGTAACCAAAGGCATCTAATGATTTTGAGGGAAAGTATCTTGCAAAATTTTCCAGGCTAATGACATGAGTAAATTCAGATAATCTCCAAGCATTAAATAGAATTTACAATGCCTTAATTCAATTCTCCAAAGCATTAAACATCCATGATTAAGAAATATCTGTGTGTTTTATGACTTGTAAAATGAATAGTATTTAGTATTATAGGTCTGAAGTGTTCGGCTGGAAGCTTGGGAGCCTTTGTGGCTTTTGGCAACCCCCCCTGAGAGCAATCCTGGTAGAGAGAGATTGGCACGTTCCAATGAATGCCTTGTCCCCCAGGAAAGGCTGCTGTAGTATTTAACATGCTCTTTTATTGCTCTACTCACATAGAACACGCCTCCCTTGAGAGTGCAGTCAACTCAGACCTGAGTTCCCTTTCCACCGGAATAATCCAGAGACAAGTTAATTTGGAAACTCGCCTATCGCTCCTGACATATTTGCCAGTCTTCACATCATCTGGTGGACTCTGTCTTCCCTTACCTCCTGCCCAAGCTCTTCCATCTTCCTGTCCTCTGGCCCTCGTTATGTCTGCCTTCCTCCCTTCCCGGGCTTTCCATTGTGCCCAAAGAAATTCATTTTTCCTCCTTAACATCTTGAAATTTCTATTCTCCTTCTGGCATTAAAAATATATAATTCTTTTCCCTAATGAGGACATCTACCGCCTAAAGTTATCTCAAGCTTGTGCTGCTCATGCTTTTGTACTTCACAGAACTCAGGATCTTTGGATTTTCCAGTTGATGTTATTATTTGATTGGTAATTTTTAAAAATCACTTTATGGAGGTTTCATTGGCATACAAAAAGCTATACATGTCTAATACAACTTGGTAAGTTTGGAGAAAATATGTACCATAAAGCCATCACCACAGTCAATGCCATAAACACCCATTACCACCAAAATTTCTCCTGTCTTCATTTTTTTGTATATATGATATGAGCACTTAACAAAGATGTTCGCCTTAGCAAATCTATTTCTCATGAGTAGATAGACTTTATGTCTTTTTAAGGAATACTGCCACAGAAGTGACATGTACTTTTTAGTATGTTCTACCTGGCTACATGTTGTCAGTATGTCTGTCTTATCACTGGTGCTAGAGCATGCCTCTCCCTTGGTGTAGGCGGTGTTGGCTAGTTTCTCCACCATACATTTTTGTAACTAATAAGTATCTTGGGGATATACTTTAAGACTGTGCAAATATCCTGTTTCTCCTCAAACGTCAGCTCACTGCTTTTACCATCCATCATTAAATCTTGCCAGTAGCAATCATTAGCATGAAGCTATACTTGTAATTTTTTATTCCATCGTTGCTTCTATATTTGAAATTCTTCTTTGAGAAAGGGCTCTCTCCCTTTACGTATGTATGCATGTTTGTGTGTTATGTATGTGCATATTTATCCATTTGGGCATGCAGATAATAATTTTGTTCTATGACTTTTAGTCTACTACCATTATTACTTATTTAGTTGCTCAAACCATTCCAGTTTTGTCTCTTGGAAACGCTTTCTGGTTGGCTTCTGTGCTACTTTTGACAGGACCTCATCCTTTTCTTGAGAACTTTAAAAAATGTTCCAGTGCGCAAGATGTTCTAGCATCCTGTCTCTTCTCTTAAAAGCTCTAGTTCTGGTTTTTGTGCGATGCTGTTAAATCTTAGTTTCAAGTGTTTCTTTAAAAAACAATGTCTGCCAGGATATCTCTGTTCTGCAGTATATTGTAATATGTTTTCCCAAATATGTTTCATCTTAATCTGCTTATCAGTGTATTTCTCTGTTTCCATTTGTAGATAATCTAAGAACATTAATGAAAAATTTAATGACCTCCGTCACATAATTAGAGGGTGAAAAAACTTGGAGTAGGTCAGTTCTTCGGATTCTAGTATTCGTGCTCTCTGTGCCATAGCACTGAGCCTGTCATAGTAGGAGACGTATAGCATCTCCTTAGCACAGATTATTAAGCACTTAAGGCTCTGTTCCATGGTGTGCACAGCGCTTTTAGCTACCTGAAGGCTCCCAGTAGGGAGCCCTCACACCACACTCACACTGTCCAGGGTTTTGCATCTAGTGTCTGATAATATGAGATATTCACTCAGGTTGGCCTGGCTTTAAACACTGCTCTAACCTGTCCTTCCTGAAACCAGCAATCCGGTGGCATGTTAAGCCTCACAATGTTTCTGGTGAAAAACATTAGTCAATGGGTATCAAAAAGCTTAAATTTTTGTATGTACTTTGATCAGTTAATAACTTCAAGGAATTACTTGAGAAAAGATAAATAGCACAACTTTTGCTTAAGTTATGAAATAAAATGGATCCCTTTTGTCCGTGGCTGCATATGATCTTAATTTCAAAATAATAACAATAAAAGAGATAGTTCAGTACTAAAGAGCTATGGGCAAGAGGATGGGGGACACACACACACAAACACACAAACACACGCACACACATGCACACGTACAATTCATGATGGCTATTATTTTCTGAATCTACAATAATAGTTCATGTCCTGACCAGTGTGACTTTTTAGGCAGGGCCAGTTGAACTTGATACTGTCAAGCCACCTAGGAGGTAAGTTTCCAGAGAAATTTCACAGAAATGACTCCAAATTAAGAGAAGCTAATAAATGCTATAACTTGTCGAGTCTGAGAGAAATACAAAATCCCAATGTACTTCAACAGCAGCATGAGCTGTGGAGCATGACATTTGCCATAGACTTCCCAAGTGTCTGCATCTCTTTGCTTTAGGTTTCCTCATCATTGAAGTAGTTTTGATAACATCTGTCCAGGAAGGTAGCTGTAAGGATGAAGTCAGATACTGTAGGTACAGCTGTCAGCACACTGCCTGCCACGGATGAGCTGCTCTATTAACAGTGGGAGCAGCTGCTGGCCTTACCACCCCCATCATGAACATCACTATCATCTCTAATATTAAAATTAATCAAACCCCCCCCCCCCCCATGCATGGGCCTGTCTCTAGTCTGGAATGTGGATATTCTTTCCCTTCTCTGTAGCACAGGTTTAGCTGACCTGGGGAAGCTACACGTAGAGATCCCTACAAATACTTTGCTAAGACCTGAAATTGGTAACTATGATTCTGGCAGTGATTGAAGGAAGGACAAGAACCCACTTCACACGGCAAGGCATTGTAACAGCCTCAGAGAGGACGATGTCCTGCCCCGTGATGGTTTTCCTATTGCAGCTTTCATCTCAACAAGCAGGATAAATACCGCCTTCACGAGAAGGGCTCCAGACAGGCCAGCGAGTATTCCACCGACTTTGGATGCAGGGTCCACCGCGATTATCATTGTTATATTGTCACGTTTGTTTTGTGCTTGGGAAAAACCAGCTAGAATATTGACTAGGATGCTGTTTTGTAGAAATGGTAATGATATATTCAACTAGATGAACGTGAAGCAGTCTCTCTCTTTCCATTCTCCAGATCTTTTTTTTTTCTCTCTTTGTCATACAAATGTTCAAAATCTGGATTCCTTGTTTTTTAGATTAATGTCCATCTGACTTCTGGATGAATTAGGAAACATGCCGAAGTCTGCCTTAATGACATTCACATCAAAAACACTTAGGATAGCCCGGCCAGAGTTGCTCACTGGTTGAGCATTGACCTATGAACTCGGAGGTCATAGTTCTATTTCCAGTCTTGGCACATGCCCGGGCTGCGGGCTCGATCCCCAGTGTGGGTGTGCAGGAGGCATCTGATCACTGATTCTCTTTCATCACTGATGTTTCTCTCTCTCTCTCTCTCCCTTTCCCTTCCTCTCTGAAATCCATAAAAATATATTTTAAAAAAACCACTTAGGATAAGCTCTTTTATTTTTGAAACACTGAGGTAAACCCTACAATGAGGAAAACATTCAAACAAACAAACAAACAAAAATCAAAATGATCCTCATGGCAGCCTAGTTTGCTCAAATCTACATTCCATACTGAGGATATCATCCCAGAATTCAAGTTCTGATTTTAGGGATATGCACTATTGAGACAGCTATATGACATATGGATGTATTGGGGGCCTAGAGCTGGTTTATTAAATTAAGAATTTGCAGATTATGACCTGCTAAATGAGGAGGCAGAAGCCACCCACACAGGGTTGCTTCTGAGCTTCTAGGCTCCCACTTTTGGGGAAGTGAAAACCCCAGGTTGTTTCGGTTGAAGGTGCAGTTTCAGTAAGTTCAAGACGAAAGTCGTTATAAGATTTCTTACTTACAGATCCCCAAATGAGGGGACATGGGGTTCAAAGAGCAGCCCTCTGCTCCAGGTCACAAGTGACGGAAGGCAGAGAGCAGCATAGCAAGCACAGACTGCTTATAAGGTGGTCAGGGGGAAGGTTACTAACTTTCTGCAGGCTCAACTCTAGGTGGTTATTTGAAAAGGTGCCCCAGGAAAAGCGAAGCAGGAGCTTGTGGCGGGAATCCTAAGCTTGAGTCCTTATCTAAATGTCCAGACTCTGGGGGTGAGCAGGGTTGTCCTGCTGTAAAATGCCCAGGCAGTAACTCAAAATAGCTCTTTTCTCTTCCCAGGTGGTTCCTGGTTGATCTTTGAGCTCTGACTTGGGTCTGCCTGGGTGCATATTCTCCATTCTTACCATCCATGTGACTTCGGTGAATGATTGACCTTTTTTTCCCCTCGATTTGCAATACTTATTGAGCTTCAAGTATGGGCTGGGCATCATTCTAAGTTCTGGGGACATCACATCATTATGTGAAAGAGATAAAAATCTGTACCTAAACAATAATTATATATTAGAGGGAAGAGATCACCAAATGATAAAGAAATGTGCCAGATGATGTATTGTAGTCAGGCACCAATAGGATGGGGTTGTGTGCATGTGCATTCATATGTATACATATTTATACATATATATGCATATATACATATATGAGAGAGAGAGAGAGAGAGAGAGAGAGAGAGAGAGAGAGAGAGAGAGAATGAGAGAATGGGGAGTGTAGAGGGAGAGACAAAGAGAGACATACACACTAAAGTTTATTTTAAGGAATTGGCTCAGGAGGTTGCAGAGGCTGACAATGCAAACATTCTGCAGAGCTGGAGTCGGGTTGCAGACCCAGGGAGGAATTGTTACAGCTGGAGTTCAAAGGCCATCAGGCCAGCAAAGTTTCTTCTTTTTAAGGGGAGGAATCAGTATAGGCCAACCCACATTATGGAGGGTAATGCATGTTACTTAAAATGAGCTGATTTAAACATTAATTTTATCTCAAAAAACACCATCGACATGTTTGACCATTTGTCTGGGCACCGTAGCCTAGCAGTGTTGACATATAAAATGAACTATCACAAGTTCAGCCCTTGCCCACTTGGCACCCATAACTGTCTCCTAAACCATGCATTAATTTCCAAATGATGATAATAACAAGGTTATATTTCCACCTCACTTGATACATCAACCCTGCATACACACAAGAATGCATTAACTCTTTCCATTTCTGTAACTGGCCACATGGCTGTAGCAGGTTTATAACTACCTTCCTCCACTACCCGTTCCATATTCCCTTTGCCCTCAGCAAGCACCTCAACTGGTGGTGCTCTTTACCTGGTGAACAAAACGTTTAAACAAATAAACAAAAAATAAAAATTACCCTCACCCCAGCCTAGTTTGCTTACATCCTTATTTGCATTTTAATCCTAGAATTAAAGTTGCTGACCTTAGGGTATGTGGACTTTTATTCCTGATGGGTCTAGGCCAGTGATGGCGAACCTATGACATGTGTGTCAGAGGTGACACGCGAACTCATTTTTTTGGTTGATTTTTCTTTGTTAAATGGCATTTAAATATATAAAATAAATATCAAAAATATAAATCTTTGTTTTACTATGGTTGCAAATATAAAAAAATTTCTATATGTGACACGGCACCAGAGTTAAGTTAGGGTTTTTCAAAATGCTGACACGCCGAGCTCAAAAGGTTCGCCATCGCTGTCCTACATCAGTGGTTGGCCAACTTGTGGCTCGGCAAACCACAGCTTGCGAGCCACATGGGGGTCTTTGGCCCCTTGAGTGTGGCAGTATTTTGTGGAAGACCCACACTCAAGGGGCCAAAGAGCCACATGTGGCTCGCAAGCCACGGTTGGCTGACCACGGTCCTAGACACTAGAGCAAAGTGAGCCTGGAGCACGCTACTGTTGCAGTGGGGGATGGAGGGAAAGCAAAGGCGAGAGACATAAGTAAAATCAGCGTCTAGGAAAAATTAAAGGGAAGATATCCTAAAACTCACAGGAAATCTCCGCCAATGAGGCAAAGAAAAAAAAGTGCCTCTATTTTTCTGTGGGCAACAAACCAAACTGGGTTGGGGTCTCAGACTATTTGCTCATATGATTGCAAAGACAGACAGAAACTCCAGGATTGGAGAGGGCTCCCCTGAGGGCTCCCATATTGAAGAGTGTGCAGGGCAGACTGAGGGACCCCTTCCCCTGCCTCCCCCCCCGCCCCCGTGCATGAATCTTCATGCATCGGGCCTCTAGTAGAAGAATAAAAGGGAAAATGGCACATGGATTTTTTTTTAAATATATTTTATTGAGTTTTTTGCAGACAGGAAGGGAGAGGGATAGAGAGCCAGAAACATCGATGAGAGAGAAACATCAATCCGCTGCCTCCTGCACACCATCTGCTGGGGATGTGCCCACAACCAAGGTACACGCCCTTGACTGAAATCGAACCTGGGACCCTTGAGTCCGCAGGCCGGCACTCTACCCACTGAGCCAAACCGGTTAGGGCGGCACATGGATTTTTTAAAAGAAGAATTTGAAGTATTGACTGGTTATAGCAACTATCAAAGCTTATTTTAAATCCATTGTATGAAATTGGGTAATATTGAATGAAACAAACACAACAGAGCCAAACATCAGAGAGTAAAAAGTAAACCTCAGAGAGAAAGTATTTGTGACAGCATATTTTATTTATGCCTTTGTCCTCTTTGGAGATATGATTACCACGTTCGTTTTTAGTCAATACCAAACTTGATGATAAACTTTTTTTTAATGGCATACATTTATCAAACATCTTTCTTTTTAGCGAACTGAAGAGTCATATTCAATTTATTAAGCACATCAGAAAAACATCAACTGGACTTAAGAAATAATTTATGCTCTTAAAATATTTCTGATAAAATTTCACAATTTCAAAAATAGCTCACTGTTGTACATTTAGAATTTTAAAAGCAGATTTCCATTTTCCACAGGCAGTGTGTTCTTTAAGGTGTAGCTGGTTTAATGCTTCCATGATATGCCACATTTAGATGGTTTCCATGGAGACAATTTCTGCTTAAACTTAGGTGAGAATGTAAGTTAATTTTAAATGAGTTCAGGAAGTGGAAATTTCATAAAGTGAATGGTATCCTTATCTATCTAACTAGTCAATTTTAAACCCTTGAGTTAGTGAAATATTTTTTAACCATATTTTGTCTCCTTTTTGTCCTTTGCCTATTTCCTCCTCTGTCTTCTCCCTGATCTCTTCTTTTTTTTTTTTTTTACCTCATGCCATTTCCTTTCCCATTATCCTCTTAGCTTCACCTTCTGCTTCCTCCTACGACTTCTTAAAGAAAACAAACAAAAATATAGTACAAATTCTAGCAAATAACTCCAACCCTGACTCCACATCTTAATCTCAAGTTTCACAATTGCAGTGGACATTGCCATCTAGATGTCCCTCTGACCGTTAAAATGAAGCATAACCTAAGCAGGACTTATCTTCACTCCCCTTACGCTTCCCAATATCTCTATTTTTATTCGTGGAAATATAATGATTCCCAGTATCCAGGCTTATAACCTCAGATTTATCTTTAGTTTCTTTCTCTTTCTCTGACATTTCCACCCTCATGTATCAATTCTTTGATGAACTCATTCCTGAGATGCCATATCCCTTACTTGAGATCAGCGGTTCTCAAGCTGTGAGTTGCCAACCTGTGGGTCGCGACCCCTTTGGGGGTCGAACGACCCTTTCACAGGGGTCGCCTAAGACCATCGGAAAACACATATATAATTACATATTTTTTTGTGATTAATCACTATGCTTTAATTATGTTCAATTTATAACAATGAAAATGCATCCTGAATATCAGATATTTACATTATGATTCATAACAGTAGCAAAATTACAGTTATGAAGTAGCAACAAAAATAATTTTATGGTTGGGGGTCACCACAACATGAGGAACTGCATTAAAGGGTCGCGGCATTAGGAAGGTTGAGAACCACTGCTTGAGAGGTAGTGGAAGCAGGAAAAACTTAGGAGACAGAAGTTAAGGGTTGACTGCTTGGTCTTGGGTCTTAGTTCCACCACTTACTGGGAGGATGAGTTTACAGAAAACACTTAATCTAGACATTTGGCATAATAAAATTTCATTGGATGGCTAAAAAATAAAATGAATTATATGCACAAACCACTTGGCAGGACTGAATAAATGTTAGTTTTTATTACTGGTCAAAAGTTTTATTCGTTTTCATTTACATTTACTGTTTTCCCATTTTCTTCCAAAATGACCTTCTGGCCTCCAGACTCTTAACTTTGCCAATTTATCCTCTATGTTCCTAGGGAGGAGTAATTATTCCTTACTCCTGAAATTTTATTTTATGTTCTTGGAATCCCCCTTCTCATTCATCTCACTCCACTACAGTATATGACAGGATTTCTCTTACTGATAAACATACAGATAAGCCCATCTTGCTTGACTTGGATCAACTACTCTTCCTTTGCAACAAACCGAGGACCAGCCTGCTTTGATTCAATGTTCTAGGACTGGCTGGGTACGGTAGGCGGGTCTAGTCCTGAAGTTCAATTAATAGGCCCTTCTGGTTCTCACACTGAGCTCTAATTTAGCTGCTATCAGCACCAATGATGACAGTCTAGCCAATATCTACTGTGGCATGATTTTGTTTCTCAGAAGCTGAGAAAATTAGTTCCTCTTCTGATGCCTCTTGGAGAAACACACCCATACTGCTACCAAAGCTCATTCTCATCATGTCATTCAAAAGACAATTGAAGTATGTATTTATTTGTCATTCATTTAACAGATATGAGCTGAAGAGGAGGATGGGGTAGTTGGAGGGGTGCCAGCTTCTAAATAATGTCTGGTAGGTGTTAGAAGACAGATGAAGTAATGCCACTGTATGCTGGGCTTGTGCTATTTCTCACTGATTCTTCAGTCTATGGCTTGAAGGTTTATGGGATTGCTACCATGCTGAACTTTGTCAAACCAGACTGATTGTAGAGATGCAGAGCCTGTGTTTTGTGCTTCTACCGCATTTACTTTATTAAGCTCCCATCAAATTTATGACACCATTCCCTGAATTATAATTGTATGAGTTTTCATTGCAGTTAGCCAGTGAGAGAGCAAGCTTCTTGATGAGAGCCACTATATTTCAAATAGCTATGCCAAGAACTTGTACCGAGGAGGAATGGCAATAAATAGCCGATGAATGAACTAATTTACACCAGTAGAAACTGTATTATCTTTTTAATCAAACACACATGCATTTAGTATCAGCTTCATCTCCCAATAAGCAGTTTTCTTTCTCATGTATTAAATTAGAATAATAATACAAAATTATATGAAAATTGAATAAAACCATATATGTGAACACACAAATCACAGTACCTGGTAGATGGTATGTGGTCAATGCATGTTAGTGGACTCACACATTGCCTAACTATTGGGTAAAATATGTGAAATTGGTAAAAGCCTTTACTTCCATACAAAGTACAGGAAGCCATTGGCTTTCATTATCAGTTTCTCTCAATTGCCCAATATAGGTATTTGAAGAATCTGCTTTGATATTGACACTTTTTTTCTTTAGTGTATATTTTTTAACAGTTCATACCTGTACTATGCAATTTACATACTTGGAACTGATGCTTTGCCAGAGAATTCAGGATAGCTGGCCAATGCCCAAATAATGCCCATCCTGAAGACTTCATTAGGAGAAATGTTGCCACGTAGAATGAATGACCTTTAGCGAGGCAATAGGGGATACTCAGTGTGTTCTCAAATCTTACTAACAAGATGGTATTATGTAGATTTTTGTTTCAGTTGCTTGGTTACCAGTCTCTGTAAATCTTTTCATGTTGCTCTCAAGAGTTAAAAATAAAGGAAGTGTCTGCAGTTTTTCATTTCTCTTAAAAATAACACGTGCCTACAGGCTAAAAGGAGAGATCTCTCTTTTTAGGGAAGGCATAGTTGGATAAAAGGAATTTCAGGTGAATGGAGGGAGTGACATCATCTAGGTAAAATTCTGGGAAAGGAGAAGCTGATAGAGAATATTTTGGAAGAAAGATGAAGCAAAACAAAACCAGGCATTAACCTGCAAGAGAACATGGATTAAAAGATCCTAACATCACTACAAACAAAGCTAGTGCCCATTCATTAACAACAAAAGAGATAAACTTCTATTTCGGGTACTTTATTTGGACAGTAACCGTTTATTTGATGTTTGTTTAGTGGGGTTTGTTTGTTTTCAAATATACTTTTATTGATTTCAGAGAGGAATGGAGAGGGAGAGAGAGATGGGAATATCAAGTATGAGGGTTATTGGTCATCTGCCTCTTACATGCCCCACCCACACTGGGAATCCAGCCCTCATTGATCCTGCTCCCAGGCTTGTGCTCTGGCTGGGAATAAAACCATGACCTCCTGGTTCATAGGTCAATGCTAAGCCACTGAACTATGCTGGCCGGGCTATTGGGTTTTTTTTACTCATTGACTTCTCTGGAAAATTGGTAAAGGAGGTTTCTTTCTTCTGAGCATCCATTTAGTTGCATTTGATTCATGGGCATTGGAAAGAACTTGATTAACACCTCTGACTTCACGTTTTAAACTCCTATAAAACGGAGATTGAAATGAAAAGAAACGATAATGTTTTAATGGTGCATAAATGAGTAAAAATTTATATTAACCATTTTTTAATTTTCTTTTTAAGTTTGCATACTTACATACACCTGAATCTCAATAGGTTTTAACTCCCAACATATACATGTTAGTATCAGAAGTTCTGGTCTTTAAATTAGTCCTGACTACTTTGTAATTATATATTAACCATTTTTAAGTAAACAGTTAAGTGGTATTAACTACATTCATATTGTTGTGTAAACATCATTACCATTCATTTCCAGAACTCTTATCATCTAGCAAAACTAAATCTCTGTACCAATTAAACAATAACTCCTTGTTTTCCCCTCCTCTTAGCCTGACCCTGGCAAGAGGATCCTACTTTCATGTCCGTGATTTTGACTGCTCTCAGTACCTCAGGTAGGTGAGGTCATACAGCCTTCGTCTCTTTGTGATGGCTTATTTCACTTAGCATGTCCTCGGGGTTCATCTATGCTGTAGCATATGCTGTAATTTCCTTCCTGTATAAGGTTGGTTACTACTCTATGGTATGTATTTACCACATTTTGCTTATCATTTAATGAACATGGGTGTGCAAATATCTGCAGACCCGGTTTTCAATCCTTTTGGGTAGCACCCAGAAGCGGAAATGCTGAATCATATAGCAGTTCCCCTCTTTAATTTTTTGTGGAACTGTTTTCCACAGAGGCTGAACCATTTTACATGCCCACTGACAGTGCAGAAGGCTTTTAAAATTATCTATATGCTCACCCACACTTGTTATGTTCTGGTTTTTGTTTGTTTTGTTTGTTTGTTTGTTTGTCTTAAATAGTACCATCTAAATTGGTATGAGGTTGTATCTCATTGTAATCTTGATTTGCATCCCTGGATAATTAGTGATGTTGAACATATTTCAAATGATTATTGGCCATTTGTGTATCTTCTCTATGGAATGATGTCTATTCAAGTCCTTTGCTTATTTCTGAATCATTCGTTGCTGTTGAGTTTTATGAGTTCCCTATATATTCAGGATATCGATCCTTTATCAGATATGTAATTTGCAAATATTTTCTACTATTTTGTGGGTTGCCTTTTTTTACCCTGTTTCTAGTATCTTTTGATGCAAAAAGGTAGGTGACTGAGTTTACATGGTGGGAACTTGTGGGCGTGGGCCTCTGACTGCCTCTGTTCCTTCAGTGCAATGCAAACAAGGGCATCTACTGATAGTGAATATGAAGAGGAAGCCATGGCTTTTAATTTGCTCGGTGTTTTTGTGTGTCTTAGATTTGGTTTTAAATCTATTGGGTCTTGGAAAAGATATCTAATAAAAATGTGTGATGTGACAGATACTTTTCAAGCGGGTATGTGTACTTTTCTAAAAGTCTTCTCTAGATCTCACTGCTCTTAGACTGGAGGGAGGGTGGGTGCACAGCAGCTTTGGAAAATGTTCTCTTACAACTACCAATGATGGGACTTGGGACGCGGAAGACACAGGAACACTTCAGTCCAGTGATGTATTTACCAACATGCAGACATCCTCTCACCTTTACAGAGACAGGAGAGGGAAAATAGCCAGCCACAAAGTATTTAAGAGCAGTGAGCAAGCATGAGAATTTTCAGAAGCTATACAATTTCCCAGCTAATAACAGTTCCATTTAATTTGTCAGGGATGTGCGCTCATCTGTCTCATGTGATGAAAGATCACAGAAAGGCTTCCAGGCAGGGAAGGGTTTCCATTTAAACAATAAACTCTAGACACTCTTTCTAGGTAAATGACCTGAAATCTAGTCTATAATTATGACAAATAGGAGACAGCAGCACCACATGTCGAGCTCATCAGCACCCTGCTTCTCGACTGAGACGAAATGCAAGTGATCATTCATCATTTCAATTGTATTAGTCACCATTTGTCTGTGTTATTTTAACATTAACCTTTCTCACCTAATATCTTTCAGCAGAATTTACTTTCAATTGCTCAGAGAGAAGAGGTGACTAACTTTTTTTTTCCATTTATGCATTTGGTGTGTGGGAGGGTACATCTTAAAGGACAGAAATTATTATTTAAGCTAACAAATAACCTCTCAAAACTTGAGGATTGCTTGTATCTGGTTGAGTTGTTATAGGAGGAGATAAAGGAGACAACAGTAGCATATATTGTATGGGACACTTGCATATGTGTGTGTATATATACACAAATTCCAATGCATAATGTATCCAAAATCAACACAAATGTGGATGCACAGGCCAAAATCTAGTTATTGACTATTCTTTTCCCCAACCAAAGATAAAAGTGGCTTCTTTTGCCAAAATATGAACATTTAAAAATCTTTTTAATTCCCTTCATTCTTGGTTGGGGAAGGAGAGACAGTTGCTTAATGGGTCCTTTTCTGTTTTTTAAAGTATCTTTAGGGAGATAGGCATTTCTTGATGGCACAAGTACCCACTTGATGTCTTACTCTGGAATAAAACTCAGGCAGGAGAAACAGCATATAAAAGTTTTCTGAGGCATTAGGATGTCAAGCTTCTGTTTCAGGGGTTGGCAGACTTTTGCTAAGTGGACAAATAGGAAATATTTTTGGTTCCTTGGACCATGCTATCAGTCACAATAGCTCAGCTCTGCCATTGGCGCTCCAAAGAAGTTGTAGACAATATGTAAATAGATGGATGTGGCTATGTTCTATTAAAACTGTGTTTACAAAATCAGGGGGTGGGCAAGGTTTGGCCTATGGGTCACAGTTTGCTAGCTCCTGGTCTATCTTATGGCAATCTCCTCCCTCTCTATTAAAAAATAGTTATTAATTTTCACCCTAGGAGACATGTAACAAATAATGAAAAAATGTGGTTGGAAATTCAAGAAGCTTTAGTGACACAGGTATAGAGTGTCTTAGTTAAAAAAAAAAACAACTAAAAAAAAACATAAAAACTTACCCTTGACATTGACCTCAATTAGCAAAATGGTGTTTGTAAGAAATGTGGTTTCTTTACCAGCGCCGAGTACTGTCCATCAAGGTGGTGGAGGGGGTTATTGAAGAATCAAACATTGGACATAACCGCTGTTTCCTCCTGGATTGACACCTAACCAGAGATTTGTGATGGCCTAGGAGAGCACACACAATATTACTTCTCCAGTGACTCTGTGTCTCTTGAAGAGAGCAAGGTCCAAAGGAGAAGGTGTAGAGTCTCCAGGCTCCTGCTGTCATTTGTGTCTTGGTGGTGGGGATAGGGAAGTTCAGAATGGATGTATTTCTGCTATAATGCCATATATGCATGTATGTATATGTGTGTGTGTGTGTGTGTGTATCTGTATCTAATTGTGTATGTGTTATTCCATATAATTTCTGCATTAAAGCCCACTAAAAATGATAGGAAAATAGAGTAGAGAAAAATCATTTAAAAACATATGAAACTGTAACCACAGCACTGGAAAATTGTTGAAAATTAAAACAAAACAAGAAGGGGAAAAACTAGCACAGTTACATCTCCACTGTCACCAGCATCATTATCACAAGCATCTCAACCAGCTGATTTCTTTGCAGCCTTAGACGGGAGCGTGGGCTTTTCCCTCAGGAATGAGACCCTTGAGGTCGTTTGCTTATAAAGGAGAAAAGTTCTTTAAAACTAAAAATCGAATGTAGAGTGTGGGCGTCTTCACATTCAATTATTTTAATCCTGGGGGGGAATGTCTTTGCAGCTCCTTCATCTCTATTCCCAGGTTCCCCATATAATTTAACATGATGGAAAGTATGGCAGCTTTTCATGCCACTAAAACAATTGTATTTGTTTTCCATTGCTGTGTAATGCATGATCACAAGCGTAGGGACTTAAAACAAGGGACATTTATTTATTAATTCACAATTTCTGTGGGTCAGGGTCTGACTGGCTAAACAGTGTCCTTTGCCCAGGGTCCCACGTGGCTGCAATCCAGGTGTCAGCCGTGTGTTCCTTTTGGGTCCTCTTCGAAGCTCACATTCTTGTTGGCAGAATTCGGTTTCTTGCTATTGCAGGGCTGAGGCCCCCCTCTTCTTGCTGGCTCTCGGCGGGGGGCTGCTCTCAGTTTCTAGAGGCTGCCATAGCTCCTTGCCATGTGTCTTTCTCACAGGCTCTTACATACCCTTCTCACAACATTCTAGGGTGGGAGAGAATCTCTACTCGAGTCCACTAAGAGGAAGTCTTATAACACAGGCTCCAACCTCATCCAAAAGCGAATGATTACATAAAGGGCAAACTGCGGAGGCCTCCTCAGGGTGTATCAACATACCAACCAGACACTGTGGCACTAAAAGAAGGTATTTTCGTAGGACTTCCACTTTTTAAATTTTGTCATATATTTTTATTTCTTTTTTAAAAATAGTTATTTATTGATTTCAGAGAGGAAGGGAGAGGAAGGGAGAGATAGAAACATCGATGATAAGAGAAAATCATTGATCGAATGCCTCCTGCATGCCGCCTACTGGGGATCAAGGCTGCAACCTGAGCATGTGCCCTGACCAGGAATCGAACCTTGACCCCCCGATTCATAGGTCAATGCTCAACCACTGAGCCACAGCAGCTGGGCTGTCTTTATATTTTGCTACATCTTTCTCTTTACATGTGAGAAAACATACCCTTGGGTGTTTAAATAATTAATGTGTTGGGGGAAAATTTTATATGAACCAACATTTTTTTTAAATATCATAATCACATTACTCCTCCATTTACCAAGAGGATGTGAGAAAATTTGGGTTAAACAATGAGTTGCAATTAAACAGTTCTATTCCTCTCACTGTGTACTACAAACAACCTGAATCCCCAATATAATAAGAGAACGTGGGTGAAAACACTGAAAGATGATCAGGCAGTGTGTTGGCTGGGATGAGGTAGGATATGGCTCAGGGTTCATGGGTTTGACTTGGGTGGAACGCCCGTTATTATTAGGATTATAAAGATGTGGGGAGTTTTGGGGGCCAAGAAGTTATATTGCAGAAAGCAGGGTCATGTGATAGATAAAGCATAAGAAAAATTCAAACATAATGTATCATTTTTCAAAATGACTAATTTCAATGCCAGTTTGTAGAGATCGAAGAAATACATAAATACCTTTAATATTAATTCCTATATTTCTGGCTAGTAGTGTTAATAAATAAGCTAAGAAAATGTCAGTTCCATTAGCCCTCCTTCCTCAATTCTCTATTGTGTATAGTTTTACATAAAGCTGATGTTTATTTTTTTCAATCTGTAAATATCTGTCTTTGAAATGACATGTTTAATTTCTATTCCTTAATATTGATAGTGATTCTTAATATGTTTAGATTCAGTTATACAAGACTATTTTGTTCTGTCCACTTAGCATACTTCCTGTTTATTTGGTTTGCTCATTATCTTTCTGGTCTCTATTTCTGTTGAAAAGTTTATAATTATTGTAATTATCATTTCCTTTAGATAATTTCTCTTTTTGTTTGCTATTGAGAGTTTTTTTTCCTGTATTTGTATTCCGGTTACATTGTTGTTGATTTATTAATACTTATCCTACTTGAGACTCTTGTATCTCTTAGGTATGAGGATTCTCTCAATTATTTGTTAAAAACCCTAGCCATTACTCAGTTCCAACAGTGTGCCTGTAATATGCTCAAGGCCTTGTGTCCTGATCGTACATCGGCACTGAAACCCCAACTCAATTTGATAGAGGCAAACGACCACCTCCCTTTCTTCCCCTTCTGTCCTGTCCCCAGGGCAGCCTAATAGATGCTTAGAGCTTAGAGCTCTGGTTTAGTTTTCTCTTTATTTTGGCACCTGGTAATTTACTTTTCATTCTAAAGTCCCTTTAAATATATATATACCTATACTGTGTAGGTATCTATAACAGGAGTATTTTAAAATCATCACAGTGAGAACAGTATTTGTTATTTTTTGTATTTCAACCATGCTAACTCAAAGTTATATTTCAGATTGCTTTATGATCGGCGTTTCTGGGAGGCAGCCCTCCCATTTGTTTTATCTGCTGGCTTTAATATTGGTGTATATCTTCAAGTGCTTTGTAAGTTTCTGCAGTCTCCCCTTCTGCTAGAATTGTTTCCGAAGGAAGGTCTCAACTTGAGTTGTGGAAATGTTCCCAAGCGTTAATTATGAGCTTTCTTCTATGAGAGCCTTATATATTTTACAAGACGAATTTTCATTTAATTTGTTGACTCAGGGTTTTACAATTTTAATCATTGAGTGAGTATTCTCCATCTAGAGGTAGCCCAGGCTTGTGTTTCCAGGCCTTAGCCCAATTAAGAGTGTGTCTAGACACCTGGCGTCCTAATGCTTCCATCGCGATAGCTGTTACTGTCGTTTTCTTCCTGTTGTTTGTAGGGAAGAGGGAGATGATTATTACCTGTTCTTTACTACAGCTGGCTTTCTTGTGGATATTTCATCCCAGACCCAATCCGTATGTCTGTGTGTCTGTGTTTCTAATAAACTGTGTTCCTGTCGGCTTCTTCATCTCCCATTTCCTTCTATGGCTTAGGAGTCCATCATCTCTACTGGTACTTTGAGTCTCCTACTTGCTTCTGAGATTGTCTGTACATCTTATAAATATTTTTGTTATGTTTTGTCTGACAGTTATATGTATGAGAAGTGTGCAGGAGGCAGAGGCTTCCTGTTCAATTCAGTATGCATACTAACCAAAAATTAAGAGGTAGGGAAGAGGGAAGAAAAAAAGAGAGAAAAAAACGTCATGGACACAGATAGCAGTGTGGGGATTACCAGAGGGCAAGGGTGTGGGAGGAGGTAAAAGTGGGTAGAGGGGGGTAAATGGTGATGGATAGAGACTGTACTTGAGGTGGTGAATGCACAATGCAGTGTACAGGTGGGAATGTTGTAGAATTGCGCACCTGAAACGTGTGTAATTTTGTTAACCAGTGTCACCCCAATAAGTTCAATAAAAAAGAAGTAGTGAATAAGGACAAATAAATATAAGAAACCACAAAGGGGATTCCTGCTTTCAAGTAAATTGTTGGAAGTGGTGGCAGCACATCCATCCTACAACAATATCTAAGAGTCCCAAATCAATCTAAAAACTCAGATATATCACATTATTAAGGATGCCATAAAGATGTAAAAGCAAAGAGGACAAGATGAACTAAAATTCTAAGCACCAAAGAACCATTCTGGGTGAGCAGAGATAATTAACCATTGGCCAAATTGAGAGGTGGATGGAGACTCTGGCTGGCCACCGTTACTGTGTCTTTACCATGAAAGCAATGCACTGGTAGAATTTTTAAAATATTAGTGACTATTATTATTTTATTTTTTATTATTAATTTTTAGAAAGAGAGGAAAGAAGAGGGAGAGAGAAAGAGAGAAACAGTGATGTGAGAGCAAAACTTCGGCTGCCTCCTGCACACCCACTACTTATGATCTAGCCTACAACCCAGGCATGTGCCCCGACCAGGAACAGAAACGGCAGTTTTTCAGTACACGGGTTGGCACCCAACCAACTAAGCCATACTGGCCAGGGCTCACTAGTAGGGTTTTGATTGCTGCATGGACTAGCCTGGCAGATTGAAATATAGAAGATGTTTTCTTTTCTCCAAAATACTTCCTCTGGGATCAGGTGCAGCATGGAATACTGGGAGCATAGCACGGAAATACGGAGCAAAGCCGTTCTCGGGCTCCCAATGTGGAGAACGCAGAGCCTCAGTAGGAGCGGGTCTGAATAAACATATCAAGTGTTTTTCTGCTGATAAAACCAGAGGTGAAGGGAGTCCAGATAAACCTGCAACCTGACTACCAGCTGGCACCATTGTGTAATGAGTGCAGGTACGCTGCCACTAATCCTCTCTTCCTGATGGAGGAAAGGGTGAATTCTGTGGGAGGAAATCTATTGGGTATTTTCTCTGACCACAGTGTAACTAAACTAGAAATCAGTAACTGCAAGTTTGGAAAGTAGACATGCGTTTCTAAAAACCTATTGATCCAAGAAAATTTTAGAAAACTAGAGGCCCGGTGCACAAAAATTTGTGCACTCGGAGGGGGGGGAACCCCCAGCCTGGCCTGTGCCCTCGCGCAGTCTGGGACCCCTCAGGGGGTGACCACCTGCTGGCTTAGACCTGCTCCCCAGGGGGATTGGGCCTAAGCTGGCAATCAGACATCCCTCTGGCAGCCTGGCAGCCCTCGGGGATGTCCACTTGCCAGCGGGGAGCAGACCTAAGCTGCAGTCAGACATCCTTAGCGCGGCTGAGGAGGCAGGGGAGGCTCCCACCACCACCACTATACTGGCAGCCATCAGCCTGGCTTGTGGCTGAGCAGAGCTCCCCCATGTGGGAGCACACTGACCACCAGAGGACAGCTCCTGCATTGAGCGTCTGCCCCCTGGTGGTCAGTGTGTGTCATAGTGACCAGTCATTCCCAGTCTTTCTGCTGTTAGGATCAGTTTGCATATTGCCCTTTTACTATATAGGATAGAGGCCTGGTGCATAGGTGGGGGCCGGCTGGTTTGCCCTGAAGGGTGTCCTGAATCAGGGTGGGGGTCCCCTTTGGGTGCCTGGCCAGCCTGGGTGAGGGGCTGATGGCTGTTTGTAGCTGGTCACACCCCCTTCAGGGTGGGGGTCCCCACTGGGGTGCCTGGCCAGTCTGGGTGAGGGGCTGAGGGCTGTTTTTAGGCTGGCCTGCGACTGAAGCTCCCAGCCTCTCCTTTTTTTCTTTTTTCTTTTTTTCTGGGATTTATTTACCTTCTATAGTTGAAACTTTGTTGCCGTCCTGCTTGCTTCAGCTCTGAGGCTGCAGCTGGCTGAAAGCAGGTATCTGGGATTTGTTTAGCTGCTATAATTGAAACTTTGTTGCTTTCGGGCTCAGAGCCAGGCCGCAGCAGGCGGGGAATCTTGGCTTCCTCCATTACTGGAGCAAGCAAACCTCCTGCTCACTTCAGCTGTGAGGCTGCCCGCCGCCATCTTTGTTGGCAGTTAATTTGCATATCTCACTGATTAGCCAATGGGAAGCATAGCGGAGGTACGGTTAATTACCCTTTTTGTCTTTTATTAGATAGGATTCTTTTACATTTTGAAAAAGAATTTTAAAAATTATGTGTCAAAACTTAAGGGATGCAGCTAAATTTATTATTATCATTATTATTATTATTATTCCTCACCCAAGGATATTTTTCCATTGATTTTTAGAGAGAATGGAAGAGAGAGTGAAAGACAGAGAGAAATATCGATGTGAGGGAAACACATCCAATTGGTTGCCTCCTGCATGCGCCCTGACCACGGCCAGGGCTAGGGAGGAGCCTGCAACCAAGGTATGTACCCATGACCAGAATTGAACCTGGGACCCTTCAGTCCACAGAGTGATGCTCCACCCACTGAGCCAAACTGGCCAGGGCTAAATTTATAAATGCATATATTATAAAACTGGAATACCAATTAGTTAAATTCCATCTTAAGGTGCTAGAAAAATAAAAGCAAACCGAATTCCAAAAATTAAACAAAAAAGAGAAAGATAAAGAACTGAAATAAGAAAGACAAGAGTAGAAAAATAGAACATACAATTTAATCAACAAAAACTAAAGTTGGCTCCTTGACAAGTAATAAAATTGATAAGCACCTGGTAAAATTGATCAGGGAAAAGAGAAAGATAACACAAATTTCAAATATCAGGAACAGAAAAGGAGACATCACCCTATGTATCTTCTAGACATTAAGATGATAATGGGAATGTATTACAAACAACCTTATGCTTATTTTCCAAATGAATTGGAAAAAAGTCTTTGAAAAATATGGATTTACCACTATGAACACAAAAAGAAATAGAATATATGAACATTCTTATACTTAAAAAAATAATTTAAGAACTTTTCTAGGTTGGGTGGCCACCCCAATGAAATTTTCCAAACATGTAAGAAAGTAATAATACCAAATCTTTTATAGAATCATTCAGGAATAGAGATAACTCACTTTCCAGCTTACTTTATAAAGCGAGCATAATGCAGATATGAGAACTTGCTAAGGAAATTGCAAGAGAAGAATATAACAAGGTGATATACTTCAGAAAAACTTACAAATAGTCTAAAAAATGATAAAAAAATATGTGTTTAAACAAAATATTGTGAACGCTATTTACAAATATAACAGGACTCAAGTAAACATTTATTTCAGGAATTCAAGATTGATTTAACATTTGAAAAGCAATCAATGGAATTTACTTCATTTACAGAATAAAGGAAAAATAAGTATAACCATCTCAATTGATGCAGAAAATGAATTTGATATAGCAATACTAATTCACAATAAAACTCCCAGAAAAGTAGTACAATTAAGCAATAAAAACGTTGTTCATGTGAAACTCCAACGCTTGAAATTCCTCTTCATTTTGGTGGAGTTGTAGATTCATATTTGTGACTGTTGATCTTTGCTTAGTACTTTGGTCACCTCAAATCTCATTAGCCTCCATTATCCCATAGGATCCTTGTGGCAAGTTTGTCCGATTCAGTCAATTCAATTTTGTAAGCATCTGCTTATATCTAATGTGCCAGCTCTGAGCTTAGAAAATACTTGTCATCAGTATAGGAAAGAAGGCAGAAGGAATGCAAATAAATTAATACTTTAACAATTGAAATAAAAAATGTTTGTGCTTCAAGGACACTATAAAGAAAATGAAGACAGTATGCCAAATGGAAGAAAATATGTGCAAGTTATATATCTTATTAAGGACTAGTATCTAGAATATATGAAGAACATTTACAATGCAATAATAAAATATTCCTATCTAAAAATGGGTAAATATTTGAAGAGACATTTCTCCAATGAAGATATACAAAAGGCCAATAAGTACATGAAAAAATGTTCAACATCAGCATTAGTCATCAGGGAAACATAAATCAGAACCAAAATGAGCTGTCTCTTGATGCCCACTAGGATAACTAGGATCAAAAAGCCTCATAATAATAATAAGTGTTGACAATGGGATATGGAGGAACTGGAACCCTCAGACACTGATGATGGGTATGTAAAATGGTGCACATGTTTTAAAAAACTATCTGGAAGTTCTTCACATGATTGACCTCAACGCTACCGAATGATTCAGCAGTTTCATTCCTCAGTATATACCAAAAGAAATGAAAACATATATCTACCAAAAAACTTGTATAATGAATGTTTATAACAACTTTAGGTACAGTCAAAATGAAAGTCAAAAGGTCTGAACAACCCAAATGCCCATCAGCTGGTGAATGGATAAATCTCTACAAGTGGAATACAATCCACCCGTAAAAAGCAATGAAATACTGACACATGCTACAATTTGGATGAACCTTGAAACGTTATGCTGAGTGAAAGAAGGCAAAAGTCCATGTATTATATGATTCCATTCATATGATTGCCCAGAATAGGAAGATCTATAGAGGCAGAAAGTATATTAGTGGTTACTTAGGGCTTGGAGAGAGTTGGGAGAAGGATCATAACTAAATGGTGATAGCCAAAGGGTTCTTTTTTCTTTTTTCTTTTTCTTCAGCCTTGTTGAAACAAGGCAACCAAAAATTTGGTTGCCTTCTCACCCTACCCCCCCAAAAAAATGGGACAGAGAGAAAAGATCAAAGTATTCTTTTTAAAGTGATAAAAATGTTTTAAAATTGAATGTGTTTTTTATGGCACACATCTATGACTGACTAAAAGCCATTGAGTTGTATATTCTAGTGAATTGTATGTTGCATGAATTATATCTCAATTAAGCTGTTTAAGAAAGAATGTCATATAAATGGAATCTTCTGGTGGAAAAATCCAAAGACAAGATTTCATATGAAGAAAAAAAATCATAAGCTATAGAATGAGTGCTGTATCTTATAATGAAAACAAACCCTGGCATCTGGTATGGGCCCTACTGTGAACTCTCCTGATAGGTAGCTTTATGGCTTTCACCACCAGAGGCTGGTTTCTCATTTGGATAATAGAGATATCATCACCTGCTTTAAAAGTTGTTTTAGAATTAACTAAGAAAATGTGTGAATAGCATTTGCACAGTGCTTGGCACACAGCAAGTTCTTCAAAAAACGTGTTCGTTTCCAACTCCACCTCCCTGTTCTATTATAGAGTCACGTTAAAATTGCCTGGGTTTCACACGCAAGGGAGCAGCAACTGCCAAACAGGGACTAGGAATGTTTCCAGTGGAACGAGCTTTGAGGTGGGTTGAAGAATGAGAAGGATTTAACCAGGAGAAATTGGTGGGAGATGGAGAGGGAGATGAAAGACAAGGCAAAAGAGCTTGCTTCATCTGGAGCAGTGAGATGAAAGTGTTTAATAGGTATTCAAAGTTATACATTTCAACTTTAATTTTTTAATAGTTTATTGATTTTGAGAGAGAGAATCGCTGCCTCCTGCATGCCCCCTACGGGAGATCCAGCCTGCAACCCAGGCATGTGTCCTGACTGGGAATCAAACCAGCGACCTTTTGGGGCACAGGAAGATACCCAACCAACTGAGCCCCACTGGCCAGGACTGTACATGTCAAGGTTAGACGCAAATAAACCGAGGCTTAGAAGGGTAAGTGACAGATCAGTGTGCTGTGTTTGGTATGTGGCAAAGGTGAGGCATGCCCATAGGTCTCCTGACTCCACATCAGAAGCATCCTTACAGTGAAAAATGGAGCCGTAGTTTCCTTTTGAAATGTATGTAAGTAGAAACAGTTGAAATTCATGACCCGGAGCCTCTGCTATCCTAATTCCGAGGTTATCGCGTTTTGGTCAGGGTGTGTGGTCCTCGCTCCACATTCTCTCACAGATTCTGCTACCACATCCTCGGTGAGACAGGGAGCTTCAGAGCAGAAACCGTGTCTAACTCAATATCCAGCCAGACAAAAATACCCATGATCAGAATAAAATGGGTTATTTAAGTAAAATGTTTTCAATTGTGGAAGGTATTAGCATAAATTCCACGTGTTCTTAAATCATAAACATCCTGAAAATGCCTTAAAGAACAAATCATGTTTTTAAAGAGTCACTAGCTGAGACTCTTCAAAAGAGCAAGGCTATTTCCAAATATTTTTGGGCAAAAAAAAAGTATATAGTTTCTGATGCACTTAGAGAGGCGAGGCATAAAAAATAAGTGTTAGCATCAAATATTCATTGGGATATGTAATGCAAAGATTTCTTTTGCAGCAGAATAATATTGTAATTCCCCTCCTGTGACTACTCACAATATAAAATTCGGCAGCAATTCCAAGAGAAGCTCCTTTATAATAAATAGATGATGCCTGTGCTTGCCGTCGCGAGAGCACCTAATGGCAGTACTTCAGTTTTTATCCCTCTCTGCTGTCATAAAAAGCATATTTCAAACCTTTTGGGGCTGAAATGTTCAAAGGCACCTAACATCTTAATGCAAAAGTATTTAAAAATTATTTCCAGGAATAATGAAATCCCAAGCACAAGTTCAAAAATGTCTCTGTAGAAGTTTTCTGCAAGTGTATCTCACAGATTCCACAGATAAACAGTAGCTATGATTGCACTCAAGGGAATATTAAAAGTGCATTACCCTTTCCATATTTCAAAACTGTCACTGTATGAATATAGGGTGTCCCAAATAATGTATATACACTTTGAATAATAATTAATTCCAGTGGGTTCAGTCTGAAAAGAAAGAAACATAAATTGAGCTATCAGAAAAAAAGTGTGTATACATTTTGCGGGGACACCCTGTATATTCTTGTGTGCATGTATGTGTGTGTGTGTGTGTGTGGTGTTTTGATAGTGGTGTTTGGTAGGGAATGGAATCTTTAACTAGTTTTCTTTCTCTGACTAGCTGTCTGTTACCATTTTTTGTTGGTTTTTTTTTTTTTTGCCACCTCTTCATCTCTTTCTTTTACAATTTGATTAAGTATAGCATTCAATATTTTGAAATAAATTATAGCTTATGCATATTTCTATATGAAGTTATGTTTTAATGTTACATGTCAATTAACTGTTGTATCTTCATATTCTATTTATTTATTTTATTTTTATTTTTTTAAATATATTTTATTGATTTTCTACAGAGAGGAAGGGAGAGGGATAGAGAGTTAGAAACATCGATGAGAGAGAAACATCAATCAGCTGCCTCCTGCACAACCCCTATTGGGGATGTGCCCGCAACCAAGGTACATGCCCTTGATCGGAATCAAACCTGGGACCCTTCAGTCTGTAGGCCGACACTCTGTCCACTGAGCCAAACTGGTTAGGGCTTCATATTCTATTTAAATGTTAAATTGGGTTTCATCCACAGTAGATGCAATGTTACTGCCTTTACAGTGGACTAGTGTGCCCAGCCCTAACCTATTCAGTGAGTGTGGTGGCTGCTGATAACTCACAGTCCCTCCATTTTTTGTTAAAATTCTCCTTGGATGAATGGATACAGCTCTCTTTGGGAGTCATGACACTCATGTACATGTGAGGCCAATGTAACTCAAATGAGTGTCCAGCAGGCTGTCCCTCTTACCTAAAAGCAAGGACAACCAAGTCACAAAATTTATGTTCCAGAGTGCTTCACAGATTAGGCCGAGGCTAGGCTTAGTCTGAGATGCTTTTACTCTGTTGCTTTCCTGTTTCTATCCTACTGCTTTCCTTCATATATATGTATTTTTTTTCTCCCTGAGGAGCAGCCCCTCAATAAATCACTTATAAGCAAATTCTAATTTCAGCCTCTGTTTCTGGAAAAACGGAACTTAGCACAGTCAGTGCAACTATTTATCCTATATAATAAAAGGCTAATATGCAAATTGACTGAATGACGGAATGATTGATTGCTATGACTCTCACTGACCACCAGGGGCAGACGCTCAATGCAGGAGCTGCTCCCTGGTGGTCAGTGCGCTCCCATGGAGGGGCACTGCTCAGCCTGAAGCTGGGTGGTAGTGGGAGCCTCTCCTGCCTCTGCTGCCTCTGTGACAGTGCTAAGTATGTCAGTCGGACATCCTCCTGAGGGCTCCCGGACTGCGAGAAGGTGCAGGCCGGGCTGAGGGGACCCCCCTGCCCCCCCCCCCCCAGTGCACAAATCTTGTGCACCAGGCCTCTAGTATCTACAAATCTTTATCAGTACTTATCCAGTCATCATTCTGTGGCCAAGGACTACATGAGTGAAATGCTAAATGGAGGCAAAGTTACAAGAACAATTCTTTCTACCTTATGTATTTTTTGATTGTTTGGATTTTTGACAACTTATGCATATGTAGTATTTTTTAAACTTGAAAACAATAAATAAGGAGGAAAAATGTGTTAAAGAATTTGTGTTTGAGGTAAATGTATGTTGAGGAATCTCTGATGTATTGTGATATGCACTCTTTGGATGCATCCACCACCCTTGGTCCAAAATTGATTTTTCTCTTGGCTTTCATAATGTTGTCCAGACCTGGTATTACTCATTACAAAATTATTTCCTCTGAGTATACAGCTGGTGATATAGGAGAAAAATTAGCCGATATACATGCCTTTATGAACAGATTCGGGAGGCTAATGTTCAGAACTACAGTTCACCAGTTCACTTTTATTTCAAGTTAATGAGATTATGCAAGCAATAATTACTTTCATTCACGTCTCTCTTTACCATTACTCAAAGCTAATTTAAATATCAAATTCCTTTTTCTCTCTATTCCTAGGCAGTAAAAAAGGTGGACCCCCTCCTTTAAAAATCACTCGAAATCTTCTTTCTGAAAACATTTCAATTTATCTAGGCATGTGTCATTGGGATTTTAATTGACCCCACCTGCTTTGTGCACATGGAGCCGTTACCCATTTATTTTGTAGAATATATTTCTGAAGAATTGGTATGTGACTCAATTCCCACCAAGCTCTCATTTTAGATGGAGCGTTTTAGTGATGTGGGTGCTCGACCTCCTTCACTTGAGTGTGATTTTAGAAAGGTGTCTTAAGTATTTGGGCATGAAATTAACCAATAAAATCAATTATAAACACTATATTAGAATTTTATAATGTGAAATATTACATAACACATATCTCTTGCCAGCTGAAAATGTCTAGCTGTGCCATGCAAGTTGGTCAGTAATGTTAGATCTAGTTGTCAGACACAAGATTTTTGAAAGTTGAAAGTTACCAAATTGTTAGTAATGTTTTAACTAACTTCTGTTTTACTCAGACTCAATATACCTATGGTTGAGGCATTCCCTCAACAGTTATGCATTCATGTATATATGTATGTATGTATGCATGTTTGTGTGAATGTACACATGTATGCATTTATTTATTTTGGGGGACTCAGGATATTTCCAAGATTGATGTTTTTCTATGCTGTGAGACAGAAGAAGAAACGGCAGGGCAGTTAAAAAATAAAAGTAGACATTGATCAAATTTTAAACTATAATCCTTTAAGTATATTTTTATTGATTTCAGAGAGAAAGGGAGAGGGAAAGAGAAATAGAAACATCAACGAAGAGAGAGAATCATTGATTGGCTGCATGTCCCCCACTGCGGGTCCAGGACACAACCCAAGCCTGTTCCCTGACTGGGAATTGAATGGAGACCTCCTGGTTCGTAGGTTGATGCTCAATCGCTGAGCCACTTCAGCTGGGCTAGATCTGATTCTTAATCCTGCTCCTGCAGTATCATGGACCAAAAAATCCTTTGTCTTGATTCTCCTATACTATCTTCTGTGTCCCCATTTACTAATATTTTAGCTCTGTTTTTAGCTTCAACTGACTGATGTAATAATCACTATTTTCACATTTCATTTAGATTTAGCAATATGCTGCCTGTTGTCATTTTCTTGCATTCCAGGCCCTGCTTTTGCCATCTCCTTTTGTGCTGAGGAAAATGTCTTCCAATTATTTAGTTAATCTGTGATTGGAAAGCACTCTCAGTCTTTGTATGTCTGAACATATTTCCTTTTTCACCTTCACTCTAGAATAATAGTTTAGTTGTGCATAAAATTCTAAGTTTATACTGTCCCTAAATGCTTTAAAGACAATATTATATCCAGTTTTCATTTTTGCTAAAGAAATGTCTTTTGACTCATGATTTTTCTTTTATTATAGAAGTCTGTGGGGGTTTTTTCTCCCTCTGATAGCTTTTAATGTTTTCTCCTATCCTTTGAGCTCATTTGCTTGTGTTTTCAATTTGAAAGATTATAGCTTTATGTCTAGACTTGCTATTTGGTACTTCTTAGGATATGCCTAAACCCTTTTCTTCTTCCTTTCCATCATCTTTTTTATTATCTCTAATTATCTGAAAGTCTCATTCAGTGTTATCACTTCAAGAGCTTAGAATATGAATCCTTGTGTCTAAAAGGGTTGTCACCTCTTTCTTGGTGACCTTAGTGAGTATTCTCGAGGAGCTTGGTTGTCTCAATGGGTGCATCATCCACCCTGTGCCTCCCTACTATTATCCCTGTGCTGATTCTGCAGCTCTGAGCACAAGTTTTCTGCTTTTACCTCCATGATAACCCTGCATCAGCACCACGACCCCCTGCCTTGAACTCCACCGTTATTGCAGACAGAGAGCCTCTACCCATCCCTTCTGATAACGTCAAACACGGAATCAGATATAAGCAGATCCCTTTGACAGTTTATGCTTTCCAAATTTATGTTTTCATGGATGCTGCAACAAAGTGAACATGGAAATGTTTCTCTTCACTGAGATATTCTCCATTATATGGAAACCATAACAGAGGGTTTGGGGCTCACAAAACTATAAACATTTAATGAATATTTTTTCAATTTTATATATTTTCCTCCCCAAAACACATAGGGGATTTTTTTGTGTTATATGTAGAGTACAAGGTTCCTAGGTCATGGAGCTTTCATGTAACATCTGCTAGGCTCAGTTCAGGACTACTACTGTCCTTTGGAACTTTGACCCTGTTATTACTGAACTTGGCCTCATTCTCGGGGGCTGCAGAAAGCTCATAGCAAATGGACATTTGTGCCACCTGCTTTGTGCAAATGGAGTGATTAAAACCTCAGGTCAAAAGATGTTCAACTCTTTACCCAATTGGTATTCTTCCCTCAGAATGCTCTTCAAACTCTGTATGTGTATTGCAATGCAAACAAGGGTTACTTTGAAAAATCTCCATGGGCCAGCAGTATTCAAATATGTCTCTGATATCTCTATACAGGAACAAAATATATATTTTTTCTCCCAAATTTTCTCAAAGTCTTGTAGTGGAGGTAGATGGAGACATAGATCAACACAGGGCTGTGTAAGTGTCATTGTGAAGACAAATATGACCTCTGGCCACCGGTGTTCAGGGTACAAAGGAACCACTCCTTTGCAGGGCATATCTCAGTGGAGTTTAACATTACATGTGTATTTTGTTTTGTTTAGTAGCTACCTCAACTGGCAATCTCATTAAACTAAAAACTCAAAATAAGTCATTTTCGAAATGTTTCAATTCACTTCTCCTCTACTGTGTACCCATAGCAGTTTTCAAAGGGGAAAATAAAGTGAAATAAAAGGAAACTTATAATAGCAATTTCTAACAAGCTTTTTGCTATCCTGAGTCAACTGTTACTTTAGTTTCACACATTTCTTTTAGCTTTTATTACCATTAGTAGTGAAACTTACAAAGTGGAATGAGTAACTTTCCAGTAATAGAGCTCTGTTACAGATGGTAGTTTAATTCAGACAGGCATCATAAGCAAAAGCAAAAATATGAATCTAGTGGTTTTTGTAAGGAAGTAATAGGTCCTATGAAAGACAGAAATGGGGAAAAAAAAAGAATAAGCAGTGAGTTTGGATATTTCAATTTAAGTCTTGAAAGAAAATCTAATAACCACATTCATTAATTTATTCAATAAGCATTTATAAGTGTCAACTACAGACCAGTTCCTCTTTTGGATGCTATTGAAGCATCAGAGAGAAAAATAGTACAAATCTCTTTGCTGGAACTTAGGTATTAGTGTTAGATAAAATAATAAAACACTAACTAGAGTAAAGGTTAAAAGGGGCCAAATATATGGTGACAGAAAATCATTTGACTTTGGATGGTGGGCGCACAATGCAATATACAGATTATGTATCATCGAAATGTATATTTGAAACCTGTATGAACCTATAACCAATGTCACCGCAATAAATTTACTAAAAAATAAGGTAAAAGAAAATATGTAGAGTACAAAAGAGGCTATGGAGAAAAATCAATCAAGAAAGTGGGAGAGAATGTCAGAGACCATGATATTACTTCGGCTCTCAAAACAGTGAGCAGGTGACGTTTGAGTAGAGATCAGTGGAGGTGAAGGGACCGAGAACATTCCAGGGGAAGGCCTAAGTGCAAGGGAAGGAACTTGCTTGCAATGTTTTATAAACCACATGGAAAAGTCTGTGACTAGTGGGGACTGCATGAAGGGAAAGGAACGGAACTCAAATGTAGACCATAGGGGTATTATTTCAATATCATAGAGTTGTTTCAAACATGCACATACAGCCACCCCTGTATTATTGTGGTATAAATGCTCCTCATTAAAAGGATAAAAATGCAGCTTCATCTTATCATGGAAGCCAGCCTCATCTTAAATGACCAGTCCAATTTCTCCTTGTTATGTTCACAACACCGTAGTGTCTGATCTTACTGAATTCTTGTTGTGCTTCATATTATCTATGTTCTCTCTGGCTCCAATATTTTCATGAAGAACTACCTTTGCCTAGAAGACTTTCCCATTCTCCCTCACTTTAGCCTGAATAATATTCTTGCTTAAGAGATTACATAAATACAGAGTCTCTTTTCAGTCTTCCTTCTCCCTAGAATTGGTTAAAATGCCTTCATGTGCTACCCTATGACACTGCCTATCCCTTTAATCACTTCAGTAACACTGCACATTAAACACTGGTTACTTACCAGCATCTATCTCTGCGTTAGGTTTGTTGAATGCAAGAACTTTGTCTTTTTTATACACATTTCTTCTATATCCAGCCGTAGTCTTGGCACAAACATTTGTGAATACACAAAAATTGGTCTTAAAAATGGTGATTGCCATGATTACTTTCACCTTGAAAATGACAATAATCTTGCTTTGAAGTGAGTTTTCCACTCTGCATATGGGAACACTATCCTATTAAATTTCTTTAAGTTTGCTTCACTAGCATTGGAAGACCTTATAGGTAATAAAGAGAAATCCAACCAGTGAGAAAAATCTTAGCAGACACAGCACTGAAAGTGAAGTAAGTTGCTATTGCTACAAATAGTTTCACTCGTTGACACAAGTATTTCAGAGTTAAAATAATCAACTTAAAAGGAGAATAGGCAGTTGATTAGATTCAAATATGATAATATTTCTTAGGTATTAAAAATATGTTCTATGTTTTACTGAATGCTTGCACTTCCAAATTGCTAATATTGTTTTTTGAAGTACTTGGTTTTTTAAATTACATAGATAAAGATCCTTTAAAAAAAATGACAAAAAAAATAAAGTAGCTCTGATACCTGTAATTTTTATTAATAAAATGACAATGATTCATGCAGTACTTACCTACTTGACTTTACATATATATCTAATATAATTATATATACACTAGAGGCCCAGTGCACGGATTTGTACACCAGTAGGAGGGTCCCTTGGCCTGGCCTGTGGGAATCGGGCCGAAACCAGCAGTTTGACATCCCCCGAGGGGTCCCGGAGTGTAAGAGGGCACTCTGTAAAGTTGCTGTCACTTGGCAGCTCCTGCGTTGAGTAAGTGCATTTCATAGTTATTAGCCAGTCAGCTGGTTGCTTAGCCTTTTATATACAGATGAAAGGCTCGGTGCACAGATTCGTGCACAGGTAGGGTCCCTCAGCCTCGCCTGCGGGGATCGGGCCAAAACCAGCTCTCTGACATTCCCCGAGGGGTCCCGGATTGCGAGAGGGTGGTTCTTGGGTGATGCATCCTGGAAACAGGCTCCCTCCTTTCTGGTTCCTGGGGAGTCACCCAAGAACCACAGTTGGCAAGTCATTGCAGCTTGGCAGCTCCTGCGTTGAGCACCTGCCCCCTAATGATCAGTGCACGTCATAGCTACTGGTCAGATGGTCGAACGGTCAGCTGGTTGCTTAGGCTTATATATATATAGATGATGTAAATTTTAAAATATATATATATTTTCTCTCATTTTCTTTCCTGCTTACTTGTTTCTTTTTTTCCCTTTGTGAAAACACTGACTGACTAAATTTAGTTTTGATCTTAAAAGCCTGGATTTCTTTCCACTCTGTTGTAGATGAGCTAATTGTAAGATTTATAGTACTCATCTGAAATGTTGTGCTGAGATTTTTCAGTTTATTTCTAGAATAATGAAGACAGTGAATAGTTTCTTAACACCAGGTCTAAAAACAGCAGGGTATAATTAAGAGTAGTATGTGGGTAAATATTGCTAAAGTCACCTCTAAATGATTAATCTCTAAATGCCTTACATGGATCTTGTACCTGTCACCCAAATTATTACTTAATATCACTTGTGATGCTAAAAGGATGTTTTCAAAAACATTCAAAACATTACTGAATAGATGGAAGTGTTCATTACACATCTATTTTGCTCATTTACAGTAAAATAATAGCAAAGGAACTCACTGGGGCATCTTTGGGTGACTTTATTTAGGTCTCTTTGTGCACTTAAGATTGAGTCTGTTCAGCAAATACTAACCGCCATCAAAAGAACTACTGTAAGAATTATTCATGGTTAATGCAGCCCACTCCACCCCACAGATATAGAAGGTAGAAGCAGATAGATGTCTGCACATGTCTATAAAGTATGTCAGATTTCATCCTCAATCCTGGAGAGGCATTAGCTATAACAGTGAATCTTATATCTGAGCTTGAAAAGATATTCACTTTAAACTCATCAGAATAGATAAATTAAAAAGACTGACATTACCATGCATTGGTGAATAGTATATAAATCTAAAGGCATTCTCAGACATCACTGGCAGGAGTGTAAATAGGTAAAAACATTTTGGATTAAATGTTTGGCAGTTTCTACTAAAGCTAAATATATAAATTCCCTTTGACCCAAGAATTCCATTCCTGGGCATATAATCAAGAAAAATTGCATGCTCATGTATACCAAAAAGAATGTACAAGAATGTTTATAGATGCTTTAATCATAATAACTAAAGGCAGTAAAATGTTCCATATGCCCATTGACGGTAAGAATGGGTGAATAAATTGTGACATATTGATAGAATATTACAGAGCAATAAAAAATAGGCTTCTGATATACCCAACAACATGGATAAATTTCACAGATATTTTATTGAATGAAAGAAATTAATCATAAAAACAATATGGTCTCTATGAGTCTGTTTATATCATGCTCAAAAGCAGGCAAAAATATTCCAATAAAATTTGGAATAGTAATTATACTTGAGACGTACTTTTGGTGAGGGGATACAAGAAAGCCTTTGTGGAGAATAGAAATAACCTACATCTTGATTTGTATGATGCAGTTATATGGGTGGCAGTCTATGAAAAAGGCAACCAATATAGACTTAAGATTTGTATATTGCGTTGTATGTGAGCTTTATCTCATGTTCAGAATATAACCACATCAACCTATTTTGGAATCCAGAGCTCCCTTTTCTGGAAGTAGAGAGAGCTCTGGTCTGTAAAACAGATCAATGTGGTTATAGGTTGATTATGCCCAGGCCTGTGACCATGGGGTATAGAGTCTGATGGGACCAGCTGATTAGGAGGAGCCTAAAAACATGAAGCAGAGTAGAGAAAAGATCCACCTGAGTTGTGAGAAAACAGGAACCAGATTGTAAGCTAAGGAATGGCGATAGAGAACAGACAAAAGGGAGAATGTTCAGGAGTTTTAAGCTTGGGCACAGGAAGAGGAAAATGTTTATATAGTACCTGAGGGCAGGGAGACGGGAGCATCAAGAAGGCTGAGTCAAGTTAAACACAACATCTTCTCACCCCCTCTCTTGGGAAGAAAGGAGCTGTGCTTTCCTCTGGTTCATTTCTACTCTGGGCTTTCTGAAGTTTGGGGGTAGGCTTTTCTATATGCTCCCTGAGGGTATACTCAACAACACTGAGAAAATATATATTGAGAATTTATAATATGCCCAATTCGGTAATCTATAATATGCCTGATTCAGTAATCAGCATAGCATTTAGAGTTCAGTGCCTCCCTCAAAGCTTTCCTAGTTTTTGCAACCCAGGTTACCCTGGTCTGTCACCAAAGATAGAAGGTAGTGAGCAAGATATTAAGGAGATACGTGCATGAAGTCTGAGCTGTTGCTAGAAATATAAATAGGTGCTAATGTAAACAGCACAAGATTCTTGGCTATCAAGTATTATGTCTTAGTCAATACTGAATCTATTCATTAAATATAGGCCAGGATCAAAGCAGCTAATTCCCATTTCTTGTTTCAGGAGTGACATGCCATGTGACATTGCATGGGGGAGTCCAGTTTTACAACTACTATCCAAGGATAAACATTAATGACATCCAACTTGCTCTCAACAGTATCTGGGTTTGGGTGATAAAATGTACAGTCATCCCACCTACCCTATAGGTCATCCTGCTTATGTTCACATATATAAATACATCATTTTAACGTTATCGTGTAATACAGAGGTGTATTGCTTTTCTGCTTCCTCTATTAGTGACAATTTCATTTTTGTACTTGTCACGTGTCCACTATTTGCTGAGTAGTCACAGATAAAAATGAGTACTTCTATAGTTTTCTACGGATTACTTCTGTGGTTTGAAGTGGAACGTGAATATGAACCACTAATGTGGGAGAGGATTGTTTTGACACATTTTGAAGTGGCTGGGGGAGCCGTAGTTCAAAGGTGCAGAAAAACAGGTGCCTACCCTGGGCATGCAGAAGGAGCATTTATTAGCTAAGTAGATCCTAATTCAGGAAATAAAATATCTCTTGGATACTTCACGTTACGCTAGGTAAAATTAATGATCAATCCATCGTTGTTCATCTATCTCTTTTCAAAAATAGATAATTATACCATCAAGTTCAGGTCAAGTAGCTTGTTAAGTCGAGTTTATCCGGGATGGAAGTGCGGAAGAAGGGAAAAACCATCCATCACTTAAAGCTATATTAAGACAGTTAAGCCCTCACTGCACGTATGTGCTTCGTCAGCATGACTGTATACTTTTCTTAACATTTTTAGCTTCAAAGACTCTCCCTTTCATTGAAACCCAATATGTGTTTATTGCTGACACATATTAAAAATCTTGCTGATACAGTACACAGATCTCTCTCCAAAGCCAATAGTCCCACATTGTTTGTTTCTTAATTAGCACAGACACTCTATGAAAAATGCAAGAGACATCTGCTAGGTGGAATGCCTATCGGTTTTAATTGATTCTTTATTTTGTCCTGGGTAGATCAGAGGCACTGACAGTTTGGGCTTGTCTTGATTATTCTTTTAATGAGCACAATTTCCAGGGGCATTTAACATAAACTAATTTGGAGGTATTTTTTGCTAAATTATAGATTCACCTCACATAGTGCTTGGTCCAGAGTTGAGCAGCAGCAACCATATATTATTATCTGGAATTATCTAGGGTTTGAAATGAAGTCAAATAGTATTATAGAATCCTGATATCAGAATTACCTAAACCACAGAATACAGAGAATGCATTGCAAAATGTTCCATCGACTATGAAGCCTTTTATAAAAGTCATTAACTATTCTGTGGCAGAATTTGAAGTATAAAATTCAAATAACATTTAAATTAAAAAAAAAATTAAGGTATAGTCCAGCCAGTGTGGCTCAGTAGTTGAGCATCAACCTGTGAACCAGGAGATCACGGTTCGATTCTTGGTCAGGGCACATGCCTGGGCTGCAGGCTTAATCCCCAGTGTGGGGCATGTGAGAGGCAGCCTATCAATGATTCTCTCTCATCATTGATGTTCTATCTCTCTCTCCCTCTCCTTTCCTCTCAGAAATAAATAAATGTGTATATATATATATATATATATATATATATATATATTTAAAATTTTGAGATACAGTTGTTTCTGTGTTCTAGCTACTACCAGACAATTGGTGGTCTATGTACATACTGTATATGTGGTTCCATGCAATACTCTCCCTATCTATCCCCCACCCTACACACACTTTATATGCACCATCTTTACCCCTCTATGCTAGCATTGTACACTGACTAGTCATTTACTTTTTGCGTGACCTACTAAGAAGCCTACCATCTGAAATCAGGGCAATTTTTGCATTCATCTTGTATCCATATTTTCTGGCCTAGCAAAGGAGCTCAGTAAGTAATTGACGGATGAATAAAATCTTGGGCAAGCTATAATAAGCTCCTATCCTATCCTATTCTGTAGAGTGAAGATAATAGTATCTAACCCATATTGCTTTTGTGAAGCAAATACCTCACACAAAATATTTAGTTTTATATCTAAAATATATTACCTATATCAGAGAATTATTATGTTTTGAAATAAATTAATATGTTTTTTCTTTTGGTATTTTGTTTTATATGAGTATCTCTGAATTTACCTATAAATATCCATGGCCTTGGTAAAGATTAGGATTATTATAGCAGAAATGCAAAAAGGAAAGATAGCTGATAATCTAATTAAAATGAATTTTTAATTGGGGATGGGGAGTGGTGACGGTACATTTGCACATATGTTAAGATTAAATATATGAATTAATTATGTACTTGTGATCAATGCCAATGCGAGGGGGTGCTGATATATATATTGGGAGTCAACTCTATTCTAGTTACAGCAGTGTCTGATTTGCAAACATTCTCTCCATAAGCCATCACAACAGACTCTGAGTTTGGAATGATTATCTACATTTAACAAGGGAAGGCACTAAGGTGAGAGATGAACTCAAGTGCCGATGATGGATATTGGAAGTCCAGTTATCTGAGAACCATATTCCTTAGGGACCCTCAGCCTGAGATGGAAGAAATGGGGTGTTCCAGGCAGGGGAAAGGACTGAAGGGTTCATCAAAAATCCCGGACTATGTCTGTGAATTGCCTTTTCTACTTTACATTCTCTATAATCTTTAAGTCAAAGCAAAATAGGGTTAGACATGAATAAGGTCAGGGAGTTAGATCAAATTTAATGAAAGTTGGTTTATTGAGTTGACTGCTGCAGGTTGAGGGTCAGAATTCTATTTTTATAGACAGCCTGGCCATTGTAAATGTGTGCATTTAGTCTCTTACACTTTTCACCCATACACAGCTAGATTGCATGGATTTCAGTGCTCACTTGAATTTAGGTCTGAGAAAGGCCACGGCTAGACATCTGCAGCCAATAGGATGCTCACACGAGAAATCAGAGTATAGGTGGTAAAATGAAAAACAATACCTACCTGCTCTGGCATCAATAGGGAGCAGTTACTCGCAATTCTAAGAAGAACAGGGTAGTAGTGATCCTGGACTCTAGTAGCCCAAGCAGAGGCAGCACTTTTCTGGTGGATCTTTAAAAAGGCATCTTCTGTTCCACAGCAATAACTGAAGACCTTTGGGCCCTAAAGCAGAAGTGTCAGTCCTTCTGGTGTTCAGGAATTATTTCCTTTTTCCAGTTCCCTTCCTTTTTTTGTGTGCCCTAACTCTTCCAGTACCACGCCCCTATATTAATAGGTTTTTTTTTTTCTGATATATTTATATATATAAAGAAAGAGAGGGGGGAGAGAGAGAATTTATTTCTATATAGAGGGTTCTAACTAATATATTATAGTTATATTGCTCTGGGGCAAAGTTTAAGTTTTTTAAAATAAGACTTAAATTTCACATAATATAAATAGAATTCATTAATATATATATTATATTATATTATATTATATTATATTATATTATATTATGATTCATGACTAAACTCAATCTTTTCAGTAGTGTTGCCCAAGTAGGCAGATTAACAGAAGACTTGAGTTTTTAATATACCTCTGTGCTAAAAATCATTGTCTGTTTAAGGTTTTAAAATACCTTATAAATAAATTACTTGCATTGATTTCTTAAGTATTGTTGGTCCACAAACAACCATGCTCCCTCAGCAATGCAATCCATATTATTCACTTGGCTGCACTGGAAAACAAAAGGTTTTCTCTTTTGTTTCTTGATCATGCTTCTTGTTAATGAATCAAATACACTTTTAGAAGATAAAGAATTGTGCTGTTAATCAGCATCTTTTTAAAGGCACATCTACACAGACCTAGGGTCCTTCCTAAAATAAATGTCCCTTATAAAGAAATTTAGATTTTCTACATTCGTTTCCTTCAAAAGGTATATTTTATGCTTGGAAAGAAAACTCTCTCTCTCTCTCTCTCTCTCTCTCTCTCTCTCTCTCTCTCTCTCTCTCTCTTTCTCTCTCTCTCACACATACACACACACACCTTTATCTCGTTATCCAAGTTTTTCTGGAATTTAGTGAGTTTTCCTGATTTTATTTACATACATTCAGAGTTCAATTCAAATACGATTAGAACAAGGTGTGAGTAGAACCTAAGAGAGCAAATTTTGCAGTAATCTTTTCATTAATAGAATCCAATCCCTGTACATGCTGTCTTAGAAATAAAGCTAGTATGACAGCAAAAGAAGAAAGAAGCACAACTCATTTCTTTTCAGTCTAATCGACTTAGGGAAAACAAAATCCTTCGCTAATTTCTTCCATCAGAGTAGGCATATGTTGTAAAGAATCACATTTAGAACAAAAGCCAGCTGCATTAAGTGCCAAAAAAAAAATAATAATAATAATGCAAAGAACGGTTTGCTTTCTGAGTTTGTTAGATTGTGAAGGTTTAAAGAAAAGATTTCTTTAATGGCCTATGTGAACTCTTTCTAAACAACAGCAAAAAATTCTCAAGGTTGATCCCAACTTTTCTGTTTCAGATTATTTCAGTGCGATACTGACTTCTCCCCTCACAGTCTATGTTGTGTGAAAGTTGCAATATAAATCAAGGCCATTGGGTTGCAAAATAACCATTTTGAGGAAAAGTTCTTTTAAACTGATACAAGTATCTTACAGCGTACAAGCTGATTTCCACTGCAAATCAAACTATCCCTAAACATAGTACTCTTGTCTTAGTCTGTTTAGGCTGCTATAACAAAAATACCTTAGACTGGGTGGCTTGAACAAGAAACATTTATTTCTCATAGTTTGGGAAGCTGGGCAGTTCGAGATAAAGGTGTTGGCAGATAAAATTTTGGCGAGAGCCACTTCCTAGTGCATATACAACCATCTTCTTGCTGTGTCCTCACTTGTAGGAAGGAACATGGAACTTTCTGGGGTCTATTATAAGGACACTGATCCTATTCATGAGGGCCCCATCCTTATTACCTATTCACCTCCCAAGACCCCATCTCCAAATATTAACACATTGGCGATTAGGTTTCAACGTATGAATCTGGAGGGCAGGAGCACAAATCTGCCGATGGCAGCCTTAAAATAAGAAACATGTATAGAAACCAGAAGTCAGCCAATGAAGGCTCATGTGCTAAATCTGACCAGTAGCCAGATTTTGTACAACTCAAGAGCATTGTTTGGTTTTCACATTTTTAATGGATTATAAACAAATGAAGAATATGAGACAGAGAAGGCACATGGCTCACAAAGCCTAAATTATTTATTATCGGGCCTTTTCCAGAACAATTTGTCCACCTCTGATATCGATCATGCTTTCTTTGGTCAGGACATTTCATCGGGCTCAGCAGAGTGGTTCTATGGTCTTTGCTAGGCTCGGTCACACATCTCTGGTCTGTTGTCTGTCAGTTAAGTGATTCTGCTTCGGAGGATTACTGCCTGTTGGTGGGGAGTTGGGAATAACTTGGCCTTATGTCCCTTATCATCCAAGAAGTAGCCCAGCCTTGTTCACATGGTGGCTGCCAGAGCCCCAAGTGGGAGGACCGAAATGCAAAAGCCCTCTCCAGGCCTGCACTGGAACTGCAGGTTCATGTCCTTCACATTCTGTGGGTCAAACTAAGTCACAAGGTCAGAGAGAGAGGGGAGATGAGACATGGAGTTTATTTTTTTGTTTTTTTGTTTTTTGTTTTTTTTACAAACTATCAAACAGGAAGCCAAGGACTTCAGGAGCAGAGAGACTTTACCTGGAGCTGGAATGAGGAGGAGGAGAGCTTTCAGCTACCTGCACTGTTGACCCTGCCCTGAGGCTCTCTTGCTTTGATTTATTTCTTTTCCTTTTTTTTTTGTTTTTTGTTTTTTTGTTTCTTTCTCCATCTCTGCACCTCTTGCTCTTTTACCTCTGGTGTGGTCCTCCCTTTCAGCCTTCTGAGGTCCAGCTTCTTTGCATAGAGGCCAAATGTGTCCTAGTCTGGGCATCATGAGCTCTTATAGTGCCTCCCGGGGAATTAGGGAAAGTGAGCCTCTTCTCATGCAAACACAGTTGGCAACTGAAGTCCGCGGTGGATTTCAGGGAAGATCACTGCTTAGGTTAAACCTGCAAGTTCCTTTTCAGGAGCTCTGGTCCCAGCCTGGTTCCAGCTCTTGATGTGTCTCCTCATTTTGATTAACAAGTGAGACTGACTCCTGAGAAAGTCTAATTGCGTCTAACTTCAAGTACCTACTCCTTGTCAAATAATTTGGAGCTCATAGAGTGGCCAGTGGCGTCCTGTGTCCCACCACCTACCCTGGAAGAGGGCATTAGCTGAATCCTGAGAAGCAGAACTGCTTTAAGAGGTAATATAAAAGGGAATTGATTATAAAAGAATGGCTTGCACTGATGAGTATATTTTATGCTGAAAGTTGGAAAAAATCTGAGCTTTATTTTATATTTACCTACAAATTGTGGTGACACAAGAAGACATTCTTATCACTGTTGTACATTTTATGCATTGTGTGAAGATAACATAAGCCATACCTAGCCTACATTACAGCTTATTAAAGAAAAAGGTCTTGCTTCCAGCACTTTTTCTCGATGAACACCTGAATATTAATATAATTATTTTAATTTTATTTTTTAGTCATAGTTGATGTAGAATATTATATTAGTTTCAGGTGTATATCAGTGACTAGATATTTATACAAATTTTAAAATAGGGTCCTCACAATCCATTTATCATTATATCAGTGTCTGGATGGATGTAATACCTGGGAAATTTAATAAAAAGCACACAAAGACCAGTTAAATATCACTAGACATATCACCTTGCAGTTTGCTCAGGCATAATTACATATAATTAAAATGTACCATCAGTTCTGCTATAAATTTCACTAGTGAAACATTTAATTACTTTTTAATAAGGAAAGAGGCTATATAACAAGTATAGATTTTCTGTCTTTATCCGAATTCTGCTGGCACTCTTCTGAATGATCCACGCTCTGTTTATCCCCTTCCTACTGGCGTGGAGAAACCCGTATGTGCTTAGCGCTCTCCTGTTCCTGTGCTCACATATTACTAGCCTCCGTCTCTAAATGTATGATGAAGCCACACTGTGTAAGTAAACTATAAGTATTTACTTGGGGAATCTTATTTCTGGAAGAAATCAGGAATGACTTCTCAATCTATTTGCTTAGTACTAGCTGACTAGCTGGGTGAAGGGGCAAAAAATAGTCTGCACTTGATTATCTCTTCAGCAAAAAGATCAATTGGTGCTCCATGCCTATTTCCGTAGTTGTGTACTCAGATCTAAATTCAGTTGAGTACAGAAATCCATGCAATCTAGCTGTCTATGGGTGAAAAGTGTAAGAGACTTAAATACACACATTGGCAATGGCCAGGCTGTCTAGAGAAATAGAATTCTGACCCTCAACCTGCAGAGATCTTACTCTGATAGCGTTCCATGTCCCATGTTGGGGTGGGCTTGGGCCATGTTCATTTTTCTGTGTCTTCTATAATCTTATCAAATCATTTGAAGGGTAAACTGAAAGGTGAGTTTTGTGGGCAAGCAGACTTGACTTTGAATCTCAGTTCCATAAGTTACTAGTACAGTGGGGTAAAATGTAAAGAAGACACTTATTTGCTCCAAGTCTACATCGCCACATCTGCAAAATGGAAGTAAAAATCTGCATCTCATAATGCTGTTGGGAAGATTTTTAAAAATTCATATGAATCACCCTGTGCCCGGAACAATTTTAAATGGTCAGAAAATATGTTATTTTACATTTTTAAGTCTCTCTGAGGAAAACTCTTCTGCCCTCATCATATTCAGAGAGGTTAACCGGAGACTCCACTGCTAATATATTGCTAACAGAGACTTACTGTGTGAGCATTTCTATACTCTGTGAGGGATTAACCTCTCAAATGCTGTACTTTTAGGATTCAGCCACATGCAAATTGACCCAACATATGTGGCACAACCCTGTACAGAGTTGATTTATTTTTTTCTCAGATTACAAGGAATCCAAAAGGTAGGAGGTCTAGGATTATTAGTGCAGTGATTTCAACAATACTGCTTCTATCCTCTGTTCTGCATCCTTAACCCTTGGTCACAGGCTAATTGTGTAACCTCAGGGCATTGTGCCTGCATTCTAGGCTGGTAAAAGGGATGAAGGGGAAGCAAAGGCATGCCAACTGAACCTGTCACTACTTATCTGCACAGATTTCTTACATACCCTGGCCACTCATTTTCTGCTTATGTCACATGAAAATGCCTTAATTTTTTTTTATTTGTTTCCTTTTTTTTATTTTTAAGGTGAGCATGTTGCCTTACCAAATAGCTTTGGAATTCTGTTTGTAAGAGGGAAGTAGAATGTGATTATTCATAGGCAAATAGATCTCTACAGGCACTTCAAATTTAGCTTCTCCAGAAAAATTTTACCCCTCCCTTCTTCAGATGAAGGTACAATGGTGATATTCTCCAGGTAAAATAATTCAGACATTGGTAAATATAGTGTTGAGTAAATTTCTGCCCATGGATTGAGTTATGAGGGAACAGTAGGATGATAGGATGGTAAGAAATGGTGTTTTCCTAAAAAAATACAATTATTCCCATATTGTAGATGTTAGCTAGGAAGTATGGCAGCATATAAAGGCTAAGAACTGAAACATATGTACAAGGAAAGCCAAATGAAATGAGCTTAAGTTTGGGAGCATGTTTCCTCTCTGATGAGGAACATCAGCGTAGGTATACTATTTAAAGATTTTTTAAAGTCTGCTTAGTTATTCTCTTTACTATCCTATGTATCATTAAAATATTAATCATTTACAGAGCTAATATGATGGTGTTTGAGATAAAATCATGATTCAATACAAAGACCTGGCCCATTACAAGCCTTTTCCCCTATTGCTGACATTTGGGATGAAATAGCAGTGGTCTCTCAAAGGAACTGTGCCCAGTAACTCCAAGAAGTGCCTGGTAGTGCACTATGAGGTGACTCACAGGAAGAAGTGATTATGAGGTCCTTTGAGGGGATGGGCTACAGCTAGGAAAGTAGTTCAAGAATTGGGACAAATTCCACTTTTCCTAAGATATATACTAGAGGGAGATATTTCTTGACAAGGTGGAAGCTGATGTTGGGTTATAAGAGTATGAGGAGCAAGGATTTAGAAAGAGTCAAAGACTGGATACTAGACCCTGCATTGCCATATTGCCATTCACAGGAATGTGACCTCATTTAAAATAATAATAATAATAATAATAATAATAATATATATATATATATATATACTAATAAAAGAGAAACATACAAATTGGTGTCACTCTGCTATGCCCACCAGCCAATCAGGATGGGTATGCAAATTAACCCAATAAAGATGGTGGTTAATTTGCATATGCAGGCACTGAGCCAAGACTGAAGACCACTGAAGACTGAAGAAGAGGCTTGGCTTCTCTGCTGCAGCCGGAGTGGAGAAGCCTAGCCTCACTGCTGTGGCCAAAGGCCTGGGTCCCGGGTGCCAGAGGAAAACCCGTGCCGGCAGCCAGGGGAAGGAAGGCCTATTGCATGAATCTTCGTGCAACGGGCCTCTAATATATTATATTGATTTCAGGGAGGAAGGGAGAGGGAGAGAGAGATAGAAACACCAATGATGACAGAGAATCATTGATTGGCTGTTTCCTTCAGGCCCATCCCCTGGGGATGGAGACCAAAACCAGGCATGTGTCCTGACCAGGAATCAAACCCTGATATCCTGGTTGACCTTATTTTCATTGGTCACAATTTCCACTTCTGCTAAGTCAAGATATTATACCAGAGCAGCTCCACCTTCTTACCTGAAAAAATTTTCTGGGACTCTCACTTTCGATATGGGCTTGATGAACTTGGAGAGGGTATAAAACGCTTTGCAGTAATCAAGGTCTGGAATGAGCTGCAGATCACTTGCTCCAGTTTGTTCTCCAGCCCGGTCATGAGTGGGTTCTACTGGCAGCAGGAAAGAGCACTGCATCTTTGTGTGTGTGTACGATAAGTGGTGTTACTGCAAATGTCATTATCAAGGACTTGCCCTCTGTTTCCCAATGGAGATGCCATTTTATTCATTCCACAGCTATTCATAATGAGTTATTCCAGGCAACATTGTGTATACAAAGATTGCCAGAGAAAGCTGACTGGGAAATCATTAGTTATGCTATAAATTTTAGGGAGATTGCTACTAAAATGTTATTGAAGTGTAGCTGAAGGGAAATTATGTTTATCTGGGGAATTAAGACTTCACTGGGAAGGTGGCCTTTGAACTGAGCTTCAAAACTTGTGTAGGGGTTTAATGAGTGCAGAAGGCAGATGGAGCATTCCAAGCTGAGGGAAGAACTACTTTTAAAATGGGTTTATAATGTAAAAGATTATAACAGAAAGGTGCAACGCCAGATCCATAGTGTTGACTTGGAAAAAGATTTAGGGATCACTTCCTTTCTTTTCTTTCCTTCCTTCTGTTCTTCCTTCCTTTTCTCCTTCCTTCGCCCCTTCTTTCCTTTTCTCCCTTTGGTGTTCTTTTTAACAGATAAATAAGCACATTCAAGGAAGAAGGAGGGATCTCTCCAAGGTCACATGGCTCATGACGAGCAGCTGGACATTGTGCTGATTCTTCTGACTCCCAGGCTGCCATTCAAAAATGAGATGGCGTCATAGCATGAAGCACCTTGCTTTCTAAAGCAAACAATTGCACTTACTATTGTAGGCAGTCAGAAACCAACGCTGTACCACAGTCTGGCTTGTGGGTTGGAAAGGTAATTCTAGAACTAGTGGGAAGAATTCGATTAGAGTTAGGTTGGTGAGTAAGAAAATAGTGGTGATTTTCTAGGCAGGATCTGAGGAATGTCACTGAGAAGGGATGGGAGAAGTCGGACGCTGACACAATGAAGAAAATTGCCGAAGTGCTACTATGTCCCACGTATGGGGCCTAAAAGAACTTTACCCCAATAAGCCATTCTCTGTAGGCCTACTTATCTATGAACATCTACAGTGGTGACAATTTATAAGATCCTAATAGTGTAGCAGGTTGATTATGTTCCCTTTTCAGTTTCCATTTGTGGGAGAGAAAATTGGCATACAGAGGGGTGGCCTTGTTAGCTCAGAAAACAAATATATGTATTAAGAAAAAAGAGGCCGAAACCGGTGTGGCTCAGTGGATAGAGCGTCGGCCTGCGGACTGAAGGGTCCCAGGTTCGATTCCGGTCAAGGGCATGTACCTGGGTTGCGGGCACATCCCCAGTGGGAGATGTGCAGGAGGCGGCTGATCGATGTTTCTCTCTCATTGATGTTTCTGACTCTCTATCTCTCTCCCTTCCTTTCTGTAAAAAATCAATAAAATATATTTAAAAAAAAGAAAAGAAAAAAGAGAAGCAATTGAATCCTATATCTGAAGAGCACTAGTGACTCTGCTAATTGCTCAGCTGAGTCCTACATCATTTTATAGCCTGTCTAGCGTGTTTTCTGCAAGTAATTTCCCCAAACAGGTTTTCCATCCTTCAATAGCTGGTGCCATACTTCTAAGCTTCTCTTTTCTAATTTGGATGAATGAGTGAACTTGGCTGAGGGGATGCATTGTCAAAGCTGATTTATGTGGTTGTCAATCCAAACTGCTTAGCTCTGCAGCTGAAATTATCCTTACATGCCCATTGTTCAGAGTTCAGAAAAACACCGTCTGTTCTATTGTTCAGCCATGGTCAGGGTACGGTAGCTGTTCTTTCCCCTATGCATCAAGCTTTCCTACCATAATGGATGACGCTACTGCAGAGGTTTGTGCAAGCCTCCCAGGAAAGGCAAGAGCAGTTCTACAAATGGGCAGCACTGTGCTCGAGGGGATGCAGGAAAAATATCTGGAAGCCCCAAAATTGCCCGCCATTTTTTGTTTTCATAGAATACACTCAAGCACTAAGGAGAGAAACCAGTTTAGTTTTTTCATTATGGCATAAACCATCAAAACTATAGTTCCTCTTTCTTAGGCAAAACAAGAAAATGCAGAAAGTCAGAAATATCACAAGGGATGTTCATTGATTTATGTGTACGAAGCCCGGAGTGATTTAGCCAAAGGTAAAGAGTGGGCTTTTCCGTATCTACCTTTGCTGCTTCAGAGTCCAAATAGGAAACAAAAGCTATACTCAAATTAGAATAATTCGAGAAAGGTTTATAAATGAATTGTAAAATTTTTTAAAAGGCCAGTGCACTGAATTTGGGGAAACTCCCTTCTCTTACCACCCATAGGCCTGAGTGAGTGGAATGGTTATTGGACTCTAGAACTAGAGAGGTATGTCGAAGGGTCCACCTGGAAAGAGTGACTTCAGTCATAAAGCACAACCAGCCTTAGCTGTGTCTCAAGAGGGAGTCAGAGGAATAGATAACTACCTACCTGTTCTTCATTTTTCGCATCTCCTGGGTTCCCCATTGGCTAGCCACAATTGGGAACCAGAGAACCAAGAATCCCAGTACAGCTTCTAAAGTGATTGCATGTCAAACTCAAAGACAGAAAGAGAGGAAGAACAGTTCTTTTCCAAGTGAATTCAATTTCTAAGATCATCCTTTTATTATTATACCATTAGGAGGCTTAGAATCCCATCTTTTACCACAGATGATTGCTATATATAGCGTGTCGCACATTTTGGAGATCTCCCTTTGATTAATGACTTCATAGAATTCCTGGATCTATATATGAGGGTCTCATTTTCTTTGCTGATTTTAGTAAGAGCTTCAATCACTTTTGCTTTTAGCGATGCCTGTATTCCTGAAGTAAGACCGTGTGTTTCCTCCATTTTGTATGGAAAGGTTAGACTCAAATTCAAAGTGAACATTTTGTTAGCTTTATTTTAAGCACTTTGTAAAATATCAAATATGAACATTTACCTGGTAATGTACTGTAATAATAGCCCCCCCCCATTTTATAATATACATTAAACTGAAGAAATTAATGGACTTTTCCCATGTGTAGTTTGCTTTCAAAAGTTTCTCAGTAAAATGCATTTCAGAAAAAAATTCAATGAAGCCATTTTTTAAGAAAGAAAAATTCTTCTCACATTTGAGCAAAGGAACAAAAAACAATCACAGCAATGAATTAATTACTCTAATAACATCTCTCATAACCACATTCGTTTTAGAACAAGGGTCCTTTTCCTTCTTGTATTAAAGAACAGCCAATCAAAACACAGAGATAATTGTTCTAAAAACTCCTGGCTCTCCCTTTTAATATAATTATTTGAAATATCTAGGGAGAGAAACTAAGGAGACACAATCAGAGGAGGAATTAATTACTCTATTAACTTTGCTTTTACTCAGCTTCATTTATTCACAGTCTGGAAGAGGCCTCCCCGAGGTCACCATTCCTTGTATCTGCCACCTGTCAGGGATGCTTCGAAACCATGCAGACAGATGGGTCGCCTCCTAATGGTTTTGCTCCACTGTTTATGGTTGTTTTGTTTTTTTCTTTTTTATGATTCCTCTTCCTATGCTTTTTTTTATAGTTATCCAGAAGAATAAAAAAATAGGTGTACTTTTGTTTTCATTCTTCTCAAGGACCTTCTTCAGTTTCTTAAAGATCATACCCACTGTCAAAAGTGTACTTTATTAAATGTAGAACTTATTTTTGGAAAAGTAGCATACCTTCAAAGATATATTTCCATTTTGAAGATGTGAGCTAAAATACTGCAAGGTGGATGGTGACAGCACTCAGGAAACACCACAGGGAGTAGGGAAAGGAAGAGGGGACATGGGGAATACTGCCTCCATCCTGCTACTGGCCATAAATGTCATTTTCAGCAGTGACACTTATTGTTGAGATTCTCTTTAGTTCCCTGCACATTTTATCATCTCTTAAATATCCCCTTTAAACATTTTAAAGAGGATAAAAAATAAATTGTTGTTCAAAATAAAATTATCATGCATCTCTTTGTCTAGTGCAGTCGCGTTCTTTTGAAGAAAATTGTAGAGTAAGTGAAAGAGTCTGTCATTGGATAGAGTTTAGGTAAAACTCCTATTTACATTGTCCCACACAAAAAAATGACCATTGCAATGAACCGTATGTCCATTTTCTCAGACTTTCTCTTCAATATTTAGGAGTCCAGAGTTTGAGTTAAAGACTGAGTAGATGTAAATTGCAACCTCTAGGTCATAATAACTAGGGCTATAATAATTCTGATTTTGAAGAATTTTGAGGCAGAGACCTAGGTTTCTGTCCAGGGACACCATGTAGTTAGAAGGTTCTGTCTAAAAAATTACATAAGTAATTACATGTTCCATTGCCCTCAGGCATTGCCCTCGGGTGTGATTCTCCTGAAGGGTTAACTAGCAATACCACAGTATCTTCAGCACTCACGTTTATTATGTTCATATCTCTGTCTGAGCTCTACAAAGAGGTTATTTAAGGGTTTTCCATGGGAAGCCAATTGGAGCTTTTCTGTCTATTGCTTTAAGTTGATTTGATATCAAACCTGCTCACAAAATAATGAAAAGAAGCTCCATCAGCTTTTATGAACAACGCTTCAAAATATAGTTGCTTAAAACAACAGTTTTCTTTAGTTCGGTTGGCTGAGTTCGCTGGGTGTTCCTTCTCATACATCTGTGGTCATCTGATGGTTTAGGGCAGCGGTTCTCAACCTGTGGGTCGCAACCCCTTTGGCAGTCGAACGACCCTTTCACAGGGGTCGCCTAAGACCATCCTACATTTCAGATATTTACATTACGATTCATAACAGTAGCAACATTACAGTTATGAAGTAGCAATGAAAATAATTTTATGGGATAATAGAGACCATTATAAACTTTTGAACAATAATAGATACAGAGGCAGAGCTGCCTCAAACAGATTGTCAAACTGCAGCGGGAAGGCTGGGGAGGGTTGGGGGACAGGAGGTAAGGGGGTAAGAGATCAACCAAAGGACTTGTATGCATGCATATAAGCATAACCAATAGACATAAGACACTGGGGGATAGGGGAGGCTAGGGGACTGTCTAGGGCGGGGAGCGGGGGAGGAATGGACACATATGTAATACCCTTTGTATTACTTTAAGCAATAAAAAATAAATAAAAATAAATTAAAAAAAAAGAAAATAATTTTATGGTTGGGGGTCACAACATGAGGAACTGTTATTAAAGGGCCAGAAGGTTGAGAACCATTGGTTTAGGGGGAGGATGGATAATCTATCAAGAATGACCTCACATGTCAGTTTGGAAGTCTGGTCAGTCTATGGGGGCCTTTCATGGTCTCCCATCATCCAGCAGCCTACCCCAAGCTTCTTCGCATGTTGTATACTGCAGTGAATAGTCCTACCCCCTTCCCCCCGAATTCTTGTTTCCCTGGAACCTCAGGATGTAACTTTATTTGGAAATTAATTAAGATCAGGTTTATACTAGATAGTGGTAGGTCCTAAATCCAATAACTCGTGTCCTTATAAAAAGAGGAGAGGACAACAGACACATAAACAAAGAAGAAGGTCATATGAAGATGGAGGTAGAGATTAGAGTAATGTAACTACAAACCAAGGTAAGCCAGGGTGCTGGTAACCACTGGAAATTAGGGGAAAGCATAGAATAGATTTCCCCTCAGAACCCTACAAATAAACCAACCCCACCAACACTGACTTCAGACTTCTAACCTCCAGAAGGGTTGGTAGCTTTTTTTTAGGCTACCAATTTGTGCCACTTTGTTATGACAGGCCCAGGAAACTAATAGTGATGGTTTAAGGGTCCGAAAGAAGAGAAAAGGAGAGTAATCCCACTGTACAAGGGCTTTTAAAGTCTTTGACTCTCATTTGCTAATGTCTTATAGGCCAAAGCCAGTCACATGGGCAGCCAGAGTCAAGGAATGAAAAAGAGTCCCCAGCTCTTGATGGGAGGAGCTGTGAGTTGCCCTGAAAGATTGAAAGGGACATGGACTCATATGGGGACAACATCTGGCAGGTTTGGGTTTTTCCTTTATTGCGTTCTACCTCTGGCCTGTATCCTATGATCCGTGGCTAGCATATGCCTTAAGGATGCCACTGAAGAGCAAGTTCTTTAGAAAATACTATGAAGGAAATTATTAGATTAACTGATACAAAAGATCAGCTTGAATTGACTCTAGGCTGTTGAAGTCACAGACCAGGAATATGGTCTTTTGCCTGATAATAAACAACAATTTAGAGTCCAGTGGGACATTTTGACTGGACAATTATGACCCCAAATTTTCATAGTTACCTTGTTAACATGGAGATCTCTTAGAAAATAGAGTAGACCAGGACATTTCCTAAGATCGTATTTCTGTTTCTTTGTGTGATTTTTTTCCTTCTTTTACATAGCTATCAGCTTCATGGAAAGGCATACATAACAGCTAACAGAGCATCTTTGTCACTGCCAATTTCTTTGGTGCCCTGGCACATTAAGAAAAGAACTCCTATAATTTCTTATATGTGCTTGTTCAGATGCTATGCACCTCACTGAGCTTAAATTTCAAAGGACTTGGTTCTTTTCAAAATGCTGTGAAGACATTATTAAAAAACTGACAGAAGGATTATGTGGATAGTGGATTAGAGAAAAATAGTTAATCAATATAAATTTATGAATCTGTCAACTCTACTGGTGGCATATAAGTGAATATTCCCATTCTTAAGAAATACTCATTGAAGTATCAGGGGAGAGGGGCATGATGTCTACAGCTTACTTTCAAATTGTTCAAAAAATATGGAAACATATGCACATAGGATATCAGTAAAATATTAACGGTAGGAAAATATAAATAAAAAAGCAGGCCGGTGTTATTTTCACTATTTTTTATTTTTGCAACATTTTTTAGTTTGACGTTACTTCAAAATGTAAGGCCTAACATAAACAATATCTTGGTTTTCTTTTACAAAATCAACTGGAAACTAAGTCATGTCAATTCTAATTTCTCCTGGTTTCCTCTCTAATATTGCACAGTTGTTTTTCCCCTGGGAAGGAGGTGACTACCTTCTGTGGAAAGATTTTGATTAGGTCAGATCTACTTTGGAAAAGGCCAAGTTCTTCGGATTTTTGTTCTCATGCAGAGGGTCTAAGTAGGCAGCAATCTGTCTGTCAGGCGGTGCCAGATGTCCTAGCTATTAAGTTGATCTACTACCCAGTACCCACATTCTTTCAAAGGCAGGCTAATGGGGGAGAAAAGCAGGTAAGTGAAATGTCAAGGAGAGAGGCAGTAAAGGCTGGGAATTGTATTCTAGTCTGCTTTGTAAACAGGAAGATGGGTAGAAAGTAGAGGCATTATGTTCAATGGCCCTCACTGAACATGAAAAATAACTTTCCTAGATTAATATATGGCATTAAGTATATTCATACATCCCTTTTATCACAACCAACTCAGTCATGCAGTCACAAACCCAATGTTGAATAAGAAAAACAGTCCATGTCTTAAATATCTTTTATTCAGTTGCCAGTGTGTCAAGCAACCCAACGTGGTGGGGTTTAAAGGTGAAATGGCTTTATTTTTCCATCACTGCTTTGTAGAATTTCACATCGCTATCCATTAATGATATCGGGTGAATTCCACAGCTTTCCATTCACTCGCCGTTATTAAAATGTGGACCGTGTTAAAGCTTTAAAAACCAAATCCATTCGCTAGTAGTTATTAAAATATGGTCCATTTTAAAGCTTGAAAGTCAAACTCAATTTGAAATTCATTTCCTCACTGTACTCCACATAATCCCCCATTCTCTTCCCCTCCATTGCTGCTGCCAATGAAAATCTGAGCTGAGTTGCTGACTGAGGAAGAAGAGAGTGGGAAGATTTCTCATTCTGAGACTCATACATCTTTTCTAGTTCAGCTCATCCACAGAGCTGCACCTGGGTAGAAGAGGGGCATAGTGAAATTTCTCATTAATTAACCAGACAAGGCTTGAATGCTGTTGTTATGGGCCACTCCTGTTGCTGTTGACCTTTGTTGTCCCCTAAATAACAGACATGCAAATCCTGCCTCTCATGGAATGACTACATTGTGCGGTCTCCCCATTTACCTTTCCTTGAACCTGAGTTTGGCAATTTCAATGGGACCAGATGACTCAAGCTTGGCTACCATTTGACTCATAATGTAATACTTCGGTGCAAATCTAACAAAACACGTATAGGCCTTCAATTTTGAAAATTAACTCTGTATCTAATATTGCATTTAATTGTTCATCTATCTGTCTTTCTCAGACTACCGTTCTTGAGCAGAAGTCATGTACAAACATGTTGGTATGTTTGTATTAAGCATTCTTACTTTTAAATGGTATAAATGTTTCACAAAGAGGTTAATAACTGAATGAAATAATGACAAGCATGCATTTGGAGGTTTGGAATGTAGAGATTAGTTTGAATGGAACGTCTTTTAATCAATGAGGAAGCCAGCTTGGGCAGTGAAAGCTAACACTGTCTCATGGCGCCTTTGTCATTGAGAAGGCTAGATAGACTTCATTGTGGTTAGAATCTTCAAATTACCTTAAATCTTTCTCCATGATACTTCCACTTTCTCTACCAAACATGCTTGACATTTAGCTTGAAAAAAAAAAAAAAGTGTAGATGTGTAGGAAGCCTGTGAGAGGAAAGGTAGAGACAGAGATGTGTCTACTGACTCATTGCTTGTCTTTTCCCCAAAGACCTGCTCATCCTAAGAACAGAAGAGCAGTTAGCTAATTAGTATCCTTAAAATCCCTCAAGGAAAGTATTCCAATAACTGGTCTTACTTTCAGTCTAAGTTCTTGATCTCTCCCTCTCCTATGACTTCACTTTACAATTTCTATACTCTCACCTTCTAAATTATATGATCCTTAAAGTTAAGAGAGTAGCAATATTTATATTTATATCCTTCACAGGTACAGCACAATCATAGACTTTGCTCATAGTAAGTCCATGGAAATATTCCAGGAAAGAAAGAACAACTGTTTATTTATTGCCTGTGTGCAAGGCACGGTGTTACATCATGGGAACACACCAGTGTGAACAAAACAGCTATGGAAGTGTAGAAGGCACATGTCAAGATAAATAATCATATATGCAAATGCAAACTTATAAAATATTATAACTAACATTAAGGTAGATAATTGATTAATATAATATGACTGAGGTGAGAGCGGAAATTAAGCTCAGGGTCAAAAAAAGGCATCTCTGAAGAACTGACATTTACATTAAAATCAGAGCTGAAAATTTTAATAGAAATTAATTAAGATTTAAATATAAAACAAAGAAAATAACATTCTAGCAAGATGGAACAACTTCTATGAAAGATAGGCAGGTGCTTGAAGAACTGAAATAATCTAACAGATTTGGAATCTCTCCCTCCACCCCATAATCCTCTTCACTTTTCTTCCATATAAGAAGTTAGAAGATAGCCATCCCCCATAGAAATAAACAGTTCACTAAGAGGCTTCTCCATCTTGTTTGCATCTGAGATCTACAGCAGCTGGGAACTTTGCTTCTCAGTGAGGTACACAAACATGTATCCCCCTTGTTACCTGAAGAAAATTTATTTCTATTAAAAAAATAAAAAGTCTTATTAGCATGGCCGGTGTGGCCCAGTGATTGTGGTTGGGCATCAACCGATTGAACCAAGAGGTCACTGGTTTGATTCCTAGTCAGGGCACATGCCCAGGTGAGGGGCATGCATCATTGATATTTGATGCTTCTCTCTCATCAATGTTTTTATCTATCTCTCTCCCTTCCTCTTGCTCTAAAAGAAATAAAAACATATATTTTTTAAAAAGTCTAATTACTTCACAAAGGTTGGGAGACATAAGTAATCAGGTAACTTTGATGTAAAAACCACTGGTGTCTTCTTTATTCCAATGGTGTATTTGTCTTCAGTAGGTGATAGCTGACTTTTGCTGCCCTAAGCTGCAGCCTAAATATTATTTCATGTCATTTTGAGAGGTTCATTTTCCCCACTTGGTAATTCTAAATCAAGTGCTTTAAAACACTTTTTAGATTTGTTCGAAGTAGAGAGATAGCTTTAAAAAGCACCAAATCAAATTGTAGGAGACTAAACTATTTATGTGAAAAGGTCTTATATCTTTTGTCAACAAAACTGCAGCTGTCCTACTTTGGCCACATCATGAGAAGGCAGAGTCCTTTGTAAAAGACAATAATGCTGGGGGAACTAAAACAGAAGGAAAAGAGGAAGAAAATCGGAGATGGATTGGCTCTGTAGAAGATGCCATAGGCATGAGTCTACAGGGGCTGAGCAGGGTTGTTGAGGACAGGACACTGTGGATATTACTCATTTTGTAGTCTCAGGAATCAGAGATGATTCAACGGCATGTAATGCACACCAAAAGATTTACCGTGACTGAATTTTATTAGATTTGAAATTAATTATTGATGGATATACAGTGAATTGTAATTTTTCCACTTCCTTGATATTATCAAATCGGGGTTTTTTTGAAATGACATTTTAAAGGTTTTATCATTAAGGAACAGAAAATTTGTTGAAACCTTAATCAACCTTGATATATACTAAAATACCCATACCTGCTATTATTATTAGCCACTGATGTTCAAAATGATTTGAAAGCACAGAGAAGACTGTTTTGTCACAGAAGACCTCAATCAAGCCAAGTAGCATAAATAAACACTAGGTTAAAAAATTAGCATGTTCTGGAAGATCCTGATGGGAGGTAATTTGTAGATTTTCTTTTCCTTTTATTTCTTTTTGTTTTCTTTTTCAACTTGGAAAATTATCTTGACCAGTCTTTTGTATTTCCTATTCCAATAATTGTCAAGTAAGGCCCATTGCCTAGTATTCTCACAGAAACTTCAGCCTCTATTAACCATCTGTCGTTCCTTTAATTATGGTTTACTGTGATAAGCCTGAAAGAAAAGAGATGAAAATTAGGTAGAGTCCTAAACTAGAAGCATTCATGTATCTTAGCCTAAGAAAATGATTTTATTAGACAACTTTATATTCTAAAATCCATTCAGATGTTACATAAGATACATTGGTGGTCTACATTTGATACTGGATTTTAATAAATGTCAGATTTCAGTAATGTTTAGGTTTGGAATAATTAAAAGGACCTCACAGGAAGAATATGATAAATAAAGAAGAGTGTTCTGTATAACTATTTGAACCTCAATATCAAATCTACCTCTACCTCACTACATGAGAAAGTTATCCAAGTAAATTCCTCTCTCCATTTTAAATCTAAAAGCAATTGATGTAGTAATAAATCAAATAGTTCCATCCAGAAAATGTCTGGGGACATTGTGAGCACTCAAGACTTCAATAGAGGACCTAGAAACCACAACAGGGCCCATACTTTGGAAATGTCTAATTTCACATGAAATAATATGAAAATAACTGTCATTGTAATCAGTACCCCTCAACATTCAGGCTGTGACTAAATCAGTCACACGTTGTAAATTTTCATTTTACTTTTTCGTCTTCAAAAATACTATTTTGGCAGTGAGCTCTGGTAAAAAGGTAATTGGATCACAATAATATAATCCCAACACTGCCTGAAACATTTGATGATTGTGAGATGCTAAGAAAGTTATGCATACTCTTACGTCTAGATTTTCTCAACAATTAAAAACTTAAATATGAAACAAAAGTCATTGCTTCAAAATAATCTGTAGTTTTCTCTTTTCTAACTTCTTTCAAAAATGTCTGTCTTTATGAAGAAGTTTCTTCTTGTTTTTTTTAATCCTCACCGAGGATTTTTTTTAGAGAGAGTGGGGGAGAGAGGGAAAGACAGAGAGAAATATTGATATGAGAGAAACATCAGTCAGTATCAAACCCTGGACCTTTTGGTTTGCAGTCTGACCTCTATCCACTGAGCCAAGTGGGGTAGGGCTATGATGAAGTTTCTTTATGATGGGTATAGTTATAGTTTCCTTTTTATTGCATTTTATTTTGGATTTGTTGGCCTTGTGGAGTCTTCCTTTAGATATTTTAGAAAATATTTTGCTCTTAAAATATTGCTTTGATCACATTTTGTGTCCCTTTTCCTACTAGAAATCCATTTGGAGTTATGCTCAACTGTCTTCACTATCTTTAACTTGTGCTTTCTTGTTCTTGCATGGCTTTCTATTCACTTTCCTTTTGTTTTCATATGTTTTATTTAAATATAATTCATATACCATAAAGTTAGTAATTTAAAGTGTATAATTCAGTGTTCTTTTAGCATATTTACAGAATTGTGCAAACATTGCCACAGTGAATTTTAAAATATTTTCATCAGTTTAAAAAGAAACACTGTGACAATTAATAGTCACTCATTTCCCCCAAACTGACCCCTCGGCATAGACAACCACTAATGTACTTTCAGTCTCTATGGAGTTCCCTAATCTGGATATCTGACAAAAATGTATTTAGAAAATATGAGGCCCTTTGTAACTTCTTTCACTAAACATAATGTTTTCAATGTCCATCTGTATTGTATCATGTATGAGTACTTCCTTCCTTTTTATTGCCAATAGTATTTTGTTGTATAGATATACCACTTTTAATTATCCATTCATCTGTTGATGAACCTTTGGAGTGTTCCTACTTTTTGGCTATTATGAATAATGCTACTATGAATATTTGTTCAGTTGTACCCTCTCCTCCCCCCAAAAATTCACATGTTGAAACCCTAGCACCCAGTACCTCAGAATGTGACTGTAGTTGGAGATAGGACCTTTAAATAGTAAAAATATGTTATAAGGAGTCCTTGGCATGGCTCTAATTGAATATGACTGATGTCTTTGTAAGAACAGAAGATTAAGACACAATGCAGAGTTATTAAGAATACCATTTGAAGACACTGAAATAAGACCATCTACCAGCCAAGTAGATGGGAGACACATTTCAGAAATAGTCCTACTTATACCTCAATCTTGGAATTACTAGCCTACAGAACTGTGAGAAAAGAATAAGATATATATTAGTTAAGCCAATTACTTTGGGGTATTTGTTATAGTGGCCCTAGAAAACTAAAAAAAAAAAAAATCATATACTGATTTCTGTGGTGAAGTATGTTTTCATTTCTCTTAGGTATGTACTTAAAAAGGGAATTGTTGGGTCATATGATATCTATATACTAAGGCTTTTGACAAATGGAAACCCTATTTTGCAATGTGCCTGCACCATTTAATTAGAGGATTCTAATTTCTCCACATCCTCACCATCACTTGCTATTTTCTATCTTTTTAAATTATTATAGCGATCCTAGTAATGTGAAGTGATATCTCATTATGGTTTAATTTGTATTTCTATTATGGTTAATGATGTTGAGTGTTTTTTTCATGTGCTTATCCTTTTCATATATCTTCTTTGGAGAAGTGTCTATTCTAGTCTGCTCATTGTTTTTTGTGACTGAGTCATGTGACCTATCATTATTGATCAAATTTTTCTTATATTTTCTAGACACAAGTGCTTTAATGGACACATAATTTTTAAATAATTTCCCATCCTGTGGGTTGCCTCTTCACTTTCTTAATGGTGTCATATCCAAGAACACTTTAGCCTGACTCAAGGTTGGGAAGATTTACTTTTCTAAGATTTTTACAGTCTTATTTTACATTTAAGTATGTAAAATATTTTTAGTTAATTTTTATGCATAATGTGAAGAAAGGGTCTTGGTTTTGCATGTGAATATCCAGTTCTCCCACCACAATTTGTTGAAAAAATTATTCCTTGCCCCCTTATATTGCCTTGGTTCTCTATCAGTTGACTATAATATGAAAGACTCTGTGTTCTATTGCATTCTTCTTTCTGTCTATCCTTATGCCAGGGCAATACAATCTGAAACACTATAGGTTTGTAGTGAGTTTTGAATTTAGAAGTGTGAATTCTACAATGTTTTTCTACTTTTTAAATAATGTTGTGGCTGTTCTGGGTCACTTGCATGTCCAGATAAATTTTAGGAGCATCTTGTCAATTTCTACAAAAAAAAAAAATAACAGCTTGGATTGCAATAAGAATTATGTAGGCTTTGTAGATCAGTTGGGGGATATCACCATATTCTACAGTATTAAACTTTCCAATCGACAGACATGAAATGTCTTTTCACTTATTTAGGTCTCCTTTAATTTATTTTAATGGTGTTTTATAATTTTCAGAACACAAGTTTTACATTTCTTTTGTCAAAATAACCCCTATGTATGTTATGCTTATTTTGATAATTCTAAATCAAGTGCTTTAAAATACTTTTTAGATTTGTTCGAAGTAGAGAGCTTAAAAAAACACCAAATCAAATTGTAGGAGACCTACAGTGATAAGTCACAGTGATAAGTCAATCCTCCGAGGGCATAGTCTTGGACTTGTGCATGGTTACCCTGGAATGACTGGTTTTGATATGGCTCTCTTTAGTTACCTCTTTCCTTAGTGTCTCTGTTAAGCTCTTTGCCTCTGTAGGTATTATATGCAGCTAAGAGACTCCACTAATTACCACCTGATTGCTCTATTGATTTTGACACTGTTCCAAGGCATAAATTGCTCCACAATTTGCTCCCATTAAATCCAGGCCCCTCTGCAGAGGTAATTTTTGAGGCCAGCCTTTGAAGTTTGTTCTCACCCTCTTCTTAGCTGCCCCATTCCCCAGCTTCCTCTGATAAACTAGCTGGCCTACATTTTAGCTTGATGCTCTCATGAAGCTGCTGGCCTCCACTTACTACTTAACTCCTGAAATCTCCCTTGTTTTCAAGAGCAACCTTAGTCTTAAACTTCTCCATATTCTGTGTTAAATAAAGTCAGTCTCTTCATTCGAGGAGAGCTTCGGAGCTCTTTGTTTTTATGTCCTGTGTCTTCCCCTGGGAAAAATCTCTATTGTACTTGCTGGACTTACAGGTATGGACAGCGGTTGCTTCTCTTGGGTTGACACCTGTGCTTTAAGAGTTGGAGGTGAGGTGGGGACAGTAGCTCTGCTTTTCTTAGCATGTCTCTCCCAGCATGGGCATCTGTGCTCTGAGTGGCCTGGGAAGAGAATGACTGAGGACCTCAAATTCTAGTCTGTCATTCCTGAAGTAGAAACCACCTATGAGTTTCCTCTCTGCAACACAGAGATGAGGCTATGGTGAGAATGGGCTTCTTGGGCACACCCACATGGAGTGGAGCTGAAAGTGGGAGGAGCAGCAGCTTTGGTCTCAACTGCCAGATGTTTGCTCTTCTCACTGAGCTATAGTAGGCTTTTTTTTTTTTTTAAATAAATGTTCTGTATTTTCTGTGGGACCTTCTGACAATTTCTGTAGACTTTAAATAGTTATTTTTAACTATAATTTGTACCAGTTATAATTGTCTCACTGGGGAGTGAGTCTACAGAGCCCTCATGCTGTCATTTCAAAAGCAGATTCTCTTTTCATTTCTCATTTGTCTTCCATTTCCCTAGTTCCCTATTGAACTGTGTGCAGTGCTTCATTTTTTTTTTAATTTTAATTGCTGTGTGGCTTATTTCTGTAAGTTCTATAGTTCATTTTCAGACCTCTAAGCATTTTTATAATTACTAATCTCTGCATTTATTTTCCAGTTCGCTTCTAATTTCCTTAAACTTTATTATAGTTGTTTTATCATCTCTCACATATTTGTTTGTAGCAAAATTTAAGTAAAAAATATATACCATTTTAACTATTTTAAGAGTATAATTCAGTGGCATTAAATATATTCACATTGTTGTACTTTTTATTGTGTGTTTGATGAATAATTAACATAAGCCCTGGTTTTCTTGCAAACATATTTATGAGCATTGTTTGAGGCCTACAATAAAACCGTGCTTCTCCAGAAAGATTTGCATTAGCGTCTTCCAGGTGCCTAAGAAAATACAGAAGGAAGTACCTCCTGAGACATAGCCACGTGAGGTTAGTAGAGTATGTCAGGTTTTTTGGACGACCTCCTACAGTAGGCTGAGCAATGGTGCTTGAAGATGCCCAGTCCTAATCTCTGGAAACCTGTGAATATGTAATCTTATTACCCAGGAAAAGGGACTTCGTGAATGGAATTGATATAAAGATTCTGAGCCAGAGACATTATTCTCTATAATCTGGTTGGGCCCAATGTAATCACATCAGCCCTATTAGAGTGGGGCAAGGGGGTCGGAGTTGTAAAAAGCAGATGTGAGGGTGGAAGCAGTGGTCAGATAAGAGACAAAATGATAGGCTGCTGGCTCTGATAGAATCAGGAACTTAGGTGGCAAAAAGCAAGGGACGAGATTTTTCCATGGAGCCTGCAGAAGGACCACAGCCCTCCATATCCATTTTGCACGCACTTGGAGAATATTTAATTTGGATTCATTCTGCCTTGGGAGTTTTGGGGATTCTTAAGTATTTTGAGGAATTAGAGTTTGGGTGGGCTCTAGGATTTAACCCCTCCCCTCTGTACCAGCTGGACTTTAAAACAGAGCTCATGTTCCATTGGTTTGGCAGATGTACTCAGGAGAAGGCTCTCTCTGGGCTCTCCTTTTTCTTTGTCTTTTTTTTTTAAGTTATTTTTATTGATTTCAGAGAGGAAGGGAGAGAGAGAGAAACATCAGTGATGTGAGAGAATCATTGATTGGATCCCCCAACACTGGGGATCCAGCACGCAATTCAGGCATGTGCCCCGACTGAGAATCAAACCATGACCTCCTGGTACATTGGTCAATTCTCAACCACTGAGCCACACAGGCCAGGCATGGGCTTTTCTGGATTTTTTCTTTTATGCGTTTATATAGGTGCTGGCCTCCGCTCTTACCTGCTTACTGACACTTTTAAAATGTTCTGTCCTGCCCTAGCTGGTTTGGCTTAGTGGAGCAGGGGTGGGCAAACTTTTTGACTCGAGGGCCACAATGGGTTCTTAAACTGGACCAGAGGGCCGGAACAAAAGCATGGATGGAGTGTTTGTGTGAACTAATATAAATTCAAAGTAAACATCATTACATAAAAGGGTACGGTCTTTTTTTTTTAGTTTTATTCATTTCAAACGGGCTGGATCCGGCCCGCGGGCCGTAGTTTGCCCACGGCTGGGATAAAGTGTTGGCCTGTGAACTGAAGGGTCCTGGGTTCAATTCTGGTCAAGGGCACATGCCTGGGTTGTGGGCTCGGTCCCCAGTAGGAGGCATGCAGGAGGCAGTCAATCAATGATTCTCTCTCATCATTGCTATTTCTATATCTCCTCTCCCTTCCTCTCTGAAATCAATAAAAAATATATTAAAAAATAATAAAATATTCTGTCCTTTTGTTGTAATTTTGTTTTACTGTTTAATAATTGTTTCATCTGGAATGTGGTATGAGTAGCCTAACCTGCCATATTATCAAAACAAGACAGTCATATTATTTCTTCAGTTATACTCCACTCTGGTCTATTTAAAGTAAATTCTTTCAAAGCCTATAATGAAATGAATAGTGGAACTACCGAATCTGTATTTCATATCATGTAATCCTTTTATAATTATAAAACTTATTTTTTTGTTGTTGCTTATTTTTAGGGGAATATATGAATTCCTTTTTTTAAATTCATGTGCTCTTTCGGTAAGCATATCTTATGTATGTATTTAAAGATTCAGTTTTATAGTTACTATGTTACATATATTTTAAAATATCTAATATTTAACTTACGTATCAGACTGTACAAAAATTTTAGTTAATGTAATATTACCTACAATCTCCATACTTACTTAAAAGTCCTGCTCTCCTTGTCAGCTCAGTGCTGTGTTCTTGGCTGTAAATAGGTTCTTTCATTATTTGTTATCTTTTCCTTTCATGGGAATAACTCTCCTGGAATGGTTGTTGATTCTTTGTGCTCCTCACATGCTTCGGATTGTCAGTATTTGCTAAGAATAGCTGCTTACACAATAGGCCATTTGGGGAGCAATAAGTTATGCTGCTGATCTGTTTCCCATGGTGTTGGAAAGGGAAAATGTGTGCTGATATATGGGATTGCTTAGTGGCTCTTTCCTGCATATTTGCATACCTAGTTTAATCAAACATTAAAAAGTACCCATTTATTGATCTTTCTTAATTGCGACATCTTAACTCTGTCAATACCACAGGGGCAACAGGGAGACTATAGGGGATAATTCACCTGGCAACCTCCACGGGAACCCAGACTAAAAATCTAAAAATCCTGTGAATGACCTCTGTGTCTCTTCCTACTCCCACTACCTGCATCTTTAAGAAGGAAGCAAGCATTTGTATGCACTAGTCGATGGAATTCCTCTTCTCTCCATCTTTTAGGAATTTTGAACAATCCTTGAGACACGGAGAAGTCTACCTTTTGCTTTCCAGCAGAAGATGGTAATAAACTCATGTATTTTAATAGCTTTTGGGAAATACAAAGAAAACATAGCACATGTCTGGTCCGATATCTTAAAATCAATATTTAGCATATTGAAATTAGTGTAAAATGAATTAAGTATATAAACTATGACTCTGCAAATCAATGAGTTAGGAGTAAATTATTCAATAAATCATGTTGGTACAATCATTTAACTGTTTGAAAAATTGGAAATAAATTGTCAGATCATCATGTTTAAGAGACTCCTTTAATCATAAGACAAATGGGAAAAATGGTAGATTTGACAATGTAAAAATTGAATATCTCATACATCAAAACATGCAAATCACACAAAGAATTTGGAAAAATAAATTTAGGACCTATGCTTTCATGTTGGAAATGCTTAAGACATATCCTATTTGAGAAAAATTGTTCTTTGCAGAAAACAGTTGAATACAGTGATATTGTATATTGGTATCAACTGATGAAAATAGTTGAAATAAAAATGGTAATTCAGTAATAGGTCTAATAATAATGTTTTAAATATTAACTTCCCTGAATGTGGTTTAATTAAATGTTAAATAAAGGAGTCCATTTGACCTAAGATCAAAGATATAAGTACCCAGTAAAAATATTTAAAAAGAAATATACAGGACCCATATGAAAAATTAAAAAAAAAAACACATGTTGTTTACCTAAGAAATATGGGTAAAATTAAAACACATTGTTTTAGACAATGAATGATATTATAAATATGTCAATTCTTCAAAAAATTAAGTTATTTACAATATTATCTCATTTATAGTACAATAATAATTAAGATACCCACAAAATAAGAAGAGATATTGAGGGAACAGTTTGAAAAATATTATTAATGCCCTAGCCGGTTTGGCTCAGTGGATAAAGTGTCAGCTTGCAGACTGAAAGGTCCTGGGTTCAATTCCTGTTAAGGGCATGTACCTTGGCTGCAGGCTCCTTCCCGGCCTGGGCCCTCGTTTGGGTTCATGCAGGAGGCAACCAATTGATGTGTTTCTCTCACATCAATATTTCTCTCTGTCTTTCCCTCTCTCTTCCTCTCTCTCTAAAAATCAATGGAAAATATCCTCAGGTGATAATTAAAAAAAAAGAAGAAAAATATTATTAAAGATGATCCAAAAGTACATAAAAGCCTGTAAAATATGAATAATAAAGGAACTCTTGTTGTATTAAGTATAAAGAAGTTAATGGTACTAAAGACAATTAAAGCAGATTAATGAACTGCACCAAAGTGTCTAATAATAGATATATAGGAACCTAGAATATGCACCTCAGATCACCATAGTAAAGAAATGCATTCAACTAATAATGCTGGGGTGAGGAACTAACTCTCTCAGGAAAGATGATAAAATTAGGTACAGATGGCACCAAAATGTTAAACTAAAGAAATATAGAATAAGAAAAAAATCATTGAATAATTACTTAATCTTCAGTATTATATAATCTCTATATCTTTGACGATGTTTTGAAACTTGGAAACTATAACAATGTATAGCTACATTGAGATACACAGGATAAAGTCATTTACCTGGCAAAAATAACATCACACACTCAAATAAAAATTGAAAAACAAAACACCACACAAGATGATGAGCAATACCTTACTATCTAATAATTCTTACACATTGTGAAATAAGCTTGAATTTGCCAATGTAATATCGAAAAAATTATATATCAGACAACCTACCAGGCAAATATCAATATTATAAGAGAAATGAATCAACTTTATTAAAACTTCAAAACTAATTAAAGTAATACGTTTAAGACATACAATTAAAAGCATTAACAATTACAATATACAGTGGCACAAAAAATTAGGGAACAGAACAGTCTCACTTATATGCACATGGTAAGGATGTACTGGTAAGTGCCCTCCACAGGTACCATTTTTGATCTTTTACACTGTGTTTTCACTGTACCCTAAAGTATTCAATACAGTAACAATCAGGACAGGTTTGTAGCTTAGGGGAATAGGCTCTAACATACAGCCTTGGTGTGTAGTAGACTATATTATCTGGATTTGTGTACGTGCACTCTGATATTTGCACAATGACAACATCACCTGATGACGTTTTTCTCGGAACATATTCCCATGATACGCGACGGTATATCACAAGGTATATAAAAAGCAGCTGCTACATAATCAAAGTAACTGTGCCGCATTTGAGAAACATATTTTTCTCTTCTGGGTCTCAATGTTCACATGTGAAAATCAGGATATCGAAAGTTTCGCACTACCTCATAGAATTGCCAGTGTTGGGTGAGGTGATGTTTGACATGCTCATCACAGTGACTGGCATATGGAACATACTCTATAGATATTGTTTAATAAAGAACTAAAATGCTTCTTACCTTTGGATGAGTTAAAGTGAAATTGGTGGATGAAATTGAGTTCACTATTTTAAGGCTTCCTGATATGCAATAATTCGCAGAGGTTGTTCTATTTACATCCTTACCATGTACATGACTGGAGCTTGCAGGACTGGAAGTAGCTGGGGGTGAGTCCGTGAGTGAGTGGCGAGTGAATGTGAAGGCCTGGGACGTTACTGTACGCCACTCTAGACTTTGTAAACACTGTACACTTAGATACACTAAATTGATAAACATTTTTGATAATAAATTTACAATTTGCTATAATGTTTTGGCCATATGAACTTTTCACTTAAAATTTTTTTTGAGTTTTTGTGGTAACACAGCTTAAAACACAAAGACATTGAACAGCTGTACAGAATATTTTCTTTATTATTCTTAGTCTATCAGCTTTTCCCTAGTTTAAAATTCTTTATTTTATTCTTTAGTTTTTAAACTTTTTTGTTAAAAAAACTAACACACAAACATACACATTAGCCTAGGCCTATGGTGAGGATCATCAGTATTGCTGCCTTCCAACTCTACGTCTGTTCCCACTGGAAGGTCTTCAGGGGCAGTAATGCACAGGGAGCTGTCATTTCCTGTGATAACAAGGCCTCCTTCTGGAATACCTGCTAAAGAACCTGCCTGGGGCTCTTTCCAGAAATATAGTTGTGGTGGTTTGCTTGGTTTTATTCTTTCTTCTGTCATAGATTGCCTTGCAAACAGATAATGTGCTGTGAACATTCCTCTGCATTAATGGAAACCTTTCGGTGTTGGGGTCCATGGTTTTAAACTTTCTAATGAGCTTGTTGAGGTCTGCATGAGCTCCTCCAAACCTTTCACTGTGCACATGCTTGGGAGTTGTTCTTTTTCTTCTTTTGCAGTTTCCTTTTCTCTTGCTGCTTCTTCAGCTACACATTCCTTTTCCAGTTCCAGCCAGTCCTCCTTAGTCAGTTTCTCAGGAACCCCCTCTAGGGGCTCCTCAAGGTCATACTCATCCACACCCAGGTTAAGGTTGTTTGCAGGCTCATCCTCAGCCTTGATATTTGCAACTTCTTTATCCATGGTAAATCATTGAGGTCATGGGCTATGACACACTAGGGCAGTGGTTCTCAACCTTCTGGCCCTTTAAATACAGTTCCTCATGTTGTGACCCAACCATAAAATTATTTTCGTTGCTACTTCATAACTGTAATGTTGCTACTGTTATGAATCGTAATGTAAGTATCTGATATGCAGGATGGTCTTAGGTGACCCCTGTGAAAGGGTCGTTGGACCGCCAAAGGGGTCGCGACCCATAGGTTGAGAACCGCTGTACTAGGTGCTAGCAAATTTTCAGTTCCATTATACTCTTATGGGACCACTGTCATATTGGACATAGTTTATCATTGATCAAAACATTGTTATGTGGCACATGACTATCTATGTCTACATATAAAAGTCCGACATTCTGGAGTTCCTTGAAAGCCAGAAAAATGACTTTATAAGCAATGAGAATCTTCTAAGGCAGTGGTTCTCAACCTTCTGGCCCTTTAAATACAGTTCCTCATGTGACCCAACCATAAAATTATTTTCGTTGCTACTTCATAACTGTAATGTTGCTACTGTTATGAATCGTAATGTAAATATCTGATATGCGGGATGGTCTTAGGCGACCCCTGTGAAAGGGTCGTTCATTCGACCGCCAAAGGTGTCGCGACCCACAGGTTGAGAACCGCTGCTCTAAGGTTTTCTGATAGGTGAGTGACAGAGTTAAGGTGTGTGAGTATGGTGTGTGCGTGCGTGCGTGTGTGTGTGTGTGTGTGTGTGTGACAGTTAATATGGTGGAAACACCTGTGATGAATTTGATTTATTACAAATTGTATGTGTGGAGAAATGCTCAGAGCTAGACATATAATCTGAAGTGTTATAATAAAATTGGGAAAGGTAGAGAGAATGTCTGAAAACAGACGTGGTAATTTATTGATTCTGACATTAGCAAGATCAGAAGAATAAGGGAGGAATCGACACTGTTTACACCTGGGGTAATTACTGAAACGCATCCTGAGCATATTCCTGAGCATTCCCTGTAATAAGGAGTGATACTGACGCCAGCGAATTGCTTCCTTCTGAAGACACACATTTAGCCAAGAGTAGAAAACAGGTGGGAACAATTTCCATGTCTTATCTTTACAGTGTTCTAATATTTTATTGCAAGAATAACAATAATTAGAGCAATGTACAACAATATGAAGGCTTCATTGAATTAGCAATTTAAACTTGTGCTATATTAGCATCATGTTGAATTATTACTCATCCTTGATAATATAGCATTTATCAGGGAATTACCAGTACACTGTCATGCCAGCCTAGTGTGAAAAGAAACCCTAATGGGGGCATGATGTAAAAGCTGTTATGAAATATACTCACTATTTGGAATATATGCATTTTTTCCAGTAATACTATTTTGGATTTTCCCATAGGTATCCTCACCAAAGTAGTGGGCAGTAGTGGGCAAAGAATATTGACAATGGAGAAGAGAATTTGTATAGCTGAGCATTATCCTGAATACTACTCAGCTAAATTATTTTTGTCATTCCCCCTTTAGGAAATTTCAATATATATTTTGACATAAGGGGCTTCTCTTAACCTGTTGACTTTTGAATTTTTTTCTTATTTTAAAATCAGTGTGTTATTTTTCTATTCTAGTGGCAAGTTTGTTAAAGGATTGTTCTTAAACTCCTTGGATGTCCCTAAATGGATGGCATATTAAGAGTAAACAAGGAGACAAATGCAGTAAGTGAGCTAGTGATGTAGAACTTAGTTTGGATCTGTAGCAAATGATCCTTAGATTGTTTTCATGTATGTGCAGGGCAGTTAATGTAGTGGCATTGGGTACCTGCTCATGTTACACAAAATAAGCTGTGGGCTCTTCCCAGGTATCTAAACATGAAGATAGGCAATGTCTTGTTTCTTAGGCAATCATTTAGTTTTGTGATCTGTATGGATGAGAAATTTTGAACATTTTTTGAATGATTTTTTTAAAAAATCTCTTAATAGTTCAGGATTCAACTTTATTATTATTATTATTATTATTATTATTATTATTATTATACTAGCGGTCTGGCGCACAAAATTTCTGTGCGGGTACAGTCCCTAGGACTGACCTGTGATCGGGGCCATCTTCCCCCCGCCCCCAACCACCCACCCCTGGTTCCCCATTCACCATCAGGTGATTGGAGCCTGCCAGCCAAGGAGAGGGACCAAGAGGCCGGCCTTTCCCGCCTGCTTGCTGGCCCTGCAGTTGCAGGTCACCCTCTGTGTGTGGGGTGACCGGTGGGGTGGGGGCCTTGGCCTGGTGCTGCTCACACCCCCCGCCAACCCCCCCACCCCCCCGATTCCCTGTTTGCCATCAGGCAATGGGAGCCTGCCGGCTGGGAAAAGGGACCGAGAGGTGGTCAGTGTGCCTCATAGTGACTGGTCGAGCTGTTGTTCTGGTCATTCCGTTGTTAGGGTCAATTTGCATATTACCCTTTTATTATATAGGATCCTTAATGCTATATCCTTAGTTCTCTCGCACATAGTACTAAAGAATGTCATTCTCATGTCTCTGAATGTTTTTCTTGTGTGTTTTTTTTTTTATCTGAGCCGCCATTCTTACAGTCCTTACTGTCCTTAGAGGTTGATGCACACCTTGCCACTTTCTGGAAATATCATTCACCTCTTCCTTTTAAGCACCTCTTTCAATAACTGATTTTAAATTCTATTTCTCCAAAGAGACTTTCGGCATTTCAGTTTATTTCTTTACCTGGCACCCATATCCTACCTCATCTTTCATTTGATATATAATATTTTCTTCTTTAGAGGCTTGTGCTTGTCTTAAAACTTGGCCCCTGGGTTTGCTTCCATCCATTTATGCTCCCTGTGACTGACAGTGAGGTGAAGCCAATTAATACGATTGGTGAGGGGTAATGGGAGAACTCTTAAGGAAAGAGGACACAAAATTATGAGTAAAATATTAGGTATAAAACTAACTCCTCACTTTGGATAAGAAAATAAACCATGAAAAATATTATAGTATTGTTATGAATGAACCACCTGCTATATCTCTATAAAGCCTTTCCATGTATTTTTGGCTATATATTCTTTAATTCTTCTACAGCATCTTCATATAGGTGGAAATTGTTTTTGTATTATCATCTGTAGAGAGAAGAAAAGGATAATTCAGTACTTTCTCTAGTATGGTTGCTTAAAATCTGTTGTAACTATTAGCAGTAGTCCTGATAGTAATAATAGCTGTAGACATTAAGGGAAATTTTTCTTTCACTTTATTTATAAATAATGTCATTGTTAATAAGTGTTGTCAATACAAGCTTTGTCAAATTTCTTTCATATATAAGTTGTAAGATTGCAGTGTGTTCAAGCTTTCTCATGTAATGACTTAAATATGTTTTGAAATGACCACGTACATAACCAGTTAGTTGCCAGTGTCTTCATTTTAGTGGTACATGAACATTTTATGTTATCTGCATTGATGTTAATATTCATATCAAATCAGCAAGAAATTGAATTTTTTAAAATGTGTTTTCATGTTTCATGCTTCTTCATTAGGCTTTTCAAACAATTTATGGATGTAGTCATCACTTCTATTTCAAAGTGGTATTTTACTCTTAATTAACCGCTAATTTACTGATCTACTCATTTTTGTAGGGTTACATTTGCTTCTCTATTTAAAAATATTTATAATTTTATTGTTTGGTGGGGAGCTTTATTTTATAATCCACTTTAATCTAAATCTTCTGCCTTTTGTTTATTTATTAAAGATGAGAAAAGAAGCTACTCTTCATAAGTCCAAAGCAGAGTCTACAAATTCTGTCATTTAATTAGAATGTTCACATCTTTCCATATTGTTGTTAAAATAATGTAATTCTAAATGACTTTCTTCTGAAATGGGTCCCAGCAGTGTCCAGTGCTACTCCCACAGCGTACAAAGTAGCAACATCTAAAAAGAGACAGTGATCTTAACTAATTCCATTAAAATACTTTACTTTACAAAACCCTGCAAGCACACATGTGACCACATCACTAGGGCCCCTACGAAAGCCTCAAAAGGGATTCATGCAAGTGAGGGGTCTGGAAGTGTGAGTTCTTAAGTGTCATCAGAAATCATCTTCCTGTGGCTCTTTCCATGTCATGTGATCTGACCTTGTAGTCGGCAATAGAGAAGACAGACATTAGTTGGGTGTAGAGAAATTTAAGCAAACTTATTCATCTTGTCAAAAATACGTCAAAAACTTTGTGTGCAGTAGGCAAGCATATAAGTGAGCATGTCATTAGGCAAGAGCATGAATTAGTGAGAGCATGTTTACAGCAGATTGAATAAATACCAGAGTGCAAAATAAGAAAATGACTAAGAGAACAGGAGTTCATGTGCATGCATTCAAAATATTTTGTGAAAGGCTTAGGATTTGTTTGGGAGAATTTGAGAATAAGTCTGGGTGTGCCTGAGAGTTGGAATGCATCAGAATTTGAATGAGTAACTGTATGGATTTACAAAAGATACTGAGTGTGGTAGAATGTTGCTTTGAAATGCATTGAGACAATCATAAGTAAAATAAAGCAACAAATAGACCAAAACTTCTCACTGCTGCAGAGTTCATGTCTTCTGCCCATCACCCTGACAACTTACAATACATTAACGACATCCAAGACATTATCAGGAGAGATGGAAAGTTCAAGATGCCAATGCAAACATTTCCTCCACTTGAATATGCTTTTCATCAGATTTTAGACCTTCTTTTCTTCTTTTACGATGTGTGTTTCATTTCACTATTTCATTTTCCATGAAGACTTGATTATTTTATTTATTGTATTTTTTTGCACTTTTATTTATTGATTTGAGAGGGAGGGAGGGAGAGAGAGAGAGAGAGAGAGAGAGAGAGAGAGAGAGAGAGAGAGAGACAGAGACATTGAGGTGAGAGAGAAACATGGATTGGTTGCCCTGACTTTGGATCAAAACCACAACTCAGGTATTGTCCTGACAAGGAATCAAACCAGCAACCTTTTGGTCCACAGGAAAATGCTCACCCAGCTGAGCCACTTCGCCCAGGCATTGATTGCTCCTTGTATGTTCCCTGATGGGAGATTGAACCCACAACCTTGGAGTATCTGGACAATGCTCTAACTAACTAAGCTACCTGGCCAGGGTTAAACTTGATTTTTAAAACTCAATGCAGCGACTCTTGATGCCTTGTCACTAAGGGTATCTAGCATGAATAGAGCACACAAGTTCCAAATTATATAACATTACTTATTAAACAGAAGAGAGTTGCAGGTAAGTTATTCCAAGGTAAAAGGGAGTATTTGTTATCACTGAATATGCTGTAATAGAGGGCTGTGGGTATCCCTGGAAGCCAAAGGTTGACTATGCTAAGTAAATAAATCACCATGATTTTGGTCTCCCCACCCTGCACAATTCATACTGAAGTTCTAAGACTCAGTTTCTGCTGCATATAGCAGAAATCCAACTATAGTTGCTTAAAACCGACAGAAGTTTATTTTACTGCAACATAAAATAAATTCAGATGTAAGCAGCCCGGGACTAGCTTAGAAGCTTTAAGTCATCAGGGACTCCGGCTGTTTGCAGCTCATCTCTTTGCCATCCTCAGGTCACCTATGGCAGATTAAAGGTGGCACAGATTTTTTGCATTTCTCCCCTTGCGAAATGAGGTCTGTGTCCCCACTCCTTGAATCTGGGCAGGATATGTGCCTACTTTGAATAATAGGATATGGCAGGAGTGACACTCTGCCAGTTTCCAGGCCCATGCCTCGGGGCACTGTCAGCTTCTACTTTCTCCTTCTTGAAACATTTGCTGTTAGAGCTCTGAACAGTCAGGCGGCAGACCCAACTACCCTATTGGGGAGCGTCTGCAGACAGGCGCTGTGACCACATGGAGAAGGAGAGGGGCCAGCTATTCTTATCGAAGTGCCAGAAATCAGAGTAAGCTGTCATGGTCCTCGCAGACCAGCCCTGCTGCCCAGGTGAATTTTAATGAGATACCTCAGATGATGTTCTACGGAACTGAAGAATCATCTGCTATACAGAATCGATCTTAGCAATCAAATTTTTGCTTTTTAAGGCCACTAAGTGTTGGGGTATTTTTAATGTACCGGTGGATAACGGCATCAGCTTATGGTGCAGAAAGAGCGTAAGCCATCATAGCATGGTCCAGGAAGCCATGCATCAGAAAGGGGAAAAGGACAAAAAATGTATGCGGTCTTTACCTTTAGGAGACGTCCCAGAATTCACATATAACACTCTATTTAAATATGGTTGGCCGAAACTTGGTCACATGGCCACATGCAGCTGCAAGGACTGGACTGGGAAATATAGTCTTTTGGTGAGCACATTGCCAGCCTAAACAAAATCAGTGAAAAAGAGGAATGGATGTTTGGTTGGGCGACAATTATATTGCATCTCCTCAATTATCTCATTCGTGTGGTCAGTTTTTTTTTTCTCATCAATTTTTATTTTTAAGATTTTAGTTTTTAGAGTAGATCTTTGTACACAACAAAATTGAAGAGAATGTACAGACATTTTCCATATACCCTCTGCCCCCAGAAATGCATCGCCGCCTCTGTTATGAACATTCCCCACCAGAGCTGTACCTTAGTTACAATTGATGAACCTACATAGACACATCATTAGCAACAAAGGTTTATAGTTTATATTACAGCTTATTCTTGGTGTTGTATATCCTATGCGTTTGGACAAATTGATCCGCGGTTACAGTATTGTACAGATTATTTTCACTGCTCTAAAATCCCATGTCCTACCCATACCAACCCCTAGCAACCACTTCTGGAGAACTTTGTAGACCTTTTTACAGGCTCCATTGTTTTGTGTCTTCCAGAATATCATGTGGTTGGAAACACATGGTATGTGGCCTTTTAAGATTGGGTTCCTTCATATGTCGTTTAAGGTTCTTCCATGTCGTTTTATGCTTAATAGGCATATTTTTAGCACCAAATAATACTCCATTATATGGATGTACCACAGTGTATTTACCCATTCACCTACTGAAGGACTTTTTGGTTGCTTCCATGTTTTTGCAATTGTGAGTAAAGCTACTATAAACATATGTGTGCAGGTTTTTGTGTCAACGTAAGTTTTCAAATACTTTTGGGTAAATACCAAGGAACACAATTATTGGACCACATAGTGAGAATATGATCTTGTGTAAGAAACTGCCAGACTGTTTTATAAGCAGCTGTTTAAGTTTGCCTTCCTAGTGGCAATGTATGAGAGTATTGCTCCATATCCTTGTTAGCATTTGGGGTTGTCGTTGTTATGGGTTTCAGCCATTCTAATGTGTACTATTCTAACGTGTGTAATGGGCATCTCATTGTTTTAGCCTGCATTTACAGGATATAAACTATGATTTGGGACCTCTTTTTATATACTTATTTGCCATCTGTTTGTATTTTTGGTTGAGGTGTTTGTTAAGATCTTTGATTCATTTCTTAATTAGGGTTGTTTGATTTTTTGTTGTATTTTAAGAATTCTTTTTATATTTTGTATGAAAGTTATTTTTTATGATATTTGCCTTTGCACATATTTCCCTCCAGTCTGTGTCTGACTTCTCATTCTATTGATATTTAACTTTATTAAATTTTATTAGGATTTTTAACTTTATTAAAATCCAGCTTATCAATTATTTCTTTAATGGATCACATCTTTAGTATTGTGTCTAGAAAGGAATCACCCTACCCAAGGTCATCTAGGATTTTCCGTATGTAACCTTCTAGGAGTTTTACATTTTACATTTAGGTCTAACGTCAATTTAAAGTTTATTTTTATGAAGGTTGTAAGGTTTATGTCTCAATTTTATTGATTGATTGATTGATTGCATTGGGCTGTCCCGTGGTTCTAACCCCATTTGTAGGAAAGACTATCTTCGTTCCATTGCAATGCTTTTGCTCCTTTGGCAGAAATCAGTGGACTGAAAACAACAAGAAAGCCCACTGCATGGTAGGACATATTTGCCAATGCTGTTTCAGATAAGGGTTTAGTCTCCAAAATTTACAGAAAACTCATACAACTTAACAAAAGGAAGATAAACGATCCAATAAAAAAAAAGGGCAAAGGACCTAAGTAGACACTTTTTGAAAGAGGACATACAGAAGGCTGAGAGACATATGGAAACATGCTCAAAGTCACTAATCATCTAAGAGATGCAAATCAAAACGACAATGAGGTACCATCTCACACCTGTCAGAATGGCTATCATCAACAAATCAGCAAATGACAAGTGCTGGCGAGGATGTGGAGGAAAAGGAACTCTCATGCGCTGCTGGTGGGAATGCACACTGGTGTAGCCACTGTGGAAGACAGTATAGAGTTTCCTCAAAAAGTTAAAAATGGAACTTCCATTTGACCCAGTGATCCCACTTCTAGGACTATATCCCAAGAAACTAGAAACACCAATCAGAAAGGACATATGCACCCCTATGTTCATAGCAGCACAATTTACCATAGCTAAGATTTGGAAACAACCTAAGTGCCCATCAGCAGGTGAGTGGATTAAAAAACTGGTACATCTACACAATGGAATATTACGCTGCTATAAAAAAGAAGGAACTTTTACCATTTTCAACAGCATGGATGGAACTGTAGAATATTATGCTAAGCAAAATAAGCCAGTTGGAAAAAGATAAATATCACATGATCTTACTCATATGTGGGATATAATGATCAATGCCGGGGTCCGACCCCAGCGGGTCCAGGGGTCCCCAAAGGTGTAGACGGAGTCGGCGAAGAAGGAATGACACGGAGACAGCGTTCAGTTGATCAGCAGCCTAGCCAGGATCTCCAGCCAAGTTCTGGTCTGGATCTCCAGCGAAGTTCTGTTTAGGATCTCCAGCCAGGTTCTGTGTCCATGGTCTCTTGCTAGGTTCTCCAGCCAGGTTCTGTAGCCATGTTCCCTCGCTAGGTTCTCCAGCCAGGTTCAGTCACCAGGTTCTAGTCAGGTTCTCTTGCCAATTTCTGTAGTCAGGTTCAGTCCAGGATCTTTTGCCATGTTCTCTCGCTAGGTTCTGTCTCTAGGTTCTGAGGCCAGTTTCTGTCCAGGATCTTTTGCCATGTTCTCTCCAGTGAAGTTCTTCTGTCTCTAGAGAACGTTCTGTGTAGGTTCTGTGCCAATTTCTGCCTCTCTCTCTGTTCTGTCTTCTTACATCTGTATTTATACCAGTTGATTCCAATCCTATCAATCTCTATTTCAAAGGTTAGGGCGTTTCTTATCTCCATTCCAGGGAGTAAAGATTATGTAGCTTAAGCATGATTGTTCGTAGTTAAAGTGATTAATTACCCACCTGGCACTTAGTTAAGAGGTTTTATTCCCTCCCTAACTTCAGGGGAAAATCCCTACCTGGGGAAACAACCTTTCTCAGAGACCTTGGTTAAGACACATAGTGCCAAGAAGGTGAGCAAACATATTAAGAACAGTATGCCATATATGCCAGGTCCCTTGAAACAGCAAGCATGGACCGGCTCCCGGCAGATCAACATAATTTGATGAATAAAAATAGATCCAGGGGAGGTGCGGGGGGGGGGGGGGTACAGAGCAACCAAAGAACTTGTATGCATTCATATTAGCAGAACCAATGGACACAGACACTGGGTGGTGGGGGCTTGCCCGGGATGGGAATGGCTGGAGGGGGTGGGGGGTCAATCAGGGAAAAAGGAAACATATATAAAACTTTAGACAAAAAAAATGAGTGGACTGTATTTAGGGAGGTCTACTTCTGGGCTCCACGTGATATTCCAGTGGTCTATTTGTTGTTCGTTTGCCGATACTACACTGTCATGATTACTATATACATCCTACAAACATTTATCCTGACTTATTATTAAAATGGTTCAGATCCTACTATTTCTATGAAACTGAAAACTTTAAGCATGCCTTGGTGTGTGTCTCAGACATTTAGCAGTGATCTTAAAACGTGGGTATTTGATATGTAATTGTTTACAAAAAGCGAAGACATTGCATCTGGATGAGGTGAGCTCTCGGAGGTTTCTGCAACATAAATAGAGGAATTCAGAAAGAAAGAGAAGCCTGTTTATCAAGAAGGGATTGAGACACTCCTTTTCATCCCTTTCCTACTGCTTGAGCTAAACAATGAGAGGATTATTTTCTTTTTGAAGCTAGACATACATTTTATTTTTTCAAAATGTTCCAAGTATATATTTAGATTTTAAACAGTCACAATTAAATCGAATTGGCTGGGTGAAGAACTGGTTCCCAGTGCTGTCTTTCTCACTGGGTAGTTTGGGGCATCACCCTCGCTCACAAATCCTATATTGGGTTTCTATTGTACACAAAATTGGTGCTGAGAGGATCGGATAAAAGTTACAGTGTATGCACTCAAGAATCTGAGAGTTCAGCAGGGAAACGAACACATAAACGAAGCTGATGTTACTTGGGCTGATTTGGTAATGGGCAGCCCAGGGACTGTATTGAAGTATAGAAGTGGTGTCTCCAACCTTCACAACAGTGAGGGAGAGGATGCCCTGAGAGCTGAGAGCAGAACTTAATGAAGGAGTGGTGAGTCAGCAGGGGAAGGGGTGGTAGGGAAGGGAGTTTGAACAGAGAGATTAAATTCTCTGCAGTAAGGGTACCAAAGTTTACTGTTTGGAGCTCACAGGGTAATCAAGTTTCACTTGAGGAAGCAAAGAGCAAACCCTTTCCCTCCTTGCAGTGTTTGTAGTTAAATCTGCACCCAAAAAGGCAACATTATCCCATGGACTGCATTGGAAATGTTTACAAATAACAGTAAGAGAACCCTGTACTTGCTTTTGACTCTAGACATACCTTTTATTTGTTTTAAAATTGTCTGCTAAATATTGCCCTACATGATTTTTTAAAAATTTCCACAATTGAAGAGTTGATCATGTACTTTAATTGCGAAGGGAAATGGGAAGAGAATCTTACTAAATAGAGATGGCACGTTGGTTGCCTATAATGAAAAAACTCAGTGGACTGAATAATAGGACTTCAATGGGCTTAGAAAACAAGAGGTAGATGGGTTCAGAGTTTTGAATTGCTGCGTGCAATCAACTTTTCTGTGGGTCTGCTTAGAAACTATTTTTTCCGGGCTGTCCCCAAGGAGTTCTAAGTTTGTCCTCCCTTTGACTTTGAATCTCTGTGTGTAGTGGTTTTTTTAGAAAATTAGCTTTAATGTGATCAAACTTCTCTTTTTTGATTCTGGATTCAAAGCTTTTGTAATTGTGTTCAGAGCACAGTAGGAAAAAAAAGTAGAAATGCATCTTTAATGTATGGAGATTGGGAGATGAGCAGCCGAGTGAAACTCCGCAGTAAAGGAGTGAGTGTGCAGGTCAGTGGAACTGTTGAAAAGAATAGAAATGAGATCCTGTCAAAAAAAAGGGGATGGAAGAATCGGACTCATCCTAAGAAAAGAGCTGCCCAAGGAAAATTTAATAATGCATCCCTTCATTAGTGGAGGCAGAATATTAGACACTTACAAGAATGTGGACAATTTGAAATGTGGCAATACGGATCGCCTATTTACCCACTTCCCATGTCATGAGGAATTCAATTATTGGGCATTTAAAACATTCCTGATGCATACACAGCATTTGCTGGGTTTTAGCAGAAATGTACAGCAGCTCATGTGATATTGATGACTATCCATGACCAAAAAAGAAGAGGCATGTACAGGTCATATAAGTTAGGTGATGAGAGGGGTTTTTGACCTTCAAAAATAAAAAAAGCTGCATAATTAAAATCTCCTCCAATTATGCATGATGGTGTGAAAACCAACGTATGTCTAGGAGAAACAACTGTCTTTCACATTGGATTTATTTTTTTAAATTTCTTTTAAAAAAATGTACCTTTTTGCAATCGCCCCCATGGCACATGCTCATTACCAGGGGAAAATAAAATGGTTATATGACTAATTAGACTTCACCTTATCAGTTCGGGACAAGCCTGACAGCCACCCCTTGTTATCATAAATTAATGATGCCTCCCACTTTACATGAAACGATCAGTGGTTGTTCATTACAGCTATGTCGTCATGTTCTGTAAATGTCAAGAGATTAAAGGTAAAAGCTTCAGCTTCACATTTCTTGTCGATGGATTTTTAAAAGTTCAACGTGGTCAGATTATTTTAGGGCGACAGGGACAGTTTCTTCATGACACCAAAATGTCTAGTAGAAAAGTCTAAGAACTTGTTCAAAAGCTTCTATTTGTTCTTACTTCTATTCATGTCAAATACTCTTTGTCATTGATTTTTTTTTTTTTTTAGTGTAAAAGTCCACTGACAAGATAAACCAATGTTTAGAGTTGTGCAGAAAAAGGGCAACTTTTGTGTTTCTCAGAGTGTATGGTGAATTAACTTGGTGCACAACACAGCACTGTAGCACCCCCAGCACAACACATGCACACGCACACACACATACTCTAACGCTGGCACAGTTCTTTTAAGATGTTCACAGCTTTCAGAAAGTCTGCTACTTACAAACCTGTTTTACTTTAGTTCAGCATCTCCAATGTTTTCCAGTTAAGGCAATCTGTGTGTGTGTGTGTTGTAACTTGTAGAATTATTGTTCCCGAAACAAACTATGGGACAAGCTCTGTTAGATGACAATACTGAGTATTTGTCACTCATTCAACTATGCATGAAAAGTCTCAACGTCTCATGGGAATAGATGTTTAGAATCATCACTTGAAGAGTCAGCAGTAGCCCTATCACCAATTTAAGGCTTTTTCTCTCCTAGAGACCCCCTGTCCTCTTCTTGCTCCCTAATTGTTCCTTCTGGGATTCAGTAGAGAATTAGAGCTCTTGGGTGCACGTGGTGGTTCTAGGAGTTTTTCCTCATCTGAAAAATGGGAAAGTTGGTCTGAACTATTTCTAAGATCTTTTGGAGCTTTAACTCTGATGCCTCAGTGACCTAACCCTGTGACTGACAGATTAATGACAAAAGGAAATCACATTTCCTTTATGCTTTACTTCCTTCATTATTACTTCTTAATATTCAACTATTTCAAAAAAAAAATACCATAGGCTAAAGGACATGGAGCAAAAAGAATCACTGGACAAAATAACTGTACTAAGAGAAAAAAAATAGTAATGTTTCTTGATATACTTTTTAATGTTACATGATTATTTTACTTAAGCTGTATTAATTGTGGCAGGATACTAATCCTCATATCACAGAGGAGACTGAATCTCAAAAAGTTGATGTAAACTGTTATATAGCTTATTTTACCTACAAACAAAACAGTTTGGATGCAAATCGAGGTCTGGCTAATTTTAGTTTTATTTCTTTTTCATATTATTATGGTGGTATTAGCATAGAAACAACCAATTTTAAGTTGAGTGAGGGGTAGGCAATGGAAGAAAACGACATTCTTAAAGAGTAAAAAATACCCACAGAATCTGAATGACCCCTCATATATGACCATGGTGATTATAAAAACTCTTTCACTTAGGACATGTTCACAGAAAGTCAGAAATACAATGAAAAGATTGAGCTGAACACCTGATTTGTATCCAAACAATAAGATTTTAAGAGCATATTTTATTTTTATGTTCATATTTTCACTTATTATAAAAACTATCTTAATGTTTGGGAAAGGACACATCACAGGGGAATAAGAAATGTGTAATGGCTTTTATTGAATTCTGGAGAAGTATGGACTACACAGGAGGTTAGGGGGGTTGTTGATCTGCAGAAATTTAATGTATGATGAAATGAAAAGAATTTACTGGAAACAAATCAGTTGCTTGTAGTCATTTAAATAGTCTTTTTAAAAAGTTTAGTTTAAAAACATTAATGTCCTATAGAAGACAGTATTTTTTTTTACCATACTTTTAAAGAAATTGCCTATAAATTTCCTCTCCATAAGAAATTTTAAAAATTCTGTCAGTAATAATACAACTTTTCAGAGAAAATAATAAGCATTTGTTTATGTATGAAGAAGAAGCTAAATAACTAAATACTTTCCTTTTATTTTATTGTATATTGATTTCATTAATCCTCAACTGAGGGTATTTTTCCATTTATTTTTAAAGAGTGGAAGGGAGGGGGGGGAGGGGAGAGAGAGAAACATCCATGTGAAAAAGACACATAGATGGGTTTCCTCCCACAGGAGCCCTGACCAGGGATTGAGCCTGAAACCAAGATACATGCTCTTGCCCGGAATCAAGCCAGGGACCTTTCAGTCTGCAGGCCGACACTTAGCCAAACCTTCTAGGACCTGAATTCATTTTTTACTAAGATATTATTTGTGTTGCTAGAGAAGTCATGATGATGGTTATGATGCAATGTGATATAAGGGTTAAAATAAATGAGAAAAAAAAATTTTTTTTAGGAAAACACCCAGAGGGAAAAGAAAGCCACAAGAAAATAGATTCACTAATGAACACAGAAGGGCATGAAATTAATGATGACTCTAAAACGGCTGAGTTATTGAACTCATTTTTTAAATCTGCCTTTAACAAGAGAAATGAAGCAAAGAAATATAGACAATTAGGGAGTAATGAAGACATTGCAAAAATTGTCCTAGCCAACAGAAAGATAAGGGGATGCCTTACTTGGCTATCACTGGGTGGCGATCCCCATCACCCTGAGTTATATGGGGGATGGGTCAGCAGGTTCACCAATCCATGAATATTTATTGTTGGAAAATAAAAGACTGTTATCTTATCCCTGGGGCATATGGAGAAAACAGACTCTGAAAAGTATCAGAAACTTCTGCAGCGGAAGGTGACCATTGGTACAATGTAGAATTTAATATCCCTGAATATTATTAAGAAAGGAAAACTGGCAGAGCATCTTCAATAAGAATAAAGCAGGCCATATAATTCATGGATGTTCCATCACCCACAAAAGAAACTGAAGGAAAAATAGCAAAATTCAAACATTTGGACGTCAGATCATTTCTGATTTGGTGAGTCACCCAATTATGCATGGAAAATGAATCAGAATGACTTAAAGAAAGGTGATTTAATCATGATTTTGGAAATAGGTTAAAGATCACTATGAGTGATGAAAATATATGCCAAATTTTATAAATGACTAATGGGGTTCTGTATGGGTTACTATCAGTTCTGTTTTGTTTAGCAGTTTCATTACTTATGACTAGCAACGTGATTAATTGTTTAAAAGATTTTAAAATGGTGTTATTCTCTTAAAGTCAGGGAAATCTTAAAACAACCAAAGAGGCAAAGGATCAAAGGAATACTATGAATCTCTAAATGGACTCTTACACTGATAAAAAGGAGGGGATAAGAGGTCTCAAGAACTCAAGGGTCTTAGCTAAAGAACTTAGGCACCCTCTTGCCATTTAGTGAGACAGAATTCCAACAGTGAGACCGAAATACTGATGAAGGAGTTCACTGCTTTTTCCCCTTGATCCCAGCTATCCTAAAATACTTTCAATGCTGGAAAGACCAGTAGGCGTCTTTTCTTTTTTACTCAGTAAGCAGCATGCAAAACAATGCATCCTGAGAACTGTGAAGTCATATTTATGCCACGGGAAAGAAAAAGCAGAATGGACACAAAAGGGCTTGCAGATGAGTGAGAGGAAGGCACTCAAAATATCAAATGAATGTGTGCACCTTAGCTCAGGGTTCCAGGGGCCTTTTGAAGAAATTTATAGAAAGTGCCCAAATTAAAAAAGATAAAACAATTTTGATTGCCCTGGCCGGTTTGGCTCAGTGGATAGAGTGTCAGCTTGTGGACTGAAAGGTACAAGGTTCGATTCCAGTCAAGGCTACATGCCTGGGTTGCAGGCTCGATCCCCAGTAGGGGGTGTGCAGGAGGCAGCCAATCAATGATTCTCTCTCATCATTGATGTTTCTGTCTCTCTCTCTCCCTCTCCCTTCCTCTCTGAAATAAAAAAATATATATATTAATTTTTTTTATTGAGTTGGTGCTAATATATTACGGATGAACAGAAATATGTAAAATAAGAAAAATTTAAAATGGAACAAAGACATAGAACAAGCAGTGATGATTTAACATTTCAGAGGACTAACTCAACAGGCATGTAATGTACACTTATGTGGGAAACTCAGATGTGACTATAATGACTTAACCTGCTGGTGCGACCTGGTAGGCTTGTTGGCTCGCGTTTTACTCATAAGATGGAAGAGTATTCTGACTGCCCAGTTCAAATGTTTTAAGAGTGCTATGGATGGAAGGCCACCACTTCTCAAAGGGGATGTACCATATATTTTCCTTCTTTTATATATAAACAAAACACTTCCTCTACATTAATGACAGCTCTACCCTATCACGTATTTGCAATGCCTGGCACACTAACCATTATCACTACCACTCACAGCATCCGTCCAGGCAGGCATTAGTATCCAGGCATCACAAATGAGAGTGACGACGCCTTTACATGGTATTTCCAGTGTCACACAGCATGGGGGTTGTGAGGCTGGACACTTAACCCAGGTAACAGGCTCCCCAAACTTTGTTCTTGCTCCATCCATTGCTCCACACCAAGACTGGGTTACATTGCAGAACATTCCGCCTCTCTCTCTCTCTCTCTCTCTCTCTCTCTCTCTCTCTCTCTCTCTCTCAAAATCTGTGGTTGCAGCATTCTGGCATTGTCTTCAATGGGAAAGGAACTGAAATAGGTTCTTGTCAGAGTCAGTGATCTTAATAGGATTGCCAGTCATAAAGACATTTCACTCCCCTGCAAGATCTGTGTAATATTAGTCTAGTGGTCACAATTCTCACCATGGTCTCTGATGACCTGCCCATGGTTCAAGGCGTTTCAGCAGGCCTATAAATACAGCTATTGCCTGTAACTCCCATGGCAGGACAGTTGCAGTTTCTATGAACAGCTATATTTTCCTTGAATGAAACTCAAGATAGATAAGGTAGTTTTTGCCTTGTCGGTCTTGACCTACCTTGTAGGTCTGTATACACAATATATCACACAGGCATCTCATCTTGGCAGCCTGTGGTTTCACATTCTTAAGTCAAGGTTTTGGGGTTCTGTGCCAGATGTCAGAATATTTGTTGATAGAGATTTAGATGTCATTAGGTTCCTTAGAAGTTCTGTGTCTTCCTGAGCATAGCGTCAAGTGAGAATATAATGATCTTTAACTAAGTAGTTCATTCAGTCATGTTACATACAAGTGCTGAGCTCTGACAGCGCATCAGGCACCCCATCCAGCCTGAGACACAAAACCCCAAGACAACTTTCCCTAAACATCGTCATCCTCTAACTGGTGGATCTACTAAATTATGAGGCATTTCACAAGGGTTTCCCGTTATTTGTAGAAATGCTAAAGTTTACGGATGACTTACCTATTATATAAAGTAAAGTAAATTCAAAGTTTTCCTTTTAATAATGTAACTTTTACTCTCATGATTCTAATATGCTTTCCAAAATGTAGAAGCAATTGAGTTATTGGGTTAGAACAAGAAATAATTTATATTATTTAATATTCCCCCGGGAGTATGTTGCATAAGTGAACTTGGCCGTTAAAACAGAAAAAAAAAATTAAGTTTAAAAACACTGGTAATTGGGAACAAATGTATATGATGACAGTGCAGCCACAAGCAATCCTATATAATAAAAGGCTAATATGCAAATTGACCGAACAGTGGAACAACTGGTTGCTATGATGTGCACTGACCACCAGGGGGCAGACGCTTAACGCAGGAGCTGTCCCCTGGTGGTCAGTGCGCTCCTACAGGGGAAGTGCAGCTTAGACAGAAGCCGGGCTCCTGGTTGGCAAGCACAATGGTGGTGGCGGGAGCCTCTCCTGCCTCCATGGCAGCACTAAGGATGTCTGAATGCCGTCTTAGGGAGTGGACCTAAGCAATCAGTCAGACATCCCCTGAGGGCTCCTGGACTGTGAGAGGGTGCAGGCCAGGCTGAGGGATGCACCCCCCCCCCAGTGCATGAATTTCGTGCACCGGGCCACAAGCAATATGTTATATAAAGCACTATTGCACACAGAATATATTGAACAAAGTTTCTTACCAAAGATGAAAGTGGAAATGGTCCATGAAAAGGAATCAGAATGACCAACCCTACCAGTGCAATAGCATGGGACAGGGAAAAGGATTGGTGTTGTGGTTAGAAGCAATGGTTTTAACGATTGTGAGCAAAGCAGTGGGATGTGCTAAGTTAAAGGTGAAGGTACGTGGGGTCATTTTAAAGCCATGCTGAGGGTATTTGGACTGCTTGCATAGTCATTGGCAAGCCCACATACATCCATAGGAAATTTCAAAACATCATCATTTTCCCAAACCATTGTAGATGCCCTGCCTCACTCATAGCCTTTGATGCCTTCTTCAACTCTCCAATACCTATCTATGCCCTTGAGGCCTGCTCCTTAACTAGAAAATGCTCAGAGGTTCTTAACTCCTTCTCTGAGTGTTTTTGCCTTAACTGAAACATGGCTATTACCCAGGCTGCCTTTTCAAGCAGCCCATCTCATCTATTGTAGTGGAAGCCCAGGCATTTTGTCATGGGTCAGGTTTGCAAACTGCATAGGAGTTTTAAGCTGATTACATTCAACCCAGGTGAGATCAGGAAAGTCTATGGGGAGCAACCTGTTTAGGAAGGCCAATGCATGCAGAGAGGGTCTAGAAATTAAGAAGTGAGATATTCTATAAGAGCAATAATAGTAAACAAACTTGAATCTTAATTGCTATTTATTAATGTTCTTCTTTTTCAGTATCCCATGATTTCCATATAGAGTCTATATTTAAGAAGGTGTCTTTGGGGAGGGCAAAGAGAAACATGAACTATTAACATTAATACAATGGAAAATCTGTTATAATTGAAGTATAAATAAAATGTAACATGAATACATAACCCCCCAAAAAACAGAAAGGCTTGGTTTGCATCCAAAGAGGTCCAGTTTGATAACTGAGCTCTCATAGTATTGGATTGTATGCTATAGCCATCGTGAATGCCCATCAATTCCCCCAAAGTATCAAAGTCGATGTTTTTCCTTTTCTTCTGTCTGAAATGTCCTTTCCCTTCCAATACCCTTACTTACTTGGCTAACTCCTATTCACTCTGTAGATGGCAGCTTATGTTACTTCATCTTGACTTCACAGACAATTTGCACTTTCCCTCATGTTAGTACATGTCATGTTGTCCTGCCACTGCTTTTTCCATGCTCCTTGACTTCCAACACCTGGAATGGTACTTGGCATCATCAGTGTTCAATAGGTGATTGTTGAATGACTAAATTAGCTGAACAAATACATGATTGAACGGATGAATTGATCAAATCAGTGAATTGATGGATATGTAGATATTTGTTGCTGGCTTCTGAATATGAGTCTCATCACAGAGAAAATTACTGTGTATGAAAAGAAAGAAGTCAAGAGAACTCAGTAGCTGATCAAGTGAACCATGCTGAAATAATACTCTATACATTCTTGCGTCATTCATTCATCAAATATTTATTAAATGCCTAGCTGTTATATCAAAATTGACCCTTATTTTTTTTAATGTACTCAAACATTTATTGGATGCTTACTGGTTATGTAACAAATTATCTTTGCTTACTTGCTCAAATAGTTTCTTTGTTGTTGTTTTTCATATAATTTGGAAGCCAATAATGAGTTAAACCATTTTTAAAAACTGCCAGCTGTACATATAGAACACATGTTTAAAAGCTTGATAAATATTTTTTTCTCTATTCCTTTGCAGGAATTTTTAAAGCAAAGAATAATTGTCAAACTAGGCCCAATGTGCACCTTTCATGAAAAATTAACCTGCATATGCATATACAAAATAAGAGATTGCAAATGAATAGGGAAATTAGCTTCTGTTCTTGCTGTGTGGGGCTCCCATTGGTACTATGGTGATCAACATTTAGATCAGCTATGGGCCTGAAATCAAGTAAATCTCTGTTGATATAGGATATTCTGTGAGCTCCAACACACACTGGGAACTACTTCAAAAGTTGATTTTTTTAAAAATTTTAGTTGGGATTTTTTTTTTAATCAAGGAGAAACTGGACACATGCACAGAGGAATGCATAATTTAAATTAGAGCTGAGCTTCTGGATATGTAGTCAAACAAAGTATATTATCCTGACAGTGGAGGGATATTTCTAGATGGGAAGAGGAGGCCCAAAGGTTCTGGACTCGATTCCTTATAAATCCAATGTCTTGTGGCACAGCGCTGATATTCTCCTGAGCTGAGAGTTGGTTCACTCCCTGTCCACAGAAGACTTAGTGATAATGCTTGCTGTGCTTACCAAGGTGTGGAAGAAAGCAGTTTTCAATCAAAAAACACAAACAGAAAATGTAAATATCTTTGGGAATTTATGTAGTATCTTTATTCGTATAAGGACAGAGGTTAAAATGGAGAGAAAGGCATGTAAAATTATCAATATGGGTATTGAGATCTATAGACTAAGGTAGACTTGGATCATTACTGCTTATAAATTAGAGGATATTCTCTATTGCAACTCAAACCAATTTCCAGCTTCTCCCCACCCCCAGGTTATATTCCAGCTAGACTCCTCTTACTATGGACTGGGGAGTACATATTAAATCTTTATTTATCTTTGGATTATTTTAAGAGAAACATTTTATGTAACATCCTGGGGTGGGGAGGGGGATCATGCTTATTTTCAGCAGCTCTTCTGCATTTCTCGAGTAACCTACAGAAAACCAAATCTCATGTGGATCAAGAAAATTTCAATGATGCCATGATGTCTGACAGTATAATATATAAAGGATCTAGAATGTCTATAACCTTCCTCAAAACGAAGTAAAACAAAACTGAATTACTCCATGCAATATTTCACAATCCTGCCCTAGTTCTCCCTCCCATCACCACAAGAACACATATCCCAAGCCTCTATGACATTATTAGCATATATGAGAAAAGAAGCCTTCCTTGGGGACCTTTATCTTCAATTTGTGGATGTTTGTCTTTGGAGGTCTCATATTTTTTTCTCTTGAGAAGTTTGGCAGCTTAGATTATTATGCACCTACTTAGGATCGGGGAAATTATCTAAATGGAACAAGATATTATCAACATTTTGACATTATGCATATTAAGCTCTTCCTTCTATACAGACTCAATAGACCAGAAAAAAACAAAATTAAAGAAAAAGTCTTATAGTATCTAAATAGCTGAAATTAGTGGAGAGTGAGCCAGGTTAATGTCTAAGGGGAAAGCAATGCAGACAGAAGAAATCAAGAATTGCATAAATTGTAAGAGAAGTGAGTACAAGGAATGTTTGACAAATGGCACAGAAACTTAGGTGACAGGAGAGGGAGAGCAAGAGGAGGACTTGTAAATGGAGGCTGGGCCCAATGGGAACATGGACGTTTGTGAGGATTTTGACTGTTGCTCTGAGTGACATGGGAACCCATTGAAGCAATGTGTTTTTCATTGAGGTGAAACTTACATCATTTGGAACATTTCATTGTGAACTGTTCAGTGATATTTTGTGCATTACAACTATTCTCCATTACTTCATATAAATGGAGTCCTACAACAAATAACCTTTTGTGACTGGCTTCTTTTCACTTAGTATACTGCTTTTAAAGATCGGCCTCTTAGTGGACCATCAAGGTCACATTACAAAGGGGTATGCAGAGCAGGGAAGACTTGGTAGCTTGTTCCTTCTTGTTGTTGTTGTTGTTCTTGTTGTTGTTGTTCTTCTTCATCTCCTCCTCCTCCTCCTTTTCTTTTTATTTTTATAATCACACCATTAAATGAAGATATTGAGAACATAATTAGTTCCATGCTCCTGAAGTTCAGGAGAGAGGATTGGGCTGGAGGTAAGTATATAGATCAGTGGTTCTCAACCTGTGGGTCGCGACTCCTTTGGAGTTCAAACCACCCTTTCACAGGGGTCGCCTAAGACCATCAGAAAACACATATATAATTACACGTTGTTTTTGTGGTTTATCACTATGCTTTCATTATGTTCAATTTGTAACAATGAAATTGGGGGTCACCACAACATGAGGAACAATATTAAAGGGTCATGGCATTAGGAAGGTTGAGAACCACTGATATAGATTGATGAACAGGAGAATCTGTCCAAACATTGAGCCCTGATGTTGTTCACTAATTTAAAAACCAATGAAATAAGGAGAAAACAGAAAAATGAATTAGAAGGATCTATCAGTGAGGTAGAAGGAGACCAAAAGAAAGTTGTATCTGCCCAGCTGGCATGGCTCAGTATCATGAGCATCAACCTTAAGAAATAAAATTTGTCATTGAAATACATCAAAATGACAGTGCATTTGTTGTTTATGTAGTAGATCAAGGCTTTTCTTACAATTAAGTAAGTTTGAAGTTATTTGACCAATTGCTGTTGGTGACTCTTCTCTCTAGCCCTAGGCAAAGGGAGGGGCACTAGTTTATGTTAATACTAAAATTCTTCTCTTTTTAAGCTCATTAAAAGATCTGAACTTCCATTAATATCCAAGGAAACTAGGCTAGAAATTGTTTGCAATGCTAATGGGAGCTATGAATTTAAATTTTCATTGACATAATAAGGCCAGGTGTTTTAAACATTGGCAAAACTCAGTGGTGAGGGCAACAGACAGACATTCAATGCTTTATAACCATGTTGAAACCCGTACTATTTATTAAGCATCTTCTTATACACAAAATCATTCTAGGTCCTCAGAGTTAGGCAAAGTTGAATGACGCACTTGATCTTGTTTTTCAAATGGGTTGCCATTTAAACAAGACAACACAGCTGAGATAATACATTTTATAAAATGCTAATGGGAAGGGAAAAGTGATCCAGTTCGCAAAGAGACACAGCAATGCAAAGCATGGAAAGATGCACTTAGCAATAGAGAACAGGAGAGAAGCCACAGGAAAGAAAAGAATAAGCATCAGGGGCCAGAGCCAAACTTCTCCCAATTAGTAGTGTCTGTAAACAAATCTCTCCGTCTACTAAAACCCTCAGCTGCCGTTTATGTTTTTTGTAATGTGCCTAGTATCATTTTCAATACATCCATATCAATTCACTTAGTCCTCATAGCAACCAGTAAGGCGGGAGACATTTTTTCATTGTGTGCCTGTGCCACAGTCAATCAGCTTACTTGCATCTGGCGCACGCTGTCAGCACCTCCCCACAAATGCATGCTCCAGTGACTCTGCATTCCTACCTTTCAGGTTGTCCCCAAAGCCTTAGAATGCCACTCAGCTTGCAAGCAGTTGCAGTTTGGGAGCAATCCTCAACGGGGGGGGGGGGGGGGGGGGGGGGAGTCAATGGATAAATGCCTTGGCTTTCCTGGCTCTGGAGGGGTCATTCTGAGATGCATTCTATGCGGTTCCTTGGGCAATCCCCAGGGTGAAGAAGCTTCAGTTGTCCACCAGAGAAGCCAGCTCATGGATGCACCTTTCATTGCCGTCTTCCCTTCCTGTTTCATTTTCCTACTGTTACCATCATAGTTTGCTAGTTAATATTAATGATAGGAAAAAGAGCAAAGGGGAAACCGGACATTATAAGCATGGTCATCTGGGCAACTTCATGCTCCATAGGAAACCACTGGTTCATTCCCTGCAATCACTGGGGTAAGGGGTCCAGCAAAGGGGAACATGGCCTCGTGCACAGTGAGGTCAGGGCGACTTCGGGAAGGTGCTTGCCTGTCGGTCTAGCCTGGGGAACCATGCATTGGCTAGGAAGGTAGAGCCAAGGCAAGGGCATGAAATCCTGCAGGATTCATTAGTTAAGCTCCTAGTTAGCATCCCCTGACAAAGCTGTCTCTCTCTTGTTCCTCTTGCTTCATTCCTGCTTCCTTGTACTCACTTGCTCCATAGCCAATACTAACCTGCCATGTGGCCCTAGAAGACCCCACATGCAATGGACTACAGCTAGAAACACAAGCTAACCTAGCCAGGTGCTGGACTGGACTGGACTGGACTTTCATCTGGAGCAGAAACTCTCAGTAGTGGCTTTGATTGTAGCCCTGCTAAAGACAAAATGGGACTTGACCCATGGCTAGATGGAGGGAAATGGGACTTTGGTGGGGAGCTCCCTTAATGTTATATCATCAATAAAGATTTCCACAATACCTCATCCTCCTGGAGGGGGGTGGGGGTCAGAAAATTCTTATTCCCATTTCACCCCAAGAGCTCCATTTCCACCAGCAACAGGATACAGAGGACATCCCATGGATAGCACTACCTTCTTCGCTCTGCTTTCCGCAGTCCACTCCCAGTACATTCACTGCAACCAAATCCGTGTTTCAGGTACTGTTTGCAGAGAACCCAAACTAAGATAGGAACAAATTGCTCCACACTATAATAGATATAAAAATAAGGTTATAAATACTTCAGAAGTGAAGTGATACAATCCAGATGTGGCCCCTAATCTTCCAGATTAAGTAATATGGAATCTCTTGGAATTAAGATTTTCATTATTTAATTGTCATAGATAAATAAAATATGTATAGAGTCAACTATGGAAGCCTATGATTCTAAATTATAATTTCTTATGCATAAAAGAAGGAAAGAAATATTTTCTTGATAGGAATTTAAGACCTAGAACACTGAATATTCTGGGAAAGAAAAGTTCTCTTATCCCCCTACTTTTCTCAATATAAATTAGTAAAAGAATATCCTCAGAGTTTAATCTCTGAATGTTTTATTTCAATAGACAATGCATTGAAAACCCCTCTGTGTGGTGTTTTTTGAAAAGTGTTCATTGTGTTCTCTGACTCTCGGTTAAAGTCCTTTCTTTCAGATTTATGCGGACTTAGATGACAGTTATAGCCTACAGTTGGACAGTGTTTCACTGTTTAGAGTGCTTGCACATATGCTCTTCCATTTAACTGTTGGAACTGTATTACATGAGCTACATTAGAATCATTAGAATCATTTTACAGATGAGGAAACCTATTGCACTGACTGCATCTTGCCCCTGCCCATGTACTTGGCAGAACGAGGTAACGAAAACACATCTTCTTGTATCCAAAGCAGGCTTTGGCTACTGCAGCATCACCATTTATGAAGAAGCCTTTGACTACAGCCAATGCAGAGGAAGGCAGCAAGAAATGAACTCTCTGCGTGAACCATGTGGAAAGGAAACAGTTTCAGTGTATTTATGAATAGCTGCTTCCCATCAATTGTTGTCTTTAGTTCTCTGCATTTCCACAGCACACATAGATTCATGAAGAAGGTTGATTCTAATAAAATTTATAGAAAAGAACCATCGTGTTAGGAGCACCAAGGAATCAAGTTGAACACCCTGACAGGACTAGGGTTATTCAGCTCCTCCACTGGTGATTCCTACCACAGGTACATCTTCAATCTCTGGACCCGCAGTCTACTCATGTTTAAAATGTTACTGATAATCTAGATTCAAATCAGAATATAAATGATCTTACGTGTAAATTCAAATCATAAATTGCTGTGTGGCCCCCTTGTGCTAATTTCAAGCTGCTGGCTCTCAGCACACTTGAAAAGGGGGAAAGGAAGGGACTGTGTAGGAGCAGTTAGCAATTTGCCCTTTCTTAAAAGTCAGGGAAGCCATTTTTTTAATTAGTCTTTCTCCATCTGAGCAGTTTGCAAAGGGCAAGATTTTCTATGTTCTTCATCTCTTCATCCAGCTGAGGAGCAATAAATCCTTTAAGTCTGTATGACATTTTCATGTGGTCTTAACAAGTCAACAATACCTACCTCTTCCACCCTACCTGCAATGTCCCAGCAAGCTCTGTTCTGATCTGTGACATCATAACCACTTCCTCTCTACAAGTTGTCGATACTTTCATTTTTTTATTGTGGCAAAAAAAGGCATAATGAAATTTACCATCTTAACCATTTGTAAGTTTACAATTTGGCAGCATTAAGTATGTTAACATTATTGTGCAACCATTCCCATAACTTTTTCTTTCTTTAAAACTATTAAACAATAACGCACCATTCTCTCCTCCCAACAGCCCCTGGCACTGACTATTCTACTTTCTGTCTCTTTGAATTTGACTAAGTACCTCAGTCATTATCACCATCCATTCCCATATATTTTCTTTTTTTTTTTTAAATCCTTACCTGATGATATTTTTCCATTGATTTTTTAGAGAGAGTGGAAGAGAGAGGGGAATACAGAGAGAGATATCAATGTGAGAGAAACACATTGATTGGTTGCCTCCTGCAGGCGCTCTGACCAGGTCCCAGGTGGGGGAGGAGCCTGCAACCATGGTATGTGCCCTTGACTGGAATCAAACCTGGGACCCTTCAGTTCGCAGGCCAGTGCTCTATCCACTGAGCCAAACTGGCTAGGGCCCATGTTTTCTTTCTTTAAAACCAACAGCCTATATATAGTAAGCAAAGTAAAGCATAAACAATATAGTCAATAGTATTCTGATAACTGTGAGGTGTCAGATAGGCACTAGACTTATTGGAATGATTACTTTCCAAGGTATGTAAGTGTTTAATCACTATGTTGTATACCTGAATATGGTATGTCAACTGTAATTGAAAAAAAATAAAACAAATCCCTGTTTGTCCCTCCCCTAAGTCCCTGGCAACCACCATTCTGCTTTGTTTGTGAATATAAGTGGAACCATACAATATTTGTCTTTTTGTGATTGGATTGTTTCACTTAGTATAATGTCCTCAATATTAATTTATATTGGAGCATGTAACAGAATCTCCTCCCTTTATAAGGCTGAATAATATTATATTGCATGTATATACTACATTTTCTTCATTCATCCATGATGAACACTTGGGTTGTTGCAACCTCTTAGCTAGTGTGAATAGTGTTTGTTACTCAGAACATGGGTGAACAATTTTTTTTTAATCTTAAGCTTTCAATTCTTTTGGATATAGAATTGGAATTGATGACTTCTATGGTAGTTCTATATTAATTTTTTAGGAACTCCATAGCTTTTGCCATAGCAGTTGCATCATCTTTTATTCCCACCAACGATACACAAGGGTTGCAATTTCTTTGCATCTTCACCAATACTTTTTATTTCCTGGGCGCTCAGTATAATGTTTTATAGTAGCTAACTGAATAGGTGAGAGGTGATACTTCATTGTAATTTTGATTTGCACCTCCCTAATGATTAGTAATCTTTGAGCATCTTTTCATATGTTTGTTGATCATTTGCATGTTATCTTTGGAGAAAGGTCTATTCAAGTCCTTTGCCCATTTTTAAGAATAGGGAATTCTTCGTGAATTTATCTATCATCCTTACCCAGGAGTCATGTTCATCTTCTCTGTATCTTTCCAATTTTAGTATGTGTCCTGCCAAAGCAGGCACATATTAGTTGCTGTTTTTTAATGAGAATTTTCAGTGTTTTATTAATATATTTTCCTCTTCTCAACAAACCATCCCCCAACTATTCACCTGTGTCCAATGTTTTCTCCTTTAAAAATATAGAAAGGGATTTGTATTTATTTTTAAAACTTATTTCTTGCTCCTCTTCAGGTCATCAGCTCTTGACATTGCTTGATCACTGATAGTCTTTGTGTTTTGGAGGGTTTGGTTTGGTTCTGTATGTGTTCACGTCTCTAGGTTTGGGGGAAAGGAAGATTTTAAGTTCTGGCTCAACTCTGCCACTTTAAACAACCTAATCAAGGTGGAGATGAGTAAGGAGCAATATTTCAACCTTGCATCAAAAGGGGACATAAATCTTGCTCTTTTTTTTTTCTTCATTTTAATCAGAAGTTCTTAATTTTCTCACCATTGATGTGAAAATCATTTATGCTTGCACTGCAACCAACATAAATCATTAACACAAAAGAATAGTAAGCAACCTTTAATCAATATTACTTCCTTCTATGCGACACTGTGAAAATGAAAGAATACAATTTGTCATTGATCGTAAGTCTCACAAACATTTAGCCGGGACCTCGTATCTTTCTAGCACTTACTTTGCTCCAGCCACACTGGCCGTCTTTACATTCTTAGGGCAAATCAAGGTCATTTCCTCCCCAAAAACTTTGCACATCTTGTTCTTTTTATCATTTTATCATTTTCATTGAGGTCATAGATTAACACTAACTCCTTGGAGAGGCCTTCCTGAAACCTAACCCAGTGGTGCCGCCTCCTGACAGTCACTCTCTATCATTGCGTCCACTTTATTTTCTTCACAGCACTTTCTGAAATTATGTTATTAATTATTTACCTGTGTGCTTGTTTATTGCCCGCCACCATCAGCAGCCATTCAAATATATGTCCCACGACTGCCAGGGCCTGTATCTTTGGTTGACCTTTATATCCTCGGTGTCTGAATCAGTGCTTGATTAATAGCATGTATTTAATAAATCTATGTTGAATGAATACACAGTGATAAGGTCAATCAAGAGTCAGCAAACTTTTTCTATAAAAGGCCAGATAGTAAATACTTTAGGCTTTGCAGGCCATATGGTCTCTGTTGCAACTGTTCAACTCTCCCATTGTAATGCAAAAGCAATCAAAGACAATACAAAAGTAAATATGCATGACTGTGTTGCAATAATATTTTATTTACAGAGACGGGGGTTGGGCTGGATTTGGCCGATGGGCCATAGTGTGCTTATTGCTGTAGTAGATTCCTTGTTATTAACTTTGGTGTCAGGGTGCACTAGGAAGTTGAGTCAGATGCTGGTGTTTGCCAGAAATTTGTTAGTAATAATAAAGAGCCAAAGATAAAATTGGATTTACTTCAAATATATAGGCAATGATTAAGATAGATAGAGCATTCCAGATTTTCTATATAGCATTATGGCTCTAGTGCACAAAGAGGCTTCAGTGGGAAGAGGAATATTGGCATTAAATATAATGTGTGAGTGGAAGAAATACTTGAAATCATCTTTCATGTATAGCAGGGGTTCTCACACTTGAATGTGCATCAGAATCACCAGTCATTGTATCCACAGAGTTGCTGATCTAGTAAAACTAGAATAGTGCCTGAGAATTGGTGTTTCTAGTTCCACGTGATTCTGATGCTGGTGAGAAAGAGGCTGGAAAGTGGAGAGAAAACGCATGTTAAGATGTGAGTGAGGCCCTGGCTTGTTTGGCTCAGTGGATAGAGCATCAGCCTGTGGACTAAAGGACCCTGGGTTCGATTCCAGTCAAGGGCATATGTTGGGGTTGCAGGCTCCATTCCTGGTAGGGGGTGTGCAGGAGGCAGCTGATCAATGATTCTCTCTCATCATTGATGCTTCTATTTCTCTCTCCCTCTACCTCCCTTTCTGAAATCAATAAAAAATATATTTTAAAAAAAGATGTGAGTGAGGGGATATAGGTGATAATAGGGTTTGTGGGAATGGTAAGTAGGAGAGAACATTTTCCAGAAGAGTAGCCTAAACATGGATTAAAGATCATTTGGTTGTACAGATAAGGGAAAAATAGGACCCACATAACTATAACATTGTTATCTGGGGAAACAAGGTGAATGATCAATTTGTTAAGTGAGATAAGGGGTCCCAGGAGGAGGTTTGAAGGAAAGATATAAGTTTTATTTTTGTATGTGCTGTTTGTGGTACATATACACATCCAAGTAAGATTGTCTAAGAGGCCTTTGGAAATATGGATGAAGCTCAGAAATGGCTTCTGGACCAACACATACACTTTTGGTAGCAGTCAGGAAATGGTGGGTCATTAAATTCATGGGAAATGGTAAGATGGCCCTTAGCAGATGTGTGGGACAAGAAGAGGAGAAAATCTCAGGAAATCTAAACTATGCCTGGCTAAATACATGTTATTGGTTTTTTTTTCTTTAACAGAAGTACTAGACTGGTAGTCATGGAGCTGTACTTGATTAAGTATGTCATTTGCTAATACATTTCCTGATATTATATTGGATAAAATGAGATACTCTCTTTGACAATGAATGGTGCTAATACCTTGTTTTATGAATGTAGTTAAAGGGTGTTAACACAAGAGCAAAACACTGGAGGAGGGTGACTAAGAGTGTATCAGCAGGCTCTCCCCTCAGCTATATCTTCATTGATAGATTATGTCAGGCCCTGCATAGGTAGTCTCTCTTTATCCTTCTATTTATACTTCTACACTGTCTAATTTCTTGGTTGCTAAACAAATTCAATAGCAACCAACACATATTAAAATCACCTTTTTCAACTCTTTTCCCCAGCTCAGTAATCAATTGTTCAGTCTTATAAATTATTGCAGATAAGAGTTTTATCAAATATTTTGAATTTGAATGACATGGGTAAGGACCTATTCAGATTGTCGTATGTGTTGTCTTGTTACCCTCCATTCAATCACTAGGCCAACGCTGAATATTGAGAAATGTTTGTTTTCACAATGTCATTCCGGTTCTGGTATTAATAATGATAAGTCATGCTGGCTGCTGAAACAAACAATACAGAATCTCAGTGGCTTTAAATAATTAGGTGTGTGTATGCATGTATGTGCATGCACAGGCCCTCACACATAGCAGAGAATGAGGCGGTAGAGGGAGAGGAAGAAGGAAACAGATAGCTCTGACCTGGTATCTCTTGGAAGATGGATTTTGGAGGCCCGATGAAAGCTAAAACCTGGATCTAACTGCTACTTGAACTCTGCTGCTGTTTCAGGTTTGAAGAGGTATTGCCGATGCACCACTTACAGGAACCATAAGTCAACCAAGAAGGAGCTAATCTCTGTTTCTTCTTCCCAGTACCCTTTCTGGCACAAGTAACAGGAAGGCAGCTTCAAATGAGAAATATAATTGTAGATTCCCAGCTCCAGCATTAGAGACAACTCTAGAGGATGGGTGGGTTTTGAGTTGAGCAACAATAGCTTAGTAAGAGGTGCAATGTTTTCTGACCTATTAACTGTACAGGTATTCTTGCATCTTACCCCAGTCCTGGTAACCGAGAACTCATAGCAACTCATATTATACAGAGCATTGTAATTTAAAGATTAATGGTGTCTCAAATAAAATTCCTTGAGTCCAGATCTCTAAATGCTAAGATGATTAGGACTGTGGTTACACTAGGGGGAGGTTGTTGCATTGCTTTTGCCAACACATACATTACCCGACCCTATCTATGCCCATTAAGGATGGGTTTCATAATGTAGCTCTGATTCTGCCAGGTTATTTCCCCAGTGACAACCATTGGCTTGAAAAACTGAATACATGCGATTAATCATCATCTCATTCAAGGTCTCATCTTCTGCTGTTTGACTGAAATCTGCTCATCTCAGAAGTTGGTTTTCTCCAAATGTCCAATTCTCTAGTTCACTCCTGAACAATAGATTTGCTGAGAAAAGTTAAATTTCCAAAAATAATGATATTTTCCAACTATTGGCAAAGTTGATATGTTCTGCTTAAACAAGTGTTCCATGTATTTCTTGCATTTAAAACAACTACTTTCAAATAACAATTTTATTAGGTTACATACTTTTGTGGGTTAGGAATTTGGGCAGGGCTCAGATGAGCAGCTCTTCTGCTCCAAGTGTTATCAACCTGAGTTACTCTGTGCTATTTAACTGGAGGTTGAGTTTGTCTAGAGCAGGGGTGGGCAAACTTTTTGACTCAAGGGCCACAATGCATTCTTAAACTGGACTGGAGGGCCGGAACAAAAGCATGGATGAAGTGTTTGTGTGAACTAATATAAATTCAAAGTAAACATCATTACATAAAAGGGTACGGTCTTTTTTTTTTTTTAGTTTTATTCATTTCAAAACGGGCCGGGCCGTAGTTTGCCACGGCTGGTCTAGAGTGTCCAAGATAGCTTCATGCATATGGCTGCCATCCTCTGGACTGATCTCAGGGGTACCCTCTCTCTGTCAAGGGAGTTATAGGGATTATTTATATTATCTCTGCAGCAGGATAAATAGGGGCATTTCACATGGTGGCTCAGGTCTCAAAGAGATCATGACAGAAACCATCAGTCTTCTTAAAGGCTCAGAAATGACAGTCACTTCTATAACCAATGCAAAGGAAATATATCCTCCAAGTTGCCTGTATCTTTCATGGGAAATAATTTTGTAAAGGAGGCATATGGCCACATACATGCAGGCAGAATTAATCAGATTAGCATATGCTGATGAACTGACTAATTAGGCTTTCTTAAGCAAGTCAGCATTCTCAGAAACAGAAACCAAACAGAAAATAGGCTTGGAAGCATGAGGTTCTGCTTTTCTAGTGATTTCACTTCAAACAACTGGAAAAATAAGAAGCATTGCCCATGTGCTCAGGCAGTTTCTCTAACAATGGTCTAAAATTATGTCTTAACTAGAGGCCCGATGCACAATTCGTGCAAAGCAGCTGGGCCCTCACAGCTGTGATGGCTGCCTCTGCCTTGGCCCTTGCAGCCTTGGCTTCGTCTGGAAGGTCATCCAGACTAATTAGCAGACTACGCTTTTATTATTATAGGTTCGGAGATTGAGAAGTTGAGCACAGCCATACATGAAACTCCACATGGGAGCAAGCCAGAGGAAAGGTTGTTTAGTTCAGTCCTATGTGTAAATTGTGAGCCTTTCCCCCAATAATACAGAGAATCTGGGATTTTTTAAAACAATAATATACTCAGGATCCATGGGGGCTACCACATCTTAAGTCTTTTACCTTGTATCTGAAGCATATGCACCACCCATCCTTTAACTTGTAACACCCTTGACTTGTTCCTTGTCTCAGCTCACTAAACTTTCCTGATATATCCCCATCCTTCTTTTAAGAAACTTATTATTATCCTTATTATTACTTTGCTTTAGTCAGAAGTGGAAAAGAAGTCTTCATTATGTAAAATGTGATATATAAATCTATGGGGAGTGCTTCTAAAAGTAGAATGTCTGCCAAATTATCCAGCAACTTTACCAGTGTGTAATTAAGTACTCATTTAAACTATAGTTTTGTATGTGTGAAGAGAGAGTGTGCAACTCAGAAATAGAAGTTGTTGTGGGGTAGTTTTTCTCTCTGTATTTTCAAATTATATGTTAGTCTCTGGTTTTGACAGCTATGACTTTTAAAGGAACAAAACTTGATTTTCAGTTCTAGTAATATGGTGGCCCGGAGGACCAGAAAGCTTGATGCAGAATACCTAAAATGTCCTAGATAAAATATATTATCTAGCATGAAATAAGACAATCTTGAGAGGCTAGAGATCGAGAATAAAAGCAAATGTACAACAATACTTAGATTTGATTATAGGATATTCCCTGGAGCATCTGAGTATCTCTGGTGACTGATAGCTGAATATTAAAGTCTGCTTTTGTGGTGGACAGGAGAGAAAACCTGAGATGTGTGCAATGCAGGTGGGTTTGATACAAGACCCCAATACTAAGTGTGCATTTACGAAAGCCAAAACCAATGGTAAAAAAAAAGAAAAAGAATGCAGAGACAGATCGACAAAATAGCTGTGTGTCTCATCCTTGACTTTGAATGGAAGGTAAAGTAAGAAAAAAATATGTAGAAATTCTGTGTATATGTATGTATTTATTCACCAATACACTTTACTTTGAGATTTGCTTTTAAAAAGCCCACTCTCTTATAAGTTTAGACAAATTCATATATCTGTGTGATTAAAACTCACTGAAAGACAAACAATTTAGTTTAAGGTGATTCCCCATCGCTTAAATGCCTCTCAGTTAAGAGTAGAGGAATAAAAATATTCTCTGGTGAAACATAATTTAACCCCAGGAATCAAAGATGTTTTACAGATGGTTTCAAAAAATGTGAACTTCTCAGTAGCAAAACAAAAAAGAATAAATTCTAAAAATCCAGTATACAAAAAAGCCACTATGAACAGAGATTATGGTGAAAGGAAAAAACAGAATAAAACAGATCAGATACATTAAGACAGCAGACAGAAATGTTTATTTAAACATACTAGTATTAGTATAACTATTTAAAGATTGCATTATATTATGAAGAAAGAATAAGTAACTATCAAATTAACAAGTGTATTTATAAGACCAGAATAGACCTTCTAACAATTATATATATAGTTGTAATTTTTATATACATAATATTTACATAATTGGGAAATCATTGGAAAATTTAAATAGCATAGTAAATACAGTAAAACAGAGAAGTAGAAAAGTGATGATATATCCGATAATGCAGCAGACTACAGATATATAAAGAGAAGGAAAACATATAAAAAATGCTAAGTGACACTGTTGAATGGAAAATCTCAAACAGAGACAAGTGGAGATCTAAAGAGAAAGCCTGAAATGGAAAAAGTTAATATTTGAAAAAAAATGAGGATTTTCCAAAATTTATGAGATGAAATCATCAGATTTAAGATGACCAAAGAAACCCCTATATTAAAAATTGGAATAAAATAAAACAGTGAAAATACCTGACCCATATATCATAATTTAAGTATAAAAGACAAAAGCAACAGGAACTATAAGTAGCCAGAGAAAAAAATAGATTTTAGGAAAAACAATAAATAAACTGAGACCTGGCTTCTCAAAAACAAAAGGAGGTAGAAATCAGTCTAACAATATCAAAATATGGACAGGAAATAACCCAATCTAGATATATATTTAACCTCAGGTTGGGGGTAAAATTATGACATTTTAAAAAACAAAACATGTTTGCTATTAAAAGACTCTCATTGATGAACTATCTAAAAATGTGTATCTCAGATAAAAGGATTATTAAGCAAAGAAGATAGTAAATATATGGATAAATGTAAAATGTTTACAACAGAAATGCATCATTTTGTGTGAAAAAAAATAGGTAAATTTTAAATGTATAAATTTCATAACAGTAAGGAGGGGATTCATTTACTGGTAACAAATCCAAGATCTAATAATAGACTTGCCTAAATAATAAGTCTTAAGAAACTTATTATTATCCTTATTATTACTTTGTTTTAGTAAGAAGTGGAAAAGAAGTCTTCATTATGTAAAATGTGATATATAAATATTTGAGTTCTGATCTCCTTTTGCATTCTTTTTCTTCTATTTCCATTTGCACATTTGCCCATTGAACTGTCTTCAGTTTTCCTAATATTGCCTTCTACTGTGACCTGTCTATTTTTAAATATATTTCTCAGCGTGGATATGGCATTTTCATATTTGGAATGCCCATTTGATGTCTCAATTCTATGTTGACATTTATTCATGTTATCTACTTTCCCTAAATTTTCTTTAATATAATGATCATATTTTAAATTGTCCTAGGTATATTATTAGTTGTTTCTATCATACTTATGTATTTTATTCCCTTTTTTCATGTCTAGTAATTTTTTTAATATGTTTTTATTGGTTTTTAGAGAGAGAGGAAGGGAGAAGGAGAGATAGAAACATCTATTAGAAATATCAATTGGCTGCCTCTTGTGCGCCCCCTATTTGGAATTGAGCCTACAACCAAGGCATGTGTCCTGACCAGGAATGCGACCTTTTTGTGCATGGTCAGATTCTCAACCAACTGAACCACACAGGCCTGGCAATATCTAGTAATTTTTAATGTAATGCCAGACATTGTAATAAGAGAGTCATTGAGGCTGTAGATTGCTGTATCAATCAATGAAAGTCCGCTTTCCTTTTGTTAGGAAAAGAGTTGGAAAAGATGATAACATTCACCCAATTTAAAATGAACGAGTCAGGGGTGGGTTATAGTTTAAAAGACCCAGTCAGTATTTGTTTGTTTGTTTGTTTGTTTGTTTGCCTAAACTCACAACCAGGGTGAGCCCAACAAGGATTTTGAGAGTCTGGTCAGCTTCAGTTCCTTGAGCTTGGGGACAGGAGAAGGGCAAACTGTAGGAGACTGCTCCATCACTTAGACTTTTCAACTCAGGCTCCAGCCTCTGAATCCTTGTAACGTTAACATACAGAACGGTCTTGGGAGAAAACAGAAATTGTGTTTGATGCAGGACTTCTGCCCTGTAGGTGTTTGTTTTCTGAGAAGCACAGGTTTTGACTTAAATCTCCAGCTTCCCAAGCAGCCCCACACCCGGGAAATATCCCCTGGGTAAAAATGACCATGGTCTTTGTTCCCTCAAGCTTCTAACTTGTTTTGTTAGTGCCAATAATTGTTAAATCATTTACATGTTTCTGCTACCCCCAGCAGAGATTATCTGCCTGAGCTAGGCTCTCAGCCTGCATTCAGAAACAGAATTACCCGTCCCCCCAAATTTAAAAGTTGTAGATTTTTAACTAGAATCAGAGATATTCTTTAATCTCCAGAATTTTAATTTCTTTTAGATTCTTTTAGATTTACTTCTAGGTATTTGGCTATTGATATGCCATGTCTAATTATATCTTTTAAATTTATTTCATGATCATTATTAAATATTAAAATATATTAGTATTTATATTTTCATCAAATTGCTAAATTCACTTATTAACTATAACACTATATCTAAACTTTTTTATTTTCTATATAAAATTATATTTGCAATTAATGGCAGTCTTCTTTCTTTGTTTCCAAATCACATGTTTTAATTTTTATATTTGCCTCTTTGTACTAACTCAGATGTAGTCCAGTGGTATACAGACCATTCAAAAGAATGTTTTTGTTGGTCATTTACACCTACTCTATATAAAATTAAGAAACTACTCTTTTATTCCTGGTTTTCAAAGAGGTTTTTTTTTTCCTCATAAGTTGCTGATAAATTGTAACAGATAATCTTTTTTTATCTGAGATGATCATATTGTTTTGCAACCATAGGAGAAATTGATCTGTATTTCTTTTCTTTTCTAATATCCTTGTCAGGTTTTGAGTATCGGGGTTCTGCTGTCCTCATGGAGTCACGTAGGAAGACTTTCTATACCTGTTGGTAGAAGTTACTACTGAAGGTATGTAAACATGGATATTTCCATGTTGGAATGACTCAATTGTAGAATCTGTTAAGTAGTTGGAGGGTAAGTTGTTGTTTTATTTCTTACATTAGTTCTTAGAAATTATTTATTTATTGGTCAATTTTCAAATGCATTGCCAAAATTCATAACATTTTAGTATTTTTTAAAAAAATATACTTTATTGATTTTTTACAGAGAGGAAGGGAGAGGGATAGAGAGTTAGAAACATCAATGAGAGAGAAACATCGATCAGCTGCCTCCTACACATCTCCCAATGGGGATGTGTCCGCAACCCAGGTACATGCCCTTGACCGGAATCGAACCTGGGACCCTTCAGTCTGCAGGCTGACGCTCTATCCACTGAGCCAAACCAGCTTCGGCGACATTTTTGTATCTTTTTAATGTCAGAAGAATTAACAAGTATGCCTCTTTTACTTTCAATAATCAATATCTTTTTGTGTCTCTATTTGTAAAAGAAAGTCTCTCTTGCTACTGGTTTATGACTTTTACTAGTCTTTTAGAGTAGAATCATTTGGTTTTGGTGGTCTTTTCTATATTTTATTAATATCGAATTCCATATTATATTCTTCTTTCTGTTTAATTTGCTGTTCTATTTCTATCTTCTGTAGATGACTGATTTTTAACCTTCTTTCTTTTGTAATATATAAGCATCACTAACTTTTCCAACTTTTTTCATATATAGTATTTTTCTCTCACTGAATTTAATGTTTAAAATATTGTCTAATATTGTCTAATTTTTGTCATTAATCTTTTATCCATTCATTTAGAAGAATGTTTTAATTTCAAGTTATTTCTGTTTTTTAATGTTGTTTTGTTATCAATTTTTCACTTGGTTTGGTTTTCAGAAGGGGGAATCTCAGCATATCAGTCATTTGAAATTTGCTTTGTGGTATAGATTTTAACAATTTTTGTAAATGTTTTATGTGTGCTTGAAAAATATATATTCTACTGTTTCGAGGGGTGGTGATTTATTCATCAATTATGTTTATTCATGTTGCTCAAATCTAATACATGACTTAATGTTGTACATTTATTTGATGAGTTAGTGATAGATTTGTGTAAAATCATGCCCTCTCTCTTCACTTGCTATGGTCAGAAGGAGGAGTGACAAAGAGCTACAATTAAACTTTCAGGAGAGATAGATAAATGTTTATGATTGTTTCAAGAGTGTGTATATATATGCATATGTTAAAATTTACCAAATAGCCCAGTCAGTGTGTTTCAGTGGTTGAGCATCGACCCATAATCCAGAAGGTCAAGGTTCAATTCCAGTCAGGGCACATGCTTGGGTTTCAGGCTCGATCCCCAGAAGGGAGTATGCAGGAGGCAGCCGATCAATGTCTCTCATCATTGATGTTTCTATCTCTCTTTCTCTCTCCCTTCCTCTCTCTGAAATAAGTAAAAAAGATATTTTAAAAAGTTAACAAACAGTACGCTTTTAATATGCCAAATTTACTCAAAAAAGAAAGTGAAGAAGTAAATACACATGATTATCTTGATATATGCTGAAAATCATTTGATAAATTACAACATTCATAAAAGAATCTATTAGTGTATTAGTATTTGATAGAAATTTCTTATTCTATTGTAGAAAATAGTAACTCCCTCACAAGCATCTACACATCAATGGCTATTAGGTTAACTCGTGGTGAAAAATTTAAAACTTTCCCCAGTGAAAACAGAATGATTTAAAGTCACCCACGCTCTAGCTGGTTTGATTCAGTGGAAAGAGCATAGGCCTGGGGACTGAAGGGTCCCAGGTTCGATTCTGGTCAGGGCACATGCCCAGGTTGTGGGCCCGATCCCCAGTAGGGGGCACGCATGAGGCAACCAATCAATGATTCTCTCTCATCATTGATATTTCTATCTCTCTCTCCCTCTCCCTTCCTCTCTGAAATCAATAAAAATGTATTTTAAAAAATAATAAAAAATGAAGTCACCTGCTATTGCTACTTAACCTACGTACAGTTGAACCTATACACAAAATAGAGTCTTATAAATATTGACAGGTGAATAAGTAAATGCATAGGCAAAGGGTCAGACAAGTGTATTTCTAAGAATATTTCTAACTTTAGCAAACTTTTCCAGCTGTGGTTGTTGGGAGAACTATGCTTTTATGCCCTAGATTATTTATTTTGTTTGGTGAATGAACTTCTGTGACTCTAGACTGGCACTAGTCTGTGCCATCCTTAGGAGAACTTAAAACGTTGTCACTGTGATTATTTTCTGTGTTCTGAAGCTCAGATGAAGAGCTCTGGTGGAATAAGACTTACAGAGGCCATAATTCAAGATTCTATTAAATTTGTACAGATTTCTTAGTGCTGTGTCTGGGGGTTGAGCAGGTGTTATGTTTAGCGACTCTTCTTCAAAGGTTGACTTTTCTGAAGAATTTTCTCGATGGCAGACAAAACATAGTGCGCTGACATCTACTGTATAAAATAGCTATCATCCATTTCATTCAGTCTCTTCCATCTGCTCAAAAAGCCTTGGAATTTTTGTACTGCCTTCAGTAAGTGTTGTCAATAAGAAAGAAACTTTATAGGTTACTGCTCAAATGCAAAATTAGGAATTTTTCAATTTAATGTCAGTATAAATTAATTTATCTCTGTGCAGGTAGCTTTAAAATTAATAACCCTAAAAAGGATTAAGATTAGAAAGTAATGCTGCCAGTGACAAAGCTCACTAACAGCCTTTATCACTACAAGTTGATGAACTACATCTAATATAATTGGCCTAATTATAATGCATTTGTTTCTTTAGCCAGGTATTCTTCGCTTCACTCTCTAGTGATTATTTATGGGTCTCAGTTTGGCCAATTAAATTTCTCTTTCCACTCTATCCATTTCTAAAACTGATAGTATATAGATGCCAGCGTACCTGTGTTCTGTATAGCTAAGGGCTGCAGTAAGGAGACAAGAAATAGTGAGGCAACAAGAGATAGTTTTGTCCTAGAGAGCAGGTCATAAAACAAGATGTAGAGTGAATAATAATTCTTTTGGGTTTCCACCTATTTCTCTTAAGTGGAGTTGCTGGAATGTATTTAAAGCCTAATTATGCCATAGACCTCTGATATATTCTAGTTGATTCACTCCCACAAAACACTTTTAGTTATTTTATTTTCATGACAAATAACAGAGCACCCAAATAAAAGTAACTTTAGCAGTAACAAAAAATGTTGTTATTTTTTTCTATAAGACATAGTCTGGAATTAGAGAGTTTCACATTTGGGAAAGTAGCTAGTGAATATCTTTAAGGAACCCTGCCTGGCTCCTACACTACCAGCCACAGGATATCAGGTGTGGTTGTTTTGTTTTTAAATTTATTTCTTGTACCTATTGGCTCCTGTTGTTTTCAGATGATTTTTATAACTCTAGGCATCAGGACCACATTCAAAGGCTAGAAACAGGATAGAAACTAGGACAGTGAAAATTAATCATCAAATGATTCTCTCTTCTATTATTAGAAAAGAAAAATAGTCACGTGGCCTTCTCTTCTTTCTCATTGGTCAAAAATTGGTAATATATTCATGTTTACAAAAAAAAAGAGAGATTGGGTATATTCCTGGATTTTCCATTGTTTTTAGTAAAAAAGCCATGGATATAATATCTTTTGAGTATCCAACTAAAAGTGTATTTAAGAGGAAGAATGTCCCTTTTCTGGTAAGTGGAAATCTCTATGGCATTTTATTTCTCCTCCTTATTTATCCTGAACAACTGTGTAAATTTCATGGAGGGACAAATTTGAATTCATGTACTTGGATTTATAGCAGTATTTCCAGCTGAGTTCTAATTGAACATTAGACTTCTATATAATAAAGAGCTAATAATATGCAAATAGACCGAACAGCAGAACCACCGAACAACTGGTTGCTATGACGTGCGCTGACCACCAGGAGGCGTGTGCGGAACATGACAGGTGTTGGCCACGGCGGGATGGTGGAGCAAGTGAGCAGGGGCACCAGACCAAGGTGGGGCGCCAGTCACTGTCATCGGGGCGAGCCTCTGGTGGTTACTGAAAATTCTTTGTTCCTGTGTGTCACAGTCCCATCTGGTGCTCACACCCACTGCCAGTGCCCAGTGCCTGTCCCAATCACTCAGCACCATCATTGGGTGCAAGTGGCAGCTTCCAGCCCTGATCACCCCTGAGGGCTTCTCCACCTCCCCCTGCGCCAGAGGGGCAATCGGGGCAGCAGCTGCCACTCGCATATTCTGACAGTGCCAGCCCCAATCACTCCACACCATCAGCGGGTACAAGTGGGGCCAGCGCTGTCAGCATATGGGAGTGGTGGTGGTGAGAGTGGGGCTGCTGGCAGACGGGACTGGGGGCTACGGCTGGAGGGGCTGGGCAGGGGCACAGAGGATGGGCCAAGACCTGCCCCTGTGCCTACCACAGCCTCATGGCCCACAGTTCCTTTCAAGGTGCACAAATTTGTGCACTGGGCCTCTAGTCTACTATAATGAAGATAATCAAGTAATTCATTGTCCAAAATAGACATGTTTAAGAGTGAAATGAGAACTAATTACTCTTGGACAAGAGAAAGCTCAATAATATCCAGAGCAAACTGGTACGAATGATCATCTTATTTTTAATAACTGTATTTACATATCAGAGCCACAGTATCACTGTTGGTTTTATTGCCAAGCAAGGTGAAAAGGCCAATTTAATAACAAATAAGACCTTTGGTGAAAGAGAGAAGCAATTACTACCAAGTGGTGTCTGAAACCATAGATGATTCATATATAAAACCAACATGTAGCTCCTTCTCTTCTTCATCGCCATTGTTAAGATCAAGGAATAGATGAATCAAAGGAGAAATTTACAGATTTGACCATCAAAGATATTCCTCAGCTGCCCTTGACAAAAATTCTCACTCTGATTACTAAGACTGTTCATTCCAACCAATAAACAATGGACCAAACAAGCAAAAGTAAAATTATCATTAAAGCTGATACAAAAAGGGGGTTAACTGCCTCCCAAACCTATTAACTGATGGATCAATCTTCCTATGCAATTTTACAAACAAACAAAAAAGGTAATAGGGTTTTCACCCCTATTTTATCACAAGCTTGTCATGAGTACATTTCATATTCAGAGCATGCAAATGCACATCAACTTGATTAATGAGCCCATTAAAAATATTGCATTAAGCCTAGATAGTATGGCTCACTAGTTGAACATTGACCTATGAACCAGGAGGTCACGGTTCAATTCCCCGTCAGGGAACATGCTCCGGTTGTAGGCTTGATCGCCAGTGAGGGTGTGCAGGAGGCATCCCATTGATGATTCTCTCTCATCATTGATGTTTCTATCTCTCCCTCCCTCTCCCTTCTTCTCTAAAATCAATAAAAATATACTTAAAAAAGAATATAAGTAATCCATGTTAGCACGCATTATCAAGTACATTCTACTGCCTTATTACAATGGGTTTTGGGGATGGTCAGATATTACACTCATCTTAGAATAAAAATAAGACTCACAGTAAGCTTGCTCAAGTTCATTCTTCCAATAAATGCCACTACAGTGTCTTCAATGCAGCCCTTCTGAGTACAGGGCCACTGTAATCTTTCTAATATATCAACCAGCCCTTGCTCAGAGCAGGTACTGCGGCATCCTCTGGCTGCTAGACCTATGGGTATAAGACTTTGTCCATGAAGCTGAAGGATCATTTGTAATGCATGACAGCCTGCATACTCTAAGTGTTTGCTATCAAGTACTCAGCATGCAGATTTTCAGGAATTAATATTAGCCCTTGTAATTTGCCAGGGGTGATAAACATCATGACATTTAATATACAGCATACAAACAGAAAGAGAAAGACAGAGGAGGGGAGAGAAATATGTGGTTGAAATAATAATAAAAAACAGATTAGAGAACTTGAGTTTGATCCAATTTTATATAGAGACTAATAGATTTTTTGGAAAATATGTAAGAAAATACTCATTATGAAAGTATCTAGCACAGTTGCCTACACACAGTAGGTACTAAAAAAATATTTCTAGCTATGTACTGCTGTTAAAACTTAGAGAGAGCTGAAATGGTACCCTTCCCTTCTATAAGAAAGCAATGATCTGCTTTTCTTGGAATCCAGATATCTAAAGTAGGGCCTGAGAAGAAATCAAGGGAAGACATATTATAGATGTCATATTTTTCAATCTAGTGGCCTCCTTTTTGGTTTTAGAATCTAGGGCTCAGTGTCAGTGGCATATTTAGGTTGACCTCAAAATGACCACAAACTAATCTGTATGTAAAATCTCCATTGCAATTTGCTGCTCTTCATCTCAATAAGCAGTGTCCATGCCCAAAGCACAGGAAATGGCCGATCTGATTCTGGTGGAGTCAGGAGATGACCCACAGAGTACCAAAGAAGCAGGTGCCCTGTAACAAGATATAAGGGGTTTGTATTTGTGTGCAAGTTTAAGGTACCAGACAGTGATGGGTGTTAAGAGTGTGATAAGAGGAAAAGACATAAGTAGGATGGACCTAAAAGGCAACATCAACATAAAAAAGCCAAGAAGTTTGTTTTTAGCTCATTTTAACACAACATATTGCATTTGAAGTACCAGGAAAAGGTACATGTTTACATCAGTATCTAGGAGTGAGAAGGAAATATGTATAGCATAATAAACGCAGTTCTAATGGTATGGATTGGCACCTCAAAGAAATTGCTTGTTAATTTTAAAAGTTAATTTAGAAGTCATGAAATAAAGGGTGCCAACTATACAATTTTGTTGAGTAAGGAAGTTAAATGTTACTTAGGAAAAATAGGCACCAGTGGAGAATACAAGCTGGACCACTTGCATATTGTGATCAGAGAGGATGCATTTCTCCTCAATGGCATTCTTTTCTACTGGTCTTTAAAACACACACACACACACACACACAAACAAACAAAAAAACACAACAACAGTAGAAGTGGGAACCAGTGCAATCACCATGATCCTATGTAACATCAAGAACTTTAAAAAGTGTGTAAAATTAAAAGAGCAATGTAATTACTTAGAAGCATTCTTTTAAACTGAAAATAGTTATCTCTTATATGGTAGGCATTATACTTAAGCAATGGGCATTAAAAGTTAAATAGAACACAGTGCAACTCTTCAAAAGTGCAATTGAGAAAAACACACACACACTGACAATTATGTATTGGAAAGCAAAGAGTTTTATTAACTACTAGAGGCCCGGTGCATGAAACTCATGCACGAGGAAGGGGTCCCTTCAGCCCAGCCTGCACTCTCTCCAATCCAGGACCCCTCATGGTCTCCGGGATCGGGCCTACACTGGCAGTCGGACATCCCTTTCACAATCCTGGACCTGTGGCTCCTAATCGCTCGCCTGCCTGCCTGGTCACCCCTAACTGCCCCCACTCCTGCCGGCCTGATCGCCCCTCACTGCCTCTGCATGCTGGACTGATTGCCCCTCACTGCCTTTGCGTGTCTGCCTGATCACCCTTAACTGCCTCCCCTGCCTGCCTGGTCACCCCCAAACTCCCCCCCCCCCTGCCAGACTAGTTGCCCCATGCAGCCTGCTGTTCAGTTGTTTGGTCATCCCTCACTAACCTCCTGTCGGCCTGGTCACCCCACGCAGCCTGCTTGTTTAATCATTTGGTCATCCCTCACTAATCCCCTTGCCAGCCTGGTCGTAGGCAGCCATCTTTGTGAGGGTGTGAGGGTTAACTTGCATATTACCACTTTATTATATAGGATATTTGGCTGTTTCCAAAAAAACTTTTTCATACTTTATTTCATTTGATCCTTTCTAATGCTGTGAGACAACAATCTAGTATTATTAGATTTGTTATTACTATCTTGAGATACAAATCATGAAACTGAGTCATAGAAAAGTTTATTGGCTGAACGAACCATGGTTAGAATTTTGCAGGACAAGAATCCAGGTTTTCTGACTGTGAATGATTGACTTTTGCATTCAAGTAATAATAGTCTGCCAAAAAACAAATGGATTTTCCCCCTACTGTTGCAACGGTGACGATACAAAGCAAGACACCATGTACATAGGAAATCAAAAAATCAATCATACCACTCAATGATTCTGTAAATTATCTGGAAAAGTTGTCCCCATGATTTTTTTTATCTGGATTGTCTGCCTCGTTTACTGATTTGACCAAACATTCTGGCATGACCTCAACATAGACTCATCGCCTAACACATTGGAAAAATATTTCACCCAATGCCTTAAAATGTCACTTACATAACCTTCCCAGATTGCCTTGCTGCCGCTAACACATTTTTCTAAAATGAAAACTATCAGAGGAGGGCAACAAGGACTGCATAATTCATTCAGATGCTTAGTAAATAATAAAGGCTAGGTGTTATCCACTATTATTTTCATTTCAGTGATGGTGGAGAAGAGAGAAGGTAGTGAGGGGGTGAAAGAGGCAACCTTGGATCTCCACAGCCCTTTCCAGCTCTGCAAGCCCCTAGCTACCTGGAGGGATGCTCAGATATGTGTGTTACATTGGTTGTTCTTTGTGTAACTTGGGACAACCCTTTCTTCTTAAATCTGAATATCGATGGTGGGGAAATGCTACCAGAAGTTGTCCTCAGAATTGACAACCTCACTGTAAAGAGATAAAAAATAGATAATGAAATATATGTATTAAGTGCCTGCTGCATATTAGTCACTTTGACCCATTTAAAACATTGCACTATAAAATAGGTACATCTTCAGAGATGGAATCTGAGTCTCACAGAGTTTACACACACCTGTGACCAAGCTATAATTGATGGTAAAGGAAGTACTCCCTTAGATCCGGGCAGTTCCTATGATGCTAATGTACAAAATGCTTCTGAAGAGCCTAGTTGAGAATAATGCTTATGAAAAAGTCACTAGGATGAAAGCGGACACTGAAGAGGCATGAATTACCTGAAATGGTGAAGAAAGAGCAACTGGATTATGAACAATGAGTTTGGGAGTCAGGGTTAGATGGTGATGTGTCTTTGTATTCACAGATTCAAGGGCTGAATATAGTTCAACGTTGATCCACCAAATGGTGATTCAGCTAGATTAGTACATCTACTTTAGGCTTCTGTATTATTTGACATCGCATCTGTTATCTCTTGTGCCACACCGCACATGTTCTGAGTCCTCCTTTATTTCATCCATCGCTGCAACAGATAACTTAATGCAGGATGAGTTGACAACATTCGCAGCCGTCCTAGTGTATAAGTTTTCTTCCACAGGTGTTCTCAAAGACCATAGCCAGAGAGTTGCAGGGACTTATGCACACATGGGAATGTGAGGAATAGAACACTTCTTGCGGCAACTCTGACCAGTGGGGCATGAGAGCTAGCAGATAAATGCTTCATTCCTTTAGCAGACACTTGAGACAAGTTAGACATGAAGGTTTAGAGGAATCCAGAGGTTTAAGTTCCAGTTGCCAGAGGCATGACAAGCTCAAGAATATATCTTTGTATTTGCTTTCTGTCTTTTCCTCTTTTCTACTTGCCTTTTCTCCATTCTTGTTCCCTTGAATTAATTTTTTGTCTTTTTTTGGTTTTGTTTTGTTTTGGGTTTTTTTGTGTTTTTTTTTTTTCTGAGAAGCCCAGACTAAGACAGGGCACTCATGGGCCAGCATACGGAGAAACACTTTCTAGTGCTGACCTAACCTGCAGAGTGGCCTCAAGGCTTTCTGTTCTCAATTAATTGTGTCTTATTAACCTCTACGAGACTTAGAACTTGACACAGACTTTAATCCCATAAAAGGGATTCATGAAGTGTTCATGACGTATCCAGTGAATGGATGGATGCATGAACCAGTGGAGTAAATGTGGCCAAGATTAATATACTTTGAATTAATGTCTAAGATTGAAGAAAAGAGCCCCAAGTAACGTCCTCCAAAACTAGTGGCAGGCAAAGTGGAAAATATGAAGAGGCATAGGGTTCATTCAGTGCCCATCATGACACTTGAGGACTCCAGTAACCTGACTCTAGTACAAACATCAGTGAGTCTGTGTTGTTGATGATAAGAATACTGATTTTTTTAATATTGAATATTTCATTTCGAATGCATATTTGAAGTAATGGACTCAGAGACTAGTAATGACATTTTTAGAGTTCTCTTTGGATATACAAGCTGACATGGGGAAAAAAAAGAGTAAAAATAGGGATATAAGAAAATGTTAGAGATAAGGTAAAATTCTTGGGAGGTTAACACATATGCCTATTTATTTCTATCTGAGAAAGACAATTGCTAGTCTTGGGTTCATATGTCGCTATATCTGTGCTAATCCTATTGAGACTTGGGGCTGTGTTATGAAAAGATCTCTGATCTTGGCACTTAGAAATGTGCCTACTAAGCAATTGCCATTTACTCTTGGGTTGTCTACCAACTGAAGGAAATGCAAAAAAATGTATATTCAAGATCCTAGACTCCACTTAAAGGGACACGATTCACTGGGCTTTGAATCAAAATATTTGGTTTGAGTAGGAGTGTATCTTGGACTGGTCATAGCATTACCAAGGTCTTGTTTTGCTATTGATAGGAGAGGTTGTTAATTCTTGGCCTACCTGTCTTAAAGGGTTGATGATGGCATCAAATGAATAAATGTGTGATAAGGATTTTTAATCATACAGTATCATATATATTTGAAGTATTATTGCTTATGTAAGCAGATCAGGCACAATTTAAATCATACAATATCATATGTATTTGAAGTATTATTGCTTGTGTGAGCAGATCAGGCACCATGCCTGATGTTCATATTTTCCCAGGCACCTGGAGCAGACTACTGTAGAAATGAAGGTTTTTCAATTGCGTCCTCAGAAGATTAAGAAAATAATTCAAAGGCTGAAGGGACTGATCTACAGGGCAAGATTAAAGGAGGGCCTGTAGTTCATCATTCTGTAAGGCAATGCCTAATGGAGGGTCAGGACTGCAAAGAGATATTTCAAAGGGGTAAACACCAAAGATGCGGAAGAATTATTTCAGTTGAGACAAAAATAATAAGGAAGACCATTGAAAAGGAAATGAAAAGTATCTGGAGACCAGAATATGATCAAAGTTCTCTTATTTGGAGCTTTGCAGGCTAATATGAGAAAAGCCTACTAGTGGTCGGCAAACTGCGGCTCGCGAGCCACATGCGGCTCTTTGGCCCCTTGAGTGTGGCTCTTCCACAAAATACCGACTTCTGCACATGGGCCACGAAGTTTCAATCGCACTGTACATGTGCGCCCGCATGTGGTATTTTGTGGAAGAGCCACACTCAAGGGGCCATAGAGCCGCATGTGGCTCGCGAGCCGCAGTTTGCCAACCACTGGCCTAGACTTTTCCCTCTTTACCCCATTTTATAATCTAGGTGGTCTCCAAAGACTAATGTATATTTCCTTATATCACTGCCCCCCTCCCCATATTAGATAGACAATCATCCTAAAACTGTATCTTATCTTTTGAATTCAAATGTTCAAGGGAGAAATATCATAATAAAATATATGTTGTTTTTTCCCCTCAGAGTACCAAAGTCTTTTTCCAGAGGTCTTGTTTTTCTTTTCTTACCCACCATGAACTTTTCATTTCATGGTTTCTTTGGGGAATGCTTCTGTGACTGTACGAGTGGAACTAATTGAAAAGATCGCATGTAATAGAATTTAAACTTACTGAAGGGCCAGATGAGTTTAGTTGCAGGAGTATCAGGGGAGATGTGACAAGACCAAGTAAGATCCTAAAAATGAACCACTAGAACTGCTCCGATGATGCTGTAAAGGCAGAAGGCAGTGTTTATTTATCTGGAAAGAAGACAGACGTTATTCAACCTAATTTGTAATACATTTCCTAATCCAAAGGGGCTCGCATCAGTATTTCTTTTTTCTAGCAAAGAAATTTGATCTAAAGGTGAGAAGAAGAAAAAATTTTAATTCCTTTCTTTCTGAAAACAGCAAGACTATGTGGTGTTTTTTGTTTTGTTTTGTTTTTCTGTGTGTCTAATAAGAATTGGCATTTCACTAAAACAAAGCAGTTGTTTATTTGATCTTTTTCAAAGGATGAACCAAAAGCAAAATGTGCCATTGGGCAAGTTTGTCTTCAAAATTCAAAATCATTTAGAATAAGCCGAGTTGGTGTTGAGCTTCGTGCTTACTTGTTTTTTTGTGTGTGTTTTTTTTTTCATTTCTCGGAGTCACTTCCTTGGATTTCTGTTTAGACCTGATCTTACTGGGCAGGGCCTGCTGAGAATAAGTAATGATGAGTGAGGTCTTGATCTATAGCACAGAGCAGTCCCATGCATATTTTATTTTCCCAGCAATGCTAGGAAATTTGATTCCTGATCCAGAGGTTCCTCTCCCTGCCCCCTGCCCCATACTCAAGTCCTCATGTTCTGGTTCTTTCTATCCTGACACTCTCATTTCCATCAAAAGTAGCCATTCTGTGAGTCTTTTCATCAGGGCATTGTCATTCTGGATGATGTAGGGATTTTGTCTTTAATTTCAACATCACCAATAACGAGTTGTGCATTCTTGCTTCACTTAATTACCCTCTTTGCAAACTCGGTTTTGTTTTTTGTTTTTTTCATTTGTCTAACAAGATGACCTCAAACCTGTCACATGACTTTAAATCAGGATTTCTCAACTTCAGACCTATTGACATTTTGGGCTGGATAATTCTCTGTTGTAAGAAATGACCTGTGCATAATAGGATATGCAGCAACCCGTGACCTCTACACAGTAGATGCCCGCCGCAGACATGGACAATATCTCCAGACATGGCCAGGATTCTCTAGGGGGCAAATCACCTACGTCCAGAGCCACCATTCTAACTTCCTATCAAGAAAAGCATTTTCTCCGACAGCCTGCTGACAGAGGTTTTGTGCAATTATCTTGAGGAAATTTCCTTAAGCAGAAGCTGACCTAAACTATTAATTCCATATCAAGTAGAACCCCATTGGGCCCTTACTGATCCTGCAGTCTAGCAGATACTGGCTCTGCTCTCTATTCCCTGTTCAAATGCTGCTTCTGCGTCACCAGATGTGGTCTGATCAAGGCTCCCCTGACAGCGTGCGCCCTGAGCCAGCCAGCTCCGCACAGCTGGTGCTGCTACATTCAGTTACTTGTCTCTTTCTGTGGTTGCAAGCAGGCGTGTGGCAGTGTCTGTCTCTGTGACATCTGGTTGTGCTCCTCCCCTCCCTGAAATCCTATCTGCACACCCACCTCCCTTACCCACCCCTTCCATACCCCTCCCCACACACACACCTGGAAGAAGTTTGCAGCTTCATTTTTGTGGTTTACCTCCCCCATCCCCTGGTGACAACTGGTGACTTGAGAGCAGCCACATCAGTGAAGAACTGTTTCTCCACCTGGACTGTGTCTGGGCCGAGAGTGACCTGGCAGCTGTGTTCCGTCAGTGACCACAGCTCTGCGCGGTGCCAGTTGCAGAAACGGCATGAATCATAACCAGTACCTGTGCAGCCTGACGCTATGGAAGGAAAATTTGAACATCCACGCCTCCTGTTTACACACTTTTTGGTGTGTGTGTCAACAGGCATGCTCTATGATGCCAAACTTAAAAATTATGCATAATCATTATTTTCTCTATTTGCTAATAATAACCACGCATTGATTAGAAGTGTATTATACCTGTTGAAAGCATTTAACAAAAGCGTTTCTTTCCATTTTGCCAACAGCACCAACCCTTTGGACTCGTTAAATAATCACTTATTCCCTTTGTAGAAACCTGTTAGAGGGAGGTTTCCTGTGCATTGCCAGGGGGTAAAATTGTGCTGCAAATGAGGTCTCTGGAAACATGATGCGCACGTTTATTCAACATGACAATCAGGCCATGAGGTATTTCAGGCAAAAGAGATCCCCACCTACCCAGAGAATTGCTCAATTGTGGAACCTCTGACATGCAGGAACCTCCACTCCACAGAGCCTCACTCCTCTAATATCTCCTCTCATTTTTAAATGGGATTGTCTTGTTGTTGCTGAGTTGTAGGAGTTCTTGATATTTTCTGGACACTAGCTGCCGGGAGCCAGTCCATCCTTGCTGTTTCAAGGGACCTGGCATATATGGCATACTGTTAATATGTTTGCTCACCTTCTTGGCACTATGTGTTTTAACCAAGGTCGCCTCTCTGAGAAAGGTTGTTTCCCCAAGTAGGGATTTTCCCCTGAAGTTAGGGAGGGAGTGGAATCCCTTAACTGGGTGCCGGGCGGGTGATTGATCACTTTAACTACGAATAGTCATGCTTAAGCTACATAATCTTTACTCCCTGGAATGGAGATAAGAAACGCCCTAACCTTTGAAATAGAGATTGATGGGATTGGAATCAACTGGTATAAATACAGTTGAAACAAGACAACAGCAGACAGAACTTAGGAGAGAGAGAGAGAGACAGAAATTGGCACAGAACCTACACAGAAGAACGTTCTCTAGAGACAGAAGAACTTCGCTGGAGAGAACATGGCAAAAGATCCTGGACAGAAACTGGCCTCAGAACCTAGAGACAGAACCTAGCGAGAGAACATGGCAAAAGATCCTGGACTGAACCTGACTACAGAAATTGGCAAGAGAACCTGACTAGAACCTGGTGACTGAACCTGGCTGGAGAACCTGGACAGAACCTGGCTGGAGAACCTAGCAAGAAACCATGGACACAGAACCTGGCTGGAGATCCTAAGCAGAACCTCTCTGGAGATCGAGACCAGAACTTGGCTGGAGATCCTGGCTAGGCTGCTGATCAACTGAACGCTGTCTCCGTGTCCTTCCGCCTCTCTCCGACTCCGTCCACACCTTTGGGGACCCCTGGACCCGCTGGGGTTGGACCCCGGCAACTAGCCCCTTATCAGATGCAGGATTTCCATTTTTTTTTTCCATTCTGTAGGGTATCTTTTCTTATTTTTGATGATGTACTTTGATGCACAACATTTTAAAAATTTTGATGAAGTTTAATTTATTTTTTTTCTATTGAATAACTTAAAAAAGCAAGAGTTAAATAGAAGATGTCATGGGACTTCTATTTCCTGTACTTTTTGAGCAATGTTATTTTTAGGGTACTGTTCCACCAGCTCATCAAAAACAATCAAAGCTTGTGTTACAGTAACCCATGGAAATGTGAGACTATTTCTCAGCCATATAATCCAACATCTTATGCTTATCTTTTGTTATACAAATATTATTTAAGTATATCAAGGGCTTAGGCACTGAGGGAAAAATACAAATATATAAGGTATTAACCCTACTCTGAGGAAACCCACAGATTAGCAGAGGGGATAGATACATAAACAGCCTTCTCAAAGCCAAGGGATGAATGCTACTATTGACATTCTACAAAGTACAAAAAGAAGAGATAATAAAATAACAAATGAACTCCAACTATTGGGCGGAGCAGAGCAGTGACATTTTTAAAAGGTCTTTAGATTACAAGATGGACATTCGGGGAAGGACGTGTAAGCTAAAGGGGCCAGCTTGAGCAAAGTCTTTGATTACTTGGAGAGATTGGATGAGGCAACTCATGTTGATGCTGAGGAAGCAACACACCTTTGCTCTTGGGCTTTTCAATTTGACACCTTGATGGCTATTTTTTAAACATATTTGTTACTATATAATTCATGTTTCAGAAAACCCATTCATTTGCACAATTTTAATGTGTTTTAGTACATCCAAAGGGCTTTGCAACCATCATCAAGAACTAAGTTTAGAATTTACCGCCCCCACCCCCGCCCTTCAAAATGCCATACCCAAGGGCAACAACTCCACATTCTTCTCGTCCCTCCCCTCTTGCCCCTAGTCCTTGGCAACCCAAACCCACTTTTGGTCACCCTGGATTTTCCTAAATGGAATCATACAGCTATGTGATCTTTGGTGACTTGCTTCTTGCTCTTAGAAATGCTATTTATCCTGCTGCAATGTGAATCTGCACTTGATTCCTTTTTACTGCTGATAACAGCCCATTCATTTTAATGTTCTAATTGATCTGGTTGTATTTGCACCTGCCATCTGCTTTTTGTGTTGTATATGTGTCCTGTTTTATTTATTCCTGTATTCCTCTTTTACTTTTACTTTATTCCTCTTTATTTTTCTTGTGTATTGGTGGATGTTTTATAATTTAACATGTTAATACCTTTAATGATTTGTCAAATATATTTTTAAGTTATTAGTGATCGCACAAGAGCTTTCAATATATATGTTAACTTATCAAAATCTACTTCAGATTTATACTTTTACTGGAACTCTTAATTACCATGTGGTTTTGCGTGTTTTCAGCCTGGAAAACTTCCTTTAGAATTTACTATGAATCAGGAATCTGATTGCAACAACTCTCTACAATTTTGTTTTTTCTGGGTCTGTTTTTATTTTGCTTATTCTTTTAAAGGATACTTTTTTTTTTAAATATAAGATTCTTCATTGAGTGTTTTTTACATTCAGCATTTTAAATGTGCTATCCACTGTCTTTGTCTGGCCTTCATTGTTTCAAACCTGAAATCAGATGTTAATATTATTGGGGTTCCTTTGTGCATGTTGATTCATACTTTTCTTAGTGTTTTAAGATTTTCTCTATCTCCGGCTTTCAACATTTTCATTATGAGGTGCCTGGGTGTGAGTCTCTTTGTGTTCATCCTGCTTGGAAATCACTGTGCTTCTTGTATGTGTTTTCTCATTAGATTTGAAGATTTTTTTGCCAGTATTTCCTTGAATATCTTTTCTGTTCCTTTCTCTATCTTTTCTCTTCTTGTTAAACCCATTACGAATATGTTGCTGTGCTAATTTCTGTCCAAAATTTCCTAGCATTCTGTTAATTTTACCTCATTTTCCCTGTTCTTCAGATTACATAATCTATATTTAAGTTTGTTGATTTTTTTCTTCTGCTACCTCAAATCTATTGTTAGCCTCTTTAATAATTTTTAAATTTTTAGTTATAATAACTTTCAACTCTAGAATTTTCTTTTGAATATAGACATGGCTATAGATGTATAGGTAGAAGTGCAGATATCGATATATAGCTTTCCTGTCTCTTCATTGATGCTTCCTATTTGACAAGGCATTGTCATTATACCATCTTTTAATTCTTTAGAAATGCTATTTGTTGTTCTTTTAACTTATTTATTAAAGCTTGTGAACTTTCTGTCTGCTATGTTAGATATTTGCTCTTGCCCCTGTCCCCCTCTGTAGTAAGCTTTATTGCTTTCTTTTGTTACTATTTGGCATAATTTCCTATTTCTTGGCAAGTCTTTTAATTTTTAATAACAATTGGATTTTTTACGAAAAGTAGCAACTCTGAATAATGATTTTCCAACCCCTGCCTAGGACATATAACTATTAATCTCAATATGAAAAGCAAACTAAAAGGCAAAAAGTATTTTTATTTGGGATCCAAAAGAATAACTATTCCGGAAGCACCGATTCAGGCAGAGAAAACCAGATAGTATTCAGATTAGGAGATAAAGGCAAGGCGTGTTTATGAGAAAGGGAAGGAAACACATCAGTGGAAGAATGGGATTTCTATAAATGAAGATAAGCTAACACAGTGATGCTAATTGTAAAGAATATTTTTAAAATTCCAGCCTGGTAGTCCTTAGTCCCGTAGTCACTAATAACTGCTTTCTCATTATCTTTCCAAAGAGTAGGTTGACTCAACGGCAACAAGTATTTTTATTTGGGATCCAAAAGAATAACAATGTTTCTTTAGGCTCCACTCAAACTTTTTTTTTTTTTTTTTTTTGCCCTGTTTTAACACTCCAAACTTTTGAGGAGTAAGAAGTACAAAGCAGTTCCTTTAGGATGGCACCTCCAACTTCATTTTAAAGTGGCTTCATATATATATTTGAAGTAACTGTGTGAAGTTTATTTCCCTCGTTGTAGACAGCCTCTGATATCCCTGTTCACATTTTGTTTCTTATTTTCATCTTCTAGTCTGGCTACCTTGCTGTTACCCCTGGGTCAGCATAAGCCAGTTGTTGAAAGGTTGTCCTGGAGTCTCCTAGCTATTTATTTTTTCATCTTTTCGTGTTGGATGTGTGGGGCTTCGAGGCTGCTATCCTGTATTATGTATGTTCTTGCCCCATGCTCAGCCAGGGAACAGTTGCTTGGAAGTTTCCTCTTTGATTGTTCCTGAGAGCGTAGACCGGGGCACACGCCAGGTCTTGCAGACTGGGGGGGAATGAGTGTGATTTTTTTTTTAAGTCTGGATTTCTAGAAATTTCCAGTGGGTAAGAGCAGCTTATTATTCAGCCAGTGTTTGATCAAAGGCTGTCTCTAAATTCTGTGTCAGTGACGCTTCACCCTGTGTTGATGGATCTGTGTGTGACTCTGGGAATGCTTGCAAGTCTGCCCAGGTCTTGCCCTGATTGCTTCTCAGTGGATTAAGCCTCACACAAGTGCACAGCCTTACCAGTCTCTGGGGTTATCTTGATCCCAGGAGGGCTTTTCTTTGTGATGTCTTTCTCTGGTTCTCTCTGCTAAACTTCTAGCTAATCTGCCATCGTATATGTCCTTACCTCTTAGTTTCTCCCCACCAAGGTAAGGTATCTCTTGTTTGACAAGGCCGCCATTGTGTAGGTATAAAACTCTTTAGGAGATGTTTCAAATAAAGGCATTTCCCTAAGTAAAGCTGCAAAGCCCTCCAGCCTTCAGAACTGCCTCCTGCCCTTGGGCACAATTTCTATGCAACTAAACCAGAGCTGGGAGCATGAGTAGTGAGCCCTGCCCTTCAAGTGGGTATTAGATTCTGCTCTTCTCCATTTGCCCTTCCTGGAATGAAGCCTTTGCCCTAGTAGGTACCTGCGGGGGCAGGGGGGGCACTCAGGGCTCCAATATCCTCAGCCTGCCATGTCTCAGGAGATCTTTCACCTTTGAGTAGGGGCTGTGCAGGAGAAAGGAGTCGGTTATGTTATTCGTGCCCTCCGGAATAGAGCTTCTGCAACACAAGACCGGGAGGGGATAGTGTTGGAGAAACACCAGTGATCTGCTTCTCTGAGGTTGACACTGCATAGCCCTAAACTGGGAGCTAAGGGGAGAGGGAGCACCTATTTTCTGAGGTGTTCCCAACCAGTTTCCATTTACGTGAAGCAGGGTTGGGGGTAAGGGACAAGAGCATGGATGTGCCTCAAAAGGCCACAGATTCCTGGTGTTGCACTGAGATTTATTAGATTTCCTTGGATAAGTATGTCTCTATTTTCTGTGTGATTTTAGGAAAATTTTCAGAAATGTTAAATAATTGTTTTGCATGCCCGGCCTGCGTGGCTCAGTAGTTGAGCGTCAAGCTATGAACCAGGAGGTCATGGATCGATTCCCAGTCAGGGCACATGCCCAAGTTGCGGGCTCGATCCCCAGTGTCCGGTGTGCAGGAGGCAGCCGATCAGCGATCCTCTCTCATCATTGATGTTTCTATCTCTCTCACTCTCCCACTCCCTTCCTTTCTAAAAATCAGTGAAAATATTTTAGAAAAATAATGTTTCATCCTGTGAATTGTTGTTTTGTTTGATACAGATTCTGCCGAGCACCTCACTCCTCCATGCTGGAAGCCCCACACCCTCAGTCGGTTGTTTCTCACATGTAGTCAAAGAAAATTATTCTGCTTAATTATTATCTTCTCTCAATATCTAATTTCCTCCTGACCTCACTGGGGACATAAATAGCATGGTCATAAATTTGGTAGATGCCCATTCATTTAGGCTTCCTATCTTGGCCATATTGCTCCCAACCTCTTTATTTCTACTTTATATATTATTTAGATTTTGGGTTCCCTAGTTCCTTCACATCCCCGTTAATCTTCTCTCTGATTCTCTAAGAACAGCCATAAGGGTAGTGTGATGACTTATGCTTTCATTATTCACTACTGAAGGGATCATCATATACCCTGTCAAAGGAGCCCCGTATCAATTGTTCTCAAGATGAGCAGCGTCCCCTTGCCTGGAAGGGTTTTAACTAGGGGATCTCAAATTCCGTGGGGAGGGGACCTCAGCTGCATTTCAATGAACTTGGCCTTCAAATTGGTAATCATTTATTAAGGTGATACATTTCTTGTGAAAATAGACAACATTTTCAGTAATTTTGTTTGGATAAAAGGGTTTTTAGCAAACATTTTCTGTTTATTCTTATGTTTTAAAATTTTCCATCAGCTAGGAACATCCTTAAGATATGAATAAAATTAGTAAAATAATGTTCACTTAATAATTGACATGCACAACTCTCCATCAGGTATTTCCTTCACAACAGCTCTTAAAGTATATGGTGTACCTTTTAATTTCTGATGAGGAAACTGAAGCGTAGATCACGTCCCAATCTTGCATACTGCTGGCAGAAGTTTGTCGGAAATCTGTCCTCCAAGTCTGTACTCTTAACAACTATATTCTCAAGTGATTGTTATAAAAGGACCTTGCCTTCACCACTTTGTGCATCTAAAAACACAGGCTGCATTGCAGCCATTTGCTTGTAGCAGGGGTCCTGGAGGCCCAAGCAAGGTGTCAGACCCCTGGCCAGGAGACCTTAGGTATTACTTTCACCTCTCTGTGGAAACTCATTCTTTTAGAAAACATGTGGCCATTAAGTAATCAATTAATTCAAAACGTGTGCCACAAGTCACCATCTCTTCTCTCTCTCTCTCATCCTGGGCCCTGCCCTCTTCACTGGGTAACATGTACCTTCTTCACGGCTCCCTCCTCTGCTCTGTCGGTTTGCCTCACAGCATTCACCTTCATGGTGCTGATCACACGGCATTAGGTTTTACGTTCGTTGGTTCCATGCCTCTTCCAGACTCTGAGGTCTGGTAGGACGATTCCTGAAGTTAATTTGACACATTGTAGGTAATCAATACAATTGGTTCAATAAAACCATAAATAAAAATATCTCGTCACATGAACTGCTGAAGACAGTTGCTGACCTCCTGAAGTTCTCATGTCTGTAGGAACACTTGCAACATGTTCTCCTTTCTCCTGATTTTTCTTTCTAATTTTCTTTTCACCTTTCCCTGCTTTTATATCTTAGTAGTGAAGCTATTTGGCTTTCCTTTGTTAAGCATACCCCTTTGTTGAAACATAGTAAGTCATGGGAATATTACAGATTCCCCTGACTATCCAGCTCAGGGAATATGAACTTAGATTTTCATGATGAGTATATAATCTTTTCTCTCTTACACTTATCACATATCTCTCTGATTTTTTTAGAATGTAATTCTGGAAACCTTTCTTTTCTCTTTTATTTATTAATAAACACTCATCTTTTCAGTCCAATTTATTAATGGCCATCATGTGAACAGCACTTTGGTTGGTGGTAGGATATGCATATGTTCTCCAGGTTCTTACTATCACAGGGAGACCAGACAAAACGTACATCCCACATGCACGGCAAGTGTTACATGTATTCTAAAAGATGTAGAAGATGTTCCCCTGTAAAACAAGATGCTCTGTCTAACATGAAAATCCTGACTCTTGATCCCATGCACAGTACATGATGGGAAAAATATGTGGTTCTTGGCTCCAGGTAGATATGTCCTGAGAATATCATGACCCCTGGAAAATGAAGCGAAAGTCACCTCGCATAGAATATTTACTGAAGAGAAGTGTGGCAGGGTAGTATGTTCTGGAGAACGGAGAAGAAAGACCACTTTCTCTTTTTTGACATACATTTTATATATCTTCCTTTTTAGAGGAACTCCATTCTCTCGACCAGATACTGTAAAGGACATTCCCAAAAGAATAATAATTATCTATAGGCTTATGGCAAAAACTCTGTAGGTCTTTACTTCCTGCTTTGGAATTCTGTGTCTCATCATAAATTTCTATGCTTTTTGTTGCTTCAGTTCACCTGTGTGTTCATGAAGCTTTCAACGGAAATGTTATTTGAACTTGGGTTCCAATTTCCTTTCATTCAGCTCATTTTTCTCGTAGCCCACTCCTCCATCCCTCTGGGACATCTACCAGAACACCTGGAAGGAGGGTTCTCAGACGTACTTGCATATTTTCAGTCAGTCTTCTGCCCCGTGTTTGGGAAATATTAGAATCACTCTAAGCCATTTCTTCAATATTCAAGGACGGTTCTCAACTGAAATTTCCAGGAAACATATATTGAAATGTTAAAAACAAAACCAAATAGAACTAAGTTCGAATGTTAAAGGCAGAAACCATCTTTTCATTGCTCTTGGGTTTCTTGGTTACCTGCTTAGTGTTTTAAAATTATATACAATCTGCTTCTCAGATGTCAAGGCCCTGTTTTCTTCTTGTTATTATGTTTTCTGCTTTACAAAACAGATCTTGAGTTTGATTTTCTCTTTTCTACATTTAAAGTCATATTTCTTCAGTTCAGCTTCATTGTCTGGCTGGATCCTAAATGTGTCAAGAGTATGTTTTCCAAGAAATAGGAATTTTCTATTTCTCTCACTTTCTTAACAGGTAGTGCATCTTTCAGTATTGAGATTCATATTTCTTTTACAGCAGTAAGTTCAATTTCACTCCTTTTAGAGTAATAATTCAATTAGTTGTTTTGGTTGTTGTTAAAATGGAAAAATCCCAGAACCAAATGTTCCTATCAGTGAACCTTTAGCTATATCTTGAAACTTCTAGGTTTAGAAAGTTCTCAGATACTATTTTACTTTGAAGAATTACTCTTTAATTCATATGTTTCATTGTATTTACTTCTTTAATTTGTAACTTGAAATTACCTTTCAGTTCTTACTGATTTATTATAGATATTGTCTTTAGGCATACTATGACCTGTAATATAAATAGAATAATAATTTTGCAGAGGGCTGTAGCTCACATTATTATTAAGTAGAATCTAGGCCCATCAAAAGTGCATGTCATTAGCAGAGAAGAAAACCATCCAAGTATATTTTAAGAAAACTACTAAAAGGGTACACTACAGCTTACATTTACAATTTTTTCCCTACTCTGCCTCAACTACATGTCACTGTGTTGCTTATGTTTAACACAGAAATGGTGCGCTCCTCTTACTATGTGCAGTTCCTAAATGTGTGGCTCACTCTAGAGCAAGCCTGTCAAACTCAAAGGCAAACACGGGCCAAATAAATGAGACATGTGGTCCGTGGGCCACGAGTTTGACATGCTTGCTCTAGAGAGTGATACCCACTGCTGTATTTAACCTGAGTCCCAGGTGGCAAGAGGTCTCAAAAGACAAAGAAGATATACCCTCAGGTTTCATGAAAGGGAGGGTCCCTCGTGCTTGAATCTCTGCTATTATGTAAAAGGAATGCAGCTTATACTGTTGGTCCCTAATTCTTCTTTTACATGAAGCATGATACAAAAGAGCTATTTTTAAAGAAATATTGCAGAGTCGTTAGCAACACGTTAACGGAATCCATCGTTTTAAGCATTTGAGAGTGCTGAGGGATGCCATTTCTTGCCTGGTGAAGCATGGATAATACACAAAATGCTGACGAGAATCCTGCCAATCTGGCACCTCCAGATGGTTGGGAGATAGGAATTTATCAAATGGATTGCTACCTTTACTGAATACGTCATACATTTTCCCGTCATTTTTCTCCTTACCATATGCCTAATTAAGGGACATGTTTTAAAGAGGCTTGGATAAAATTGTGCATAAGCTGGTATCCAGGTGTCCAGGATAACTTGACTCAATTTCCCCATGAGTCTGATAAATTCATCTTCTCGTGCAATGTCATTAACTTAAAATCGTTGATATTTTTATGCCCTAAATCAGACACAGCTTTAAATACATGCAGCTTGTATATATGGCATACAGCAAAAGGTTTGGTTGACAATTACTTGAAGTAACTTTGGAAATTTTAAATAAAGTAGCGCAGCCACAGCATATAAATACATTACTCTCATTGTCCTACTGCCCAATAATTAAGTGACATAAAGTGACTGTGACATAAATTCAAGTTTCTATTTGTAGCTTAATATACCATGTCTTCTCACTCTGAAGGAGATGGATGAAAGTGAAACTGAACTTTGAAAGAAATATTATGGCTATTAAGTTTCCTCATGAAACGTGGAAGAACTGACCATCACACATCATGATGAACTTTCTTCTAAATCTAGTTCCACAGGCTTTGAATTCAATCATCCAAAAACTTGATTCAAATGACTAATGAGTACATCGGACCCCTAATATTATCAGGTATTTCCCTGGGACACTCAAGATGAGTAATGAATGTCCTTTTAAGAGAAACCAACAGGGAATAGTGACGCATCTTGGGGTCAGCAACAGAGGGAAGCGATTGTCAAACCTAAGCCTGGTGGGATGAGTGTGGAGAGGGAGTTGCTAGAACATAGAGGGAGAACTGTAAGGCAGGGCCCCTGACAGGACAGGTGACCTAGAAGAAGGAAAGGCATCCACCGCCAATCCATGACCTGCGCAGAAGAGCTCCAGGGGAGCGGATACCCAAAACTATGTCTTTCCCTCCTTCTGACCCCCTGCTGTGCCTCCCATGGGCTGCACACAGCCTGGAGTCAGACAACAAGGACATGTTACTCCCAGATGATAAAGAAGAATGGGACATGTGAAAAATAGATGTGTTACTGAAAATTCCCTATGAGAGTAAGTCCTAATCACAAGTTGTTGTTGTTTTTACTATATGTAGTGATGGTTTATGTATATATCAAGTTATTATACCAGTGATGGCGAACCTATGACACGCGTGTCAGAGGTGACACGCGAACTCATTTTTTTTGGTTGATTTTTCTTTGTTAAATAACATTTAAGTATATAAAATAAATATCAAAAATATAAATCTTTGTTTTACTCTGGTTGCAAATATCAGAAACTTTCTATATGTGACATGGCACCGGAGTTAAGTTAGGGTTTTTCAAAATGCTGACACGCCGAGCTCAAAAGGTTCGCCATCGCTGTATTATACTGACATCTTAAACTTATACAGTACGGTACATCAATTGTATCTCAACAAAACTAGGAAAGAATAAAAGGGGGGAGGGAGTAGATTTGATGTGTTAAATGAGGAATAATACCCAGGCTCAGGCTCTCTACTGACACGCAATCCAAGATGTGGCTGGCATGCATCTTCCACGTTATAGTCATAAAGGTAAATTGTGTCGGACTCGCTTATCATTGTTTATAGAAATTCCACGTATAGGTATGCAAAGGTGACATCTGTCCTCCAGGCCAACGTTCTGAAAGCAAAAAAGGGTTACATTAGCAGCTGCAAAATGGATTTTTTACAACCCACCCAAAAATCCATACTGCGCTATCTTTTCCATTGAAGCATCTCCTGGTTTATGATTTACGATAGATCAACTAAGCTGAGGCAAATGAGGCTTGAAAGGGTAGCAAAATTCAGTAATCAGGATAATTAATATCTTAATCCAATACCTTAGAGCAATATTTTAAAGTACTAAACAGTGCAAAAACGTATAATGAAAAATATCATAATTTTAAATTAGATAGGATCCAACCCTGCTCTTGAACAATGCCGCCTTGCTTGCCTTACCCTAATCCTTGTCCAATGACACAAACATCTGTCTTCTTATTTTCCCTAACCTGCACTGTAATGGCAAAAGTTTAAGTATGAAAACAAAACAACTATAATTACCAAAATCATTTAAAATAGAGCACTTGAGTTGAATAGTTGCATTTTTAGAGCTGACAATGAAATTATTTATTTGAAAGATAAATTCAGTCATATTCTTAGGCTCCAGGGTAAAACATCAAGGAGTAGCTGTCAGTGTAATTCACAGAAGCTGCCGTATAAAACAACTTTGGCTCAAACCCAGGTGCTTAGCAAAAGGAGGTCAGCACTTCTGGAAAGCTCTTTTCTAACCCTGACTCAGAAACCCAACCTTCTTCTATCTTGGTCTCACCATCTTCTGGCTTCCAAGACGCATGGGCTTCTGTCAGCCTTCAGATGAAGGGAAAGAGAGAAGAAAGAGCTGAACACGGGATGCTTATCATCAACTCGCACTGAGAGAGACACACATAACTTTGTTGACGGCCCATCATCCAGAACTCATCCAGATGGTCCCTAATTACATACATGGATGTTAGGAGATGGTATTTTATTGTGTTTTGATGAAAAGTAAAATGGTTTAGTGACTAGATAGTGTTGCATCTGCCACAGAAGGAGATAGATAATTTGAGAGAGGAATTCCGTGGAATAGGGGAAATAACCAAGAAGTCCATATCCATCTAATAAAAATAATCTATGTAGAGAAGGACAGAAACAAGTGAAAAGAAGAAATTAGAAAATAAATTAGAAGACAGTGTTTTGAAATGAAGGGTCAATGACTTAATTGTCATATTGGCTGGAAAACAGTATGAATGAAGTATTGTCCACATGTATGCACATTGAAATTTCATAACCTCGGAGACAAAAGAAAGATTCTAAAAGCCCCCAAAATGCAACAGAAAGATATTCACAAAGAAAAATGTGTGCAGACAACCACCTGTCTACTCCACAGCACTGGATACAGAAGAGAATGACAAGTTCTCAAATTCTGAAGGGGAAAAAAACCTAGAATTTTATTCCCAACCAAATGTGAGGGCAAAATTAAGATGTTTTACCCATGAAATATGTTCTTACTTTCAATATCAAAGTACACATTATAAATATATTAGCCAGGATGTAGCTTTAGCAAAATTAAAAAGTAATTTAACATAGGAATGGCATGAACTACAGTAAACATTGACAATTGAGCATGATGCAGAATAAGAATTACAGTGTTTATACCTGTTTATTCCCAGTCTTTCTATTAAAGCTGCACAAATCTTACACCAAAAGTAAAGGAATTCAAATGATTTCTAAAGTTGCATAATATATGCAGTTCAGAGAATGACAAAGACCATTACAAGGTCTAACATATAAAATGCCTTCAGAGCCCAGCCAGCATGGCTCCTATGAGCTAGGAGGTCATGGTTTGAGTCCCAGTCAGTGCACTTGCCTGGGCTGTGGGCTCCATCCCCAGTGTGGGGCATGCAGAAGGCAGCCGGTCAATGATTCTCAGCATTGGTGTTTCTAGCTTCCTCTCCCTTCCTCTCTGAAATAAATAAATTTATACATATATATTTTTTTAAATGCCCTCTGAGAAGAATGGATTTATTTTGTCCTTCTAATGAAGATGTAAGGAATTAATTTGTCTTAGCAATAAATGCGCATTGCAGTAGGCCTGAAATAGACATTTATATCTACCTGAAATGGATACTTTGTGGCAAATTGCAGATAAATAATATAGATTCTTCTACCTAAGCGATACCTGTTGAGCTCGGTATAATACAGAGATTAGGTCGCATCATTTGTACACAATTTAAAGAACTGGCATTTATCAGCTGAAATTAAATGAATCTGATTAATGAAAAATATGATAATACTGTAAAGCTTCATATATTTATATAACACACATGCAACATGATATAATGCGTAGATTAAGTGATATATTTAAAAATCATGGCTTGGTGTGTGTGTTTTTGTTTGCTTGTTTTGTTTTTTTTGGTGGGGTAGTGAGGTAAGGTTGTCAGAGGGAATACATTTTAACGAAATCACAGAAGAAATTCAAGACTGAGTTGCTAATAAGCTATACCGTTAGAGGAATACAAAATGAACCCTAAGCACAAAAATCAATGCAACATGATATACCGCACAGTTTTGTCCAAAATATTTTATCATGACCTTAAACATGAATACCCCAGTTAGCTATGCAGTGAGAAGTGAACATATAACATTTAACAAAGCAGACCAGTGAATGAGGAGAAGACTGAGAAGCCCAACTTTCTGAAGAAAAATCAATTGAGCTTTGCTTTCAAAAAACAAAAACAAAATACTGTAAAATAGATCATACATGCACTCGCCATTGTTCTATGGGGTGGGAATGTGTTGTGAAAAAAGGGGCTGGAATATGCAGAGATTTGCATAGCGGGTTCATTTAATTCCTTCAAAAAATTGCTAGTACGATTAACAAAACTCAGCTATTGGAATCTAATATACAAAGTAGTTAGACAACATATGGCTAGTTAAATCATACACAATAAGCAGAGATTGCATTTCTTTTCAAGAGACTACTAACCATTCAGTTTTAAGAGACCTATTAAGATATTGCACCATTTTAATGGTTTGAGCGGGTGGGGGAGGTGGGGGGGGAGCAATTACCTCCATAAATGTGGCAAAGGTATTTGATTAAATTCAACATCCATTCCTGATGAAAACTCTCAAAAGTAAACTGCGACTATTTTAATGATACGTAGAGGAGTAGGCAAAAGTAGGTATATATTTGTTCCTATGGAAAAATACACGCAGAATATGATTCTTACAATAGTTTTCCTAATTCTGTGGCTTTTGTACTCCCAACTGTAAGCCTACTTTTGCCCACCCCTGTATATATGTTAAGCCCACACATGTATTTCAAGGTGACAGCATCATGCTTAGGGTTACATAATGGAAGCATTCTTGTTAAATGCAGGATATCACCACGGATACTGAAATCTAGGAGTGTGTCCAGGGCAGATATGCAAGAGAAAAATGCCAGCTTTGGTAGAATATAAGCTCCATGAGGGTCATGGCTTGTCTTTTAATCAGTGTAGATTGATTAAGTTAATTATAAAAGGATATAAATTAAGAAGAAAAACCAACATTATCCATATTTGCAAATTTTACTAAGAGAATTTCAATGCCCGAGAGAAGCAACTAAGAGATAATTAGGTCCATGAGGAGAAATCAATATATTGGTTGGTTACAGAGATACAAATAATTAACAAAAACCATTTATAATTAATATAAACCCTATTTTAAGATTCTTTTAAGGCAAATTAAAATATTTGAAAAAATGGTATAAAAGACATAATTTAGAGCTAGAAGATATTTATACTTTTAAAGTAGCACTGAGTGAATTGATTGATAAATTTGATATTTAACTATTTAAAAGGGATTATTAGTTATATATGAAAAATAGAATAAGTAAAATTGTCCCAGAGCAGGGTATATTCTTCCAGCTAGTGAAATATAAAGTTGCGGTTAAAAGAATATGTTGATGCCTGGCCTGCATGGTTCAGTGGTTGAGCGTCAACCTATGAACCAGGAGGTCATGGTTTGATTCCTGGTCAGGGCATATGCCTGAGTTCCAGGCTCGATCTCTAGTGTGGCGTGCAGGAGGCAACTGATCAATGATTCTCTCTCATCATTGACATTTCTATCTCTCTCTACCTCGCCCTTCCTCTCTGAAATCAATAAAAATATATTTTATAAAAGGGATTTGTTAATATTTCAGAAATACATTCTTTGAAACAAAAAAGGAGGCACAGAAATATACTTAAGTAAAGATAGAAACATAACAAAATGAGACTTGCAATTCAAATGAATAAAATAAATGCATTAATTAACACACTGAGGCACACAAACTTGAGAACAATGAAAGCTAATTTACCTTCTTATAAAGAAAGATTTATGAAAGCATGAAAATACTAAAAGAAAATGTGTTGAGAACTCAGAAGGCATAACAAAGTGAGAAAGTGAAAGATGACTACATTGTTATTTAAATAGAAGGCAATAAACATAAAGTCAAAGACAGATGATGAAATGGGAATATAGCAGTTTTCAACACATATGCCGTACAGCGGGTTAATTACAGCTTTATATTTATAATCAAACATATTACTTGACATAAAGAATATGAAAAGACATTTTTACAGAAAGTAATATAAATAAATGAATTTTTATAAATTAAAAATAATTTGAATGTATAGACAGTTAAACAAATGTATATTAAAATAATAATAAGATAGCACTTTTTACCAAAAAGTTTAGCAAAATATAAAATGTTGATTATACAAGTGCTGGTAGGTGTGTGTGCAAACTAATTTTTTCACCTAGTTTTGGTGAGAATAGAATTTTTTTTTTGGAAATTGGCACCAACTATCAAAATTTAGATTGCATACTCTCTTTGACCAAAATTTTGCTTCTAGAAATTTCTTAGAGTCCATGTCCTGTGTGAAAGGCCGTATGGTATTTAGCAGAAGGGACTGTTAATGTAAAAAACCACTCTAATGTAATTTTATCTTTTAGTGCAATAATATACATTGAGATCTTGTTTCTTAATCCAACCGAAGCTGTCCCACAAAGTACACATTTCTTGAAGAACTGTAAGCTGGGGCCAGGGTGGGTTGGGGAGGTAATTTGGCATTTTCTTACTGCCAGTGACCTCAGAAAATTCACTCTTAGAAGTGAAAATTCTCTATTAAACATTTAGGGGGTAGACATTGTCCTATTATATATGTATATATGTTGCTTCTAATTCTTCCATTCACTCATCAAGTGAAATAATCTTATCTGCATATTGAATGTAAGGAAGTTTGCTTTTCATGAATAAAAGAGAAAGTGCGGACCCCAAAGGGGAGGAGAGGTCATAAGATAACACCGTGGCGTATTGTGTGTGAGTAGGGAGGGGAGAGAATTTGTATTCCTGCAATAGCTAATGTCTGTTTCTGAGCCTGGAGAGAGGAACTAAGTATATTGCCTTATGGTAATCTCTAGGTCAATGCAATTAGTTTCATCCTGAGAAAAAATTGCTTTCTTTAAACTTATATCATTTAACACCAGAATCTAGGATCAGCAGAAGTTAAATTTATTGAAGTATTCTCTTAATCACCATGTGGTATAAAGAAAGATAAACTCAGAGAGGCCTTTACATGGAAGCTGGGCAGAAGAAACTTTTCCTGCCCAAGTGTGCTCAGGCAGTGGAATATTGATGGGAAGGCAACTAGATAATTCCTATGTGTGAAAGTCTGGATACCAATCAGGGTACTTACAGGTACAAGTACCTGAAAATCCAAAAGACCTGGCTTAACACATGGGAATTTTGTAACCTCAGGTAACAAGCAGTTGGGTGGCCGAGTAGGTGCAGGACCCGTGAATTGACTGGTTCCATGATGTCCGAGCTCTTGGTCAGCTTCTCTGTGACATTTGTCTCCTGATTGTACGATGGCTGCCAGCTGCAAAGCATCATATCCTAAAAATAGGAGGGGAAATCTTAGATTCGTGTTTTTCTTCTCTTTTTCAGTCCATTTTATTGTTGAGAGTAGTACAGATGTTCCTTATTTACCTCCTTTGCTCGCCTCCACTTCGCTCCCACCCCATCCCAGGCCTTCACCTGTCGATTGGTGTCCATGGGCTATCACTGATTTGTACCTCTAAATCCCTTCACTCATTGAGTGACGATAACTTCCCAGAAGCCCTCAGAGCATTTGTTTTATGTCTCATTGTTTTTTTTTAAAAAAATATGCAGACAAGCAAGGCATGGCTCCTCAAAAAATTTAAGTGAGTTTCATATTTTCCACTCATTTTTCATGCAAGTTCTTGTCCAAAATTTCCCAAATTTTGGTAAATTTCTTTACTTTGGTCCATTAAGTTGTATAAATATACTTTATCTTGTAAGTGTTTTTATTACTATTTAATTAGTTTTCTAATTCTGATTTCTTTGCCAATGGGACTAAGATTGCTAGCATCCTTCCACAAATGAACCATGGTTCAATACAAAAGTAACTTTCATAGTTGAAGTGATATCACATCTTAGTCTGTAAACCTGTCATTTAAGTAAATAATGAAATATCTTTACTTAGCCTTTTCACTCACTCATTTTTTTCAAATGAAGTTTTAAATTCAGATGCTTCTGCAGTCTCAGTTCATTTTAAAACCTCAGGACTGAAGCAGCCCAGTAATTTTTGGGGAAAAAAAATCTGTGGATTTATTTTATTCCTACTGATGGAATTATATTGGTTTTTAGAGGAAATGTCTTTTGGTTCCAAATTATGTATATTGTGCAGCTTCTGTATGTATTTTCCAAGTGATTTAAATGTATTTGAATCAGCTCATTAGGTTCCAGACTGGTGCTAAACATAATGACTCATTCCTAAATTAATATTGTCTACTCTGAACTACTCCTGTCTAAATCACTTTAATCACTGGAAAGATTCATACTTTTCAAAAGGACGGCCACATTCCAATGAATTCTGCAACAGTTCATTAGTTAATGATGTCATTTATGTTTCCTGGGTCAGCAAATGTGTTCCTGCCTGGCTTTAAAAATGGACTGACTGTGAGCAGATAAACAGGTACTCTGTATGCATTTGACATTCATACATGCACAGAAGGGAGGCATTATGTTGTCATAAAATGTTTCAGTTTGGGACATTGCTATGACTCAGATTCAGCCTCATTTTTTCCTTTTCTTAGCTTAGCAGCTTTATTGGACACATGTTCCTGTCTTTGAGGAGCAGTTAATGTGTCAAATGCTTTGTCACATCTCACTGACACCAGCTCATTAAAAAGGAGGTTCTAACTGGACTCTGGCTTGGGTGCCATGTAAAGCATGCTTTTAGAAAGAGCATCATGCATGATGCTAACATGCTGTGCTATTCAAATGAAGGCTGCTGCTTTATGAATGCCTTGGTAGCAATAGACATGATTATAGTCTTATGGCATAGAAGACTTCCCCCTCCCACTGTCCCTTGAAATTGAAGAAGAAGAAGAAGAAGAAGAAGAAGAAGAAGAAGAAGAAGAAGAAGAAGAAGAAGAAGAAGAAGAAGAAGAAGAAGAAGAAGACAAACTGGAAGTTGACTGTGATTAGCATCTTAGTTTATTGATGAGTGATCTTTGAAATCAGCTTCTCAAGTGGTTCTTGAATGTGTATCCAAGAATGAACGTCAGGTGGATGCCACAGGGATTACCAGGGAAGAGTGTCCTGTACTCTCCTTGGAGGTTCTACTTCAGGGTGATGCCTCAAGGAGCTAGTAACTTACCATAGTTGACAGCACTGGAAGTAAACAGAGCCTGAACTGTGATTCCAATAGTCGACTCACTAATTTACTAATTTATCAATCCATTCAAAAGCACTTAGGGTGGGGGACATCTATAATGCTCTCAACAATAAAAATATTTTTAAAAAGCAAAAAACAAAAGCATTTAATAAGTAAAATATCTACATGTTGCATGCTTACTGTGAGGTAGACATGACACTAGGAGTTTTTAAATATTAAATATAATTTAATCTTTATTACAATTCTATGAAGTCAGTGTCTTTTTCAAATATATGTTTTTATTGTTTTCAAAGAGAGCAAGGGAGAGGGAGAGAGAGTTAGAAACATCAGTGATGAGAGCGACTCATGGATCAGCTGCCTCCTGCAAACCCCTTATTGGGGATCGTGCCCGAAACTCTGGCATGTGCCCTGACCTGGAGTTGGACTGTGACATTCTGGTTCATGGGTCGGTGCTCAACCACTAAGCCTCACTGTCTGAGTGTTTGATCCTATTTTATAACTAGGGAATTTAGAGGTATCAAATAACCTTCTGTAAGAAGCAGAAATGGGATTCAAACCCAAGTCTGTCTGATATTACACCGTTTTCAGAAAGAAATCCCAGACCCATATGGCCTCAACAGTGAGCTCTTCCAAATATTCAAGGAAGAAATAATACCAACACGTATTAAACAAACTCATCCAGAATGAAGGGAAAAAAGGACACTTCCCAACTCTTTTAGAGTACCTAAGGAAACCCAACACCAAACCTTCACAAGAACATTAAAGGAAAGGAAACTTCCAGATGAATTTCTTTCAGTCACATAAATGCAGTGATCCCAAAGCCAATTCCAGAAAATCAGATCCAGCAACATATAAATAGCATAATACATCACGAAACGTGTGGTTTATTCCAAGAATATAAGATGGGCTTAACATTTGGAAAATGCATACATATGTTCACCAAAAGATGTGCACATGAATATTCATAGCAGCAGTCTTCGTAAAGCCAACCTGGAAGCTACCCAAAGGCCTATCAGCAGCTGAATGGATAAATAAATGGTGGTATATTCACACAATGCAATCATCTACAGCAACGAGAAGGAACAAAATACAGCCACTCGCAAATACAGTATTGAGGATAACAATCCAGAAGCAGCAAAGTGCCTATTTGAGATGCAGTTTGCATAGAGCACAGAAATAGGCCAAGTAATCCCCGATGTCTGGATAATGGCTCCCCTGGGGTAGAAGAAAGACCATGATTAGAAGGAGGCATGAGGGGGGCTTCTGTGTGTGGGCACATTGTGTGCTACCTTTTCTTGATGTATGAAGCTATACACTTATGCTATGCTCACCTTTCTATGTATAGTCACTTCTATACCAAAATAAGCAATAAATGTGTTCTAAATGTGAGAGATGCCTCACTTCCCTATTTGGGCAGAAAAAATTAGGGGGGGGGGATTTATTCCCCTCTGCCACCCCATTCTGCCACCTGTCGCGTTTGTTATTTTAGCGACAGCCCTCAAGAAAACAAGATGCATGTGATGAGGTTGTGGTATTTGAAGTATTGGAACTGTTTATGACTCATTTTCATAAGGGACTGCCTTTGCCTTTCACAGATGATTATAGGTTTACATTTTCTGCAGGTAGAATCATTCACTGCAGGATGAAACCGAAGCTATCCATTGATCGAAAGTAAGAAAAGAAAAGATATGGCTGTGGAAAACATCCTCTCTAATAGATCCATTAGATAAGTAGTTTAACTTTGAACAGCATCATTTACAGAATCAATCTTCTAATTTTCTCTTTTGGCAGATTTTCAAAGTTTTCAAAATATAGCTCGTTCTGTAATGTACGTCCCACAGCTGTGGTGCTGAGTTAATTTTCTAATTTCTTAGTAAGAGAGTCAATCTGCATAATCAGTTTCTGAAACAATGGTGTGTGTTTCCCCTGCTAAATAGCTGCTTAAAGGGGAGAATTCTTTGATCTGTGACTTATAAGGGAGAAAGATAATGAATCTAACTACAGTCCATTCTAATCAAACCATATTTAAGAGCATATATAATACATATATATATATATATATATATATATATATATATATGCAGTGTGCTGAGTCCAAGCATTAGAAATGTGATAGTTAATATGTTAATAATGGCTATTAATTTGTAAATAGATCAATGCAGAGGGTGAGGGAGATGGCACCAACCAGCAACGACATTAATATTCATTTCTCAAACAGGTAAAAATAAAACTGGCTTTTCTAAAACAAACAAACAGCATTTTGTAAAGTATTGTGTTTTCATGGAAACGTAAAAGGGATAAATGATGACCAATAGAGATATAGTTGGCGATTGGAAGTAAATTGTCAGAACACTATGACTTAGTGTGTCCCCTTGTAAGCAGTGGGCCCTCAAGCAAGGGTTTTAAGGACTAAGCCATGATTAGATTGGCCTTTCGGTCAGCGGACTCAGGCAGTAGATGATGAAATAGATCTGAGATGGTGAGGAGCTGATCAAGAGTATCCATGGAAAACCCCCCAAATGAAATGCACAGTAGGGTAAAACAGGAAGTAAAATTTGGGTGCCAAGTTCTCAGTTGCATTCTCTTTCTTTGTGTGTTTGTTTCAATTTGTTTTACTGGTTGACAAATTATGGAGTCCTAGTTTCAGATATGGGAGTAAAAACATCTGGAAATCCTTTCAGGTAGCTGTAGTCTTCTTAATTTGAAAAACTCAGTCACCTGTGCTTTTGATGGGCCATGTAAATGGCCACATGAAACTTCCTTACACAATTGTAGACCCTTATGGGTGTGCATTCCTAAGTATCCTAAAATATTAACCCTTCACTAACCATTACTCTTTTGGCTCTTGGCTCAGCCCCACTGGACAAATACAGAAATCTATAATAATAAAAACATAATATGCTAATTAGACCAGACAGCCGAACAACATTCCGGACAATCTTTTGGACCAAGCTGGTGCTGCGAGGGCCAAGCCCCTTGCACGAATTTCATGCATCGGGACTCTAGTCTTTCATAAGGAGCTCAGTATTTCAAGAACCTAACACAGGGCTGGCCACCTGGTAGAGAGCCAGCGCATACTCACTGAACTGAACTGATTAGCAGATCTTTTAACTTTAACATATCAGGAGACTTTTTTTTTTTTTGTCATACTAACTGGAAGGATTACAGTTAATTGCTTTCTTTTACAAATTGGTCAAGAGCTAGTCCTATTCTGATGTTTATGTCATCGTTTGTTCCCTGAACTTAAGCTAAAACTTCATGGGGAGCCATTGTGTCACAATGAAGTAGAATATAATACAGGGTTACGAAAATCAGAATTTCATAGATGAGGCTATGCAAGATTTGAGTTGTCAGTGACTCTTCTGACCCTTAGGTTTGCCATTTAGATCTGACATTCCTACCTGTGAACAACATCTTACCTAGAGATTTCTGTGAAGGGTAATGTGGTTGTTAATAAGATCCTTTGAGATTGTTTGAGGAAACAATGTGACATGAGAAATCTTATTGTTTTCTTAAATCAGAGAGCCGAGTGGAAGATTCAAGAAATTATCAGCAACATAACACTCAGAAATATTCAAAGAGCAAACATCTAGGAATGGTATGTGGGATGCACACTTTCCCCCTACTTTTTTAAAAATATATTTTATTGATTTTTTACATAGAGGAAGGGAGAGGGATAGAGCGTTAGAAACATTGATGAGAGAGAAACATCGATCACCTGCCTCCTGCACACTCCCCACTGGGCATGTGCCCACAACCAAGGTACATGCCCTTGGCCGGAACCGAACCCAGGACCCTTGAGTCCGCAGGCTGACGCTCTATCCACTGAGCCAAACTGGTTTAGGCTCCCCCTACTTTTTATACTTACTCTTGGATAGGTAGCAGTAGTAAAAAACAAACAACAACAAAAATACAGCTCTAACAAGAAAATATCCTTTAAACATTTTTGCTTTTGCAAAACAAGAGAGTTTTATCTAGATCATTACAGTCAGAGAGTTGGCTTTTGGTAATGATAAACATTGAACACTGAAGACTAATTTCTATGCTCCATATTTATTTTTTTTCTCAAAATGATAGCAAAAAGAAATGCTTTATTTTTCTGATTGTTGTTGAAGTCGTCTTTACAAAGACACTCCTTTCAAATACTCTTAAGATATCAGTTTAACTGCATCAAATAATTGAACTGTTTTGCACACACAAATAGTTTTCCACATTTGGCTGTGATACCGCTTCTATCCTTTGTTGAATAAAAATCCATTATATTCTAACTGAAATAGAGATTAAATAAATTAGTGTTAGTTCCAAATGTTAAAATCAAGGCACCATTAGTATTTTCTAGATCAGATATTGATAGGCCTACCAAGTAATCATTACTTTTCAGATGTCCAGTATATCTAGAAATTCATCACACTGTTTCCCTTCTCTCCATGTTCCACCACCGAATCCAGTTACATTTATTATCATTGACAATGGAGTTTGGGTCTGCTGCCTGCTTGTTCTGCCACTCTGCAGGATTGGATGTTGTGTTTCCTTTTTAAAATGCAAGGAAATTGAAAGCGTAGGAAAGAGAAAGGAGCAAAATTTCCCTAGCCAGTCACATGCTGTGTAGTTGAGTCATATTCTAGAATTGCAGCTTGTCCTCAAATTTTCTTGAGCTAACACTTGCCAAAGGACATACAATACAAGACTGGCTTACACTGTTGATTTTATTTTCCACATGAATTATTGCCTTATTATCCCAAATATCAGTGCTGACACAATGGTGATGATGACGATAATGATGATGATGATGATGATGATGTGCTTGAGTCATAGAAAGAGTTTCCAGCAACAAATTAGCACAATTACTAAATGTTTTTAAAAAATGAGCATGCACCAGACGAGTTCACACATTAGGAGAATGAGTCTGGGGTAGAAACAGTGATATAAATTGCAGTGCAACTCATGTAATGTGACTTAATGTAAATATTAATCCTAAAGTGTATAATTTGGCATTTAGCAGCTGTGGTTGAACTTGTAAGTACCTTCTGGGTGCCTGCAAATTTCAGTGCTTCAGAAATGGGATGTGATGGGTCCTTTCAGTTTAGATATTTTGTCACAGTAACTCTCGTCTGCCGTGAACAAAATGGACCTACAGATGAGAAGATGGCAGCACCTAGAAGCCAGTTGATAATGTGTTTTGGACTTTGGATAAGCTGCTTATTTTGAAGAGCTGCTGCCAATATCTCTTCCCACCACCAAGCTGTCAAGAGCATTTTGTAGTCGTGCTTAGAGTAGTACATTTATGGATTTATCTGCCTGGGTGGTTGGACGATGAGATCATAGGCCTCTGTGTAACCGGATAAAAGTCCTGCTTTGCTAAATATTAACTAACTTTAGTGTTTAGGGGATTGGCGGGGGGAGGGAAGGGAAAAGAGGAAGGAAGGAAGGAAGGAAGGAAGGAAGGAAGGAAGGAAGGAAGGAAGGAAGGAAGGAAGGAAGGAAGGAAAGAAGGAAGGACGGAAGGCAGACAGACAGGAAGACATTGCATGACTATATAAGACTTCTATGGCTACATAAATCCAGATCATTCCAAAGCAGTATTACCCAATGGAAATATATGCAAACAATTTTTGTCATTAAAATGTTTCTGGTAGTCACATTTAACAAGTAAAACAAATGGGCACAATTTTTAAAAATATATTTTAGTTAATCCAAAAGTTATTTCAATATGTAATCAATAAAAAATTCATGAGATATTTTACATACTTTTTGTATTGCATCTATGATCTGGTGTATATTTTACCAGAGCAGGTCTCAACTGGGGTTGATCACATCTCAAGTGCTTAATTGTCACATGTAGCTAGTGGCTACTGTTCTGGATACTCAGCTCCAGAACGCCTAATAAAATCAGGCTAGACCACATCACTGCTTAGCTTCTACTACTGTCTTATCTTGCTCTTCTCTCATTTTCCCCCAAATACATCATTTGTACAAAAGTCCTCATCTCAGGCTTTGCTTCTAGGAAAATTGACCTAAACCAATGTTTAATAATAGTTAGTACTTCTTACTTCCTGATGAATTAGACAGATTTCTTCTTGATACTGCCTCCTCCTTGCGATATCTCCTGTCTTCCTGTTACTCAGTGTCTACTCATCTCTTTCCATATCCCACTTGCATTGGAGAATATATATTCTGTAGGAACTTCCACAGTCATTGAAAAGAAGATACTGAATCACGTGGTAAGGTAACAAACAATTAAAACTCCTGATTTGGACTTTGTTTCCCAATGTGGAACTAACCTGTGTGCAGGGTGCTTGCAACACTTGAGTGGGCTTTGCCTGTTCTTAATTACCCAAAATGTGATCCCAGAATGTTCAGTCTGAGTGATAGATGCAAAGTCAAAACAAAATCCCTTTTTAAAAGTCAAAAGTCAAAAAAGAAAAATTTTGACAACTGTCTGTGAGATATATTTGAATATATCCCTTAGTTTATTTATTTCTTAATATCACTCAAATTCCATTAGGAGAAACAACAAGCATTTGGTTCCTTTCATCATTTGGGAGCAAAATAAAAGACCTTTACAAATGTTCTCTTTTTTATGTAGCCCAAGCATAGTGTTGGATGGATTGCTAACTGTTCCCCAAATGGCAAAATATTGGGTATCATGAAAACATGTGACTCTAGGATAACATTGAAGCAATCTGTCTGTTAAATAGCTATGCAATTTTATTTCATTGTACTCTTTTTTTTCTGCTTCTATTTTGTTATTTTACATTTTAGGCTTGATCAAAAACAAACTGGCCACTTGCAAACGTGCTGACTGGCAAGTTGTTGAGGATATTCACGACATTTTAAAATCAGTTCACTTCATGAAACACTCTCAAGTTGAGAGAAAGGAAACTCAACAATCTAGGATTTAAACTCCAAATCGTTCTGCAATTGGTTCTAATTCATTCTAATTCACGGTGATCTCAAATGCACTTTTTCTCAACAATTCTTTAGACCTGTTCATAATGGGAGAAAGGAATGTTGGCGAGTGCAAATTTTTGTTTGTTTCATCAGTAAAGATAATCAATTAAAATAGAGGATAAAGAATGAAAAATGGAAAAAAAAGAAAAAAGTTATCTATATTAAAGTAAACCAAATTGTTAAGTGAGAGGTAAAATATTACGGTTGAGTGTCTTAATCTGTTTAGGCAGCTGAAACAAAACCCCAGAGACTGGGTAACTTAGAAATAACAGAAATTTATTTTTCACACCCTGGAGAGTGGGAAGTCCAAGATCAAGGCACCAACAGATTCAGTGTCTGGTGAGGGTCTGCCTCCTGCTTCATAGACAAGCAGTGGACTTCCCCCTGTGCCCTCACAGAGCAAAAAGGGCCAGAAAACTCCCTGAGGCCTCTTTTATAAGGACACGAATCCCATTCATGAGGACTCCACTCTCATGACCTAATCACCTCCCCAAAACCCACCTGCAAATACCATCACATTGGAGGGGTAGGTTTCAACATGAATTTTGGGGGGCGAGGGTAGAAGGACACAAATATTCAGTCTATTAATGTATTCAAATATAAAACTCAGAGTTCAAAGATTAGAGTTATAGCTTTAATATGTAATCTTGGGTAAAAATTTAAATCTCTTGGAGCTACAGTTTTCATCTTTAAATAGGGTGATTTATTAAACTCCCTATCAGTACTATGGTTCTATGGTTCTAAGTCAGCTTATATATATAAAGATGCTTGATATTATACTTCTTCCTCTGCCCTGATTCCTGGGTCAGTAGGTATGGTGAAAGAGTTTTGAGAACAGATAAATCCAAGTTTAAATCCCACACCTACCACTTAACTATATGACCTTGAATAAATTACTGGCTCATCTGAAAAACAGAGATAATAATAACTACTTCCCAGAATTTTGCTGATGTCCTTGAACAATGTCTGGAGTAAAAAGCTTGAAGAAAAAAAAAAATCTTCCTTTTCATCTCAGTTACCGGGAGGCCATTTTTTGACACATCTCTCCTGTATGTGAGAAAAATAGTTCTCTGCAGGAAATTGGCTTCTTCCTTAGCCTGTGCAAAGCAGTATGGGTAAGAAGGGGAACTGGGCCTCAATCCATCCTAGGAAACAACTTCTGATGCTCCAGGGGATGCCATGCCTCATAAAAGATCTCCCCAGAAGGCCAGAGGAACCCAAGGGGACCAGATGGCTGCTTAGGTAAATAAGCAGAAAAATACAAAGAAATGTTTCCTAAGACTCAACATATAATAAAAGCGATCCGGAGAAATAATGCCGAACACTGCAGGGGAAGGGTAGGAGAGAGAGGGGAGAACCTGACTTATGGATCTGTCTGCCTCTACAGCAGGAATCTTGGCAGCTTTTTCTTGTGGGCACAGGGCACAAGTGACTTTCAGCAAGGTTGGCATTTTGATCCATTGGCAAAGAAAGAATCTGGGACTTTTCCACATCCAAATTGCAAAAAATAAAAAAAAAATACTGCTTTGTATTCCTTGTAATGTAAAATAAAGCCACTGGCATTGTAGCCCATCTTCTCTTACACCCTTCTAAAATGAATAATAAGCATAGTAGGTTGAGATGGTTACATTTTTGCATGATTTGTCTAAATAAACAAAGCTATTTCATATGTCGAATCATCATCATGTCTAATATCTCTTGTTTAATGTGTCCAGGAACATAGTCTCTGATGTGAGCAATTTGCATATGCATATTGTCTCATTATCTTAATATAATACTGTTTGGGAAGACTTTTCCTTAAATACATACTGGGAATACAATTACCCTGATGAGGTCTGGTTTAAATGATCAGAAAACATCCTGATTTGTATAAATTAATCATTAAAACAAAAATTAAGGATTTAGCAGAAAGGTTGTATGGTTTCTTAACTAGGCTTTCTTCCCCGCCCCCCCCCCCCCCCCTTTACACAATATAGACTGAGAATTCTCTATTAGCTTAGATCATGGGTGGGCAACCCCTGGCACGCGTGCCAAACATGGCATGCCAGTAACGTTTGCTGGCACGTGAAACCCTCTCTTATAATCTTCAATTTACAATTTTTTTCTTAATATCGACTTTTTTATTTTTCAGATAAATTCAGTGTAGGTGCATCTTAGATAAATAAATAATTTTACATAACATGTATACATTAAAAAATAAATTTATTTTTCCTCATCATATACTGTGTTTTTGTCGCTCGAATGAATTTTATTATTTCTTCAAGGTTCTTCACATACGTACACCTTAAGAGATATCAAGTAGGCGTAACATGTTCTCAAAAAATTAGGGTTGGCACGCAGAAGAATTTTGAGTCAGAGATTTTGCTGGTTTTGGCACGCACTCACAAAAAGGTTGCCCGCCCCTGGCGTAGATGTTTCACATGTGCTATAAACTGCTGGAGGGATCGTAATCAGTGAGGACTAAAGGAATGTAGACTATACATTATCCTATATGATCATTCATTCATGCAATCCTTTATTCCAGACCATGCTATATGTCAGGCAGAGAGATAGAAGCCAAGAGTATAGTGATAGTGATGACACAGCCTGTGCCCTCCAGGACCCCCCCCCCCACCCCCCCAGCTTAGCAGGACAAATAGATAAATGAGCAATGACCATTGACTTCTGTCTGGCTCTAAGCTGAAGAGTAGGCCCTCTGCTGAAAGCCACCGAGCTCTCCTGATCCTAATGAATATCCCTTGCTCCCCATACCAAATGTATATGAATATTTCAGTTTTAAAACCTTCTTATATCCAGAAAGACATGACTATGCTACACTGTCACTGAGATTTGTATCTCGTACAACTTGTATACTTACCAGTGCTGTTCCCATTCTATAAAATTCTAAATAAATTCAAGGGAAGAGAGAAAGGCAAGGTAGGGAAGGGGAGAAGGGAGAATCATTCTCTTATTGTGTAGTTTGAATGGGCAGACCATGGGGTCAGAAATATACAGGATTAAATTCCTTGTCATCAATTTCTAGTTCTGTGACTTTGAAGAAAAAGCATTTAAACTTTCAGAGACTCATTTCCTTATTTATACTATAAGGAAAGAGATACCTATGCCTTCCTAGTGTGGCTGTAAGAATTGGAAAAGGTGTTGTATGCATGAATACTTGCAGATTATATAATAGTAGAAATTCGTGCACAGGTAGGGTCCCTAGGCCTGGCCGGCCATAGGGCCGATCTGTGGGGTGACCAACAGGACGATGGGGAGGGGGGCCCCGCTGGCACCTGCCTTGGCCGGCCTGACACTGCCTGCTCACTGGCCCTTCCCCCCACCAGTTGCCTCCCTCTGCAGCCCCCACCTTGGCTGGCGGCAGCTCCTGTGTTGAGTGTCTGCCCCCTAGTGGTCAGTGCACATCATAGCGACTGGTTGTTCTGCCATTCAGTCGATTTGCATATTAGGCTTTTACTATACAGGATTGAGACACAATAGAGAAGGAGCCCTACATTAAAAAAGGCACCGTTCAGCCCAGCTGATGTGGTTCATAGCATAACCTATGAACCAGGAGGTCATGGTTCGATGCCCCGTCAGGGCACATGCCCAGGTTCCTGGCTTGATCCCTAGGAGGGGGCGTGCAGGAAGCAGTTGGTCAATGATTCACTCTCATCATTGATGTCTCTCTCTCTCTCTCATAGTGTCTTCCATGGTGCTGAGCATGCAGTAGGTATTCAGTAGATAGTACTTAGTTGATGATGAGCTTGAGCTTTTCTAAGAAAATCTTTGGCTCTGTGGCTAAAGAATAGTTCTTAAGCTTCAAATATACTCTTTGCAAAATTCACCCTATTGTTCACAAACAAGGGAAAAAAAAAAACTATTAGCACAGCAAGACTAAAAGTGTAATTTTAAAGCCGTGATGACTAAGTAATGGCATAAATGCAAGAGCCAGGGACATGCTCTGCTTAAAGCAGTCACCAAAGCCAGAGTTTTTTCTTATAATGTGAAAATGTGTCTAGACTTGTGTTCACATGTAGCACGAATAATTTTTCAAATGAATTACATTTTTTCACTCACATCTCAATACCTACTTTTCAGTGAGAGCACGTGTGTTCTTCACCAATGGGTGTGTCAGTGTCTTTTTCAAAGCTGGGGGTTGTAAATTCAAAGGATACTGAGTTAATCCTAGTATCTTCTCTATCAAAGATAATGTGATGATACTGTCTTTTATTTTACAGTTTCTCTTGTGAAAATGTAGGAGCTTTTGCTTGCCGAGCGCTTTGGGGAAATTACAAAGATATGCTATTGGCAAGCTGACCTTTGAAGAAGCTGTTTGGGGTTTTTAACAGTTCCTCTCACACTTAGCCTCCAAAACACCCCTCTATTTCTTAATATTGTCGTAGAACAGATTAATATCAATGTTTAAAATAATATATGCAGACAATAACAATCTGTGATTAAAAGTTTACTATTAAACAAGGGATTCAGCCTAAAAACTTATTCTAGCAAGAGATCCATGAGTCTTATTCAAATGGGATCTATTCGACCATCTTTGACGATTTCTGATAATGGTTCATGCTTATACTTCTGGGATAAAATTAACAGGCCTTGGTATGCCAAGGAATGTCTTTCATAACCCATTCCTAATTTTCCAGTTGCCTACTTTCTCCACCTACTGCGGCTCTGTCCTAATTATTCATCCTTGAAAACTAATAAACCCTGATCACTCTTTGAATATTCCAAGCTCCCTGACTTCTAGCCTTTTATTATTATAATAACTGGAATGTCTACTTTGTCTTCGGGTTATCTGTTAAGTGCTGTAAAAGATATATGTGTCCCCAAGGGGAAAAAAATGTGTATTATATCTCTTCTTAGATTAGGTATACAAAATTAGACTAATTATAATGTTTGATTATGCACACAAATAGACTCTTTATTCTGCCATTCTCTTGTGTTGACTGCACCCTCAGAGTGTTGAAGTTCCAAGAGGTACATCCAGGCATATCTTGTAGGAGAAAGTACTCATGATTGTCTTCTTATTTTTAGGGGAGAAAATAAAAATTTCTCAGAGCCCACAGCAACTACCCCATCATAGTCCTATGAATAGAATTGTGCCTTATGTTCCTCATTCCTGAAACGAATATCAGATTTTCAGAATTCACATAGTCTAATTATTTGAGGTGAATAGATATTGAGATTGCACCACATTATCATTGTTCAATCCCACGGCATCCTGGAAATAAGGGCAGAGACCATTGAAATCAATTTGTTATAGCCTTTTCATTTCAATATCCAGATCCAAGGATATTTTCTGATCTTCTGGGCCCAATTCCTAGCTATGAGGAAGAAAGCAAAGGCTGCATTTGATTGCCCCACTTACTTGTTGCGTGGTTTTAATCAATTAATTTTGTTCCTTTGGAACTTGTTCTTTTGTGTTTACACTAAAGGATTTTGTAAGAAATTATGTTCTCTGTGGTTATTCTGTGAATGGTCTGTGATTTTACATCTATATCTCTGTTAAAATTAAACTTTAATAGATTTATACAGCTATGACAATGCATGTTGTAGCTTTAACTAAATTAGGATAAATACCAGTATGCTACTTAGGAAACCATGGAGACGGTGGAAATAGTTCTGCTAAATTAATTGATAATAACAAATTTATCTCAGTTAAATTACTGAAAAAGGCAATCGGCTGATTTTGTAACTAAAAGGGGATAACATTTCTAAAAAAGCACAAAATATAGGCCATTAGTACCAAATATTGTATAAATGTGTTTAATGAGAAATGCCCTAATAGTGCTGCACTGTATCTACTTGTTGCTGGAATATCCTGGCAAGATTATTGAACCCCCAGCATCAGTTTCAACATTGGTGGAAAGGTAGCTGGTTTACTGAAAACCAAAAAAAAAAAAAAAAAAAAAAAAATGTGCTTCTTATTTCTCTCATTAGATTTATAGGCTCTGTGAACTTGGGAGAGTTACTTAACTATTTTGAAGTTTTTCAGTTATAAAGTTACCTAGCTCACATACAATCACATGAGGTAATGCCTGGAAAATGTGCTTTCTAAACATTAAAATAAGGATATTGCCAAGATGGTGATGGTGATGGTGATGATGATGATGATGATGATGGTGATGATGATTTCCTGGTCGATCTATTCAATAAACAGTTTCTGAAAATCTGTCCTTTATTAAGTACAATTAATATCATCTCTTCCAACATGTATAATTTAATAGACCCATGAACAAAGTTTACATTCATGGAAAAGTTCTAGGAAGTATCCAAATACTCAAGTTAAAAAAAAATTAAGTGTTTATGATCTAGCAACTTGAAGGACAAATCAGTCTTCTATAGAATGTAAGTATAATGTTCTACAGTACCTTATATTATTGCTAAATAAACATAATGAAGGTTTTGCCTACAGTTTTTCTTTCTACCTGTATAAAATCTTCAAATCATCCTTGACCATATCATATTCTTTATTTCCAAAATATATTGACTTCATCAATTCCTCTCAAGCATTACTGTAACTCTTTCATTCTCACTCATTCTGGTTACATATTTCTTTCTGGATTTTCTTTCTCCTATGATTTCTTCTTCTGATCTATCTTCCCAGGATTTTCTGGATGGAATTCACTTTCTAAAATTCAAATATGTCATCATTTCCCTCCATAAACACTTCCATTAAGTTCTGTGAATAAGCCCAAGTTTCTTAATTGGCCTACACCTTATCCTTCACCTTACTTCCACATCCATTCCCACAACTCTCCAACCAACCAGTCTACATTATCCAAATATTGCAATTTCCCTGTGAACAGAATTTGTTTGGATATTCTACTCCCTCTTTCAGAGCATCCTTCATTTCCTCTCTTGACTGAAAAAAAAACTTTTATCATCAAGTCTTCAGTGAACATAATCTCAGTTATACCAAGCCTTCTCAAAATAGAACTAATCTATCTATCCCTCTTATAGAATTCTCTTTTTAATGTGATCTTAGTTCTTAATATTCAGTACTTCCAACAAATGACTACAAAAATCTTCCTGAAGTCCTCAATATGCAAAGAACTTAAGCTATAATAATAAAAAATAGCACACTTGGTCTTTGGGAGCAAAAGGTCCAAATGCGCATCCTCAGATTACCCCTCTACTGGCTGTTTGTCTAATTATCATTTAAGCCATTAGCAGGCCTCTATGAGATGCCAAGTAATTTCTTTATAAATGTCTCACAGAGGACAGCTAGGGAATTGGTTAGGATAATGATTCTGCCATTTTTACACATGCAAGTGCAGTATAAACAATGAATAGCATCATCCCAGTGTTGCAATGCTCAGTCATTGCGATTTTAAAAAGTAGTATGTTAATCTGGCTGGTGTGGCTCAGTGGTTGAGTATTGACCCATGCACCAATAGGTCGCCCGTTTTTAATTCCCTGGTCAGGGCACGTGCCCAGGTTTCGGGCTTGATCCCCAGTAGAGGCATGCAAGAGGCAACCAATTCGTGTTTCTCTCTCATTGATGTTTCCATCTCTCTCTCCCTCTTCCTTCCTCTCTCTTTAAAATCAGTAAAACCATATATATTTTTTAAAGTAATATGTTAGCCCTGGCTGGTTTGGCTCGGTGGATGGAACGTCGCCCTGCGGACTGAGGGGTCCTGGTCAAGGGCACATACTGGGGTTTCGAGTTCCATCCCCAGTGGGGGGCATGCAGGAGGCAACAGATCAATGATTCTATGATTCTCTCTCATCATTGATGTTTCTATCTCTCTCCCTCTCCCTTCCTCTCTGAAGTCAATAGAAATATATATATATATTTTAAAGTAATATGTTAAATTTTACCAAAAGTTTTGCCCACTGCTTCTCAAGTAGCATCAACAAAATAAATGCAGATCTGGAGTTTTATATCAATCTGTATTTGAGTTAAGACTGTTTCAACTAAAAGATAGATTTGCATTTATTATTTTTTTTTTACAGATTTGGAAAGCCTACATTTCTTTTCAAAGGCTTGTAACTTGAAAACTACTTCTGTATTCAGTCAAAGTTTTCTAAGAGGAAGTTTTCTTCCAGCTAGAGATTTTATAAGAAAATGTTCAAATGAAAAAAAAAATAGAAAAAGAAAAGGCTTTTAACAGGAAGTTAATAGGGTGGCCTAAATGGAACCTGAAATGGAAGAATTCACCCCCTTAATGTGATTCTGTATGGAACTTCAAAAGAAGACAGAGCGACAGGCCTTCACTAAATGCAAGAATGAGGGTGGGCCGCAGTTGTCATTAGCCAACTGCGGTTACTTCACTTCCTAATGTATTTTCTCTACAACTGGAGCAGTTGCCCATGGTATTTAGATTGTTTAAGCACCAAAATAGTCGCTGGCTGGAAAATTAGAATGTCTCTCTGCGGACTTTATTCTCAGCTTTGTGGAGAGAACAATCATGTTGAGTTGTCATTTTTCATCTTAAGGAAAATGTGCTCCTAAGAACACAAGATATTAGAGACACATTTTTATACTCTTAGAAAAAGAAATGATAGTGTGACATTTCCCATTCTTTTCCCAATCATTGTCATGAAAATGAGAGCCCCAGATGTGAATGAATGTTGGTTAGCTAAATGCCAATGGTGATATTTTACATTTATAAAAATGAATGTTGATGGGCTGTTTATGTGTTGTGTGAGCAGTGTAGCTCTTTGCTTGGTATAAGGTGATACTTAGAATATTATTTCAACCTGAATTAGAAGTCGTCCTCAGTCTTGACCAAAGCCTGAGACATAAAGTACTATTGAGTATCTACATTATTTAATCTACCATTCTGGGTTTGTTTTTTGTTGTTGTTTTTTTTTTTTAATTTGGCTTTAGCTCCATTCAGAGTAGAACAGTTTTGTATAGGAACACAAAATACAGAATTTAATAACCCAATATAGCCTTTACTCAGAACAATATTTATGAGCATTTGATTTACATCCAAATGTCTAATAAGGAATATGTATGTCTGAGTTATTAATGCTTTATTCCCGTTGTCATCTAAATTATTGTTAATGGAAAAACTTGGAAGAGACCAAAGCCAAGGTGAGGTGTCAAGGCCAAGGAAAGGCCGTTTCAGTGATCAGGAGCAGGAAGATGTGGAGGCTCAGTGAGATAGATCATGGGATAAAGAAAAACCAGATCCTCTTTTGGTCCAAAGGACAAGAACAAGGCCAAGACAGGAGGCCTAAAGCCAGGCGGAACCAGGAAAGCAGACATATAGAGAAGGGAGGTGATCAGGAGAATGTGGATGCCTATCAATTTTATTGATGACATTCAGTACTATCTGAAAGGGCACAGGATGGAACAGACATGGAGTTCTTTATTCAAACAGTTGTTTGGAAAAGAAACAACTACTGAGAGTATCAAAGATAGGTGGAGACATGTACAAGATAGCCTTTGCTAATAATTACAGTGTCCAAGCGATAGAATTCAACTTCCTTACAGTAGTCCTTCTAAAAGTAAGCTTGCTATACTGATTGCAAGTTTGAATTTCAGGTGAAGTATGTACTTGCAGTGTGACCTCAGGTGAAGTTGCTGCTTCTTTATTTTCCTTTTTTCATATCTCTCTGCCTCAGTTTTCTAGTTACCAAAGTGGGAATAATAATACTATATCTCTTACAGTGTTATAGTTCATGTTAAGTGAGTCAATATATGTAAGTGCCGACGGCACTGTGATTATGGATCATATTTCCCAGGACTTGGCTAGAGTAAAGGTGGAAGCATCTGAATTGTAATGGGCATTTGGGATGACAAGAGGGAGTGACATCTGCAGTCTCCCCGAAAATACATCTAGTTCTTCCTGATTGTCTATTCTGTCCTGCTACCTGGCATCACAGGATGGGGTGGATCTGGGGGGGGAAGAGGGGGCGGGCACATGCTATAAGCTATAAGCTTAAGGAAATCTCTCATAGTCATGTGGTATTTACATCCTAAACACTATCAAGAGGAAGAGCCCTAAAATAAAAACAAGACAGATTCACAATGAAGATTTTAAAAACCAAACATGAATTGAAATCAATTAAAACTATATGCAGCTCAAATCCAGCTCAATATCTGAAGAAAGCAAAGGGAACATTCCCTCTGAGTAGTTTCCTGACAGTAGAACCCACATGCCTTCTTCGGTGAAAAATAATATTAAGTCTAGTCTCTATTATTTTTGTTTAAATCCAATGTCCAGAAACAAAAAAGTGTGAAACATGTAAAAATATCTGAAAATATGACATACTGGCAAAGTGAAAATATACAATAGAAGCAGACCCACACAGATTCTGGTATTAAAATTTAAAACCAATATATTTAAAGTAAGCATTATAAATTTGGTGAAGGGATTATAAGAAAAATTGACAAAAATGGATCAAATGATGGAGAATTACAGCAGTGAAAAATGAAATAGAAAAATAAATATATAGAAATATGTATGCATGCGTATGTATACCATTATGTATGCATTATATGATATCAAACATATAAATATATAAGAAAAACTATAAAACCCTGATGAGAGAAATAAAAGAGGAAAAAATCCATGGAGAATTATTCCATTTACAAGTTAAAGAAAGCTTAATATTTTCAAGATATCAGTTCTTATCAAACTGACCTATATAGTCAACAAAATCCCAATCAAAATTCCAACAAGTTATGGTATGAATATCGAAAAACTAATTCTAATATTTATATTGAATGATGAAAAACCCAGAATAGCCAACACAATATTGAAGGAAAAGAACAAAATCAGAAAATTGACACTTCCTGACCTCAAGCAATTCTATAAAGCTCCAGTAACCAGACAATTGGTATCAATAAAAGAATAGACAAATAGATCAAAATAGAAAGAGCCCAGAAACAAACCCACACAAATATACTCAGTTGATTTTTGTAAAAGGAGAAAAGGTAATTCAATAAAGAAAGGATAGTCTTTTAACCAAAATGATGTAGAAACAACTGTATATCCCCATGCAAATTTTTAAAATCTATACACAGAATTTATACCTCTCACAAAAATTGCTTCAGGAAGGATCACAGACCTAAATGTAAAATGCAAACTATAAAGCTCATGTGAAATGACCTATGAGGAAGTCTATGTGACCTCAGGCTTGTCAATGCCTTCCTTCTCAGACACAACACCAGAATTCATAAATTGCCCTGTATTAAAAGTAAAAATGTCTGCTCTGCAAACATTTTGTTAAGAGCATGAGAAGCCAGACCACAGACTGAGAGAAATTATTTGCAAAATACATACCTAATAAAGGACAGGTATCCAAAATATTCAAAAGCCTTTAAAACTCAACAATAAGAAAATAAACAACCAGATTGAAAAATGGGCCAATGACCTTAACAGACAATGCACTGAACAAGATTTATAAATGGCAAAGAAGCGTAGTATATAAAGATGTTCCCATCAGTGTGGCTCAGCAGTTGAGCATCAACCCAGGAACCAAGAGGTCGCTGGTTCGTCAGGACAGGAGCCCGGGTTGCGGGCTCGATCCCCAGACAGGGCGTGCAGGAGGCAGCCTATCAATGATTCTCATCATTGATGTTTCTATCTCTCTATCCCTCTCCCTTCCTCTTTCTCTAAAAATCATTAAAAACGTTAAAAAAAGGATGCTCCACATCATATAGCATTAGGGAACTGCACATTGAAACAACATTAAGATATCACTACATACATATTAGAATAGGAAAAATCCAAAACAGTAACAACACCTGATGCTGATGAAGATGAGGAGTCACGGGAAGTTTCATGGACTGAGAGTGGGAATGCACTGTGATGCATATAACTATTTTGGAAAACAGTTTGGCTGTTTCTAGCTAAACATACCCTTGCCATATGATCCAGCAATCATGCGCCTTGGTATTTACCCAAATAAATTGGAAACTCACATCTACACAGAAACCTGCACATGCTATCATCCCAATTAGTGTAAAAACCATTGTGGACAGTTGTGTGCAGGAACCAGTTTGTAAGAAAGAGTCAATTACGTGCACCTCTTCCTCTCCTGTTTTAGAGATTTCATGTGGTTAGCTAAAGCCAGCCACGAGGGAGATTTACAGCAATGGGAATCAGCCAGTGCTACAGATAATTATTTTCTGTCCTTGGAGAGCTAGATGTTAAATATCTTCTAGCACACCACTAATTATACAGTTTTGTTGCAGAAAGAGAAAAATCTAAGTTGAAGACACAGCAGAGAAAGTGACACTCACAGGTTGCTTTAATTAAAAGGGTCCAAAGTAACTTGTACTTAGGCCAGTGATGAAACTCCAAATTTATGCTAAGTAGGAAGAACAGGCATATATTTTAAACATAGGTGTTCATGTTTTTAAGTAACGTTATTCATTATATTTCGTTGCTAGGGTCTAACAAATTTTGTGAGGCATAATCATTATGAGGTCAACAATAGACAGGCTGACCAAGTCTTACTAACCCAAATCGATTAAGCAGGAGTAAATGCAGTTCTCTGGAGTGCGGTCTGTTTCATTTGTCCATGTCTGTCTTCTCTCTTGGCGCACAGTAAAGAAACAGGAATGAAAGCCAAAATGAAAGGAAGACCTAGTTCTACGTAGCTTTTTCTTCTTTCCTTGAGTCCCATAGATATGAAAAGGAAAGATTGAAAATTAGCTCAGTTACCACTCTTTGTTTAGCTCATTCAGTAAAACGAGAAACTGACATGTTACAAACAAACTTCCTCAGTTGTTTCACTTCTTAGCTGCCACATGGAGCTTTACTTCTCCGACCTCCATTCACATTGTTTTATGTGACTTTGCCTCTTGCATTTGTGATTTGGAGTATTTTTAACCAGACTTAGTAACAACATGAAAAAGGAATGACAAGTGTCTCATGAAGCATGCTGTGTTGCACTTCCACATGAGAAAGCAATGCAGTTCAATAACTCTGTTCCGTGGTGTACCTCCGGCTGAGCAAAAGCCTCTCCTTCACTTTAACCTTCCAGAGGGTTCTTTCTCCAGACTCCGCCCTTACTGTCAGGCAGGCCAACACAACTAGATCTCAAAAAAAGAAAATAAATTTATGGAGACAATTTATCCACATGTATGTGTTGTTTTTGTTTTTCCTACTTAGACTTTGGGCCCACAGCGTGCCAGGCTTGGTCACAGCACTGTCACTTGCTAGAAAGGATAGTCCCTTCATGTCTCAGAGAATCAGTTTCCTTTCCCATAAAATAGGAAGGCAATACCAATCTCAAAAGTCATTAGGGGATTAAATGAGATGCCCAATAAGCACCGGACACAGAGAGAATGCTCAGGGAACCATAGCTTGTAATATTAGAGTGGTTGTTGCAATAATAACGCTACCGAAAAAAAAATGTCTGTCACTGATAAGATTCACATATTTTTGGTAATAGCTGAGCTTCAGTCAAACACAAATTATATATTAAGATTATTTTTTGGAATTGAGGCGGGGGGTGATGTTAATTATAGTCATTTTATAGTGTTGATGGCATAAAATCTCTGGGGATACTTTGTAAAAATGCAGGTTTCTGTGTTCCAAGCACAGAGCTTCTGATTCATTAGATCTGCTAGGGGACCTGAGGATCTGTGTTGTAAGAAGCAACCTTGGGATTCTCATGCAGGGAATTCCAGGGACAAATCTAGGGAAATACTGACTTGTTTCTACAATGGGCCGTGTAGTCTACATCCGTTATCTCCTTTAATCTTCACTGTACACTTGTGAACTTAAATTGGAAAAAGCAACTCGAAGTCTTTAGATCTATTTAAATATGTCCATAATAGAGGATGTGTTTCAAATATTGCTGAACCTACTCACAGATCGGTACAGAGCAGTGTGAGGCCTGCTAAGGGGTCACATGTCAACTTGGATTTGCTTAATTTGGATCTTCTTGAGCCCTAGTATCACCCAGGTGCTCAGGGATGATTATCTAGGGATGCTAAGCACAGCGCAGGCTACATGGCCACGTGACCTGTGCAGCCCCACAGGGCTCTGCATGAAGAAGGGCCCTGGACTTGGTCTGATGCTCTGCTGTCATATGTAAAATAGTTCAATAATGTTTTTAAGGAGCCTCACATTTCATTTGGCACCAGGCCCCGCAAATGGGTAATTGAGGCAACTTGGTGATATCAAAAACTTAAACCACTCTCAGTTAGCAAATAAAGTAACAGAATCTCAGCTATGGATTTGCCCCAGATCACCCTGGTCACAGTTAAGAGCCAGGATTTGAATTCAGGTTGGTGATTGATTGGCCATGAGATCTTTATTTTGCAAGTAACTGCAGAAGTCATCAGTCATTAGTAATTGTAGGCAGCATGGCAATTTAAGAGCCTCAACTGAGTGGGCAAGACAGGACATTCTTTAAGTCTCAGTAACAAGTCCTAGAGAAACACAACTAGCGACCCAGGGCCCTACGCCCTGACTTAATCATGCTCAAATTCTTCCTGCTGCAGCTTTATGCCCTTTTTGGGGGGGAGGCGGGGGGCTGCTGCCCCAGGAGAGATGAAAATAATTTCTTCTTGTGCACCTTTATTTTAAACTTTAAAATATTAGTTAAATTTTGTTCTCACATTTTGAATAGAGCAAAAAAAAAAGTATTATTCCTTTTTGTATGCTTTTCATCCCTCCTTTGTTTTGCATTTGACCTGAAAGGCATTGCAGAATAAGCCCTATCTTTCCCTCCCTTCTTCCTCTTCAATGGCATTTTCCAAGGGTATTTTTAAAGTTAGGAAGTAACCGGAGGGACTGTGGAAGAAGAGGAAAGAAATGCTAAGCGATTAAGAACTGTTTCACCTTTTTTTCATGATCTGTATCTGACACAAAAGCATTTGACTTTGTTTCATTTATAAATAGAACTGAACAAACTCAGGAGCACCTATAACTTTCAAGCCCTAAGTATCTGCCCCAACCAACCAGAAGTACAGTACAGACCTTCCAGAAAAGACAAGAGGCTCACACCAGGGAGGCGGGGAGGTGCTGTAGTGCTTATAGAGCAAGAAATTTGCAGCCAGGTAAAAATGGGCTTGGTTTCCAGATGGGCCTTTAAAAAATTCGTTTTTACTGATTTCAGAGAAAGGAAGGGAGAGGGAGAGAGGGAAAGAAACATCAATGATGAGAAAGAAACATTGATTTGCTACTGGGAATAGAGCCCCAAACCTAGGCATGTGCCCTGACTGGAATGGAACTGTGACCTCCTGGTTCAATGGGTCAGAGCTCAACCACTGAGCAACACCAGCTGGGCCAGATGAGCCTTTGACAATTGCGCCATTCTGGAAACACTTTTTAGCTTCTCTGTCTCAGTTTATTCATTCATGAAATAGCAATTATGAGCTGCATCATAATTGCTATTTATTTAAATTTATATAAATTTAAATAAAAATGGATTGGGAATGGACAGAAGAGTTTTCAGACCCTTCCTGAGAAATGGCTTCCGAGACATCTGCTGAGTCAGGGCTTGTGTCCACATGACAACGGCTGGAAGGAGTGATGGCAAAATGAGGAAAGCATGCAGAGCTGAGAAAGAAAAAGGAAAAAAAGACCAAGATAGCTGGGAGGACCAGTGAAGAAGGGGATGTAGGCTGGTCACCAAATGAGGATGAAGCCAGTGCAGGAAAAGCTGGCGGAGCTGAGCCAGCGAGGTCCTAGCAGTCGCCTGTCTCACCTGTGAGGAGATCAAAGGCCCAGGATGGGGCAGGCACAGGGTTATTTGCCCACTAGCAAGCTTTGCCCCTCACTCCCACTTCCTGGTTCTTTAGAAATTCTTGCCAGTCCTTTGCAGTTTTAGATGAACATTGCTCCATTAGCTAGAGAAATATACATTGAAGAAATAAAAACATCGAAGGGGACAGTAGGATGACTAGGCTATGACCTTAGAAGCCATTCTTCCTAGGGGCTTTTTTCAAGAGAATGATTCTTGAACTATAGTTCGCATCCGAATTCCATGGGAAGGTTTGTAAAATTGATTTCAGTATTCACCTCCAGGGTATGTGATTTAGTAAGTCTGGGAGAAGGAACATGTCTCATAGGTTCCCGGGTGATGCTGATGCTACCAGTCCAGGGACCACTGCTTGAAGGGAATAGTCTAACTGCGATTGAAAGCCATTGTTGGGGCTCCAAGATTAGCACGTTGCTGATGATGTCTCATTTCAAGTCTCCTATTTTCAGTGTCTAGCTCCAAGCACCATCAAACTGCCATCAGAATTTACTGGATGCTGCTGGTCCCCCCAAAAATGTAGTCCTCGAGCTGGTATCAATCTTCCAAATTTGAAATTCTTTTTTATGTCATAGGTGTTTCATTATTCCCCACTTCAAAGGCCTATTTTGTTTTGCTTTCAGCAAAAGTTTCTTAGAGAAAAAGGGGTAAAATCTTTGCATGGGAGTAACCTTTCAAAAAACCATTACAGAACACAGCTGAGCCTCTGAAAGGTGCATTAGAGGGACAGCTGTGGAGGAGGCATTTTGTGGAAATCTTCAAGCCTGCAATTTGAAGGCCCTTTTAACCACCTCCTGTGTCCTAAAGACTTTAACTTTCATTCTGACAAAATGATGTTTCCAGATTTTCCCTTTGGTCGCCTAAGACTTCTGCATACCAACACACGAACCCATATATTTTTTTTCTAAATAATATTTAAATTCTTTTTTTTTATTTCTAACTGCTTGGAGATGGACTCAGAGTTAGTTCTAGGCAGTCTTGCTGCTGATGTATATGAACATGGCCATCTTCAAAAGAAAAAAGTAAGAAATCCTTCATGTGACATTGGAAATAAGTCAGTGGGTGAAAAGAGCAGGCTTACCTGGAAATGGGTTAAAGTTTGAGTCCATATTGATATTAGACTGTGTCATAATAGATAACTAGAAGGAAAAAAAAATGAGTCTATTTGTGAGGTTCTGTTGGATGGAATTTACAGGATAAGACATTTTTGGTCTAGGGTATCTACTCTCCATCTCGCCTTCTATCAAATGGGCAGGCACATCCTCCTCTGATTCTTAATAGATTCCTGTGGCAGACAGGCAGAGAAGCGCAATGCTGGCCACTCGACCAATTTAAAAAGGGCAAGAGCTTCCAGAAGGTTATTTCTTTAACAGCTTTTCCAAACTGTCAGATTACCTGCTGTTGTTTTTTTCCTTCATACCTTGCGAGCACCACAGCTGCATATATTTACACTATTTAACAGCAAGCACAGCATGGACAGGAACCAATCAAAATAGATCTGGCCGTACACAGCTAGTGTGACTATCCTGATTCACTTTAGCTGCCTCTCTACTCTGATGACAGTAATGCTAAACCAAAGAAAGCACACAGCTAGGCGACAAACCCAGACGTGGTCCAAAGAAGAAAGAAAAGGTAAAAGTTCTTCCAGTAAAAAGGTCATCCCTGAGAATTATTAGTCCCGCGTTCTTAGCTCTAGCTTTGGTCCAGGATGGCTTCCAGTCAGATGTCAGTCAGACTGAGGATGGATGCCAGGTGGTCCAGACAATGGGCACCCGATGGTCTGGCTCTGTTCTGTGCTCTGGTCATGTCTCGTAGTTTGGATAATGCATGTCAGGTGGAACTATACAGGGTATCCCCCCAAAATACCAGTATGTACACACTTTGAATGATTATAAAGTCAATGTTTATTATAAAGTCAGTTCATTTAAAAAATTTAAAAGAAGTGAATAATTTTTTTTGCCAATGCCTATTTTCAAACTGATGACCGTTCTGGTCCAGGCACTGCAGATAATGCAAAGCAATGGGATAGCAAATATCAAAAATCATTTTGTTCGGTATTTGTGTGCCCTCAGTATCTCAACTTTTGCTGGTTTTGTACTGTAAACTTTATCTTTTATGTATCCCCATAAAAAAGTATAATGGATAAATTATACCTGTAAAGGAGTAAAAATTAAGTGAGTTATCAGCTGAATAATTATAAAGGCAGTGTTTGTACTTTAACTGCGTGTTCAAACTTCCAGTCACATTTTAGGATGAATGTCCTTTATTCAAAGCTTAGGCTGACTGAAAAGAAAGAGACATCAATTGAGCTATCAGCTATTAAAGTGTGTATACGGGTTTTGGGAACACCCTGTATTTGAGTCCTTCAGGGGATAATCAGAGGGTTGTCTGGAGGTCCAGATGCTTATGCAGGCATTGACACAGGACTGGAAAGTTTAAAAAGTTCAAGTTCCCAGGTTGGTTAGAACAAAAATGGAGTCTTTTCTCATGCCTTAACCTTCATAATGTTCTTAATTTTAGCTTCTTGAGTCCATTTTATAAATTTCCTCTCTACTCTTTCCTCACCAGTTACATGTTTGGGAGAATTGGAAAAGAGGGGAAAGAATGATATAGAACTTTGTCACTACAGTTGTCCCTTGGTATTCTCAGGGGTTGGTTCTAGAACCTTCCACAGAGATTAAAATCAATATGTTCAAGCCCTAGTTCGTTTGGCTCAATGGATAGAGCGTCGGCCTGTGGACTGAAGATTCCTGGGTTGGATTCCAGTCAAGGGCATATGCCTGGGTTGCTGGCTCAATCTCCAGTGGGGGACGTTCAGGAGGCAGCCAATCAATGATTCTCTCTCATCATTGATGTTTCTCTCCCTCTATCTCCCTTTCTCTCTGAAATAAAAATAAATTTAAAAAATATGCTCAAGTCCCCTATATAAAATGGCATAGCATTTGCACAAAACCTATATTTACAAGTAGGCTACAGCAGGGTGTGCTTGCACAACATTTCATTTGCATAGATTCAGGATCATTGCAAATTCAAATGTTGCCTTTTGGAACTTTTGGGGACTTTTTTCCCCCAAATACTTTGATCGGCAGTTGATTGAATCTGCAGATGCAACACCCATGGGTATGGAGAGCTTACTCCATTGAGGGACAGAGAAGTTGAGAATAACTCTGAGGTACCTCAGTTCCCTTAACTCTTTTTTTTTTCTGATTTTAAGTTTAAATATCCAAGATAAAATTTTCATCCAAGAATGAGGAATTTTATATCCAAAAACCCACAAATTTTATAATGCTTTAAATCTAAAAAGAAGATTATAGTAGATCATCTTCTCTGGAGGGCATAGGTTTTGGGTGGGGGTGGAAAATATATATAAAAATGCATTTGATCTTTGCCCTTGTATTGACAACCATACATAGGGGACCAAAATTTGCCAAACCCGAGATGTGTCTCTTTGGCATGAAGATTACTTTAGGCTGATTACTTTTATGGAACAAAAGACTCAAGAAGAACCTTAGACCTTTTCCCTTATTGTGCAAAAGAATTTAGATAGCTGGCCTGCTCAGGAAGGGGGCTATCATCATAGACAACTGTAGTTTACGATGAAGGAGCTGTGATATACAGGGAGGAACCCAGCGAAGCTCATTTCATCAAAGTCCTCGCTGTGCCCACTGTTTCAGTGTGGCCCAGCAAACATTTGTTTACCAAGTAAGTGCACTTTTCATCTTCCTCTAATGACCATCTTTCCCCCTTGAAGTCCCAGACTCTTTCCCCTGCTCCTATTCAGAATGACATATGAACTCTCAATCCCTGACTGCCTGTGGGCCTCCGATTTTTATGCAGCCCCCGTACATATGAAATCAAATTTTATTTTCTTCTCCTAATATGTCTTATGTGAATTTGAGTATTGGGCCAGCTGAAGAAACCAGAAGCTTAGAAGGAAAAAAACATCCCTCCCCTTCGCATATAAGGAGGAGGAGTTTGCATTAGAAATACAGCTAATCCCCAGAGGGAAGCCTCTATAAATCCTCAGTACCCATGTCCTTGGTTGGTTTTGTTGGTTTGCTGGCTCTCATTGGCTTTCACCATTGTCTTGACTTTTTAAATGCCCTGTTCTCACAGGCATTATTTTCTCTGATCAGACACCTGGAATTATAGTCATTGGTAACCATGAGAATGGGTTTCCTGGGACCAACCTCCAATTTGGTGGAGTCCTATTGAAATGCCAATCAAAGTTCCAGGCAGCAGGGGAGAAGACTTCCCGGGGGCATTGATATTCTGAAATGTAAATTGGGGTTTTCCTAGGCTTCCACTGCAATCTTTAAGATGTCCTCCTCCCTTTGTTCGGAAACATGCTCAGTGCAGCTGGGGATGCTATTTCCAATTAACAGACAAATCGGTGTGGAAGGAAAGGGAGAGTATTAACATTCTTAGAGTTCAGCTTAGAGCAGCAGTTTTCCACCTTTTCATCTCGTGGCCACATGAACTAATTACCAAAGTTCCGCATCACGCCAAAATATGTACGTTTTGCTGATCTGACAAAAAAAGATTAGTATGATTTTGATTCATTTACACCAGACGGCTATTGTTGTTTTGGCTGTTGTCACTTTTTTTTTTTTTTTTTTTTTTTGACAATCTAAGGGAAAAGAAGTCGGTGCCCCTGACTAAACAGTCAGGTATTAAATGTTTGAAAAATTCTCGTGGCACACCAGTGTGCCTGCCGAGGCTTATCAGTTGAATATCATGGGCTTAGAGGTTTGTTTGTTTTCCCATTGACCATGTCAACTTTGCAGTAACTTCAAATAATTTGATGGTTTAGGTGGAATATGACAGATTCAGGATGGAATAAAAACTCACTAGGAATTATGCGTATTAGAGTTTAGGAATCATGAGAAGCAACCTGTGCCAGCTTATGTAGGTGTGTCTGCCATCAGATTTAAAGAGCATTTTACAAATGCAAATAGATAAGAATCTATTTTGTGATTAAAAAAAAATTGTCACTTTGAAGTATCCATTTTCCTCTGACTGACATTAGTAGGATCGATTTGAATATCAACTTGACTAAAGTCATGCCAGGCTTCCAACTATATTAGAGGCTGGGGCAAAAGTAGGCTTACAGTTGTGAGTACACAAAACATAGAGTTTATTCTTGTATTATTATTTCTTAATTATTGTATTGTTATTTCTTAATTATTGTATTGTTTCTCATATGAACAACTATAAAACTCCTTGTGCCCTGCCCTGTACATTTCTCTTTGCAGTGACACTCACAACCAAAGGGCAGTCCACAGGATGAGACTTTGTCTTTAGTTCTTTAGTAAAGTGAGGCATTTGTTTGACATCATAAAAAATGGCAATGCAACCAAGCCCACAGAAGTAATTACATTGCAGTTGTCTAATGAGAAAATAAATAAGTAAAAAGAATAGAAAAGAATTTAGTATGCGGTGATCTCTAGTAACAAATGGAGGTCACTGCATGCAGTATAACCACAGGGTGTAGCACAAATGATGGTTTCCCAACAAATGATGGTTATAAGAAAAAGAGACAACTTAAACCAGCAGATAGGACCTAAAAAAATATGCTAGCCTCAAAAATCACATGTGCATTAGCAAGCAACCCCATACTCACATCACCACCAAAAATCTTTGTGCCAGAAAAGATCACCTCTTCCAACTTCACTGCAGCCACCCTGGTCACCAGCGACTCCCACCTACTTCTGCCCCTGTTTCCTGTAATGGCTCTGCTAAAACAGAACTCAAATCAGGTCAATCCTCTGCTCAGAACCCGCCAACATCTTCCCATCTCACTCAAAGTTAAGGCATCATTTCCTTTAAAGGCCTCCAGGTCTGTCCAGGATCCTCCTCACCTCCTGCTCACCTCCTCCCCCACAACCCCACTTCTTATTACTCTCTCTACCCTGAGAGTACAGGTCACACTCCAGACCATCAGCCTTCATGGTGTTGGGGTGTAGGAACTTTTGTTCTTGCCACCCCCTCTGTCATGAGTTGGCTTCCCACATATATCATTAGTGTTGACTTCCTCCAGGCTAAATAAGTCATGTCCTCAGTGAGGCCTCTCTGACCATCTCACTTAATGTTAAAAATCACCCCCTTTCGCTCATAATTTGTATCAACACAAAATATCTGTATGGTACATTATACTGATTTATTTTGTTATGATCTGTTTCATTCTCACAAGAATATAAGCTCCAGGTGGACAGGAATTCGCATCTATTGTGTTCACTGTGGTCATTTCCGGACCTAGAACAGTGTCTGCATGTAATAGATGCTCGATAAATACTTGCTGATTAAGTAAGTCCTTGCTTATAAAATGGTGAGGGTTGGATGCGATCATCTCTGGAAAACGTTTGGCATTGTGTCTTGTCATGTAGAACTCTCCCTGCAAATGGTGGTGGTAATCCTGTTTCCTTTTTCTCATTGAAAGTCAAATGTAGGTGATGATGTTTGGAAGAGAGAAGAGTGACTTAACCTTAAGAGACAGACATATTTTAAAGTGTTCTAAATAGATCTCTAACAGACCTGATGATTTCTCAAAACTATTTAGAAGCTTTGGACTTAACTTTATAAAATAACAAATTTCAAATTCAATCAGATCGCTCTCCATTTAAATTATCAGGAGAAAAATAAATACAGTGACAGATGAAACGAATGTGATGAAAGGCTTCCATTTTTGAGTACTTCTCCTTATGTTCAAACTCAATAAAGAGCTGACTTGTCTCTGGAGTCGTTGCCAACAAATAAATGCACTTTAATTTTTTGGCTCCCCTTTCTATTGGGTGCACTAGCTCTGCCTTGCTCAAGGCCCTTCAGTTTTTCTTCAAGGTTCTGCCTTGTGAGTTCACTACTTCAATGTTTTCAGCCATTGCCTGTGCTCAGATTATAACCAATTTTCCCTGGTTCCTCATTCTTTCAGTTTTTTATTCTGTGTTACTACTAAAATATCTTTGTATTTAAACATCCAAACTCTGCTAGGAATATGAATGTCTCTCACCAACATGTCAGCTGCCTAAGTGATTGTACTGTGTTAACTCTTCTTTATTTTTGTTTCCTTGTTCTGCTTCATCAAAAATCTGAACTTTTTTCCCTTTATCATAATTCCTGTATCTCTTTTTTAAAAAATATATATTTTATTTATTTCAGAGAGGAAGGGAGAGGGAGAGAGAGAAACATCAATGATGAGAGAGAATCATTGATTGGCTGCCTCCTGCATGCTCCCAACTGGGGATCGAGCCCACAACTTGAGCATGCACACTCACCGGGGATGGGACCGTGACTTCCTGGTTCAAAGGTCAAAGCTCAACCAGTAACCATGCTAGCTGGGCATTTCTGTATCTTTTCTTTCCCTTTTCCCTCTGTAGTTGTAGTTGCAGTAGGATATATTAAAATAAATTTTTATTGTTTTCTATTTATTACTATTATTATAACATATTCCTGCTATATAAAACATATTATTGAGACTAGATACCTAAAATATATATGCCGACCCCTCGGGTGAGAAATAAAACAAAAAAGTCAAAGCTCCTTGTATATTCTTCTGCAAGCATATTCCATCTTTTCCACAAATAATAACTGACTTCCTGAATTCATTGTTCATCTTTCCCATGCATGAATTTTCAGTGTAAACCTAAACCTTTGTTCATATTTGTTTTCTTAAACAGCTAACTTTTTTAACATTTTACATTTCATGTAAATGTTATGCTGTATTTCTCTCAGCATTATGCTTTGGAGATTCATCCATGACAATGTGTATAGTTACAATCCGTTCCTTTTCACTGCCGTATAGTATTCCAGTATATAACTATGCCACAATTTATTTGTACAGTTTATAATTGATCCTTATCTGGTCTCTTTGTTCCTATGCTCTTTAATGCCCAATCCACCACCCAGTTGCTTAAATAATCTTTTTCGTATCTTTCCTAGTCAATTCTCTACCCTGCTCAAGAATGTAAATAAACCCCCACTACCTGTAATAGCAACACTAGTGTTGGGGTCCAGCCCCAGCAGGTCCAGGGGTTCCCAACGGTGTGGATGGAGTCGGTGAAGAAGGAAGGACACGGAGGCAGCATTCAGTTGATCATCATAGTTGGGTTCTCTCGCCAGGTTCTGTCTTTATTGTCTTGTTACATCTGTATTTATACCAGTTGATTTTAATCCTATCAATTCTATTTCAAAGGTTAGGGCGTTTCTTATCTCCATTCCAAGGTTTCTCTATTGTTCTATTAAGCTACAAGGGAGTAACTGAAGGAGATTATCCTAAGTAAAGATTATGTAGTTTAAGTGTGATTGTTCCTGGTTAAAGTGATTAATTACCCACCTGGCACTTAGTTAAGGGGTTTTATTCCCTCCCTAACTCCAGGGGAAAATCCTCACCTGGGGAAACAACCTTTCTCAGGGAGGTGGTCCTGTTTAAAACACATAGCGTTAAGAGGGGGAGCAAACATATGCCATATACGCCAGGTCCCTTGAAACATAAGCTGTGCAGATGTTTCTTCCCTGCAGTGACTGTGTCAAGCAGCAAGGGTGGATCGGCTTCCGGCACACTAGTTCTCTTATGGCTATGTACTAAGATAACTCACCACATTGTTTTTCCAGTATCACCATTCTCCCAAGTATTTTCTCTATACCTTGGTAAAGCATATCCTACTTTCATTTTTTAATAACATCTTCAAATACATCCAAGGAAATTAGCTACTGGAATAATTTTTCTTCTCCTTATTTCTTTTTATCGGTTTTCTTATTACTTTAGAAGTTGACTCTAAAATATAGTTCTTCATGACTTTTGCCTGATTTAAACCTGTTTCTTCTACTTTAATACCTAACTCCTTCTTGCCTCTGTCAAAAAGTACCCATTCTATTAAATAGATATTTATTGGGCATCCACTGGGAATGGATGGGATGTAAAGAAAGATACAGAATAAAACATACCCCTGTTCTTGAAGACTCAAACTAAATGTCTATTCATAAAGAAACACTGACAATTCAGCATGGTGAATAGTATGTTCAGATTTTAGGTAGGGGGCTGTGGAAGCAGACATGGGCTCCTTGCCTGCCTGTCGGAGGGAATGAAAGACAGGCTTTGGGAGAGCTAATATGTCTTCAATGAGTTTTAAAGATAAATAACTAGGCAAGAAGATAAAATATGAAGCAAATGGAAGTCATGCCAGGCAGAGGAAGGAATATTAACAAAATCTCATGAATGATAAGCCATATCACATATGCACAACATACTGTGGGAATGGCAAGTTTTGAAACTTGAGAGGAAGGCAGTGATCAAATAGGAGTGTTATGAGGATCAATGAATTAATATATCTAAAGTGCTTAGAACAGTGCCTGGCATTCAGTAAATACTCTATAATTGTTAGCTTAATAATCAAAAGCCTTGAATGTCAGGTTACAGAACTTGAATTGTGGAGAGTGTTCAACTGGTTTTAAGTAAGGAAATGGCATGGTAAGCTTTGCTTTCAGAACAGTGTGAAGACCATGTGAAGGGATAAGACAGGAGGCAGGGAAACTAATGAACAAATGTTGCCATTTCTCCCAAGAGCTGGCAAGGCTACGACAGAAGTAATAGCTACAAATATGAGGAGGAGATGAATTCAACAATGACTTAAGCTATTGATCTGCTATTGACTATGTTAATTGAAGGAGAAGAAGGAAGACTCATGGTGGTAGATTAGATGGCTGGTTAAAGAAGGTTCCATTAAGAGAGTGAGAGCATTTCCTGTGAATTCCTCACTAAACCATCTAATAAATACTTCTCCATGCTGTGTATGCTCTGCAAATATAGCTAATTGTGACTGAGATTATGCAACAGTGTTTTCTAACGAGGTGTATTATGACATATGACATTAATGGATCATGTACATTAAAAGCGATTACAGCAGTGTGTGCCCAGTAGAATGGGCATGGTGTTTGTTGCTTAAAGAAAGGACAGGTGTTAATCTTCAAAAACGTGCTTTTGACAGTGGTTCCTGGATTGAGACTGAGAGCCATTTGTTTTATGATAGAGAAAATTTTGCCTCCAGAGTACTGTACTAATTGTGGCTGTCATATTCTTGTTCTCTCATTGTTCTGTGAGATTAATGCATGCCTGGTAATGATCATTTCATAAGTTGGCTTAAAATACAATAGGGAATATATTGTGACAGTTTCTTAACATCGAGACCAAGACCTAACTAGCCATTTTAATTCACAAGTCATTAATTCAACTTTCTTTGCCTCTCTCTGTGTGTACCATATGCAAGGAAGTGTTTTAGGAAATGGAGACATAAGCATAAGAAACAAAATTTTTGTCTTGGATAAGGTCACAGTTAAACAAATAAACAGTTTTAATAGAAAAACCTGATTATGGCAGAAGTGTGTGTGCATAGGACATGAGGATATTCTGCTAAGCGTTTATGATCCAGGGAAGAATGGGGAAGCATTGTAGTGTTTTAAAATGGAAGTGAAAACAGTCTGAGAGACATTTTTAAAAGAATCTTTTTGGCGGCAATGTAGACATGGCTTGAGCAAAATCAATATGAGAGACAGAGGGATACGATACATGGTTGTTGAATTGCCCAACTGAGAGAGAATCAGTATCTTTACCTAAGGCAGTGATATAGGATATGGAGAAAAAGAGATGGTGGCCAAAGGAGTTTAGGAGTAGACAAATGTATATGAGAGCGGTGGTCTGTTGAACAAGTGATGATGTAGGCATATGATGTCCATCTAGCACCAATTGGGTAGAGTTATTTGTCAGCAGGGGTCCTATGGCATGGTGGGTAAGAACATACTGTGCCTGAATTTGAATCCTGAAATTGCCACTTATTTAGCTTGGGTGTCCATGGGCTGCTTAACTGATACAAGCTCCTTATTTTCAAGACACAACAATGACCAAAGACCTTCGTTTCTAGAGGAAATAAAACCAGCCAAGTCACATCAGCTATCACCCCTGGAGTGTTACTTCTCTAGTACCTACCCTACTGCGTTATTATGAGGCTTCAGCAGTTTAGAATAAAACAGTGATTAAAATAGTGGCTGACACATCAGAAGCCTAATGTGGGTGCAGCCATCATTATCTTATTCCAACATCCAGGTACCTGGTTCTAGTAGCATCCTGATGCAGTTACGAGTATTTCCAGTTGGTGTACATCTCGTCCGTTCTAAAAGTCAATGACACTTTTCTTGCCAGAAGGAGAGTGGCACCTAGGGACTTGGCATGGTTCTAAATACCCAACCTTGTTCCCACTCACCAGAACTTCCTCCCTCTTAATTAAGGGCATCATTCAGAAAAGTCCCTCATGCTTAATCTGTGACTCAGAGTCCGACCATTTGAATGGTACAAATGTTTCCTCAGCAGGAAGGAGCAGATGCTCTGGTGGAAAACAAGTAGGGGGGCGCGGGGGGGGGGGAGTAAAGCAGGGAGCCTCCTAAATGCGGTGGAAGTTGGAGCTAAAGGCATCACAAGTTTTCATAGGCACGTCAGCTTATTCAAGCCCCTTATTTTTCTTGACACAACAATCATCAGAGACCTTTGCCTTCCAAGGAAATAAAACCAGCCTCAATTGCGTCACTTGCCATGCACAGGGCCAGAGAGGCTTCTCTCCAGGTAGCAATAAAAGAGTTATCAACTCATTCGGATACTCCCCTGGGACCAAAAAATCATCTAAGTCTGGCACCTAGGTACTTTCCAAAGTTGGTTGTCATGGCAACAGGATATAGCAACTGTTTTCAGGATTCTAGGATCTTGGCAATTCGCATGCGTTTCTCTGCCTCAGCTTCTATGTATGCATAGACATATGGACGCCAGAACTGGTGCCAGAATTGGGAAGAGGATTTGAAATTGATGCCAGGATTCCTCTGGGTTACACGGGACCTCAGCCGACCTCACAGAGTTTAGCTTGCTCTGCATCACTGCTGATAGCATGACCCATCTGGTTCCATTGCCTGCTGGGACTCAGTTACTCCAGCTGTAAAATAAGGGGATTGGACTCAGCAAGCACAAAGGTTAATGTCAGCTCCAGAATGTTTTGAATCTCAGTAATTTTATAGAATTTGCTTCTAGGGTTCTTTATGGTTGAGCTTGAATATGCTGTTGTGAGAAAAGAATATCACCTCCATTAGGAATATTAATGATGTAATTATTCATCCTTGATTGAGGACTTTATTGTTATTCAAAGGAAGGATTTGGCTTATCTTAGTATTATATATAATATAACATATATAACATAAAATATATTAGATATAATATATTTAAGCCTTATATATATGGCAATATATATCATATATACATATATATGCACATATATATGTATATATATATATGGAGAGAGAGATTAAGTATAAAGGTATGAGTATGACCATCTCTCTTATAAAAAAATTTAAGATTTTTAAAAAAGCCACCAACATAGGGCCTCTGAGAGAGTAGAGAGACATTCCAATATTCATTTTTTTACTAATGATTTCATTTATTTGACTACATGGCATGCAATGTTGTATTAACTATGCATGAGTGTGTGTGTATGTGCATGCACGCGTGTGCATGCATTAGAGACTATATATGCCAAGTAAGCCTTCAGCTTGAACTCGAGATCTATTTTCCCCAAGAATTCAGAAAAGGCTGTACTTTTTATGAGCTCAATAATTGTGTCTATCTTTGCCCACTGTTTTATCCTTAGCACTTTCAATGGTACTTGACAAATGGTAGCTGATTAATAAATATTTGGGGAATAAAAGAATGAATATATCAATGAAATAGTTTAGGCCTACTTGAGTTTCTTTACATCTGCCTTTATGAGTGCCTCTTGAGAAAGAACACTCTAAGTGTTCTAGTTGTCTATTGCTGGGTAACAAATAGCCACAGACCACAGCGGGGGGAAATCATTGAGTATTTCATGCTCATAAACTGTAGGTCAGGAATTCAGGAAGAGTACAGTGAAGATGACTCCTTTTTGCCCCATAACCCTAAAGCCTCAACTGGGGTGACTATCAGCTAGGAATGATGCTAACAGTTGAGAGCCAAAAAGTCTGAGGCTAAGGGATCCAAGATGCCTTCTCCACTCATCAGTTTGGTGCCTTGAGAGGATTGCTGAAAGGCTGGGCTCACCTGGAACTCTCAGACCTCCTACCTGAGGACTGGCTTTGAGAGGAATGATTTGGAGCATGCTCAGAAGAGAAGCTGCAAGACTTCGTTGGACTTAGCCTTGGAAGAAACCCTGTCATTTCTGCCATGTGTCATTGGTTGTAAGTCACCAAACTCAGTTCTGACTCAAGCGTAATTGACAGTGCACCATCCTGATTGTGCTGGATTGACTGACCGAAGGAGGTAGAGAGGGTGGCAGAGTATGAAAAGCTCTGTAAAAATGGATGATGCTGATCTGAATTTTTTCCTTTGTACTTGGTCCGCCTCCTCCCTAAAAGCTTTTATAGTGTTCTTTGTGTCCTTTATGTTCTGGGGTTTCACGTCATTATGTTGAAACATGCATTTCTCTTTATTAGTCTTGGTTAGCATCCTATGATTCACTTCAGTCTTGGGCTTTTTATCTTTAAATATGGGAAATTCTTTATCAAGTAGTTTCTACCTTTTTCTTTTTTTACTCCTTCTTGAATGTTATTCAGTTCAGGACACTTCTATTTAGATTCTCCCTAGCTTTCCTCTATCCTGTGCTACTATCATCTAAGAAAATATTTTCATCTCTCATGTAACCAGAGTTCCATCTGTGCCCTTTCTGGTATTTATACCATACACCAAATATTCTGTTTTCTCAACTAAGCATTTGATACCAAAATATATCTACTTGTTTCCAGTTTCAGACTTCTCCTGATTCCCTATTGTCAGTATTTTCACCCTTTTGTGTGTATTGATTGTACTTATTTTAAATAGTCATCAGATTGACTTTTTCCTTTGTTTGCGAAGTGTTTGTAGCTTTCAGGTGTCTAGTCTTTTGGCCTTGGTACCACCTCCATGATAATGTATAGTGTAATAAATAGGTCAAGGTCTGTCCTTGGAGTGCATCTCAACTGGGGATGAGAGATGAGCCCGAGAATGACTTTGAATATTCCTCTGTATTGTCACTCTTGTGGACTGTCTGCCATATTCCAGTACGGAAATCACCTTTAAGTGTTTAGGTTATATTATATATTTTATAATATAGAAAATGAAGATATTTTTCTATATGTGTGTATATATATTTAATATGTATAAAATGAGAGATATTTTCCATAGCTATAATCCTCCAGCTATGGGAATTAGAAGGAAGGGGCTAAAATAATGAATACTTGAGAGTTTCTTTTTAATAAAAAGGTATATTTTTATTGCTTTCATAGAGGAAGGGAGAGGGAGAGATAGAAACATCAATGATGAGAGAGAATCACTGATTGGCTGCCTCCTGCACACCCCACACTGGAGCTTGAGGCTGCAACCCAGGCTTATGCCCTGACTGGGAATGGACCATGACCTCCTGGTTCATAGGTCGATGCTCAACCACTGAGACACACCGGCCAGGCACTCAAGAGTTGTTTTCATCTGCCCTTTACCTCAGTTATTTTATGCTGCTTTCATACTGACCTTTCAACATCAACAGCCAGTCATTGCAATGTCTATGGGAAAAGATAAACAAATAGCTCCTTAAATGCCTTGCTTCTCAACTGCCTCAAGTACACACACCCATACACACACACACATACACATACACACATGAACACACATGCACATGCACCAGAGGATGATGATAGCCTCACATTCCTTCCCCCGCCCCCACCCCCGCCAAACTTCCCAGGGCGGTTTTAAGGCAGGAGGCCAGCAGCTCATGTTAATATTCCACCTCAGCAAAAATGGAAAGCTCCTCCAGTATTTTTTCTAATTAAATGTATTTTTACGTAAGAAAAGAGTAACAAAATGTCATTTTTTTTTACAAATGCTCCAATCATATATGTTTCTAATGATATGCCCAAAAGACATACATGTTTAAATGAAGGTTTTCTTAGAATTTTACTTTAGATATAATAATGATTATAATTATAATCAGCATTATCATCATAGTCATCATTGTAGTCCTTATTATAAATGTTCAAACCTACTCATTATTTCTTATATATCATAGCCTGTAATAATCACTTCACATAGGTAGTCATTTGAAATCTAGGACCTCTGAATGGGTTTCTCAATAAGATCACACACAAAGATTCAGAATTCAACACTCTAAAATAAAACAAAATGAATGAGGAACCCTCACAGGGTACACATGGGAATTCTGCTACCCGCTTTCTCACTTCCTCAGCTCTTGGCCTTCTCCAGACTCTTGTCCGTCACTCTCTTCCCACCTCTACTGTGTTTTACTTATTGACCTAATTTCTTTGCTAAGTTCTTTCCAATTTACTCCAATTCTTTCTGGCTTATTCTGCTTCACAAAAGGTTTCTCTGGAACAACTGGATTCTAGGAAAAGGGTCTGAGCCTGGAAGATTGGATTAGCAACTGAAAGCTTCTCTGGTTGATTGAAGCAGTGCAACATCTCTGAGTAATTCCTTATCAACAGCTTTTCCATCACACATGTGTGATCTCATTCATTTCTCTCAACATTATGGGTTAGGTATCATAACTTTTAGATATCGCATCTCCCATATTTTTTTTTATGTGAAAACAGCAAATCTTAGGGAGGTCAAATTGCTTGCCCCGGGTTATAATAGACCGTCTCGAACGTGAAGAAGTGAGGATTTACGGACAGATTATCTGATGTTGATGCCCAAGCTTTGATTACTCTACACTATTGCTAGACCTCCTGCTGGGGTACGTTTTCTAAAGAACATCAAGGTCTGCTAGACTCTCATATGAACTCTCCTCTTCATCGGACCGTCTGCATTGAGGGAGATACTGCATTGAAAAGAAGCTGTCTGAGCTCTGTGATTTTGCTTCTGCTTGCTCCAGTGTATCTGCATTCCCAGGGAACTGCTCACCTGAGGTCACCACAGCAATTTTAGCCTACATAATTTAGTAGACCTGCTACCAGTGTAACCGCTATTAACAACCCATTAGTAATCATTCGGGCAAGGCTAGACAATCTTTCGTACTGCAGCTCTTATTGTGGAATTTTAAGTCATTAGATGAATAAATAATAAACTACCTACCGGAGACATTCAGTATAAAAGACTGCACTTTAAATGTCCTGGCTGATGTTATTAAATATAATTAAGTTATCCAACTGAGGACCTGAAGCCGTGTTTCTCAGAATCTTGCCATGCCCATGGCCTTACAAGCAGCTCAGGAAAGCCAGTGTTTTTCCTTGAAACTAGGGTTCAACTTCCAGTTGCCAAGAACTTGAGAGGGAGGTTTGTCTACTCATTCAAAAAACACCCCTGCAGAATGTCAACAATCATCCTACTTGCAGAATTCTTTGGTAGACTGAAGACCAAACAGGAGACAGATGGGAACTTTTCAGACTGGATGCTTTATTTGTACCTGTGGCCAAATTTCTAATAGCAAAGGAAAAGCAAAAATTTGTATAGTCACCTAGAGAATATTTTACCTGCATTCATAATCCATTATAGGCAGTTGTGTACCAGTAATTAACCAGCTACTATTTTCCTTCTGACATGAAAAGTCTTGAGAACACTTAAGTCAATGTCCAGGATGCGCACATCTGTGAAAATGCAAAGTCCAAAAGTTAGGCTATTTATTTCTCTCTTGCAATACTCCATATCCAAAATAATTGACTTCCTGGTACTCAGCAATTGGTACTGAATGAATTAAAGAATAAATTCACCTTTTTATTTCTGTCATGTTTTTGGAGTTTACAAAGTGTATTTCCTTGTAAGAAATGGCAGGAATCAGTGCTATTATTGCCTTAAAAATAAAAGAAAAAACAAGGCATACATAAAAGAATGTAGTGGAAAAAACAAGAGTTTTGGAGCTAAGCATTGTAAATGTTACCTCTGTCACCACATTAGCTTTTAGTTTGGGTCATACTGTCTAAGCTCAGTCCCCTCAGCAATCAAATGGTAATAAAGAGATCAAATTTTGGAATCACCATGAAGTTTAAAGGATTATGTTCAAGGAATAACAGATATCCAACAAATCTTCCTGTCTGTCTGCCCCACCCCCTAGCTTCCCTTATGGAAAACTTGAGTGTTGATCTTCTTCAAGATGATTTGAAAGGTGTTAGTCCATCACTAATTTTGCTCTTAGATACAGCCTCTTAAAATTTGCCAAGCTTGAGAAACATAAGATTCTGATGGGCCTAATCTTTCCTGGTCACTCACATGTTCTTATTCCATCCCACAGTGCTGTCTCGAGCCATATTAGAGTCCAAGACAGAAGGAAAATTCATTAATGCTGATCTTGTCTTAATAGTTTGATATTTTATTATGGATTTTTTCTATATTAATTTTTATATTTAACATATTACATTGAAATGCTGTATACCTTGATTCCTGAATTTTTTTTTATTCTCTCTTAAATTTTGCATCCAAGTTGAATGCCTCAATTGTCTCACCCTAGTCCAACTCTCTCCTTTCAGATCGCACTTTTCAATCTCATTTTTTCACCTAATATAAGGTCAGTCTAAATCTGACTCAAGCTAGCTGCTAGGATAGTGTTCAAAGAATGATGAGGCTCTGACATGAGGTATTAAAGTCCCCAGAAGTAGAAGAACCTTCTACTTTTCCAAGACATCGAGAACATCAAGACAGAGCATGAGGGATTTTAAGCATGGAGTTTAAAATGGGAAGATTTTGTTTGGTTTGATTGTTTGCACAGTTATTTGTTTTTGTTTGTTTGTTGTTTCTGTTTATTTCTGCAGCAAGCTATTATCCATTAGGGGTTGAAGAGATGAAGCTATTCCCTTCCCTAAAATCTGATGATGTTCCAATCACTTCCCCAGAGCTGGGACTTATAAGACAATGAACCCAATGAGCTCCATTAGTATATCCTTACCCTTTATCTAGAGGCTATAAGAATTGAGCTTCTTAGGGTTGTCCAGAGTTCTAGACATCTCCATTTTCCCAAAAACATCAGCTTAGACACATGCACACCAAGTAAAGAGAAACCCAGGTGACACTGTAGGAGCTGAGCCCTGTGTTTCGTGCCCAGGATTAGCTCAGCTGGATCCAGAACATGATACATGTGTGGCTGGGTTCACAGAGGGTCATTGCTTTTGCTCCTCTTGCTGATAAAAATGAAGTGCCGAGCTTTGTACTGATAACAGACTTTATTTTGCCAGAAACTTTAAAATGAGAAACCAAATTGACTCAATGCCCCACAAAAGGAGAAAGTGTGACCAACAAGAATAATTTGGTTTAGCACTTCCCAAATACAGTCTTACACAGAAAATAACAATAATTAACATTTATTGCCTGCTTCTAAGTAGCCTAGTGCTGTTCTTAGTTCTTTTGTTATATTTAACTGTTGCAATGGCCTTATAAGGTAGTCATTATCTTTAGACTTGCAGAAGGTCACACTGCTAGGTCTTAAGCTCTAGTAGACTCAAGAGTCTGTACTCTAGGATGATATATGTTTCTTAGACTATAAAGGAAAACCAGCTTTAGGAAAATCTAAACAAGTATTATTGCATAGAATCTTGGTTAATGGGAACTGTTATGAACTGAATGTTTGCCCCTCCACCAAAATTCATACGTTGAATCCCTAAACCCAATAGGATGGTTTTGGAGGTGGGGACTTGGGGGAGAAATTAGGTTTAGATGAGGCCATGGAGGTTGGTCCCCATAGTGGGATTAGTGTCCTTATAAGAAGAGACACCAGCGTTGCACTCTTTCTACCTTGTGAGGACACAGCTAGAAGGCAGCTATCTGCAGGTTAAGAAGAGAACCCTCACCAGGAACTGAATCTGCCTATACCTTTATCTTGGATTTGTCAGCCTCCAGAACTGTGAGAAATAAATGTCAGTTTTTCAAGCCATCAAGACTGTGATAATTTTATTATAGCAGCTTGAGCTGACCAAGACAGATTCTATGTATGGTAGGTATGTCTAAGCATGTGTATGTGTTTTGGGGAGCTGTCTGTGGTGAGGGGAGAACTCCGGCGTCAAGATTTTGGAGGGCAATGTCAAACAGGTTAAATAGGTCTGTAATTGTAAACCTTCTCAGAGCCTTTGATAGGCTAAGGTGAACAATGATGCTCTAAGAGAGGTGTTTCTAGTTATAGGTTCTCCAAATGTATTGGACTTGGAATAACCCCTTGTGATGTTGTGTCTGCTAGGTTGCGTCTCATTTGGCCCTGGCATCTTAGTGGTTAACAGTGGCTGACTGGATGGCAGCCAGAAGTTCACTACCAACCACAGGTGCACGAAGGCCACCACAGTGTAGAATTCAGCCTAGTCCCTAGCTCTCATAGCAGCCTCGGTTTGAGTGAGGAACATTTAACAAAGTGTGGCCGGGCATACCAGCCCCATCCCGGACAGACAGAGCAGGCATGCAGCAGGGCTGGTGAGGCAGCCAGCTGAAAGAGACAGTGATGACTCAGGAAAGCATATAGAATCGCTGGGGTTTCATAATGGCCTCTCTCTGCCCTGGGGAAGGCGTAAGGAGAGATTTAATGGAGCTTGCTGGGTCTGTGACTGCGTAAGTCCCACCTCGGGGGAAATGACTAGCACAACAATATCAGATGTCAGCACTGCAGACATTTGGCAGATGTGGCGTTGTCCTATTTACCAGAGTGCAAGCTGTGCACTGAAGGCCAAGTGCGTGAGCCCAGGAGTACGCGTGGTGGATCGGGTATGGATGGGAGCACATGGCATTTCTTAAATCCACTGCCCACAAGCAGGAGCAGAGTTTAAAGGGATGAAATTTGACATGAGATTGGGTGCACAATGATATAGTTTAATTTTTACAGCTGCATTTTTAAAGCAACACCCCACATTTACACACTGTCTCACACATCAGTGAAAGAAATCAAATTGCCCGTGGCACCCATGGGAGAGAAGTGCTATTAGTCGGCTTCCAAAGTGGTTGTCAGATCCTTGGAAATATCTTGAACCAGCGCCTCGCCTTTCATGTGACAAGGACTCTTAAAAGCCTCATAGCTTGTTCTAAGGGAAAAAATAAAAAGTGGGTAGATGGAGCTTATTTGAAGTTAAAGTTGAGGGAAAAGGAGAGGCAGCAGATGTGTATTAATATGTGATATTTTATCCTTATTCTGCATTCTTATCCTCTGTTTTTCAGGCCAGGTATTGCCCAAAGTAGGGCTGGCCTCAAAGCAGGTGCTCAAAATATTGTATTGTATTTTAATTGTATTCTATTGAATCCAATTGAATCCAATTAAATCAAATAGATTCCATAAGTGTTCATCTCTGTCCAAGGATTGATCCTGGATATAAGAGAAATAATATTAACCCCTAATGTGGTACATGAAGCAAGAGGGAAATGAGATCTATGTGCTGGGTGGGCAAGAGTGTCTAGCAAGCACAAGGCAGTCCTGGTTTTTAAATCCAGAGCAAAAGCAAGATCAGAAGCAAAGTTTCAGACCGGAAGCAGAGTTGACTGAGAAGGTAATTTGGAATCTGGAGCCTGGAGGAAATCCCAGAAGTCCCATGTTCAGAGCCAACCTCATTGGGATGCGGGTGGTTATTAGAGTAGAAGGACTCCAGTCTAGTCTCATGGTCAGGAATGGGAACAAGATGTCCTGACTTTCAGAGTGTGCAGCAAGAGTTGTAGCCCAGAGTGGTGACCAATGTTTTCTAAACCTCAGAAGCCATGGCCCAGAGAATTGTTAGGACTGATGAAGTCCGAACAAGGGGTGGTTTGGGGCCCTCATCTTGAGAATCCTCACCTCTCTCACTATACATAAGCCAGAACATTGCAAAATGATTAGATTGCTTCCTTTGTGTGCATATATGGGGTTGAAGCCCATAATCCAAGAAAAAAACATTGATTTACAGTTAATAAGATAATTTTCAAAAAATAATTACTGTATTAGTTTTGCTATTTATTCTCACATTCAGAAGAGAGAATGCATTTGAATGTGGGAAATGGTGCCACCCTGATCTTGCCACAAGTAAATCACAGAACCAAAAAGTCTGGCATGCTCTTGAAAAGAGAGTCAATCCATCCTCCAACCTCAAGGTTTTGTCATATGGACCCCAGAACAATGAATTAGGAGTCTGCTAAAATCATTTAAAAATCTCCAGCACCGCACAACCCTGAGCTAACCACTCCTTAACCTTCCAAACCTTCCATTTCCTTACTTGTAAAATTTTGCTGAGAGTAATTGCCACACTTAACCGGTGCTCACTCTATGCCAAGTACAATTCTAAGTACTAAATGTGAATTCACCCATTTTAATCCCCAGTCATTCAAATGGTAACTCCAATTTAAAGATGGGAAATTGAGGTATGGGAAAGATAAAGAACTCATCATGCCGCTACTATCTGAGATCACCAGCATTCGCCCCAGGTCACCTGGTTTCTCAGTCTATTTATTTAACCAGCAAAATGATGCTTCCTTCCAGGGAAAATGATTCTTTAGTAATATGAATACAATAAAGGTGAAATGCGAAATAGTCACAGAGTAGGATGCAAGAAATGTTTTCCCCTCATCTTATCCAGCACTCACCTCCCAACCTCACCCCAGACTACGGGCAGGGGGAGAGGGACAGCACAGGGTTTTAACTTCCCAGGTTATTTTGATGAACTCCAAAATTGAGATCCGTTACGTTCTGTGAACCCATTTCATGGTTTTGTAACACTCATTCTCGGGAGATTCCTTCCTGATTTCTGACTTAATTCGAACATGACGGACTGTGAGGTGTTTTCTTCTTGTTCTGTTAAGAATTTGGTTTTACAGCGCTCCTAGGAGTTTATGATTATGTCAAACATGTCACGTTTGTTTGGTATAAAATTGTTTGGCTCTCTGAGGGCTCTATTTTCTTTCAACATTTACTTGTACAATCAGGGCATCGCTGTATCAGTGGATATCTCCTGACAGCCAGCACATTCTGCTTTTTGAGTCTCTGACTCTTTCCCAAAATAAGGTCTGAGTGCAATGTGCTGGTACATTCAGATCCATCCATCACTGCTGGCTGAGTTAGACTCATACCCTCCATCTCTGTGTGTTCCCCCTTCTCACCATCCAGAGCATCCTTATAGAGATCTTGGGCATTAATTGAAACCCTAAGAGATATCTTAAGAGTATGAACAATGTTAGACCAATCTGGGAGCATTCAGAGTCCCCACAAACTATTATGGGCTTAAGAGGTTGGATGGCTTTCCTTTCATGATCAAAGATGGGGAATATACTTAGAAGTGCCATCATTTTTTTCACAGCTCTGTGAATCTAACTTCTGTGCAGGCTTATGAAGCATTTCAAAGCAATTTCAACGAGTGAAATAAAATAGGATGAGTATATCTATGTGGAACTTTAGGATTCATGTTTGATTTTTAAAAAATAGGAAATAGAAACTCTGTAGCATTTTTAAGTCTGAGATGAATACTGCCCCCTCCCCGAACCCCCATGGATTATGAAATTTTCTGATGGATTTTGGAGGATCCATGAGCCCCTGAAATGATAATCAGAATTCTATAATTTTATTTTGTGGAGAAGGGATCCATGGGTGTTCTTTTTATTTTTTAGTGTCTTTAAATGGCCTATGACATAGTGAATTAAGGATACAGAGCTAGAAGAAAACAGATGTCAGCTCAATGTTCATGTCTACGCTAAATGGAAATTTGGCCTACATGTATCTTGTTATATGTTTTAAATAGTTCATTCTTCGCTGGATTTCTAAAGTGTGCCAAGCACAGTGCCAGGTGCTAAGAAACCTATAGAAGTTCAAGTCCCTTTCCTTAAGATCTTAAACTGTAAGGGGAGCTCTTTGCCAGCCCTGCAGTGACTCCTCCCTCTACTTGCATCCTAGGCTTGCCATCTACCCTAGCCTCTCTACTTTCATGTTACTTGAAGCGAGTTTTCTAATACTCACATGCCCCTCACTTTTCCTGGAATCCACTGAGGATAAGGAAATAATGAGATGTCTTTTGATATGTTTTTCATGTCTAGGAAGAATCTAGATGCTCTTCTAGCATAAGATATAGGAGTTATAGGTAGAGAAAGTCAGTCTTCACAGTGCAAAATGTCTGATTGTATTTTTGATAATCCTGTATGATTTCAGAACTCTATGAAGACCTCAGGTTTTGCATTTCTTTATTCTCAGATTTAAAGAAAAAAAAAAACAATTCCACCAGGAATTAGAAATAGACATGACAGATATGATTCCTACCTTATTTTGAAGGCCTTGCACCAAAAGAGTTGGATTTGGGGACTGTAGGGAAGGAAGACACAGGTAAAGGTAGGGGCCCTGAGAAGCAGTGTGGAGTCCCTCTTTTGACTGAGGCAGGTAGCCATAGGATGTATCTCTAATGATCTAGCGTGAAGATCCTGGGCCTGTAGAGAAAGCAGACCTCATGTATGTTGAGTAGGCAGAAGCCATTTAAAAATCTCCACCATACAATGGACTATGTGTAGCTTATAACTTAACAACATTTGCACCTGAGATAAAAAACAGGTTGACCATTTTCTAGGAATCTATGTGGGCCTAACTGCCAAATAGAGAGTTTGATAGAAATGGTACCACTCTGCTCTTTTAGGATGTAACCAAACAATTCAATAACAGTCTCTCAAGGTGATTGCAGCTCTACAACTGAGTAAATAGTACATTGACCAAAGTTAAAGAAGCAGGTAACTTACAAAGGGAGGTGATGGGCATAATGGTACCAGACAACCCAAGCTGAAGATGGTTACCACAACTACCAGTTTAGTGCTGAACCTTGTGGGAGAGAGAATGAACAAAACAAGCCATGAAGATATTTAATAGGTAATTAAGGCCACTGCACAGCATGGAGGAAGAGAACTTAAAGGGAAAAATTCTATCCCATCCATTTACTCTGGTGAAACTGTGAAGTTAGCTCTGTGATTGAAGTTAATTGCAAGGGAAATCTCACCTTATAAATCAATTTTTCCTAAATATTTCTCTATTTAATTGGCTCAGAAATATTTAAGTATAATACTTATTTCTGCTGAGCACTCCGCAGCTCACGGAGATAAAGCTGTTGCTGCTCTCAGGTCTCATATCGCCCCAGGTCTCCTTACTTACTCGGCACAAATTCTAAACTTGGGCATTGGCAGGGGTAGAATCTGTTTAAGTAAGCTAACATTTGTCTCTAAAGTGAGAGTTGATGCTTTTCCGTCAAAGTATTACTTTTTACACTTAAGATATTCTGCAATGGAATAAGGAAAGGTTTCTCTGACTTTCCGATTACATAAAATAAAGCAGTCCATATTGACTCAAGATGCCATAATCAATCATTTTAGCCAAGAATATACTTGGAAAGATTTCTATGTATTATATAATATTCTTCTAATGTCTGTTTGGGAGACAGGGATATATTTGGGGAAAACCTTATTTCACCTCTGCTGAATCTCTAAGATGCTTGCCATTCATTAGGCTGCCATTAGGTAGAACAACATGGATTAGCAATTTAGTTTTTAATCCTTAAATCGTGTCAATATCCAAAACATCCCCATTGGGTCAGTTTATGTGATAGAGATCCCGAGTCACTCTCATTCTGCAAATCTGCTTGGCATGAAGGTCCCATGAGTCAAGGAAGTGCAAACTCACCTAAGAAGGAGCTTGGCAGAATTGAAACCATCTGGATTGAAACCTGGGTCATTCTTTAAGATATCTGTCATAGAAAACTTCCTTACTTGATTCTCCAAGCCAAGATAAAATTCCCAATTCTCAGGATATACCTGAAACCAGATGAACATTCTAAGTTCAATCTGGCTGAAAGCCATCTAAAACTGGGCCATTTCTCACAAAACAAGGACATGGATCTCCAACATCAACCTTTGCCCTAGGCTGGCCCTCGGTGTGTGTAATGAGAGGTTGTATTTTAACTTTAAGGATTCAATTTTGATAGGATTATCGCTGCATTTTAAGAAAGCGACCCCCAAATCTCTGTACCTTTCATGCCAAGCATCACTCCTCCTTCAGGAATCTCAGGAAAGTGACATATTTCAGGGAGACTCAGAATTCCACCTTGTAAAATGCTGAACAGGTACCTCATACTCCAAAGCAGATCACAAAATAAAGGCTGAGTTAGATCAAGTTACTTAGACTTAAAAGCCTAAGCGGGTCTTAGACTTCCATACTGCTGCGTGCTCCTCTTCATTCTCCACATTACCCCTACTGCGAAAGAAGGGAAAACAAGCAAGCAAGGAAACAAACCACACACACACACACACACACACACACACACACACACACACACGAAAAAAAAAACACCAAAAAACACTGAATCTAAATTTGGAGGCAGGAACCTCCGCCAGGTATTCAAAGACAGTTGGCTTGGATCAAAGTGGGGCATAAGTCTGCACTGGCACAATAGCTTCCGGACTGGAAAGGAGAGACAGACAAGAGCATTGGCTACCGTTCCCAGGGAAGGTATTCAGTCAAAACCTGAAGCATGAAATTCAAGAGAAAGGAAGAAGATGGTTTCCATTCTTTAAGGCACCCTGTAATGTCACCCAGTAGGAGCTCATGTTGAACCAAGGCTCTAAAAATAAAACAAGCTACTCTTTCTGTTTTGGAAGGAGAGCAAGTACAGGCCTGATATATGAAGAGAAAGCAAATTAGCCTTGCAAAACGACAACAACAACTACAAACCCTTTCCTTTTCTGATTTTAATCCATTTAGCTTAACACTCAAGTCTGTATTCAGCCGTTCAGCCGCTGAGGGGAGTGGTGGTGTATCCCCAATTTATATCACTGTGCTTTTTTGTACTTCCCATTGTCCTACATAGTTCAATAAAGAGCAGCCCTGCCAACATGGCCCAGATGAAAGACAAAACATGGGAGACAGTCAGATTTCCCTTTCACATGCCTAGTAGAGAGAGCCATAACGCCCCCCTGAGATTTTAGTTGGGCAAACAGACATCCCAGAGATAAACAGCAGGAAATAAGCAAATCTGTGTCCAGTATTTCATGTCTATGAATTCTAGACTGAGGTTAATGGCCTCAATAAGACTAGAGGACTCTTTAGGATTATCTGTTCCCTGCTCTGTACACACCGACTTGTCCTTTAGATTCCAAGATGCCATTCCCGCAAGTGTTGCCACTTCCAGTACAATTCCACTCTGGGGAGTTATATATAGGACATAGCACTGCAGTTAGCCTTCGCCCTTATTTTCAAATCTGACTCTTTATCTTTCATAACCAAGCACACTTAGCATCAGCACATTTGCTCTAACTTTTCCTGTCTACTTTATTTCTTTTTCTTTCCAAGGCAGTAACTTTTGTACGACCTACCCTAAAAGACATGGAGATGCTGAAAAGTAACAGAAGTTGCCATTTGCTTCCTTTTGTATGTGAATCTTGTTCCTTCTCTCTCTTTACTTATATTCTTCACTCATTCTTCTATCCTTCCATTCTTTATTACTTTTTATAAATGTAAATGTCTTGCTGGCTATGATTATGTTTCTTCTTTGAGGTCCTTCCCATAGTAATCTATATCGAGAAATGGGGAGGGAGGGTAGCTAACGTGAAAACAAAAAAGAAGCTCTGTAGCTCTTGCTACATTTCTCACCCTACAGCCATCTTTCTTCCCTACTAGTCAAGGCCATGTTTCTTCTTCTTCTTTTATTTTTTCCAGGATATTATAACACCTATTTTTACTTCCTCTCAATACATAAATCGGTTAGGCCACATAATAAGTCATGCCAAAATTTAATGACTTAAAACAATAGCCATCTGTTAGGTTCACAATTCTATGCGCTGTCAATGTGCACTGGGCTCAACTGAGCAGTTCTGCTGATCTGGCCAGGGTTATCTCAGCTGGGTTCATCATTTGTCAAGAGTCAGCTTCCAGGCTGGCAGTGGGATAGCTGGTCAAAGGTCGGCCAGATGGAACGGTTTGTTTCATTGGCCCTCTAATCCTGCAGGCTAGCCCAGGCCTACTCACAGGGAGGCCAGGGCAGGATACCTCAGCACTGAAAGGAAAGGTTCAAGGTCTCTAGAGACCCAGTCTCCGCACTCACAAGGTAACGTTTGGCTGCATTTCATTGAAAAACTCAAAGATTAGAAAAGGGAAAGAGAGATGATTCTATCCCTTGATAGGAGGGATACAGTAATCCACCAGAGAGCAACAGGGGTAGCACAAGGTAGTTCTGAAGTTTAAGTTTGGAGTCAGAATATCACAAATCCCATCTTGTACAATTTATTAATTATGTCCATGTTCTTTGCTTTTCTGTGTTTCCATTTCTACACATGAAAGGTGATAATATATATATAATACATTTGTTATATATATAATAGAGTTACTAAAGATAAAATAATATATTCATATCTATAAATTATAAACCTAGTACAGTGCCTGATGTATAGTAAAAATATATTTTTGATGTTGTTATACTATTGTCATTATTTTTATTATTAGGGTTTTAGGCCTAGCTCTTCATTTATATAGGTTATGAATAATCTGTAACGTTTCAAGTCCTTGTGAATTATATTACCCCACGTGCACCTTTTGTCTTAAAGTGATATTACTCTTATATTTGCTAACCCCTTACATATTTGACCTTGGGGTGGCAGATGCGACTCCATTCTCCTTCTGACTCCATAACAGACACAATTCATTGATTTTTGGCAATTTTCCCCAGATATTTTGAACAGGCATTTAGAAAGCCACTACCACTTGATTAAAGGTGGAACAAGAGATTTAAAAAAAAAACACTGTCCTGGCTTTATGAGAAAGAGAATCAGAAGGTAACAGGACCCTGTATCAGAAGAACCTATTGGTCAATCTAAAAAGAAAAAATAAATTGCAAAAACAATGAAGACTGCTTGGAAAGGATCATAAGCCTTCATGAAAAGTCAGGGCAATTATGAGGAAGCCTGTGGGTGAGAGAATGGGCAGGCTGCTCTTCTGGAAATTAGGTCATGGCTTTACCTCTCCCCATACCCCTGACACTTTCCCTGAGTCCAGGTCAAGCACCAGCAAAAAAAGGTGCTTAGTATAATTTTTAGAAAATTTAACAATAAAATGTATAAAGGAGTGACTTTTGACAAGTCATATAAATGCTCTGGATCTTATTACTCATTTGTTCGATGGGAATGGTAAAATAGAACCTATAAATTAAGAACTAGATAGGAGATATAAAGAAACTGATTATGGTACATGTAAGAAATAAAAGAGTAGGAACCCAATTCAGCTATGTGTCTAAAATATATTTTGATTAAAAATAATGTTTCTAATTGCTTCAGAGACATACATCTCACAGCTTATGCCACAAGCCACTGACAGGGCTCATTCTCAAAGGCAGCTGTTCTCTCACATTCTGACTTTAGCCCACAATATCCACTGCTTAGGAGAACATGAGCACTTCCTATGTTAATAAATGTCATGACTTGATTGCAAAAGTGTTAGATGGTTGCCTAGATAAATATTCTCAACACAAAATCCTTAGGGTACAATGTGGTTAATATTCCATTAGAAAAAAAATGAATTTGAGTATTTTATTAACTTCGTGTTTTCTTGTGTTGACTTATATTTAATATTTATTAATTTGATACATCAAGTTATGTGAATAAAGTCATCATTAAGTCAACAGTAAGTAGGACTAAGAATATTCTTTTCTTCGTTAATTTGATGGAAATATTGGCTCTTATTCTCAAGGGTTCCAGAACACTAAAATTATATAATATAACATGATGCTGATGATGTTTATTACAATCACTGAGCTTCTATATGGCACTTTGGAATTGCAAAATGTCTTTATATCACACATTATTTTGCACAGCAGTCCCATGAGTTAAGTCAGTATGATTTGCACTTTACAATTAGAGAAACGGAGATGCAAAATGCCAAAAAGCCCAATAATATGATGTTAACTCCCACCACCCTTTAACATACACTTTAAGAAATACAGCTATTAAGATACAAAAATAACATTATTTACCACCATTTCAATCACTGAATATAAATATGATAAAAGAGCCAAGAGGGTCTGGAAAACATTAAATGCTTAAAGGAAGATTTATTTATTTATTCAATGACCAATGTTCAGTGTTAGGTTCTAAGGATACAGAATGTGAATAAGAATAGATGCATTGAGTCCCTGGTAGAGTGTACAACCTACTAGGTAGCAGAGTGGTTGACAAAACATTACCACAATAAATAAATGTAAATTTTGAAATATAATATTATGGGAATTTGTCTTAATTCCTGGAAGTAGAAATGAAGGTCGTAATGAAGTACAAGATTAGAGAAGTTCTGATGTAAAAATAAACATAGATCAAGAAAATGAGAAGACTAGTCACAGACTGAAAGAAAAATCTTTGTGAGAGACATATCTGATAAAAGACTAGTATTCACCATATACCCTCAAAAATGTCTTAAAATTCAATAAGATAACAAACAACCTGATTAAAAATAACAAAAGATATGAACAGATGCCACACAAAAGATGTACAGATGGCATAGCTAAGTAAGCACATGAAAAGATGCTCCATATTATAGTTAATTAGGTAATTACAGATTAAAACAACAATGAAATATTACTACGCACCTATTAGAATGGCTAAAATCCAAACGCTGACAACACCAAATGCTAGCAAGAATTTGGAGCAACAAGAACTCTTACTCATTGCTAAGGGATGCAAAATGGTACAGTCACTTTGGAAAACTGGCAGTTTCATCCAAAACAAAACTTACTCTTACCACAAAATCCAGCAACTGTGATCCTATTTTCAAAACGTAGGTGAAAATATATGTTCATCAAAATACCTGCACAGCAATATTTATAGCAACTTCATTCTTAATTGCAAAAACTCGGAGGCAACCAAGATGTCCTCGTCCTTTAATGGATGAATGGATAAATAAACTGTGGTACTTCAGACAGTAGAATATTATTGCATTAAAAATAAATGAGTTATCAAGCCATGAAAAGACATGGAATATGTACTTTATTAAATAGAAATAGTAAAAATATGAGAGATTAACGGGGATCAGAGGGGAGAGAACAACAAATAGATAAAGCACAGAGGATGTGGGGAGCAGTGAAAACTATTACCTCTGATACTGTAATTGTAGATACATATCATTATATATTTGTCACAAGCCAGAGAATGCACAACATTGAGAACAAACCTAATGGACTTCAGTTGATAATGATATGTCCATATAGGTTTATGGACTATGTAACAAATAGACCCCTCTGGTGTGGAATGGTTATATTGGGAGAAGCTATGCATGTGGCAGGGAGTATAGATGAACTCGCATATACCTTATTTTGAGTTTTTCAGTGAAACTAAAATGTATAAAGTATATTTTAAAAGAAACAGAAGTACAAAGAATAACAGCAATTATTTTCTTTCTTTTATTTTTTAACTGGGGAGTCTTGGAATGTTTAAATGCATGGAAACAATACAACTAAAAGGGAAGAATGACTGGAATAGGTATATGGAGATTTGTTATTTAATCCTGGATAATTGTACTATTTACTACTAAAAATAGTGCACTATTCCCTGGATGGAGCGTTAGATACTAAATTAAGCTAAGAAATCTTGTAGGACAGCTAGGCAGTGTTGCATACCCACTTGGGATTAGTGATCACAAACTTGTAATAAAACCAGGTTATATTGTTAGGTGCATTTCTCTAAAAGTGCTCGTATTCTTATCTGTAGGCATAGAAAAGCTGAATATTTCAGCTTATGAAGGATTAGAGTTTTGCTAGATAAGTGAGAGGAAAAGATCAGTAGATCATTGACTCTATGATAAGTTAATACCATACACAGGTGCTTGAAGTTTAGTTACTTGATTTTATACACTTATTCATGAATTCATTCCATTTTTATTATCTACTTACTGGATGCTAAGCACTGCTCTAGGCATTGGGGATAAACTAGTGAATGGACGAAACATAAAAACATCAGATTTGAAGAGTTTTATGAAAAAATAAAACTGTGTATGGAGGATATGGAGTGTTTGATACTTTGTTAGACTTCAAGGTTGACATACATTGCATTCTGTTCATGGATGCCCTCCTGCCGTGTGACACTATGGCCCTGATAGTACAGGCATGGCTATTTTAGAGAGGCAAAGGTAATGGGACACAGTACTGTAAGAAAGTGAAGAATGGATATAGGAGGGGATCTGGGAGAAGAACATTCCAGACGGAAGGAATAGTGACTACAAAGTTTCTGTGGTGAAATTGTGCTCGATATTTTCAACAAGCTGCAAGAAGTACAGAAATGGGTAAGGTGATGGAAATAGTATATTTTGAGGAGAGTCTTTAAGACCACTGTAAGGACTTTGTCTTTTACTCTGTGTGAGAACATGACTTCACTTCCGTATTACCAAAACCTCAGTGGGGGTTATTGTGAGATTAGACTGGTTGTGTAGGAGGTAATGGCTGAACAACCAGCAGCTCTAATAGACTAATTAGGAAGGCAATGAGGCAGATGAGAAGTGATATAGGCTTGTTCCAAGATGGTAAAGGGAAAGATAACAGTAACACATCAGATTCTTGACACATTTTAAAACAGAGCCAACAGGATTTGCTGATGGACTATTTCTGTTGTTATAAACTGTGTATACTATTATGCCAGTGAACATTGCTTCCCACCTTACCCCAATGCAAAACATTTTTTTTTTAATAATAAAGTTTTGTGCAAGAAGGAAGTAGAACTACTTTTATATGGATGAAGTTTGGAGTCCAAAAATCTTAGGTTTGGATCCGGCTATCTCAGCAGTGCAAACCTGGACTATTTCATTCTTTTGTTTTATAGTTTCGTCATGAGGATTACATGAGAAGATGTACATACACTGCCTAACACTGTGCCTATCACATAGCAGATGCTGGACACATTAATAGCTACTAGACTTTTTTGTTATAACCCTGCCCCTGATTGGTTCAAAAGTTGATTGTGAAGTAGCTGGAACTTGAATTGAAATTGACCAAGCATCTCTTTGGACCTACACACTTTCCACTTATTCCATAGGATCCATGTGTTTCATATTATTGTTCTTAGTTCTTCACGGTGGTTGAAGAGGTAAGATGTAAAGCATGGAAACTGTGACCCGCCATGCTTTTTAGCAGAGGATGAGAGCCACACTGCAGCAAGAGGACTGGATGACACTGCACATTAGAGAAGTGGAAGTGAGGCATGGAAAGAAATGTCACTTCTGCTTGTTTCTGAGTCATGTTATCGGCCTTCCAGCAGTTGGCTTGTTTGTTTTCAGAAAGACTCCTCTATCGATACAGGATATGCCTTAAATATGATTGAATATAATAATAATACTTCTAATATTGCAATAATGATAACCATTATTTTTATTTGCCTTTTAAGAAGTCCTAAGGCATACCCCTATCTCTTTAAGGAGATTGCATTTCATATTGTACATAATGAGGACATACTGAAGTGTTATATTCAGAGGGTTGCAACTAACAGATTTGCATTTGAGGACAATTATTCTTGTAACTGTGTGAATGAAAAATTTGAGAGGAACAAGACTATAAGCAGAGAGACGTTTTTCAGACTTTCATGGTAGCATAGATAAGAGATAATGGGGACTGAACAGAACTGCATGTTGGGATGATACAGGGAAGATGGATTCCAGATGTACCCTAATGATAAAGACATCAAGATTTTATTGCCACTTGTTGAGTATCAAGGAGAAATTGAGACAAGATGAGGGTAAATTTTTAAGACAAAATTTATAGCCAAGATGCCAATTTGGTGGAATTTTTTTTTTAAGAAAAATCAGAATTGGAGTATATTGATTCTGAGATGTTGGCATTTCTGTCATTATTTCCAGTGGATAGCCTAAAATGTCCTGAAATATGGGGGTGGAGGTGGGAGAGAAATGTGCTAGAATTAAAGATTTGGGAGTTATCAGCATATCTGTCATAGCTACATTCATGAAAGGCATGAGAGTTCCCTTAGAGATAGTGGGACAGTTGAAGAACTGCAAAATTTAAAAGGCAAACAGCAGAAAAAGATGTCAGAAGAATCAAAAGAGTAATGTAAGAAAGTTAGAGGAGGAAGTCATCAGCTTTAAAATTCAAAGAAAGATAAACTAAGAAAAATAATATTTGGGGATTTGTAGTTAGAACACTGGTGAGTGCCTGGAATTAGCTCAGCAGGTATATTTAATTGGATAAACGACTGTAACACAAGCTTGCAGATTAAACCATTCAGAGAAATGTCCCCCCAAAATGTCAGTCCTCCCCTCAGATCATTATTAGGAACTTTCCCAGTGATGAAGATGTTATAAAAGTTGAGACACAAAGCCTCAAACAAAAGAAATTAGGCTTCAAACTCCTTTCTGCCTTGTCCTCGTGTCTAGAGTTTAGTTTGTGTTTAGCAAGAACAAGAGAAAAAAAAGTGAGGGAGGTGTTGTCTAGGGACTTGCTTTAAATGCTGAGGTACTTTCGAAGCAGTTTGTTATTTGGGTCACTGCAGCCCTGGGTCTGTAACTCAGCTGTAGTGGTCAGGAAATCGGAGGTTGTCCTGGTTGCTAGAGCTGACTCAGAGGAAGTGACTATCTTAACTGAGCTCCCAAATGGATTAGAAACAAACGAGGAAGCTAATTTAATTCCCAAGGCTTCGAAGTGACCCAATTTCTTGTGTCCACCAGATCATATACCACCCTGGGATAATCAGAAGCCATATTAGACCAGAAGGCATCTGGCAAGTATGACATCAGGGCATGGGCAGTAGGGAGGAAGGTTTTAGGCATGACTCATCAATTCAAATCCCGCTGAAATGTTCTTGTCACACATCAGAATTTTTATCCAGGACACAGAATGTTGACTGTCTTGTTCCAGTAGATCTCCCTTAGACAGCCTTCCACCGTCATGGATTACTGCCTTCCCTCTACTCATCTTTCTTTGAGCACCATTCAGACTGCTTTCTTTATGTGTGGTCAAAAGCACATCAACTTATAAAATAAAATGGACTGTGTAAGTTTGGGAGTCAGACAAGCCAACATTTACTTATGACTTGTATGACTTGGAACTAGTTAAACAACATGATTACTTTCTTAACCTACTTTATTATATGTGAAAAGCAATATCCAGTCTTCAGTTATATTGTGAGGATACAGGAGATAATGCACCTATTCCTACATTTTTCACAGAGCAGACACCCAATAGATACAGAGGCTTGCCCTGGCCAGTGGATCAGTTGTTTGTAGTGTCATCCCCTGCACCAAAAGGTTGTGGGTTTGATTCCTAGTCAGGGAACATACCTGGGTTGTGGGTTCTGTTCCCATTTGAGGCACAGCATGCTGGAGGCAGCCAATCAATGTGTGTGTGTGTGTGTGTGTGTGTGTGTGTGTGTGTGTGCGCACGCGCGCGCGTGCACGCATGTGTGTTTGTGTCTCTCTCTCCCACTCCTGTTTGTCCCTAGATTCAATTACACATTGCTTTCATATGGCTGTTAAACCCAATAAACATGCAAACTTCCAATGATCATGTTCTGATATTGACAGACGACAAGTAGGAAGCAGCCTTAGGAATTTCATGCATTTGAGTGTTATTTGCTCAGTTTTTTCAACACATCAACTATTTTAAAATGAATTGAAATAAAAATGTGCAATAACATTCTATGGGTTGCTGGCTGAGCATTTCTTCACGAAATCCATTTACATTTTAGGAGTTATAAAAGTGTGAGAATTCTGAGAAACTCTAGGAGAATTTCTAACAAAGGGATCTAAAATAGACCATCATTCTCAGAAGAAACTATAATCACAGTAAGGATCAGAGAGTTATGGAAGAAAGAAAAGAACAATTAGAAATCCAAAGCAAAGGAAATAATGCAGGTTTAATCAAAGAGAGATGCTAGGTATAAATAGTCAATAAATTATAATCAACATGGAAAAACCAAATATGAGAAAAGTGTATTACAACTGTAATACAGTTATAGTATTAAGAGCATAAGTTAATAAAAGCAAATAAATATTTCCACTCAAATCATTCATGTCTGATATTTGGTCTATTCTGAGACACAGTTTGATGTGAAACAAATCTATAGACAGTGTAATTTAGCAGAAGTCGCTGAGATTAATTTATCTCGAGTATCTAATCACAGATAACTCTGTTGCTCTCACCGGAATTTAATCATGTACTCTGTAAATTCAGCATTCGAGAAGAACAGGATTAATTGTCTTTATAATTTAAATATACAAATAAATTCAGGGTCTTAATATGTAACTTTATTACGTGATGGTAGATCTGTGTATTTGAAGCTGGATAGAGCTAGTTGTTGCTCCTGTAATTAATGCCTTTTAATATCTTAATATCATTGCTACCATTGATAAGGAAGTACTGAGGTCCAAATCGATTATGACTGTATCCATTTTATCCATGTATACACATTTGGTTAAATGACAGCCTTTTAGTTACAATTTCAGATATACTGGTGAATTTTACCTTCCTGAAATTTTGCCCTGCGCATTTTAACTGACTCAGGCAACACCACATTCAGTCATAAAGTTGATGACTCTTCCTAAGGGTAGGTCGTTTTTAAGAGATTGCTAATTTAATTCATATTTTTCCTGTATTTGCCTTGCTTAACATTCTGTGGTTAAAATTATTTTTACATGTCCTTAAAACACTCCATATTCCATAATATATTCTGGCAAATATGGCTGATCTAAATAACCTAAGACTGTAAGGCAAAGTTTAGTAGATGAGGAGGGTCAGATTTTTTTTTTCCCCAAATTGTTAAACCGGCTGTTTCTTTTGCTTTCCTTAAAAAGAAAATTGCAATTAGTTTAGTTACATTGTCCCTAATAGGGAAGAATACATATCCATTCCCCTCTGGAGGAGCAGGTCATTTTGGAGGGAGGACTATTTAAGGCTCATTTCCATATTTTGTGATGTGAGCCTGGGGGCTAGCTTCACCTTGGGCAGGCAATTTACAGAATATTTAATTCCATGCATCACATTCCAAAGCACTACAGGATGTTTCCACGCGGTTTTCTGAATTTTACTGCAAATTCTCTTCCTTGCGAAAGTTTTGATTTTCAAAGTTCAGGTATTTTTAAGTTTTGGCCGTGTGAAAAGCACATTTTGAATTTCTTTAGCATAGTCTGCAGGCCTGTTCGGTATTTATGTCACCCTTGCATAACTCAGAAGTAGCGGAACAGATTGTGCTCAGATTGGGCAAAAGTAATTACCAAACCCTCAGACGGGGCTAGTCATGGTCCCGGAAGATAATTTTGGGGAAAGCCATGATGGCACATAAATACAGGGGTATTAAAGGTTTTCATTGACAGCTTAGCAGCCTCGTGTTTCTAGCGCAGATCTCAGCGGGGTCTGCAATGTCACTTGAGAAACCGGGAAACACTTCTTATTCTGCGCATTAACTTTGGTTTTGCATATGCTCCCGGCTCTGTGCTCATTCCAAATTAAAAGAAACTCAATAATAAATGTTGCTTAGCACTTGATCATGATCAAGGTGCTTTCGTTATTTCATTTTCCAATAAATCCTCCCAATCCTAAGTGTCATGGATCGTTTTTCCTTCTTTTTACACATAAGAAAATTGAGTTATTCTCACTCAGATGTGGAATGCAATGAACAAAATAAACTGATGAATAAAATAGATGGAACAGAGACATAGAAGCGTGGAACAGACTGAGGAATCTCAGAGGAGAGAGATTAACCAGGGAACTAGCATGAATATATCATAGCCCATGGACCCAGACACTAGGGTGGCGAAGGCCTGGGGTGGGGGGGGGGTGCGTTCGAGGTGGAGGGGATCAATGGGGGAAACAGGGGGAGAGATCTGTAATACTTTCAACAATAAAGATATATTTTTTAAAAAAGAAAAGAAAATTGAGACTCATCAGTTAAGAAAAATGTTCCAAGGCCACTTTAGCTCTTAAAAGGTAAAATCAGGACTCTAACTGAATTCTCTATTGTTCAACATTATATCATACAAGCCTACTACGTACTATGTGTCAGGTACTGAGACTGGCAAGGGAGAAGCCAGGATAAACAAGACAAGCAGAGGAAAATGTGTAGTCCATGAAAGGAAATGAGCATAAAATCCCAAGTAATTATACTGTTACAAGTCGTAATGTTTTAAAGGCAAAGTTCAGCACTCAGAGTGGAAACACAGCCCCGATCGAGACGAGGTGGCCTTTATGAAAATGCTGCAATGAAACTGAGAGGAAAAGTTATAATAGGCGCACTCCACAGCTCACTTTTAAACACTATACTCAGCCTATCTTGGAATAATCACCTGACAATAACACAAAGAAAGTTCAACATTAAAAAATAAAGTCCTCATCTTTGTATTTATTTAAAAATAAAAACCACTGGATAATAGTCAAAATTCTCTTCACCTTTACCAATATCCAGGAAAATAGGCCGGAATGTAACGTCACAGCCTTCTCCAGAAAGCACTTCTGGATTCTGAAACCAGATGTTACTAGTCTCCGAAGCCCATGTGACGCCTTGTCTAGTCTCCTCTTCAGACACGAACACCTGTCTTGGGTGTAATTAGTTCCGCCAAGTTCCACTGTCCACAAGGGCAGGGACCATGACGTTTCCACATTTGCATTCTCAAAGGTGTGCTATTTCAACATTTGGTGTTGAACTGGTGGAGGGAGATACAGAATCTGGGCGGCAGCATGGTGTAGCATAAACTGGAGGGACTGTGGCGTCTGGTTGATCTGGGTTCAAGTCCCTACCCCACTCTTTCTGACCTTGCTTACCTAAACATCTGAGCTGTAGATTCCCTGTCTATAGCATGGATACTAACGTGTCCCCTTTAAGGCCCTTAGGCCGATGTGGAGGGAAAACACATCTACATGAAAATGAGATGGCTTGATTCAACTGCTCAAAATTGGTAGCTACAATTACGTCTTACAATTCTCTTTCAGTTATGATTTATGCATCTCCTATTGCTGTCTGGGATTTGGTCAAGGAAAATCAGAGAATAATTTTGAGTATTAGGATATAGATATTTGTGACATATCAACACATAATAAATGATAAACGGTATTGAGACATTATGATCTATTAAGAAAATGATAAGGGTATTTTACGCTGAACAACAATTAGGTAATGTAGCATTCTTATCCAATCAAAATTTATTATATAAATGATACTGCTTCCTAGATTTTTAAGATTATTGTTAGATATATCTGAAAATAAGTACAATGTGGAAGAACTACATAAGCCCCAAATCTGTAAAAATCTCTCTATATGTTAAATCACTTTTCCATGGTTCCTATAAAGGCATTTTTAATACCCACGATCCTGGATTTGCAGCTGATGAGAGTAAACAAACCTGCCTGCCAATCCCCAACCCCTTCTCTGACCCACAGAGAGAAAGGGAGTGGGCGGTGGGCAGCAACATGGTCAGAGGGAGAAATGTGAGTTCCTAGAGTTAAGCCGAAGAAGGGATGTTGACCCCTAAAGTGAATGGAGAGAAATCAATGCAGTTAAAATAATAATAAAAATATCCATCTTTTTGCCTTTTTCGGGCTCACCAAAGATAACATGAGCAAGAAAGAATATAAAGGGACAAAGAGCCCCTTTCCAGTAGCCCAATATTGTCCCTTTCATACCAGCTATATTTGCCCTTGGAGACAAAATCAATAATATAGACTTATTTACATTTAAATTACTTCTAGTTGTTGATACAATATCTCCACTTAAATGCTTCCTGTCTGGAATGTAGCAGACAATGGCCTGATTATTATTATTATTATCGTCATGATTCATTCTTTTCAATCTCTTCTCCTCTTGAGATAACTACCCTCTGGGATCATATTCCAGCAAATGGGAGGTCAGATGTTTCCAGCCATCCCTGGGCATTGGCTGTCTTCCTGGTCACACACTGATGGACCAAAGGGCAGAGCTCTCTGACTGGCATGCTTAGATTTGTACATTTCATATGCCTGGGTGCTCTGAGCAGCTTTTGCAGGTAGATCCCACTTGGTGCTCAGCTGATAACCACAGGGGAAATATGGAGCTGCCTTTTGTACGCTCAGCTTTATGAACTGTGGCTCCTCTCCACCTGGCTGATGCAACATCTGTCCCCGAACATTTTGGAAGACATTAATTTTCTTCGTTTGTCAGCACCAACAATTGAGAAGGAGCGTGAAGTCCTAAATTCTGATGGCCTGTGACTAACAAATTTTAGGGAAAAGGCTTCAAGAGTGGGGATAGTATGCTTTTTGAAGCCAGTTGGGCCAAGATACTTACTTTGAAGGTACCTGATTCATGTCTTTCTTCTCTGCAGTGACCATGGAAACCTCTGTGTCCTTTATGCTCCGTGCGTGCAGTGGGCTGAATGTCGGTTAGAAATACTCAGGCAAAGAGAACCTTTTACATTTTAAACCCAAAATTTTGACACAGGCCTGACACTGGATTTAATGAACCTAGAAACATGCCCTTAAAATAGATTGCAATTGTTCAGTGGCATTGTAGCCAAAGTGGTTCAGGCACAGAGTGGTCTGGGTTACACATATCTATTGTAACTCTTCAAGTGGACAGAACAAAGAGCGCTTTGTGAATGCTGAGATTCAGCGCTGCCTGCCTCTCTCTCTCTCTCTCTCTCTCTCTCTCTCTCTCTCTCTCTCTCTCTCTCTCTCTCTCTGAACATACACACCCTCACTCTATGTGCTTGCAGTGCCTTCCTCCCCAAATGCCCCTCCTTCACCTTTGCCTTCACTGCAACCTGGGCCTGTCTTTTAAGGCTCAACTGAGACATCATTTACTCTATACCATTAACCTAGCTCTTTTCAGCGAGAAGGAGGTCTTTCCTCTGAATTCACAGAGCATTGCATCTGATGTGATTCTCTCTATGGGTCTTTTTTGTTTTGTGTTTAAGTTAAGAGTGAACATAGTTCACTCATTTCCCAGGAGAGCAGACTATCGTAACACCCATATCTAACACATTGTTGATCTGAAGAATATGAATGTTAAATGAATGCAAAACACTAATGAATACCGTAGTGTGAGTCAGGCCCTAATGTGTGTGTGGCACAGGTAATAAACGTTGACATACCATATCAAATTCCATCACTCAAGATTTTCTAATTCCCCCAAAATTCTTCAAATATGAACAGTGTTTCAACAGAGGACTACGTATGTACTGCATCATAATCTGGCAGACACATCAGCCCAGCTGGTCATTTTGCATTTCCTGTAACTCTGTCCTCCTCAGACCATGTACCAAGACTCAGGACAGCAAGTGTCTTCACTTGCGTGGGAATTCCAGTAACAAATAAACCATAGATCAAATACAAAGGCCAACTGAGAACAAGACTTCTTTATTCTTGGCAAAATAGCTATGGCTACTTAATGTTGACATTGGATATTTTTATGAAATTGGTTCAACAAGCCCTTATTGATAACTTTGATGGGTTCTGTGAGAGAGTAACAGACAAACAACCAAACAAAGGCATCCTTGCCTGCTCGTGGAACGGCTGGACATACACTCGGATATCATTTAGTGCTTTATTATCTTTTAGGGCACCACTATCGTTCAAAGCAATCAAACGCTAACCTAATAGTTAATGTTATTTAGTCAACTTAATTTGTTTAATGGTCATATTCAGTTTCATATTCTGCCCATTTATTGGCTTATTTATGACTTTTGTTCATTTACATATTTTAGCAGTGGACTGTGGGGACTTGCATAATGCATGAGGTCACACCTGGAACATGTTGTATTGTCCTTTCTATAACGTTCCTGCTACATTTCTCTATAAAATGATTTTTTTTCCCTGGATTCTGAGCTTTGGAACCGAGCTGAATGTCACTTGGTCCAGGTTTCTCCCAGATGGGCAAGTGCCCTTTTCAGGAAGCAGACACACTCCAATCAATATGTACACGGCAGCCTCCAGGATCAGGAGCTCACTGCATCCCCATATAACAAACAGCAAATTCTCTCTGGACAGCTTCCACTTTATAGAGTAGTGTGCTTATTTGGTTGGCTGTATTTTGTGAATTTTCATTATTTATCTGTTATCTGTTTTGTTTTATAAATTCAGACTTTATTTTTTAGAGCATTTTAGGTTCACAGCAGAATGAAGGGGAAGGTGCAGAGATTTGCCATATACCTACTGCCCCCCACGCATGCACAGTCGTCTCCATTATCAACAACCCCCACCAGAGTGGTACATTTGTTACAACTGACGAATCTACATTAAAACATCACAATCATTCATAGTCCCTGGTTTACTTCAGGGTTCTCTCATGGTGCTGTACATTCTATGGGTTTGGACAAATGTATAATGACATGTATCTACCATTATGGTATCAAACAGAGGATTTCCACAGAATAACTTTCTAGAATTTTTATTGGGATTGTATTGAGTCTATAGATCAGTTTGGGAAAAACTGACATCTTGGCAGTATTAAGTTATCCTGTCCATGAACTTGGAATATCTTTCTATTTATTTCATTTTTAGATTTCTTTTATCAGTGTTTTGAAGTTCTCCTCATATAGAGTTTATACGTATTTTGTTATATTTATACCTAAGTACTTCATTTTGGGAGGTGCTAATGTAAATTTCTTTTCAAATTCTACTTATTTATTATTTGTATATAGGGAAGTAGTTAACTTTTGTGTATTAACCTTGTATCCTACAACCTTGCTATAATCACCTATTAATTCAAAAAGTTTTTAAAATTCGTTTGTGTTTTCTATATAGACAATCATGTCATGAGTGAACTAAGGCAGTTTTATGTACTCATTCCCAATCTGTATACTTTTTATTTCCTTTTTATTGCAATAATTCTAGTACAAGGTTGAAAAGGAATGGAAAAAGGTGATATCCTTACTTTGTATCTGATATTACTGGGGAAATTGTAGTTTCTCACCATAAATTGACATTAGCAGGAGATTTTTTATAGGTAATCTGTACCAAGTTGAGAAAGTTTTCTTCAATTTCTAGTTTACTGAAAGTTTTATCATGAATGTTATGGATTTTGAGAAATGCTTTCTCTACATTTATTTATATAATCATAGGATTTATTTTCTTTAGCATTTTGATGTGATGGTTTGCATTAATTGATTTTCAGATGCTGAGTCATTCTTTCATACCTAGAATAAAATTCTACTTGGTGGTGAGTATAATTATTTTTATGTACTTTTCATTTCACTTACTAATATTTTATTCAGTATATTGGCAATTATTTTCATGAGAGATATTGACTATAATTATATTTTCTTATAATGTTATTGTCTGATTTTGGAGTTAAAGAAAGCCAAGCTTCATCAAACAAGTTAGGAAGTATTCTTCTACTATTCTTTGAGAGAGATTTTAGAGAAATGGCATAATTTCTTCCTTAAATATTTGGTAGAATATGTTATCCATTTTTATATTGAGCTGCAGTGGACCTGGTTTTAGGACTGGACTTGTACTTATCTATATACAATTTATCTCTAGTCAACTATGTCAGACTAAGAAAAGAATGTATCAAAACTCACAGTTTATGTGAGTACGCACTGTCATGAGTACTATTTGGATGTCAAATGTTATTATTAATTTGTCCCTTTGTGGCCCTTTAAGTGTCCCAGGAACATTTGTCTGTGGAAAGTTTAAGGAAAGCTGCCTCCGGTGTCTTATTGAGGGCTGGCTTTCCCTCTGGCTAATCTGATACTCCAGCCTGTTTCATTTGGCTTTCTGCTTTGTCATCCACTTCCATGGATTCTAGAATCATATCTAGGCTGTGACTGGGGGGAAAAAATCTTTTCGTTTTGGGCTTATTGATTTATACATAGCAATTGCATTTAAGAGGTACTCACCCCATGCCCCACACTCCCAGAATTGTTAGAAATGTGAGGATAATCACAACCAGAGGCCTGAGAGGTCTCTACTCTTTGCTCAAAGGGCTGTCATGTGGGACACATGATGATAGGTCCATGTGTTTTGCTAGAAAACACTCCTTCCTATACTTCAGCCTACTCTTTTCCATCTGAAATTCAGTGAGCTTGGAGATAACAGATCCTGCCCCTAATCGGGCATCAATATGAGTATTACCTGTCATGTAATTGAAGAGGTTGTATCATTAGAAGACCCAAGTCTTTGGCCTGTAACCTTCTATCACCTGTGTAGGGAACACTGAAGAAAGTACATTATTCACTGCAGCAGCTAAATGAGGAGAAGTGTGTATAGGATTTGCTGGTGTAGGGGTTTTCATTTAATTAAATCTGCATTTGTATCTGCCCTGGGGACCTTATTGATAAAGGGAAGGTGCTGAAAAAGCTGTGTCGGTGTTTAAGTCCCGCAGTAACTTTTTCCTGATATAATTAAAGTCTGTCCATTGATTTTATTGTCAAGGAAGGTTATTGTTTTGGAGGCAACACTGTCATAGCTACTTTGCATATATAGGACAGCTTTATTAGTCCTGTGAACTTGTGCAAGTCACTTAACCCCTCTGACTTTTGGTTTAAAGCAGAGTTATTAATGTCTACTAAACAGAGCTGTTGTCAGAATACGTGAGATAATGAGTGTGGAAGGGCCTCATTACTTAGAAAGGCAGCCAACCTGCATTATCTCAGTTCATCCTGACGATATCAGTGGGTGCAGGATAGGCCTGTGTGTGTGTGTGTGTGTGTGTGTGTGTGTGTGTGTGTGTGTAACCCTACACTCCAGATGAGGATTCAGGTTCAGAAAAATTAAGTAAACTGTTTATCATTGCAGAGCTGGGAAGGTAGCAAAACAGAGATTTTGCTGTGGCTACTTGACACTCATCACACATCAGACCTACATATATTCCCTGACAATAAAGCCTGACCTCATTTAGGAACCTTACATTGACTCTCAGTATGATGCAAAAGATCAGACATTTAAGAGAGCAAACAAAAGACGCCCTTAGAAATCTATCGAAGAAATCTCTGGAAACTGACCTAGAACTGAAAGTGCTCAGTTTGGGGTAGAACCCCTGGTGTGCTGGGAAGGCTTACAGTGTCTTGTGAGAGTCAATGGTTAAATTGTTAGGAATTTTATGAGCCCATTGTTAAATACAACTATTATTAAAAACTAAATTATATGAACATAGCATTAAATTATAGTGCAAACAAAGTGGATTAATACTCAAAACCTATCACTTCCTACATGTTTTTACTACATTTACTATTAACTATACACTTGAGCATATTGTATCTCTATGGTGGACATACTATATAATGGTCCCTTACTGCCCATTTGGCAGAAGTGATCGCATGTCCCTTTCGGTATTAGGACATCGAAGACTGCAACTTCCATCCTGGGTTGCTTTCTCTCTGCCTCGTGGATCTCTCACTCCAGCTGCCATATCCTATGGAGAGGCCCACATGGCAGGGAAATGAGGTCTCCATCTTGCAGCCAGAGAGCAGCTGAGGCCTGCCAATAACCACATGAGTCTGGAAGTCTTCAAATGACTGCAGTCCCAGATGACAACTTTGCTAAAATTTCAAGAAAGACCTAGAGCCAGAACCAGCCGGTTAAGTTGCTCCCAGGAATCAATAATTACTACAGTAGCAAAGCATCTAAATATTTCATCTTGGTGTCCAATTTTGGAGGGGTTCCTGTAGAGGTCAGGAAACCTCTATTTCTCCCTACACATTAAAAACTGGTTGGCCAAACCAAAAATTATTCCCACTATTGGCATAAAAATGTGTCCTTTTATATGTTGTTAGTAGGTCCAGACAAAGCAATTCAACCTGCTCTCTGACAATCTTTATTTTTGTCTCTTTAAATATCACCTGCCAAACATGCAAAATAAAACTGGGGTTATCCAAGAAAGTCTCTAGTTGGTCAGTGCAAGGCATGAATAGATTCTTCTTAGTTGAAGTAAAAATTATGGGTGGGATTGTCCTTTTTGACTACGGGAAGAAACGTGGCCAATTTTCAGGTAACACATGCATCCAGAGAGCTCACTCAGGTACACAGGGCATCCCTCCCTGCTGAGCCAGAAAGCTGACCAGGAGGCTGCGGGTGCCACAGCCTTACTCTCTTGTTCCCAGAGCTGCTCTGGTAACTGCCTGGGAAAACACAATTTAGAAAATGGCATTCGACTCTCCTCAGAAAGACATCATTAGTTAATTAAACTGTAGCCATTTAAGTACCTGTAACAACTAATGGGAAATTCAATTCTACTGATAAAAAGGTATTATTTATAATGAGCCTTACCACCAAATGAGCTCTGAATGTGGAAGGCTAACCATTAAATTGTGAGTTTGAAGCTGCACATGATAGCGAGGAGAACTAGGATATGGAGAAAGTATGAGAGGTAATGAGCCCAGCCTATAGGACTATTAGGCTCTCTCAGGACGAATCTTCTCTGTTTGCTGGGGTAGAAATGGGAGGAAGGAAAGTATGCCAGGAAGGGGCCATTGTTTTGTTTCTCCCCAGTAATCTGAGAATCTAAGGAGAATCCAGGTGTTTGATTTTAAAAAAAAAAATATTTCTAGAAGGTTCTGCATTTTTCCTCTAGGAAATGTCAACAACAACTGTAACTTCTTTATTTAAATATATTTTATTTATTTTTTACAGAGAGGAAAGGAGAGGGATAGAGAGTTAGAAACATCATTGAGAGAGAAACATTGATCAGCTGCCCTCCTGCACACCCCTTAACTAGGGATGTGCCCGCAACCAAGGTACATGCCCTTGACCGGAATCGAACCTGGGACCCTTGAGTCCGCAGGCCGATGCTCTATCCACTGAGCCAAACCGATTAGGGCAACAACTGTAACTTCTTAGAGAAATCATTCAGTGATACTAGGATCAGTGCTCTTGGCTCCCATAACTTTTTAGACCATACTCTTTCCTTTGTCATTAAATGCCACCATTGAATTTGAGCTGTTCCATACCACCCACTACCTTAAGTTTGTTAGAGTGAACTGCCAACCCCCAGGACATTTACTCCCTTCCTTGAAGATTTTAGCTCTGCATCACAGTCACTGTCCTATATAGTCTGTCTGTCATGACCCTTGTGATAATGGGACAGTTTTTCACGCATTGTGCAATTCTGGATGTATGTACTGATAAATCTGATGTGTGTTCTGAGAGAAGATGAGAAGACAAATTTTTACTTTCAGTAATTGTTCATTTTACTAAAATGGAGAACACCGAGACAAGAGCAGATTGCAGACTAGGGGTTGGAAAGACCAGAGTTCTAGTTTAGTTATGTAGTAGTTTAGTGCTTTTTCCCATATCTGAATGGAAATGTAAGTAGACTGTGTTGCTGCAGCTCAGAAAAGAAATCAGGACCGGTAATCTTAATCGGCAGCTATGAACATGTGTCCCTCTCATGAATGAAAGAGGTATAAAAGGGCCCCTAATCCATCTTTAGATATATTATTTCATAATTCCCTCCCAAGTTTTCTTCCTGAAAACTCCATAAAAGAGGGAGCTCTCCAACTCTCAAAAGAGACTATTTTGTTTTGGATCTCAATTAGTGGCTAGATTTTTTTTTTTCCTTTTGAGTCAAAAGTTGATTTCCTTAAATATTTATACATTGGTCATTAGTCAGTCTTATGAAATACACAGAAAGTTCACATAAGAAACTTTAGAGCATACAGGGGCCGTGATTACTTCTGATGGAAAGCTTCTCTGTACTATGTTAGGTACTCTTGCTTCTAAATGATTCACTCTACACCCTGCAATTGGTTTTCTAGACCCACTACTACTTTATTCTTCCCCTTATAGACATGCGAATAGTTAGCAATGCCCTTTGCACAGCGTATATCTCAGAAGATGACTATGGCAGCTCTTGTCATCATGTATTGGAAGCTGAAAGTATTTTGCAAAGCTTCATGACCCTGTGTCTCTCATGGAGTAAAGGCCTGCAGTATTTGAAAGAAAATGATAAAAATTAAAAGCTATGTTTTTTACTAGCACAATAAATGTTGATTTAATTCAAGATGTATGTAATTGGGAATGAAATCCTTTAGGCTGATACTCTCTGGTACATACTGGTAAAAACCCTTCTAATTAGTACAATTTATAAATGGAGGCGTTTGCGTGTTTCTGAATCTGACAAATTGACTTTAAACCTCTGCCCTATTAGCTTGAGGGTTAATGCAGTGGAACTTCCACTATAAAAAATATTAAACTTGAACAGTTGTGGACAGTTAGGAAAGGATAAAAAATAGTATCTCAGGTGCAGAAATAACAATTGAAGACTTGGACTGACTATATTTAATTGTCTAAATTAGAAACAAATTTCTGTTTTTCCTTAAAAGCATTTTTTATCATGTAAAGAATGGGGACCACAGTAGATGTGCTACACTTTGACATCAGTAAAATGCCTGCTAAAGTGTGTCATGAAGTATGACCCAGAAAATTGGTTTAAATTGACTTGCAAAAGGACATAGTCGCATGGCTTAGAAACTAGCTAAATCATGAGAAAAATCAATGATGATTACAAAGGTGGCGTCTCTATGTTTCGGGTCCCAGTGTTTAGTTAACCTTCTGATTAGGGATATTTCCATAATCACAATCTGCAAATGCAGTCATTTAAGAAGTGTGTGATTTAAACTGGTGCTCAGATAAGCTATATGTTGAATTAAATGGCCACAAATCAGCTGACAATCTTTTCATCCAAGACATGGAGTTTCTGTCCCTGTTACTGGAAAGGGGCCTGGTCCTTGCTGTTAGTGGGTAGGTTCTTGACTTCTTGCAGGAAAAAATTCACAACACGAGTCCAGGTAAGTTTGAGAGGATGTTATTCAAGCTGGGGACAGTGAAACAAGAACGGGCTGGGTAATGAGCCAAGGCTGGGCTGCTTTGGCTCACTAAGAAGTCAGAGAAAAAGGGGCCCTGGGGACAGGTTCAGGGGGATTAGCCTGGGGTGAACTGCCACTGCCTATTGCTCCCCTGGTTGCAAGCCTCCTGGGGTCCCTTGGAATTTAGGAGAGGCCCGCCTGTGGGGGAAGAAAGGAGGGTGAAGCACGGGCTTATTCCTGGGAGGGAGAGCATGCGATGGGACTTTTGTTTTTCGAGGGGTTTTAAAGGCTGGGTGTTTAAGGGGGTCTTAGGGGAAGATCAATAGAATATTCATCAGCTTTATGCTGATGTACCAAAATGAGATTCATTCTCTTAACTTCATCTGTCCTTGGGTGTGATTGGCAAAGAGCACTAATTAGATTTCTGCAATCTGTCTCCCTGGTTGGGGAGGAGAAGGGCAAACCATTTACTCTTCAATGTCCTTGGTTTAAGGAAGAGAGGCTGCAAACTGCTTGGCATCTAGATTTCCTTGATGGCTGCAAACTGCTGTTTAACTGTCTGTCTCAGTTTCCCTGTTGGGCTTGTCCTGGCTTACTGGCCTCCCTCATCCCCTCCCCATGAGTATGAGCAGACTCGGTGTCTGCTTACAGAATACAGAAGTGACCTTGTGGTATTTCCCTGGCCCAGGACTGAAATCTTCCACTCCGAACTCCTCACTATTTGCTCCCTTTGGGATCTCATCATTCTACCGTGACAAACCCAGATTGCACAGAGAAGGCAGATACGGTTCCTCCAGGCAGTAGACTAGCTGAACTCCCAGCTGACAGCGAGGATCAACTGCCAGCCTTGTGGAGAAAACATCCAGCCCCATAGGCCTTGGCTTGATGCAGCCCCAGCCACCACCGGAAGACAACTGCATAAGAGATCCCAGCTGACCCCTGCCACCCCAAGAAGTAGGAGAGATTACCATAAATTTGGGAGGTAAAAGTGGTTCCACAGCAATAGTTAACTCTAACAACCTTTAAATAGTGACAAAGGTGGTATTTAAAACAAAGCTATAATCTTTCAGCAAAAGATGCTTTCATTGACTTACATTAGGAAGTAATTGAAGATGCACACACTGGATATTTAGATACAAACAGCCCTGGTTGGTGTGGCTTAGTTGGTTGAGCATCATAATCCCATGCACTAAGAGGTCACTGGTTCAATTCCTGGTCAGGGCACATACCCAGGTAGTAGACTGGACCCTCAGTAAGGGGATGTGCAGGAGGCAGCCTATGGGTACTTCTCTCATGGATGTTTCTCTCATGGATATTTCTCTCTCATCTCCTTCCTGTCTCTCTAAAATTAACAAAAGCATATTCAAAACAAAAAAAAAATCTGCAAACAAATATAATTCCTACCCCTCAAAAAATCTCCCATAAATTTATTCTTTAATTTTCTCTTTGAATTCAGTGGCAAGGGAAGAAAGTGCTACCATATCTACTATACTATGTAGTCTGGTTTAAGGTGAATACTTGGTTGTATTATAATATCTACAAAGCTAATAGGATTTGTTTAATTTTTTATTATGTTAATGGTTTTAGATGATATTATTGTACAGATCTCAGATTATGTTTTTTTAATAGCCCTACTGAGGTTAAACTAAAAGTTAAAAGAACACATTCCAAAACAAACCAACATTTTCTTTGTGAAAACACAGTATTCACCCTTTCAAAGAATAAGTGTGATGGTGGTGAAATAGTATCCGACTCAGGAATGAAACAGTCATTTTAGCCCATAGGAGACACTTGAAAACTACCTGTTAATCAACTGATTGATGGCCTGGCCTACAGAAAAAGGTTCCATGTCATGAAGACAGACAACTTTGTACATCTCCGGCCACATCCTACATGCAAGGAAATGCTTCAGGCTGCAAGGCATGGACATTTATATAAATCAACACCTGGAGGACTCTTTTAAGGCTTTCCATTATCCATCTTTATCTAACTCTCTGACAGTTCATGTCATAGTATTAACCGTCCCACTACAATCTAGGTCTGGATTTTAGACATGGTAATTGATTGAAGATGGTCTCCAGTTCTTTTAAGAGAGAAAAGAAATGGAGTTCACTTGTTTTTTTTTTTCAGCACTCATACCAAACATTCATAAGAATTAAAATGCTGACATTTATTCATCTCATAACTCTTTAAGAACGAATTTAGATTTTTTTTTTGGCACAACCTTTTGAATCAAAAATATAATTGGGAGGAGAAACCAGACATTTCAAAGAGTGCAAACTTTGCAATTGTTGCCTGCATTAAAAACAAACAAAAAAACACAACAACAAACAAACCATGTTTTTCTCTCTACTTGGAACTATGGTTAGCTAATACAATCCATTACTGACTCCAACCGGGACTCGTGCCAACATTGCAAATCGCCACCTGATCAAGACTCCTTACCTTCTTTTATGGGTGCCTCTTGCCAAAAAAAAGAAAAAAGAAAGAGTTTGAAAGAAAAGAGAGAGTGTTTATACAGGAAGTTAGCCTGGTGAGAAGGATAAGGAAGCGAGTAATGTGTGAATGTCAGAAACAGATGCTTTCTTGGCATTCCCTGGCTTTTGGTGTGTGTGGGATATTTATTTTTATTTTTTTACTATTTCCACCAGAGGAAAAAGGACTCAAATAAAATTGGAATGAAAGAGAGGATTTCTTCTTCCGATGTTTCCTGTGTCCCAAAATAAAATGGAATCAGAGAGAAAATAAAGCAGATACTCTTTCTACTTTCTTTAGATACCTTTTCCTCTCAGTTGCTTTTCAAGCCACTGCTTGTTCAGAACCTTGTGTGTGCGCATGTCTGTGTGCATGCGTGTGTGTGTGTGTGCATGTATATGTATGCATGGGAAAGTACTCTTTAAGACACTTCAACTCTGAAGTTTCAAAGTATATGGCGAGGTTGTAGAAAAGTACCTAGTTGAGAGACATTGGGCAGAAGACTTTTTCACGCCTTATCTGTTACCTGGTGAACGTGACTCTTCGGGGTGTTTCCCTCTCTGCTGGATGCTGTATCACAGTGCTTATCAGCCTAAGTGGGGCAAAATGAATCTGTAGAAATGAAACATGATAGAGATCTACTGAACACAAGGTTAAAACAATGTTTCTTGAGACATCCAGACCTAAAAAGTCAAACACCAATGTTAGGACCCGAAATTTCACTAGTGGATTTTATGAAACATTTACATTATCAATCTCACACAAACTCTTCTAGAGAAGAGGAAAAAAAGGAGATACTGACTAATCTGTTTGATAGGGCCAACTTCACCTTGATACAAAAATGTAATAAATACATCATAAGAAAGGAAAATTGCAGGGCAATTCATCTTAATCTAGAAATACCTAAAGAGGATACCATTACATAGTTTAGAAATAACACCAGTAATATTAACAAATAGGTGGGGAGATATATTGTGTCCATGGATTCTATCTCAATATTTTTATGACGAATATAGTCCACCAATATCATTTCTTACAACTGTAATTGAAATGCCAGCTTTTTTTTTGAGGATAGTAACTGGTTTCTTCTAACATTTATATAGAAATGAAAATGACCAAAAAATTCTTGAAGGAGAAAACATATATAGAACAGAATTCAAAGGTGAGAAACATATTCCTACAAATAATTTACCATCACTAAGGTTGAAATTTGGTTTTTCATTAATTTTATATCACTTGTTTTTCCACATATTTCTTTATTTAAATTATAGACTCCTTAGGTGAGTAAGAAACTTTGTATTTGTAGTATATTATAAAATATAACAGTAACTTTTATAATCTCTAGTGCCAGAAACAATATTTGTCTTACTGACCACTGTATTTCTAGACATTGGAACACTGTCTGACATGTTGTAAATTCTCACTAAATATTTGAAAAATAGAAATATGAGTGATTGACAGAAGAAACAAATAAGGATAAAATAAAAAAAATAATGATCCATATACAAATTTTTTGATATATAGTAGTAGGAAATTTAATTTTCCTGGTAGACCACAAAGTCTACCACAGCTTACTTAAAAATAATTTAGTGCCCTAGCTGGTTTGGCTTAGTGGATAGAGCATCGGCCTACAGACTGAAGGATCCCGGGTTCGATTCTGGTCAAGGGCACATGCCTGGGTTGCGGGCTCAGTCCCCGGTGGGGGGTGTGCAGGAGGCAGCCAATCAATGATTCTCTCTCATCATTGATGTTTCCACCTCTTTCTCCCTCTCCCTTCCTCTCTGAAATCAATACAAATATATTTTTTTAAAAAAATAATAATTTGGTAATAAAGACTGAAGGCATGAAGTTATCTAAGTAAGAAGTAAGATGTGAAGAAATAAAAATGGTTATGCAAGAAAATCTTGAGGATAAAATGCAGATTTAACTAAAATGTAAATAAATATAGATTTATCCATAATGTAAAACACATGGCTATGCATGAACCTAAACTTATTCAATGTGTAAAGTGCTCAATTAACTCTTCACAGATTCACAGATCTATGAGTTAGTTATCCTACCATGAACTGGCTAAGTGGGTGCAGCAGGACCTGGTGTGGTTCGTTTCACATGTGCAAATATAAGTATATATTTTAATTTAAAATCTTCCCTGCTCTTAAGCTTTTTCTTTCTGAAGGTTTTCCCTTAAAAAAAAAAACAACAAAAAAAACCCCAATCTACTTGGAGTAAAAATTCAAAATGTCAGGTCTAATTTTATCTACCAGGCATAACAAGGTAGTCCTTTTGGTTTATTTCCCATTGATTTTTGGATTATGGCTCCGTTAGATATTAGAGTGAATCACGAATTCTCAGAATACAGAAGAATTTCAACATTGACCTTCAAAAACTAGATACAAGACAAAAACAATAGTGTTTGTATTCTTTTTGGTGTATAATGGACTACTGCAGCACCAACATGTAAAGAATTTAAAAGTTGTCCAATGTGTCCTTGGTTTCTTGGACCTGTCAGAGAACTGTGGGAAAGGAAGAAATTTCCCTCTACCCTTCTAGGTTCTTTTTAGCTGGTCTGAAAATTAAATAGAGGTGAAACAGATTAATAAAATAAAATAACCAAATTAAATTACATACTATATCCTGGAATTGTATACCCAGCCAAACTATTACTCAAGAGGAGTCTCAGTTTTTCCCTCTCATGCACCCATTACCCAGAAGTTGATGGAGGATTATTCTACCAAAATGCGAGAATCAAGAAACAGGAGAATAATTTAGAAATATAGTTTTCAGAATGTAAGAATGAAGAGGGAATTTCTGGAATATTTTATAAGGGGAAAGCCCGGAAGGAGAGTTGTAAGGCAGGTCCAGAGAGCAAGTGGATCCGATGAGATTTATCAGTGTTAAATATATAGGGGAGTGTGAAAAGGTGGAAATGTGTAAACACGTTACTACTTGGTTCAGTAATAAGTAATTTATACTTATAATAGAATATAGTTTGTGCAATGCTTTAATACAACTGTGAGAATACTGCATTGTGGTATTAGTAGGAACTCAGAATTAGAAAATTATATAGGTGAATGGGGAGTCTGCAAGGCTAAATTATATTTTTTTACATTATGAAGGAAAAATGATATCTAAGAAAAGTAAATGTGTTATGGAACTAGGAAGTTTTAAAATAGCTTTAAAAAAGTTGAAAGTGTTAACTTCTAGGATATGGAAAAAGACGTGGAGCTGACCTAGTTGGGGGGTTTGGGGGGTTGCTATTTTTGTTTTATTATATACCTTGTAGAACAAATTTCAAATATTCTGTCTATATATTTTTATAAAAAATGATATCTACATTTCAAAATATAAGGAATTAAAATTAGACCATGGGGATTACTGAAATTCACACATGCGTTTTCCTAATTTTACCTTTTACTTTGAAATATAAATCTTCAAGTAAAATCTGAAAATTAGGGTCATTCTATTTTTTCCTGTTTTAATTCTAAAAGATTTATTGATCCCCTAATAGTAGCAACAAAGTATTAAACATTTAAACTGCCCCCTATTTAGGTTCTTCTGATGTGGCTTTCATCTTTGTAATGACTTTTTTTCCCTCTTCTATTTTTTCCCTGAGCTAATTGAGCTCATTTTAATCACCTTTGCTTGTCATTTTGTCACCTTTTCAAAGAGAACATTTTCATTAGTTTTCTTCTGGCACTAAGGAAAACCATTTGAACTCTTTTGTCTCCTCGAGTAATTGCTTTCCTAGTGAATGCTTTCTCTTTTATTTTGTTTGTTCTCTGTTGCTTCATCTGACTGTTGTAAATGTCAATGTCCATGCATAGATCTTATGCTGATGCCATTTTGACAATTATAAATATTGAACTGGAGTATTCAGCTACATGCTGGGAAAGATTGTGGGGAGTGTAGAAGGATGTGAGCTGGGATGAAATGAAACTGTAACCTAAAGCACTTTCTTATCCAATCGAATGTGCCCTCTCTTCTGAAGACGCATTTCCTCTGGCTTTTGCTGCCTGGATGGTTTGTGGGGCTCATGAGGAATCCCATCCAATTTTAGAACCTTCTATTGTGACTTGGCGATTTTTTTGGTCCCCTTGGCCCTTCATCTGGAAGTGTTTCGATCACAGTCCCATAACCAGGAGGCTGAAATACCAATAACAAGGTGATTTACCTTCAGTTTCTTTTTTTCTCTTTCACTTACCTGCCATTGTTTACTCTTGCATTCATCCTGTTCTTGGTAGCCAGCAGAATCAAATCACAAGAAAAGCTACAGCAGAGGGAGTTTTTAGTTGGAAACCGTAGAGACAAAAACGTCAGCAAACTTCAAATTTGGAGCTGTGACTGATAGATTTGCTTCCTGAGAATGATATTCTGCTCTATTTATATTGATTTCACAATATATTATAAAGGTAGGATGGAACTCAGCATCCACCCTGAAGACCATAGCTGTGAGCTGGTGAAGAGAAATTCTTTAAAAATCTTTACAACAGATACTAGCATGAAGTGTATGGATGCTGACATCAGAACTAATGAAAATGTATCGTCCTGGATGAATGCGGATACTGGCTATCACGATGGCTTTATACTTGGAGTTATTTTGGTTCTTATGCTGGTTTCTGTGCCACTTGACACAAATAGTAGAATTCTCAGGCTACTAAATATTGGTGAGTCAGGGGCTTTTAAACATGGATGAATTTAACTGTGCTTTTTTTCTTTCTTCTTCTTTTTTTTTTTTTAGAGGGGAATGCAGTGTGGCAGTTTGCCACCTCTCTGCTCCTTTATTATTTACTAGAGGCCCAGTGCACAAAAATTCATGCACCCGGGGGGTTCCCTCAGCCCAGCCTGCTCCCTCTTGCAGTCCAGGACCCTTCAGGAGACGTTAACCTGCTGGCTTACACCCACTCCCCGGGTTATCAGGCCTAAGCTGGCAGTCAGACATCCCTCTGGCAGCCTGTGAGCCCTCAGGGGATGTCCGACTGATGGCTTAGGCCCGCTTCCCATGGGAGCGCATTTGGGCATCCTTAGCGCTGCAGAGGAGGCAGGAGAGGCTCCCACCACCGCCGCTGAGCTCACAGCCCCATCAGCCCAGATTGTGGCTGAGTGGAGCTCCCCCTGTGGGAGCGCACTGACCACCAGAGGGCAGCTCCTGTATTGAGCATCTGCCCCCTGGTGGTCAGTGCATGTCATAGTGACTGGTCGTTCTCCCGTTAGGGTCAATTGGCATATTACCCATTTATTATATAGGATTATTTATTTGTTTGTTTGTTTATTGTTAATCCTCACCCAAGGATATTTTTCCATTGATTTTTAGAAAGTAGAAGAGAGAGGGAGAGAAAGTGAGAAACATCGATGTGAGAGAAACACATCGATTGGTTGCCTCGTGCACGAGCTCTGACGAAGGCCTGGCCAAGGAGGAGCCTGCAACCTAGGTACATGCCCTTGACCGGAATCGAACCTGAGACCTTTGATCTGCAGGCCAATACTCTCTCCACTGAGCCAAACTGGTTAGGGCTAACTGTGCTCTTTTTCCATCTTCCATTTCAGCTGGTTAAATCAGGTGTAGGATGTCACTGCAAAATGATTATCAGTATGGAGGTATGCACTGAATAGTAGATAGCCTTATCTGAGGTTTAGCTTTCTGTGGTTTCACCAACCTGCTGTCAGCCACCGTCAGTACATATGAAATGTAAGATTCCAGAAATAAACAATTCATAGTTTGAAATTACACACCATTCTGAACAGCATGATGAAATCTTGTACCTCCTGCTCTGCCCTGCTCCATTCCACCTGGGATGCGAATCATCCCTTTGTCTAATGTCTCCGCCATGTATACACTAACCGACTATGAGTCACTTAGTAGCCATCGAGGTTATGAGAGCGAGATCACATCTGTATGACATTTATTACAGAGTATGTTATAATTGTTTAATTTTATTATTACTTACTAGAGGCCCGGTGCATGAAGTTTGTGCACTTGGGGAAGTCCCGTAGCCTGGACTCCACCCTCTCGCAGCCCAGGAGCCCTCGGGGGATGTCCGACTGCCATGGAGGCAGGAGAGGCTCCCACCACCACCAGCTCTTGCCAGCCATGAGCCCCGGCTTCTGGCTGAGCGGCACTCCCCCTGTGGGAGTGCACTGACCACCAGCTGGCAGCTCCTGCCTTGAGTGTCTGCCCCCTGGTGGTCAGTGCAGGCCATCAAATTGCCTTTTACAAATTTGCACTGATGTGTACTCCTAATTTATGTGAGACTGCACACCACCCTGTACCAGCTCTGGCACTAGCAGTTAATCAATACTTATATCTTAGCCAAAGTCAAAACCTGAGCACAGGATAGCTTTGCTCTTTGAAGTTTTACATGATGAGTTACTGTAAATAGAAAAATATCATTATAAGATGTATAGTGATTAACAGTTATTTTTAGTTAATTATTCCTGCAAATCTTCTCATTATTTTTTACCAGAGTCCTGTTTTTTTAAAAAAATTAATGTATAAGGTTGTGTATGCTTATTCATATATCTCCCTGAAACTGGTCCGTTTTATTAAATGTATCTTTTATTTTCTCACTTGCTTTAAATTTTTTTCTCACAGGATTTTATATTAAGAAAAATATGTTAGTTTTTAGGTAATAAAACCTATCAGTATTTTATATTATGGTTTCAGAGTCTACTATCATAATATGAAATACCTTCAGTAACCCAAAACTATATCTCTGCTTTCATATTTCTATAAATGTATTTTATTGCAATTGGCTATTAATACATCTATACTTAATTTGATGTTAGATAGAATTCTAACATGCCTCCTCAACTTGTCCAAATACGATTTATTGAATTAATTATTTTACCCGTTGCTTGAAATTCAAATTATATAATGTAATAATAAGTTGTTATAAGAAGTTCTTGGATCTATTTCTCCACTGCACAGTCATTTTCACTGCTCTGTTTGTCTTTCTGCACCAAATTTTGCCCTCGTTCTTCTTTTTTATTCCCAAAGTTTTAGTGTTTAGTTTGCTCTTTTATTTCTTTTCTTTTTGTCCAGTTCCTCCTATAATCCCAATGGGTTTTAAGTAGAATCAATTTGGATAGAATTGGCATCTCTACTATACTGAGTCTACATATCTAGGACATGATAAGCATGTGTTTTTGTGTAAAGTTTGTTCAATGATCAAATAATGAGCTGTTGTTTTGAAAAAGGTTCTACACAATTATTGTTATGTTTTATATTTTGGTCCCATAATTACTAGGTGATTAGGGCCTTTTCCATCTCAACTTAATAATCTTGCAAGCTCTTTATCTCTGTGTATCATTTTTAAACTGCTCTCATTGAATAATCTGATTGGTTCTAAAAGGTTTGTAATTTATTTAATTTCTAATCAAACACTATTGCTGATAGCAACTATTATTTATTGTGTATATATTATATACCAGACTCTACCCAAACACTTGGCACTTATTTAATAGCATGAGAGGCTAGGAAAGGTAGTCTTCCCTTCGGTCCAGGAATGAGAAATGGTGTGGTGAGCACGTGACATTTCTGTCACAGTATATATGTTAATTTTTCAATCATGTTTTTCAATTAATTTAGTTATCCCCAGTTGTTAATTTTGCAACTTATTGAGTTGTGGCCAGAAACTAGACTGAAAAGTTTACATGTATTGAGTTTTTCTTTAAGGACTTGGATATAATTAATTTTGTTAAATGGTCCATGGACATTCAGAACATTTGTGAATTCTTTCAAATAGTGGAAAGTTAATATATCCGTTAATCGAGCATATTTTATTCTTTAAAATCTCATCTGTATCTCCTTAAATAGTGTTATATTTCTACCTAGCAAAATTCTCTTTGTCATTTCTTTATATGTGTAAATTCTTTGTTTTACTTTACAGTCCTGACTTTATTCAGATTTCCTTCCTCTGTTCATTTTCAGAATCTAGCCCAGGACACTGGATTTTATTTAGTCTTCATGTCTCCGTAGGCTTCTCTAAACTGTAACAGTCTCTCAGGTATTCTTTGTTGTTGATGACCTTGAGAGTTGGAAGAGCACTGGGCAGGCATTACATGGAATGTCCCTCAAATAGGATCAGTCTAATGTTTTCCAGATAATTAGACTGGCTTATGGGTTTGGGGGAGAATGACAACAGGAAAAGCGCTATTCTCATCCCATCGTATGGATGGTCCACGCTTACCACAATGGATGTAAACTTTGATCATCTGGCTGAGGTGGTGTTTGTCAGGCTTCTTCACTGTAAAGTTCTTTCCCCCTTTCCTATCCTGTATGTACTTTTGGGAGGAAGTCACTATCGGCATCCAACAATTAAGAAAAGTTGCCTACACTCCACTTCTTATGGGTGGAGCGTCCACGTAAGGTGTTTGGAATTCCTCTTCACAGGTCCATCACTGGGAGTCCTCAGACGAAGGAGTCTGCGTGTATGCCTTGACCTGTGCCAGCGATTCGGCACACTGGTGTGCATGTGGATGCGTACGTCTGCTTGGCGAAAAGCAATTAGAACTTTTCAACATGTCACCCTGTGCTTTTAGTCTCTTTTCCTTCATTTTGCCTGAATTTCAAGGATTTGTATTAGCAAACTTCTATGTTGTTTCTTCTGAGAAATGTTTACTATTATTTATTTGAGTATTTTTATTTTCTTCTATCTCTTTAAAAATATTTTTTTATTACATGCTCAAAATGCCTTCAAAGTAGATCTCAAATGTCATTTAGAGATAGGTGATCTGAAGCACCCAGGATTTTACAACTCTCCCAGTCTGGTCAAACTACAATGCTCCTAACTTTTAAGAGAAAAGGATTATATTCAGTTTTCATTTAAAAAGTAGAGCTCAGAGGGGTAACTTGTGTCAAGCCGTGTCACATAGTATGTTGGTGGAGGAGGGAGAAAGTACTAAGTCTATAACCCTCAATTCGGGGCTATCTTTTCTAATATTTCTACTTTTCTAATTTCAAATATTTTTCTAAGAACAGGAAGAAAGCCAAAACCGGTTTGGCTCAGTGGATAGAGCGTCGGCCTGCGGACTGAAAGGTCCCGGGTTCGATTCCGGTCAAGGGCATGTACCTGGGTTGCGGGCACATCCCCAGTAGGAGATGTGCAGGAGGCAGCTGATCGATGTTTCTCTCTCATCGATGTTTCTAACTCTCTATCTCCCTCCCTTCCTCTCTGTAAAAAAATCAATAAAATATATTAAAAAAAAGAAAGAAAGAAAGAAAGGAAGAAAACTATTCATTGTGATAGCTCCAAGGGACACAGCGTAGGAGGGGCACTTGGGAGACGGGCGGGCCCCAGTGGATGGGACACACCCCGCCTGCAAGGGAAAGGATGGTTTGTAAATTCCTCCGCACACCACCGTGCAACGTGGCTCCCAAAGCCAGGCTGTTCTTTTTCATTAAGGAGTCTTGGAGGTGGCAAAGCAGTCATCAGCTTATGCAAATTCCTGTGGGTACAAAAGAGGGACCTTTTAAGCTGCCTGTTACTTTATTATTGCTGAAAGAAAGGAAAGGAAAGCACAAAGGGAGAGAGGGGTGTGGGGAGAATTAAGGATCTAATAACAGTGAGAGCTCCCTGCGCAGGTTGTGTCTCTTGCTGCGTTTGAATGATTTTTCTTTGTCGACAGCCTTGCACTGGGCTATTTTTAGTATCTCTTTAATAATTGAGCTGTTGCAATTGTGCTCAGCAGCTGGAACAGGCAGGGAAAATAGCAACCAAAGACATAGTACAGCAGGGTCAGAATATAAGCCAAGCTGCACCATAGAGCGTACCTTTCTCAGAGGCTGAATGCTGAGGTGGGAAAAGAGAAAACAAGTTTAAGACTAGAAAGAGAAGAAGACAAAAGGAAGTGATAGATGGAGAGTATTTTTGTGTTGTTGTTTTTTTAATTAAAAAAAAAATCTGAGAATGTGCCTTATTGGGCAGATTCTTTCGATGGCAAAGAAAGTGGGGAGTCAGGGCCTTGCTACTTTATGAGAAAAACAGGACAGAAGCTTAGGTTGCCAGAAGTGATGATTGCCTTAGTCCCTGAGCTGAATGGAAAACGAGCATTTCTGCACAACATTGTGACTGGCATTTCACGAAGCTAGTGTGTTAGGAGGGAACTCTGGCTACTGACAGAGGCACTGGCTGGGGTGAGGAAGGGGAAATCTCTCGTTGCCCAATATTTTCCTAGCCGGAAAGGTTGTGGTCAAGGAGTATACAACTTTGGATGACACCGTTAGGTCTTTCAAAGTCCAGTTCTCAGATCCGTCATTGACTAGCTGATTTAGGTCATTCAGCCGGCGGGCATGGTATCCACCTCGCTTTGCCAAAATCGTTATTTTGCTCCTGCCTCTCTTCCAGTGGAGTCTCCAAAGTGAGATGGAGGCTTGCCAAATGGAGACTTAATAAGTGTCCCTGCATCTGATCAGTGGAGACATTCAGCCTGAGTAATGCGGACAGTCTAAGCAAACAAACAAAATGGTAAAGGCTGTCTTTAATTGAATGATCAAACTAACTCAGTAACTGCCCAATGGCTCATGTCTTTTTTGGCTAGACAGAGACTGCTAAAGACTGATGAGGTTGTGAGCTTTCTTCCTCAGCACTTCCAACTGTTTGCCTTTTAAATATTCTTTTTTTTTCTTTGTTTTGCTATAATCCTTGCTGTTCTTCACTACCTCCCTTTGTTTTCCCTGCTTACCTCCCTGTCATCCTCCCTGCATTTCCCTCTGCCCTTGTGTTTTCTTGCTGTGGTATTAGACAGGAGCCTTTGGGATTGGAGAAACTTTCTAAGCAGGGAGTTGGGTTGGTGTGACATTCCATCCAGTAGAGGTCAATGTGACAAAGGGAATTTCCACAACTCTAGGCATATCCACAGGCTAACAGCACAGTGTGTCAAAAGTGAGTAGCTACCCATGATTGGTTACAGGGCAAAGAAACAATTTTCCCACCAGCTCCTGTGCCCTCTCATTATAAAAATAGCCATTTAGTAGTCTAAAACTCATCTTTAGGCACTTGAAATGAAAAACCAGTATAAAAGTACTTTTTGTGTATTCCTTAAACATCCGAGTGAGTGATAATTCATGGTTCTTCTGAATAGAAGAGAAAATAAAAGAGAGAAGAAAGGTAGAAAGGTCTGTTACCATGATTTATTTAATCAAATTTTATGAGTGGATGTTTAGGTGATTTTTTAATACCTGGACTTTACAACCAATTACCTCACTTTCACCCATGATAGACAGTGATACTTTATCACACAATTAGGGGCCCAGTGCACAAATTTGTGCATGGGTGGGGTCCTTCACCCTGGCCAGTGATGGGGCTGATCAGGGCTGGCCAGGGGGAGGGAGCGCGGGAGGTTGGCCAGGCACAGGAGGTTGGTTGTGGGAGTGTATTGACCACCAGAGGGCAGCTCCTGTGTTAAGTGTCTGCCCCCTGGTGGTCAGTGCACATCATAGCAACCAGTCTTTCTGTTGCTTAGGCTTTTATATATAGAGATTCTCCCTGCTAAGATTGAACAAACAGAGCTTTTTTAAACACAGCAACTCAGAGATAATGTGTTTCTGTAAACGTATTTCCTGCTTCTCATTTCATGCGTCTCTGAGTGGCTGATGTGAAATCATTGTCTGTCCCCACCTCCTAATGCTCTATTCCTTGGAGGTGATACAGTATATGGACCATCACTGACTTCAGCACTGCCTGCTTCCATTTAGAACCTCCGGCCTGTCAAGATGTTAAGCCTACCTATCTGGCCATCCCCGCCCTACTTCTTAGGTTATTTTTTTTTTCCTGATTCTTCCTTTGAATAAATGTATTTTTTAGTGAAGAAGAGGGTTTGGAAGTAGGAAGCACTATTGAGGCATAGGAAATAAACAATGTTCAGACATCTCAAAAAGCAGCGCATAATAGGAGAGGTCTAGCTGGGTGGGCTGTTTTTCATTATTTACTTTTTTGAGTATTTGGTTAAGCCAAAATGATGGGAGACATACCAATTCCTAACTCCTACACTGCCACCCACCCATGTGCCAAATCCTCCTTTATGAAGACTAGTCTAGTTATGTCATGAAGTACATTTCAAATATCTGTGGTTGTGTTTTAATTTCTAATCTCGTTCAATTGGCTTCATTATTAGAATGAATTTCCTCCAGATTCTGGAATTAGGCTTTCTGTTGATATTGGTGAGATTCTCATCTTTATTCACATATTCATATGTAGAGAAGTTGAGAAAGGCCATTTCTGGACCTGCACATCATACAAAATCTTAACTGATGACATGTATTTTAAATATGAATTCACACAGCTGTTATCTTGAGTTGCTATTTGCCCACTACAATCCACAAAGGTCAGTGACCTAACCAACTGAAATGAATTGAAGTTATTTCTTACTGCTCTATTGTAGGTTTTACATTTTCAACTGTAACTAATTGCATGGAACATGAAATCTAATTAAAACCTTTTTGTACCATCTGTGGTCTTTGGTTAAAGGACATGTACTATTAAACATGTGTTGAAAAGGAGGCATTGAAAGAGTTACTTAAAATTCAGTTCCTTCTCATCTCAAAGACTAGATGGTGGCAGGTTGTAATACTCCAATGTTGTATCTAATCTTTAAGAGCTCCTCAGAGCTGTAGCTAATTTTCCTATTGTTACAGACTAGAGATTTCACCGCCAAATTAAACCTCACAATTTTAGCAATAAAAGAGAGAGAAAAATAAAGAAACATGCACACACACAAATGCATACACGCACACACACATATATAACAGATTTAGAAAAACAATCTTAATAACACCCACACACAACAGGTTTCTAAGGATAATATGTTTTCTTCTCTCACCTATTTAATGCAAATAAGAAGAATTTTGGTTAACTGGGGAGTTTAAGGGTTTTCTCTGTCTGCAAATGGACCAAACCCAATAATTATAATTTCTTGGCATTACTTGGTACACAGGTTAGAGAGTAGAAAAGAAAGAAAATGAAGAAAGGATACTATTGCAGTGAAATACACATACCTTCAAAAAAGTTAGCTGACTACCATGGCTTACCTCACTCTAGTATGGCCTATACGTAGTTTATTCTTTCTCTAATTGTCATGTGACATTACAGAGAAATCATTGCTGTTGAGTCTTAATGGAAATGCTAAAAATCAGTTGCGAAGGAAATCCTCACAGGCTCCTAGTATGTTAAAAAGTTAAAAAATACATTAATACATGTTGTCTTTGTAGATCTTAGATTAAAAACAAAAAAGAACTACGATGGCGTCTAGTTTATTTATATTCCAGCAGCTGCAGTCATGAAATCAAGATGCAATAAAACGATCTCTCAGTTATGCAGGCACCTGTTGTTAAAGGGAAGTCTGGGCCAAATGGACAGAGGCTGTGGGAGGGGAGTCTAAGTGATGGTGGGGACGCTGAGGAAGTAGACATATTTGCAAGCAGCTGAGCCAGAGGTTTAGGCGTCAGTGGTGGAATGTCCCCTACTTTGGCCCTTTGTTAAACTGACCTTATTCACTCACAGGCAGACATCAATTGTCATGTGCAACTCACAGCAAAACTATGATGGAAGAAATTCTGATATTTCTCCTGCTTTTGAAGCTGCGTGCACTGTTGTAGAAGACCCCAAAGCACACAATAGCCCTCAACAAATGCCAGTGTCTACAATGGGACAATACACACTTCAGACTTGGAAATGACCTACGACAACAGCAACCCACATTTAAACACAGTGGTTGTCCCACATATCAAAGGGGCTTGCGGGTGGTTGTAGTTTTCATAAGAGCCACACTTGAGGCACTTTTGTGACGCTTAAAGGTACTGCCATTCACAAAAGTTGAGTGATGTACGTAAGGTCACATAACAGAAAGCTGATCTAGGATGAGCATCCAATTGTTATAGTGACTCTAAGCCACTTGGGCACACAAACACCGGATTGTGAATTCTGACTTCATCACGTGCTTTCTCTCGGAGACTCCATCTCCTTGTCTGTGCATGGTTTGATGTGGACTCAAATACAATCACTCACACCTGACGAAAACACTGCCACCATGAATGACATAGGGAGGACTGTACCTGGCATGTGGCAGGTGGCCTGTACTTCCTGTTTTCCACCCTCCCTGAGAGCACACACCTAAACTACCCAATGGAAATTTAAAGGGACCTGTAGGAATATGGTTCTTCTCTAAGACAGGTGTCTCTGCTCAAGGATAGCCTCATCACAGCCAAGGTTGGGGTCTAGAAGAGCAGTCATTCTACCCTGATGGTAACACAGACTTTGATTTAAGGTCCTCAGCGTTCAGCTGCTTCCCACCTACCTGACCACAGCTCTCCCAATACCTGGGAAGTTATTGGGGAGGGCTGGAAAGTGAAAAGCATCACTAGTCATTTGATGCCATTCTCATAGGAACAAATGGGAAATACTTGATTCTGAGAATAAAATCCCTTGATTTTCCAGTTCATTGTTATTTACAAAAGAGCAGGTATCATATATCTTGATGATCTGTGGCTTTCAGACTTGAGGGAGCTCTAGAAAGAATATTCTGCCATAGACTCCTTGTGTCCAAACACATATTTAGATGCCGAAGTTCTATAATCCGTGGAAAGTAAACTCTATTGCTGGAATGCCTGAGTGCTCTTTGTCAACTCTGAGCAGTAAACCACCCTTTACTAATCAGCTAGGCTTCAGGCAGGACCTGAGAAACTTCTGCATCTCAAGCAGGTTTAGAAATTCCTTATTTCCATTTTTCACATATAAAATAAATTATGATGATAACATGGGTGATATATAAATCCACTGGGCACTTGGTATTTGCCAAGCAACATACCAAGACTTGACAAACAAGAACACTCTCAGGTAGGTAGTCTTAGTAATTGCATTTTATAGAAAAGAAAACGCAAAAAGCGTACAGTAGTACTCACGGTAGTCACTCACATTGCACTATTAGCTATCTATCTTTACATGACACACAATTATCTCTATATCTACATATACACACACTTCATAACAATGCTATGAGAGAACAATTATTTCATTACCATTTACAAATGAGAACATGGAAGCAAGAAGGGACTATGTAACTTGCTTAAAGCCACACAGCAGTAAGTGGTCCAGGACAAACTTGAACCTAGAAAATCCAGTTCAGGGTCCATATCTGTCACTGTGCTGTGACGCCTCTTACGTACTCATATTTGCTTTAAAAAGGATAAATGCCAGTTAAGAAAGGACAGATTGCCATTTGCAACAGCATGGGCAGATCTTGAGAGTATGGTGCTAAGTGAAATAAGTCAGACAGAAAATGACAAGAATCATATGATTTCATTCATATGTGGGGTATAAAACAAAAAACAATAAATGAACAACAAGAAAAAAAACTACAAGTAAATTCATAGATATAGACAACAGAATAGTGGTTACCAGAGGAGGAGGGAGTAGGGGGAGAATGAAGAGAGTAAAGGGGGTCAAATATGTGGTGATGGAAGGAGATTTGACTTCAGGTGGCTAGCTCACAAGGGAGTATACAGACGTTGTATTATGATGCTGCACACTTGAAATTTATATAGTACCATTAACCAATATTACCCAATAAATTTAATTTAAAAAAGAAATCTGAATGGATAGGTGAAAGTTCCTCTGATGATGCAGCAAATAATACATATAACAGAAACTCCTGCTCTGAACAACTGTGCTCTCTCATGCTTCTCATCTCACTCCAAAAGAATTGTAGTTGGCCTGGGTTGTCCTTTTAAAAGAAAAATACTCGGAATAAAAACCTGGGTTTTAGGCATTTGTCAGTGATGTGGTGAGACATTACTTGCACAGTGGAGTAGGAACTCCTGGGTGATATGACTGTATGTGAATAGTGATCCTTTCAGTAATTGCACCACATATTCTGAATATATTGTATAAAAATGAATGAGAAAAAAATCACAAATTTATTAGCCAACTTCATGACAAACAAGACAGAAATCACCCTGGCTTAACATCAGTCTGAGAGTTTAAATTATTAGAATGGGAAAGAGGGGCTGATTTACACACAGTCTGCAGGAATTGTGTGAGATAATTGACCCTTTGTAGTATGAAAAATTAGCTTTTGTCAATTATAATTTTGCAGATAATTTTTGGTTTACTAAAACAAGTGATTCTTTCAAATAACTTCTTTCCTTTTTATAGTCTCAATATCTCTAAGACATAGTAGGCATTAAATAATTTTGGTCAAAGGATTTAGGATTTTAAATCCAATTTAAAATTCAGATAGGTGTACTCAGCTGGCTCTTCTTTTAGCATAAATAATACTTGTATGATTATAAATTATGAAAAGTAGAAAATAGAATTATTTTAGAAATAGAAATGGTATAGAAATATTTTAGAAATTATAAATTATGAAAAAACAGAAAAGCATTCATGTGAAATTTAAATATCAGTATTTTAATTAATACACAGGCTTGGGCAAAAGTAGGTTTAAAGTTGTTTGTGTGGAAAATAATACAATAATTAATAAGTTAAAATATAAATATAAACTGTGTTTTTTATACTCACAACTGTAAACTTATGTCCCCCCCCCCCATATTGACATGTATTCTAGCCAAGGTTAGTTGCTCATTTATAGTCTTTATATTTTATAAAATAAGGATCTTACTTCCATGGTTATTTGTTTATATATTGTCATAATCTTCCATGTTACTAAATATTTTTCAAAACATCATTTTAATGAATGCTGAATATTTTATGGAGTCGGTAAACCATACTATGATTAACCAATCCTCAAACATTTAGATTTTCTGTTATAATCAATCTATGATGAGCATTCCCGAATACCGTGTGCATCTCTGTTAGGATCTTCAGAGGATCTAGGTACTTCTCAAAAATCTCATGAAGGATTGATATCTTAAGAAAAATGCCCGTGGACAGTTATTGTTTGTGAAGTATATTAAAATAGAAAAAAAACTGAAAATGCTTTATGTAATTTCTTTCATAAGTAAAAGCATCAGTAGGTGTAAATTTTAGAAATGGTCATTAGATTATAGTTTTTGAAATTGTATATTCATTGTAACAGTTCAAAAAAGGCATTTATTCAGATAATTCCAGTTTCAGTTGAATGTATTTGGAATAGCAATTTCATTATAATCTTTATTTATATTATTAATAAGCCCATGTAAGACAAGTATAGAAAGAGAGAAATAACAGCATATTATTTTGAAAGAAATAATACTTTACAAGTCATTTCCATGGCAATTAATGCATTTTTATAAAAGGAAGTGGAAGTTTATGGAACGATATAAACATCATTTATTTTTATACCACTTCGATATTTAAGACCACATAAAGTTTGAAGAGCACTTACCATCCAAAGATAATTTTGAATTTATAGAAATACTCACGAGGCAAGATTATGGAGACAGTGAAAATATCAGTGGTTTCTAGGGCTGTGAGTTGGGGAGATGGTGGAGAGTGGGATGAGTAGGTGGAGCACAGAGGAATTTTAAGGCAATAAAAACATTTTATATGATATTATAATGATGGATACTTGACATTATATGTTTGTCCACATCCATAGAATGTACAACAAGAGTGAATCCTAATGAAAACTATGGACTTTGGGGGCGTTATGATTTTTCAATGTGGGTTCATCAACTGTAACAAATGTACCACTCTGGCAAGTGATATTGATAGTGGGGGGGAGTTATGCATGTTGGGGAGCAAAGGTCTACATAGGAAATCTCAGTAACTTTCTCTCAATTTTGCTGTAAACATAAAACAGCTCTTAAAAAAAGTCTCTGATGAAAAGTACTCATATGTTCACACATTATTTTTTCAGTAAGAGTACACCTGGAAACACCAAGACCTCTTTAATGTTTCCGTGTTCACTGGGCCCAGGCCTGCAAAGTCATTCTAGAAGTACATTAACAACTTAATGCCCAAGAAGTAACCCTCATCCAGTAGGGGATGGAGCCCAGGGACAAATGCCCAGGTTGTCTTTCCATCATCAGCTGGGCAATTCTGGAAGGTATTCTACTTGCTTCTCAGGAGGCCCAGTGGAATCAAGTTTATTTTGTTCACTAGTAGGAAAAGCACACACATTTATTATCTCACAGTTTGCTGGGTCAGGAGTCTTGGAACAGCTTAACTGGTTCTCTGCTTTCGGATTTCACAAGGTTGCAAATTATTGGTTGGGGCTGCAGTCTCATCTGAAGCTCCACTGGGGAAGAATTGATTTTCAAGATTGTAAAATTGTTGGCAGCATCTAGTCCATTGTGAACTATTAAACTAAGAGCTTCTATCTCTTGCTAGCTGTCAGTTGAAGATGTGTCTTGCCATGTGGACCTTTTCAACCTCACTGCTTGCTTCTCGAAGCCTTCAAGAGAGAAATTCACCTAACAAAATGTGTTAAATCTTAAGTATCACTATCACAATAGTGACATCCACCACCTCTATCATATTCTATTGATATAAATAAGTTATCCGTTCGTAGTCAAGGGGCAGAAATTTCATAGGGCATGAATACCAGGAGGTGGGGATCTTAGGGCTACCTTTGAGTATGTCTACCACAAATGTATTTATATTTTTAATATATTTTATAGCTATAAAAATGGTAGTAAAGGTTATTTTTCTTTTCTCAATTTCTTTCTGATTTTGCTCTTTTCTGTTTCACTTACATTTGTCTTGCTATAGAGCTGATGCTATGTATTCCTCTTAAGTTGGGGTAGCAAGCATCCCAGGTGAGTAATGGTCATAGGGAGCTGCCTACACCACAGCCGTATCATGACTTGCATATCATTTTTACTAGAAAATTTGTAGTGAATGATATTTTGTAATAATTGAATAATTTAAAGAAACAATGTTATTCTTATAGAAAACAAGCCAACTGAGAAAAACAGGGCTCTGGAGATAGATTCCAATTGTTTGGAGCTTTACAAATACAATATAGCACTGAAAGAATTAATTTATACATTTCATTGAATGCAAATAATTCAAGGGGAGGCCTACTAGACTGAAAATCAAATCCCCTTGTGCATTGGTCTGGGATTTCCTCATGATACATCTGCAGAATGAATTTTTCAGGGGAAGTGATCATTTATGTCTATTTCATTGTCTCTTGGAAAGGCTAATTTCTTTCAAACAACCAGGGCTCATTAATTTAGACTACTTTTTGGAAGTCCAGCCAAAATATTCAGAAATAACTATAGTCATTCAAATAGTTCACATAAGTTCTTACTATATAAAAACCATTATACTGTAGAGTTTGGAGTATATAATGTTATAATTTATTAAGCCCCTATATTAAAGAAGAGTGACTTCATTGTCCATAATTATAGTAGCTCAAGCTGTACCAACAAAAAGGTCCTTAGTTTTGGAATCAACAAGACCTGCTTTAGGAATTTATAGTTTTCCTCATTAACTTAATTTTTTTCTACTTTAATTGTCTCGGGCTTATTAGTATTAAATGATTGAATGCTTTGACATTTTGTTAATGTTAATTTAACCAAATGATCTCATTCTTAGACTCCAAACCTAGCTGTTCCTGAGAAATTGATTTATAGACACCAAATTGTCTTAAGTTGTATCTCATAATTGTTAGGACGTCTCAGTCAAAAGTAGGGAGAAGGTCTTGGCGACCTACATAAGAATTAGAAGTCTGGAATCTTAGGCATTGTTTATGCTCCTTAATAATGGAATTAAGCAGCTTTACTGCTCTTGAATCTGCTCTCTACTAACCATGGCTTTAGGTAAAATCCAAATTTCTTAAAATGTTCTCTAGGGTTTTGCACTATTTAGCCCCATGCATACTTCTTCAGCTTGAACTTATACCAGGCCCCCCACCTTTACCCCAGCTCTTTTATTCTAGCTACTCTGGTACTTTGCCCAGTTCACCAATGTTCTCTTCACCACCGTGCCTTTGCAAATACTCTTCTCTTGACCTTAGTTAATAAAAACACTCTCCCTTAACTGTCTTTCTCTCTATCCCCCGCCCCTCTCTTTAGTTAACTGTTCCTTTAAGCCTCAGCTCAATTTTTATTTGAGATTTAATCTCAATTGTATAGCATTTTCAAGCAATATGTACCTGTTTCCACTAGCAATTAACATACTTGTAATATTTTACAGTTTGTGTGGCTATATGTCTGTCTGTTTCACTAGATTGGCAGGGAGGGCAAACGGAAAACAGCTGGCCCAGGGAACAGAATAGGTGAACAAAAATTAGTGTTTATTCTTAAAGTAATGAGAAAGATGCCTACCTAAGGGGTCAGGGAGAATGTGGTAGACAGTTAGATCCATTTGGAAGTAAATGCTTTAATCCACAGGCAGCCAGGGCAGATTTTTGAACATGAAAATTAAATTTTAAAACTCACGTTTCAGGAATATTAGTTCAGCCATTGTAGGCAGGGTAAATGGTAAACCAGGAAGAGTTCAGGCTTGAAAAAAAAAATGTAAGCATACAGCCTCAGATGGTGGCCTTAGGAGTAGAAAGGAATTGGTTTACACTGTGATAATCATTTTTCTTCAAGTATCTTTGAACAAGTTCACATTACAATCTTGGCACAGGTTTTTCCTGGAAGGCTTTCAAAGGGTAAGAACCACTTTAAAGTTGCAGACTCAGGTTGTCAAATTATCCTTCAAAATGCTTGAATTGATTTATACTCTCCATCAGTAAGTGTGGAGTTGTCAGTTACCCCATTGATAATCACCACTCTCTTTTTTTTTTCAATCTCATAGGCCACTGAGAAGTTCATTTCAGTTACCTTGTATGCCTAAGAACACCACTACAACCACACTGAGCCATATTTTTAATCTGTTTCTGTGTCTGTCCTTGATCTTCAAGTGCCTCTCATTTTAATGTTTCTGTTGTCTCTCTAGTTTTCTCACATTCTTTCAGCATGGGGATATCTGAGAGTAACACCAAAGAGACTGTCTCAGAGGAAAGTGATTAAATAGATAATATTCTTAGAACCAAAGAAGACAGAGGAGATATAAGAATTTTACACACACAAAAAAAATGATGACCTACTTAGAGAATACAGTCATATGAAAGGAGAAAAATGTCTTCCATGCATGTAAAGGAATAACTTGAGATGTCACAGTTTAAAAGTTAAGATCATTTGGCATCATAACTAGAAAATAAACGTAATAGTCATATTATTACATGGTTACTTATAATTGAGAGATGTGATATTATTTCAAATAAATCTATAACATCTAGATTATTAGTCTATTCAATTAACATTTAATATAGAATTTAATAAAACTTCTTTATTAGAGTTCTTCCTTCATAAAAAAAAAAATAAAAATAGGGAAGGAATTTATTAATGAATACAAAATGAGTTGGGATGTGCTTACACAGATCCAAGGTCTTCCTAAGATCCGAAACCTTCAGTTAATTCTACTTGTACATCACCTTCATTTAAATTCGGGACAGTTTGTAAAGCCCTCTATGGAAATAGCTTATTGAAATAATTATATACTATATCATAGGCCGCAAAATTGGAATCTTATTGACTTGAGTTTGCTTCACTGGGAAAAACAGGCAATTAAAATATAATTGTGTGTGTGTGTGTGTGTATTACCCAAAGTGCTTGTAGTAGGTAAGGAGTTGATACACCTGGAAGGGGCGCCAACTCTGGGTTTTATACTGGGTATTCAAATATACATAAGAAACTAAGACCAGAAGTATCATAACCCAACATGAAGTGATGAAGGGACATCTCTTGTCTCTGTGATTTGTCGTTGACAGAGTCCAGGACTCTGGATCTAGCTGCCCTTGCTTTGGCCACTTGGTCTCATGTTATCCTCACCCTTCACCACAGCTTTTTGATTCTTCAATTGCTCTTCTCCCCACAAAAGAAAGACCTTTCATTCTGGTACCTGCTTGTTTCCACATGACTTCATTAGTTTTCCAAGTTTCCCAGTACACTGACCTGTGTTTCACTGATCTTTAGCTAGTACTCATTCTGTTAAGCACTCTTATCCTCAGTAAAAAGATTTGAGGGTGCGGTAACCAACTGCATTCAAATTTCACTTTCCAACACAAATAACTACTGAGAGAAGCTTACTCCACACGCCCTTTCTCAATCCTCCTGTGCCTCACTCCCTTTTAAAATTCTATTTCCATCGAAGGTATTCTGCTTCTCTGTTTGTATAAACTGCAACTAGTAGAATCAAAGAATAAAAACACCAGGACAAGCAAAAATGTTGGAAAATATCTATATTCTACATTGGAAAATGATTTTGGTGTGAATGCAAAATTTCTTCAATTGATACTGATTGTCTAGATAACCAATTGATAAGGATAGTGAGGGTTCATTTGTACCCAATTCGAAAGCTCTGTGATTGATTAATGATTTCTGGTTTAGTTATGGGACTACAGAGAGGTCATTTGCACTGGATATGTCATACTCTGATCTAGTCCACCCTCCTTTTTTTCAGTGGAAGGGTCTAAGGTTTTTAAAGTTTAAATAACTGCCTTTCTAAAGACCACACAGCTAGTTCCTGCTGAAAAGACAAACAAGATTTTCTGAGTCCTAGGAACCGGTGTCCAAGTATTAAAGATATCTAATTCCAAGAGTCACATTATCTTTACTTCTCCCATGTTCGAGGGCATCATAGTCACAACTCCTTAAAGCGTTCACTTCTTTATTCTTATTCTTTCTGGCACCCAAGTACAGTCTCTTTTCTTCTCATCTTCTGTCAAGCCTCTGCTGTTTGTTTGTTTTTTTGTTTGGGGCTCTCACTGATTACTGCTCCAATCAGTCCTGTTCTCTGCACTAGATAAATCTTCCTAAAGCACTAATATGATAATCTTACTATCCAGCTTTACTAACAATAACAATATAAACATTTCCTGCTGGGGTCCAACCCCAGCAGGTCCAGGGGTCCCCAAAGGTGTGGACGGAGTCAGCGAAGAAGGAATGACACGGAGACAGCGTTCAGTTGATCAGCACGGTTGGGTTCTCTTGCCTGGTTCTATTGCCAGGTTCTGTAGGTTCTCCAGCCAGGTTCTCCAGGTTCTCCAGCCAGGTTCTGTAGCCATGTTCCCTCACTAGGTTCTCCAGCTAGGTTCTGTCCAGGTTCTCCAGCCAGGTTCTGTAGCCAGGTTCTGTCTCTAGGTTCTTCAGCCAGGTTCTGTCTAGTTTCTCCAGCCAAGTTCTGTAGCCAGTTTCTCTCCAGGATCTTTTGCCATGTTCTCTCCAGCGAAGTTCTTCTGTCTCTAGGTTCTGTGTAGGTTCTGTGTCTAGATTCTGTGTAGGTTCTGTCTCCTGTTGTCTTGTTACATCTGTATTTATACCAGTTGATTCCAATCCTATCAATCTCTATTCCAAAGGTTAGGGCGTTTCTTATCTCCATTCCAGGGAGTAAAGATTATGTAGCTTAAGCATGATTGTTCATAGTTAAAGTGATTAATTACCCGCCTGGCACTTAGTTAAGAGGTTTTATTCCCTCCCTAACTTCAGGGGAAAATCCCTACCTGGGGAAACAACCTTTCTCAGAGAGGTGACCTTGGTTAAAACACATAGTGCCAAGAAGTTGAGCAAACATATTAAGAACAGTATGCCATATATGCCAGGTCCCTTGAAACAGCAAGGATGGACCGGCTCCCGGCAATTTCCAAGATTAAATTTATTTCTCTAACTACATTTTAAGGTCTTCCATGACCTTATCACTTGGGAAAATGCAACTCCTACTATGATTCAATAGGCAACATATTCACCAGCTATTGTGCTTTGTTATATACCTGAATGTGACATTATAATTTCTACCTAACAAAAACTCTTCATCTGTTTTCTCTATCCTATTGTTGCCAACTGCTTTTCTACATCTCCAGCATCTCATTCTAATCTCACAATACAAAGATCCACACACATAGATTCACACTTGACTTTTACCCAACAGAAATCTCATCAGTGCTCTAAGGGTCAGTGGAAATAACCAGGAAATAAAAGCATTATGTGAGAACCTTCACATATGAAGAGTCACAAAGAATGTTGGCTCGGATCTATGCCATACATCGTAAGAAACCCAATAATTATTTTTCTCATAATGATATTGGTATAAAAAGATTGTAGTGACTCAGATTGGCTGTAATTTTATTAATTTGAAGCATATCTACATACTGATTTTCTCTTAAAATAGACAGTTTAGAATCCCCAGACAATTCTTTTCATTACTTTCCTGAAATTGATCAATTTCATCCCTGGCTTGTTTGACAGTCAACAATGAAATTGAATTGCTTTTGAACAAGTAAATGGGTTCCCACTCCTTTTCTTTCTTGAAAGAAAATACTTATTTGCAGCACAAATAAACACTACACATGTCCATTTCCACAATACAAAAATTCTATGAAGAATGCACTCAACTAGAAAATATAGGGGTAAGAAACTATACACAAGTCTAGAAACTGCATTAGGGGGAAAAATAAATCTGTCAGTGTCTGTACCTATTTATTCATTATATAAGGGACAGCTGTGGCACCAAAAGTTTCAGTTATTTTAGGTATCTCTTCACTGTAAGCCTAGGTTGGGTGAGGTTGCAGTGGGTGGGGCAGAAGAGATAAAAATCTAAACTAGATGTACTGGGAGTTTTTCCCCCCTTTAATGTTGTTTTCATTTTTATTAATTTTAAGGGAAAATACTACAAGTTAATAATGGTTAAGTTCTGGATACAAGTAGTCCCACGGAGCCCTGTAGTTTATTCAGATTCCCTAAAGATCATGCACTATGTCAATTCTTAATGTATAAGTAACAGAGCATCAAAATACTTGAGGAAAAAATGATGCAACTGCAAGGAGAAATAGGTGAATCCACTCTTAGAGTTGGCAACTTTATCATCACTCTATCAGAAATGGACATATCAAGCAGGCAGAAAATCAGTAAGAACATAAAGTTGAATTTAACTATACCACCAATCACCTGGATATAATTGAAATCATAGACTACATCTTTCAATAACAGCTAACAAGAGACATATACCAAGATGGACCACATTCTGGGCCATAAAATATACCTAAACCATTTTAAAACAATAGAAACTATACAATGTCTGTTCCCAGTCCATAATGGAATTAAATTAGAAATCTATAACAGAAAGATAGCTGGATACATTGACAATACTTGGAGATTAAACTGCATCCACTAAATACCACATGGGCTAAAGAAAAAAGTCCTCAAGAGAAATTTGAGTATATTTTGAGCTAAGTGAAAATGAAAATATAATTATCAAAATCTATGGGGTGCAGGGACAAAAATTGCTTAGAAGGAAATTTATATCATGAATGCATATGTTAGAAAAGAAGAAAGATCTAAAATCAATAATGTAAAGTTCCACCTTGGGAAACTAGGAAGAGAACAGCAAATTAAATCCAAAGGAAATAGAATAAAATAAATAAATAATAAAAATTAGGGGAGAACTCAAGGATATTTGAAACAGGAAATAGAGAAAATCAACAAAACCACAAGCTGTTTTTTTGTTTTTTTGTTTTTTGTTTTTTTTTTACCCCCAAGAAGGTTAATAAAGTCAATAAGCCTCTAACCAGGCCAACTAAGAAAAAAAGAGAGTATCATATGTACATACAGTATCAGAAATAAAAGAGGGGAGGGTATTACTACAGAGCCCATAAGCATTAAAAGGATAATAAAGGATCATGAACAACTCAATGCCTGCATATTTATTAACGTGGATGAAATAGACCAATATTTTGAAAGACAATCTATTAAAACTTTAAAAATAGACTATCTGAATTCAAGAATTAAATCAATGATAATAACATTCCAAAAGAGAAAACATTGGGCGCCGATGGATTTATCAAATATCAAGAAAGAGATCACACCAATTCTCTACAGTTTTTTTCAGAAGGTAGAAATAGAGGGAAGGAACACTTTGTAACTTGTTCTATGAGGCCAGCATTATTCTAATACCAAAACCAAACAAAGATATTAAAAGAACTGCTGACCAATATTTCTCATGAACACAAATGCAAAAATCATCAAAAATACTAGCAAATCTAATCTAACAATATATTAAAAAATGAGACATCACAACCAAGTGAGATTTACCCTTGCTATGAAAGATTTATCCAACCTTTTTAAAAAAATTAATGTGATAAGCAAAAGGAAATAAAAGGTATACAGATTGGGAAGGAAGAAATAAAATTCTTTGTTTGCAGTTAATCTTATTGTCTATGAAGAAAATTTGAAAGAATCAAGAACTAAAACCTCCTGTAGCTAATAAATGATGATAACAAGGTAGCAAAATATGAAAAATTGATTTTTTTATATACCAGATACGAACAAGTGGAATTTGAAATTAAAAACTCAGTACCACTCTCAAATTTAAAAAAATCCCCATACTGCTTTTATTAGCTCCCACAAAATGAAATGATTGGATACAAATCTAACAAAATGTGTGCAAGATCTATATAAGGAAAAAAACTCTGATAATTTAATTTAAAAATGAAATAAATGAAGAGATATTTCACGTTCCTGAACGGAAGGCTCAAGATTGACAAGCTGTTTATACTTACCAAATTATTCTATAGATTCAGTGTAATTCCAGTCAAAATTCCAACATTTTGTTAATATTGAAAATCGGATTCTGAGGTTTATATAGAGAAGCAAAACACCCAGAATAGCCAACACCATATTGAAGAAAAACAGAGTTGGAGGACTGATAGTTCCCAACTTCAGTATTCACTATAACACTATATTAACCAAGACAATGTGGAATTAGCAAAAGAATAGATAAGTAGATCAAGGGAACAGCATAGTCCAGGAATAGAACCACCTAAATATAGTCAACTGATCTTTGACAAAAGATCAAAGGCAATGCAATGGAGCAAACATAGTCTCTTCACAAATGGTTGAAACAACTGGATATCTACAGGCAAAGACAAAAAAAAAAACAACATATCTAGACATAGACCTTACATCCTTTGCAAAAATTAACTCAAAGTTGATTATATACTTAAACGTAAAACACAAAATGATAAAATTCCAAGTTGATAACGTAGAATATATTCTGACCTTGGGCATGGCAATGACTTGTTAGAAACAATGCAAAAAAACCTCAGGAATCATGAAAGGAGTAATTATTAAGCTGGACTTTATTAAAATTAAAAATTCTTCTCTGGGAAAGAAGATGTCAGAGAATAAGATGATAAGATGCTGATATCTGATAAAGGACCATTGTCCAAAATATACAAAGAACTCTTCAAACTCAATAGTAAAAAGATGTACAATTAAAAAAAAATGGTCAAAAGACATAAACACTTCATTAGAGGAGGTATACACCTGGCTCAGCTGGTGTAGCTAAGTGGTTGAGCATCGACCTATGAACCAGGAGGTCAAGGTTCAGTTCCTGGTCAGGGCACATGGATCAATCCCCAGTGTGTGACATGCAGGAGGCAGCCGATCAATGATTCTCCACATCATTTATGTTTCTATCTCTCCTTCTCTCTTCCTCTCTGAAATCAATAAAAATATTTTCATAAAGAAGGTATACACCTGAAAAATAAGCAAATGAAAAGATACTCCACATTATATGTTATTAGGGACATGCAAGTTAAAGTAACTATGTGATACTACTTCATACCTACTAGAATGGCCAAAATCCAGAGTACTGACAACATCAAATGTGGCAAGGATGTGGAACAACAGGAACTCTCACTGCTAATGGAATTACAAAATGTATAGTACAGACACTTTTAAAGACCTACAGTTTCAGTCAAAACTAAATATAATTTTACCCACACAATCCAGCAATTGCACTCCTTGGTATCTACTCAAATGATGTGAAAACTTATTCCTACAGAAAAGGCTGCAGATGGATGTTTATAGCAGGTTTGTTTATCCATAATTGCTAAAACCTGGTAGCAACCAAGATCCCTTTAGTAGGCGAAGGGTACAACCACAATGAAATACTTAGTTGTGGAAAAGAAATTAGCTATGGAGTCATGAAAAGATATGGAGGAACCGTAAATGCATATTATTAAGTAAAAGAAGTCAATCTGAAAGGCCTACATAAACTATGATTCCAACAATATTCCATTCTGGAAAAGGCAGTTTAAAGATCAGTGGTTAACAGTGGTTCAAGATGGGGCAGGGATTAAAAAAAAAAAAAAAAAAGCACAGACAAATTTCAGGGCAGTGAAATTATTCTGTGTGATACTGGGATGATTGATACATGGCATACAGTTGACAAAACCTATAGAATGTGCAACACCAGGAATGAACCCTAATGTAAACTATGGACTTCCAGTGATAACGATTTGTCAGTGTACATAACTCACTTCTCTGGTGAGAGATGTTGATAGCGGGGGAGAGCATTGCATGGAGGGAATGAGTTATGGAGAAGTTGTGTGTACTTTTTGCTCAATTTTGCTGTACACCTAAATCTGATCTGAAAAATAGTTTATTTGAAAGGGGGGGAAAGACCCACCAACTTAATTTTTAAACTGTTGAATGATATTCCATAACATGAACATCATGTAATTACTGAAGCATTCTCCTATTGACGGGCACTTATGTGTTTGTGATATTTTCTTTATTAAAAATAAGGCTAAGAGGAAAATCATGTTTCACATTTGTTAGAGTAGAAATTGTCCAAGAGACCCAGGAATATGAAAGTTGATATTAATTGACAAATGACCTCTGAAACCTGATGCCAAGTTTTAGCCCCATCAACAGCACATAATAGTTGTTTTTTTCCCCGGAAATAATACTACCTTTGAGCACTATTACTATTTTTAGTCTTTACCAAACCAATAGTGGCAAACATGCTTTATTCTAAAATAATTCTATGTTTCTTATTGTGTAGCCAGGAAATTCTTCATATGTTTTTGGACTATTTGTACTTCTTTCACTAATTGCCAATTTTTTTTATTAATGTTATTATTTTATTGAGTTACTTGCCTTTCATTATTTAATAAAAATAAGTGATTGAGCTAAGTACCCGAGTTAAAATGTTAAAATATAATAAGATCAACCTTCAAGAGGGGAAGAAAAAAGATATTAAATTCATCATGTATAAGTTATAATACTTAGAAAAATAAAAAGAACAAGTATACATTTGAAAAGAAAGTGTTTTTATAAAAGGTCACTAAAATAACACTTTTGAAAAACTTATAAAAATAAATTATGAATATGTTAAATATTATTGAGGACAGAATCTTAGACATATGAAAGATTAGATATAAAAACATCATTCCATGCTAATACATTTGAAAATCAGGACGAAATGCCTTTTTTAAGGAGATTAAAATTACTAAACTGATTTAGAAGAGTCTAGTAACAGAGTAAGAAAGTTTGAAAATTTGCCCAAAGTACTCAAAAAAATGCTTCACATATATTTATTTACTGTTAATTTTTGTAAGCAAGTGAAAAATATAAATATGTGTTAGGTGAAAATGTCCTTTCTGAAATAGGTAATACATTACAGGAAACACATTTGAATAGAAAAATTGATTGTTCAAGTTATGAATCTTGCTTAAGGAATTTAAAAGTCAGCATTCTTTGCTGGTCCTTAGCGATAAGAGTTCCAATGGATTCTATTTATATACTCAAGAATTACACATTGTTGGAATAAATAAATAGAATCTATTGGAAGCTACAGGAGATGCTGGATTCATGCTGTGCATATCTCTGGAATGTTATTTCATTAAAATCCACATACTTTATTTGCAAAAATAAATTTGCAATGGTGATTAGTTGCAAATAAGGTCCTCAGCCTAGATAGTTTTATGGATGAAGTCTATCAAACCTTCAAAGAATTAGAATACTAAACGCAATATTACATTCTAGAACCTGGAAAAATGCTGGCTTTCCCATTAATACTATACAGCTAGCATAATGCTAAAATGGAATTAGATTTTTAAAAATAGCCCAATGGGAATATGAAGATCAGTTCAACTAGAATACTAAATAAATACAATTTTATTAAAAAAATAGTTGCAATTCAAGTTGTTGAATGAATGAATGAAATGTGTAGATTCACCAGGCCATTTGCTTTATTTATTTATTTATTTATTTATTTATTTATTTTACTTTTTCAGAACAGAGTTTATTCATGATTTGTCATATTTGGAAGATATGTTTGGCCACATTAATGTGATACATTTTTTTTTTTTACTCAAACTCAAGGTCCATCACTACAAGAGTATGTACATTTCTGGTCAAGCTGCTCACTTTTGAAGAAAATGTTGGATGTAAAGCACTATATAAATGTAATGTTAATAGCTCTGGCCAGGTGACTCCATTGGTTAGAGCATCATCCCAATATGCCAAGGTTGTGTGTTCGATTCCCAGTCAGGGCACATATAAGAATCAACCAATGAATGCATAAATAAGTGGACTCTCTCTCTCTCTCTCTCTCTCTCTCTCTCTCTCTCTCTCTCTCTCTCTCTCTCTCCAATCCAATTAAAAAGGTACTGTTAATGAAGTGTTTCTACAGCCTATAATTAAGAATGGCAATGCTTGAATGTCTCTGTAAGCAGAAAGCTGCAGATATCTGGAAAAAAAATAAGTCTTTTTTAAACATTACTGCTACTCAGGTGAATTTAGAATCAAAACATGAATTCATTATAATTTTCTTGCTGATACTGCTAGCATCTTTGCCTTTTCAATGATAGCTTCCTTGGTTTGAAAATCACAAAGTAATGTTACATGAATTTAACTACTCAATATTGAGAATTCCATATTTGTAATCCCTTCATGTGACAAAGTGAATTATAAGAGACAACACAATGAAAAAGAATTACAGGCCAATATCCCTCATGGACATAGATGCCAAAATCCTCAACAAAATTCTAGCAAATCGGATCCAGCATTACATCAGAAAGATCACACACCATGACCAAGTAGGATTTATCCCGGGCATGCAAGGATGGTACAATATCTGCAAATCAGTAAATGTGATACATCACATAAACAAATTGAGAGATAAAAGTAGCATAGTCATATCAATTGATGTAGCAAAAGCATTTGACAAAATCCAACACCCTTTCTTGATAAAAACCCTCAGCAAAATGGGAATAGAGGGATCATACCTCAACATAATAAAAGCCTTATATGACAAACCTACAGCCAACATCATACTCAGTGGGCGAAAACTAAGACCATTTCACCCAAGAACAGGAACAAGACAGGGATGCCCACTTTCACCACTCCTGTTCAACGTAGTTCTGGAAATGCTAGCCATAGCAATTACATAAGAAGAAGAAATAAAAGGTATCCAAATTGGAAAAGAAGATGTTAAACTGTCATTATTTGCAGATGACATGATACTGTATATAGAAAATCCTAAAGACTCCATCAAAAAATTATTAGACTTAATAAATGAATTCAGCAATGTAGCAGAATACAAAATTAATGCCAAGAAATCTATGGCATTTTTATACACCACTGGTGAATTTATAGAAAGAAAGATTTAAAAAACAATTCCATTTACCATTGCCCCCCAAAAATTAAGATACCAAGGAATAAACTTAACTAAAGAGGTAAATGACCCATACTCAGAAAACTACAGGACTGATAAAAGAGATAGAGGAAAACATAAACAGATGGAAGAACATACCGTGTTCATGGGTTGGTAGCATCAATATCATTAAAATGTCCATACTACCCAAAGCAATCTATAGAGCCAATGCACTCCCCATTAAAATGCCATTTGCTTATTATACCTCAACATGGTTCCGTATCAAGGAAGAACCTAGGAACAATCATTTATTTTGAACATACTGTATGTCAGACAGGAAACTCTTTGAGGACACAGCATGAATAAATTATAGGCCTTGCCCTTGAGGAGGTCCCAGTCTGAATGTATACAACAGTTCTATAATGTGCATCCATGGTAGATTTGCTTCAAGAGGAAAATTATTTTCTATTGCAAGAGTCACTTGCACTAGCAGTAAAGTCCTGCTTTAGCTTAAATCCTCGGCAGAATACCCATCACATAAAGGACACCTCAGGAAAGTGCCTTACTTTGGAGTGTATGCCTGGATTTTGAATTTTCACTTCCCCTAAGCCCAGTTCAGTGGCTGATAGTGGATTGATTCACACATCAAAAAGAGCGCAAAGCTCTACATACTTAACCTTTGTAACCAGCTATTGCTGCAGAAATAATAAGCAAGCCTTAGGAGAGGAAAAGTGTTGCTTGAAATTCTGCAGTCCTTTTGATCTTGTGAAGGATGGGATATAAATCAGTAAATAACAATATCATCTAGCGGTGCAATTATATTTTCTGTCCACTTAAAAACACTGGCAAGATGTGGTTGGTTCCAAAAGCTTTCTTCCTTGGACAGTAATAACAGACTAAATTTTTCCTTCTGCTACTAGGCCACGAGTCTGGGTCTGGGTTAGTCTGGGTCTGGGTTAGAGTCCTTCCAGTGAGCCAGAAATACTCTAATAAAAAATAAGTCCAAGTCCTTTCTCAAATTAGAAACATGCACGTCTTTAAAGCTATGTCTTAAATAGCTCCAAAAATTAGATTATTATACACAGAATCATAGAGATAGCTGGAATCTTAGAAGTGACTAATTTCAAGTGAGAAAAAAAAAGTGTTTTACCAAAAGCAATATAGCTACTTTTAGGTATTATCATATTATACTTATGCCTTAAGTACAAAACACTCTGCTAAGAATTTGGTCCAATATCAATTGTTTCCTCTCCATTATTATAGTTCAGCAGCTCCCTGTACACCAAAGGTATTTCATTTCCTTAATGTAGAATTGTTGGGTCTTTTTCCCTGATCGGTTTGATTAAAAAGGTAACGAGATATACTTTGCTGGAATGGGTACCATCATGCCGTTAAATATTAGGTATAAAATAACTTGCCTAAATATTCAAATGGAAAGTATTCAATGGATATGTGCTCAGAATTCATCAGTATATGTTTTCTTCACTTTAAAAGAAATTCTTCTTTCACTTGGGATCTGAATTGTTTACCTGGGAGGTTTGATGTAGGGTTTTAGGCTAGTATACATCTTGAGGCCCAATGATAATAGGAACCAAGAAGGAAGGAAGAATTCATCAGCAGATTAAGTGGAATGGGTTGGAATGATAAAGAAAGAAAGGTAGAATTACAAATGTACTGTCAAGTGATAGTATCACAAAATGGATTTTGGAAAAGTTTAGATATACATTTATGTGGAAGATGTGTAGGATGTTGAGAAGGTATGAGAACATGTGCAGACGTATGACAAGTTATGCAAAACTTTTGATCAAGAACTGCTGATAGAGAATAAACAGAGAGGGAAACTAATTTTAAGAACACAAGATTTGGAATCGGAGGATCCTGAGTGGAACACATGTTCCTCTATATTCTCAGGGCATGACCCAAGGCCTTGTCACTTAACCTCTTTCAACTTCCATCTCCTCTCTGCTAAAATGTGGTTATTTCTACCTGATAAGATTATTATAAGAGTAAGAGAGAGAGATCAAAACCACAATTGACTGCAGCAGCTTCTACCCCTCAGGAAGTGCTTTATCATTCCCCCCTGGAGCAGGTAACCTTTTGTTTAGCAAAACCAAATGATGGGACTTTTGGCTGTGACAATAGTGGCTTTGAGGCATGATAAGAAAGAAAGTTTTTAAAATAAAGAGGATTAAATTGCCCTCCATAATACACATGAATTTTCAAGTTTCTAGAACTGGAGAGAAGCCCACTAGGATGAGGAAGGTGGGGCCCCTGTGGGCTCTCAACCAGGAAAAGTAGCTCAAGGTCTCCTTAAGAAAGCCACTGCCCAATAATAACCAGTTTTAACCTGTTTGCTGATTGTACAGCCTGACAACCCCACACCCATTATCCACAAATCTCCGTGAAGAACTGCTACAGAAAAAGGCTTTCATGTGGGGGACTCTGGTGAATGAATGTTGGGAAGGTGTCTGTTTGGGGGTGTTAAACAGTGAACAGCATGTAAGATTCCAGAAGAAACTCCAGAAGACTTACAGGTTTCCTATCACAGATGCAATAGACTTTGTCACCAATGACAGTGTGTCTCCAGGTGACATCTGGGTTGCATTGGGGTAGCTAAATTAATGCAGGTAAAAATGCTTCATAACACCAAACAGAATAGTGCGCAGTGAACGTTACTTCCGACTCACCCACAGAACAGAGCTTGGGATTGCAGCTTCACTGGTTGGAATCATAATCCCAGTTTAGTCAGTCAGTATTACCTACACTGGGCAATAAACAAATTGAGCTCTCCGAGCCTCCATTTCCTTATTTATAAAATTTGGAAACTAATTTTAACTTATAGATTTCTGCTTTGGCAAGAATTAAATACATTAACACACATAAAGTGCTTGGAACAAAGCCTTGAATATTTAAGTAAGTAATAAATATTACTGGCCCTGGCCAGGTGGTTTGGATGGTTGGCGCATCATCTCATACACCAAAAGGTTGCCGGTTGGATTTCCGGTCTGGGCACATAACTAGGTTGTGGGTTCAGTCCCCAGTCAGGGCACATACAAGAGGCAACCAATCCATTTCTCTTTCACATTGATGTTTCTCTCTCTCTTCCTCCCTTCTTCTCTCTCTAAAATAAAAATTTTTTAAAAAAACAGTACATATCCTTGGTGAGGATTAAAAAAAACCCATAAATATTTTTATTATTAAATATTTATCTCCTATACCTACTCTATTACAAAGCAACCTCATAACATTTAATTTCAACAGAGAAAGCAAGATGTTTTGGAAAGAGCAGTAACTCCAGGAGGTCTGGACAGACTGTGAAACTCTGAGTCCGGTTGTCCCTAAGGTTAAATTGCTTCATTTATAAATCATGGATTTTGAACCACATGATCCCAAAGGTGTATTTTCATTCTTACTAGCATATTTGAAATCTCTAATTCTATATAAGTGCATCCATTAGTAATATTCACATACATTTTATTGAAAAATCTTACACGCAAAGACAGTTAAGTTTTTCCATCCCCTGGGCAGAATTCCCCAAAGGCTCATAAAAGTACAAAGTGGCTTTTTATCCAAGCCATATACTTTTATGGAAATACCTTTGTCTCTGTGAATCTTGGATTACCCACGTATAAAACTGAAGGGTGGTTTCCAAAGGATGGAATAATCTTTCTCAACTTGGGATTTGACTCAACATAATGGGAGTCAGAGTATGCAGAGAGGTAGAAGGCAAGAGGAAGTCAGGGATACGGAGCGCTGCCTGGCTTTGAGAGCGGCCACAGTGAGGAGCCATGGTCCTTAGAGAGAGATGAGGAAGCCAGAGGCCTCTGGGAACCTGAGTGGGTTAAAGGAACTGATGGGAAGAAGGTAGTGAAAGAAAGGGAGGGGCCAGAATTTGAGTGACAACTCCTGAGTTTTGCCCAAGACCAGCTAGTAGGAAAGTGATCTGTAGGTATGGAAAAAGTAAGTATGAAGTAACTCTTCATACTTAATGTACCAGGCAAGAGATGATAACGTCTTAGACTAAAGTATTGGCAGTAGAAACAGAGAGAAGTGGATATAGTTGAGGTATCTTTGTGATTAAATTTCTAGGATTTACTGATATAGCAGAATGGGAGGTTGGGAAAAGGAAAAGTCAAGGATGATGCTAAATTTCTGACTCTAGCAATTGAGTTCTGGTTGACGGCCTTTAATTAAGTGGGAAAGACTAGAAAAAGAATACGCCTGAGAAATAAAATAGCAAAATTAAGATTTCTGTTTTGGACCAGTTAATTTGAGATGCAGGTGTGAGTTCCAAATGGAAAAGTGAAATAGCAGTTTGATGAATGAGTCTGGCATACAAAGAACAGGTTTGAGGCACAAATATCCCTCCTGTGGTCCATGAGTGAGTAACTTTTTAAAGCATGGGGAAAGGATGAAATCACTGAAGCAGAGGGCCTACCATCAAACCCCTGGCTCCAGAATATGGAGTGGGAAAGAAGACAGAACCTATTAAGGTGAAAGAGAAGAAGAGGCTAAAAAGGCAGGTGACCACTTTAAGAAGGCTGGATGTTCAGCTCTGTGAATTGCAGCTGAGAAGTTCAGCATAGAAAATAATGTTTCGGATTTTGAACATGGAAGTTTATTGTCGATTTTATAAGAGCAGTTTGGGTGGTGTCTTGTAAGCAAAAACCCAATTGAAATTTTTCAAAACTAAATTGGAAGTCTGACTGAAAGAAAGCAACACTTTTAGTAAAGTATTTTGCAAAGTCACTTTTTCAGGGAAGCAGAAATACAGAGGGGAGCTTGATCAACTTGAATTTATTAAAAATTGCTTGAGTGTTTTTGTGTGTTTTCTGCTCATTGCTTGGTATTTCATCCTAATTCTGATGCCATCTCTGACTAAAGCTAGCGAATAGTGGTAGGCTCTGGACCCACCACCTCTAGACTTCACATAATATCAATTTAGTAAGACATGATTGAAACTTCTAGTCCATTATGGGTTTCTAGAAGCTCCCCTGGAGCTCTGAATCATCCTTCATGTAAAGCCAGAGGCTAAAGAAGATGATACCAGGGCAATCCAAGTGGACGGATCTAATTTAGGTGTGGTGCTGGTTAGGATCTTCTTTTGTTCCTGAATATTCTGACTTTGAGATAACCACACAGACCCCAGGGAGAGTTACCTTCTTACTTGACCCAGACACAAGTGCTCTTGCCCCAAGGAAAGACCTACATGGCTGGTGTATAGGGAGATGAAATCTGAGAGGTGGAGATAAGCAACAAGGGGCCCACAGAGGGCGAAGAGTTCCCTGGTCCCGTGGATTGCCTCCCCTGGGGCCTATACAGATCTTTCTAGCACAATTCAGAACCTAGATAGCTCCAAGAAAAAATTACATTCAAGTTAATTGACTGCAGATAGCATCTAATATTTATTATATTAGTTCAGAGTTCAAGCTATACCATGTCATATCTTTTACCTGCGTTTTCTTGTTTTATTATAAGAATCCTATAATGTGGAATTAGAGCATGAGGAGAAGAGCATGAAGCTCTGAGATGATGGCAAGTCTGAAGAACTGGAAGAGCCGTGAGCGGGGCAGGCTGTGGGAGGCAGCAAGCCTGGGGGTGGGTGGACAGTGCAGGAAGAGTGGTAGCTGGCAATGACCCAAAGCCATGAGATGCACTGTGTAATTATTCTCCTTAACTCGCCCACTATCAGTTTCTCTTTCAAACAACACCTTGCCCTTGTTTTGAAGAAATAGTTCTTATGCATTAGAATCCGTCTGGAAATTAACAATGTTAGGGGCCTTGTCCTAGAAAAAAAAGGTGAACATATGAACTTGGGAAGGCTCTTCTCTGGGAGTTGAAACTTAGAGGCACAAAAAGGCAGAAATGTCTGGTATCCACTTTGGCCCCATGGATGTGTCCTGCACAATAGGGACTATCCCAGTAATTCTGGTTCTCACTTCTGCAACTGCCTTATTTCCTGCCTTGCTTCTCTAATGTTTCTTTAATTCGCTGCGCCTGATTTTTTCTAGGGAATGTCATTTTGCTTGAATGCATTAGGGTTGAGTTTCTGTTGCTGGCAAGTAAGGATCCCTGCCTGGTTCAGTGGACACCATCCTTCAGAAGTTAGATGAGAACAGTTAGAAGGAGAATGTAAACCCACACACCTAACTGCAAGGATGTTGAAAATGAATGTAGGAGTGACAGGAAGAGGCTTGAATTTATCCAAACTTCAAGCGCAAGAATTACCACTTTTAAAAGTTCCTCTGGCGATTCTTAATCTGTCCAGAGGCCCCTTTCTATCTCAATGACAAAGCTTTTAATCATAGTTAGTGCAGAGCCTTCCACCTCCTGCCGTGAGATATGCCAGAAACTGGAATGTGTATGTTGTCAAAAGAGGAAGGAAGTGGACTGGTGTGGGCTCTGCCATCTGTCCCTTGGGCACCTCTCCTTGGTTCCCAGCACTGACCACGGAGGTCACATCATAGTTCTCCTTCTGTCACCCACCAGCCAGAAGCACACCTACCTGCAATTCTGTCTTCAGTGCTCAGTTCTTGGGAGAAGCTCCAATGTCAAGTCCAGCCACTTCTACTTTCCCTACTTAAACATTTCTCTCCATTTCCTCCCTCTACCCTGGAGAGTCATATCCAATTTTTCCCCTTCAACTGGCCTTTGGATCTACAACAGTGAATTTTTTTCTTATAGGAGGAGGTAGGGAAAGGAAATACTAAGACCAGTTAGTCTTTTTATTTCTTGTTTTGATTTTTGTTAATCCTCACCTGAGGATATTTTTCATTGATTTTTTTTTTTTTTTTTTTTTTTTTTTTTTTTTTTTTATTTTAGACAGCGTGGAAGGGAGGGGGAGAGACAGAGAGAAAAAAAACATCGATGTGAGAGACACATTAATCGGTTGCTTCCCCCACATTCCCTCACCAGGGCCAGGGATTGAGCCTGCAACTGAGGTACATGCCCTTGTCTGGAATCAAACCTAGGACCCTTTAGTCCAGGGGTTGACGCTCTATCCACTGAGCCAAACCAGCCAGGGCATCTTTTTATTTCTCAATAACATGCTCTGTTAAAGAACGAATACAGTGCATCCCCCAATGTGTCATAATTATATTGTTTGTCTCTGACTATAAAGTCCTTGAAAACCTGAACATTGTTATCTATCTTTACATATCTAGTCCCCTGTTCCTGGACCTATTGAATACTCAATAAATGCTTGTTAAATAGAACAGCACAAAATCTCACTATGTAAGCTCATCTTAATGTCTTCGCTCTCTCGTTCCTGAGAATAGCTTTTGTGTGAAGTCATAAAAATGCATTGACGAGTAGATAGCATCCCCAAACCAAGATTTTCAATAATTAAATTCCGAGGAACAATTTAAAGCTTGCATAGTTTTCTCTCAAATACTCTCTAGAGACAGCTGGTGCTCGCTGGGGTTCGTGGGCTTCATTACGAGTTCATTTTCCTCTCTTCTGTGTTGGATGTACCGGCTGAACTCAGGTGGAGGGAGCGGGGAGCAGGAATGAATCAGGTAGAGCCTGGAAGGCAGCAGAGCCCTCCCCTGGATTATTAAATAGTAGGCTTTGCACTCACTCTTGGCGGTGCCAGGCTTTAATGTCCTACATGAAGTCAAGCAAGTCGTGGCAACAGGCATAAGGTGGCATTTAGTGACTGAGGTTCTGAGGGCAGTTCAATCAATGAAGGGCCTTCAACAAGCCTGTTATCTGTATTGTGCCTCACTTCTCTTTTTGGATAACAGGATTTATAAACTGCTGTCCCAGTAAGAAAGAATGAGAAACACCTCTAAATTTTGCACATACCTAATGGCACATGCTAGGAGTTTAAGCCAAAGGGGCTTTTGACTGGCCCAAATTTAGAGTTTAATAAAGGAAAGACTGAAGACCTTTCTGTTTCTACCCATTGGGATCCCTGAGGCCTTGCCATTTGGTGTTAGGGCTGCTCAGAATTAAATCTTCACCCCTATCTGCAGCCCATTATAGGAACGCCTTTCACTCCTGAACTTTCCAGGGACATCTTCTCCTCCCCTGAGAAATCTTTCTTTTCTTAGATTATATTTCCCTAGTTCTTCATTAGGTAGTAGTTGGCATTACATATCACTCTTGATTCTAGCAATGGTTATGGCTGCCCATAGAAGAGAAGAGTGTGTTTCTCAGATGATAGCTTCGAAACCCCAAAGAGTTATCCCTGGTGAAATGTTTAGGCTGGTATCATGGGCAATAGAGAAGGGATGTTGTGGTTACACTGGATACCTGGGAGGTTAACAGCTTCTAGAAAACATTTCAGCATTCTCTCCACTGAGGAGGAAATGCTTAAAAACTATTCTTTCATGTGAAGAAACAGCACTACATACGTAGAGAAAAGCAAAGGATTAAATGCCTCACATTTTACTTTTCAAAGGACATTCTATGAATCATCTAATTTTATCTTTACTAACAAAACACTTTATAAATTAGGCAGGACTAGTAGTGAGGAAATTGTAGGTCCTACAGGAGAACAGAGAGGTGCTATTTTCAGCTCCACCATTGGCATCCTGAGGACGGGCACTGTGGGCGTTAGGACGTGCCTAATGCACGGGAGCCGCAAGCAGGAAGATTGGCATGAGCATTGTACCTGCTCCGCTGTGGGAAGCGGGGCCTGTGGGAAGTCTGCGCTCCACCTGAACTTGAACATGTTGAGATTTATGCTTTGTAAATGGTGAGTGTTCTGTTACAACACAGGATTGTTATCTTTGTTAAATTCTTTAGTCCAGATTAACTCAGATAGTGTGTTGAAAATGGAAGCTGATAAATAAGCCAGAGCCTGGGTGGGTTTTTCTATCTCTGCTTTAGAATGATCAGTTAATAAACCAGCTATTCATTGAGCCACTTATATTTCCAGGCGTAATTTTAGGTGTTAATGATTCAATCATAAACAAAAATAGGCAGAAATATTACCCGTTGGATGCTTACGTTGTAGGGAGACTAATAAGTAATTGAAGGTATCAGACATTAGTTAGATCCCGGTGGTCTCAAGAGAAGAAAAAGCACATAGCGAATCACTGGTCCAGGGATGGAATTACTATGCTATGGTGACATTTAATCCAAATATATGAGCACCAGCTTTGCCCAATGAGAGAAGTGTTGACTGGCAGGGGAGGGGTAAGCACATTTGAGGAGAGGTGTACGCAATGCGGCGGAGACATGGTTGATTTACAAGCTTTCAGAAAGGGTATCAGTTTCCTACATGAATCTTAAGTCATTGAGTTATGCCATCTTAAACCAGGAAGGGTCTTTAGTAGATTCCTAACCTAAGCTCAATGATCCATACAGAGATAGTAATAAGTGAGCCCACTGCCCACCAAGGAAGTTATTTATGCAGGACTTTGAACAGTGCTTAGCATATATCGCATGCTTAATAAACATGTGTTTCGGTTTATTTATCAGAAACTAGAGGCTCGGTGCACGAAATTTCGTGCACTCGAGGCAGGGTGGGGGTGGGGGCGGGGAGGGGTTCCTCAGCCCGCCTGTGCCCTTTCACAGTCCAGAAGCCCTTGGGGAGTGGGCCTAACTATCAGTCAGACATCCTTAGGACTACCGTAGAGGCGGGAGAGGTCCCACCACTTTTGTTGTGCTCACCAGCCATGAGCCCGGCTTCTGGCTGAGTGGGAGCACACTGACCACCAGGGGGAAGCTCCTGCATTGAGCATCTGACCCCCGGTGGTCAGTGTGTATCATAGCGACAGGTCATTCTGGCTCTTCAACATCCCTTAAGGCAGTGGTTCTCAACCTTCCTAATGCTGCAACCCTTTAATACAGTTCTACATTTTATGGGGACCCCCCAATTTCATTGTTACAAATTGAACATAATTAAAGCATAGTGATTAATCACAAAAACAATATGTAATTATATATGTGTTTTCCGATGGTCTTAGGCGACCCCTGTGAAAGGGTCATTCGACCCCCAAAGGGGTCGCAACCCACAGGTTGAGAACCGCTACCCTAAGGTGTCCCAGATTGCGAGAGGGCACAGGCCAGGCCGAGGGACCCCACCGGTGCACTATCAGGATGGGGAGGGACATGGGAGGTTGGCCAGCCAGGGAGGAATCACAGGAGGGCTCCAGGGCATGTCCAGCCCATCTGGCTCAGTTCCAGTTGGCCGGACCCCAGCAGTAAGCTAACCTACTAGTCAGAGCATCTGCCCCCTGGTGGTCAGAGCACATCATTGCGACTCGTCGACCAGGCAACTCTCTGCCCCCTGGTGGTCAGTGTACGTCATAGTGAGCAGTTGAACAGCCTTAGTATATTATTAGCATATTATGCTTTGATGGTTGAATAGCCAACTGGTTGACCAGACACTTAGTATATTAGGCTTTTTAAAAATATATATTTCATTGATTTTTTACAGAGAGGAAGGGAGAGTGGTAGAAAGTTAGAAACATCGATGAGAGAGAAGCACCAATCAGCTGCCTCCTACACACTCCCCACTGGGGATGTGCCCACAACCAAGTTACATGCCCTTGACGGGAATCGAACCTGGGACCCTTCAGTCCCCAGGCTGATGTTCTATCCAGTGAGCTAAACCAACCAGGGCTATATTAGGCTTTTATTATATAGGATAGTAGAATCTTACAGTATTATGTTAGCTAAAGAGCTGGCATATTATATTCAGGGTGTGATGGCATGTCTGCTCTTCGTTTATTAGTTTTTTTATGAGAACTACTTGTTTATGCTACCATTGATATTTAGGGAAGGGGCCTCGACTAGAAGGAGAAGATGTTGGATCTGGATTCTAGTGTTGCTATAGAATCTGAGCAAGTCATTAAATAATTGAGTGCATTATTTTTATTTAAAAGCTAATTCCTCTATGTAGATGCAATGAGGTTGGCTTAAAAGTTCATGGATGTAAGAGTTCCTTTAAAAAAGCATTGTAAAACACTGGACTAATATTGAACAGTCCTGCTACCATATAGACATGAAGAATTGATGGTTTAATGTTGGGTCAATCTTTTCAATGGAAGAGACCCATGTGATCTACCCAAGGGGCCATGAGGACAGACTCATGGCTACGTCCCTTATTATGACATCTCCTCAACCCTCATAATGGTGCCTGGGATTGAAGTCCAGATATAGCTGTTATGGTTGTGCTGTTGAGCATGTAGAAGCAGCTTTTCTACTTGAGTTTCAGATGAATGACTTTTTGAAAAGTACAGAATTTGCTCTAAAGTACAAGATGATTTGGGATCAGAGTGATCCTGCTCTTTATCCTCGATAGTCATTGCAGGATTTCAAATACTTAGTGCCATAGTGAGCACAGATACACACAACAACAGCAATCCCTGGTTTTGTATTACCTAAGGAACCAATTTGAGATTTATGTTTGCACTCTATTAACAGTGAATTTTTAAAACTGGAACCAGAATACTAAAAAATGGCCTCTGCTTCCTTCGCTCTGTAAAGTCCACAGATATTTGAGTCCCCTCAACTTCACTATCACCTTTGCTTTAGAATTTTGCTGTTTAATAGGACACACTATTAAATAAATGTAGGTAATCCAGGGTAGCTGGTGGACTTGCAGCAATTTTGAATGTCTTCACTGAGGATGACATTTTTTCAACAGTGCATTGTGAAAACTGTAACATAATATGGTGTAAAGATACAGCAGTCAGTCGTCAATATTTCTCTGAAGCCGATTTATATAGTTTAATATTAAGTATTTTATGTATTAGGTGAAGCTCCTGCCTGCTGAGAAATACCAGGCAGGGGCTGTTTTATGTGATTTTCATTTGCTCACACGAAAGGGGTAATGACATCATTGGATCCACACTGAAGTGAATGTTTCATTGGATATCCAGGAACTTCTTCTGTTGTATTATTTATTAGGGGCATATGGTCCTATAAAGTGTCACTGAACATGCCAGAAATAAGTCCCAAGCTCCGAAGTCTTATGCCACAGCTGCTAATGTGACAGGATGGTGAGGTACAGAAAATTAAAACAGACAAGAATACAAAACCTTCTTTTCATTCCATGAGTCAATAAGAGTGTGTTTACTATTTGATTTTCCTATGCGTAAGGTGTGAGAAAGGTTTCTAGGTAAAAGATTTGCTGTCCTTTCCATTTTTTTATTATAATCAGGTCAGCAAAATCAAGTCACAGATGGGCAATAAACTGAAAACTATTTAGACTTTTTTTTTTTTTTTTTTTTAACCAACCACATTTGTAAAATCAATTGTCTTACAGGTTCCAGAATACTAGCCAGCAGTGATTTTTTTAATGTGGTTCCCTGGAGGAAAAAAACAACAGACAAACCAAAAAACTACTCTTAGCCGTCATCTTTAAAACAAAGACCCCACAGTAATATAATAAGAGACGTTTAGATGATTCTGTGAGTGAAATATTTTTTCTCCACCTCCTCTTACTGTGAGTGAGGGACCTTTCCTCTGTTCTTTCTTCTATCACCACGTTGCAATACCATTCTTTATGTGGTTCAGTCTCCCCACGTAATGTCTGCAGGATGAGAACAGGGCCTTGCCTGAGCCTCTCAGAGGGAGAGCTTTGCATTGAGGGGTAATTGAGAACTAAGTATATTTGGTTCAATTGAAGTATTTATTCTACCAAATTGTTGTGAAAGTGTTGTCTCCTTTATAAACACACTAGAGGCCTGGTGCACGAAATTCGTGCATGCGTAGGGTTCCTAGGCCTGGCCAGCAATCAGGGCTGATCAGGTTCCCCACCTCCGCACCTCCTCCTTCCCTCGCTCCCTCAGCACCCCGCCACTGCTGCTGGTCACCCACCATGTTCCACGCTTCCTCCTGGTGGTCAGCGTACGTCATAGCGAGTGATTGAATTCCTGGTCAAACTCGGAGGGGACACTTTGCATATTAGCCTTTTATATATATAGATGTTCCCCATAGTTGGCATGAAGGAAAGGAAGACATTAAGACTATAAAACTGAAGAGACTGCGCTGGGTGAAAGGTTCTAGAATTAGAAGATGCCAGATTAGGTGCCAAGAATGAGCCCTGGTTGGAAGAAAGGCGATTAGATGTTTGAAATTCTGTGTTCTTACTTTTAAGTTGCACTCAGATTCCTGTTTTGCCAGGATTCTAGCGTTGCTTGTTTTTTAACTTAATAGGAGACTTAATAAAAATCACTGGCCTTTGGAGAACTCAATGGATAGTCTTTAAATTAAGTCATCACTGCCCTACCCGGCTTGGTTAAAGTAGAGTCCCAGCCTGTGGACTGAAGGTCCTGGGTTTGATTCTGGTCAAGGGCATGTACCTCGGTTGTACGTTCCATTCCTGGCCCTGGTGTGGGAGCAACCCATTGATATGTCTCTCCCACATTGATGCTTCTCTCTCTCTGACTCTCCCCGTCCCTTCCCCTCTCTTTAAAAATCAATGGAAAAAATATCCTCAGGTGAGAATTAACAACAAAAATTAATTCATCATATTCATATCAAACTTCTCAGTTATAGGGCTGGTATATACATATATATATGACATATCTCTTACTGAGAAATACATTATAAGTATCAAAAATCTTAGGTAATATTAATTATGCTGCATATTGGAGGTCCTAATGATAGGGTCTAGAGTAGTTTAAACAAGAATTTGCAGTTATGTAGGATGAATAATCTAGAGATCTAATGTACAGTATGATGATTATACTTAATATTATAGAGAATACTGGAAATTTGCTAAAAGAGTAGATTTCAAGTACTTTTACCACACACAAAAATGGTAACTATGTGAGGAGTTGAAATATTAATTAGCTTGACTGTAGTAATAATTTAACTGGTCATATGTGTATGAAAGATCATGTTGTATACCTTAAATACATACAATTACATTAAAATAGAATAAAATAAATAACATTTAAAAACAAGAATAGAAGAATCACTGTACTCATATTCAACCACAGCCTTAAAGATTTTAGTGAAAAAAGGAATATATGTTTATGGAAAAAAAAGTGCAAATACAAATAATTCACAAAACACAACTGGCTTAGCCCCTATTGTCTATTATAGTCAAACTTAAAATATTCAATGAAAAAGAAGACACACATTGTTGGTAGTTTCTTCTCTATACTCCACATATTTTCAAAGTTGTTAACAATGTGTATTAATTTCTGGTATAACTAGGGGGGAAAGGACATTTAAATCTCATTTGGTTAGATGTACAGAAAGCTACCTCTTCTTACAAATACCTTCTTTGTGATTCTGCTACCAATTACTTCAGATGACTAAATATCTTTATGTTCATGCAGTAACAAAGAGATTTTTATTTTTAACATCCAGCTGTACATTCCTGACATGTGCAGTTAATATTCTGCTGGGAGTGGCTCTCTAGAATTTTGAAGCCTTAGGTAGATTCCTTTGTCGACTCAGAAAGTATAAATAGATTGCCATGAATTTGAAACATCCCTCTCCATAGCATGGTTGATGCTATCTCTTTGATTACATTAAAAATAACCCATATTCCCAGATAGGACTTTTTGAAAACTTTTCCAGTTTATTTTAAATTTTCTTAATGTTTAAGAAACATCCAGACTGCTAGTCTGGTCATGAGTGACATCTCTGAATATTACATACATTAGACAATTTTATGTCTTGAAAGCTGTAAAAACATTTTCAGGCAGGATCAGAGAAAGTTGTTGGGCTATCAGCTCCTTGCTTCGGCCTTCTTTATGTGTTCATATCCTTGGTCTGCTCAGAGCAGAGTCTTAATGTACTCAGACCTGGTCATGAGTGGGCCTCTGCTGTTCCCTTCATGATGCCATTGTGTCTCCAGAGGCTCAGCACTCCCCCAAGGGAGCTCCCACCCTTCAGCTTTATTCCTGGGGCAGTATCTCAGACAAAAGCTGTATCTTACTTCCTCCAACTCCAGTCAAAAAATAACTGTTCCACAATCTCTGGGGAACCCTTTGTCTGCATTTCCTGCTAACTGCACAATCCAGCTATTTTTTCAAATATAGCTGATACATTGATCATTAGCAAATAGATGATCCATCGACATTGTATTCCTTTATATATGCATTTTCTTACTCAGAAAAATATCACTACTCAGCCCTAAATGCCCAAGAAAGTTTTCTTTCTTTGTTTTGTGGTGATTGTTTTTTATATATATTTTTTATTTATTTCAGAGAGGAAAGGAGAGGGAGAGAGAAATAGAAACATCAGTGGTGAGAGAGAATCATTGATTGGCTGCCTCATACACATTCCACACTGGAGATCAACCCCACAAACCTGGCATGTACCTTGACTGGGAATTGAACCATGACCTCCTGGTTCATAGATCGACACTCAACCACTGAGCTCTGTCAGCTGAGCCCTAAGGAAGTTTTTAGATTATGTAAACACAGGTTGGCACAGCAGCTAAAAGCGAACTTAAAGATGAAGCTCACAATAGCTGGGAGAGGCGCATGACTTCGTCATTAAATAGTGGCAGAGCTGTGGCTAAAACATACAACCAAAGATCACACGGAAAATGAAAAGGGGCCAGAGAAAAGAGAAAGAAATCCAGGAAGCAGAGGAGAGTGTCTTGTAGCTGATCATGCTAAGCCTGCCCTTGTCATTCACCCTGGGTCATATGTGTAAGGCCTGCCTATTTTTCAGACTCTGGAGTTTGTTCTAAACAAATAAACTGCTCTACTGCCCAGTTGGCATGGCTCAGTGGTTAAGCATTGACCTATGAACTAGGAGGTCATGGTTCCATTCCAGGTCAGGGCACATGCTTGGGTTTTAGGCTCTATTCCCCAATGGAGGGCATGCTAGAGGCAGCCAATTAATGATTCTCTCTCATCATTAATGTTTCTTTCTCTCTCTCCCTCTCCCTTCCTCTCTGAAATCAATAAAAATGCATATTTTTTGAAAACTACCCCAAGCATAATTCCCTGGAAAAGCATGCCACGTCCTGACGAACCACTGTCCCGGCCTCTGCTATCTGGCCACCTGTGTGTGTCCACTCCGGGAACCACAAAAAGCTCAGCAGGACAGAACTGGATGGCCTAGTCCTACTCAACCAGAGTGAGTTTTTCCATTGTAAATCAGGCTTAGCCCTAGCTGGTTTGGCTCAGTGGATAGAGCGTCAGCCTGCAGACTGGAAGGTCCCAGGTTCGAACGATTCCGGTCAAGGGCGCATGCCCAGGTTGTGGGCTCCATCCCCAGTGGGGGTTGTGCAGGAAGCAGCCAACCAATGATTCTCTCTCATCATTGATGTTTCTCTCTCTCTCCCTCTCCCTTCCTTTCTGAAATCAATAAATATATATATATATATTTATATATATATTTTATTGATTTTTTACAGAGAGGAAGGGAGAGAGATAGAGAGTCAGAAACATCGATGAGAGAGAAACATCGATCAGCTGCCTCCTGCACATCCCCCACTGGGGATATGCCCGCAACCCAGGTACATGCCCTTGACCGGGATCGAACCTGGGACCTTTCAGTCCGCAGGCCGATGCTCTATCCACTGAGCCAAACCGGTTTCGGCAAAATATATATTTTTTAAAAGAATACCAAAAGAAAAGGGAAAATCAGACTTAGATATTGTGGTTTAGATTAGCATATGATCTGTTCCTCTTGATCTTGGGCAGAATTCTATTCAGATCATGATTTCCTATGTAAATTTTATTACCCTCTGCTCCTCTTCCTGCAGTCCTCGCAGAGGGCTTTGGCATAGCTAGACAGTGTTTATTCTGACAAAATATTACTGGGTATATAAATATTTCAGAAAACATTTGCATGCCATGACAATGAAACCCTAAGTTTTAAACCCAGCTAATATATTGGACTAGTCTACTTGCATCGTTTTGTTTATTTGTGTTAATCAATTTAGCGCGGATCTAGACAGATGTTGTCTGAATTACTTCAAAACAGCTTTTTGTGTTTGAATATTTAGTGGACATTTCTATGAGAACTTCATATACTTGCATTGATGAAATAAGTGCTTATCATGGAAAGTTGTTTTATTTTATTTTTATTTTTGTTGATGACCCCGAGCTAATGCCTCTTGGCTTATGTGGCAATAGGTATAGTATGATGTGACTTGTGGCTTCAAACATTATCCCACCAGCACTTTGTCTTTTGGCATAAACTTAGTGTATAAGAATGCTGGACAGGAGCTGCACCGAGGTGTTCTAATGAGGCTGGCCAACACATACTCAGTCACTGCTGAGAAAGATGGATTGTCAAATAAGCTACCCAGCGCTCTGACAAGCCTCCTCGGTGTGATAATCTAGTTTAAGATCTTGCTACATTATTCATTAATTTTCCCTGCCACTAATCTTTGCAGCATGCTTTTGTTATGTTACTGTTTGCATTCTCAGAGCTGTGGAGACTGTTGTTTTATGATACAGATAAAGCCTTTCATTAATTTGCCCGTACTTTGCAGTGAGAGCAAGGGAAAGCAATGATCTCAGGCAGTGCACTGCTCCCAGACTGCTTCCTATCACTGATGACTCCCACTGGCTAGAGGAGAATTAATTGTACATGGGTGGAGATGATAGCAGACTTAACTGGGTCTCTGTGAAATGTCCATGAAGAGGGGACTAATTAAAGGACTTCTGAACACATGTCTCTTTATTACAGCACCAACCTGGTTCCACCATGTTAGCATGTTCGCCTATAAACACTTGGATGCGTGGACACAGACACAAGAACACTACTGCTTTGCAAACAACATATATTCCATTGCCTTTTGGCATCAGTACAATGCAAGTATAAGGAGAGTCAGCACAGAAATGCAGTTAAAAATATCACAGAACAAAAGCTAAAAATTACCTTAAGATAAGTTTTAGAAAATAACTAAAAAATAACTTCAAATAACAGTGAAATTTTATTAAAATGTTATAGTAGAATTAATTCACTTCACGCAAAAGAAAGAAGCAAAGGAGGAATGAGAAAGTAAATAAGTAGGAGACAAAGATTTTTAAAAAAGCAAAATGGCAAACATAAATCCAATTATATCATAACAACACAAGTGACCAGATTAAAGAATCCAACCAAATGGCAAAAATGATCAGAATGGGTTTAAAGGAAGATCCAGCTATTTGATGTGTATAGGACACACACTTTAGATTCAAAAATACATATAAGTTGACAAAAAATAAATATAGAAACATACACAGTACAAATAGAAGCTATCAGAAAGCTGGAACAACAATAGTAATATCAGACAAAATAGACTTTAAAATAAAATTAAAATGTTACTAGAGATAAAGAGAAAAAATTATAGTGCTAAAGGATCAATCCATCAGGAAGGTATAACAATTATAAACATATATGCACCTAATAACAAAGCCCCTAAAATATGTGAAGCAAAACCTCACAGAATTAAAGTCAGTCAACTCAACAGTCATAGTTGGATACTTCCATACCCCACATTCAATTATGGATAGAACAACTTGACATAAGATCAACAGGCAAATAGAAAACCTGAACATATTAGAAACATACTTTAGAACGCTGTACCCACCTAAAACACCTTTTGTGGTGACAGAAGATGATTTGACTTTGAGTGGTGGACACACAGTGCAATGTACAGATCTTGTAACATAGAAGTCCACACCTGAAACCAATATGATCCTATTAAACAACATTACCCAATACATTCAATAAAAATAAATAAATAAAACATCTTTAGAACACTACACCCATCAACAGCACAATACATATTCTCAATTGCACCTTAAACATTCTTCAGAATGTCAGATGCTACAAAACAAGCTCAATAAATTATAAAAAGATTGAACACATGCAAAGTATCCTGTTTAACCACAATGAAGTATAAGGAGAAATCAATAACAAAAAACAAGTCAGAAATTGAAAATAAGATAATAGACTCTAAATAACCAATGAGTCAAAGAGGGATCACAAGGTGAATGAGAATATACTTTGGAATAAATGACTATGTAGACATACCATAACAAAACTAAGGGGATACAGCTATGCTTAAAAGAAAATTTATAGCTCTAAAACCCTACATTAAAAGAAGAAGAAAAACCACAAATCAATAATCTTTCCTTTTAATACACTGGGAAAAAAGAGGCCAAGGTACACCTAATAAAAGCAGAAGAAGAGAAATTATAAAATTAGAGTGGAAATTAATGAAGTAAAAAATAAAGAAGAGAACAACCAAAACTTGGTTATTAAAAAGTAAACAAAATTGACAAAACTTTAACCAGACTGGCCAAGAGAAAGAGAGGAGACTCAAATTACTGAAATCAAACATTAAAAAGGGAACATTAATACTATGTAGAAATAAAACAAATAATAAGGAGAATCTATGAAGAGTTGTATGCCTACAAATTAGATCGCATGGATAAAATGTACAAACTGCTAGAAAGGCACAAACTACAAAGTGACTCAGGAAGAAACAGCAATCAGAATAGAGCTATAGCCAGTGAAGAGATTGAATTAGTGATCAAACAGGTTCCCATAGGGGAAAGCCCCAGACCAGAGGGCTTCAATCGTGAATTCTATAAAACATAAAAGAATGTATACATTCTTTATATATAAAATAATCTATGTATTCTTAAAATGTCAAATATAGGAGAATATATAAAAATAAAATGAATTATAAATCAAAAGATAAAAAAGAATGTATATTCCATATAATGTATATATAGTCAATAGACATTTTAGTTCAATTGATGCACAATTGACAGATAAAATTGCAACATATTTAAAGTGCACAGCATGATGATTTCATATAAGTCTACATCCCAAAAGGATTCCCACAATCAAGTTAATTAACACATCCGTACTTCAGATACTTACCTTTTCGTTGCTTTGTTGGTTTTGGCGAGAACACAAGTTCTGCTCTCTTAGCAAAAATCAAACATACAATGCAGTATTATCAACTATAGCCACCATTTTATACAGTATACTAGAGGCCCGGTGCACAAAAATTTGTGCACTTGGGGGGTGGGGGGGGGTCCCTCAGCCCGGCCTGTGCCCTCTCGCAGTCTGGGAACCCTCGGGAGATAACGACCTGCTGGCTTAGGCCTGCTCCCGGGTGGCAGAGGGCAGGCCCAATCCCTAGGTGCAGCCCCTGGTCAGGCTCAGAGCAGGGCCGACTGGGGAGTTGGGGCACCGCCCCCTGTCATGCACAGAGCAGGGCGGATTGGGAGGTTGCGATGCCAACCTCAGTCACGCTCAGGGTAGGGCTGATTGGGGGGTTGGGGCACCACCCCCTGTCACACTCAAGGCAGGGTCAATGGGGAGGTTGTGGCGCCACCCCCTGTCACGCACAGAGCATGGTCGATTAGGGGGTTGGGGAGCTCCCCCCTGTCACGCACAGAGCAGGGCCCATCAGGGGGTTGGGGAGCTCCCCGCTGTCACTCACAGAGCAGGGCGGATCAGGGGGTTGGGGCACCGCCCTCTATCACCCACAGAGCAGGGCCGATCAGGGGGTTGGGGTGCCGCCACTGTCACACTCAGGGCAGGGCCGATGGGGAGGTTATGGCTCTACCCCATCACACACAGAGCAGGGCCCGTGGGGGGTGGGGGGGTTGGGGCGCCGCCCTCTATCACCCACAGAGCAGGGCCGATCAGGGGGTTGGGGCACCACCACTCTCACACTCAGGGCAGGGCCGATGGGGAGGTTATGGCTCTACTGCGTCACACACAGAGCACAGCCCGTGGGGTGGAGGGGTTGGGGCGCTGCACCCTGTCACACACAGAGCCGCAGGGTGATCAGGGGGTTGGGGAGCTCCCCCCTATCAGGCACAGAGCAGGGCCAATCAGGGGGTTGGGGCGCCTTCCCCTGTCACGAAGAGAGCAGGGCGGATAGGGAGGTTGTGGCCCCGCCCCCTGTCACACACAGAGCCGCAGGGCGATCAGGGGGTTTGGGCGCTGCCCCTGTCACTCTGATCCCGGTGCCAGGAGGCCTCTCAGCTCTGCTGATCCCGGTGCTGGGAGGCATATTACCCTTTTACTATATAGAATAGAGGCCTGGTGCATGGATGGGGGCCGGCTGGTTTGCCCTGAAGGGTGTCCTGGTTCAGGGTGGGGGTCCCCACTGGGGTGCCTGGCCAGCCTGGGTGAGGGGATGATGGCTGTTTGCAGCTGGTCACACACCCTTAGGGTGGGGGTCCCCACTGGGGTGCCTGGCCAGTCTGGGTGAGGGGCTGAGGGCTGTTTTCAGGCTGGGACTGAAGCTCCCAACTGCTCCTTTCTTTCTTTTTTTTTTTTATTCTGGGCCAGCTTTAGCTCTGACTCCAGCTCTGAGGCCTCAGCTGCTGAAAGGAGGTATCTGGTTTGTTTAGGTTCTATAATCGAAACTCTGTATCAACTCCAGCTCTGAGATCCCAGCCCGCTGAAAGCTGGTTTCTGGGGTTTTGTTTAGCTTCTATATTTGTTACAATGTTTCTTAAACTGCAAGCTCAGAGGCCCGCAAGGCAGGTGGGGAACATTGCAGTCCTCTGTCACTGAAGCAAGCAAGCCTCATGTTCAGTTTAAGCTGCCTGGCTGCCAGCCGCCATCTTGGCTGGCAGTTAATTTGCATATCTCCCTTATTAGCCAATGGGAAGGGTAGCGGTCATACGCCAATTACCATGTTTCTCTTTTATTAGATAGGATGCTCAGACTTGATTCATCTTAGAACTGAAAATTTGTACCCTTTTACCAACCTCTCCTCATTGCTTCCATTCCCCAGCCCATGGCAACCACCATTGTACTCTGTTAGACTTTTGGAAAGTATTGTTATCTACATATAGTGATACCATGCAGTGTTTGTCTTTTTCTATCTTGCTTATTTTACTTAGCATTCTGCCCTCCAATTTTATCCATGTTGTTGCGAATGACAGGATTTCCACTTTTAAAAGCTGAGTAATATTCCATTACTGTGAACCACCTAAGCATCCAATATAACACATTTTCTTTACCCATTTATCCATTGATGGATGCTTAGGTGGTTTTTATTTCTTGGCTATTATGATTACTGATCTGGAAAAACTATGAATTATTTTGTCATGCCTAGGTAAGATTCCATTTTTTAATTTTTTTATTTAGCATATATTCTAGTATAACTGGGCAGAGATGCAATAGCAAGTTAATTCACTGTGCCTTACCCTCTTTGGGAGTAAATGAAGGTTTTTTTGCATTTGATTTTATACACAATACAATGTCAGAACTTCCCTTGAAAATCATCACCACAAAAGCAACATTAAATACTATATATCTAGTGACCTACTTACAAGACTTATTTTTATATCATTTTAATAAGGTATAAAATTTGTTATTTTTAAAAGCTGAAAGACTTCTAGACCTACATCCCTCTTTTTTACCAAAAGCAAACTCCAGCTTAAAACCTCATAATCTTTAAGACCTCAGAATCCTATACTGCATTTTAATATAGGAGTTGTCATTGGTTGTGTATCTCTCGGAATAGAAAAATTAGAATCAGGATTGGTTTACATTAATGTGCTAGTTAAACAGCCAAAATGAGAGCTAGGCAATATTCTCATAAGCTAAGAATCATCTATAAAATAAAAGCGTAATATGCAAATCAACCCAACGGCGGAACAGCACAATGACCATCTGGACGACCATGCTATGACACGCACTGGCGCCAGACCAGCCAAGGCATGTGCAATGCAATTGATGGGGGGGGGGGGGCGGCGGAAGGCCATCGCCCCACGATCACCCCACAGAGGGACGCCCAGGCCACTGGCCAGTGGGGTGATCAATCGAGGGGGATGAGGGGGTGGTGGCGGATGCCGGCAGTGCCAGGCCAAGGTGGGTGTGGGCGGAGAGCAGGGCCAGCTGCCAGCAGCTGGGGGAAGCCTGGGTGCCAGCAGCCGGAGGGAAGGAAGGCCTATGCTTGCATGAATTTCATGCATCGGGCCTCTAGTGTAATTATATTTTAACTAAACAATTAATGTTGCCGTGGCTGGACTTTGAAACATCAGTCATTGGCTGTTTTAGATACTAAAACAGAAGTGATGCCAGTCTATTGGGGGTAATGGGAGTGGCTGGTCCATGACATGACCTCTAGCTTTCCCTAGTTAGCAAGGGTGAGTTTATTAAAATACTAAATTTAGCACACTGGCAACACTCAAGGGCCAGAGCTCACATGTTAGAGGAAGTTTGGATATTTGAGCCCAAAAAATATAGAGGGCAGAAAGCATGGTGGAAAGGCCCTGGGAATTATGGCATCAAGAAAAGGGAGAAAGCTTTGAGATACTGAGCCCCAGACTATCTTTTATAGCAGTACCCAAAACAACATGTAGTAACGCTTATTGGGAGCTTACTTTATGCCAGGCCCTGTGCTAAGAATTCATACACCGTAACCCAAAGGAGCTATTTTATTCCACTTTACAGATGGGAAAACAGATTAAATAGCACATATAACTTTCCTAAGGTCACAGATAACAAGGATTCTATTGCATGTATTCTGACGCCAACATTTAGCTACTTTAAGGGCTACCCTTTATTCAGAAACGGGAGATTCAAATGACCACTGGGGCCAGGTGATGATGTAAGTGCGTGATGCAAGTTGAATGAAAACGCCAGGAGTAATGGTGCCTATGGAGAGGAGACACCTTTTAAAGGTTTATTTTAAATTGCCCTGTGTTGTTTCTTTCCATTTTGAAAACATTTACTAGCCAAAGACAGATTGAACCCATGGTTTGCATTTGCCAGTTTGACAGCGTCCCCGTGAGGGAATGAAGTTCAAGGGCTTTGTGAAAAATCAGACCCAGAGCACCAGCCTTCTTATTTTTTCTTCTGAGAAATTAGTGGAGCATTTCCAATTAACACCTGGGTCAACTATGAAGAGAGAAATGGGTGGTAATGCCCACAGAGCTTGGCCTTTCTGTCTTCTGCTCACACTTTCCATTTCTAGATGCATCCTACAAAAAAGCAAAACAACAAAATCCAAAAATCCGCTTTAATCAGTGGGGTGTCAGCCCTCTAAACCTAAGAATTAGGGCAGGAAAATTCAAAAACATAGAGATGAACCTTCCTATTTTCCCTTTCCACTTACCACCAGCCTCTGAGTAGCTTGTCTTTAATCCAGACTCCCTGCCTGGGCAGGGGAGAGGAGCTCAAGGGGCTGCTTTTCCTTGTAAGTACAAAGTAATAAATTGAAGCATCTTGTTTTCGTGAATGATGCCTTATAATTACCGTCCTATGCAACTCTATGCTCACTCTTCTGCCGTGTTGGCATGTCCTTTTCCTCCTAAGAGGCAGTAAAGAGAACTGCCTATGAACCTGAACTTTAGAGCCAAACTAATCTGGGTTTGATTCTTGACTCTCCTTTTAAAGGTAACTTGCATTCAAAATACTCCATTTATGAAAACGTTGGCTTCTTTTAACTATAAAATGAAGATGTTCAAGATTGGTGTCAAAGTTAAATAAGTTCATGCCTGGTATGTTGTAATTGTTCAGGAAATGGCTCTTATTATAATTATATCCACGTTTCAACCTACCTGTTCCTGGACACCCAACTCCACTGTCATTTCCACAGACGAACATTAAATTATCTGTATAGACAGAAGTTTTCTTTGCTTCTCCAATCTGACTATAAGTCCCATATTTGTCATTTTTGATGGTATAATAAAGGTAGAAATTTATTTTTTCTTTCTTTATTGATTAAGGTATTACATATGTGTCCTTATCCCCCCCCCCACTGCCCCCCACCCCATCCCGCTCATGCCCTTACCCCCTGGTGTCTGTGTCCATTGGTTGTGCTTATATGCATGCATACAAGTCCTTTGGTTGATCTCTCCCCTTTACCCCCACCCTCCCCACCTTCCCTCTGAGGTTTGAGCATCATAACAACTACTCTAATAGGTGTCATGGAAATAGTTGTACAAATTCATATTTTTCTGTATTTTAAATGATGATGTTAGAAGGGTAGAAATCATATCATATTCATCATTTGTACCCACTGATGTCCAGTGTAGTTGCTGATAATAACCAATCAAAATCACTTATTAAATAAATTCAACACTCTTCCAATCATTTTGTTTACAAACATTAAGTTGCACAAATGATGTTTGCATAACTTACAGACATTAATCTGCACAAATTATAATTGTAGAGGATCAGGAGAAGATGCAAATGAGCATATCCATATAAACTGGCACTAAGTTTAAAAAGCAGACATTACTAGCATATCATCAGCACCCTGAGAGTCACCTCTTCTACCTTGCCAATCACAGATAGCACCTTCCCCACTGGTAATCACCATCCTGACAAGAAAACCCTACTGTATTTTAGTTTTTTCTGTGTTTCAACCATGTGTATCTCTGTACCAATACATATGCATAAATAGGAATGTTTATTACTTTTTGTTTTCTGATCAGCAACAGAAGTTCCTTTATTTTAATTGCCACTAGCATTTCATCATGTGAATATTACATAATCTATCCATTCTACTGTGGATAAAAATTTGGGTTATTTCTTAGAAATTTGAAATTTTTAAATACACTCCTAAATAACCCATAGGAAAAAGAAGATATTACGATGGAAATTAGATGCCTTTAAAGACATGTTTAGAGTGAAATTTATAGCCTAACATGCACATATTAGGAAAAAAAGGAATGCTCAAACATAACTCAAATAACTCAGCATTTATATTAAGAATTTAGAGAAAGAATAAATTTAGTTTCAGGAAAGTAGAGAAAGAAAATAGTGAAAATAACCTTAGAACATAATGAAATAGTAAAACTGTAGAGGGCATCAATAAAGTCAAAAGGTCAATTATTTTAAAAGACTATTAAAATTGACAAGCTATGGCAAGAATAATCAAGGGCCAAAAAAGGAGAAGGCTCAGTAACAAATCTAGGGAAAAAAGGGAAACATCACTACAGATCCTACATTCATAAAAAGATAATAATAGGATATTCTGAATTACTATCAGCACTGTATGAAAAATTATAGAAAAGCAACAAAAACTGACATGCAAAATATTTAAAGTCTAATTTTTTTTAGTGTCTGTGAAACAAAGGAATTGGGGAAGATACAAAAAAGGATAAGCCGAAACCGGTTTGGCTCAGTGGATAGAGCGTCGGCTTGCGGACTGAAAGGTCCCAGGTTCGATTCCGGTCAAGGGCATGTACCTTGGTTGCGGGCACATCCCCAGTGGGAGATGTGCAGGAGGCAGCTGATCGATGTTTCTCTCTCATCGATGTTTCTAACTCTCTATCTCTCTCCCTTCCTCTCTGTAAAAAATCAATAAAATATATTTTTTAAAAAAAAATAAAAAAAATTTAAAAAAAGGATAAAATTATCCTTGTTTGAAGGAACCTGCAATGTAGTAGGGCTCATTGGCAGACATATAAATCCAAAATGAGAAGTAGAATATAATTGAGAACGGGAGCCATGTACATATTGTATTTTGAACACTTCTGATTTCTCATAAAAAATTTTTTCAGACAAACTGAAGCAAAACAAAAAAAATATGCTCAATAAAAATATTTCAATAAACTGACAGCATTCAAAAACTAACAAAATAATAAGACATTGTTTCCACCAAACTTGAATGAAGTTCAAGGGCTTTGTGAAGGGAAAATGAGAACTCAGAGATAATTTAGTTTTTCCTTGAAGGCATTTACTAATCCTGGAAATCTGAACTTTCTTTTTTACACCCTCCCCTGAATAACAGGAAAGAAATTAATGATCAGGACTCACACAATGTAGGAAACATAACCCACACAATTATCTCATGTCCTAAAGCACTACAGCCTGGGGAAAAGATCGAATCAGACTATCCTGGGCATTTTTGCAGCCTGGGATTGGGTAGTCCAGAGCACCTCCTGACTTGAATTTAATTGAAGGTGGTTCAAGACAAATAGTACCTCCTGATACTTGGGAAAAGCAAGTATATATCCTCTCCAGATGAGCACACCTTCACCCATAACCTAGTATCTTTCCTAAAAATAATTTTACAAATATAAGGAGCATCCCACTGTGAAGAAAACAAAGGAACAAGTTACGATGAGCAAGAACTGAGGCAATAAAAGCAGACCAGAAGAACCTTAGCTACTGGAGGTATCACACACATTTTAATAAATAGAAGATGAGTCAAAGTGTTTGCAGTTAACAAAAAAAAAACTACAGAAAGTGATAGGTGCTGTTATGATTGATTATTCAAAGAGAAATACAATTCAGCTGGGAGAATGGCATAGGCTTCCTGAATGTGGCAGCGTTTAAATTGACCGAGGTGGATTTTTACAGGCAAAGACAGAATTGAATGTGCCTTTCAGATGGGAAAAATCTCCAGAGTAATGACATGGGAGCCTGAAAGCATTAAGTATTTTTTAAAAGTGAAGATTCGTCCAGTTTGGTGTATAAGATATATGAGAGGGAGAGTGGAGATAAGATTGGTGATGGAACTTATATGTTACACTCTGCAATGGTTGAATGGATGTTATAACAGTAGCACTGTCCCCTCCCCTAACCTTAACTACTTCTGTGATCTAAAACTAAATACATCTTATCATCCAGAGGACTCTTAAATCAATTATTCCCGGTGACCAGAGGAAGGCCCTGAGGATAATCTCAAAGTAAAGAGCAAAACTCAAATCTACACTAATAAAAGAGAAAAATGGTAATTGGCGTACGGCGATACCTTTTTCATTGGCTAATCAGGGCTATATGCAAATTAACTGCCAACTAAGATTGGCAGTTAACTGCCAACAAGATGGCGGCTAATTTGCATATGTAGGCACAATGCAGGGAGGCGAAAGGGAAAGCAGGAAGAAGCCCCCTGCCACTGACAGTGATCGGAAACCCGGGGGGAGCTAAGAGCTGGGGGGCAGGGCAAAGGCGGCCCTGGGGCCGCCTTTGCCCTGCCCCCCAGCCATGATCGGAGAATCAGGCGCCTTTGTCGCCCTGGCCAGTGATAGCAGAAAGTAGGGGTGGAGCCAGCGATGGGAGCTGGGCACAGTCGAAGCTGGCAGTCCCAGGAGCTAGGGGTCCCTTGCCTGGGCCTAAAGCGGAGCCCACGATCGCGGCGCCCCCCGCTGCCACTGCAGGTCCCCGCTGCCCGGGCCGGACGCCTAGGCCAGAGGCGTTAGGCCTGGGCAAGGGCGGAGCCTGCAACTGCGGGGAGCTGGGGGTCCCCTGCCCAGGCCTGACACCTCTGCCGGAGGCCTCAGGCCTGGTCAAGGGGCCGATCCGGTGATTGGTGATCGGAGGGTGATGAGGGTCAACTCCTCTGGCCGAGGCATCAGGCCTGGGCGGGGGGCGGAGCCGGGGATTGGGGGGATATGATGGTCCCCTTGCCCAGGCCTGAAGCCTGGGTCAGAGGCGTCAGGCTTGGGCGGAGGGTGGAGCAAGCGATCAGAGGGAGATGGGGGTCCCCTGCCCAGGCATGATTCCTGGGCCAGAGGCCTCAGGCCTGGGCGGGGACCAGAGCCAGCGATCGGGGGGAGATGGGGGTCCCCTGTCCAAGCCTGACACCTCTGGCGGAGGCGTCAGGCCTGGGCAAGGGGCCGATCAGGCGATCGGAGGGTGATGGGGGTCAACGCCTGAGGGCTCCCAGTATGTGAAAGGGGGCAGGCTGGGCTGAGGGACACTCTCCCCCGCCCCCCCAACACCCAGTGCACGAATTTCGTGCACTGGGCCCCTAGTTTTAGTATAAAAAATAATGGTGTAAAGCATCGAGTCATGAATCATCTCAAAGTATATCTAAAAAAACCATGGTAGGTGATGACAAAAGATAACCATGGTAGGAATTTTACATTTTTCATCATGCTAAAGCAGTCATGCAATGGATGAGGGAACATATCATAATTTACGTAGGGTTTGTATAGCTACCACAGCTATATATTTGTTATTCTGGCGGTAACTGCCTAGTTAGGGCATTAAAATGTGCCGGACAAGACATGCTTTTTGATGTGTCTATGGAATTTTAATGCTACAGATGTGATAAATAGCAATGATTAAACACTTATAGCCAAAGAATATGTCTTCTTCTTAAGATGGAAGGATGATAAAAGAGATAAAGGGTATGTCCTTGCCAGCACTGACAATTTAAACAAATTTCTGGAAGATAACAGGTGGATGGAAATAAACTGGTGGACCAACTTGAGCAGAGAGAAACAGCCAAGAGTGCCCTTGGGAAGTGATTGAAGAATATGAGAAATTCTCTTCTCTGAACAGAGATATTCATACTTGAACATGAGTTTCAGACAATAAGAATGAGATGGACAAAAACTAAAATGGTTAATTTAAAAATGACTTATGGAACAAAGGTGTCAACTGCCACATCTCTTCTTTCCCCTCATTTTCAGTATTAAGAGCCAGTGATACAGCTCATTCAACCTCCAGAATAAAAAATCCCCCCCAAAATAATAAGACAAATTTCCTGAGGGGGAAATTAGAGCTCCCAGTGTACAACTAACTGGCTCTGGAACAAATGCCCCCAAATTGTAATGACTTAAAATGTTGATTTATTATTTTCCTTGAGTCTGTGACTCAGGAATTGGGGCAAGGTTCAACTGGGTGCTTCACCAGCAAATCAGCTTGGATTACTCACTTTGCTGCATTCATTTGGCAACTGGGCTGAGCTGGAAGACTTCACCCACATGCCTGGTACTTCAGTGCTCCTCCATGTCATATTCTCTCTCTGACCATTGCCTTCCTTGACAGACTCTACAGCATGGTAATGACTTCCCAGAGAGAGCATTCCTCATGGAGAAGCCCCAGTTGCAAGCCCTGAACAAAGTAAAGTGTGAGAATAAAACAAAGACTTACTTAGATATGGATTCATAAATATAATTTTTAACTTCCTTGGAAAATGCCAGCAAAATAAAACAAAACACAATAAAATAAAGCAGAGGAAAGAGGGAATATGACAGCTTCAACTCAGAGATCCAATAGATCACCTCAAAAGGACAATGAAAAGAAATCCCACATTAGCTCATGGTTGTTGATCACCCCAGTGGTTATGTTTATCTTTCAGGAGTAAAACTGGGCCAGGAGAGAAGGGAGGCAATCTTTTGATTCTCATCTGACTCCATCAGTTCAGATTAAATTAGTACCTAATGTTTGTATCACTTTTACAGTGATTTTCAAAGCAGACAAAGCTGGAGAAAACTCAAAAATAGGTTTCTTTGATACCAAATGTAAATTTTGTTTTCTGTAGTTCCCATATTCTTCTCATTTGCACTTTGAAGATTATCTTTAATATCAGTTTGATAGCCTTTGGGATTTTCATTGTTTCTTAGGTTGTGCCAGAAAGTGGATTTAATTTTTTTTTTTTTATCTCTTCCTCTAGTTCTTTTGGTCTTTTGAGTTTTTGTTTTGTTTTGTTGTTTTCTTGACCTTCCTCCCACTCAGTGTTCTTTGCAGAATTGCTGACTGAAAGATATTGCCCATGACTTTCATGGTCTACCTTCCTAATTAAGCACTAATTAAGAAAATTAGGCTTCACCAAAAGCACTGCCTTATTCAAAACAGAGGGACCTAGGCGATCCACAAAGCTGTTCATTTTACACAGTGGACGATTCACATTGAAGAGGAAAAAAAAAAGAAAAGAGAAAGGAAGGGAGAAAGACAGGGGGGGGGGGACAGACAGACAGTACAGATGGGAAAATGTAAATGTCACATCTCTTGTACGAAACACCTTCTAAAAAGGGAGCTTTTTCTCTGGGAAACAAACTATGTTTTGTGGACATGATCTGACTAAATTGATGGCCTTTAACAAGCTGAGCAAAATGGGAAAGTTTGTGATAGGTTAGGATTGGTGTTTCACAGAATGACAGCAAGGCTTAAATCCTTTTTCCTTACTTTTTATGTTGTGTTCAGCTATTACAGATTATAATTAAAACCCCTCACCTTGCAACTCTACCGATCTAACTAGAAGGTCTCTAGGACTTCATGGAAAAGTCAGACATGAAGATGTATTTGTATGTGTATGACGTGTTTGTGTGATGGTTGTGAAGATCTCCTTTTTACTGTAAGCTTAAGGTTATTTTTTTAATTGAAATACAATTTGAGCTACCTAGTCAAGCCAAACCTATCTTATTCCTGTACTTACTGGACTTTTTCCAGTCATGGGGTTAGTATGACTATCTCCCAGTTGGGGAAAACCCAATTTAACACGCACATGGCAGTGTCAAACAACATGCCTTCACCTAGGTGCAGACACCCCTGTGAAGTATCTAACTGGCAGATCTCGAAGTCCATGCCCTTTGAATTAGTTAGCTAATGCTGCGTAAGAAACCACCCTCAAACCTAGTCGCTAAAACAACCACCATTTTTGCAACTCACAAGTCTGTGTTAGCAATTTAGCCTGAGCTCTGCTGAGTAATTCTTCTGGTCTCATCCAGGCGCCCTCTTGAGTATGTTGCTACCTGTGGTTCAGCAAAAGAGCTCTGTCTCTGGGAGTTGCTGGCTATTGGCAGGGGTGGTATGGAGGCCACAGTGCCCTGTGTCTCTGCTCCTCCTCCAGCAGCCTGGCTGTGGTGGTTTTCATAGTCTGGGCAGGCCACTCAGAGAGCAAACCCAAGCATGGGAGGCTTTAAGCCTAAGCTTGAAACTGACACTCATGTTTGCTGCAGTCGACTGTCCCCCCCAAAAAACTCATAAGCTCAGCCCAGATTCAAGAATTCCAACTCTAGATAGAAGAACAAGCAAAAACATATTCAAATCATCTTTGACATGAGGAGTTACATCCAAGATGGACCACCAGTTAATTTTGAATCTCAAGATCTACCTCAGAAATGAAAAAGACCACTTTAACATTAAAAACCCACTTTTAGAATTGAATGCATTAATAAAGGATAATTTTTAATATCTAATTAAAATTCTCTATACTTAGAACATTTTCTTTGTCATCCCTAGTACCATGTTGAGCACTTTATAGTTATTAACTCATTTAAATTGTAATAAAAATACCAGGAGATAAGGCTATAATTTACAGGTAGGGAAATTGAGTCTTCAGTGTTGCAAGGAACTTATCCAGAGTGACACAGTTAGTCATTAGCAGAACAGTAACTAAAACACTGATTATAAATTAAAATCATTTTGAATTGAAAGCACAAAACCCCTCAGTGAAGATGGGCAGCGCTCCAGTAAAAGGGTTCTTCTGTACTTCCCCAATCTTCCTCTCCCCTGTCACAGCTTACAGTCTTCAGGAAACAACTCACGTTTCCCAGTGAGGGTGACTGAGGCCTACTTTGCAAAGTGCTCTGTGGAGCAAGGGTTCGAAGTCCCTGTCATCATATTGCTGACAGCCTTTGAAGCCTAAACTTCTTGGGAACCAAACACTGAGAAAAAGGCAAGTATGAAACTGGAGTTTGGGGCTTTGGGGTTTAGAGGAGAGAGGAGCATACAGTGGAGTCAAGAAGCAAGACAGTTCGGCTCCAAGAACATTTCATCTATACTTCTACCAGAAGGGGATTAGGGAAGCTAATGTGTCTCTTTTCGGGGAAGTAAATATCTGGTGAGTTAGTGCACTGGTCAGTTATACTTCAGTGCCTTCTGGTCTCATTGGATCACAGCCCAGCTGAGTAACTGAATCAGGACTAGCAGCCTTGGTTTGGAGCCAGGAGTGTGTCTGAGGATTGGGAGAATGAGAACATAGACAGTACAAAGAAAGCATTGTTTATCTATCTATCTATCTATCTATCTATCTATCTATCTATCTAATTTATGTTTTTATTCATAAATAAACCAGAAAGATTGCTAAATTCCAGGCAGCCCTCATCTGATGGTAGAGAAAGGCAGACAAATTAAAGTGAAAATGATTATGCACCAGGTTCTTATTTGGGTAAACATAGGCAATAAGGAAGAAAACCTAGCTCAGAAGATATATATATATATATATATATATATATATATATATATATATATGGTTGTCATTTTTTTCTTACTGTTATCATTAGATGCTGAGAAGACTCAGGTTTGGGAATCATTCACTCTTCCCTGTGTAGAGATCTGTAGGATCAGAAGTGGTTTCACTGATGAGGTAGCATCTGAGCAAGGTCTTGAAGGATAAGTAGGAGTGTGCCACCTACTCTGAGCTACCTTCTCTGCATCCTGAAGACCTGCTATCCTGCTATGAGATGTTAGAATGTAGCAACCATGGCTAGTGTTCTGCCTTGTATAACAATGGTGTGCAGCATGACAAGTGAAGGGTCCCGATTATTGAGTGCTAATCAAGATTGCCAGGCATGTTCCCTTAGCTGAGGGAGTTCGCTCTAATAGCTACAAAAATCAATGAGAGACCATGCTTTGCTGTAAGTCTTTCAGACAGAGCTGCTACAAATTGCTCTGTAACTGTGGGTCTGACGGTGTTGTCAACCTCACTTCTCAAGCAATCTTATTCCGGTGTAATTCTCCTTTTAATGGCTATTTGTACAGCACAGCAGAGCCAGAATGGCCCTTGGAGACATCATGTCCAGACTTTGATTTTGGAGTCCTTCCTCCAGACACAATCTTATTTAACATCATAAACAAATCAAAAGAAAGTGCTTGCCTTAAGGGGCCCTCGTATGGTGTGGTCTGTTCAAACTTCAAGCACTACCCAGGCTCACAGCTCCAGTGACCCCAGTAGAGGCTCCAAGGAAACCCTGTCACCTGATCAAAGACAGTGGTCGCTGTCTGGTCTAACACTTTGTTCTCACAGGTGAGGAAAGCGATATCTAGAAATGTTCAGTGATTTCTTGAGGTCATATAGCAAAGAGTTGTCATAGCTGCCCAACAGTCACACCATCTTCTTTCACTATAGTGAATCTCCCAGGTCTCTTTATTAAAAATATTGGGTATAGGCCACAAGTCAAGGATAAAATTTTAGCCTCTTAGAATAAAACTCACTGGATCTCCTCCTATGAATCCTTTTGCAAAACTTCAAGACCTTTCCTACAACAGGGAATCCTTGACCTCATTCCAGAATTTAAAAATTAAAATCTCATAGGTCAGAATGAGAAGTCGGATATTTTACAAGATGATTCACCCAGGTGATCCTGCTGTAGCCCGCCAAGCAATGGACTGAAGATTTGATTATTCTGGGGAAGCTGTGACTTTCAAAACTTTGGAACTTAGAACTTCACATGCACAAGAATATGTGGGCGATAGTTAACTTATTACAGGGACAGGATGACTTAAACCAAGGGAAGAATTACATGCACAGTTCACTAGCAACTGTGGTTTGGGAGAGCAGTGGATATTCTCATGAGTCTTTGTGCAGATTTCTGCAGGAAACTCATTGGCCTGCACGTGGTCACATGACCACTAAGTCCAATGGGAAAGGCTATGGAAGCCGTAGTGACAGCTTCCTTCAGCTGTCCCTCTCTATGTAATATCTAACAGTAAATTTTTTGGCCTCCAAAGTTAAGACTGCTAAATATCTATTGGGAAAGCTCAATATGCAAGTGTTTTCTACTTTTATAATATATAAATTAGAAAATCTGAATTCATCCACAATAAAGTAAGGATGCCTTTATGTATAAAATAATGAGTTTTACAGATATCAGAGGCATCTCATAAATCAAAGAGTTTATCTCTACCTTTTACAGAGATTGCTTAGAGTTGAAAGGGCTCATACTTACATAGTATCAGGGAAAGGCCAGGAAAGTGAGTACATTTCTTTAAAGTAAAGAAATATTTTAAATGAATTATTAAATGGTATACAAAATTAAGTTTCCTCCAGAATTTCATATACATGAAATTTGAAATAGGTAAGAATAAATAAAAACAAAATAGGATAAAGGAAATTTTTTATTCAAATCAGAATACAGATTATCGGGCACTTTGTAAACCATCATGGCAATTTTTAATAGTATTTATTGTAAATCAAATTTGGGCGCACAGTGGGCGCACAGAAACTAGTGGGATCATCCTCACTAGTTTCTCAGCAAAGGGGGGCGGAAACAGTGAGACTGAACTTGATTTTTCAAAGACTGTGACTTTAGATGAAAATTCTTTTACATAGTAAGAGCAAGGGGCAGTTATACCAAATGGCAGGATCCTAGAGGCTGCCCCCCAAAATGCTCGATCCTTAAGCAGACATGCAGACTCTTCAACCATAACTCATACTTCTTACAAATGCATCTTACATGCTGAAATGCAGCCCTGGGCAGCATTCATGGCTCTGCCTGGATGTGCCTTTAAGCAGCTGCCTCTAACTCTCCTCAGGTCCATCAGTTTATGAAGGAGCTGCGAAGGGGCCAGCTCTGCTTCCTGCTGAGGAGAGAATCAATAGGCCCTGCTCCCCAGCTTCCCTGTCCTCGGCTCCCTCTTTCACCGGCCCTGGGAAAGCCGAAAGAGACGCAGGAAATGCTGCTTCTGCAGGTCAGGTGGTCCAAGCTGTGTGCCAGCAAGTGTGGTGCTTGGACGTCTCAACATCTTGAAATGCAAATAGTCCTAGTTTTGAGCCCTGCTTTCTCCGCTGAGATCTTGTACAAATTATTTCACTGGTCTGATCTTGTGCCATCTCTGGGCCTTCATTTTGCACTTAGAAATGAGAACGATCAGAATAACAGTTCCTTCTCTGATTTGTGGAGGCTTTTTCGTTTGCCTAGAGAAAAATAGCAAAGTTCTCCTTAATGATTAGTTTTCTCCTCAATATTCATCAGAGACCCCGTGCCCAGATGTCCCTTTTGACAGGCACACCAGTTTAGCCTCTGCTGTGTAATGAACCACCTAAAACATTTGTACCAGCAACCCTTTGCTGAGGTCAGAGTTCTGCAGATTGGCAATTTGGGCTGGACTTGGCTGGATGGTGTGTTACGGATTTGACTGATCCAAGCGAGGCCTGGCTCATGCATCTGCATTTAGCTGCTAAGTCAACCAGGGCAGCCTGGGACAATGGGGCCTTCTCGTTATGGAGGGCCAGGGCTTGTTCCTATGGAAATAGTGGAGGCACCAGGAGAGCAGAGTGGAAGTTATAAGTCCCCTTGAGACCCAGGCTCGGCACCAAGGCCGCATTCTTTTGCTTAAATAACTCACAAGCCCAACCCCAATTGAAGGGGCATAAAAGAAGTTCCTTTCCTCAGTGAAGAAGTTGAAAAAATTGTAGCATGTTTGCAATCTGCCGCAGCAGGGAGGCTCTTTCTGGAGCCGGTTTAACCAATGGGAGGAGTGCTGGACTGCCTGCTAGGATGCTCGGCTCCTTGTCACTTCCCCGGGTCTTACCATCATCTGCTACGCAGGGCATTTATCCCAAAGCTCTGCTACTTGATTTTAATTTAAAGTTGTATCGTCTTGTGCTTTATCCCAGGTCTAAGACAACACAGATGCCATGCATTTATTTATTTGAGGGTTGGAGGGCTCCTCCTCTTCTTTTTTTTTCTTTCTTTCTGACAGGTGTCCTGGGAAACCCTTCTGGAGGAGCAATCTGGCTCTTCCTGTTTTGCTAGTCTGATCACCCTGGGGTAGGGCGGTTTAACAGGAGTAATTAATCATAGTGTTTTCTGAAATTGGAAGCCGAGGCACATTAGCCTCAGACCAGAGAGCATGTACGCAAGCGAGGGGTGAGGGAGGCGTGTGCGTAATGAGAGAGGTGAGAGTCTTATCATTAAGGAGGAGCATAAATAATAATGAAAGTCATTAGTGCCACTTGGTTGAACGAATGTCATAAATGTAATTGGGGCATTAAAGTGAAATCCATTATGACAAACATTCACACATACAAAGACGGGCTGGGGATGCCGTTATCTGGAGGTTGCCATAGACTGTCAGCTTCCAGTGAGGCCCAGATGGCCCTCGGGGAGATGTTGTGAGCGGTTTTATTTTAATATTTCGGGTGAGGTGATATCTGGGAGTCGAATGACACAAACACAGGAGGAATTTTCACGTGCCCGGCCTGGAGCCGCTGGCAGAGAGGAGAGGTCACCGGAGGCAGCTGCGGCCTGGAGGGCGTCCATCTCCCATCTCCAACACACGACGTTTTCTCGTAGGTGTTGGGGTAGCTCAGTGCGGTCTGGCGTCTTTCCTCCGTGAAATTCCCTGTTGGACCAGACGTGCAGTTTGGATGCTTTCTTTAAAAAATAGCCGAGTGTGGGGAAAGCGACGGGGATGAGAATGAGGACACTGAAACAATTATGCAGGAAATGATATGATGCTAAAATTGAACCGGGACAGACTGTTCGGTGGCAGAATTCCCACTCGTGCTGAGCTTTGCGAAGGGAAGGGTTATTTTTTTTTTCTTTCTTTCTCTCTGGGGCTGTCATTTTGGAGCAGGAAATAATTCAGAATATGAAGTAAAAGAAAGGCGCTTAAACAAGTCTAGAGACAAAGAGAAAAAGGAGGCAGCTGTTAAAAAAGAGAGAAAGAATTAAGATGGGGCGTGAGTGTGTGTGTGTGTGTGTGTGTGTGTGTGTGTGTGTGTGTGTGTTCAAAGGGAAGGGGAGATAAATGGTGGTGCTGGTTTGTGAAATGTTCTTCTCTGGGGATTCTTTTGGGGGCAGTGCAGATTCAAGGGGACCAAATCTCTGCCGATAGGACTGGATGAGTTAATACACATAAAAGTCCTAGCTCACTGTGTGAGAATGGTAAACCCTCAATAAATGGGAGCTGTAATAACTATTATTATAAGTGCTGTTAGGCAAGGCTGGCAGAACCATCCACCCACATATGGGGCCGGGGGTCTAGATTCGCACACATGACTGGGAAGAACGAGGAGTGAGCGACAACGGTGTGAAGCCCACTGCATGCACGGAGGCTTAGGTAATATGTTAGCTCTCGTAATCCATATTGCAAAGCTGCTCAGCAGGTATTATTGCCTGTAATCAAGGAGACAAAGGATCAGATAGTTTGATTCTCATAAAGCTGTTAAAACAGTCACTGGGACATAATAAACACTCAATAAATGTTAGGTCTGATGATTGTTGTGCTCAGAGTCACACAGCTAGCCATTGGGAGAGTCAATATTTAAAGTCCTCTCTCTTTAATTCCAGTTGCACCAGGCTGGGTCTCCCCTGGCTCACCTGGCACCGGTCACATACCCCACAGATGGATGTTCTAGAGGCCATGGGGACAGCTGGGATGGAAAGGGAAGTCTTTGATGTCTGGAGCCAGAATCTTATTTTGAAATGTCTGATACAGTTACTTAGATGCATGGTTTTTGCCGTGCTCACGTAGGCATGGTGTCCAGAGTTCCCTTCGAGGAAGGACTGGTTGTCCCAGGTGCTGGGAAGACTGTTAATAGACAGTCTTCTGCTGTCAACCCTTTGGGGATTGATTTGGTTGTTAAGAATCATCTCACACAAGGTCACGGTCCTTCCTGAGTGAGTCCATAGTTGATGACTAATGACTGTGGGGATGTAAAGGCATAGGCATCCCAACTCAGCAAGAACAGGTCTGAAGGGCCATTACGGCTCCAGGGATCCTTATGGTCTGTGAGGGGAATGTTGACTAAAGCTGTCATTGGGACTGATGGCAAATGGACTTTCCCTACCTCTCCCCTTTTCTTCCCATTCCTTCCAAAGTGCCCTTGTAATAAACATTCTGCAGACTAAATTCTAGTGCAGAATCTGTTTCCTGGGGAATAATTATTCTGTCTATCTCTATTCATATCTACTATTTGTAGGGCTATGAAATCCCCTCTAAACACAGCTTTAGCTTCTTCTTACTGGCTTGAAAAAAGATTTTCTTAATTTTAAATAGTTCTCATATTCTGTTACTTCATTTTTAACCTGTTTATTATTTTAAAGTGTGAAATTTATTTTCCTGACATTTTTTGGAGGGCATTAATCATTCATATATTATTGATTTCTAATTTTATTTTACTGGGATTACAAAATATGTTGTCTGGATTTTTAATTAGACATAATTTCTTGTTGCCTAGCATATAATCTGTACATATAATATTTCATATGTATGTAACAAATGCATATTTTTTTCTTTGAAAGGCATGAGCTACTACTCTAGAAAGGTGTTTGATCATATTATTAATTACTAGATGCCCAGTGCACAAATTCTTACACGAGTGGGGTCTGGCCAGCCCACCCCGACCAGGGTCAATCAGAGGTGGGACCGGCTGTGGGGAGGGGCCGCAGGCAGTTGGCCGGCTGGCCCTGACCTCTGGTCGAACAGCCTGTCGAGGGGATAATTTGCATATTAGGCTTTTATTATATAGGATATCATTTCACTCTGTCTTTACTATTTTTCCCTTTTTTAAGATAGGTCTATTTTCCCTATAAATTCTCCCATTTCAGCTTGATATGTTTTCTGAAGCTTTTGAAAAATCATTTTGCCTTTTCAAAATTTTATTAGAAAGAGATTTCTTTGTATCCAAATGAATTTTTATTTTTAGGATTTTCCTAATAAAATGCTATCAGTCTTGGAAAAGGTGATACTACCAGCTGGCCTGGCAATCACAAGGTATTAATGCCATCTCCCCTCCTGAGCCTTTTGCCAGACTTGGCTAATTGATCAAGGTCTTTCTTCCTGCAGAGTACAGATGCTACCTTGGAATATACTGCTCAAGTCATTTGCTACCAACTGATCACAGTTTGCCCTTCAGTTAAAATCTATTTGCCCTTACTGCTTAAAATATTATCAGTCAAGGTTAGAGGTAAAGGTGACCAATGTCTACTAGGTTTGGAGGGAAACACTGAATAATACTTACCTGTCAAGCTATTATTCAAGGCAAGTGGCCAACATTGTTAAACATAGGACATCTCAAGGTAAACATTATCTAGGAGACCTTCCTAAAATAATTATTTGACAAAATCCAGACAACCAAGAGATGACTCAAAGTAAATAATCCTGCATTAAGGAAACTATGATAAATGGAATCCCATCAACATATGATTAACCAATTATAATTACAGGACAAAATATGCATAATGTATACACCCATGCAAATGAAAAATGCTACTAGAGAGAAATAAGTTAAAATAGGTAATCCGTGATTGTTGGGAGGATACTGTGGGGAAAGGAAAAAGGCTTCTGACCCCATCGGATCTTCTTTTAAACACATTGATAACTAAACTCCTTGGTAAATAAGCTAGTGATATTTGCTAGGAGGGAGGGTTCTTATCTATGGGAGACTCTTAACTGAATATCCCTCGGTTAGAATTGCTTATGATGGAAAGGACTAGTATAAATGGATTTAAGAAGCATGACTCCCAAAGAACATCATATACGCTTATGACCATCTGGAATATTAAATGGGAATGTTTTATGACTAAACCATTTTCCAATGTGTAAGGCTGTGGCGACTTTCCTTAGAGGCCTCATGTATCACTCTGGTCCAAAGACTTCTTGTCCCATAAGGGAAAGAGGAACCTGAGGAAGCCTGCAGTCTCTGGGGCCTCTCTTTGCTAAGACATCTCAATTCGTGCATATTTAAATTATTATTAAAATGCGATATTGAATATGACCATTGACTTGCATGATTTATATTTGACAATATATTTTTAATGTTCGCTGAATAACAGAAATTGGGGTAATGTGTAGGCAGAAGTGCAAAAATGCCTATTTCTTTTTTTTAATTAATTACTTAAATTTATTGGGGTGACATGAGTTAATAACAATATATGTTTCATGTGTACAATTCTATGATACAACATCTGTATGTTGTATAGTGTGCAAAAGAATGAAATTACATTGCCATCTGACACAATACACAAAAACTAATTCCAAATGGATTTAAGACTTGAATATCAAACCTGAAACTGTAAAATACAAAGCAGAAAACATAGGCATAGGGAAAAAAATTATGTAGGCAGAACATGTAAGTAGTGAGTGTAGCATATTATTGGATACCATGGCAAAGTGTTAAGAGAAAGAGGTAACTTCAATAGAATTGACTAATTTGCAAATAGAAATATGTAGAAGCAGAGGTCTAAGGTCAGAAAAGCAGACTGCCTCTAGATCCTAGTTAGGATGGCATATAAAGAGGTTTTCCTAGCCAGTTTGTCTCAGTGGACTGAAAGGCCCCGGGTTTAATTCTGGTCAAGGGCACATACCTGATTTGCAAGCTCATCCCAGGCCCCAGTAAGGGTGTGGGCAGGAGGCAACCAATTGATGTATCTCTCTCTCACACCTCTCTCTCTCTCTCTCTCTCTCTCTCTCTCTCTCTCTCTCTCCCCCCCCCCCCCTTTCTTTCAGTCTCTCTAAAAATCAATGGAAAAATATCCTCAGGTAAGGATTAACAAAAAATAAAAATAAATAAAGAGGTTTAGAATGGAAATATCCCCAGAAAAGCTAATCATTTGATTAAAATTATGCAAGCAAAAATTAGAGTGTAGCCTACATACTTAATGTTATAATGTTTCAGTGGATTAATGTGCCTGAAGAAAAAGATTGGACAAAGGGTGTGGCCTTCACATCTATTATTGTAGATAGACTTTTAGAAGCAAAAAGAGAGGAGAAGGAGAGAGAGAGAGAGAGAGAGAGAGAGAGAGAGAGAGAGAGAGAGAGAGAGAGAGGTGGGGAGCAGGGCAGAGTTGTAGGAAAAAACTCAGTTTAGAAAATCACTGTGAGTATAGTTGTTGCTCATGGAATTAGCTGGAATCAAAATAGAAAATGCCCAGTCAGTCTTGAAAGATAGCTACTACTGAAGAAATCAGTAGCTTGACACTTAAGATGATCCTTTGCCTCTCACATTTCTTCAGGCAGGAAGCAGAATAAGAAAGTTGCAAGGACCCTTCAGGAGGGCCAAGGAGGATAATGGAAAACGAACCTCCCAGAGAGTAGAAAACCTTAAGAATGTCTGCTCAGAAGGATTTCAGAACTGCTATACCCCTGTGACTCTGTATCTCCCATTTTCTCACTTTCCAAATGGGAATGTTTATTGTGTTATCCTCTCATTCTCCAACTTCTGCATACTGGAGAGGAAGGGGGGGCAAGTAACTCAATATACAGAGGTCCACATGGACCCGACGTAGTAATTATTATACATCATGAGAAACTAGACTTTGAAATAAATGTGTTGATTAGTTGGTATTTGGGATTGTCTCCCATGACAAATTGTTTTTTTTAATGTGTGGGAAGAAGGGGACACAGAGATGTAAGGTTGGTGACCATTGGTATGGAAAGTTATAGTATTCATATATTTATATGACTGAAAGTCAATATGAAGGACAACTGAATTTAGTAATTATTATTCATGTCTAGGTGTTGTGATGGCTCAGCAATATTGAATAATAGTATGAAGATATACTTTATAAATCATAGAATAATTTATAGATTAAATATTTATTCTATAAAACTTTCTTGCTTGCTTTTACTTCCGGTAAAATCAATAATCATGTTGTTATCAAAGTTTGTCCCATAATTTGTTTTCAAGTGGCAATCTATAATAATAAAAGTGTAATATGCTAATTAGATCGGACAGCCAAACAACCTTCCGGACTTCATTCTGGACGTCCTTCCAGACGAAGCCACCGTGGCAGGGGGCCGAGGCAGAGGTAGATAGGGGTGATCAGGTAGGCAGACGAGTGGTTAGGGGTGATGAGGCAGGCAGAGTGGTTAGGAACAATCAGGCAGGCAAGCAGTTGAGCAGTTAGGAGCCAGTGGTCCCAGATTGCAAGAAGGTATAGGCCGGGCTGAGCCCCCCACCCCACCCCTGTGCATGAATTTTGTGTACCAGGCCTCTAGTAATGATATAAAAGATGAAAATACAAAGTATAAATATATGCAAAGGGCAGACATTTTAAATATAAAACAAATGTAAACAAAAAAGGTAGAGTATATATTTTCAAGAGTGTTATTTTTCTGCTAAAGTATTCACTTTCTATTAAAAGTAGAACTATATAAAAATAAAATCACACATTTGAACAAATATTTAATAAAATTAATTTGCATTTATATTTTGAATTGTATTTAAATTAATACTTTTTAGACACAAAACTACTCGCATTTCTAGTCTTTCATGTCCATCTAATTGCCAATGTAAATCATCAGTATTGTCCTTCAGGCATATTGCCAATTTTATCAAATAATAACATAAGACACACTATACATTTGAATTTCAGATAAACAGCAATAATTTTTAGTATAAGTACATCCCAAATATTGCATAAGATGCACTTATACTAAAAAAGTTACCCGCTTTTCTATCTAAAATTCAAATTTAACTTGCTTAAATTATCTGGCAACACTTTGCTTAATAGTACCACATTTTCCATAGCCAGTAGGTACAAATGTTGCAAATAGTATGATGACACCTAAGTGAATACCTGAGGAGGAAATAATTGAAAACCACAAGTAGCAAAAAAACAGATACTTGGCAATCCCGGGAACATATTTCAATATATCAAAAAAATACATTTAATTCTCACCCAGAGGAAAGATTCAACAAGTTAATTAATTTGTCTTTTTTCTTACCTAAGTGCTTCCACTGCTCAAATTCTGCCACAGCATCCATCTTCAGATTCAGAATGCAAGAAGTGTTCATGGTAGTCAAACAGGGTTGTTTTTCTGTGCCTAGGCCATGTGGCAGAAGTCCTGGAGAGGACTTTTCCCCTGGGACCTGAGACCTGACGTGGTGTTCATCATGAGAGTGCAGGTTAAGAGCTATGACTCATGCACTACAGTGCAAAGTCCTTCATCACCAATATAGTGATGATAATCAATAATAAGTGTGTGTGTTGGGCAGGGCGGGGGGGTGGGGGCACGGGTGTAGGTGTCCTCATTAAATCCTGGGCTATAGAAAGCCCAGAACCCAGAGTAGACATCCCTCACGCCCAGATGTAAAGATGTATAAATGAGACTTGAGATACATTTCTTTCCAAGTCCCCATGCTCTGACAATGTCCCAGTTCCGTCTGTAAGCTCCGTAAGCCCTTCAGTCCACGTGACCAATTCCGGACAATGGACTGTGAGCACACTGTGTGTCCTGGCTGTGTGACACCCTTCGGCTGTTTCCAGTCACAGTGACTGCCTGGAGGTGGCAGCACAGCAAGACTGCAGAGCCTCTGTTTCTGACCGAGGGTAACAGAGCCCCGTGCCAGCCCACATGAGACACGTGGGAAAAACCAGCAGGACTTCGGAAGACTTTTCCTCCCACCAAAGCAAACCTCGAGTGGTATCAATTCCAGACTTTACAAGAGCTTTCCAGATTTCAAGAGTATGTATCCACCTATGAGTTACTTTTCAGTTTGTGCTTTTTTATTCACATTTAAATATTGAATCCGACTAGAATTTTAAGTTGCTATAAGAGATAGCATATATATTTAAGTTTTTTATTTAAAAAAAACAACAACTATCCAGGCAAAATTTACTATATAAGTAATTTTATTTCCCTAATAATTTCCAATACCATTTTTCTTATCTGCTACATGTCTAATTATGGAAAGATAGCTAGTCACACAGTGGAATGTTACATAGCTGTGAGGGGGAATGAACCATAGCTGTAATATAAAAACATGGACAAATCGTAGAAATTAATATTGAGTTTGAAAAATACCTGTTTAAGGAATTTCATGCAGTGTCTATGTATTTTTGTGTCTTCATAAAAATCTAAGAAACAAATCTGAACAACATATTGAAATGCACATATGCGGTAAAGTTATTTAAAAAGGAGCATCATGAAACAAAAACCCAGGTGGTGATGAACCTAGCAATGAAGCTATAGGATTCAACTTTGGACGCCATAGGTAGATTTTACTAATCTATAATAATAAAAGCATAATATGCTAATTAGACTGGACATCCTTCCAGACGAAGCCAGGGCTGCAAGGGAAGCCTGGGTCCTGGGTGCCAGAGGGAAGCTGGTGCTGGCAGCCTGGGGAAAGAAGGCCTACTCTTGCACGAATTTCATGCATCGGGCCTCTAGTACTGACAATATTCTAGATAACATTCTAGAATCTAGACAATGCAAAGTTAGTGGGTTTAAAGCTGTTTGATTATTTTGCTTTGAAATCTCATTTAATTCATAAGTTCTTTTGTATATATCAATTTTTATTTTTAAATATCATAATGAAAAATATTTTTATTACAAATCAACTTTTTGTCCTTTGATTAAAAATCATTCTCCATGGTTTCCTTACTGGCAGATAATTGTGCCTGAATGCTCTATAAAAAAATAAAATAAAATAAAAACAGACACTTATAAGAAGGAAAGAAAGAAAAAAACTCCATAAAAACATAATTCAATTTTGCCTGTGCCATATTGGCCCTGATGCAGTCAGTGGAGCAACAGCCGCGTCTTTGCGCCAAAGTCATGAGGAATATTGGATTTAATAATTACACAGGAAACATGCCGGAGTTGCTAAGGCCAGCCGGGAGGGCTGTGGAAAATGATGTTACATAGGAAATTTGAAGGCATCTATGTTTCTAATGCAAATGTTTCAGGTTCCAAATTGGGAGCGAGTGGTGCGTGATCCTTTTGTTTGCCCACATACAGAGAACGTAGCCTGGAAGAAAAGCCAGTTTGAGAGCCCTCGGTTGAAACATGGAGAGCAGCCCTTTCCTGGGGAGCAGAAGTTACGGAGAGACGTTGTACAGTGTGTCTGAGGGCGCAAACTTCCAGAGCAGCCAGTTCCTAAAGACGGGGCCCCCCTGCAATGAACTCTGAGCCATCTGCAAGGCGATACCGACGAGAATGGGAATGATCAGCGATGAATGCCATTCTGGTGACACTTCACAAACATTCCGAAGATGGATCCAGGCCACACCACAGCAGAGGCTGGGTACCGCGCAGCCAGAGTACCAGGTACAACAGCAGCAACATCCCTGGACTAGGCTGCTTGAAAAGCCCTGCGTTTGCTGCCATTTCCCAAAAGCCTTTGGTCATGTTCTGTTTCACTTTTAATTTGCGGTCTTTAGAATTTGACCCTGTCGCAGAGCTGCCTGTGTAGACACATTCATCTCTGCCAATGCTTACTTGTCAAAGGAACAACTGGGAGGTTTTCATTCTTTGGATTAGTCCAACCTTCTTTACCAATTTTACCTTTTACAGACGCAGGCAGGCCTAGAAAATATACCCATTAGATTTCTGAAGCTTTACATTGCCTTCATCTTTGAAATTTAGAGAAAGGCATGTAAAAAGACTGTGCCAAATATACCATATGTTGAGGTTGCTATAACATCCTCCTCGTCAACTAACTCCTCAGAATGCATAAGATTAGGCCTAAAATAGGCTTTTTTTTCCCTCCTAAAGGGAGGAAATTGTGATCGAGACCCAGCCAGAATTTATCATGGGTACTGCTTTTAGGCAAATGAGACGTGGGGCAATAGAAAAGGTGTGTGAGGTCCCTCATGACTGCTTATCTACCTCTGGAGTCTGTTTTAGGATCAACATCAAGAACCCAACATCCATCTGGCTGCATAGTCATTCCCCCTATGATCTGATCTCACTGTGCTGCCCACGCCCTTTGCTTGCATCTAAATGTCCTCTCGCCCAGTTCAATAGTCACTTAGCAGGTGTAAATATCTTTTTGACTCATAACACTACTCTCCCTCTCTGAAAAGACCTGTAGATTCTGAACTAGTTAGACACTTTCATCGCTTTTATCCTATCATGGCCTTTTTCCTGCCATAGCTAAGTGCCCCGTGGGATATCATATCTACTTACGCAGTGTTCTTGTTTATTACTAATGTGCATCCATGTATGTTCTCATTCTTACTAGTGCCAATATCTTCCATCCTCTCTGAGACCACTGTTTCTGGCATCATTTTATTTAACAACCCCTCTGTTTAGGTTACTAACTTCTTGTATTCTCTAGTAAGCAACGCATGATATTCTGAAACATTTTATTTTATTTTCTATAACATACACCAGAAAATTTTTATATGGGTAGGACACCCACAAGTAAAATTTTTAAATGTTTAGATTGATCTCTTTCTACTCAAATAAGCTCATTAGAATGCAAAAAGGTTGAATGGCATTGGTCAAGAAACAACACTGAACAGCATTTATTATTAAAGTAACTGGCAAAGTTAATACTTAAATATTATTAGTAGCAAATTGGGACACACTTCACAACTGATTGCAATATTCCAGGATATTGCACTATGGTTAATAACCACTGAATGGAAAGAAACATTCTTAAACATTTTTGTCTCAGTCAGAAAGACCAGCTTAGTTTTAATCCATGCTATATTGGTGAATAGATCCAGCAGGAAGATGTACAAAACTTCAAAAGTCCTGTGAAAGAGTTCCTCTGTTTATGTACATCTAATGAGAGGGTTTAAGAGTCTATTGTCAGCTAAGCCCAAGAGCTGCTGAGATAAGATGCTTTACCTCTGTCCTCGACAAACTATATTCCCTAAAATCCATCCAAGCCAGATTGATTGAAACAAATAGGCTTGCATTACAGAGAGAAATATCCAGCCTTCCAATTTCATAAGGAACATGAGGCATGTAATTAGCTTAGAAACCAAAGTGGAGACAGTGACAGATAATGTAGTCTGGTCTACTTAACACCAACGTCAGCTTCCTTTTCCCAGTCCTCCTTGACTATGGAAGATGGAAAAGGAACTACGTGAATGCCAAGGCACTCTGACATCTCCACATGATTATCATCCAACATAGTTCTTGGCAAAGGGGCATGAGCAAGTGAACCTGGAGATATTTCTCCCCTGTCCTCCGATTCAAAGTTTTCTGAATAGTATTTTCTTCTTTGTCTTCCACTTTTCCTCTTTCTTCATGAAACGTGGGGGAATATCTTTAGCCTAATTAAGAGCAACTTTTATCCATTGATTTTTTTAAAAAATTCGATAGTGTAATTTCCAGTTCTAGAATTTCTGTTTTATTCTTTCATAATTTTTGCTTCTTTATTGGGGTTTTCTATCATTTTATTCATTACAAGAATCTTTTCCTTTAGCTCATTTAGCATGGTGACAGGTCCCTAAGGTAGCAAATGCTCGGGAGCAATTGAAAAGATGGTAGTTTGCAGACTGCAGTTGGTATCCCTGGTTGATACTGATATATCCATTCACCCGCTCCTCCCTGTTTTTGTCAGGCAGCAGAAGAGGATGTCTTCTCATGTGTAAAAGAATAAAATATAGATCCATGTACCCATAATCTGAAAATATGAAGGAAAGGGAATTTTTTTTCTTGGAAAATACAAATGTAAAATGCCGGGAGCCGGTCCATGCTTGCTGTTTCAAGGGACCTGGCATATATGGCATACTGTTCTTAATATGTTTGCTCACCTTCTAGGCACTATGTGTTTTAACCAAGGTCTCTGAGAAAGGTTGTTTCCCCAGGTAGGGATTTTCCCCTGAAGTTAGGGAGGGAATAAAACCTCTTAACTAAGTGCCAGGTGGGTAATTAATCACTTTATCTACGAACAATCATGCTTAAGCTACATAATCCTTACTCCCTGGAATGGAGATAAGAAACGCCCTAACCTTTGAAATAGAGATTGATAGGATTGGAATCAACTGGTATAAATCCAGTTGTAACAAGACAACAGCACACAGAGAGAGAGACAGAAATTGGCACAGAACCTACACAGAACGTTCTCTAGAGACAGAAGAACTTCGCTGGAGAGAACATGGCAAAAGATCCTGGACAGAAACTGGCCTCAGAACCTAGAGACAGAACCTAGCGAGAGAACATGGCAAAAGATCCTGGACAGAAACTGGCCTCAGAACCTAGAGACAGAACCTAGCGAGAGAACATGGCAAAAGATCCTGGACTGAACCTGACTACAGAAATTGGCAAGAGAACCTGACTAGAACCTGGTGACTGAACCTGGCTGGAGAACCTGGAGAACCTAGCAAGAGAACCTGGACAGAACCTGGCTGGAGATCCTAAGCAGAACCTCTCTGAAGATCCTGACCAGAACTTGGCTAGAGATCCTGGCTAGGCTGCTGATCAACTGAACGCTGTCTCCGAGTCTTTCCCTCTTCGCCGACTCCGTCCACACCTTTGGGGAACCCCTGGACCTGCTGGGGTCGGACCCCGGCAGTAAAATTTTAATACAAAAAGAACTAGAAAACTAAAATATGCCAGAAATCACAATTGAAATGGAAATACATCCTTAAATTCTACCTTTGTCAAGCCATCAAACTCAGATTTTCAAGATGCAGATTCTTCTTTTTATTTGTTCTTTTCTGGGAGATAGAAAATCATGAGAGGTCAGTTAGTACACTAACTATATGATTTTAATTACTCCCCTAACTGCTTAAATAGATAAGGACACCTCAAGAAGGGAAAATTATAAATCGACCTGATTTAGGAACATGTAATAAAGTATTGGGAGATGAGAAGAATAGAATTTCTAATACATATATTAGAAATACATACACACATACATACATATATATTTCTAATACATATATAATATTAAAAATCAATGGAGGATTTAAGAAGAACATAAACATATAGGAAAGGAAAGTGGCAAAGCGAGATATGAGGAAATCATGCAGAATTCTGTGCAGAGAGAAATATGGAAATTTTCTAGAAAAGCTAAAGCTCGTATCTAATATGCATCCCAGAAAAAGAGAGAATAAAAAAGAGACAATAATCAATACAGAAAATGTGAAATGAAAGTGATATATATTATCACATTGTTGCCAAAATTGCTGTGTCTGTATTAATGACAGACAAGATAGAATGATGTGAAATCATTGCTAGATATAAACAGCATGCTTAATTATAGAAAAAATTAACAACCTATCCAGAAGACATGCTATTTGTAAACTTGTATCTGTCTAACAAAACATAATAAAAAATGCATAAAGCATAATTTAAATGATTATTAAAATTAATTAACAAAGCCATAAGAATGAGCGAATATGTTAACACAGTTCTCTCAGAAGCAGATGGATCAAGCAGAGAGAACTGAAAGGACAATAAATGATTTTAAAAATAAACAGTTTAATTTTCCAAATCTAAACTAATAGATAAACATAGAGCCCTGTACTAAATAAAGGACATGCATTGTTTTCTAGAGCACGTGGACTATTAACAATAATTGTTCACATGCCAAGTCCTAACTAAGATCTCAGCAAATTCAAAACCATTGACTTAACTGAAAAAAAATTAAAGCCCAGTGATCAAAAGTAGAAACTCTCTAAAAAACAACATCTTTACAAACTAAAATTAAAGGAGAAAAAAATGTATTAAATAGTCCCTGGGATAAAAATGATTTTTAATGGTAATTACCATACAGAATCAAATTAAGGAAGTACTAATAGCAAAACTTTTGTTATGCAGCTAAAATTTACTAAGATAAAAAGAAATATTATTAAGTGTGTATGATAAGAAATATTAAAATTTAATAAGCTAAGCTTTCTCCTTAGGAGGCTATAAAATAATAATTGAACAAACCTCAAAATATTAGAAAGATACAAATGTAGGATTTAATGAAATAGAACATGTAGATATTTTTAAAAACTGTTTTCTTTTGGAAGACCTAATACAAAAATATGTTGGCAATATTAATAAACATATGTAAGAGATGGTACAATTTAAAAACTCTAGAAATTAATGAAACCATACCTAGAAATAATTTGGATATTCCTGAGGGACATTAAAAACCCAACTGAAAAATAGAAGAGACTCATGATATTCACTTGTGGGAGGACAAAGCAAAGATGCCAGGTCTCTAATCAGTCTGTCAATTCAATACATTGTCAGTGAAAATACCAACAAAATGTTTTATAAACATTTATAGGCCATTTCAGGAGAATGGGGTCTCGCCTGGGAGATCTTTAGCCTCAATATAACACACCGGTAATTAGAACAGTGTGATATTGTTTAGGCCAAAACTTACTGCTATCGCCTCATTTTAGACATTTAAAAAACAAAAATAACTGAGGCTTTAAGGTGGACATGACTTATTCAAGTCTCATAGGGATCTGGTGACTGATTCAGGACCAAAGTTCTGGCCTCTGAGTCTCAGGCCTGGCCTCTGTGTACTACAGTATGAATTACTGCTGTTTACTACAGCACGTGTTACTCTCTCACAGGCTGTTAGACTAGCAGAGTTTATAAATCAGGGAATCTAGATTGTGCTGTGGTAAGAAACAGTCCCCCAAATTCAGTTGGTTAAAAAGCGATTCTTCTTTTCTTGCTTACTTTATATGCCTGGCATGGGTCAGTGTTGAAGTCAGCTCCACACAGTCACTCAGGCTGATGGAGGCTGATCATCTTGTAGCTAGAATGTCTGGGCAATGTCTGAGAACTCCCCAGAGGCTTTTCATTGCCTCAGCCCAAAGTGGCGTGTATCAGTTCCAGTCACATGTCATTGGTGACAGCTTGTCACTCAGCCCTGCCTGACTGCAGGAAGGCTGAAGAGTGACGTGTCCTATCTGTCTGATGAAGGAAGAAAAGAACTGGCTATGGTAAGCCCTGGATCACACTTTCATGAAGTAAAGTGAAAGTAACTGAATTGTTAGGCTGATGATGATTCTCATTCTCTCTCTCTCTCTCTCTCTCTCTCTCTCTCTCTCTCTCTCATTGAGGCTTCCAGTTGTTTGTTTTTTATTTTTTTAATGTATTCCTAAATACATGTGTCTCTGCCCCCATGCTGGAGTTGAAGAAATATCTGATCGTGTAAGTGAAATCAGTGGCTCTGGGTCTGTGTGGTTAAATGATCAGCAAAGGAAGGGGATCAAAACAATGGTTTGGAGGCTTGCCCAGGGTGCCAGGAATCTTCTTTATTTCTGGAGTGCAAGAAGACCTGTATTTTACCAAAGAGTAAACCCTTTCTTGACCTGAAAGGGTTCATTCAGCTTCCTTAAATATGTATCCTTTTTATAGAAAAAAATAAAAAAAAACCCGCCTGTTGCCTATGTTAAAGAAAAAGTCTGAAGCAAACAGATAATTAGTAAACTCATATAATTTTAATTAATTCTCTTTCCATAGCAAAAGTTTTTGCCTTAATTTAATACAATTCAATTAAACATAGACACAAAAAATTTTATGTTTTAATGGTATATTTATTTTTTAATATATATAATTTACACCCGGAAGTCAGAGGTCAATCAACTCTTGTTTTTCAAAAACTAGTTTATTGATTTTTAGAGAGAGAGGAAGGAAGAGAGAGAGAGAGAGAGAGAGAGAGAGAGAGAGAGAGAGAAACATCTATGTGAAAGCATAAAATTGATTGGCTGCCTCCTGCGTACCTCCTACTGGGGATTGAGCCCCCAGCCCAGAAATGTGCCCTGACCCAGAATCGAATGGGCAACCTTCCAGTGCATGGGAAGTCACCCAACAACTGAGCCACACCAGCCAGGGCCAACTCTTTAATAAAGATTAGAAATCAAGGCAAAAGATATTCAGAAACTAATGTAACATCTTAAACTCTAGTATTATGCCAAAATATAAAATATAGATACTTTTGAAGATCAATTCAAATTTTAAAGATTTGTCCTAAAGGGATAATCCTCCAGTTTGGACACGGTGCCCACAAATAGCTTTCAGTTATGTATAACATATACATGCATTGTATTTAACAGGCTACCATGTAGTCATTACTATATTGATGTAGTTAATGTCAATGAAAAGAACCCCATGACTTATTCTAAAGGACAAAGCAGGGAGCAGATTATAAAGTAACCTGTTTTGCAATCTATTTATGCAAAATAAAGCTATATATGGATGGATATATATGTACAGAGATTGGCTAAGCACAAAAAGTGATGACTGTTTGGGTGGTGATATTTTGAGAGATTTTTATTTATTTTTTTTAATCTTGATTCCCCCTGCTTTTTAAAAAACAACATGGCTCTACAGATTTTGCAAATGTGCATTTATTTTCAAAAGAAATAAAGCTTTTTTAAAGAGAAGCTTTGGAGAACAAATTGTACATACATCCATGCATAATTACAAATCTGCAGATTCTTTTTCAGACACTGGCTATTGGCCTACAGCTAGGTTTCCAGTAAATCTTAGTATTCTTTTGAAATATTAACACTGTGGATATGTTTTACCTCTTAACCCTACACATACACACACACACACACACACACACACACACACACACACACTGTTGTAAGTTATGAAGAACAGTTTAAAATGTGAGTGGCCTATATGTCATTAAGGATGGATTGCAGCTGTTTTATTCTAGTGCCTAATCCATAGACCTTTAAATATGATCTCATTGTCGAGGAGCCAAACATATTATTTATTGAAATTTAGAATAACTTGCTAACCTTTGTCTTCCTTTGTGTGAAAAGGGGAACAGTGTCCGTGACAGAGAAAAATGCTGCTTCTCAGGCATGGGAGTGTAAAACTGGAGGCAGGATCCCACTCAGCGCCCTGGCAAATGCGAGGTTATGCTCTGATTCGCCCCTTGCATTTCAGGGGGCTGACATTTACCTCTCTTCTCCCCAAAGACGCTCCCAATGCTTTTCCTGCCTTTCTGCTTTCAATTCTGGGCCCAGGTTTTAAGAACGAAAGCGATGGGTTGTGGGTTCCATAGAACACACGTGCTGCAGGGGGTCCTGGAGGGGGTGCTCACACAGGCCAGGTAGAGAGGCCTGCAGACACCCTGCCTGCACACACCTGCTCTGCGCTGGCTTCCCGCATCTGTGCTGTGCCGCCCGCTGCCCTGGCCTCAGCTGTGCCAACGCCACGGCCCCTCGGGGCAAGGAGTGCAAAGAAAGAAACACAGCACTCTGGGGGCCAGAGGGACACAACCCCAGATACTAACGATGTGTCTGAACCCTGGAATTTCTGCCCCGAGAGATGCTGAAAAGAAATCTGCCATTTAGTCCACAGCCTTCCTGGTGTGCTTCCTGGTCTTTTAGTGACACGTTTCCCTTGAGTGGATTTCTCCTCTTTCTTCTTATTGTGCCTCCTTGGGTTGGGATGCATCTCTATGAAAACACTACACACGTTCATTTTATTTTATTTCGAGGAAGCCTCTTGGTTTGCATTCTCAGCAAAGTATTGCTGGGTGCGGGTGAGGGTCAAAGTTCATGTAAGGTCTGCCCGGGAGAAGGACGGAGGAGATAATTTTCTTAGCACGGCGCACAGCAGATCACAGAGGAAACATGGCTCCCGCCGAGGGATCCGTGCCATGCGAACATTTGGTTCCTAGTTTCCCGAGTCCTCTTTGTTTTTGAGCGTGACATTTCTTCATGCTCAGATGCATGCGTGATGGAACATTCTTTGTTGATGTTCTGAAATGTGTCTTGGAGTTATTTTGGCTCCGCGTAAAATAAGAATTGGGGAAGTAAACTTCTCTGGCTGAAGTGCTAATCTTTTCTTTCCTGTTCTCAGTCCCCTGCCTTTCTCTAACCACGCACATTTGAATGCCTTTAAGCCCAAGACTGGTACTGAATGGGGCCTAGAACATTTTGTTGGAAACAGGGCGAATGAGAAGGCTCGCCAGGGGATCTGTGGGCCCTTCTGGTGGTGGGGGAGAATGCCCTGAAGGGCCTTCCTCACAGCCTAATTGTTGAGGAATGATGGAAGTTCAACAGCATGGAAATTCGACTTCTCGCTTCAGCTGCAAAGGTGCTTACAAAGGTAGCTGGGTGATCTTTGCAATTTGCCTTCCTTCGAAAATCCAATTTGGAAGCTTCATTAAAGGGCACTAATTTAGTGTCTCGGGGGAATCTGTGTTTAAAGGAGCTTGTCGAGATAATCTTAGATGTTTGCCAATGCGTAGGTGAGCTCAACTCCCCAAGCTGGGGTTACCTGGTTACATGCAGATGCTTTCATTTCAAACATGATACCAAACAAAGTCAAAAACACCGGATCCAGGGGAGAGCAGCACCCCTTTCTCTCCGGACACCATCCTGGTCTCCTGACCTTAAAGTCAAGATGCTTTCAGTGCAGAAACACTTCTGTGACTGGCACTGTGGATCTGTCACCAGAGATCCAGTAAGGGACACGTCAGTGTTGGTGCGTTTAGTGGTGGCTGACTCAGGACAGCTCAAGGGCCTTTAGGAATGGTAACTGATTCAAATCGTTTTTAAAAATGCAAACACTTTGGATGCCTCGCATCACTTACTGCTCCCAGAAGTATATTTCAGTCCCACCGTGGGACCCAAAACTCAAAATTGGATCACAGAAAGTTCATTATCTACGTGGCCTCAAAGAAACAGGAGGCTTCCCCAGTTCCTAATTTGTTGGCAAAATATTATCACACAAAAAAGGTAGAAAATTGAGCTGAAGCCAATTAGTGTTGTTCTGCGTTGGGATGCCTTCTGCGTTGCACTCAGTTTTGTCATCAAGTTCGTCCTTGCATCATTCAGATACTGAAACATGCGTCTTATTCTTTGACATGATCTCTGGAGTGTGTGCTGAGTGCAGCCCGAGTGCCCCTCCCCCCACCCAGGGGCTACAGTTGCTAATCCCGTTTATAGCATCAAGTTCCATTTTCCTAGTGAATTCTCAGAGTAAAATCTGATTTGTTCTAGGAAGACTTTGTGTTAAGAGCAAGCTGTTAAGTTTCTCTGTGAGTTGGTGACACGTCCATCCTTTCAAGAGATGCTGAAGTCTAGTCCCCTCCAGAAGGAAAGTCAAATACACTGGCCCTCTTCCCATGCAGTCCCAAATGTGGGACTTTAAGACACAGCACAGCTTGGCACAACAATCCCCCCGCCCTCCCGAGTGGGATTTTTCCTGAGTTGAGATAAAGAGAATTAGAAATACCTTTTATAAGTTTGCCCTTGGGTTCCATATGCCTGTTAAAAAGCTTTTGGCGAGGCCTGAGGAGAAATAGATCGACATAAGGGTCTTGAATTCCTTAGGCTTCCTTTGCTGAAATCTCATACAGCAGATCCATTCTTATTCCAGCAATAGCTGATCCCCAGGGAGACAATTTCTAATATTTGGAAGATACAGTAATTATCTATTCATCAAGGACTAGTACACCTATTTCTTTCCACATTTTCAGGAACGATGCATAGTATCTGTTTGATATTTATAGTCACTCTCTTAGCCTATATGAACATGGCTATGCCTGTTGAAATTGCATTTCTATAAAAAGTGGAAGGCACATCCTTACTCAATCTGCTTATAATGTCTGTCACTGGAAATGGACATCCATAAATGAAACTGAAAGGACGTAGAATTTTTTCATGATGTGGTTTATGCTAGTTATTGGATGTCTATCCCTGGGGTGACTACTTGCAGCTGGGGAAAGTTGACTTTCTCCTCTTCAATTTATTGGGGGAACAGGGGTGTTCACTGCACCAGATCCGGAGTTATTCAGCATCTACATTTCAGAGGCTCATTTGCTGGATACTGTCAAAATGAGCTTTGGCAATCCCATGCAGGCATGCACAACTATAATTTGGCTTCACATTAATAACAACCTAGCAAAGAAGCCCAGGATCCAATGCCTTGTTCTCAGCTGGGGGCAGAGAGCCAGCGTGATACATCTTGGCTGGTGACTTAGAATGTTGGGAAAGTAGGCGCTGCAAGCACTCAGGATGGGTGGGTGGCATTCCGGAAATGTATTCCCATTCCCCCAGGATTCATGTGTGTGTGTGTGTGGTGTGTACCCTGAGACAATGAAAAAGACACACACACAGATTTACAGATAATAAATAATAAAAATAGCACATCTCCAGAACAAGTGGGAAAGGCGACGCTTTTGTCTCTTCCAATGTCAACTCCGTTCCCTGCCCCACGCCCTGCCCGGCCCGTGTTTCCGCAGCATCTTTCTGATTCTAAACTAGCGCCCCAGTGGGTGGGCAGTGGTCCGGGCAGTTGCCCACAGGGAGTGCATTGGCGCCGCGCACTTGACTTTGGATCTTGCCCCAATCCCCGAGAGCCCTGAGGCTCCGGATTCCTGGGGTGGAGTGAGGTGTGGTGGTGGTGGTGGGGGGGGGGGGTATTCTCTGCAGAGTTGGCCTGGAAAGTGAGCGCCGGAGCGAGCGAGCTGAGCAAGGCTGGGCCAAGTGTCCGGGGAGCCTCCAGGCGCCGGGAGCGGTACGCCGTGGGGCGCGGGCGCCGGCCGGGAGCGGGAGCGGCGTGGAGGGGCAGGGGGCAGCGTGCCAGCTCCCTCTCTGACTAATGATGCTCACGCCGCCGCGCGGGGCTCAGACGCTTTGTCTCCAGCCTCGGGGCTGGCGGAGAGCTGACGGGGCAGGGATGGCACGGCGGGCGCACGGGCCGGTGCCCGCTCTCCCACTCGGCCAACTCCGGCCGCGCCCTGGGCAGAGAGGCTCGGGCATCCGGCGCCCAGCGGCCAGCTCCCGGGCGTGGCGGGCCGGGGCCGGGGTCTGCCCCCCTAGCAGCTGCGGGGCTCCCGGGCGTGGCGGGCCGGGCCGGGGTCTGCCCCCCGAGCAGCTGCGGGGCTGCCGGCCACGCGCGCAGCGCCGGGAGCCGGGGCGGGACCGGACGCCGCAGGGGCTGCGGAGGGAGCGGGGCGCCGCCCCCCGGGGCAGTGCCAGCCGCGTGGGAGGGCAGAGTCGGCGGCGGACGGACAGACGTGCAGACGGCGGAGGAGGCGGAGAGGTAGGGGCTGTGGCACCGAGGGACGGACCAGGGCTGGCTGGCTCCGAGTGGGACTGATAGTGACAGAGCCATGGACAGGTGCGAGCAGTTAGCTTGAGACGGGGGGAGGCAGAGGCAGAGAGAAAGGAGAGAGAGAGAGAGAGAGAGAGAGAGAGAGAGAGAGAGAGAGAGAGAGAGAGAGAGAGAGCTCATTCGCGCGCTCCTTCCCCTGCAGACGCCCTCCTCTGTCCGAGGGAGAGGCTGGGGGGCTCGGAGAGAGGTGCGCGCCCAGAAGATGGCTAGAGGGACCCTGCATGGCTAGTGGGACCAAGAGACGAACAGACAGACCCACTCAGGCACGGACCGCCAGCGAGAGCCGCAGCTCTGAGAACGGAGCGCAGGAAAGCCAGAAGCCCGCGCTGTGCTTCCCGGCTGAGGGACAGACAGACAGACGTGGGAAGGGACAGACTGGCAGACAGGAGGTGGGGGCACGTTCAGTCCCAGCAGCCACTCCGACAGAGAAGGCGGCGCGCCCCCAGAGCGTGTCCGGAGCAGCAGCCAGCAGCGGGGGTGCGGGGTCGCCAGCTGGAACCACCAGCGTGACCATAGCGGTGGTCGCCACAGCCTTGCCAGGATCGCAGCTGCCAAGGCTGTAAAAACCTCCTTTTACCAGCAGTTAAATAAATCGACCAAAAAAAAAAAAAAAAGCCAAGCTAAATCAAACAAATCCAGCCAAATCAATCATTGAAAAACAATCATATTAATAAAAGCCAAAAACTTATCAAGGCGCCAAGACGCTGGGGGGATATCCACTGTGCGGTCAAGGTAATAAGCAAGGTCTTCCGTGTGAGCATCGCATGCCTTTTGTGTGTGTGTCTCCTCCTTCCTGCCGTATGTCTGTGCTGTTCCTTGTAATTGTTCGTAGTCTGTACTTCTCCTTCGTGTTTGTGTTTGTGGGAAGCTGTTGTTACATATGTATTGTGTTGTGTTTGTCAAAGGAGGGGTTTAAACTCCCTCTCCCCCAAACGAGGCAGAATTGGAAAGCTGGGAGAGGACTGAAAAGGGCAATTGTTTCATCAGAGAAGTCTACAGTGATTTACGCAGATTTCAAGGTAGAAAGTTTTCAGGGCTCTGACTGCATTGGAAAGAGAGCTATGCTCGGGGCGCAAAGTTGTCATCTGTGTGCTGTACTCGCAGGACTCAGGAAACTGGATGTTTACTTTGTTTTTACATGTGAGAAGCCTGTGTTTCATGGCCAACTCCAAATTTGATGTCTTCTGTGGCAGGTTGTAGATTTAGTGATAGAATTGAATGGAATGAGACAGGTGTTTAGGAAGTTTCTTGGGATGAGAAATTGACTCAATGTTTATGCATAGACATAGAGCTGGAGAGGATGTGGTTGCTGTTAGCTGCTCAGGTTCAGTACGTGGTCACCTCCTGACGATACAGGGTAAGAAAAAAAAAAACCTAAAAGAAAACAAACAACAACAAAAAAAAACAAAACAAAGAGGGAACTGCAAGTTACAGGGACCGGGAGCTCGTAAGCACAGCGCAAGGCTGGTAGGTAGTCACTTTCAGGAGACTGTTTAGGATGCAGATAGCCACTGGGTTTGGTATTTTTTTTAAGTCTGTTGGCATGACACTTCAGCCTCTCTAAACAAGCCTGGCGTTCTCCAAAGTTGAAATGAATCTGTACAAGATTCTGCTCAAACAGTGACAGAATCCCAAGGATTCCTGCCTCCCCCTCACCCACTTTGGAGATCAAAATCGCTGGGATTGTTTTAAGAAAGCGGAGACATGGAGATGACAGGACAGTATCTTTTCATACGGCAAAAGTTAGGAGACCTTTGCCACACGCTTTAAAAACAAATGCACCTGCTCCTTTGATCCTCCGAATTTGTGTCACCACAAGCCCTGCGTGGCTTCATAGGATCGTAGTCAGTGTCATTTTCACAAAAGGCAGTCGTTTGGAAGCCGAGGGCTCTAGCTATGTTTTGTTCAAATAGCCGAGTAAGCCACAGCCTTGGCAATAACTGCTTCTGCTGCATTGCTAACGGGGATCGCGCGCACTCTTTTCGGGTTTATATGGATGTGTAAGGTACGTATCTGTGTTTGAACCTTTATTTCCTTTCGTATCATTTTTCCACTTCAACTGCCAGAATATTATAAAATTTTCTTTAAGGGGTACACTTCCTTGTCACAAGAGCTACAAAAGGCTAACCTATGACTGTCCTTGCTTATCAATGTGATGAACTGCTTTAAAAGAGTTGGGTTTGATTGTTTTAAAATCATTTGCTTTAATTTTCAAGACTTTTTGACTGCTGTGCATACATGTCTTAATTTACCCTGTCGGGACATGACTTACGTTATTTCATAAATCCTATAGAGTTGCTGTAGGTAAACGCCTGTCTAACAGAATACCTTGTTTAGGTGAGTCATTGTTAAAGAAACTTACACAGCTCCTGAAATTGACTTGCAGCTTCCCAGTGACTGAATCCCACTACACGCTGATGTCTTTGGCAGTACTCAGCTCAGAGGGAGTAGGGTTTGTGTGTGCTATTAGATTTGCAAATTGCTGATCTCCCAGAGACTTTCCCTCCCAGATCCCAGCTGAGTAGAGTTACCCTGAGAACTATGGCATTAGCCCTGTCGGAGCATGCTCCGGCGGGGAGTTCTGTGCAGTCTATTTTTAATGCTATTTAATGAAGGAGCAAGCACCTCATCCAGCAATAAGAGAAGCATGATGGAACAGAGCAGTGCGCGGTTATGGATACTGGAGACGGATCTCTGCAAAGGTACAGACTGGCTGCTGGATATGGTAATTGTAATCAGTCCTAATATATTGCACTAACAGAAATCAATTGGTTTTCGTGAATAGTTTGATATGTCTTCATAAACCTCTTCAGTGATTCTTAGAAAGAAGACTCAATGATTCGAGTGCCTTAAAACTTAAGGGAGATGCTAACCAGGGAGTTCCTGCTTGAATACTATTTTTAATACAAGCTGTCTGGTTCTTGGGTGGCGAGAAGTGCGGAAATAATAGCAGATTCCTAACATGTTGTTCTGGTGAAGGGTTTGGAGCTTGCAAAATATTTTGGGCATAAAGTAACTAACATCCTCCTAAGATATTATGATAACTTGAAGCCCTACCTTGTGAATTTTTTTTTTCCATTTTCTTTTGTAAAGTTGGAGGCTAGGTTCAGAATTGTGTCAACGGAGTGAAGCAGGAAGTTTTGATTGAACTTGATAGAATGTTTGAGTTGTTCTCTCTCCTTACTTTGAAATAAGCACAATAGATGATCTTACTGAAGGTTAACTACTTTAAAAATGTAGATGGAAAAGATGGCACTGGTCATTTTTGGAGTGCAATAATGAGGGGGGAGTATCTTAATATTATCGTGCGTGAAACATAAGAAGCCATCTGTCTGCAGTGTTTGTATATATGCAGAACACTTGTCTTCAGATAGAAAGTGAGAATGTTCACTCAGAGAGGTCTGTGTTGTTCATTTTCATATTAATGACAAACTACGATCAGGTTATTTCTTTGTTCAGAGCAAAGCTAATGAGACAAATGCCTCAGTGGTGTTAACACTTAATAAATATAAGAGAACGTGATGTTTTTTTAAGTGAGAAAGTGAGCCACATTGTCATTAAAAAAAGCTATTAGAGCGATGTACAACGTTGTTCTGGATTTGGCCAATTTTTATGAAAAACAAGAAAGCAAAATCCCTAAGGGAAATACATCGCGAGGAGTTAAGTGTAATGTGTTGTTGTTATTGTTTGCGTTCTGCACTCTGTACTTCCAGATATTTTTTTTTTGCACTCTGTACCCTCGCTCTGATATTTTCCTTAGGGATCATGCTGTTTGGATCACAGTGCCGCTCTCTTTCTTAAGATTCTCAAGTCGGTGGGCATTCTCATCTGAATTCCATGTGTATTTTGTCTGTGAACGAGATAATGATAAGCTACATGAGCAGAGTGTGGAATGAGTCAGCCACTGAAGACACAATACCCAAGGTAGCCAGAAGTGAATGTGATGGAATATCATTCGTATGGGGAGGCAGTTGGGAGTTCAAAAGGTTGGAAATTGCAAATGAGCCATTTGTGTAAGTTAGTTTAATTCAGATCTGCTTTCTGACAAGGTTGGTTAGGCAAGACTATGGGGCTGACAAGTGATGTCGACATTGAAAGCCATTGCTTCCCATGGTAAGTACCGGCCTCCTTCTCACTGGCACCACAAGGTGGTAGCGTGTTTAGACATTTGTGACTCTCTCATCAGAAAAATAACCGGTTCCCTTCAAAATGCATTATGTCGCCTGGAACGTTCTGAGCATATTTCAAGTCAGTGATGACGAACTTCTGACATATACCCTTCCTCTCTTGAGACAAAGAGTTTCATATATTTTTTTTTTTTAGGAAATCTGTGGTTCCAGAGTTCTCTTCATTTCTGCTGATTTCGCTTTCTTTTATTTTTTCATCCTAACATTTAAAGTTACGTATGATAAACGGTTCCCAGCCGTGACCTACGTGAATGCTGAAGGACTTTTGAAGGTAGAAAAGAATGTTAGTGAGATGCACCTGTGTCTAGATTCGTTTTTCTCAAGCTGTCTTGGCTTCTGAGGGTTGGTTTCCTGTAAGGAGTATTTATGGCAAGTTCTAATAAATTGATATTTTTCAGTGACTCGGAGTCTTATAATGTAAAATGATTTTGCTCATTTTGGATTAAACTGACCCTAGATGTTCAAAGTGTTGACCACTTGAATTCACATCACAACCATTTCATTTCTGTGAGGATTAGATATGGACTGAGATATAAAGTCTTAAATTGCATACATTAATATCATATGCTTGATAAAGAATAATGTGCTTTTTATTGTCTGGCAACATTGTTATCTGTGGTCTCAAAATCTTCTGGTGATATTTTCTTAAGGCATAAAACGCCCATATCACATTTTGAATGGACCTTTTTCTAAAATCACTGGGGCATATCTGTGCCCTGGGAAATAACTATGCAGGTAAACCAAAAAGTGAGTTGAATATTTATTTGGAACAATCGAAAGGAAATTGGAAAACAAAAGGTTTGACTAGAATACACCAAATTGACTCTCTACCTGAAAATTGAATTCTTGGCTTTATGTCACGCTCTCCTGTTCTAGCTGCCAGCACAGATCTTAATATTGCCAGAAAAAAATGAATGTTAATCACTGTCCATGGCCACAGAAAAAGCAGTGTTTTAAATTCCTCTCCATACTTCCCCCAAGGAAATTTCTTCCGGCAGTTTGTCATAAGCTCCGCTTAATATACATCTTGGTGCCACAGGTTACATAAGATTTTTTATAAGTTCAATAATCAGGTGATATCTATTAGCATAAAATTACAATTGCGACTTCCTAAAATGCCAAAGATTTCGTCCAAAGTTCTCTCATTCAAGGTACACTCTCATAATTATTTCTCAGTCATAAATTTATACATTTTTAAAGGAATTTACAATCATTCATTTTAACTAGCAACAGAAAATCATTGAATTTTCTCCAGGTAAAGGGGACAGGAGGATCTACTAATAAATGTCCCTTTGAAAAAAAAGCCTCCTATCACAGTCTCACATTTCAAACTACTTCAAAATTATACAGCAGTTCTTACTTTAGAAATTCGTTGTGATTAACACAGAGACTATTAAGATTTTGTTAACATCACTTCCCTAAATAATAGCATTGGTTTTAAGGTAAATAAAATATGGTTTTAATTGAAAGGAAGGATTGAAGATTTTTAACAGAAAAACAATTACGTCACTTCTTATTTCACATCTTTTGGCAAATTTGGTAGAGATGTACTTGGCATGCTGTGGTTAATGTTTCTACGCAGAATTGCATAACATAATATGCAGGTGTGTTTTTTTCTACAGGTTTTTTCATTGAGACATATTCACAAAGAATACCTACCTAGATAAACCCAGTAATCAATCCCTGATAATCACCCAAGCTAAGAAATAAGTTTTTGTGATAGGAACATCCCTGTGATTAGTCCCTGTGATAGAAACCCAGGGACTAATCAAGCAGACTGAGTACTGGGATTCCTAACAACAGATACGCATTCTCTTACATTTGCATTATTGTTGGTTGCTTCTTTATTACACACTAAATACTTGAGATAAGAATAAGGGCCATCTATAAGGAAATGGAAATCAGAGGAATGGTGCTCATACATTTAGCAGATTTTCTTTTAATTGCCAAGATACAATACTCACTTTAGAACGTTCTAGTCCATAGAATCATACCTTAAAGGGGAAAAAAATGCATGTGAACATATTTGCATCTGGTCGAAATTGAGAATCAACACCAACAATCGAGGCAAAACATTTCAAGATCATCAGAGAACAGGATGGAACATTGATTTCTAAAAGTCTGATGCTTATCCCTTGATAAATCAGAAGGCCCAGCTCTTACCTAATTGTTTAGGCATTTGAGCTGCTTTCTGATGATCTCATCACTATTAGAGAGATCTAGAAAAATCAAGCCCGGGGTTAGCAGAGAGTGAAGGAAGGGCTTCGGAACTCACTGCAATCAGGGACTAGCTATGGTTGCGTAACTTTTATTTGCTGCTAAACTCAATAAGAAAATAAGAAGCTCTTAAATTGTCTTTGCAACTTTTACCAAAAGTTATGTAAAAACATTTCTAAAACCACAAGCTAAAATTCTCCCATGAAGCGCCTAATGTTTATTGATGAGAAAATACCTATACTCTGCATTGGCATGTTTTTCTTAGCACTTTGCTGATTAATATGCATTAATATGTAAGTTTGGTAGAAATCCCAGCATTGCTGGCATTTGACTTAATGTAATCATCAAAAAGCTGTTGGACAGAAAATGGGTAGATTCTAGATGAGTATGTGACAGAACGAAGATTTCTGCAGCATTTGCAAGCTTCGAATACACATTGCTTCTTCAAAACACTATCTTTTTAAAAATGAGAGTATTAAAAACAAAGCTTTTAATTGCAAATATGGCATTTTACTTTCTTTTTTCTTTTTTTTTGGAGAAAGAAGATTAAGGTTTATAGTCAAATGATGGCTCTTTAAGCCAGTGTAGCACATCATTGTGTTAAAATTGCTGTTGACTTCTGCCAAATTAATTAATTCTCAGGACCTTGCAGCCATATCAATGGTCCTATTTATTTTTTCTGGCTTATGAGAACAATTGCATGAACACTTTTAAATACATAGTTTTATTTTTGTTTATTTTAAGTTCTGGCTTATGAGAACAATTGCGTGAACACTTTTAAATACATAGTTTTATTTTTGTTTATTTTAAGTTTAATTAGATATGCTGGTGTCGTCAGAATTTTAGGAAATGATCAGACATCTGCCATTGCATTAAAGATGAATTCAAAGATCCCACTTCAAACAACTAGCTGGTATTAATGATTCTTCCCTGTTTTCCACTCTGGTGCTGATTTAACTTTGGTCACAGCACATATTTCCTTTGTGAAGATTAAAATCTTACTGCAACCTTGAAATTTCCACATAATCACTAACAGAATTCTGGAAGAATTCTATCCTAGAGCCTGCCGTCATGTGGCGTGTACGTGCTGTTGCTATCTGCTTAAACACAATTAAGTACTCTAACAATGGGAAGCTTTCATCCTTAATTATTATTATCATTGTTGTCTTCACCCGGAACTATGGATGGCAGTGGGTTTGTTTGTGTGTGTGTGTGTGTGTGTGTGTGTGTGTGTGTTTTCCCCCAGCATCAAGAGGTGAGAGAGCACACCTAGTAAAATGTGACAAAGTTGATACGTTTGAAAATATATATATATATATATATATATATATGTCAGACAAAATATATATATTTTCTAGGGCAAGGATGCAAATATCTCATCAAGAGGGCTATTGTTTTATCACAAATTAATTAATTGTCAGGACCTTGCAGCCATATCTATGATTCTATTTATTTTTTCCAGCTTATGAGAACGATGATTGTCATGTCTGCATCATTTGTCAGATATGGCGTAGGAAGCTAAGATATGTCGAACTCAGTGGAACTTCCGATCAAAAGTCAGGTTAAAACTGACAGAGAGGTAGACCAAAGGTATGCTCGGAGCTTAGCTGAGGAGGAGCAGGCCACTGCTGTGTGTGATGAAGGAAGGCTTTCCCGCAGACACAGGGGCCTCCCTGAGACTTTGCAGGTTATAAAAATGTGCAAAATTTGGATTGAGAGTAAAGGTCTGGAGACATAAGGCCTCAATAGGGTGGTGTATCCAAATCTCACCTCCCCAAAACTTACCTTCATAAATATGCAATGTACCTCCTGAACCAGCCATCCTGGTGTTTGGCTTCTGGGTCGGAATAACTAATAGTGTGACTATGGTCAAGACTCTAAACCTGTCTGTGCTTCACAGGTTCAGCAGGTTAAATTGGGTAACAACACCAGTTCATTCTGAACAAATTACTAGTTACGTGATTTGAGCAATTTCGTTAATTCCTCGTGGCATCAACGTTCTCCCAAAATTAAAGGCCTCCCTTGTAGGATTGGAGCAGAAACAAAGTACCCGGCACATAGGTATTATTCAGTATAAAGAAACGATTATCTTTTCATCTGGAAAACTTTAGAGAGATTTAACCTCATTGCATAAAGGAGACAAACCTCCCTTTACAAATTCTTTTTAATTTTTAAAGATCTTTTAGTAATTTAGTGTTCTTCTGTTTCCACCCCATAAAAATCTGCATGGTTATAATGGGAGACTGGCTTTACTCTTTCTGTGCCTATGAAATATCAAAGGCCAAGCCAGTGTAGCAGCTAATCTGGGAGGTGTGCATTGTATAGGAATCATGGTGCTTAAGAAGGCCATTATCTCCCGTCAGTCTCTCAGGGAGGGGATGACCCTGCCAGATTTGTCTAAATACTGAACATATTAAGTATATGACTTCTCCAAAACATTTTACTTGTGAATGTCTGCCATCTAACAGGGGAGGCTGAAGAACCAACTAGAAAGGGGCTGGCACGGACCCATGGAGGAATAATGTTAAATCCTGCCCTACTGGGTGACAGCAGCAGCTTTGGAACAGAGGGGAGATGGAGGCAGTTTTCAGTGCCCTCCAAGCCCTGAAAGCAAGGGGAGCTGTGGGTTTGTGGGCGCCCTGCCTGGTACCCCCACAGCAGGCTCTCACTTCCTGTCGCTAAACACCCAGTGAGCTGCTTGGACTGGGAGATGATCTGGCCTCTCATCCTGAATTATCTGCACTTGGTTTTGCTGAAGTGAGTCACTTCTACACCTGTGTTCGAATGGCCAGAGGATGGGGAAACGTCTCTCAGAATTGGGGTTTAATCAGTTGGTTCCTCCACCAGGACATGGAGAGCCACAACGAGTGTTCAGCACAGCAGGAGGTGAGCCCTGCCAAGCAGTAAATTCATCATCAGCTAATTGCACTTCATTTTTAAATTATAATTTGAAGATCAGCCATTCTTAGGGATGGCACAATCAGAAAGTTTTCCAATGAAACTTCTCTGAAGGTACCTGAGAATAAATTTATACATTTATAACCTTTGGTTTCTAATATTGGCTGGGAAAAAAAAGGGAAGAGTAGAAAAATTATAATATATATATTTATATATACAGTATATATATGTTACATATATGTATATAAATTCAACAAATACATATATGTGTTATATATATACACATATATAAATTCATCAAAAGACATATGCTTAAATACAAAAGTCATTTAAATAACTCATATTAAGCAAAAGGGTGATTTAGCCCCAAAGCATATTTCCCCATATATTTTTTTTTATTGTCCTTAGCAGTTCTTGCTTACATGTGGCAGATATTTAATCAGTTTCCTGACTTAAAAATTGACCTTTATATTGTTGATGCCATTTAATATTCAGGATTCAAACTCAGCTCTCAGTAAAGTTTTCAGTGTGTTTTTTTCCCTAAAATTTCAGCTAAAGTGTATTGGACATTCATCTTTCTGAAAAAGAGGACAAAGAGATGCCCTTACATTTAAATTGCAGCTGACCTGGGAAATATGTTGGCTCTGCAAAGAAGTTTCTTCTTCCGATCTCAGGCAATGATTAGGGCTTCGCCAGTCTGCTTACACTGAATACATAGATCACTCTTCCATCTACATGGAGAGGGGTGAGGCCAAGGCAAGCTCACAAACAATTTCCAATCATTGCTACCCTGAAGTAGAGACAACTTATGTTTACTAGATATGACCTGAGGGGAGATTAACCTTGGTCAAGGTGAGCCAAGAGGTGGAGAAAGAATTCACTCCTCTGAAGGTAGGGCAAGTCCACTGCTTTAGATTAGAAGGCAGGGGTGAGGCAGAGAGGGGGAAGAGAATACTGACAAGTTGGGTAATTTCAGACCCCCCTTCCTGTCCTACGCAGAACAGCTCTAACCAAACTCTATGTGAGTGCCCCCCTCTTCCTGCTACAGAGCAACAGCAATAGGATTAACCAGGTTAAATGACAAACCATTTAATCCACTCAGGGTCACTGAAAATTGGACTCATGTTTACCCCTCTCTAGAAAAATGATCTAGCCCAAAGAAAGGGATAGACAATTCAGGGTGGAATGAGTTTGCTTTCTTCTTTTACCCCCTACATTTTGAGGTATGCCAAGTGTGGCTCTGATCACATGAACTTCTATTCAACCATCCATTTCCCAAAGAAAACCCAAACCTGGCGCCTTAATGTAGAGAGACGAGGAGCACACTCTTTTTCTTCTCCGTGACTGTGGCAGGCTTTGGGAATACGCAGGAAGCAATAGATTTTGACACAGCTGGTCTTCTCCACAGGAAATCAGAAAATATATTCTGGACCACACTGTGTCAAAGCAGGGGGATTTCCATGCAAGCTGAATTGAGGAGCATTGAGTTCTTATGTCTGCATAAGAACACAAGACTTGTGTTTGCACCAGATACGATGGTTACTTATCCATTTGTTCAACCTTGTTTTTCAAATATTTATTGAGGGGTTTTCTATGTGTCAGGTCTCATGCTAAATATTTGAGAAATTGGCTGTATGGGATTTTATAGGCATTTGGGAAAGATAAATGTATTTTAACAGTTAGAACAATGCAGTGAATGATTGAGAAAACTCCATAATGACAGATGGACAATATCGTGGATGGTAAAGCAATATAAAGTGATTTTGACAAATTAGAAGAAACATTTCTTTACTGGGAAAGTTAATTAGGAAGATCCATAGGAGCTATCTCAAGGGTAGAAACCACACTGTTTCCAGAAAACAAACAAGGAAGAATGAGCACCCCTGGTAAGTTGCTGGGGGAAAGTTCATATGATGGTTAGACCAGAAACTAAAACTGTCAGTTGTGAAGCTCTCAATCAAGGGAAAGGAGTCAACTGCTTAAGAGGATGTATATGGACTTGGGATGAGACACTATATTCTTTTTTGATCTTATGAAATAATGCATTAACAATATTGCTTATTAGAGTTTCAAGCAACTGATTCAAGTTGAACTGGGACTCCAAACTGCAAAGTTCAAGTTCATATCAGATCATGGCAACAAATAGGTTTAGAATTAAAAAAAGGTTTTTGTAAAGGCTAATTATTCTTTGAGTTTGTTTTGCAGTTCCACATTTGCATGTTTGAGAAAGGAAACTAAAATAGACTTAGAATATTAGAAAGGTTCTTAATAGATTAAAAATAGTGCCCATAATGAGAAGGAGATGGGATTACATATAGTGTCATAGGAAAACTTCAGAGGAGTAAAAGATTTGATTTATTGGGTACCTGAAGGGTGATTTTTTTTTAAAGGATGCAGTTCTTTCTGTTGGCAGAGATAAATATTTAGGTTTCTGAAAGCAGAAAGAGGTCTGGATATGTGGCCCCAGACCTGGTTCATGTTTTAATATCTTGCCCTGAAACACTGAGAAAGAACCTACTTTTAGAAGTTACCCATAAAGCAACAGGAATACACCAGATAATAGCTGGCATCTCTTCCAGTTTAGTTCCTATGATTCCATGGCTTTTTTGTAGAATATTCATGGACCAGTTGTATATTGCATTGTCTATAAATTTGGGGTATACATTTTATTTTAGCCTTGAAAATAAGGACTAATGCTCCAAGATAACATTGAAATGATGAGAAGGAAAACTTACCAAGAGTATTTGGTTAAGTAAAGAGAATATGGGGCCCCAGGTCGGGGTTCAGATCCCACTCTGCAACTTCCTACATTTCTTAAGCTTTTTAGTGTCAGCATCCTCATTTCTAAAATAGTATGGCCATAAGAATGAAGGCTGAAGCACTTCGTCAAGCGCTTAGCATTACTAATTCATTTTTTCCTGGTGCTCATAATTTTTTATTTGCTTGTCCTTTGTTTAGTTCTTATCACAACCTTTGCTTGATGCCATTATCCTCACATAAATAAAGCATCCCCTTAAGATCCCTCCCAGCCTTAACGATGTTTTCATGATGTGGCTGTTATCTTGAACACTTTGTTCGTGCATAATTGGAGTTCATTTTCAGCACAACCATACTCTACCCTGATAAGCAATTCCCAGCCAAGGGTTCAGTGAGGACGGGCCGTCTGAGGACACCTGAAGTCCGGATGACTTTCTAGGAGGTGCTCTCCTCTGCACAGAGAGTAATACTTGACATTATAGGGAGCCTTGAAAAAGACAGCTGAGCATGGATGATTTATTATTCCATGTGTGTCCGAAATTCCACATAATATTTTATTATCTATTAATGGTGTCTCACTTGGAGATTGTAGCACTGTTGCTCTTTACAAAGAAAGTTAACTAGGCCTCCTAGATTGGTCTAGAAAACGTGTAGAAAGTTTAATCTTAGCATCTTTCCAGGAGCAATTTGGGGCCTTCAGGCCTAGAAGTGATTTCAAATGAAGTCACTGTGGACCTGTGATTTGTACACAATGCAGATAAAAGCAGTAATTATGTCCAACAGAAGGCCATTGGTAGAGTCAGAGATGCACCAAAATGATCTAGCAAGAGATGAAGACTCTAAAATCAATTTTTCTAAAATCATCAGAAAAACGTTACCTCATTGCTTTGACCTGGCTGTAAAACATAGACTAGTTTTGATGTTTTAAGAAAGGATGGGGCGATTTCACTTGTGTCATCATTTATAAATTAGATCCTTGGGTGTAGGCAGGGATCAAATGGTGTGATTGTTCATGGCAGTGAAATAGACCCAGACCTGCTCATTTGAAAGGACTGATATGGTGAACTTGCCTAATATTTTGATTGATGGAGAGTCCACTTTGGGGTGCTCCTGCTGCAGTACACTGATAAAGGTAAGAAAAATCTAAATGAAAGGAACGTGACGCTTTTCTGAACTTTTTAGGGAAGCTGCTGAGTGGCCATGTGTGGAGGAAATCTGAATTTATTATTGTATTGATTAGGTCATTAGTGTCATTTGTTGGGCTCTGTGGGAATTCTTTTACTTGGCTTGTTCCTTCTGCCCTCTGAATTACCTTGTTTCCCCAGGCACGAATTCTTATCAGCATCCAAGATTCCTGTAGCTCTGACTATATTATTTGTTGAAGCCACAGGGACAGTGTGATGGAAAACTCAGCATTCCTCTACTCATTCTGAAGTTACCTCTGAATCATTTGGGATCATTGTTATTCTCTGTTATTGGGTCACTGTTATTTTGGAAAAATAATTTGTATTATGGTTTTGCAGTATAAATGGCAACTAATATTTATGAACTACCCCTTGTGTGAAAGGGACTTGTGTGCCCATGAGCTGTCTTCACAGATCTGTTCTTGGCTGTGGTCACAGCTGGGGCAAAATTTCAGTTGTAGCATACCTGGGGGTTCTTGTCTAAGGAGAAGGAAAGGTATATTTGTCATCCTTGTTTTATTTTTCCTTTGTAACACGATGTACACTGTAATAAGTAAAAGCCAAAGGAAGGCACTAGTTTGGCTCAGTGGATAGAGTGTTGGCCTGCAGATTGAAGGGTCCTGGGTTTTATTCCAGTCAAAGACACATGCCCGGGTTGCGGGCTCAATCCCCAGTAGGGGGCGTGCAGGAGGCAGCCGATCAATGATTCTCTCTCATCATTGATATTTCTATCTCTCCCTCTACCTTCCTCTCTGAAATCAATAAAAAATATATTTTAAAAATAAATAAAACAAAAGCCCTAGAAAGCATGGAGAATTAGATCTATCTGGAGATCAGAACCAGGAATTGAGAATCCAGATAGCGGAAGGATAGGTGTCCGGGGTCATGACAAAAAGGACATGGAACTTAACTTTTGAAACTGGTTCTGAGTAGGTGGAAATTTGTGCACCTGCGCGGGTCTCAAATCTGTACTTTTGTGGCAAGGATGGATTCTCAGCACCTGACATCACCTTTCTTGGGACACACTTTCTCCAAGGGTCCTAGAAAGGCAATAGGCTTGAGGTCAAGGTGACAAGTTTGAATTCCATTGCTGCCTTTCAATGGCCTGGCCACATTAATTAACGATTAGGAGCTTCGATTTCCTTCTTAGACTATGTGAACAATAATACTCCCTTCATGAGGTATAGCATGTCAACCACTTGCTACATGTAGAAATGTCTCCTTCCTGCTTTCTCCTACAGGAACTGTTTATCCGTTGAAACCTATAAGAAAATGTGTAATGAAATTGCAAGGATATTAATAATTGTTTTGAAAATGCTATGAAGTTATCATTTGAGTCACAGTATTTGAACTGTCCATGGATTACTGGGGGGAAAAAGAAGATAAAAAGATTTGGGTGGGTGGGGGGATTCTTTCACATTGGCTTTTGTAAGGTGTTAACATACATGTCACATAGCTAAGGAAAAGAAAAATGGGGGGAAAAAACAAAAAAATTACAGCCTATCCAATCTGCCCAATTTAGAGGCAACATTACTTATTTAAGGAACTCAATAGTTCACACTTAAGTGAATATAGATAGCCAGGGATAAGTGACTAGGGGGAAAATATTTATTAAATTTTTTTTACTAACTTGATGAAAAAGTGGTTTTGGAGATACCCCTCAGGCAATGAGGAGAGTTTAAAGAAAAATTGCTTTTCCTTTTTTATTTTCCTGATGAATTCATGAAGTTTGGGCTCTAGGTCATCTTGATGGTCTTCTCTCATGATTATTTCTCATTATGGCATATGGTCTTGCTCTTCAGCTATGTGATGGGAAATGTTCTTGCAAATTATGTATACTCTGCCTCTGTCCCACGGGGAAGAACTAACACCAGGTAGATAACTCTATTCCCTGCCCACCTGCCAACACACATTTATGCAATTGACAGGCATTGAGAATGAAATTATCCTTTTTTACTAATATCTTTCCCCTGAAATTGTTTTCCGTTAATCTTGAATTAGAAGTAGCCAGTGTGAGCTTCCTTCATGGATTGTTTGTCCTCCATTTGTTTTCTACCCAGCAGACCCCAAACACCTGGAGCGCACACTCATTCGCGGCTGTGCTGTCCCTGTGTTTGGCACAGAGGGTGACGGTTGCTTCTGGCAGATGCTCAAGATCAAAGTGGCCCTTTTATCCTTCTACCCTCAGGGAGTCCGTTTCTCAGATACAGGAAGTGGTGGGGTTAACAGAAGTTTCAGCCTTGCCTGAAACAAAAGCTAAGTGCAGTATGATAATCAGTCTCTCTATTAATTACTTGTCCAAGGGAGTGGCGCTGTTAAAATATTTGGAGAGATTCAGGGACTGCGCTAATTAAATGTGTTTTGTTTATTAATTCTATGTTGTGACCTGAAGCAAACTAAACAACCAACATAGTCTTATTTGTCTCTCCATTTATCTAACCCAAAGAAGTGGAAATATAGTTTATTGGTAAATAGGATTTATTTGATATCAATATATTTTACATTATATACAGCGAAAATATTGCTCTAAATTTCTTAATCTCTCTAATGCATAGGTGAATTAGCTAGCCAGGTTTACTTAGATAAATGAGATTACCTACAATTTTATTATTTGGAATATACATGCCTACTCTTTGATAAATAGATATGTGCATGTCTTCATATATACATTTAGATACACATCTATACATATAAATATATATATATATGTTATGTGTATTATACATACATTATACATATAAACTCACAACCTGGTTATATTATAAAAGGAGAAACCCCTATAATGGTGAGGTCAGCGAGGGGGAGACCTTAGCTAGCTGTTTTATTACCTCATGTTCCCTCTGAATTCACTTATTTCGCTGCTAATGAACAATACCTCATTGAAGACAGGGTTACAGAACAGAGTCCATGACGAGAGGAAACTTGTGTTTACCCCTGCTCTCTACCCATCAGCATTGATGACATGGCAAGATGGCAGTCGAGGGCAGGGAGATGAATTCCTTTCAAGTGAGGAGTTTCGGGATTTCTCTGCATTTCAGGGTTTGATTCCACAGCTCTGCTCCAGTGGCCAAAAGGAGCCAGACTATCTGTCTCACACGTGTCAGTTGGGGACCATGGGCTCATCTTTTAACACAAATGAGCCGTCCTGTGCTTTATGGGAACCCTGTTGCAGAAGGAAGGAAGTGTGAGTGCGTAGCCACCTCAAAGGGGAGTTTCAGGCTAGGACATCCCGCCTCCTGTGCTACACAACAAGCACCATCCCTAGCGCAGCGGCTCTCAAACCTGCACAGGCAGCACAACTCACCTGCGGGGTTTACTCCTGCGCAGGTAGCCGGACCCTCTGATTCCGAGTATGTACGGCTGGTCTTGTGCTGGGCTGAATTTCAAGGGCAAGTGTACAGATGTCACACACAGTCTGATTCAGCGCATAGAGAGTGAGGCCCAGGTGTTAGCTTTCCCAACTAGTTTCCAGGGAATGCTGATGTGCCTGGTCCAGAGACCGCAATCCGGGAACCGTGGGCCTAAAGCATAAAAGACCTCATCACAGTGTAGAATTTGCATGATAGATGTTTCCTCATGTGAAACATTAAGGGGATGCTGTAAAATACCAACAACAAACAAACCTCAGAATAAAGTTTAATTTACTTCGATTTAAAATTATTTTTAAAACATAGCATCTCAAAAGAAGAGATGAGGATTCCAAACTCTACTCTAGACAGAAAGAAATTGGACAGACCTGCCCGTTATAGTCCTTGCCTGTGGCTCCTCAAGCAGCGCTCTCCCACTTTCCCACTTGTCTCTTTTCTTAGAAGCCTTTTCTGTAAGCTTTGTCTCTTTCAAAATGAATTCCAGGGGCAGGCATGCTTTGTCATTCCTACTAGCTGTGGGAAGCAGTGGTCAGAGCATGGGTTTTTCAGAGCAACATTTCAATGACAGCGATGCCATTTGACCTTCCCCAGGTTTCTTTACATTATGTGTAAGGCGACCTTTGTGGCATTTGGCACAACGTATGCCATATGAAAACATGGTGGCTATTATTTTTTTTATAGTATGGGTTAATGGACCTGTGTTTATGTTGAATTAAATATGAGCAACTGTGGGACTTTGTGATTATCATTATCTGATTACCAATGTTGTGATTTACTAAAAAAAACTGATATGAAATATCAATTTCCTTTGGCTACAACGGATGCTCTCAAGGTGCTTTCTGGTGACATAGCAGTACGTTTTGTGAGGAAATAGAGCAATTTAAGTACGAGTTTAACTCCAGCACAACTTAGAGGTAAATATGTGTGTCTATAGGATGCACACTTGATGCTTTTAACCAGCTGTCTCTTAGGTTCTTTCTGAACCCACCCCTCTTTGGCCCCCAGGCTCTGGTGTGTACGGCTGGACTGGCGCTGGGCGGAATTTCAAGGGCAAGGGTACAAATGTCAGGCACAGTCTGCATGGGGCGAGACGGAGTGCAGGCCAATCTCCTGCAGCTGGGAAGAGCAATTAGCTGCTTCATGAATTAGGGTCTTGTTTACACTGTTGTCCAACATAATCATTTGTTTGTTTTAACTAAGATGCTCTATCTTCATCAGCCGCATCAGTCCTCATATTTAAATGATAAGGTCTTTGAATCTCATGAATGATGTTTGCGTTTCACAGCAGGAAGCCTGTCACCGCCCTTATTTTCCGTGTTTTCTCTCTCGCAGACTTTGGCAATCAAGACATGAGTTACATATATCTCTCAGATTATTCTCAAACAGCTATGAAAAAACTATGTGATCTATTCCCACAACACTTTGATACAGACCCATTGTAAAAGTGCCTTTTATATACATACATGTGCACAGACACAGCCCACAAATAATTGCATGCACACAGGTGAAATAGAATGTTACAGAAGAAGGCATAGCTGGACCAAGGGTAATATACTCTGATTTTTTAAAAATATTTTTATTGATTTCAGAGAGGAAGGGAGAGGGAGAGGGAGAGAGATAGAAACATTAGTGATGAGAGAGAATCATCAATTGGCCGTTTCCTGCACGCCTCGCACTGGGGGATCAAGCCTGCAACCCAGGCATATGCCTTGACTGGGAATCGAACCATGACCTCCTGGTGCATAGATTGACGCTCTACCACTGAGCTATGCTGGCCAGGCCTCTAATTTTTACCTAATTTTACCTACTCTATTCTTAGTCCACTTCGTTCCACCCTATTTTGCGCTCTGTTGACTTCATTTTAAAAGTCTGCATTACAAGCCATGATTTGACTTCCTGATTTAGCAGCAGGTCATGATCTAAAGTCTGAAAAACATGGATCTACAAAGAAATTTACTTCTGATCCTACCTTCTCCCCAGGAATTGTGGAAAGGGGTGAATCTGGTATTACTGTGTCTTTCTGATCTTCAGCTACAGGTGATCTTAAAACACTCATCAAAATATATCAGTGTCACTACTGGGCAAATGACAGTTGGTAGAACCCTTTCAAGATAGTAATGACATCCAGTCACTCAATTAGAACTTATTGATAAGCCAGATAAATTATTTTGGAAATCATGGGTGTGAGTCATTATTAAACTATATCCAGTTTTCCCAAAAGAGTGATTTCTTGAATAAGGTGCTCAGTGTGTCCCTGGCGAGTGTTCGCTGATCTGAGCTTTGTTCTTTACATAGACACAAAACACAAGGCTAGTATTATCTTAAGGCATAAGCCTTATAAACATGTTCAAAAATAGCATTGTATTAATATAAGCAATCAATATAATATATATATACTATCATATAAATAATAAACAGTTAATATTTTAAATAATTGAAAAATGAGTACAGTTTTCCTGGTTAAGATGATTGGAAGACATTTCCCTTTTTAGAAACACTTAATAACTTCCTGTTATGTTCCTGGTGGTTCCTAGCAACCCAGAGATAAGCGAGGCATAGTCCCTACCATTGGGGAACTTAGAGCCCTACTCTCAGATAACGTCAGGATCCTATGGTAAGGGCTGAAATGGAAGTGTGTGCCCTGCTAGAGGCCAGTGTGGGCACAGAGGAAGAACAGACCATAGGAGTGGAGAGACGGCCATGGATTTGTTAGGGAAGATGGGACTTCTTTTTCCTTTTTTATGGAATTCATTGGAGTGACACTGGTTAACAAAATTTTACAGGTTTCAGGTTTTACAACACATCATCTGTACCCTGTATTGTGTGTTCACCATCCCAAGTCATCTTCCATCAGGGAAGATGTGACTTTTGATTCATCTTTTTGGTTCAAAGCCATGATCCCTCACATGCTGTAAAATGGGTTTCTCTAAAAGAAGAATCCGTTGGAGAGTGGAGGTGGCTGGGGCGTGGTCCTAGCTGACGGTGGGGCTTCCTGCTTTATACCAGACACACCATGCTATTCAGGGGCAGCTTAGTCAGGAAACAGGTGGGTACTTGATGACGCCTGGATGCGTGAAGATTCATGTAAGTTCTCGTAATAAACATATCAGAGAGCTGTTCTGTGACAAGTGTCGCAGGTGTGCATTGCACCATCTGCTGGCGCGGGGAGAGCATGGGACACAGCGCCAAGGGCCAGACCAGTGTTCTAGCCCCGACAAGCCCTTCTGGCATCCTTCTCGGGGATTCTCAGGTTAAGGACTTGGGCTTTTTTGTTCCCTTTGACCGGGTTCAGTGAAAGAGGTGGTTTCCTTCGCTTCTAAATTACTGAAGGTTCTTTGAAATGTTTACAATGAAATAGTTCTTTTTCATTCCTCCAGGGGGACACAGGGGATTGGTGCATTCATGCTCTGAACGATAAGCAAGGATGGCTGCTCTGTCACATCTGTGTTTGTTCTCAGCTTCAGCTTTTGACAGTGGCCTGACCCTTCCGGATCTGAGCTGACCTGCACTGCCTGTGTCCGCCCCCTGCACACACACCCGCAATGCGCATCCCCACTGCCACCTTGGTCCTTTGCCCTTCCAAACCATCCTTGCCACCGGCTATAACTTGTGCCCTCTTTTCTGACCCTTGCTTGTCCCAGCCCTGGAGAAAGGTCTGGAAGGAGAGAGCCATACTTGGGCTCTCGGGCAGGGTGAGCGGAAGGTTACTCCCACCTTCAGTGTGTGTAACGACAGGTCAAGGTAATGACAGACTTCATTCTTAAAGTTCACTTATTGATGGGCAATTGTCAGATGCAAACGGAGGATTATTAACTCTCAACTGAGGATTTTGATTAAATATTTTCTTATTTGAAGGATACCATTCTGTTCATCTTATTGGAATTTCTTTGCATAAAGAATTATCTAGTCTAACTTTTTCCCTTGAAAATTAGTGAACGACCCTATGAGGATGCATTTGGAATTCACTGATTAACATAGTGGATGTCCCCCAAATATATACACCCTTTTATAGCTGATAGCTCAATTGATGTTTCTTTCTTTTCAGATTTAACCCATTGGGATTAATAATTATTCAAAGTGTGTATACGTTTTAGGGGGACGCCCTGTACTTACTGAAAAACAGAGAAGATAAGTCCTTGGAAAGCTTAGCAACTCCTCATTTTTGGCAGCTTGTAAATGTTTGGAAGGCAGATGCTAGGCCCAGCCGTGGGCAAACTACGGCCTTCGGGCTGGATCCGGCCCGTTTGAAATGAATAAAACTAAAAAAAAAAAAAACGTACCCTTTTATGTAATGATATTTACTTTTAATTTATATTAGTTCACACAAACACTCCATCCATGCTTTTGTTCCGGCCCTCCGGTCCAGTTTAAGAACCCATTGTAGCCCTCGAGTCAAAAAGTTTGCCCACCCCTGTGCTAGACCATGCCTGTCTTTGTACCTCTCACGGTTCCTAAGAGAATGCCTTGCTGCTAGGAGGAGCTGAGGGAATCATTGCTCATCGACTCCATGGGCACTCACAGGTCTGAGTGCACATATGTCACACACACGTGGACTGTCTGGATAGTGAAAGCCGGGCTCTCTAAGAGACCAAATATTTTACTTTGACCAATTTAAATACAAGTCATCTCAGCTTTGCAAAACATCAAATGTGATTTAACGTTCTCTTATTGATTCATTGTCATAGTAGGAAAATCAGTAATTGAGCTGTGCTTCTGAGAATAATTAAGGACCCATGCTGCTATGTCTTCACCTCCCCCCGGCCTGTCCACAAAGAGAAAGGGTGAACGAGAAACAGAAAGAGGGAAAGAGAAAAAGTGACTTGTGAGTCCTTACCGGTACAGTTCATGGACTACTGCTCAGCATGTAGGAGCACAGTGTAAGTGTTAGCTACTATTACAATTGTTTAGACTGCTCCTTTATTAGAATATTTGAAGTGCTCATGCGTATAACGCATCTGCTCTGCATGGAGTAGCACAGGGAAACAAGAACACTTACACATTTCTTATGGTCAGCTATAAAATTTTAAAAATAAAATTTAAGGTTATTTAAAAATAACTTTAAGGTTAATTTTAAAATTAAACTTATTATATGTCCTGCCAGAAGAGTAGTTTAGGTAGACAACAATAAAATTTCCTGGGTGAAAGTGACTTTTAACTTGTGTGATCTTGGGCAGGTTTCCTGGCCTCACTGAGTCTCAGTCATTCCATCTGTGTAATGGGAGCAGTGACCTCTAACTGTTAGTCATTGAGAGGGAGTAAATTCGATCATTTGTACAAGCTGCTTAACATTTTATAGGCATTAACTAATACGTTAGCATGATATTTTGAATGCCTACTGTGTGCCAGGCATGGTGCTAGCTGCTGATGGTTTTGAAATTACATTTAAGGATATAACTTTCAGAAGTGCCTATAAGTAGATATACATTTGATTTGAGATTAGAGGATTCTGTAACCTATTAGAGGCCTCTGGGAGTAGGAGGTAAATAATACGATAGAATAGATTTCATGTAGAGGTGAGAATCCACAACTTTGGGAAGAATCATAGATTTTTTTAAAATAATTGACCAGATTGAATATGTGATCCCATAAGAACCAGTAACTCAGAAATGAATGATATATAAGTGCATAGTGAATGTACGAGCTTAATCACCTTTATAAATAGTGCAAGATTTGGATCAGTAATGAGGTGCCAGGGACAAGAGAAGGTGATTTAGAGGAGCTAGTAAGGGTCTTAAGCCAAGCAGTGGTTTTTAACCTGGGTTTTAAAACCAACGCAATGCAATTGCGACCTTCCCAAGGGATGTCCTGAGATGTCCCAGGTAGGGTTCTGGGAAGCAGACTCTAATACGGCATTGAGTATGCAGGATGTTTACTGAGGAGTGTTACTGGCACCAGCACTGTGATGGGCAAAGAAGGGAGCAGGAGTGGGCAGAGGGAGCAGGCCAGTTCAGGCCAAAGGATGAGAACAGCCTTGGCCAACCCTGTGGGGAGCTCTTATCTAGAATGGCCTCCAGAGTGTCTTGCTGAGGATGAAATGGCCAGGCCTTAAACTCCCCCCTCCACCAGTTACTGGATGTGGACTGCCTTTAGAAAGAGTGCTGCCCTGGGGACTCAGCCCTCACAGCTGAAATAATTCCTCAAGAGACAACAGTCCTTCCTTGAAGAGGGAACTGTGTGTACCAGAAAGGCAAAAATCTTAACCCCATGATGCCCTAGAACAGAGCATCGTGCGTCTGAGTGCCCACATCTGTGTTGAATAAAAACTGCCAGGAGTCACTCACAGGGAGAAAAGCCTTAAGTAGACACAGGTCAGTCGTTGTCAGAGACACTGTGGCCTATAAGAGGTTTTCAAACCTCATTCTCCCTGGAAACAATAATTGATCACCTACAAATCGGTGCATCTCCCCTCTAGACTGAAGCCCAGTTTTGCTGCAAAGTCTTAGTATCTGAAGATGATTTAATCCCAGAGAAAGGGTTCCACAGTAATCTTTTTATGATGGAAATTTTCCAATCTCGCACAAGTTAGAGGTCATGGAGGAACAAACCCCCAGGGATGCATCACGCACGGAGTGCCAATCCTCTGCCCTCCTCTTTCCAGAGGAATGTTGACCAGCGTAAAGCATAGCCTCCCCTGTTGACCTGAGACGGATCACACAGGTGTGTCCTCAGAGTAGGGTGAGATTTCACAACGTGTGAAGTCAGGGCTGTCTCTTAATAGTGCTGACGTGAGTGCAGTAGCTGTCAGAGCCCCAGTTCTGGGAAGGGACATACCTACCCCCCATACACCTGTGGAGCAGTGCCCGGCCGTCCACTCACATTTCCACTGTCCTGGCTCCTCAGCTCAGTCTTGAAAGCGGGATTTGAACTTGGTATGTGTTCTGATGCCTGAGGCTGTCTCCAGGCTCCATGGCACCCAAGGAGGCCACAGGCCAAGAGAGGTTCCGGACATCTACTTCATTCTCATAACGATGTTGTAGTGAGGGGTCTCCTGGCAATTGATGAACGTGGAAGTGACCTGCTACCTTCAGCCCAGTGTAGATCACAAATCAACATGTCTGTTTAGGAACGGGGTATCTTAGGGAAATTCTACAAAGGCTGTCTGAAGCAGTGTCGGGGATCTGATTAGAACCTTCCCTGTGGGCTTGAACATCAAAACCATTTCTGAGTCCTTTGCAAGTTCGAGTCCCCAAGTGGGTCTGCCAAAGCGGTCAGGATGACACCCCAGCGCTGTTAAGCTTTGCCCGGGCTCTGTCCTGGGCAGAACAGCCTGGCATGCCTGGGAGTGAATCAGCAGTCCACGCTACCCCCTGCCACTCGAGTGAGCAGGAATTTGTTGGTTGTTTGGCCTCAGAGCAGGTGGCAGTGGGGGTTGCGGCGGTTGCATTTCCTCTTGGAGGTGGGGGCTCAGCTGTTTCCTTGGTCACACGCCCCTGGTAAGTGCCTGGAGGAGGCAGGAGGCCAAGAATACAGCTGAGACTTGAGCTGCAGCCAACTCCCAGCAGCTGCTACTCTGTTCTCAGAGCTGGAACCAAGTTCAGGCTGCAGTGTGGCCTGATCTGGCATTTGGGGAGGGGCCTGGGAGGAGTGTCACTTGCACATTCTGAGCGACTTAACCCACCTGCTCTTTGTATGTGTGTCGGGGGTGAGGGGTGGGGGCGGGTGGTGGGCAGAGGGGAGAGGTGGCTAATTTAAGTGACACTTCTTTGACATTCAAATTTCATGAAATTTTTAGGTCAGTGAAAATAGTATTAGAGTTTCACTCTTTAGGTATCAGTGGATTTGAATATCTTAAATGAATTGGTTTAAAAAATCTAGGTGAGGATACGATCCTAAATCAGAAAGCACGTGTCCTGTGGCCTTTATAAGCATAGACATGGGATTGATTTTGGACATCATCATTGCCCTTAGCCTAATTTTTGGTTTCTTCCTTTCTCTAATATGACAACTGAAGAGCATACATTTTCAGATCAGATTATAAGCTCTTGTTTTTATGGGAGAAGTAAAGAACTTAAAGTAAGTGGCAAGTTCTGGGCAAAATGCTGTACATGGACCCTCTAAAAAAGATACACAGTCAAAATGGACACATCTATGCATCTGTTTCTACATTGCACTAGTTGGTAGGTCTTTTAAAATGGCTTACCATACAGTTGTCTTATGTAGGTAAAGATATTCACTGGGAGGTAAGAGATCATTTTAAACATTGAGGATTCTGTTACTCCCTATATTTGAGAAATAAGCAGAAAAAATTATTTGGGTAACCATTGCATGCGTTCATGAAACTCTCCTCTTATGTAAAAGCGCTGCTATTGGTGAAGAGTCATTTGATGAGCTCCGCCCAATTTTTAAACAATCCAGCTTTCCCCTTAAGTCTGGGTCCTCCTGGAGAGACGGGCTGCATTCTGATCAAATCTGTACCCCTGTTTCTACCAAGGAACTTACTAAGAGCACATATAACAAATGAAAAGGTATTCCATTTATCCTCTGCTCAGTTCGTAAAGGAAAAATCACAATGTGTGCTGTGGTTTTAAAAATCCCCAGATCATCACTCTTGTTGGAATAGCTCAACTGGCCCTTGTCATCCTCTCAGACCCTTAGCTCCAACTGTGCCCCCCAAAACAGAGGCTGCAGGCAGGAGCTGTTTAAAAGCCATAAACACACATGGGGCTAGTAAATAGTCTGAAGAATGCTATAATGATCACAGATATCACACATGCGTCCTCCCCGGAACCCAAACCTACTACACAGAAGGGAATCGCATTTCTTGCCATGAAGTTATATAGGGTCTCCCCACAAACTGTTAATTTTCCCTGAAACTTTTCAGTTGATTCCTTATAGAGAGAAGTAAGCTCAGAACACAGTATTCAAGTCGGTGGCCCCATTAAAAAAAGATCCTTAAGTTCTTGAGAAATTTTAGCCCAGCCTGACATGGAATTATTCTTGACTTCGTTTTTAAGACATTTGAGTTGTTTTCATCGTGATATTTATCCCGAGCATAAAACAAGCATATTGTACGATAACTTCAATATTCACACAACTAGTCTTGAGATTGCTTTGGCATTATTCAATAGTTTTGTTTGTTTTTTATTAAATCGTTTGGCTTGGATGCGGGGCGTTTTCCTTTTGCTTTATCTTTGCCATTTATTTAAAACATGCAGTTTCAGAGACTTCCTTCCTTTTATTGCACGTTTGAATCGACGTGCTTATTCTTTACTCTTGACTTATTAACAGTCCTTGGCCTTGTCTTAACCTTTATGTTTTCTGGTTAAATGGGTAATTGCATTGGAAGCACAAGCATGTTCCACAGGGCAATTAGCACTGCAAATGGCCAGTTTGAACTTATTTATTATTTTTTGGTCTCTTCCCTATGCTTACTTTTTACGATTATGAAAGTAAAAGAGGTTTGTTTGAGAAGAATTAGGAACCCTGGAGTAGGCAGGGACCCTCAGCTGCCCCCTGTGGTTCTGGGCCATGCATTGCCCTGGCGTCATGTTGGGAATGCCTTCGTTATTTATTGCCAGGCATGTACTGACTGTTATCCTGGCTCGTTCCAAAGTGTGGTGGTTACAGTTCAAGTCCTGGGACCAGCCTGTCAGAATTTGAACGCTGGCCCCACCCTTTCCTAGAGTGAAAAGTTGGCTCTGCGGTTTCATGTCTCTGTGACTCAGTTTCCTCTGCTCCCAAAAGAGGACATGTAAGGGCTGATCCTTTTATCCTCTGTTTGTGTTTTGTTTTTTTAATCAAAATAAAGCCAGGCACAGAGTGACTAGCCGCTAAGTCAGCGGTTCTCAACCTGTGGGTCGCGACCCCTTTGGCGGTCGAACGACCCTTTCACAGGGGTCGCCTAAGACCATCCCGCATATCAGATATTTACATGACGATTCATAACAGCAGCAACATTACAGTTATGAAGTAGCAACGAAAATAATGTTATGGTTGGATCACAACATGAGGAACTGTATTTAAAGGGCCAGAAGGTTGAGAACCACTGCTCTAAGTGTATTGGAATTGCTTTAAATTGGCTCTGTTTACATTAGCGTTTCACTTTATGTAACATCTCAGATTGCATTCATAGTAAAAGCAGTTTTATTTACCAATGTGATTTGTGGCAGTGATAATGCTAATGAGAAAGTAATTGCTCGTTTGGAAGTGAGGCCTTGGCGGTTTTGCCTTATGAATAGGCACCACAACCTCATGACTTGTTAAATTTATATATTAATTCACTAAATCATTGCTTCTTCAAACCATTACCCAACGCCATGCGTTTCATAAAACAAAAATGAGGATATCCCGTTTTTAGAGAACTTATGGGAGAAAGAGAAGCACAGTTTACAGATTATCCCTAAAGAAGTGACAGCCTTTGTTGCGATGGCTGTTGGAAGCTGGACTTCGGGTGCAGCTCCGCATACTTCCAATGCGTTTTGGAGAGGTGCTGGTTTGCAAGAGGAGACCATACCCCTATTTCTACCAGGGAACTTACTAAGAGCACATAGGACAAATGAAAAGGTATTCCATTTACTCCTGATTTGCCTATAGAACTTGAAAGATGCTTTGTAGTTAATTAAAGAAAAATGCAATTTAGTCTGAAGTGGGAAATCGCAATGCAGAACGACTTAATTCACAGTGACATTTTGAATGGCACGGATACAGCCACCCCCGCCCCCACCCCCGGATCACACACCCTGGAAGCTAGCAGTGGAGCAGGCATTTTTGACAGCATCCCCCTTCTGGAACAGACCCCGGTTTTTAAGAGGCAGAGCTTTCTGTGCTGGGATTATGGCGGGCGGGGGCCGCTAATGGTGGCTGGGGCACCTCTGTATCGTTTTTCACTTTGTTTTCCCATTTTTGGCAAGGAGTGGGCCTAAATATAAAAGTATTCACTTTTGCAGGAGCATTATCTCTACTAAAGCAAGAAAAGGAAAAAAGGGGGAGCCTCAAGGGGGGAAGCTGCATGTATTACTTCTAATAAACATTGTATTAATTGCATCATTAACATATATTCCAGGAGAGAGAGAGAGAGAGAGAGAGAGAGAGAGAGGATCTATAGAGAGGTTATGTAAGATGGTTAGAGACTACACTCTGTATTGGCCATGGTGAACGCAACACCAATAGCTTATTATTGTCGGTCAGAAAACAAATTTTTGCCCCAGTGTTTATTCCAAGAAAAGGCTGCAATTATCTTTCAAAATGATCTGCCCCCAAAATTCAGTTGTAAGTTTTAAGGAGAAGAGAAAATCAACAAACAGAATAAATTTACTCCTGATTTGCATATAGAACTTGAAAAAAATAAAATAGGTAAAAACGCTGCATCATCCTTCCCTCTAAGAGGAAGCTTCCTAAAGTTTCCAACCAGTTTTTAGTAATGTTGCCAGGACACAAAATCTGCACCACAGCCCACACCACTCATCCAGGTGGTGGGTGCCTAGAGAAAGGCAGGTCATAAAGTAGGTTTGGCTTATAACCAGAGCAGTTGTGTGGTGTGTTTTTTTAAACAGAAATCTTCCAAAATTGGCTGACTGAATTCCTGCAGAAATGATACAGCAGGTGGGGACAATGTATATAGGCAGCAGTTGTTTTTTGGTTTTTTGGTTTTTTTTCAGAGTCCCCTTAAGTTTGGCAGGTTGGTGAGCCCCATGGATCCCCAGCAGAGGGAGGAAGTAGCCTTGTTTTCTGCTCCTACGTTATTCTCCCCACACTCCTGGTGGAGCCCCTGGAGTTTAGAAAAACTGTGAGCTGACCTGGAATAGTCACCTCTGGGCATGCCCAGACCGCCCCCTAGAGATGGCCAGTGCCAGCAGGGAGCCGGCGTGCCCAGGATTGAACACCACCTGCTAGATTATAAGGTTAGTTTTGGACCACAGAGGATTTCAAAGACCTGGGATTGCACAAATGATAAACACGTTGTCTCTCTCTGTAGACATATATATCTCTATCTCTATCTATCTTAATTCTTAATATTTAAATCACAATACTAGCAGTGCTTTGTGAGGCTAAAAGTAGTCATTCACGCTAACATGCTTAGTATTCTTTGGTACTTAGAGATTCCGATTGCTTATTTTCATGTACATGACTTTTGAGAGGTAACAGATCCCGTCGTGTTCTTTACTTCCCTTATATTCTTCTTTTATTTTTTCAGTAAAAATGTGTTCTCATTCGAAGTATAGAATGCATTTTTCCTGCACACTGTACTTTAATAAATGCAAGGAAATGCTATTCCTAATATACTATTTATCTATAATGATGAATAATCCTGTCTCTGCTTAGATGCTAATAATAATGAGTGAGTAGCTTTTTTTATTCGTCTTCCTAGTTTTAAATCTATTTGTGAAAATTAAATTTTGTTGCAGGCTTCCTCGTGAACTGCTACAAATATATCATGTTCCACTTTCACATATTAACTTTGCCAGGTTTTGTGGGTTTTGTTGACAATTGAACTAGCTGATCAGCCTGCCTCCCTCCCTCCCTTCCTCCATTTCTTCCTAAATTATCATTACGAGTATGAATTTTTCTCACTGTATGATTTTCCCCGTGTTTACACCTTGAAATTTTTATTAAGGAGGCCATATTCAACAAAAGAGCTCACTTGTGAGCATGTATTGCTGTGTGTTACGAATGTAACTCCTGACTTCTCCTTTCTTATCTATGTTTAAAATTTTGAAAGTATCACAAATAAGCTAGCAGCTCAAAAGCTGACAATTGCATATTATGTAAGATTGACAGATATTTCATTTCCGTGATACATTAAAACATGAATTTGATTCTTTCCCAAGATATTTTCAGCCTGGCCATTTCCATATCTGTAGCCTACGTTACACTCTAGCAAACTTTAATAACGGCTTTCATGTTTCCATTCTTTGGTGCAATGCCAACTTCCCAGTCCCCCTCCAGGGTTTAGGGTGTCCTACTTTGTTGCAGGGTTACTACGTGCACCCCATTTGATTTTTAAGTGCTAGCTTGCACATTTGACACATCAAAGTAGGTGCTTTTGCTTCATGTCTTTCTTCTGACAATGTCAGTTTGCACCAGGTCCACGTGTCGCTTTCTGTTTTTGAAGTCTCTGAGAAGCAAGTGTGCTTCAAGGCTGTTTTGGTTGGATCACACCACACATGTGCAAAGCTAATCTCACTCCCATTGCCTTAGCTTGGGTATTCATTATAGAATCCGTGAATAACATGACACCAACTCTTCAACTTCACCATCAGGAACCCCAGGGAATTCTTGCACACACTGTAGTTTCCCCTTTCCTTCGACAGCAATCAGACCATTCAGGCCAACATTTCCCATCATCTAAGTCGAGACTGGCCAAGGATCTCCTGAATTTCATCAATGGTTTCTTTCAGTCCCTTCATATAGAATGGTTTGATAACCTCTTCTATTCCTTTCTTCAGCTCCTGCTAGCTTTCGCAGGTTCTAACAACTCACAGAGCTTACACCAGCTCACACTATTATAAGACTAACAAGATGGATCAATATTTAAAAATATGGAGCATTATAAAAAAAAACATACACCCATTTTCCTTGACCCGGGTTTTTCAGGATTATAGGGTCTTGTTGGAGGCTTGGAACAAGGAGCACCTAAGCAGGAGAATCCATCAAAGCAGGAGGTATTCGCCTGCATCATGCTTGTAGTCTTTGTTTTTTAATGGTTAAATCATGTTTTTATTTTAGCCATTCAGCAATTCTGTGGTTTTTTGGGGGATATTTAACCCATTTACATTTAAAATAATTATGGAAGCTAAGATCTTACGATTGCCATCTTGGGTTTTTCCCCCTTACATTTCTTTCTTTATTATTTTTAAAGATTTATTGAATTGCTTGTAGTCTTGAATGAAACTAACTCTTTAGCTGCCCCTTCAAGCAAGACTGTTTGTTTAAATGGAGCTTTACCTGAGGTCAGGGACATGGGGTGTACATCACCGTGCCTGGCCTGCCTTTGGAGGCAGGGAACAGTTATGTGATTCCAATTCTGACATTGAATGGCGGCAGGCCAGACAACTTTAAACTACAGATTCTCTCTTTCAAATGGCCAGCCACATGCTCATTTTAGGTTACTTTCCAAGCAGGGCATCTGGGATCCACTGAGCATGGCCACAGATGGCCCAGACCTGGAATAGTGCCCAACACAACAAGGCGCCCACCAATTCCTATATCTTAAGTAGGAAATTACTTTCTGATTGAGCCCTGGACATGGCAAAACACAGACTCCGCACCCCCAATGTGTTGTAAGGTTCCTGAAAATGTCTCCCTCCCAAGAGTATCCATTTCTCCCTTCAGCAAGCTGGTCTGGATCTGTTCCTCCTGTGTGATGAGTACTATCAGTGGTCCAAGTTAGAGTGGCCCAAGTGGCTTCTGTCTAGAGAATTTAGACTAGTGCCCACCTGGGTCATCAGGAACAGTGAAAATTAAAGCAAGATCCAAACACAAGCAAAACCCTTGATGGCTCAGCAGTAAAGGCTCAGGGATTTCGTTTTGTAATTAGCTTTTATTTACTATACAGCACCCTAGTTCTACCCCAGTCTCTGTAAGTTCTCTCTCTGCAGACACATAGCACCTTTTCCTCCCTGGTTGCTTCCCCTCCCCCCCCCGAGGAAAGGAGGTATCTTGGAAACACTTTGACAACCTCTTTCTCCCCTTTATGGAGGCTGTATAGAGATTTAATTGTGGTGAGGAACAATTCCAATGCACTGTTGCTACCCGTTAGAACAAAAACCACACCGACATCAGATGAATTCATCTCTCCTATATTTCAAGTGCGTCTCCTTTCAGGAAGTCTGAGGATAGCAGGAATTATTATTATTATTATTATTTTATTGCTTAAAGTATTACAAAGGGTATTATGTCTCCTTTTTTCCCCCCTGCCCTTGACAGTCCCCTAGCCTCCCCTATCCCCCAGTGTCTTATGTCCACTGGTTATGCTTATATGCATGCATACAAGTCCTTTGGTTGATCTCTTACCCCCCTCCCTCCTGCCCCCCAACCCTTCCCGGCCTTCCCACTGCAGTTTGACAATCTGTTTGAGGCAGCTCTGCCTCTGTATCTATTATTGTTCAAAAGTTTATAATGGTCTCTGTTATCCATGAATGAGTGAGATAATGTGGTATTTTTCCTTCATTGACTGGCTTATTTCATTTAGCATAATGCTCTCCAGTTCGATCCATGCCGTTGCAAATGGTAAGAGTTCCTTCCTTTTTAGAGCAGCATAGTATTCCATTGTGTAGATGTACCACAATTTTCTAATCCATTCATCTACTGATGGGCACTTACGCTGTTTCCAGATCTTAGCTATGGTGAATTGTGCTGCTATGAACATAGGGGTACATATATCCTTTCTGATTGGTGTTTCTGGTTTCTTGGGATATATTCCTAGAAGTGGGATCACAGGGTCAAATGGGAGTTCCATTTTCAGTTTTTTGAGGAAACTCCATACTGTCTTCCATAGTGGCTGCACCAGTCTACATTCCCACCAGCAGTGCACAAGTGTTCCTTTTTCTCCACATCCTCTCCAGCACTTGTCGTTTGTTGATTTGTTGATGATAGCCATTCTGACAGGTGTGAGATGGTACCTCATTGTTGTTTTGATTTGCATCTCTCGGATGATTAGTGACTTTGAGCATGTTTTCATATGTCTCTTGGCTTTCTGAATGTCCTCTTTTGAAAGGTGTCTATTTAGGTCCTTTGCCCATTTTTTGATTGGATTGTTTATCTTCCTTTTGTTAAGTTGTATGAGTTCCCTATAAATTTTGGAGATTAGGCCCTTATCAGATATGGCATTGGCAAATATGTTTTCCCACACAGTGAGTTTTCTCATTGTTTTGTTGATGGTTTCTTTTGCTGTGCAGAAGCTTTTTATTTTGATGTAGTCCCATTTGTTCATTTTCTCTTTAGTTTCCAATGCCCTAGGAGCTGTATCAGTGAAGAAATTGCTTCGGCATATGTCTGAGATTTTGTTGCCTTTGGATTCTTCTAGAATTTTTATGGTTTCCTGTCGTACATTTAAGTCCTTTATCCATTTTGAGTTTATTTTTGTGTATGGTGGAAGTTGGTGGTCTAGTTTCATTTTCTTGCATATATCTGTCCAATTTTCCCAACACCATTTATTGAAGAGACTATCTTGGCTCCATTGTATGTTCTTGCCTCCTTTGTCAAATATTAATTGAGCATATTGGTTCGGGCCGATTGCTGGGCTTATTTATTGAGCACTTTTGTTCTCCAGCAAAAGTGGGGATCTCAGCTCAGTGGCTTTTGCATGTTCATGACTGCATCTGCAGGGTGTCGATCTGTAACTTTGTGTAGCACTATGTTAGGTTAGAGAATGAGGAAATACAGAACGGGGGAAAGGCTCCTGCATGAAAGGAGGGGCAGAGGGGGCACCTACGAGCACCATGGTACCTGAAGTGGGTGGCACTTCATCCAGAGGGAAGAGGACACTTGGGTGAGAACCTAGATGGAGTGAGCACTCGGAAGAAGCTTCATGCAGTACCTATAAGGAGCAGGGTTGGGGGACAAATGAGAGGCACAATATATATCGCCTGGAAGTGTGAGCAAGGCCTACATGTCTGGTCATATCGTTTTATTACCACATACCATGCATTTGATTCATGTGATCACCTACTCAGAAAAACTCAGAAACTACCAACAGCCTGGAGAAACTCACCTGTGTGTGTGTGTCTTTAGTTCAAGGGTTCAGCACCCTTCTTTTGTCTTTAGTGAAAATGTCTTTCCCATTGTTCATTTTCTCTTAATTATATCTACTAGTTCCCTTAAGATGACTTTCAGAATTAGCCTCTGAGAGCACACGACTTTAAGAAAACCTAAGGGGAAGGGGAGCAGTGGTGTGTATTGTTTGCACAGATGCTTTGTCCCCTGATCTCTTTGTTCTCAAATCCCTTTGTCTGTTGAATTCTCTAGTTAGATTGGCAGCTCCATCCGGGCCAGCACCATCTCTTTCAATCATATCCTACCCAGAAGGCCACACAGCAGTTGCTCAATAAGTAAGCTTCAGCTCTTTATCTCCCAGTGGAGAGATCCCTCTCACAGAGCTCAGCCAGACTAAAACCTTCTTGAGACCCGTCCATCCAGAAGCATGTCATGGGTTTTCCCTTAACCCTTGCCCTTGGTATATAGGTCTCTGAGTCATTAGATGCCTTGCTGTTTTGGGTGGACAAAAAGCAGGAAAGTCACCCAGCCCTCACGGATTGGTATCCAGTTAGAGTTTGGAGCCTCCTTTTGTTCAGTGAGTCATCGGATCCTACTAGGTGCCAGACACTGTCCTCAACATGGGGGCTAACACCCAGGTATACTATACAGGCAACAATCTCTGTCATGGCGTAGCATATACAATAGTGGGAGGAGAGCGAATTTTATCACTTGGTTCAAGTTTTAATTAAGCCTTGTGAAAGAATGATTCATAGGCATCGCTAAGACCTGAGATCCAGGGACTGAAGGAGCCAGCAGCCAGCTGACTTAACACTAAAGAGGCAGGACAAGCAGGCAGCTGGCTTGTCGTCTTCCCCCCTGAAGGCTAGGAATGACTGGTGTGGTGGATATTAAGGAGAAAATGTAAAAATCAACGCAAGAGACTCAGCCCAAAATTACCCACGTCATAGTAAATACTCAGTAAAAACATGGATTAGCGTGGTTGTTGCATCTTGAAGTAATAGCAGTATTAGTATGTTAGTACCCAGTGGTAGCTCAGAGCTAGTCCGCTTAACTAGAAACTCCCTTTGTTCCTGTGGCTCTTGACATTGCACATGCTGTACTTGGGATGGCGGCATACATCCATGTCTGCTAAATTTCTCTCTCCCTCTGGGGAACACACTTCCTATGGTCATAGAGCCTTTAGACCCAAATGTTGGCTTTTCATTTTGGGGAAGTGCCTTTGCTTCCTTCAATTTCTTTGCTTCTCTGGAAAACCTTTCATTCGCCTGCTGTTGCAGGGGTGGGTGGGAAGAAGAGCTGAGGTCATGGTGGGTGATTTAATCTCCTGCATTGATTCCTTTTGATTAGGGTCGGTAATGATCTCTAACAATAACTCTGCAAAGGCAGTATGAAGGCGTGAAATATTTGTATGCTGTCGGACCAAATACCAAGCACTGACGGGAGAGAAAATAAAGACATCATAGCAGGGGAACCTCTTATTTCCCTAATTTAGATATGGGGGTGGGGGGAGCCATACATTTTATCACATTTCAAAAATCTGACAGAATAATAATTTACCAATTCATCTTCACTTTTATTCATTTCATCTGGATGTCTCTTCCTTTCCTCTTTTCTGCAAGAAAGGGTTTGAATAACTCAAACATTTCGCCCCCACTCTCGCACCTATAACAGCATCGCGTTTGTGAAGTTTCATTGTTTTTGAAATGACAGATGCCTTTTTCACGTCTTGTAGGAAGGAAGGAAGAAAGAGTTCATGTCAAATGTGATGAATACAATTAATACCCCCACCACCACCTTTAGAAGTGCCTTTTCTCTCCATGATGATTTTTAAAAATCATTTTTAATCCTTTAAGCCAGAGTTGAAAACATGCATTTTGTGATAAATCCTCGTTCCATTACAAGGTGTTGCCAATATAAGTAACTGAAAATAAATAGCGGATTGTATTTTTGGTGTCCAGGTCAAGAGGAAATTTTAAAATATTGTTTGAACAGGAATGAACTGAATGAATCAGTGAGATTAATAAGGTTCGAGCAAAAGTATCATTTCAGTTGCTGGTCCCTCCCATGCCTAAAATAGTGTTGCTGGTCACAGGAGGTCACAGTACAGGGATATTGAGGGGATATTTACAATAAGTACATAACTCGGTGGGATGCCGGGAAGAGCTAACTATTTAGGAACATTTTTGTTTCAACAAAGTCATATGGAATTATTATCAACAAGATGCCCGCAGTGTTCTTTACGTTCCTGGAAAATTTCGTTTTGGCTACAGTTGGGATGTGGAGGTTACTCCACAAATCTGAAATCCTGGCATTTCGCTTGAGGATTAGGGGACAGCCATTTCTAAATGCTACATATATTCCGGCACCAGGAGAGAGTCTAATTGTTCCAAATGCCTTTCTGCAACCCCAGGTACTCTTTACCTGGAAATCATGCAGGGTTGTGAATTCCTGTGTGGGCTCTGGGAAGACGGGCACCATGGGGTCTGGAGGTGGAGGAAGGAACGTGGGTAGTAGCCAGCAGGTAACTTTAGGACATTCTGATAGCTATTTATGGTTTATGGGCTTTCTGGATTTTTCACAGAGAAAGACGGAACATAATGTCTAGAAACCCAGATGGGTCCGTATGATTTTAAGGATAAAATCAGAGAAGTAACATTCACCGGAAGGGGGGTGTGTGCTGCCACTGTGCAGTGTTTGCTGGCCGTGAGAGAGGAAGGAAGATAGCGGTCAGGTGAAAATCAACGTGTGGGGCTCTCTTGCAATATCCTGGGAATTGATTGCATAGATTAGGTGAGCCTGGTCAATTTCTAATAGAGCCGTCAGTAGAGGGCTACAGTGTATTAAAATGAGCTCTGGCCCCTAATCAAAATGAAAAGATTTGGGGCAGCTTTGTCACTATCTGGCTGTAAATCTTGTCCAAGTCACTGGATTTAATGTTGGCTACACTAGCTGATTTCAAGGTTCTCTGCAAAGCTACGGTTCTGTGTGTACTTGCACTGTGTTTTTTGTTGTTATTTTAAGTTTGCAACAATCTGGAGGTTGATGAGACTACCTTGTGTATGGACAAGTCATGCCTAGATTCTTAGTAGAATGAGGTAGGAAATATGAGGTGGTGATCAGCCTGCGGGGGTTGTGAAAGTTGAGGCTATTTAAAAATCCTGGAGCTAGTCCCAGTGGTCACATAGTTGAACCAAAACCATTCTCAGCCGTAGCCAGTTTGGCTCAGTGGCTAGAGCATCGGCCTGCGGACTGAAGGGTCCTGGGTTCGATTGTGATCAGGGACACATGCCAGGGTTGCTGTCTTGATCCCCAGTGGGGGGCAGGCAGGAGGCAGCTAATCAATGATTCTCTCTCATCATTGATGTATCTATCTCTTCTTCTCCTTCTCCCTTCCTGTCTGAAATTAATAAAAATATATTTTTTTAAAATCCTCAATGCTCTCTCAGATTATTTGATTTATATTCTAACATGGCAGCAGGGCCACTGGCCCTGTTCCCTATGGCATGGATTCTATTGCAGATACTCCTCATCTGCAATAAAAAAAATTTTTGCAAAAAAAGGGGGGAAGGCAGTGATGGGACAAAGCTGCTGGTCAGCTGCTCTGTCACATCCAGTCCTCTCTCCCAGGGTATTGGCATCCTGAGGTTTGTAGGCAGCTGCACTCTGCCTAGAGTAAGCTCCGGGCATCAAAATTGATCATGTTGTATTTTTTAGTTAGAAATGGCGTCTGTTATCTTTTGTGGATGAGAACACGTTGGCATACACACATTGATGACTCTGGGAGAGATGCAGTGGAAGGCTTTCTGAGCATCACCTTTTTATTCTTGCAATGTCCACATTGGATGATTAAACGGCAAAGCTTATTGAAGCATAAAAGATGGGAGATGGATAAAATGAGGATGAGATAACTGAGGGTCCCATATATTGTGTATCTGTTAGAGCCAGAGACAAACCTGGGCAGGTTACATGCATAAAACTTGTCTTTACAAGTATATGTTCTCAATATAGCAGGGGAAATTTTGTAAAGTGGTCCTATGATTTCTGTCTTTGATCTGTTTGTAGGTATACTGATTTTCTTATCCCTAATTTATATCGTATTCAGGAAGATAAAAGTGTTGTTTTCTAGTTTTTTTATTGTGATCAAATCTACATAATATGATATTTACCACCTTAGCATTCAGAAATGTACAATTCAGTGGCGTTAAATATTTTCATAATGTTGTGTAACTATCACCACATCTACACCCCCAACTTTTTTATCATCCCCAACAAAAACTCCATACCAATTAAACAATAACTCTTTTCTTCCCTACCTCCGGCCCCTAGTAATCTCTATTTTACTTTGTCTTTATGAATTTGCCTATTCTAGGTTCCTCATATAAGTGGACTTACATTATATTTGTTCTTCTGTTTCTGGAATATTTCACTAAGCATAATGTTTTTAAAGTCCATCCATATTGAAGCATGTATCAGAATTTCATTCCTTTTTTATGGTTTAGTAATATTTCATTGTATGCATATACCATATTTTGTTTATCCATTCATCTGTTGATGGACACTTGGGTTGTTTTCATTTTTTTGCTCATTATGAATAATGCTGCTATAAACATTAGTATGCATACATCTGTTCAAGTGTTTTAATTATTTTGGGTAAATATTTAGAAGTGGAATTACTGGGTTCTGTGTTTTTAAAAGTAGGCTTTTCCCCCTTAGTTCTAACTTTTGTAGCAACACCAAGGCTTAATAATGTAATAGAATGCCTATGCGTTGGGTTGACCAAAATGAGTTTAACTAAAGGGTAGAGCTCCTCTTTGAGTGTTACTTGTACCTGTATTGAAGAACAGTTTCTTTGGGAAAATAAATCTATCTGAAAATTTCTTATTGATTTTTTTGTCACCTGGGGAAATTTTCTCAAACTTGTTAAAGAGATTAGTTTGTACATTGTTCATAGTATGGTTGCTCTTATTTCTGAAAGAATTGCATTTCCAATTACTTTGGTTCTTTTGCTTTTTACCTTACACATCTCTAATCTTTTTAAAAGCTTTAGCAGAATACTGTTTGGAGAATAGGATGTCTTTAGGTTTATAAAGTGGTGCAGCTCTTAAATATCATCACATGTGGCAAATTGACAAATCACTAATATCACCACAATTTGCAAGTGGTTTACATTTGAAGAACTGTGACCAGCTAGAACAAGAATGAGCAGTGCATAGCAGGGAAACCTTTCAGTCATTCAAATTAAGTCTTGGTTATGCTGTTTCATCACAAAGTACCAATACTGCCTTGGGATAAGATTAGTCATCCTGTGTTAACTTTTAGTTAAAAAAAAATGAGAAAAGTGACTAAGAAAGTGACCCTTCCAACATGCTAATTTCCCATTTCAGCTATCCCCTGAGAACTAAATTACTGTTGGAATCTGAATCAAGTTTGATCTTTCTTTCTCCACATGACAGACCAGAGATTAATATATGCCACACATGTAGAGAGAGGGAGGGGGGGAGGAGAGAGAGAGAGAGAGAGAAAGAAAGAACACATCTATTTTGTTGGTGGTGATGAAAGACAGACTATTTGATATTTTGCATTGTACTTTTCTCCTCTCTCCCTCTTTTTCTCATCCCCACAACCCCATAAATGCTACTATTTTCAACTCTAAACTAAGATGAGGAAATAAGAAACAGCAAAAATATAAGGTGAAATGGTAATAATTTTACTTCATTTCCTCATTTAAATAGCTGCAAGCACTTTTGAACAATTGTTTTGCAAGTGATTAACTACCTTGACTAAATACCATCCTCTAAATCAGAGACTTTCAATGGGTGCGTCACAATAATTTTTTAAACATGCAATACCTGACTATTTCGTTAGGGGCATTGTTTTGTTTGTTTTTTGTCAGATCAGCAAAAAATATATTTTTTGGTGTGTCACAGAATTTTAGTAATCAGTTTATGTATGCAATGAAATGAAAAAGGTTGAAAAAGCACTGCTTTAAATTATGGTTAAAATATTACTTTCATTGAAAGAACTGCAGTACCTTTTATTTTATGTATAGTGTCTTCTTTTTCTTCCTCCACCCCTCTAACTATAACAATTGAAATTTGGCCAGGATATCTATGAACTAAATGTTGGATTAAAGGTATTTGTTAAAGATAGTTTTGCTTCTTTGTGAAAATGGGAGAAATGGGAACAGTTTAAGATGAAATGGCATTGGAAGAGTTGGGTTAGTTTGGTGAACAGAAAGCTGGGAGTAGAGTTGAATTCCTGGCACTGCTTTCTTAGCAAAGAGAACAATTTTAATCAGTTACAAAAATATTTGTGATCCATATGTTACTCTCTGCTCATTCCCATATGCCCATATTCACTTTTATCCTGGTAGATGATGACTTTATGATTCAGGCATGCAAGAATAATACCTCGCTGGCTTCAGAGCTCAGTGCTATTTCAAAACGTGTCCTGGTAATTACGCACACACATACCAGTATATCCAGGCTGTTCGCGCCTTGAGTTGGTTTCAGTGGATATCAGTTTGTTCTGTTTCTTCATGGGAAGAAGTATATCTTGCATCCACCTACTGGGACTGAAATCATGCGACTAGGTTTAGATTTGAAAAATGCACTGCCATTCACCTGTTGGATTAAAGGCCACTGTTCAAATATGAGCATCAGAGAAAGGAGGCAAAAGGTGATGATGATTGTGAATCACTTCATTTTCTTTGGGAAATGGAAACAGAATTCAAAAAACATGTGGTGTCTATTCCAAGGCAATCGATAATGGCTGGTTACTTAAATAGATTCTGATTTTGAGCCATGTTGACTACTATTTAATTTGAGCGTTAGTCAAAGTAGCCATGGTGAAGCTGATCAAATTGAAAAATTAAAATTACTGTTGATGAACGAATCATTTTTGTCCTAAATAAATGTTCGCTTCTCTCTCAAGAAGCTGTATAATTTCTAACCAAAAAAGAAACATATTTCAAAGCCAAATTATCCGTTTTAATGAAACACGCATAAAGCTAGAAATGATTGCCTGTAGAAGCAATTGCATTTTCGAAAGTTGTTTTTCTCTTGCACAACAAATGGCGTTGTAACCCAATATGTTGTTAACATAGCCGCAGTGAAATCCAGTGAGGAACCACCTGTGCTCATCTGAACTTGGGGGGGGGGGGGCGCACCAGGGAGGGAGGCAAGAGGGTTTCTGGACTTCAGATTAACTAATGGAGATGCAGTTATTGTTCTCGGAGATGCATATACGATGGGAGAGGCGTGCATGCCGTTGGAATTAGCAGGTACGCAGCAGAGAGGAATTGCAGCGAAAGGCGGCAGAGACGGCCTGGTTTTGGCAAGTGTTACGAGGGCTCCGTCTCTCTGTTTGCATTCACGCCGTCTTTGCCTGGCCTCCTGTAGGAGTGATGAGAAAAAGAAAGCGCACGTGAGTTCGAGCATGGGTAGTGTTCAACAGGCTCCGAGTCTGCAAAGCTGTGGACTCCCTCTGACAGCGTGTCTTTGCTGTCAAACAGAATGCCCAGCTGGCAGTGGCAGTCCTGCTGGGGAAGGAGGGGTCCGCAGAGGCTGCCTTCGCCCTGCAACAGGCATTTCAGGGATGCCTCGTCCCAAACTGCAAGCGGAGAGAGCTCTCTCTGCCGTGCCCTGGGGAGGGTGCTCTGGGTCCTTCACGGATAGAGAGTGCCTCCGCAGAACCGAAATCTTGGCCTGCGCTCCATGGGGAAAACTTTCATAAAGGAAGGAGTCCCAGACCTAACAGTGAGGGAAGGGATCGGGATCTGTAATCAAGACCAAGGCTTGGCTTTCAAAGAGGAGGCAGGACTTTTGCTCACAGGTGATCCGGGTTCTCATTGAGGCGAACGCACGCGCTTGTGTGGCCTTTTTTTGTTGTTGTTGTTGTTTTAATATAAAGTGAGAGATTTCACTAAAAAAGGTTAAAATTGAAGTGAGTAATCTTCAGTGCATAATGCAATTGTTAATTTTAGCTCCTTGCGTGGGTGCCGCGCTGACTTGAACAGCCGGCTGGAGCCTTCATTAGAGGAGAAGCAGGCAGCTTGAGACAGGTGGAGCTGGAGCAAGCTGTGAACGGGATTGCGCCGGGAGCCGGTCACTAGTGTTAGGACCCGGGTCCTGTCCCTCTCGCCCTTCACCCTGCCATGCTCACTGCCATTCTCGGCACTGACTTTCCATCTCTTTTCAGGTTGACGATGTGTCACTCTGTATGAGGGAGTCGCATGGCCATGGGCCTCCCGCACTGTTAATGGGGACATGGGACTCCGCTTGCCTCTGATCTGCGTGGATTTTCCCGGGGCAGAAAGACAGAAGCCACCAGTGAAGTCGCCGAGACCTACAGCAGGAATTCTGCGCCAAAGGTAAGAAGTCTTGTCGTTTGGCTGTCATCTCATCTGTGGGTTTTGTGTGTGTGGTGTGTGTGTGTGTGTGTGTGTGTGTGTGTGTGTTTTATTATTGTTACATAAATGCACCTGTTTGCATTGAACAGTTCACACAATGTAAACAGAACTGACAGGGATCTGTATTAGGGACTCAGCTGGCTTCTCGTTTGTGAAATTGAACCCAACGTGTTCATTCCATTTTCCATGTGAAATCTGATCGCGCTCTGATTTTTATTGAAAAGCTCTGAAAGAAAGTTAGGGCAACAGAAGTCCCATCTCCTCCCCCTCCCCCGTACACTGAGAAACAAGCTGTTTGCCATCGGGAAACAGAACTTTTTCTTTTGTCAACTACATGCATGCCTGGTTTCACAGAAAGAAGAGAAGTCAGTCACAGGGCACTGGAGGGGACACCCCACAACCTCCCCGGACCCAAAAGCATGGCTCACGAGTCACTCACAGACCCAAACCACCTGCCTTTAGGAGATCAGTCCCCTCTTCATTCCCACAATCCTTTGCCAAAGGAGCCAGTGTTTTTTAAGGATATCATTAGCTACCATCTGTCCAGTCATGGTGGCTCTTAAGCAAATTTGCAACAGAAATTGCCGTGGTTTCGCTGTTTCTCATATTTCCTATAGCCTGCCGGAAATCAAGATACTGAATTAGCAAATGGTAATTAAACACTCCCCAGGAAACGTATCAAAACATGGATTTGCCCAATACTAATTACCATTGTCCCTACTGGGAACAGAACCGGCATTGCTGTGAAATGTTTGTGAAAAAAAGCTGACTTCCTAGGCTACAATGTCTTTTTCTCTCCTTTTTCCTTTCTCCTTCCCGTTCTCTCTCTCTCTTTCTCCCTCTCCCTCTCTCCTTCTCTCTTTCCTCCTTTATTTTGCTCACATCTTAAAGAAACCAAGGAGAAAGTCAGTGCTAAATTATTCATGAGCCTCCTCTGGCCGCAGCCCATCAGAAAGGGAAGTGTCAGGCAGGGGTCGGAGAAAAAGAAATAAATCACAAACAGGCTTGAACTTGGACAAGCCATCTCCAGAGCCTGGTCCAGCGCTGTGGTCCATTGTGAGCCTGGAGCAGCAGCGTGCAGGGCCAGAGCTGCTGCCAGAGGCTCCTTTCCCCGGGCTCTGTGCAGAGGGCTCATGCACCAGCTGGGCAGAGGGCTCATGCTTTGAATCAAGTCGCGTCAATTTGTAGCCAGTTTTTTTTTCTGGCCCTGAAAGGTCTATTGTCCAGCCTAGGTCCTATGTTTATACTGAATGGTTGCCTCTTAAATTGATGTTTGCCCCTCGAGTGCACCGGGTTCCTTATCCCTAAAAAAGTATGTCTAGGGTGAAAACTTGCAAATCATTTTTGAGTCATCCTGAAGGCGCCACCAAACACCAATACCACCTCTTGACTCAGAAGCGCAGGGCGGTATCTGTGCAACAGTTGGAGAAGTACTCTTTCTCTTTTCCTTCTGCTTTGTAGTGGGTCCTGGGGACTGTGAGTTGCGTGCAAGTATGTGTCTCTGTTTGTTTGCTTACCCGTTTTGATGGCAAGGGGCATCCACCAGGGCAGGGTGTGGAGAGGGCAACCAATTCTGCCTCCTGTGTTTGCCTTGGGTTCCTGGTGGCATCTTGCTTCTGTCTCCTTTTTGTATAAAAGTGGCAGGGATGCCCGAGCTGCGCATTTGAATGAGGGTGTGAGGGGAGGAATGAAATATCTCAAAACTATCGGGGAGTACTGCACCCGGCTCTAACCTGATTTTCTGACACCCTGACCTTGCAGGGCATCAAAGCTTGCTATTTGAATTTGCGTCTGAGAGGATGTCTGAGCCAGGGGACCTGAGTCAGGCCATCACGGAGGAAGGCGGGCCGGAGCAGGAAAGGACCACTCCGGAGAATGGCATCGTCCAGTCGGAGGGCCTGGATGAGGAGGAGAAGCTGGAACTGCAGGTAAGGGGGGAGACCGTTTCCCAGGCCATTGTGTACAGTCCCTGCTTTTCCTTGTTAGACTGCTGTGAAGGTTTGCTTTCTTCTTTTCTACAAAAGAGCTTGACTAGGAGAATAACTAGGAAATCCATCAAGCTATCCTCTCCCTTCCCAATTATTGGTCATTCGTTTTTGCCCCTGACTAAATGGTGCTCAGAATGGCCCAGCGACTGAATTTGCTCACAGCATCACCATCCTAATGTCCAGACCACCTCAAGGCGTTTGGGGGAGGCTTCTCACCAGGCAGCTTTAGGCGAGCTGAGTTTTTTAAAATGGATTTGCTATTCTGTGGAAAGATGAAGACTCGGCTCACGATAGACTAGGAAAAATCAAAGACGTGAGCTCTGCTGACTGTCACAGGCAGGCTCAGGTTAGATTCTTATTAACAAGCAAACCCAAGTCCTAGAATTCCCAGCCAGAGGTGGAGAGATAGAGAGATGGATGGACAGATAGAGAACTATAAGAGGGGTAGAAATGGAAATGAGGGTGATTGAAATCCTGCAAAGGTGACATGATTAAATACATCCTGAGTTATGAGGGGGGAAAAGGTTCCGTAGAGAAAAAACAAACTGTACTCGCAAACAGCTTGTATAGATTTTCTTTGAACGAACCTACAAACGTGTTAACTCTTTTTATTTACCAGCAAGCAAAGGCAGATAACCACATAATGGCCCAAAGCTTCAAGGTCAGCTTTTCTTCTAATAGCTGCTAAACCAGAGAGCAGAAAGTTCAGTGGTCAGAAGTTTGGGGAGCTGGAAAAGGAGTCCTCTCAGTGCCTACAGTGCTGTTGTGGCTCTCACTGTTGATTTCTCCACTGTAGTGACACCTGTTTTTGCTTCTCTCTCTCTTTCTCTCTCTCTCTCTCTCTCTATCCCCTCCCCCATCTCTCTCTCTCATTGTTCATTTACGATTTGTTTGTTTTTATTTTGCTTTATTTCTAACACACAGAGGCGGCTGGCAGCTCAGAACCAAGAAAGAAGAAAGTCCAAGGTAGGGTCCTGGGGATTCTACATAGACCTGGTGGCATATCAGTTGCATATTTGACACCCGAGTTAACGGGTTTGCCAACAATTCAGAGGGCTGTGTGGAGAGATTGTGGTAGATTTGGGCTGTGCTGGTGCTGTCTGCTTTCAGCGGGGTCATGTTCACGTCTCCCTTCCTTTCTTGCTCTGGGTGCTTTTCCATGAGAGCATTTAGGGTTCCCAAAGCTGCAATGTACCCATTTGATCCCCAGTTCACATCTGCAGGTTTGACATGCTTTGCAAAGCAAACAGCTGCTTGTTTTGTTTTCAGTGGAAGTAAAATTCGGGGTGAATGTTTCAGCCTCCCAACTGCTTTCCTTCTGGAAGTAGACAGGGGCTGGTGTCTAGGACACGTTTGTCATCTTTGGTGAGCATCTCAGTGAAGTCGCTTCCCAGCTTCGTTTCAGTGGACTATTTTCTGTCACCTTTTTCTTCTGGCATTTCCGTGAAATGGCAGCGATTCATCCCTCCCGTGTTTCCAATGTGGTGGGCACAGTTGGCTGGAAGAATTCCTTAAATCCATCCATTCACGTCTTCACTCACCTCTGTGCCCATCACCACTGGGGTCTGATGCTTTGAGCCAACATAGACTGCGCTGAGCAGTCTGTTAAGAACCAAGATCTGGTTCGCGATGGTCATGTGAAGGTGGAGATGATTTGGTGGCCTGAGAATGTTCTGTGTGTGTTTTCTTTATTTTCTCCTCCACCCCTCTTCTCTCCCCTTCCCAGTCAGGAGCCGGAAAAGGAAAACTGACCCGCAGTCTTGCTGTCTGTGAAGAATCTTCAGCCAGACCCGCAGGGGAAAGTCTCCAAGATCAGGTATACCCCCCGTTACTGTGGTTACTTGCACGAACGGGACCCACCTCTGTGTGCATGGGTATGAATTTGGCATTAGACAGTGTTTTGGGGGCGAAGGAGCAGCATTTGAAGAACCAAAGTGTTTCTCTGGCTTCATCCCCTGTGTATGAGACGTTGTAAACTAGTGTCAAGGTTTGTCACAGAGTATTATTACGTTTGTTTGTTTTCCAGACCCTCTGAAAACTGCAAATGGAAAGGAATGCAAAAGAATTTAGATTAAAACTTAAAAAGTAAGCCCGGTAGGGCTGGGTTTCCTCAAAGGCTCTCTCTTGATAAGACTGAACCAAATGCAGACCTAAGTGTCCCATCTCCTTCCCTACGGGATAGTCTTACCTCTCACCTCCCCCCAATGCATTTGCCTATAAGAAACACAACCTATAATCAAACGTTAGAAATAGAGGAAAAAGGTGCACTGGACTTGGGAGAAGTACTTTTATGGCTGTTAGTGGAGATGTCTCCATACTGGAAAAACGATTCAGAAAGGATTCTGAGCCGATGGTGGATTTAAGTTAATGTTAGACATGTATTGCTGCATATCCTCACGGTGAGCGTTGCTAACTTACAGCAAGGCTGCTAGGCTCTAAAAACTCAACTTCCAGCAAAACCCTCTCGTGACAAAAACGGGAAACTTCACCTCACCTTGATTTTGGTTTGCCTTGCAGGCATCATATTAGCTTTTATTAAAATAATCTTGCTGCTGATATTTTCCTTATTTTATCAGAGGCTGAGAGCAGTCAAGACGAAAGTGAAATGATTTATCTGAGCCCAGGGGAGGGACAATTGATTTAAGATATCATTATTTTTGTTTGGTCTTGTTTTGCTTTTCTCTTTGTACTTTAATTGAAATACTCTACATTCTCCTCGTGGTCACAGAGAGCATTGAGAGCACTTTCTTTAAAAGGACCAAAACTAAAACCCTTCTAGATTTTGTCCTGAGAGTCCTTTTTTCCCCCAGCCGCATTTTCTCAACATGCCACTCCTTTCGTGGGCATGAGCAGGCTGCCTTTCAGTGGCCATCAAGATGTTTCGTCCACAAGCTTTCTTTTCCTTGGGTTCTGAGAAATGTGTGGCTTTCCTTCAGCATTTTATTTGTGCTTCTATTTTTACTGGAGATTGAAAAGGGGGAATCATGTGACTATCCCAGCTTGTATTATTCAATGTTGATTGACAGCTTGTAATGTACTGCACACGCCACGTGTTAACTCTGCAGAAAGACAGACTCTGGGAGAAGGGCTGTCCCCGTTGTCCCCCTACTCCAATGCAGGGCAGAGGAGGACAGCCTTTAGAGATGTAATCTGATTTTTATCCCATGTGACAAGGTACCAGGAGGAAAATTTTTTTAAAATATATTTTTATTGGTTTCACAGAGGAAGGGAGAGGGAGACAGAAATAGAAACATCAATGATGAGAGAGAATCATTGATCAGCTGCCTCTTGCACACCCCACACTGGGGATCGAGCCCACAACCCGGACATGTGCCCTGACCAGGAATTGAACCGTGACCTCCTGGTTCATAGGTCAGTGCTCAACCACTGAGGTACACTGGCCAGGCAGGAGGAGATTTTTTAAGAGAGGATCTGTATCCTAGTGTCCGTCCTAGACCTAAGTCTAGTTTCTCCATACAATTGGTGCAGAGAAATAAGATGCAAATGGTGCTTTGTTCCCACTGGTCCCAAGCTCAGTAACCAAGATTAGGTGAGATGCAGAGCTTGCAAGCTTCTCTTTGGACTGACTGAGGGGTGGTGGGAGCAGGGAGATGCCAGACAGTACCCAGACACACATGTAAGCAAGTGGCCGTGCTAGACTTCTAGAGAATAAAGAAGCAGACCTTTGAGCTTTATATGCAATGCCTTCATTAGCTACCACAGGCACTTACAAAGTATGGGATCTGAATCCCAGAGGACACTGGCAGACGTATACAGCGTATGCATTGTATTGCTTCCCCTGTTTGTATATTTCACAGTATTTGGAAAACTGCCTTCATTTTCCTGCGTGGGAAAAAATCTTGCTACCTGTACTACTTGATCTCAGACCCATAGTTGATGGTTCAGTCTGTCCTTCAGTTAAAGGAGTTCTGCTTTTCTAATGTTATCCTCTTTATTGGTGTATTACTGCAACTTGAATCATTCTTCTCCTGTTGTTGGACATAAACTTATCCTGTACTGATGTATTTATTAACACCTGTATTTTATTATTGAGCATATCAATAAAAATATTAAAAAATAACAGATTGTTTTTTACCAACTCTACAGCACTTTTGTGTGTTCTTTCAACACCATAATGTGTATGTTTGAGTAGAACAGATAGGTGTTTTTCTGAGTAAAGTATTAGTCCATACATGGCATGAGTTTGTCCATTTTTTGGTAAGTAATGTCCGTTAGCCTCTGCTCTGACATGAGTATTTCTAAGCCTCTTTGATTTAAGACTTAAACATCTGGAGGCTGGAAGGTTCAGTTGGTTTTGAAGAAGCAATGAGACCACTTTCATGGCCTGGTACCCTCAGTTTCCCACCCAATCAGCTGTCACGTTCCCCACCCCTTCCTGTCTTCGGAACCAGGCATGCTCCAGCTGCTGTCTTAGCAAGTAGAAACAAAACATAACCCTAAAATCTGCCTGAAGCGTTGTGGACTAAGACATTTCGGTCCCAAATCAAGTGATAAAAACACTCAGTTTTACATATTTCTTACTTGTTCATCTCCAGAATAAATATGTGAATGTCAGGACATCAGCTCAGATAACTATGTCTCATGAGACTGTATTCTGTTTCATCTTCTGTATCACATGTCTTTCCAGTCTTGGTGACTTCTTATTCCAGCTATGAATTCACAATGGAGCCCCTCCCCCAAAAGAAAGTTGGCTTTGGAGGGCTTTGGTTTTATGCTTGTTCGATCAGACAAGTGAACCAAGAACCAGTAAGAATCCCAGATTGGCCATAATTTGAGGATGTACAGCATCCATTTAGTCACATGTAGATGAGCACTAGTTTAGTTTTCCGTGAAAAACACTATTAGTCACTGGGAATATTTTTCCCCTACATCATAAATTTTAATGTCACTAGTGAAAGAAAGCTTTCCCAGCAAATGATCTCTTACATAAGAACATGTGGGCTTAATGTTGACTAATTTGTCATCGTTTCAATCATAGCATAGGATTGTCATAAAACTAAAAAACATAATTTGGCTCATTCTTCTTCAAAACAGTGAACATACCATCAACCAAATGGCTGATATACAAGTTAATACAAAATGCTTCATTTTCAGTGCAAAATAAATAAATACAAAAGTGGATTCAGCGCAAATACTATACATGGTCAATCTTATACCAAGCAATAGTCCAAGAGAATCTTACATTTTGGAAAGGATTAACCGATGCTAAAACTAAACTCGTATTAAATATTTATATATAATTGAATGAAAATATAATTCTAGTTTCTACCCTTTCTAAAAGGCGATGCTTATTGTAACTATATATTCTAATGACTTATTAGGGGCATTTGTAAACCATGCATGTATGACAATAATGCATACTTAATATTCCTGCAATTATATAGCTTGGTTTTTCTGAATAGTAAAAAAAATCATTGTTGATACAGTGGTAAAGTAGACTTTTTCTTGTAAATTGGCTGGTAGGGCCTTTATTTATGTCTGTTCTATGTGTAATGATGATTCGTAACATCTGTCTGTTTGTATTTGTGCCAGTTTCTCCTTACAAGAGCTCATAGGAAAGAACTACAGAAGCCACTCCATGTTTGAGACATGGCTGTGGCTGAGATGCAAGCTGACTGATAAAGAACTGTTTCCTAGGTGCTTCCCAGTAAACGTGTAGAGGAAACGAGAGCTGTGATCTACAGGAACATAACTTGCTTAAGGTTAACCATCGGGCGCCAAAGTTTTAGTGCTAGATGTTTCTCCTGACCTGCCACTGACTCCTGAACTTTAATTCACCTGCAAGGGCAATTATTTTTCTGACAGGTTGAATATTTTACCATTTAAGAGAGAAAAAAAACACACACTGCTCCTGGCTTTCATTTGCCTGTACATGATCAGCTCTATGCAAAATGGAAGCCAGGCAGAAATGATTAAATCTGGCCCTAAATTATTATATTTTTTCCCCCAACAGGAATCAATTCATTTACAGCTTTCCAGTTCCCCCAGCCTGCAAGAGGAGGATAAATCTAGGAAAGATGACCCTGAAAGAGAAAAAGAAAAGGATAAAAACAAAGATAAATCCTCTGAAAAACCCAAGATCAGAATGTTATCAAAAGGTGAATGTGAAAGTTTTCTTAACTTACTCAATTTAGAAAAATGAAGAATCACAGAATAATTCTAGATTTTACATGCATATTCACCTCCCACCAAACTCCGTATTTAAGTGTGTGTGTGTGTGTGTGTGTGTGTGTGTGTGTGTGTAAAAGATGTGAACTTGATTTTTTTACCCTGTTCATGGTGTCATTATTTGTGTAGCCTAAAAGGTTATTTTTAGGATCACATTTTTTTTGATTTTCATTGGGACCTCCTATTTTCAAAGATAAGTTTGTAGGAACAATGAATATAAATTTGCTCTTGTTTCAAGTTTATTAGTCCCATTAATTTAGATAGATGAACAGCAATGATACCCAGTTTTATATCTTAACTTTCATGTTTATCTTTAAGGACAGATAGTGGATTAGCAATTCTCAGTCCACAAGTGATATCCTTTCCAAAGCACAGATGTATGTATCCATGTCAATGAAATACACACTTAACATTTTACCTGCCACAGATGAACTTGGTTTGTGCAACCCATATACTGCTACATAATATCTCCCTTAAAATACACACACTTCTACTTCAATAAAGTTTTTCCCCCAAAAAAGTCATTCCTTCTAAATCTGCAATCCTACAATCCAGACTTTTCAAATTGTTGCCATACATAGAATTGTACAAAACTAAAAGAAAACAAAAGTAAAAACAAATTTAAATTAATTTGAACAATGCCACAAACAAATAGCTTCACAGCAGACTTTTGTCAGTAACTGAGAAAGTATAGGGTATTCGATCAGCTGAGGAACAGCAACTACTTCTAACATTATGCTCTATAACCATTATCTGCTTATATTCGCTGCTGAATATCTAAAATTCAAGGTGTATACAAGAGTAAAGAAATACAGCATCCTAAAATGGTTTTAGAAATTAAGCTTTAGCTAGAATCAGAAGATTTGGAAGACTTAGAAATATTTACTATCCTGCTGCATTTTGTATTGATTAATATTTAGATAGTCTTAGGGTTTTCGTTTTCTTTTCTTTTTTTTTTTTTTTTTGCCTTCTCTGTTTTAAGAGTAAGAGGGTTCCTTGAGGTCTCCAACTCCAGAGCTCTCTCTGTGGGTTGAGGGTACCGGTCACGTGGAGGTCATGCCCTTGCGGATTTTAAGCTCAAAAGGAACCCATGATAATTGACTCCGCCCACCACCCACCCAGACTGTGCCTCCATGATGGTTGAGTCTGCCACACTCAGGATCTATCGGGTGTTCTCAATCCCTGAGTCTAATTTTTATCCTGATGTTACCGGTAGACTGTCAGACTGCTCATTTTGAAAGATGTATCTTTCATATCAATAGCTTCACCTAAAGTTTACCTGAGCAGGAGGGAAACGAGAAAGGTTGGGAAAACCTTTTGACTCCCCCACCCCCGTCCCTCATTCCAACTACCTCCACCCTCATTCCTGACAACTCCATCATGCTGTTTGTTTCAGATTGCAGCCAAGAATACACGGATTCTACAGGCATAGACTTACATGAGTTTCTGATTAACACACTAAAGAATAATTCCAGGTAAATTCTTTAAAAAACCTCTTATTTTTAGAAGACTCAAGTGGAATATTATAGTTGAACTCATTGATCCAAGTACTTCTAAGAGGGGAGTTGTAAAGTATAGACACCTTCTCTGATGTCTTAAACCCTCTCCTGGATTTGTATGCTTACTATTGATAGAGAGTCTTAATTCCTAGGTGAATAGGTTATAGTTTAAAATTCTGCTTTCCTGGTCACAAAGAGATATGGGTTAAGGGGAAAAATAAAGGGGAAAAATCAATATCAAATAAACCAATTATGCTTCAATGCAGTTATATAACCACCTGCTTGGGCGTTGCTTTGTTCTAGTTTCCAATTATTTTAAAATATACGGTTTATTTGATGTGCCTTATGGGCCTAATACCTTGCATATTCTAATTAACATGAGAACTGCAAATGTGTCGATTATTACAAAATATTTCACCAGTGAGTTTAGAAATAATCTTAAGAGGAATGAAACCATATGTATTAGATAGCGTATTCAAAAGAAGAGTTAGATAAGCGTTTGGAGCCACAATCTATTTCATGCATCCAAATGAACTTTTTGAGTCTTTCTTTGGCAATGGAAAGCACATTAAAAACTACATTTCACATTTATTTTGCAGGGATAGGATGATACTCTTGAAAATGGAGCAGGAGATTATTGATTTCATCAGTGACAACAAGTATGTTAAATGGCAGTTCTGGCTAATTTGTAAAAATGTATCTTAATTTGGTCTTTGGGTTGAATTATTCACTCTGGAAAGGTTTAGGGATGGATAAAGCATTTAATATGTTTGCTGATGTGTTAAGTGGAGATGCGATTGGAGCTCTATGCTAATGGGAATTGTTGCTTGGACCATGTGTGCTCCTGCTTGTTAAATTCCTGACAAAATGACTATAAACCGGGGCCCACTGATTAGCATAGAGTAGCTGTAACAAGAAGCGACCCTTTTCATTTTTATGATAGTTTTTTAATGGGCTCCAGCTGGCTGCAGTCAGTTATGCCTGGAAATAATTGTGCCGCTGTCACTGTAAACCATGTAATGACACCTCTCCAGCGAGGCGTCTGCACTCCCATAGTATGTCGTATCGTTTGTCCTGTGCCTGGCTCCGGCGATAAGGTATCCTGGACTAAAACAGAGCACTTTCCAGACAGACACTGCGTTCCCCTTGGTGAGAGAAATGTGCAACTAGGAAACAAAGGTATTTATTGTCGCCTAATCGATGCATCTGTAATAAGTGGACAATTTATCTCAAAATGGGAGCAGGAAGTGATGCCAGAGATGACGCGGTTTGGATGGGAGAGCAATGGTTTTGTGTGTGTACCTGTGAAATGGACTTCGGGCCAGAAACAAAAACGCTGATCCCACTTTCTCTCGGTCCTCTCTTTCAGTAACCATTACAAAAAGTTCCCTCAGATGTCCTCCTATCAGAGGATGCTCGTCCATCGTGTGGCCGCTTACTTCGGGTTGGACCACAATGTGGACCAGACGGGGAAGTCTGTCATCATCAATAAGACCAGCAGCACGCGAATGTAAGCCCCTCCGCCGCCTTTAGTTAGCATTTCCCTTTCCTCGTCTGTGTTCGTTTGTAAGAGCACAGTGTAAAATTCGAAGTACGTGACATTTAAAATGCACAGTGTTCTTTATCGCTCGCTCTTATCGGCAGCCCTGCGGCATTTATCTGGGGAGGATGATCGGAGGACCGGGGAAGTTTATAAAATTCAGGCGATGAAGTGGGTTTATTCCCTGGTCTCTAACAGAGCTCCTGAAACATATTTTCTTTCCTTCCATCAGTACCCCCTTGCGATTATAAACAAAACCGTGACACGTTTTACGGCAAAACGTAACTCAAGTTAAAAATCACAGACATTTTAAAACAACAATGACTTGTGCAGGGTAATTGTCCTTTTATTTCTTTTTGCGGCTTCTCAAGTAGAAAAAGCAGCAAACCTGGAGGTAGAACTCCTGCCTCTAAAACCCTGTTCTGTACTGACCGGCTATGTGGCCTGAACTGCGTCATTTAAAATCTGCCATCTCAGTGTCTGTCCCTTGCAAAATGACAGTTTTGAGCTAGATGATGCCTAAGTTCTAGCTTTAAAAAGAGGATGGTTTTTGGTTTGTTTTTTTTTTGTTTGTTCCTTTCTTTCCTTCAAAACAGTGTTTGCTTCTATCTTACTATCTTTCCACGGTCCCCCCAGAAGCATAAGATGAGTAGTTATTTGCTTTGGACATTTGGAGTTGTCTTTCTCTTGAACTTGGGTCTCTTTTGAGTACAGAGCAAGTCACTTTTATAAGCCAAATACACATGAAATGGAAAGCTGTCCTGAGTAAAGCATTCTCCTAAAACGTGTGTGTTAACATTTCATTTTTTTTACACTGTGCTTGGTAAATGGTGTGCATTGCATAGTGTTTAGGAATGCTATGTCACTGGAGTGAACGTTTGTGCCAAGCAAAGAAACACGGTTAAAACACTTTCTTTTCTGATCACCAGACGTTGGGACAGGAAGGGATGGAGATGAGGCTCTTTCTCGACTCCAGGCCCAGTCTGTGCTCAGCAGAACTAGAGTGAAGGTCATGGTGGAGAAGCACAAACTGGGAGATCAGAGACTGAGCTTGGCTCTTATCTCAGGGACACTGAGCACTTCTCTGGGCTTAAATTACTCATCTGCAGGAGAGTTTGAAGTGGAGAATATTTAGAGCCCTTGAAGCTTCAGAATTACCGGGTCTTGTGGTTGCATTCTACTTTGCTGGCAAAATACATTTTAGAGTTTATCAGCTTTCCACTTTGATTGTTGGCACCCGTGCCTCCTGTTTTGAACAGTCGTAGAAAGAGAAAGGTCACTGTCCTTTAATCCTTCACGTCTTCCCTCTCCATCAGATACTCTGAGTTCTTGCTATTGTTGTTGCTTTTAATTCTCCATTCTCTATTGTTTTTGTGACTTTCAGATGCCACACACTGATTGCAAAGTAGGCAAGCAAGGAACTATTTCATTTTCGTTTGTTTTTCTCCTCTTTCTCTAAAAGCCCATAACAGAAAAGCCCATAGGTCAACTAGACAGTTTGATATAGTTTTCACCAATACAGATAGTACATTTATTTTTTCATGCACACTCACTTTGCAATCACACGGTCATGAATATTAGTACCCACGTTTGAGATCTGTTCTCTTGTAGAATTTACTGCTTTCTGGTTGATCATGAATGGAGATTTTGAGGTGACATTCGCCATATTGTGTTTTTCAACCTTTAGTTCTAGCTCTCTTTCCCCAGTATATTGCCAGAAGTAGGTTTCACTCTCTAGCACTTTGAAATGCTTTCGATTGGAATTCTTTGTTAACTGTCAGATTAAGTGTCAACACCAAATGAGCCTCTTGGAAATCTGGGGCGGAGGTATTAGGCTCTGAGCTATTTTGGTACCGCAAACAGTGTTTATAATGCATATACTCTCTATAATGTTGCTTTTTTGACATTCAAAATTGAGGCTAAAAAATGTGAACAGTGGTTTTATAAATACTATTTAAATGCTACAAATAGAAGAGTCTGCTTTTATATGAGATGTTTTACCCTTCTCTTTGTCTCTCTTCCTTGATCTACACTTTCTCTGGCTTATTTTTTTTATGTTTTTAAGCCCAGAACAGCTCATGGATCATTTATTAAATAATTTTTTTCACTCCCTTTCCTTCTCTTCAATCTAGAGGAAGGATTCATGTCCAGGGTGTATCTTTTGGAGACTAAAAACCATCTACTTGCACTAGTGCTTTCCAAAGGGCTAACATCAGTCAAGGGCAAAACCCCACATGCATTGGAATGTTTCTGCATATGTCAGAGTAACTGTCTAACTAGTCCCGGATAATTTGTATGTTAAAAGGTTGTCATCTCTTGAATATTCTTTCTTGAATATTCTTGAATTGTCTTTCACATCCACCCACTGGCATTGCCTTAAATCCCCTACTCTAAAAGCACACAGCAAGAAAGGAAAGAGCAAATCCACTGAAGGAGGGTGGTCACGGGTCCCAGACACCCTGAAACAAGAAGAGTGGTCTAAAGGCAGAGGTTTGGGGGGCACCAACAGAGTCTAGTGCTCAAGAACTCAGTGCCCTGATTCCTAAGAAGTGCAGACCTAGGTATTTGATGAGTGATCTTAGTGACTTTAGTACTTTGCTTGGCTGTTTGTTACAGGACACATGGTCAGCTGAACTGGTTATTAGGTGAATCAGAAGAACCATAAAACTTGTTCTAGCACTAAGTAAAGCTTCTCTCTAGGTGAAGCAGTTGAGCCCAGGTGATTTTGTTAAGAATCTTGAAGTGACAGATGGTTATTGCACTAGGAGGTAGGATCGTGGGATCTCCCACCTCCTCAGTGGGCCGATACAGAGAGGGGCGGACAGCAGTGCATCAGAATCTATGGACATCAGTTCTGCTTCATATCGGAAGAGGTAAAGGCTTAAAATGGGAATCATTAGTCTTTGACCCCCTAGCCAGTGGTCAGCAAACTGCGGCTTGCTAGCCACATGTGACTCTTTGGCCCCTTGAGTGTGGCTCTTGCACAAAATACTGACTTCTGAGCATGGGCCACGAAGTTTCAATCTCACTGTACGTGCGTGTCCGCACGTGGTATTTTGTGGAAGAGCCACACTCAAGGGGCCAAAGAGCCACATGTAGCTCGCGAGCCGCAGTTTGCCCACCACTGCCCTAGGCATTTCATTCCCTGAAAGTAATTGCATTTTTACCAAAACAAACAGGAAAAACACCATACTTCCGTCCCACGTTTATTATATTTCTTCACCTTTGGCTGTGAATAAACAGAGTGGCATCCTCATATGGATGCTTGCTTGACAGTCCTCTGAAGAAGGCCAGGTACCTTCTGGACATCCATGAGTGGCTGATTGGCATCTTGTCGTTTCTAAACATGTCAAATTTCCTCTGCGCTTTTTATAGGAAGAACATTGAAAGTCATCTGACTTGAGGTCAAAGATCAGAAACCTAACTGAGAATTGCATTGCTCTCAAGAAAAACAATGAAGTTTTATTTACTGAACAACCTCGTATTTTAATCAATACTCAGGCTCAAAGTAAGACATATGTTAACATTGGTCCAACTGCATATCATTTCTCTCAAATATTATATTTTCTCATATTATTATTCTCAAATATCTCAGAGACCATAAGGTTGTATAGAAGAGATAGGTAAACCATGGAGATATGGTGAGGAGAGAAAATATGTTTGCTGTATTTCTTTCCCCACTTGAAATCATTTATGAGCCTTTGAGTGTCAGATGTGTAATTTCCCACTTAATTTTGGAAATGAAATATGCATGTGCCTTCTGTAACGTTAGTATTCTTACTATAACATTTTTTAAACAAAGTTTTCCCATGGAATAATGATACTTTTTAAATTTTTATTTTTTTAATCTTACAACATTCGAGGTAGATAAAGCTGAACCATTTTACAGGAGCAAAAACTGAGATTCGTGTCTTGATCTTTCTTGCCTACTCAATTCACAGAAGACCAAGACCAAAATCACTGCTCCCGGCCCTCAGCCATGACTCTTCTCCTAAGATTAGGAAAACAACAACCAATCTTAATAGAGTAAATTCTCTGAAATGATGATAAGATCCCCAAACACTCTTCTTTCACCAGTACCCATTTATTTCCTTACAGCATCCTAATTTGCATTTAATTATTTTAAAAACTAAACAGAGAACTCAATTCAACAATGTTTACACTACGGTGAATGTTAAAACTATGACACCAACAAAACTTTGGGGCCAAAGAACCCACAGGATTAAAAATTGCCCTGGCACACTTGCAGGTGAGACAAAGCCCAGGTTCTTAAACCTTGTAAAAGCAGAAAGTCCTTCTCAGGTGTTCCATACGGGCTGCCAACAAAAGAAGCATAGACTTTGAAACATGCCCATCTTCTGTTTATAGTTTGAGGAACCAATATAATTTTGGTCAGGACTCTGTGTGTGTGTAAGTTTGTAAAAACATTATCTGTGCTTAGAAAAAGGTTCACTGTACATGTACATGCTACATATAGTATTGCCCTAGACATACAAGAGTAGTGGAGGGAGCGAGATGGCTGTGGGTTGGTTCTCCGTCTACAGCTGTGCTTGTGTAGGCAGCAGAATGAGCCTCAGATCCTGAGAGCTTCCTTCATGGCTTCTAAGTCATAGGAATTGGCAGTCATTTCAGCACGTGGGAAAAGTTTTAGGACATACTTGTAGGTGAAAACACGGTTGTATACAATGAAAAGCTGGTCTGTGTCTTACTGATCTTAAGATTTCTGTAAGTGGAGAGAGGCCATTAGCATATTACCGTGGCCGTAGGAAGGAGATAATTAGGGCTTAGAGCAGATTTAAAAAAAAAAAAAGTTGTAGTTTATTGGTCAAAGGTGGTTGGTTTCCACTCAGTTGTGTACTTAAATGCTAGACTGTAATTATTGATACAGATCTTCAAACAACAAATTGGAATCTACCAAGAGAAGTGAATAGCTACCTAATATGTTTTATGCCCCAACCAGACTCCTTCCAATTTCTTAGCCTTTCTAGATTCTACAACATTCCCAGGGGGACATAACCCCAAACTTCCTCATCTCTACTTCCCAACCTCCTGGCCTTCAACCCAGAAATATGAACACATAGCATTTCTTTACACATGCAAAAATTATCAGTTAATTCTATGTCAATTAAAACACACTAATCACTCTGCACCTTCTCAGCAAGTAACAATATAAGCTTAAATTGAATACTTATTTACACACCATTACAATATACACTGAGTGGCCAGATTATTATGACCACCCCATCAGTACTTGACACTTCCAAAAATACTGAATATTGAAAACTTCCTAAGCAAATACCCTCAAGGTTTTATTATTATTATTATTTGCATAACTAATTCACTTCATTGTACTGATGGGGTGGTCATAATAATCTGGCCGGTCATAATAATCTGGCCACTCAGTGTATATACAAGCCGAAAGCCTTGAATGCCAAGAAACAATAGTCATATTCCGCAACTTTCAATGAACATGTTACTTTAAGAAAATGGTTACTTGTTTATTTGGAACTGATGAATCAAACCATTATTTGAGTATCATAGATTGGCTCTATCCTAATTAAGGTTAACACTAATGTAAATGTCAGTTCAGTATCCATTGGTGGACTTTTAGATCTGGGCTACTCAGAAAAATGTAAAAAGTGCTAAGAGTAGCTTATAACATTTACTGAGTGCTTGCTTTGCTAGTGCCTGGCAGTGGCTTGGCACTTTACTGGCATTGCTGTGTCTCACTTAATCCCCCTAAGCCTTTTGAAGTAAGTATTATTACTTTCCTTTTTTTTTTTTTTTTTTACAACAAAACAAACAACACTTTTGTCATAGGGATGTTAAGAAGCTTGCAAGAAGTCACACAGTTACTAAGCTGCAGAGCTGAAAAGACACAGTAATGGGTGTTTTGAAAAGCCACATTCTGTTAGGCTTGCCAATCAGCAATTTCTGTGTCAATTGTTTAAAACTTAGCTTAATTTTCAAACTGTTGCTATGTTACATTTAGTATGATCGTTCGCGTCCATTTTATGTCAAGTTGTTGAGTTGTGCTAATATGCGTGGTGTTTTGTGGGGAGTAGAGCTTTGAGTCATTGGGTATATTAATGTTACTTCCTTTTAAAGTTCATATAATATTTTTAATGATGTTCCTATAATATTGAAATGAAAGAATGGAGAGCGTAAAGAGAAGACAGTATCAGTATTAGCTCTCTTTAAAAAAATATTTTTATAGATTTCATAGAGGAAGGTTGAGGGAGAAAGATAGGAATATCAATGATGAGAGAGAATTATTGATTGGCTGCCGCCTGCACGCCCCACAACCTGGGCATGTGCCCTGATCAGAAATCGAACTGTGACCTCATGGATCATAGGTTGATGCTCAACCACTGAGCCACGCTGACTGGGCAGCCTTCTTCTTTTTAAATGTTTCATTTATGGAATTTTCAATGTATAGGCACACTTGTAGCAATATGTCTGCTTTGTGAAGCTAAGTAGATCCAGCTGGTGTGTAAGCCTCTTTGGTATTGTTGCTGATACTGGGCTCCATACAGTTCAGAAATGGCCAGACTCACAAACAGATAATATAATATCCCAGGTCTTGTTTGCGTGTGATTTATTTCTCTTTTTCAAATTACACATTTTCTCCTTTATCCCTTATCCCTCTTATTTTTTTTATAACATTATAATTTAGATTTTCCCTTTAAAAGGAAGAAAAAGGTTGAGATTGGACACTATCACCTAGTTATTATCATTAGTAAACGCTTGTTTCTATGCATATAGATCAACAAAGACATAGCAATAAAATTTGTTTGCTTGCTTATTGGATTATATATATTGGAAGGTCTTAATGTAATAAGCCAAGACCAGAAGCAGGGACCATAATTAATCCTGGTATTTTTTAAAGTAGCAGAGCAGCAGAAAGTCTAAGAATTGCTTTGGCAAAATAAAACATTTTTAGCTGATTATAAAATAATATAGGCCATGAACGAAAATTTAGAAACTATTCAGAAAGTAAGAATGTTTTCATTGTTCATAATCCAGTGATTAAATACAAACCACTTTGAAATTGTTGAATTTGTTTCCTATCTTTCTAAACTAATCGTTTTTGTTAATTTGTTGTTCTGAAAAACTACATGTTTATTATAATAATCAGAAATATATCAAAGGTTAGCCGTAAAAGTTACTCATTATCTTACCATCCAGAGACAATCACTGCTACCAGTGTTGTTATTATTATATATTATAGTTTCAACAAACCTGGTCATGGTACAACTTTTACAGATTGCTTTTCTATGTTAGTAAAGTATTGAATATCATTTTATAAAGTTGCATGTTACATATGGAGATATTTTAAGTTACTTAATCCACCATGGATTTCTACTGTTTTGCTGCCATGATCAATGGAACTGTGTATTAATTCATTACTGTTTCCTATGATTTCAGTCTTAGAAATAGAATCACTGTGTCAAGGATGGTTGACACTTTCAAGCCTCTTAATACCCATGGCCAGTGTGCCCGAGCAGTGGTACCAATTTAAGAGGAGGTGTCTTACTGACCCTTGTGGCCTTTGAATATTCTGCTTCATTTTGTTGTTGCTCATGAATAGCCTTATATTTGAGGAGGGTCAGGGTGTATCCTGTGCTAGTTTGCATGTCTCTGTTTATACACACAGTATGCAATCAAAATAGAGAAGAATAAAATGAACTTTTCAAAGGTGTAAAGAATTGAGAACATCCATTTGAAAGATGCTAATAGAGGAAGCACTCTCTGTATTGGATTGATAAGGTATAGACTCACTTAACGAGACGAAAATGGTATAAAATGACAAAATAATAGTGGAGATTATGAAATACTTAAAGAAGAATGGCTGGGCTTTGTTTTTTAAAGAAAAAAAAATCAGTTGTAAATATTTTAATTGAAAAATTTAAAGCATAACGGGAAACTTAGATTCCTCTAATATGTTTGGCTTTAAGTCTTTTTGATAGATGTCTTGCACCACCAAAATCTTTATCCTGTTGTGTGCAGCAGCCTTTCTTTATTAAGATATTTATGCATATTGATGACCGTCTTTCAGTTATTCAGTATGAAATTCGAAGTCTTTGTACACCTCCGTATTTCACAGAATTTTATTCTTCATTTGTGTGTAGAGAGAGGGAGAAGACAAGAAAAAAAGTAACAAATTTGGAAAAAAAGTAATAAATTTGGCCTCAAGAAACTGGCAGTGAGAGCAAACCATTGAAAATACTTCTAGAACAAAAAGATTTTAAAAATCATTATAAGAACTGCTCATCTATTTTAAGCTCAAAGAGAAGAACTCTAACTGTAATTGGAATTAATTGACTAGAAGAATTAATTGATTGATTGACTTACATAGTATTTCACTCAGCCACACTTCCTTTCAATTCATGAGCTGTCTAATAAGGAACAATGAGGAGTTAATTCTAATTTTTTTTTTTTGTTACTCCTCATTCGAGGATATTTTTCCATTGATCTTTAGAGAGAGTGGAACGGAGGGGGAGAGATAAAGAGAGAAACATCGATGGATATGAGAGAGACGCATTGATTGGTTGCCTCCTACACGTGACCAGATCAGGGTTAGGGATCAGGCCTGCAATTGAGGTACATGCCCTTGACTGGGATGAACCCAGGACCCTTCAGTCCACAGGTGGGCACTCTAACCACTGAGTAAACCCAGCTAGGGTGAGTTAATTCTAATTTTTGAAAGGTTTGGTTGGGGATGCCAGTGCTATCCACCATGCATGAACAAGGAATTTCACATGTGGATGCATGCTATGAATTGTGGGAAAACCTTGTTTTACATTTAAAGGGAAGAGTTTTTTTCAATCAAGAAAAAATATTAAATTAATATTTTCTGCTTTTTGATGATGATACAGAGAAAGCTAGAAATAATAACTCATGAACTAAAATCCACGAGAAAAAAGAAATTTAAGCACCTGTAACACATGCCCATGAGATTAGTAAACTCTAGTTATCAATACCTTCAGAAAGACCATGACATTTTGCAGCCTTGAGGAGTTTTTCTTAGCATTACATCCTTATATTGATACATTCAAAGTAATTTATTCCCATTTTTTAAAAAGGCACATATATTATTTTGGTTTCATTCACTTTATGGCTAAGAAATAATATTGCACTGATGTTAAATTAGTGATAAAAAGGATTTTTGAAAGGTATAATATAATGGTACATTATCAGTAATTTCTAGTTTAATCACGTGCAATACTTCAGCTATGTATTATAGTTTTCATGAGTTTCATCTGCAAATTGCTCTTTAGCTTTTAGAGCAGCCGTGGGCAAACTACGGCCCGCGGGCTGGATCCGGCCCGTTTGAAATGAATAAAACTAAAAAAAAAAGAAAAAAAAGACCGTACCCTTTTATGTAATGATGTTTACTTTGAATTTATATTAGTTCACACAAACACTCCATCCATGCTTTTGTTCCGGCCCTCCGGTCCAGTTTAAGAACCCATTGTGGCCCTCGAGTCAAAAAGTTTGCCCACCCCTGTTTTAGAGTCATGGATCGCTCTCTATAAAACCAACCTGGGAAAATCTTATTAGGTTTATTTTATTTCCTTTACACATCCTTCAGATGGTTACTTCATAATCTCTGAAGATATTTTTTGGAAAATCATGAAGTGGATTAATAATTTGGAATGTTGGGTTCTAATGTTGAAAAAATGTAAACAAGCTGTTTGAAAAGCAGTTATGGAAAATGCGCTTTGCATAATTTATATCAGAGTAAGAAATATTCTTGCTCTATTACTTACATTGTTGATTAGAACAAACTCCTTTGACTACCCTTTACTTATGTCCTGCTGTGAAAAACAAATAAATCAGCCTTACAAAGAAATGCAGATGAAGTTTCAAAAATAGTGTTTGAATAGCTCTCTCCTAGATATGACAATCTAAACCAGCGGTTCTCAACCTGTGGGTCGAGACCGCTTTTGTGGTCAAACGACCCTTTCACAGGGGCCACCTAAGACCATCCTGCATATCAGATATTTACATGACGATTCATAACAGTAGCAACATTACAGTTATGAAGTAGCAACGAAAATAATTTTATGGTTGGGTCACAACATGGGAACTGTATTTAAAGGGCCAGAAGGTTGAGAACCACTGCTGAGGAATTCCAAAACTAGAAAAGCTAAAATTCTTATTTCCACCTCTCTTCCAAAGATACCCTCAAATTTTTAGAAACATTAATAACATGATTATTTTGGGTCCCCTTAAAGTGAAACACGGTTTTGATTTTTAAAGATCTTCTTATAACGATCTTAAAAAGATCTTATAATGATCTTATAAAGATCTTATAATGATCTTCTTATCATTTGAACTTATGCTCCTACTAACCAGACTCTCTTCTGTTTTGTTTTATAATTTTACAATGTTTGACTGCATATCTTATTCAGTGACCCGTTGATCTTTTCCTTTAGTTGCATTGATTTATATACAGCTGGACTAAATTTTTATTCATGCATACATCTATTCATTTCGTTATTTAACCAAATGCCTCCCATATGCCAGGCACGGTTCTAGGCACTAAGGATTAAATATGTGAAAAAGAAGATTTAGCCCTGGCCAGGTAGTTCAGGTGGTTAGAGCATTGTCACATTTGCTCATCCAGATTGTTTTTTAGGTTTCACTACATTTTGATTGTGGTGGAAAACGTTTACATTGATCTTTAAGATGGTGCGATGCAGGGGTTTTGTCTTCATTGTGAGGTTGAAGGCCCCTGGCCCACTGTGTGCAGCATTAACAGAGGGGGGCTGCATCATAGCTCTGCAAGGATGTGAACAGACCAACGCCTGCGGCTCAGTGGGCAAGTCTATAAACTTGGAGCCAAAATGTCACTGAGGGATGGTTTATTTATCTGTAAAAGAGGCAAAATATACTTGCTCCTCATACATCAAAGTTGTATTGCAAGGGTTGAAAAAGAATGTAAAATTTTGCAAACATTATACAAAGTTCTAGAAGCTAAAACTGGTATTATTCCAGTTTTCTGTTAGTATCTGTTCACCACTATTAGTATAATGTATGTATATGCATTTAAGAAAAGGATGAGTCCCACCGATATTTGAATTATACACTTCAATGAACTCAGTGTTTTCTAAGTGCTATTGACTTATTTTGGGATCTATAAGGAAACGGTGGCATGCCCTTAATCACTGGTCACCCATATTAAACAACAGATACTTTGAAGTGGCTTCCTAATGACTGAAGGCATAATGAACCCAGTAGGGATAGAAAACCCACTGAGCTTCGGAAGTAATCCATCAGATATGACAGGGACACTTTAATGAGAGTCATAAATAACAACTGTTTCTAAGCCCAGGACAAATATTCCAGCACTTCCTCTGGGGAGGAACCCAAGCCCAAGTCATTCGTTGAGAAGTGCAGTGACCATTGTGGGAAATTAACAAGGAAGTGGAGCGCTTTCCTGTAATAATACAAAATGATTAAGAGGACTGGAAAAAAAATCAATTGACTGATCAATAAGGTTTAACTGCTTGGAGCATTTTCCCCTTGCTAATCAGTCATTAAGCTGTTTAAACTAAATATTTCCAGTTTCTCCAATTACTGAACGGATTTATAAGACCTGGACAAGGATGTCAGAGCCTCCTGGAGCCAGATTCTAGAACAGTTATCAGTGGAGAAAGAAGGCAATAATTTATAAATGATCCTCTCTCAGTTCAGATTTAAAAAATTCTTTAACAGGAGGATGTGCTGGGAATTGTCTCTCCTAGTTTCTGAACGTTGGTGAATTAATGTGTTACTCCCAAGTTCTAAACATGTAAATTTGTTAAATTGGTTCGAGAATGTGGGTGGGAACTTTATTTAATTCAAAAGTAATGGCGATCCACATCACTCTAGGGACATCTACACACTTCATATGTGCAGGCCTTTACAATAGTTTTTCAACTTCAGCCATGGTGAGCAGTGTGCAGCAAACAAGACTCCGAATTCAAACCAACCAAAGGGATTCGAACAACACCTGTGAAGGGACATATCATTACCTACCTGGATATTGCCAGAGGTTCTAGTATCAAAACCGCGTGTTAACTTTTTCTTTTAAAGTTGAATGCCACTGTGGGGGAAAAAAAAACACTAAGAAATAACTTTAAACAGCAGACAAAACTTTTTTATTGATATGTTTTACTTTGCTGGCAGACCAGAGCAAAGGTTTTGTGAACATTTAAAAGATGAAAAAGGTGAAGAATCCCAGAAGCGGTTTATCTTGAAGAGAGATAACTCTAGTATTGATAAAGAAGACAATCAGGTTGGTTCTCAAGTTTGAGAGTGGCTGACGTTGTTTTTGAAGGTGGGCTGACTGATGTTTTTGTCGTCCCTCTGTGGCCCCTTTCTTTCTCTCCCTAGCCCTTCCTCACCCCCCAGCCCCCACCTCTGATACTACCATCCTCTCTCCAACCTCCTTGCCCGCCTTGCCTCCCCCTTTGGCATTCAATGGGGAGCCAGGAACCCACGTCCTGGTTGCTTTCGCCATGGCTCTGTGTTGGGCTGCATGGGTGGTGCTTGGCGCAGTTCCTGCTGCATGTGTTGGGGGTGGGGATGCCACAGGCTTCAAGCTGTTGGGAAAAGCTCTGTCAGTCACGTGTGCAGATGTCTGTGTAACTATGGCAGTCCTTCCACTCCCTACAGCTTTGTCCTTCAGTTGTGCACAAATTGAGCTGGATTATCAAAACGGACCGCTGATCACCCGGTGTAGCCGTAAAGAACAAACCTTGTTATGGTGAGGACAGGTGGATTTTGCAACTACCCTACAATCAGTCTTCACAGCAAAGAACCAAGTTCATGTTTTAGTCCCCCAACCCTCCTCCTGCCCATGTTTTATTGTCTGTGTAAATTGTCCGCTTGTTTGGCATGAACTGTAGCACAACTCTTTCTCTGTGTGTGTGTGTATGTCGCTTGTGATAAAACATTGTGTTGTTGTAGGTAGCCTGGCTCATGGTACCTGGATAAGGGTGGAGATGTTTTACTAAATCTCTTCTCCAAATGGTGTGGGATCCAGAGCTATTTAGGAGAACGCTAAGTAAATGGCAAAAGAACACAAGTTTCACATGCAAAAAAGAACAGTAGAAAGTCATGTAAATGCCATTACACTTCGTGTCTCTGACAATCAGAATAGATTTTTTTGAAAATGACTGCTTTAAAACCCTCAAGGGCAAGATAATAAGCATCTCACTCAAGTTATTATTTTAATTACTCTCGGTGAGTCACGGGAAGGCAGTATGTGCGTCTCCGATGCACTTTAAAAAAAAAAAGAAAGAAAGAAAGCTGTTCATCATTTGTATCTCATTTCCTCCCACCACCACCGACACCACCACCCACCCCCGAGCTCCTCCGTGGCTCGAGTTGACTCTGAAACATGTGCCTGCGTCGTGTACTGAGTGGGTATTCGTTGAATGGATGGATGAACGTGGCTAGGGCAGAGCATTTGCTGAGGAATGGCAAGACAAAGATGGGAGGGCAGGTGAGATGCAGATTGTGGTTCAGATGAAGAAGAGCAGTCCTTATGCTGGGTTCTTTGAATGTTACCTTAGATGTCTAGATATTGACCCCGATCAACAAGCACATTTCAAATTTCATTCCTGCTTCCCATGCCAGATGCAATTCCCAGAATCAGTCATCGAGTGAATAAGAAAATAAAATAGGATCTAGAGAAATAGTGCCCACATCTTCCTTCCCACCCATTATTTCTTGACTCCCTTGCTGGGTTTCTCCAGTCCCCAAGTTTCCGAAGCCATTTCTTCCCTGAGCTACCTTGATCTAGCCATCACTTCCATTTTTACCAACACTCTGCCTCCTTCTGAGAAGTCAAAACCACACAGGTTAGCAAAGGAGACAGAGCCCATCACTGGTGAACTGTCACATAGCTGCGCTGGCTGAACACCTGAGGCACATCCGGGGACTTCCGTTTCAGAAACACCTGTGCTACTTGCATCCAGCAAGGAGGCAACCAGCATACATGCCCTGGCATTGCTTGTCATGCACACACAGCACACATAGCACACGTGCCCCGCCCACCCCCCACAGCTTCCTCAGGGACCAGAAGGAGTGAGACTTTTCATGCTCCATTTGTTTAAGTGAACATTTGTTATCCTCAGCTGACAGTTGCTAAACCGCAGACTTCTAACAACTCGACTTGGATAACCCTCCTGATTTCTTTCTTCTGTTCAGCAAAACAGAATGCATCCATTTAGAGATGACAGACGAAGTAAATCAATTGAAGAGAGAGAAGAGGAGTATCAGAGAGTGAGGGACAGAATATTTGCACACGATGTGAGTAGTTGTTTTAATTGCCTCTTTAGTGCGGTCCTTCCATCAGCAGTAAGGCAGCCTCATTCCCCAGACAGCGAGCTGGCAGGGACGAAGGAAGCCGGAGCCAGGGAACACATGGAACTGCAGCAAACTCCAGATGTTTCTGGAAGAGGCCCGGGTTCAGGGAAGTGATGGAAAAGGAGCCAGGGGTTCAAGCGTGTTCCTAGGATGTGACCGGTGTGGGAACTGCGGTATAATTTTGGTCAGTTCAATAGGCCTTGAGTACAGAGATAGGGTGCCAGGTTTGAAGAGATGCCTTCATGCCAATATTGGCCAGGAGATAGATGTCACCTTGCTGTCTTTTTCATATTAACACTGTGCAGTAGAATTAAAAGGAAGCGGAGTATGCTGATCACATGCACGCACAGAACTTTCTTTTTTCTATCTTTCTTTTTTCTGCATTCTTAGTAAGCATGGGTCTTTTATTATAGCAAAGTTAAATAGTGATACTCATCCCCCCCCCCTCAATTTCAGATCAGATTAGTTTTGTAAACAGTTCAAGGGAATGATGACAAAACAACCTCTTTTGTTCAAATTTCTACAAATAAGATGTGGTGGGGATTTATTAAACTCTGTTACTCACTCTGGTCAAAATAAAATGAAATTAAATTAGGTAAAAATTAATAGGTACCAAAAAAAAAAAAGGACTGGATTTAAATGTAAGAAAATGAGAAGAGCAAGCAATTGCCAAAGCCATTCCATCCCATGAAATCATCTGGCAGCCTCCTATCATGTTGGGTCTGCCGTCTGCAGAAGAAGAGGTGTGGGCTCCTTTGTGTAGATTGGGCCAACCCCTCCGGATCCACTGAGTCAGGGGGGGCATCTAACCCCCTGTTGCCATTTGCTCCTGGAGGCTCTTGCAGGGCCAGCCTAGTGACCGAGGCTTCCGTGCTCAGCCTGAAGGAGGCCTGCTGTCTCAGTGGGTTCTAGCCCAAGCCAGTTCCGGGACCTCCAGCTGGTGCTGGGTCCTGTAGCATGAAGCTGCAGAGGAAGCAACACTAGCTGTCCATTCCCTTCACCTTTACACAGGTTTCTGGCCTCTCTTCCAGGTCCCCTCTGCCTTGCTTGGATATCTCACAATCAAATTGTGATGGGTGAATACTCTGGCTTGGAACTCTAGAATGAGGAGAGTGGAAGAGACAGAGATGGAGGTAGCCATAGCTGGATGATGTTTGGGTACAATACTAGAAGATTCTGTACATGTGTGGACTAGATTGTTATTGTGGTCAGAGTTATTGATGGTGCAGCCTGACACCTGGAAGGCCTTCAGTTGTGTTTGCTGGGTACCAGAATGAAGTAATGAGAGGATCTGTGCTAGTCCTGCTAGTGTAAGGAGGCCTCCTGTGGCCTGGAGGTGGCATGTTCTTGTCTGGTGACCTTCATGGAGAGACACTTTTCTGAAAACCAGTTCCCTCCCTCTCTCTCTCTCTCTCTCTCCCTCCCTCTCTCTCTCTCTCTCTCTCTCTCTCTCTCTCTCTCTCTCTCTCACATTTTCCCTCTTTACACTTCTATTCAAAAGTAAATACGAATTCAAAAGCAAATACAAATCACCCAGACAATGTACAAGCAACATTATGCTTGTTTTCTCCCCAAAGCTGTGCCACATTGCCAGACACTCAAGAGCCAGACGACAGAAAACAGCATCGCTGATGCCTGTCTGTCCTTCGCATCTAGGAAGAGGTCATTATGGGGTCAAAGGGTCAGCATGACTTCCCTACGACCCTATTAAGCAGATTAATTGTAAAGGACCTGAGTCCCTGGTTAAAGATTGGAGGCAAGTGTTGATGTTTAACCATTTGTACACCATAAAGCACCTATAGATGCAAGCGGTGGAACTTTTTTAATTAAATTCAAAATATCATGGCAGTTAACTGGTCAAGGCCTCTATGGCCACATGCTGCATTGACATTAAAAAAAATAACAGCAGACTTACATGTGAGAGAGCTTCAGTGGCAAGCTGTTGCCGTAGCCAACCCATTCCATGCAATCATTCGACATCCTCCTTTAAAGGCCATGGCTTCTTCTCTCTGCGAGCGTAGCGGTGTGAGCTCCTTTGACGGGCGCTCTGGTGGCCAGCATGTCTGGCTTTCCTAATTCAGCCTTGTTTCTGACACTGCTCTTCACCTGATCTCTTAGGGAAGAGGTTTTTCAATTGGCATCTTGCACTCAGAGGAGATTTATCGATGGGCTTCGGAGATTAAAGTCCCGGAAATCATCTGCAAAATGCTATGTTCATGAGCAGATGTGCATTTTTCTAAGGAAAAGGTCTCTAGTGTTTATTTGATTCTTATAACTTTCATCATCCTGTAAAGCAGCGGTTCTCAACCTGTGGGTCGCGACCCCTTTGGCGGTCGAACGACCCTTTCACAGGAGTCGCCTAAGACCATCCTGCATATCAGATATTTACATTATGATTCATAACAGTAGCAACATTACAGTTATGAAGTAGCAACGAAAATAATTTTATGGTTGGGTCACCACATGAGGAACGGTATTTAAAGGGCCAGAAGGTTGAGAACCCCTGCTGTAAAGGCTAAGGGCCACTCTTCCTCCCCCATCTGATAGCTCTATCCGGAGACAATGCAGTCATACCACCAACGTTCCCTGGGTTAGCTTTTTATTGCTGCACAAAAAATATTCCCCAAATTTTTCAGCTTTAAACAAAACAATAATTCTTATCTCAGGGTTTCCATGGTATCAGGAGTCTGGAAGTGGTTTAGCTGAGTGATTCTGGCTCAAGGCTCAAGGTCTTTCAGGAGGTTAAGGTCAGGCTGTCAGCTGGGCTGCAGTCATCTGCAGGCTCGATGAGTGTGTAGGTGCTTCCAGACTCACTCACATGCTGGAAGGCTTCGGTACCTTGCAGGTTATAGGCTGGAGATCTCAATGTTTATGATGCAGGCCTCTCCATAGGCTGTTGAGTGTCTGTGAGACATGGCAACTAGCTTCCCCCAATGCAGGTGACCCAAGAGAAAAGAGATGGCCTGAAATGGAAGACACAGTCTTTTATAACCTAATGCTGGAAGTGACATGCCTCCCCTTCCACTGTATTCTGTTGAACCCATACTCTGGCCCTGGTCCCAGGAGAGAGATATACTACACAAGGTAGTGAATACCAAGAGTGGGGATATTACTGTTCCTCCTCTGTTAACACAAACTCAAGGACATAACAGTAATATGAACTTTCTTGAATATATGGGTGTTGTCCCCAAAAAACGTATACGCACTTTGAATAATTATTCATTCTAATGGATTAAATCTGAAAAGAAAGAAACATCAATTGAGCTATCCGCTGTTAAGTGTGTATACATTTTGGGGGGACACCGTACATATAGTAACAAATCCTCCTATCACTTATACAAAGACAGGACACTTTATGTAACCCTTCATCTCTGCAATTTCAGGTTCCCAAAGGATCATTGCTGCTGCCCAGACTGTTGAGGTCCACGGATAATAATTAAACTCTATGAAATCAATTATAAAACAAATGCAAAGAACCCAGCATAAGGAAACTAAGTCATAGACACCTAATCCCTTTCTTAGCTGGTCTTTAATATAGTGCTCTCATAATTTAACAACAGCTAATAAAGCCAGTTTTCCTTGCTAATTATTAAGTAGTGGAGTCGTTCAAACAAGTTGATCTATTTATATACTTAAGAGCCTTTTTTTTTTCCTACTTGAAGTCGCAATGGAGAATTCTAGAGAAACATTTCCTGGTATTTGCACATCAGCAAAATTCAAATAGATTTTAAAAATTTGATGCATTCTTGATAGTTTATAGATGAAATGGATTGTGATGTCTAAGGTGTGTGTGTATCTTGTGTGTGTGTGCTTTTTGTACATAGGTGCACCATCAGAATATCCAGGTTACTCTGGGATTTTCTAGAAAACGATTTTCAAATTCAGCTTGAGAACTTTGGCACCTTGAGGCAAATGTATTCGTTATTTGAGAACTCAATTGTTGTAAGTCAGAACACAGAACAATTTAGTTCTCAAATAATAATACATAAGTGTATTTTGGTAGTCAGACGTGTTTGAAGTATAACTTGTATTTCCTTCAGCTGGCTTCTTGATGAATCCTGTGCAATGCTGCTAGTTTGGGGAAGGTTCATTTGAGAAAGCAATATATTTGAAAAAGACATGTTTTGTCTGGAGAGTGATTTCTGATGTGTAAACAGGGCCTCGGGGAGGAGCGCATCCTGGCTTGCTTTCCTGTTCTGGGATTCCTCCTCTGTAAGGACTGATAAGGGCACATGGTGCCACCTGGATTGGGGGTGGGATGTGGGAGAGAAATCTGCAACCCATTAGGCAAAATCATTTTCTCCTTAAAAAAAAAAAATGAGCCCTTTATATCTGAGAGTGCGTGACAGCTTCGAATGCTGCATTAATCCCTGTGACAATTTTACCTTTCCCTGCTATTAAAATGTGCAAGTTATTAATACTACTTATTTTTGAAAGTTTATATGCATCAGCTACTGAATCACGGCCCATAGCCATTTCTGCATTATTTATGAAAATGTGGTGGAGGGATGATGAGATGATTTTTATGACCTTTCCACAAAAATCAGAAAAAGTACTCTTGGGATATGTTTTAAGGAAAGGTATTATTAACTTCTAAGTGCTTTATTATTTTTTTTTTAATTCAAAGAGTTCAGGCTGCTTAACTTTTCCCAAAATGCCATTAGATTCAGGCATGTGAAGAGGTCAGAATGTCTTTGATCAACTCCTTCCAAGTAGTGGTAGAGTTTCAGTAATTTCGAAACCCAGCCAGAACATTGTAAATGCAACTGACCTCTTCCCAGCCAGAGCTGAGCTGTAGTAAAGAACGGAATTCATAATGTATCTCGGAGACAATCTCTCTTTCCCTTCCCATGACTTGACTCAAGCCAGTAGCAAAACCAAACTAAAGGACATAAAGACAGCAAGATAGTTCCTGGACTGTAAACACGCCTTCATAGGAATAATGTCAGTGGTACACCATTTGTATTTGTTTCCCTTTATAAAATACAAATTTAAAAAAAAAACACAGATATTTTCTGAAAAGTTTTTTTTTGGAAATTGACTAAAGTTTTTGCCTTTTGTTAAATAAGGTTTGGGCACACTTGACTTCGAGGAGTGGTTCTGAAGATGCCCTTACCTGTGTGCTCAGGCCACTGAGGAAACATTACGCCCAAAGTTAGCCTTTTGGTTTTAGTGGAAGGATATGATTTCCCAGTAAAAAGTACCAAGAAACCAATATCAATATGCCGCTCTGACTAGTGGTTACATTAATGGCATCTTCGAATTCAAGCATTTGATATTGAAAGGTCACTATTATTTTTTAGTTTTATTCTCTCTTAAAATGGACCTGTTAAACCTCTATTTATTCCTTTAGCATGTCACTTATCCATCATTAAGAAAATGGACACTGAAGTATGGTGGATATGTTTATGTTTAGAAACTCAACCGTTTGAAAATGGTTTTCTAAACACAGTCACTATATTATACGACCAGTGCACCAGCTTTTGTTTGGACTTTTTCTGTTGCTTAAATTTAATTTGATCTGCCCTTCCGTCTCATGTAATGATCATGGAATTTTATTTTCCCTGCATTGTGTATAAACACGAGAAGCTAAGACGAAAGTCATTTGGTTTTCTGTGTGAAAAACTAAGAAATCTTCCATGGAGGGTGACATTTTTTTTTTAATTAGCTTCATTTCATTTTCATTTGTCTTCTGCTCCTCCCTCCCCCTTAAGACTGATTGATGGCATCTCTGCAGTTGTAAGAGCCTTGCCGTCAATCTGTTTATATCGTGAGAGTGTATTGTTGCCGGGTGATAACTGCAGGATCCTGGCTTTTCGCTCTCCCCTCCTGGGTGGATCGTGCCAAGCTTGCACGCTCTGCCCTGATTTGAACCTGTCATCCGTCGGGGCTCTTGGCGGCTGCATCTCCCCAGCCCCAGAGGAGCCCGCTAGCTCAGGATCCCAGGGTCCCAGGTTTCTCCGGCAGGCAGTTCAGTCCGCATCTCTCTTCTGACCTTGATGATGAACGGGCTCAATCTCTATGAAACCTGGAGGTGCTCTGATGGAAAAGTACTGTGTTGCTGCATGAGAATGGTCTCCGCTCTGACTCTAACCTATTTCTTTCCTTTTTTTATTTCCTTTTTTTTTTTTTTCTAAAAATGGTACATATGTTTTCTTAAAATTTTTCCCCTTGGAGGGGAAAATTAGTTTTTAAATCAGGCAAGGATTTGGGATCCCTTCAGCATATCCAGAACCTCTGATACAATCCTTTCTTTATTTTTCAGTCAGTTTGCTCCCAGGAAAGCCTTTTTGTGGAAAACAGGTAAAATGGAATTTGCTTTTTTCGTGTCTTTAGAGGAACAAAGTGTGTCATGTGTGTCCTGTATATTCATAGAGATATACATTGCATATATAAGCGTGTGCTTAAATATATGTATCAACAAATACATATATCTATGCGTACACACCTATATATGTACACATATATGTTACTTAGCATGTCTAAACATTATTTCATGGAGAAAAAAAAAATTATCTCAGTTACTTCCAAACATGAGTTTAAATGTTTTCACTATTTAAAGTCTCAATTTCTGGTCTTCCAACAGTTGTAATTGCTACTGTTTTCGCCAGGCATGGAAAAGTATAAATATTGAGACCGTACAGGAACTTGCAGTTTCATTGGCTTATTAACGAGGCTGCTAAAAGCACTTGTATATTTGGTATTAATAACTACTTCTTTGCTCCATTATTATATATAGCTCTATAAATAATAATTAGAATACTATTGTTTTATGTTTCTCATTCTAAATAACCTACCAGTCTTTATAAAAGGCCTAACTTGGGAATCTTATCTAAACTAGTTTGGATTTAGCAGTACACTTGGCTTGGGAGTAAGTAGGAGGAGGTGGTTGCTATGAAATGAATAGGTTACAACATTTATATAAAATCTTGAGCAGAAGAGCATAAATTTTTCAAATTTAGCTTATACCTTTTAAAAATAGTTTTAAACTGACATAGGCATTAAAATGCTCCATTAATTTAATTGCAGATTTTTAAGGGGAATTAAGAATTCCACATTTGCTGTTATTAATGGGTAACTTGGAATGGAAATACGGTTATTTTAAAAGTGGCAGTTACTTTTATTTTAAAAGTAATGGTTAATTTTATTTCAGGTGTCAGTTCAATGGGTGGCCCCTATAAAAGTGACTAAAATGCAGTCTGTTTGATTAAATTCCAAGACTTACAGAAAGTTTGAACTGGGCATTAGAAATGATTGGGGGGGGGGGGAGGATGCCATCATTTATATTAGCAATTAGAAATCTTCAAGTAACTAAGTCCCTCAATTGAATAATCTTATTTTGGAAGAAAAGATGAACTTAGAAAACAAGTCTACATGAGCATTCAAAAACAACTTTAAAATTCATGCAGATTCAGACTGGTATTTCTTATTTACAGTACAGTTAAGAATCGACAAGCATTAACATCTTAGGAATAGTTCTGAATAATTCCAAAATTTTCTATCCTTACCAAAACGATTAAGTGAGCATTTATAATTTAGTTTAGTGGGAAATCTTATTCCCTAGCCTTCTAACCAATCATTCTCTCCTACTTTATAATTTTATTCATTTATTTGGGTTTTGTACAAACATACTGCTAATACACTGTGTCCCTTTTATTCAAATTAGATTGTATTCATCAATACAATAATTGGTGACATACATACATTGCATGTACGAATAAGTCTTGATGTTCCCATAAAGCAAAAATTTAATGGAATGGATTCCTTACAAAAATAAATATATCGCTTAGATACCTGCCTTTGGAATGTCAATATTTCACTGCTCAAGAAATAAGGAATAACTTAAATATCACTCAAGAAAAATAGTCACAACTAATATATTTAATTAAATATCTGTTACATCTGTATCAATTACTTTTCTTCTCCTCTTCTATTTCCTCACCTCTTCCCTTTCCCTTACTAACATCAGTGTTTGAATCCTAGGTTAGGGAAAAACCATGCTGACATTAATTTATTATGGCTAAATTAAATGTCATACAAATAAAACAGTATATGGGATTGATTTGCAAGACAGGTGTGTTATACTAGAGTACACTTCCATTTATTACCTTCAGGTTTTATATCATAAAAATCATGTTTTTCATTTCCAGTAGGCTCTTGGAAGACAGTAACATATGCAATGAGACCTATAAGAAAAGACAGCTCTTTCGGTTGGTATGGCTTACTTTTCTAAAACTGTGTTTTCAGATTATGTGGCAGAATCAATGTTAAATATAAGTGTATTAGTGTAAACTATCTCTGTTCACGAAATGAAATATGTTCAGTTATCTCTTTGTAAAGCTTTTTACAGAACTAGTGTGGAAGCCATATTGGATAATGTGAGATCCAGGACTGGGAGACCATTACTTTGATACAATCCTTTAGCGGTCTTCCTTTGATTTTCTGATTGTTTTTATTTTCTCAAGGGCTAACTTTAGAAGCACACTGATTTAACATTCCCAAATCAACTTCGGTGAATTACAGAGTTAAAATTTCTCTGACAGGTTGCAATTGGGTATATATTCCCAACACTGGAAACAAATCATTGATAACTCTATTTGAGTTCTTGATTTTTAGCTATTACTATCCATCATGCTATTTCAAACAGTATTTTTTTCAAGAACAGATTTTATTTCTAAAGAAAAATAAGAGATTGCTTCCAATTATAATGAACTACTTAAGTCAAGATCTTTTGTGGGCTATGGGTAATTTTATATATGTATATACATATAAAATTATATATAATATTAAATTATATAATTTAATTATAATTTTGTAACTATAATATAAATTATATATTTTTAAGTTGTGAGCTAGGCTAGAAGCTCCATTAAAACAGGGATCATACCTATATCACTACTCTATTAAATGTGCCTCTAGCATTCATTATGAAACTAAGGATATACACAGTCCTCTTTATACACTTAATACCTAATACATATATTAATATGTTAGTTCTTTTGTGAATATTAGGATTCATCTCTGTTGTAGGACAGGCAAAATAAAGAAAGAAAACGTTACTAGGGATCCTGCCCACAATCCCGAGCATGTGCCCTGACTGGGGCTTGAACCCGTGACCTTTTGATGCACCGGGCAACTCTCAACTAAGTGAACCTCACCTGCCAGGTCTTAAATTCCCTCTTTTAACATGCACAGATCTTGATTTAGGATGATGACTTGTGCTGGTGGAGAAGCAGAAGAACTTAAGAAAATCTTAGGTTGCCTTATTAGCCAGGGGATATAGCACAAGTCTAGAGGAACTCCACGATGTTCTAGAAACAGCCAGGCCAGAGGGAAGGGTGTATATAAACTACAGCACCCTAGCTTGCACCCAGGAATAGTGGTGGACACCTCCTTTGCAGAGAAAGGGCCACCCACACTGGCATTTAGGGGAAGTCTGGATTCCTGCCAGGGAGGTGCAGAGTTAACAGGGAGAGGGGCCACTGAAGCAGAATTAGTTTTGATCACCCCCACATGGAGAACTTCCTTCTGACGCACCCTGTCTGCTGAGGTAAGAACCAACTCAAATGTTTCTGATAATAAACATTCCAAATTAGCTACACCTGAGATTACTGTCACACCCTTGGTACATTTACAGTTGCTAAATACTATTTAGGCAGGCTTGGTCAAAGGTGGGTATAATTAACCAGGATTCAACGGGAAAAGAATGACGTTGAATTTGGAGATTGAGAGGGAGACAATCGGGGATGGAAAAATTCCTCTTTCTAGCAAAAAAGGGTGCTTTTCCTCCAGGCTGCCTCCGCTGGCTTTCTTAAATTTCAAAGGACTTTAGGAACTAAAGTCACCTGGCCATTGGTGAGTGTTTGAGACTTCCTGCTCGCAACCTTGTCTTTTTTAAAGATGGTCCTTGTTTCTAAAACCGGTCCTAAGGCCCTGAGAACAGAGAGAATATTTATAAGGAAATATTAACAAAGGACAGCAGGGCACGAAGTGCATTTGTTTTTTGAGTTTTCTGTTCCACTTCCTCCCCTCACTTTACAAAGTTCCTATCACAGATGAGCTACGTCATTTTTATTATCTTTGGGTCCATTTACCTCCTTCCATTTTCATGAAATAAAAGAAAAAGCTTAGTAAGTAAAGTTGAAGTAAAACCTAAAATTTTCTCTGTACCTTCTGTACAATTCGGCGCATGTTTCAATCAGATATGCATACCTCTAGCTTCCCAAAGTCCATTATTATCTTTAGAAGAATATTGATCAGCAAAGCTAATGATCCCGTGTGTGAGATTTGGATCAAGCTGGAGTAGGTCACATCACAGTCCTATGAAAAGAGGGGTTATATCTACTGCCTGTGATGTATGTCCCCATCTACTTAAAAATCCATGGGAATCGAAGAATATTTTAATGATCCATTATTTCCAACCGCAGAAAAGGCTTTGAAAATATTAAGTTACTCTTTAAGCAGATTGGAAACCAATGAAAATGCAAATTTCACCCACTTTCTCTAGAAAAGACATGCCATTTGGTACACTGCTGACAGATTCTCTGGAGTCTTGAAAATTCACTTGTGGCTATTGGCCCTCTTCCAACACATTCGCTTTTTTTCTATTTGAATTTTGAACAAATGTGTTATTCCACCTCTGGAGCTTTTGTTGTTTGTTTGTTATTGCCATGGATCCCCCTGGAATGTCTCTCCTTGTTGTTACTCGCACCGGCTTTTCCATGTGAAAAGGATGAAGAGGCTCTTACCTCTGCCTGTGAAGGGTGAATCACTGGGAAACACTCTCACCATCAGCCAACCAGGAGTTCCTGTGATTTCTGGACTGTCCCTCAAAGCTTTCATGAATTCAGACACGTAGCTCATGACGTTAGAAAACACATGAATGAATGAATGAATGAATGAATGAATGAATGAATGAATGAATGAATACATGGCCTTTCTGGAGCTGTGTGCACTTCCCGAGGCCAATTATTAATGCCGAAGGGAGAGACAAAACTCTTCCTTGGTGGACGATGCTTTGAGGGTCATTCAAGATCCCAGGTGTTTCCAAACATTGATTCCTTGTTGACGTGGGTCCGGAGACTTCATCCTCCCTCCCCTCCACAACAGACGTCTCCAATTATGTTCTCCGCCATGTTTTTCTAGTGGCTTCTCCTTCACCGGCAGAGGGATCGTGCGGCATTTCAGTTGGGTGTTTTCTGTTTGTGACACGCTATGTGTGATGCGTGACCCATCTGCCATCCGTGAGGCATGTGTGGGTCTGCTGGGGAGGCAGCAGGTCTGCTGGAGAGGGTGGACGGGGAGGGTCTCGTGTAGACGACTCTTCGGAGAAAGGTCCCACTCCGTGCCCACCACTGCGCCTGGGATGTAACACTGTCCCGTGCCTTTTTCTGACGGCCGTGCTCCAGGGGCAACCGAGATGGCTCGGGGAGAACGTCGGGGAGTCGGCAGAGCAGCTCGGAGAACGAACTCAAGTGGTGCGACCACCAAAGGGCCTGGAGCAGCACGGACTCCGAGAGCTCCAACCGCAATCTCAAGCCCGCCATGACCAAGACGGCGAGTTTTGGGGGCATCACGGTGCTGACCAGGGGTGACAGCACGTCCAGTACCAGGAGTACCGGGAAGCTGTCCAAAGCAGGTAGTTAGTACTGGAGGGGTTTAAGTCCCGTGGTGTTTTCTGAAGTCCACCCGAGCTGTAAAGGCGCCATTCCCTCTGGCTCTGAGTCAACTAATGATGATGACATGAATCTGGGATAGATTGAGGTCAGAAGGTGCGGTTTAAATCCCAGTACTGCCTCTGGCTAGCTGGGTGTGAAAGTCCAATTATTAACCTCTCTAATCTCTAGTTTCCTCATCTATAACATGTAGATTATAATAGAATATTACTTGAAACCCCCCCCCCCCAATAGACCATTTTAACTTCCATTCCAATGATTGCCCTAAAAATGGTTACCAAGGCATGTGCACCGGGCAATTGTTCTGTGAAGGTTAGCTTTTTAAAAATCTAATATTATGAGTTATTCCATAAAGCTACATTATAGCGATTTTGGTATTAGTAGTTTCCATTCCTGTTTTGGTATGATGTTAGTATCATCCTCGGCAAGCTAGTTATCCCATGTGAGCCTCATGGCTCACATCAGAGAAATGGGAATAATAATAGCACCAATATTTCAAAGTAATTGTTAAAACCAAGAGTTAATATACTCAAAGCAATCCCTGGCAGGTTGTTAGGCCTCAATAGGCACCAGTTTCTGCTTATTTTGCTTATTGCCATGCAATGTTTCCATCCTTGCTTTGCCGAAAAGGAGAGTGGTCCTCAGAGGTTTAGAGTTTCCACGTAGCCAGGTCCATGCATCTGAGTTTTATTGTTTGTTTTTGGTCTTTGGTGGTGTTTTCTTCTTCTTCTAAGTGAATAGTGATCTTTTGAGTTTGGTAGTTCAAGTTTGCATGGGCAGGCTTTGGGAGTTCTTAATGATGAGAGATCTCGAACCATTAACTTGAAACAAATTTAAACTAATGGAAGCATCAACACCATGGGCTTCACGAGTCTGCAAAACACCCCACATGCTCTTCCATTTTTAACTCTTCTTTTCCCCAAGAATCTCTCACCATCGTTTACAAATTACTTTCAGATATTTATGATTTAAAAAACCTCATAAAGCCCTAACCAGTTTGGCTCAGTGGATAGAGCGTCAGCCTGTGGACTGAAGGGTCCCAGGTTCGATTCCGGTCAAGGGCATGTACCTTGGTTGCGGGCACATCCCCAGTAGAGGGTGTGCAGGAGGCAGCTGATCGATGTTTCTAACTCTCTATTCCTTTCCCTTCCTCTCTATAAAAAAAAATCAATAAAATATATTTTTTTAAAAAAACCTCATAAAATCACAGGAAGGTAACAGACGACCCTTCAGTAGCACTCCATGAACTTAAGTTTTTATTTGTATTTATTTATTATTTTTATTGAATTTACTGGCATGACATTGGTGAGTAAAATTGTATAGGTTTCAGGCGTACAATTCTATAACACATCACCTGTATATTGTATTGGTGTTCATCACCCCAAGTCAGGTCTCCTTCCATCACCATTTTAGTTTAGTATGTACTGTCATTGTTTTGGTTTGGTTTGGGTTTTACTTCAGAAGTGGGGAGGCCCTTACTCTCAGATAGGGTGGGGGTGAGTACTGGGATTCCCTAGCAGGCCCTGGGTCTCAGGGTGCACCGGGGGTGCATTCAGGGCCTGGGGTCACAGGTGAGTGGCAGGCCAGAGACAGGAGGAGAATGGTGAATGGGCAACACCAGCCAGCGGTTAGACATGGGCTGCCCTAGGCTGTGAGTACTTCCCCAGCCAAGCATCACACTCACTCTAGGGGGTGTTCTATGAAATCCAGGCTCATTATGCTAATGGTTTAACATAATTATGTTGTTGACAAATGCCTCCTGAGAAATTATCTCGTGTTTTCCTACATAGGCAGAAAATTAATAGCATTTAGTCATAGTCACTCCTTTAAATGTACATATCTTGCTTCTTGGAACGATTCAGGTGAGCTCACCCTGCCTTCTGTCATTTTTATTCACCAATTGGAGAATTCTTGATTTCTAACTCTAATTAATTGCTCTTGGTATATCCCACTATTGCAGCAACTGAAGTCAAGAAAATCCACCGTGGTGCACTTAAGCACTTGTAAACTAAGAAAGGTTTAATAGTTTTACATCTTCTTAAAAGGCAGAAACCAAGTACCTTAAATAGCGCACTTGAAAATTCCAGTACACCTAAAGAGCTCTTACGATTTTTAAATTAATCGGCATTCTCCATGCACCAACCCCCAATCCCTTCCAAAGCAAAGGTTTTTGGAAACATTTAAAACACCTCAAGAATGCTAAAATGCCATGTTCTCTGAAGAATGGTCAGAAATTGTTCGTGCTTCAGACATTTTCTAATCTAAGTGTCTCCATTTGAAAGCTTGTCAAGGTGCAGGAATGGAAAGCAAAAAAAAAAAAAAAAAAAAAAAGTAAAATAATAATAATAAAGGCATCAAGATAGGCTGTCAAAACAAACTCACAGTTTCCCAAGCGCGTTTTTATGAAGCAAAGCTGTCAGTTCTACTGTCGTGAAACTTCAGAGCAGCACAAGTTTCCAATTTTTGACCTCATTGTGCACAGTGGGCTTGCAAACAGTCCTTCTGCCTCTTAGAAACCAAGTCTGGAGCGGTGACATGTCAGGTGCTCTTCTCCTCTAATTACATCGGTTGGAGTTTTGTATAGATAATAATAGGACATTTTCCAAGTGGGAAACATGTTTTCCTACATTTGGGAGAAAACACAGCACTGAAGTCTGAACATACAAGCACATCTCTGGGGCCTGGGCTGCCCTTTCCCTGTTGCATCCCCCCGCACGGAGCAGGTGGCCACCTAACAGATGTCCAGCACACACCCTTGCAGGTGAATGACATCACTGTCATTACATCCTCCTTGTGATGAGAATTTGAATGGTGCTTGTGCTGCAACCTCAGCAGTTTCCTGGCAGTGGTGATGTGGTTGAAAAATACGAGTATGACCCTTGTTTCTCTATCATCCCTCCCTCTTGACCTCCATAGTAGGGGTTCTCACCTTTAGCTGCATCAGTGTCATGTGAAGGATTTCTTAAGCACAGATTGCTTGTTCAGAAACCATGCCTGGAGAACAACTGTTCTAGAGAAATCGATAGCCTTCTGTTTTGTTTTAATTATTGTACATGGCCTGGCGTTTTGTTTTCTGGACGCAAGGCCATTCTTGCTGCCCCCTTCCTGGTCTACACCCTAGAGTATTTTTTAAAATTCTTTATTGTTGAAAGTTATAGTATTTTTGAAGCGACACACTTCCTCTTGCTGCCACTCTTCTTCTGCATGTTTATTTTCATCATTACACTAATGCATCCTAGATATTTTCTTCTGCCCTGTAATACTGAATTCTGACCCCTGGATCTGGAAACGTTTTCTTGAATTCAGAAAAAGAATACTTACGTTTCAGGGTTCTTAAAAAAAGAAAAATTGCATCAGATGAGTTAAACAGGCAAGGAAGACTTTATCTCATAATTATTGCAATAGGAGTTAAGACTATAACAATAGGGGAGGGAGATGAAACTCCACCCTGCTGAAACAAAGGGCCAGAAAGCATTAGTGAGCTGGTGGAAAAGTGCTGGATGACTTTAGAGAGGTGATTGGTCAATGTGATTGCACCATCTGTGTTTGCTACTTGGTGTTTATCAAAGTCAGGTTCTTACCCTCCCACAGAAGCTGACAGACAAGGGCACTATTCTTCTTGATCTCATTTCAAAGGGATAGCTCCCAAGTCCTCCCAGCTCACACCTCAAATCAGAGTTCTGACATGCCTCATTGGCTCCAGCTCTTTCTCACCGTGTATCCCCTCCGCCCAGACATAGGCATGATCATTTTTATATGACCTTACATATTGGGGGTCAGAAGTTTTATTGTATGATTACTGTTGTTGTTGTTGTTGAGTCTCTACTAGTGTCAAACTTGGACTGCAACATCAGATCATACATGGCAATTCCTCAAAGAAATTCTACAGTTTGCATTGGGGCTGTGATTTCTGGGTCATAATATCAGTGAGGTGGTCTCAGAATTACTCCTAGCATTTTCAAAATTCTCTGTAGATCCTTTATTTCCCCCCTCATGTTATTCAGAACTACATTAGTATTTTAAACTGGTTAGTTGGAGCATCCTGAATTAATCTGAAACTTTATTAATATTAAGAACCAAGTCATGGAAAAAGAGAAAATTCCCAACTGAGAACATCTGTGGTAGTCCATGGAATACTCATATGCATGCTTTTAGGAGGCAGTTGGGTCCTGGTTAAATCTATATTAGTCTGCCAAGAACAAATCCTAGCTCTGTCATTTCCTAGTTCTGTGAGTCCACTTGAGTTACCTAACTTGTCTATGCTTCAATTTCCCTATCCATATAGGCAGTAATAGTACTTATTATTAAGGTTTATCCAGGTGCTCACACGTACTGAATTCTCAAGGAAAGTCACGATCCTCCTCCCCAGAAACCAGCACTCTGCACTGGCCCCTCTTCCCCACAGCGGCCTGCTGTATTCCTATCCCTTATTTTCAAAGAATCCCAGTTTAGTTTAAGGGTACATTTTAGAATCTTGAAAACAAGGTGAATATATGTGTTGTATATGTTAACCTTTAATGCCATAGAAGAATGCATTTTTTCATGTCCAAAGTCAATAGTGTGTGCTAATAATTTAAAAATGGTATTGTACGGCATTCTTGCAATCTATGGTAGCATCCAAATCACTTATTGGCTTAAATTCACAGATATTTAAATTTTGCTTGGTGTGTTTTCTCTTGGAAGCTCTGGTTAATAATCTGGTTGATGCCCAGAACAGTCATGGTCAAGGTCCCCACAGCTACTTGACTCTGGTTGCAGGGAAGGGCCCTATTGCCTAATGGGACGGATGTAGCAACTGTTTCTTTGTCCCAGAGAAAGGAGAGGGAGATGATTATGGCTAGATCCCACCTTGGGAGCTTCTGCACACTGACCTAGTCACCTACATGTGAGAAAGCCACAGCCCACACGCATGCCCAATGACTTAACTGTTCTGTGTCACTTAAAGAATGCTTCATGATTGTCATGAAGACCAAACCCACCTTGGTCCACCTGTTGGTTATATTAATAAGACTTCTGCAAACGTGTGAACTACAGTGCAGAGCTTAAGCACTCCCAATAGGAATGATCCACTTCTTCTACTCACATCTGGGGGGAAAGATGATTTCCAGCTCCGTGCCTTCACATTTTAACTTTGCAGATGTTGAAGCACCAGTATTTAAGAACCATCCGTATGATTAGCATATCACAGGACTCCTCCTTAAACTGGTCTCTTGAAGCTCTATTTCAGTCATTTTCTTCTCATAACTCCAGTAAGATGTTCCCATGGCTCTAATTACTCAGGGTGATGGGAGTTCTCAGGCACTGAGTTCAGAGCTTTAGGGTACCATTTACAAGTCAGTCACCCTAAGGGCATGTGCGAAGGCTAAGAGAGTGTTCATTCTTAATCTCGTTTTTAAGGAAATTGACACATCTGAAAACGGTGTAGCAGATATCTCAATAAAATATGAGCCCAAAATGTGGGAGGGGCATTCGTTACTCCTGCCCTGCAGCACTCACCTCAAACTCTTGAATGATGGATTATTTAAAGTAGCATTTAGACCCAGAGCTGTGGTTTTTTTCCTCTTCTCTTTGATGAATGACGTGTCACTTTGTATCTCTGTGGTAGGTTCTGAGTCGTCCAGCAGTGCCGGCTCCTCGGGATCACTGTCCCGCACCCACCCGCCTCTCCAGAGCACGCCCCTGGTCCCAGGCGTGGCGGCCACTTCTCCTGGCTGCGTGCCCTACCCGGAGAATGGGATGGGGGGCCAGGTCGGTCCAGGCAGCACCAGCTACATCCTCCTTCCACTGGAAGCTGCAACAGGCATCCCGCCCGGAAGCATCCTTCTGAATCCGCACACAGGTTCGTGTATCATTTCCTCTGCTTTGGCAGGGACTCAAGACCAGAAGTTTGTTCTCGTGCTCAGTCTTGGGATTTTCCTAGCCAGTTATTTGAAAACTAGAGGCCCGATGCACGAATTTCATGCAAGGGGCTTAGCCCCCACCCGCCGCGGCTTTGTCTGGAAGGTCGTAGGGAAGGACGTCTGGTCTAATTAGCATATTACCCTTTCATTATTATAGATTCTTGAGCAGAAGAGCTTGGTGCATGTACTTCTAGGGAGAGTCTTGGCTTAGGATCTGTTGCTACAACCTACATCTCCGTACTGCTATCAGTATTGATATAGGTATATAGGCATAGATGCTTCCCAGAAATGCCCCCTGTTCTCTGTCTGCTCATCACTGACCACGGTGTTTCTCATGTCTTCCCAAGGACCTAAGATCTGAGATCAGTGAGTGGTGAGCTGGGATACACTAATTGAAACTTGGTGTTTCTCAGAATAAATCCATGCATAGCCTGCTATGATGTTAAAAGTGTCTCTGCATCCAAAATATTTCATGAACATGAGACATTAATTGGGACGCAGAGTGGATTCTTAACTGTAGCAGATATTCCTGGCCTTGCCACTTCCCCCAGTTCCTACTGGAGAATAAGGCACATCAGTGGCGAAGAGGGTACAGAGAGCAGATTCTTGTGTATTTTAGAGATTTAAGGCCTAGGCTGGTTTTGGTAGAGTGTGGAAAAGTGGCAACTTCCTGATTATAGTTTCTTCAAAGGTAAAAGGCTATTGGCTCTTAGTTTTTTCATTTCTCTAGCATTTGGTTAACTTCCATAGACCCAGAGCATTGAGCCAACAGACGGATGAGCGTTTACTTTATGAGGGAGACTTCCCACGCTGGATAATGTTGCCCGTGCCTCCAAGGTATTTGGCAATATCTGCAGACGTTCTGATTATCATGACCCCTGGGAGGAGGGGGCTGCTACTGGCCAGAGGTAGAGGCCAGAGGTGCTACTAAACATCCTACAAGGCACAGGTCGGCTCCTTACAGCACAGGAGTGCGCAGCCCCAAAATGTCAGCGGTGCAGTGGTTGAGAGAAACTGGGTTGGTAGGTTTGACCTTGACTCGTCACTTCCTCAGAAGCCTTTCTAGTGATTGAATTTTCTCAAAATATATCGGAGGTTTGGTTTAGGTTATTGCAGTGTACTTCTTTGATGTGCTAAACTTGAAAATGCAAAACCGGATGTGATGCTCATAAAAATGATCCGACCCCATCTTCTGACATATAGAGTGCTATCAGCAATTAGGAAATTCAGAGAAACATGAGAATTATAGTAAAAGAGCTACTTGAATAATTGCCACAGTTTCATGAAAACATCTGGCACATTCCCAAGGCCTGGTGTTTGAGACGTTTTGAAAATGCCATCAGCTTTAGGGAAAAAGAAGGCATAATCATTTTATTGAAAACCATTTGAAAGCTTTCTGATTAGATACTTCTAAGGAGAATATTAGATTGCCTTTATCTTATTTGGATCATCATAAGCACTATAAAATAAATTAAAAGAAAACCAGCGTCCTATTCACTACTCTGGGCTCTGATTGAAGTGCGATCTGACTCTGTTGGCTTAAATTCTTTCTCTCTTAATTGAGATGGTGGGCTTGCAGACAAGAGCACAAAACTAAGCATTCGTTTTGAGTTGTTTCATTTTCAGCCAAATTGCAGAGCGTTTCACAAAAGCACAACAGAGTGTTTTTCGGGTAGAATGCAAGAATATTACTTGTAATGACAGTGTGGCTGTGCATGCGTATGTGTATATTATCATCTGTAATCTTGTTTACAGAAAAGGAAAGCAAGCTCTTTCTGTTGCCAAGCCCCAGTTCTTATTCATGGGACGGAGTCATTTAGAGCTGTCGTCACAATCTCTCCTTTCAGAATGGATCCTAACTAAGGGACAGGATCTAATCAAGCTGTTGAACGGCTTTGCCATCCACACTTCTCTGATCTGACAAATGCTAGACCAGCGGTTCTCAACCTGTGGGTCGCGACCCCTTGGGCGGTCGAACGAACCTTTCACAGGGGTCGCCTAAGACCGTCCTGCATATCAGATATTTACATTACGATTCCTAACAGTAGCAACATTACAGTTATGAAGTAGCAACGAAAATAATTTTATGGTTGGGTCACAACATGAGGAACTGTATTTAAAGAGCCAGAAGGTTGAGAACCACTGTGCTAGACCTTAAAATATCCCTAGACAAGGAGGAGAATGTACTAATACATTGTATACTATGGTTGAGTGGTGAGATGTAAGGTGGATTATGATGTTTCTTCCTTTACAGAATGTTTTTGTAAATTGAAAATATGTGCATAATTGTATGTATATATGTGTGTGTGTGTGTGTGTGTGTGTGTGTGGTGTGTATATGTTCATGACTGTCTGTCTGTCTACCTATCTAACCTCTTATAGGCCTCTACTACTGAAACTGGAAATCTGCCCACTTTGGGCTGGAACTCCCCTTTCTCTGTCATTTCTGTGAATGAAATCCACACTTCTCATCCTCTGCCAAATATGTAGTAGAAGTTCCTGGCTGTTAGGAACCAACAGGATATAACTACTTTGCTTCTTATGTCCATTTTTCTAGGGTTCATTTCCTTGTTACCAGCACATTTATATGCTCCGGTGGAAAGGGACCATATTTGGCTGTTTTTTACTTCCCTAGATTGGATAACAAATTAGTCTTACGCACCGTGCTTAGGCATAGGTGGTCAATAATTACATATAATTGAAATATTATCAACTACCCTTTATATACACACACACACACACACACAGTGGCCAGATTATTATGACTGGCCAGATTATTATGACCACCCCATCAGTTCTTCATTGACACTTCCAAAAATACTGAATATTGAAAACTTCCTAAGCAAATACTCTCAAGGTTTTATTATTATTATTATTATTTCCATAACTAATTCACTTAATTGTACTGATGGGGTGGTCATAATAATCTGGCTGGTCATAATAATCTGGCCACTCAGTGTATATGTGGATATATATAAATATGTACACATATATACATATATACACATATATATTGAGGTGAATAGGGAGCAGTTTTCCATCTAATGTCTTATATTTGAGAATGTGGCTCAAGTATGACATTAAGATTGATGAAATATCTGTTTTAAGCAGGAGTAAGACAAGCAATGATTTGAAAATACGAAGTGCCTGCCAGTCATGTCTTCTAAATGAAACAAAAACGAAACTTCCTTTGTCAGCACAATTGACTTGGCTCTTGCTAAGCACTAAATATTTGGCTCTTGGCGTTCCCCAGGTACAGCCACAAGTTTTCATTTTGTCTGGCCCTGGAGTCGGCGCTCAGGACCTTGGGCCTGTTCTTCCTTTGCTTTTCCGGCATCTGGAGGCTCTGTTTCAAAGTTACCTCTCTGTTAGGTCTTCGTGTTTGCAAGGCAAGCCTGTTCTGAGCCTTGACTTTGATCTTTCTTGGACTCAGCCTCCTTTCAGAAATTTCTAGCAGAAACTCAACTTTGTTTGGCTATTTCCTTTCAACTCGGTGCTATCCAGAGATGCCAGTTGCCGCTGGCATCCCTCAAGTACTTGTCAATGCCGGGATAGGTTTCATTCCACTTTGCTTTGCCTTCATCTGTGCGGGTGCATGATGTGTGATGTGAGGGCTGCCTTCAGGGACTTCACTTTGAACAGCCCCGTCGTCCCGATGGGCCTCCATGACCCTCTCCTTTCTTTCTATTTCACAAGACTTCTAGCATCTGTTCTCCCAAACTACTCCCACCTTTGTCTTAAATGCCCTGTGAAGTTTCTGTGTGCTACTATTCAAGCATATCTTTGCAAGACCTGCATGAATCCTTGCCTCTCCATAATCACCAGCTCCCTCATAATCTGACTAGAGGCCCCATGCATGAAATTCATGCAAGGGGCTTGGCCCTAGCAGCCCCAGCTTCGTCCGGAAAGTAGTCTGGAAGGACATCCGGTCTAATTAGCGTATTACGCTTTTGGTATTATAGATTGATCACCTTCTAAACCCTAGGAAAGGAAAATCTCTTTCTCTCACCCCTTTTCTTCCTTTTAAAATAAACAACCTTCTGCCAAGTACATGGCAGACACGCCTTGGTGTTAAGAACCAAGAGCACATGACTACTTTGCTTCTTGTGTCAGTTGCCCATGGGTTCATTTTCTTGATACCGGCATATTTATAAGCTCTTTCTGGGGACGATGGGTCATACTTTGTTGTGTTTGTATTTTTGGTTTTGCATCTTGGAATGGATAACAAAGTCTTAGTCACTGTACAGGGCTCAATAAGTATATATTAGTAAAATAATATCTATTACACATTATCCATGTTGCTGAGGAGAGGGGAGACATGTTTCGCCTGATGTCATGTATCAGAGAGGAATGAGCATTCGGCACGGAACCTTTCCTCAGCCCTGGCACAGCGCACAGCACGGGCTCACTCTGTGACTGCACTCTCTGTACTTGTGCCAACACACGTGCCAGGGCCTGCTGGACATGCCAGTGCAGGTCCTGACATGAAGACCTCTTCTGAGCTGGATAGTCCCAAGGTCGGCTAGTTTTTCTGTCCCCTTTGGACTTCAGCTGTCATTCAGACTAACTGCTTGTATTCAGTGGTCACTGCACCTGGATGGTGGAAACGTTAGAACAGAGAGGTGATCATTGCCCAACTTGAAAACCAAGAGTCACCCATCCTTGCTCTCTTAGGAAATCATTTGTTCTCTTTCCTGGCATCCACCTCGCCTCTTTCATTTTCCTCCATTATTTTTACCTCTCCTCAAATCAATCTTTTATACTTTCTTCTCCTTCCAGGAGAAGGTGCCATTACTCTCTACCCAAGTTGATTCTTAGTTCTTTTCCTGTGTAACTATTTAGAAACATTTCTTTCTTCTGGTCCACAGCATATTGATAATATTTCAAACAGGGGATCTAAACTGTATCAAAAAGAACATCTGACTATCTGCAGTTATGTTATTCACCCTAATTATGCTCAGCTTTTCACACTTCCCGGGGATGTTGAAAGTCATATAGAATAGAATAGATTCTTTCTTTTAGTTTGTCATTGTTGTGTACATGTTTGTATGTTTGTGTATTTTTATAAGCACTATATAGACTAATTTTAAAATGGTTTCATATAAAGTTGCTGTGAAGATTTTTTTAAATATTAGGTACCTAAATTTTTCCTCTTTTAAAGATACAAAAAATGGGGTGGAGGTGGGGGCACTAAGGATTTGAACAGTAAATGGCCTAAATAGAATTTTTTTTTTTTTGAAATTAAGCTATTTTTCATCTTTTCCAAAATTGCTGGTTTATGGGGGGGGAGGGGGGAAATATGGGTTGCAGATTTAAAATCCAGAAGAAAGCTATTTTTTAAAAGAGAGAAAATTAAATGACAGTGACAGGAAAACAAGTATCCATAAAGAACAATAGAAAAAAAATGCCACTCAATTTAGTGATTGTTCCGTGAATATAATTCTGGTACATTTGCTTCCATCATAGCATGTGTGATTGGTTATGAAACTGTTATCAGTTCTGGCAGGTTATGTTCATGGAAATGCAGCATTTAAAGTTGCTTGTTATACACACACACACACACACACACCTGGGCTGAAATTTCCTGGTAATGATGGGGGATGCTAACTAAGCTCCCATACGGTTCCTAACTGAGCTGAAGTCAAATCCATTGTTCTTTGCCTGTGAGAACTTGGTTTGATTTCACTACAACACCAGCATTTGCCTCGTCAACCTATCCCAGTTTCCTTTCTTATGTCATTTACAGAGTGCACAGGTGATGGGCATGACCTGCACACATCTGACGTGTGGCCTTAGCAAATATTTGCACATGCGAACACCTGCGTAAGCATCACCTGGAGTAAGACATAGAGCATGTCTCGTCTCCCAGGAGCGTCCCTCATGGTCCCTTAGAGACACCACTATTCTGAGTTCCATTGCGTTGGCAAATGATGCCTGATCTTGAATGAAATGGAACTGGAATTATACAGTTGCTGCCCTTTGGGGACTGGTTTCTTCCACTTAGCAAACATCATCTAATTAACATCATTTGAGAACAGTTGGTTGTTTGTTGTTAAGTAGCATACAGCTTTTTCTCACTAGACTATCATTTCCTTTGGGTCAGGTTTTATATTTCCCTCCCTGTTCTTTTTTTGGTGGTTGCCATTGCTAATTTTCCTCACCTTGCTGGAGATCTTTGGTGGTTCTTCACATACGTTACAAAAGCACAAGGCTGGTTACCTCAGCCATCACATGCCTCTTCCCTGGATCAGATGCTCGTGCAAGCCCTGCACACTGAACAGTGCAAGGAGAGGCCGGAGACACGTGCTTGGGAAGAACTCAGCAAGCTGCCTCTGCCTCTGCCAGCCAGGCGGGGAAGGGGAACCCTCCTCAGAGACACCAGCCTCATGCTGGGAGTCCTCCTCCTGCCAGGCATTTTGCTCCGATTCCTGGAGAATATTTTGGGGGCTTTAGCTTGGGGACAAACATACCCACTGCTTTCCCATAGGGCAGTGGGGGTTATGGAAAAGGGGAGGAAGGACACACACAGTGTGCCAATTCACTGCCCCGTATTCGGATCCTCCTCCTTCTTTATCTGCCAGTCCTGGCTGTGATTTCATCTTGAAACATGGCCCCCACCTCTCGTGCATGGCTTGTTACTTTCCGGTGGTGGGTGATCTTTCCCATGGAACCTCAGTGTCCCAGCTACTCTTTATGTAGATGGAGCTGGTGGACTTCAGTGATTGGGTGTGATGCGGGGTGAATGGACTGTGGAGTCACACTGACCATGGGCCTTTCCTGGTTCTCTCACTGTTTTTGTAGTTGTTGTTTGTTTCTCGGTAAGTTGCTTGCTCCCTCTGAGCCCTTACTTCTTTGTCTCCAGTCAGGTGAGATCGCATATCTGTGAGTTGTTGGAAGAGCTGAGGTCATGCATATCAGGTGCCTGTCACTGCACCTGCTACATTGGAAACCTATTGGTCCTCCCTTTTACCTCCTCCCTCTCCTTTCTCTTTCGTTTGCTGCCCTTGACTCTCTTCCCTTCAGCTCCTAATTCCTATCATCTTTCTGCAGGGCTTTCATTTCCTTCTTCACAGAGTCAAGATGAGGCTCCAGTACCATTGTTCTGTAAACTCTAAAACACTCCCCAAATACTCGCAATAAAAAAGTGAGCTATGCCTTTATTTCACCAGGCAAAATACCACATTTCCCTGTGCCATTAGAAGCTGATTCCATGATAAATTTATTATGCATGACCTTTAAAATCTAAACTCATGTAATGTACTCCCCCGTGCGTCTATTCAGGGAAGCATGTGGATGGATGTGGTATGTTCTGTTGAATATATGTTTGTGGAAATGACAATGATACTGAAGAGGTGACAAGGCCAGGGGAAGCTAGACAAACGTATTGGTAAATAACGTGCAACCGAACGTCGCTGGGGCTGCATAAAAGGAAAGCAGCCCCTCTCGATGGGCGTAGTCCCGCTGATGGCTGTGAGGTCAGGGCAGGAAACACAAAGCTTCCTGAGATGGCTTCTCCACTGGGGCCCCTCACACAGCCGCACCAGCTTTGGCAAATCTCCCCGAAGGTGGTGGACTTACCTTGCTCTGGCCTCACATTATTACCCAGGTTAAGCGTGTGGCTCAAAAACAGCCACGTCTTCCCACGGTGAAGGTGGGGGTGTCCTGGATTCCCACTGCCTCGCCTCTTTACCTGAGTTGCTTTTTTATTTTTTTAATTTCAGAGAAGGAGGGAGAGAAAGATAGAAGCATCAATGATGAGAGAGAATCATTGATTGGCTGCCTCCTGTACTCCCCACACTGGGGATCGAGCCCACAACCTGGGCCTGTGCCCTGACCGGGAATCGAACCGTGACCTCCTGGTTCATAGGTTGATGCTCAGCCACTGAGCCGCGCCGCCTGGGCAGGTGGCTGGTTAGCATGTATCAGAGTGGTTCTTTCTGGCAAAGGAGAGCTGAGCGCCCACCTGGACCGAGCTCTGTCTGACTCCACTGCAGGCCAGCCCTTTGTGAATCCCGATGGAAGCCCCGCCATCTACAACCCCCCTGCCAGCCAGCAGCCCCTGCGAGGCGCCGTGGTGGGGCCGGCCCAGCAGCAGCCCCGGCAGCAGCCCTCTCCTCAGCCGCAGCAGCAGGTGCAGCCACCGCAGCCGCAGATGGCGGGCCCGCTGGTCCCTCAGGTGAGGAGCTGGTTGGAAGGCAGGGGGATGGGGTCCCAGACAGACTGCAGTCTTCAGAGCAGCGGTGCACCAGGAAGGGGGCGTATTCTCCATCGGTCACACCTCCATCCTCTTCTAAGTAAAACCTTGCGGCCTGGAGTCCATGGCTGCAGGTCGACAGGATCTTCTCACCTGGATCCTTAAGTTTAGACAGAAATGATGCCCCATCCAATGACTTAACCTGGGAAGGATATAGAACTAGGGAGAATGCATGATGAGTTTTTTCTTAGGTCCAGATGCTACTTTTATGTATCAGGGAGCCTTTCTTGGGAACTGAACTTACATTCCCACCCAGGTCTTGGTATCATCTGGCTCACCCATTCCCAACACAGAACAAGCGTTCATGCCTGCAGAGAGTCAGTATTACAATTTTAAATCAGTGGGAAGAATAGAAATCAGTTCATTCCAAGGTGGCCTGGCTGTTCACACAAGCCTTAGAGACGTAGAGCTGCCCCCCATTGCCTAGGGTGACACATGAAACCTGAAGTGTTCAGGTAGTTTGCTGGAGCAAACCTCCTTTAAGTATTTATTTCCTTACTTCTCAGTCCCTGAAGGTGGTAGATTTATTTGGCAAATCTTCCTGAAGGTGGTAGATTTCTTTTATTGCAGCTTCAATTGCTCTGGTTACGTTTTTATCTGGCTTACCCAGATGGCTCAAAAACAGCAAAATCTTTGCATGGGGGAAGGTCCTGATATGCACTATTTTGGGGGCAATATTTTTAGACCCAGGGGATCTAACCAACAGCATGAAAACGAAGCAGCACCTTCTGCCAAGAATGTTCACGCTAGCAGACGAGCCTCCCTCAAGGCTGCCTGCCTCTGCCCTGCATGGATCTCACTTTCCCGGGTGGCCGGCTCCCCTCTCCGGAGTACATGGAGCCAAGAGGACCTGTGTGGGGCGGGGGCTGGGGGCGGCGGGGGGATAAGCTTCAGATATGCCAGCCTTTCCTGGGACTTCAACCCCCATGCTTCCCTGTTGCCTGATCCACTTTTTCTTTCCGCAGTCTGTCCAGGGGCTGCAGGCTTCCTCCCCGTCAGTGCAATATCCAGCCGTTTCTTTTCCTCCCCAGCATCTCCTGCCCGTGTCTCCAACGCAGCAGTTCCCCATGGTAGGACTTCTGTGTGTCTGACTTCTCCGCTCATGTTCTCTTGGTTTTACCACGTTCCTGTGTAGGGCTGGCTGATGCTGGGTGGGTGCCCTGGGCTGACTATGACTCTCTCTCTCTCTCTCTCTCTCTCTCTCTCTCTCTCTCTCTCTCTCTCTGTGTGTGTGTGTGTGTGTGTGTGTGTGTGAATGTCTCATTCCATCTGTGTAACCTATCTTCAAAATCCTGGTTTTCTTTCTGTCTCCGGCCCCACGTTGAGTGCTTCTGCAATCTGGTACCTTTGTAAAGAGTTTACCAGCTAACAGGAATTGAATGCATTCTGAAACAGAAACTTTTCAACTTGGTATGAGGGTTTGGAAATACCCAAAAGTCAGTGTGGAGATAGTAACCGTCATCACCCTAAGCTCCTGATACAGTTGTTCCTCTCACATCCCAATCCCCCAACTTCCCCTTCACTTTCCCTCCAGGTACTAGGTCCTTCTGAACAATTACAGTGAATATCGCCACTAAATCTCAGGCCAGGCCAGTGCGCGAAGACTCCCTAATAAACAAATGGGGTCCCACCCAGCCTGTTGGTGGTGCCAGTCCTGGTGCCATCTTTGCAGCAGCCATGGGTGACCATGACCGTGGGTCCTTCTTCCTCTCCCCAGAGACTGATCCTGTGGTTACTGCTGGGAAGACCAGCTGGCCCTTCAGGCAGAACACCAAGCCCTCCTTGTCTCAGCACCATCCTGAGGAGCCCAAGCCCTTCATGAAAAAAAATAATTAGTTTCCACGGAAAGAGGGAGATTTGGGTCAAATTGTTTGCCATCTTGTCCCTTGGGATGATTAAATCTGATTTCTCTTCGTATGTTCTCTTGTTCTGGACCCCACATTCCTTTCTTTTATTTTTTTTTTCAATGTGTACTGCCTGCTTCTCCCACAGGGACAAGCATGTGGCCTGTTTCTGCCTCTCCCATTCCTCAGCCGATCTTGCTGATTTCCTCCTTAATTTCTGTGTCTTGCAGAGAGAAGACGTGGCAACGCAGTTTGGTCAGATGAACCTGAGCCGGCAGTCCTCAGGAGAGGCCCCCGAGCCCGCATCCGGCCCTGTCTACCCACCATCCCTCATGCCACAGCCTAACCAACAGCCCAGCTATGTCATTGCCTCCACGGGCCAACAGCTCCCCACAGGCGGGTTCTCAGGCTCTGGACCTTCCATCTCTCAACAAGTCCTCCAGGCCCCTCCCTCCCCACAGGGATTTGTGCAACAGCCTCCACCTGCACAGGTGAGCATGCTTTTTCTCACACCTGTGACCTGTATGTTGTTGACCTGTAGTCTACTTGGATCCCTATCATTCCATGTAGAGTATCACCAGTTCCTTCTGGTCCAGACGTGTATTCCCCAACTGCAGGACTTGGTCTGTCCTTGTGCAAAGTCTTGGGGCTCAAAAAAGAAGTTCAATGAAACTGACCCAAATGTCCATGATACAGTGGGAAACATCTGTTTTCCAGACCCCGCTGATATAGAGGCCACCCGGAGCCAGTCCCTTCTCTGGGGCGTCCTGCTCACTGGCTTGCCTAGGAAGGGAAAGCCTTGGGCAAGAAGGAAGCCTGCTGGCGGGGGGGCGGGGGAGCTGGGGGGAGGGCTGCTGAGTGTTCTCTTGCTGCTGCTCTGGAAATTCGTTCTTTTCCTTTATTTTTTTAAAAAAATATATTTTTGATTTCAGAGAGGAAGGGAGAGAGTGAGAGAAACATCAAGAATGAGAGGGAATCGTTGACTGGCTGCCTCCTGCATGCCTCATCCTGGGAATAGAGCCCACAACCCAGACATTTGCCCTGACCAGGAATTGAACCATGACCCCCTGATTCAGAGGTCGACACTCAAACACCGAGCCATGCCGGCCACGCGCATTCTTTCCCTTCTTGTGGATTCAAAGCATTTTCTGGAGCAAACCTGGTGCTCCAGGCAGGAGCTCCTCGGTAACATAAAGGCAGAAGCTAAGCCAGCATCCACTGTGTCCTTCCCTTTCTCCAGGGGGAAGCTGAGCTCACTGGTGCTCTCACAAGTAGCCATTAATCATATTTAATTGACTGGAGCATGTATGACGCCACAGATCACTGATTTTTACTGTCTTCTCAAAGACTGATGATGTGTTGCTGTTCACCACCAAACATCTCGGGGGCTCTCCTGGGTGTCCCTAGCAGAATATTGCAAGTGATTACTGTCAAGATGTAAAATGCAGAGAGGCGTTTGTTGGTCCATTTTCAAGGCACGCACATCTCAAGCAAGTTCCATCCTAATTATGAAATATTGTATTGGATGAGCTGCTTCAAGTAAGGTGTCAACTTCTTATCATTTGTTTCACCGCCATTATATCTTGAATAAATAATTTTCTTTTCAAGCCAGGCAAAACCCTCCACCATGAAATAATTTTCACTCAGATGTTCATTTTACTTTGAGTGATTAATAGTTCATCTTCAGTTGCCTTCTCAGGGATATCTTTTTGCTAAATAGGATTTAAGGAGATGTGAAAAATAATTTTAAGTTATTGGAGAAAGGACTCCATTAATATATTAATTATTTTGCTAATAAATTAAATGCTTTAAGCATAATTATTGGGAAAATTATGTAGTATATAATTATACTTTACTATAAAATAGCATAGAAGTGTTCTGACCTATTTCTGCTGTCAAAGAGAAGAGATGGAAGAATATGTAATTTAAGGATTTAAAACAAAAAAGTCCTTCCTCCATGAAGGAATTTCAGTTGGTGGACAGCTAGAGCAAAGACAGCTCAGAGCCCCTGGTATGTCTGCAACAGAAATCATTTTATTCCCCCTTCAATAGACTTACAAATAGAAAGAGGAATGGGGAAAACAAAACAGGTGTTCATTATTCATGATCAGTTTGGACATCCATGAATTTCTATTTTAGAAGAAGTAAAGATGAAAGTATAGGTTATAACCCATAGTGATTTTAAATGATTTTAGTAAACATTTTAAAATTGATTACTCATCTATGGACCAATGAAAAGAACTCTTGAGATGCAGTCCATGGGCAGACATGGAAACACGTTAAACTTGTGCAGAGAATGAACTATTTAATACCTTGAAGGTCAGTTTTGTCTGACTTGTCATGCATACTTGTTTCATTTTGATAAAACACAAAATTCAGTGTTTTAAAACCACCACCACGACTAGGTCAGCAGTTTGAACAGGACTCAGCAGGGATGGCTCTTCTCTCTGCACGTGGCATTGGCTGGGGCGACATGACCTGGGCTGGAACATCCAGATGGCCTCACCCCCAGGCCTAGAACATTGGTGTAGCCTGTTGATGGGGGTGCCTCTGCTCGCCCCCGGTCTTCTCCAGCTGGGTAGCCAGAAGTCTTGTCCTGGTGCCTGGGCTCTCCTCCCACGAAAGTGGGAGCTGCAAGTCTTCTTAAGGAGTCTTCAAAGTCATCATTTCTGCCTCGTGGGGCTGAATATACTACAGCCCCAGAGCCAGCTCAGATTCAAGGGCGTGGGAAACTGATTTCCCCTCTTCATGGGATGGTAGCGTGTACACCTGCCTAGGTTTGGGGAAGATTTTGATGGCTGTGTTTATAATCTACTACAAGTATGTCATAAGATGACAATATATTTTAGGTTTAAAAAACCTTACTTAATGTACAGTTGTCATTCCCTGCTGTTTATCTCTTCCTCCCACAGATGCCCATATATTACTACCCGTCTGGTCAGTACCCTACCTCAACCACGCAGCAGTACCGGCCCATGGCCTCCGTTCAGTACAGTGCTCAGAGGGGCCAGCAGCTGCCGCCGACAGCACAGCAAGCAGGTACTTGGACTCTGTCTCCCATCTCCTCCTCTAACCCACTTTCTGCACGTAAATCTCACAGCTGTCCCCTCCGGATGAATATTCAAGTGCAGCGATTTAAACCAGCTCATTGCCTTTCCCAGGGAAGATAACGGGGCGTTTGATTAACTCTGTGCGGGAAAGTAACAGGTACCAGAGGGCGAAGCCCCGTCTCTCAGCATCCCGGGCGTGCATGCTAAGCGCAGTCTCCACCAACGAGCCTGGAATCCTCTTAGTTTATTTTGAAGCAGAGAGACAACCATACCCCTATCTTCCTAGTTCAGACTTTTTTTTTTTTTCTATTTCAACTTAAAGAGAATTCCTCCCCAGTCCCTAAGGCTAGGGGACCACGCCAGGTTGTTGCTGTCCCGCCCTGCAAAGCCCTGTCTTTAGGAGGCCACTGGCATTGCAGCCTGTGTCCCGGTGCAACTCTGACTCCGCGGCGCCCTGTCCCGAGGGCCACCCGCCTCCGGCCGGAGCTCGGCAGCCACTGTGCAGTGGGAAGGGGGGCCGATGCACTGTACGAGAGTGAGTAGCAGGTCTCACAGTGAACCGGTCTCTTTCCCTACTGTGTCACACTCCTAACGGGATGCCGGGACCCAGAGAGCAGCGACGGCCTGGCAGGGCTGGGGACCGGTGCTGGGGGGAGGTGTCTGTCCCTCCTGCCGACGGCGCCGCAGGGCCCACTGTCATGCTGAAGACCAGACCGCCGGACTGGGGACCCTGCCTTCCTTCCGTAAGTAGGTCCTGTTAGAGCAGTGCCCCCCCCAGGGCTGCTCATCCATGCCTGCTCCGTGGTCTGTCACCGGATTTCTGCACTCAGTGTGTGTATATAATAGCTACAGCTGTGTGTGTGTCTCACACACAGAAGATGTACCATTGTTATAAGCTGTGATAGGAAGTATAGTCCTTGCCGAGGGTTGAGACCAGTCACAGCCACCCCAACATCACTCACGCTGACACCGGCAGCATTTTGTCAGATTGGAGCAATGTTTATGTTCCTCGGTGTTTGGGGGAGCCGTGTGGTCTTCATTTCGCCTCGTGGCCATTTAAAGGCTGTGGGAGAGGAACTAGAGAAGCGTGTAGCATCCAACCAGACGCTGTCTTGTTGCAACACTGTGCCAGTTTGGGAAACATCCTCTGTTGACCTCTGAATTGACGTTATGCCTTTTCAGTAATAAGAAAACGAAAGGTTTCAAAAACTGAGTCGTTTTTAAAAAGAGCATTTGGTATATTTTTCTCTGAGTGTTGGAAAAAGTTTATCATCTGGTGGTAACTGTGTTATCTGTTTCAATATATACTACGGTAATGTGTTGTTTGCATTCTGCACTACCTTATTTTCTTTGGCTAACGTGTATCAAAGAATTAACTTATTCATAATTTCCTAGCTATTGGTCTGAAGGCCATGGTGAAGCCTTGCTTTTGGTTCCTAATGCCTTTAGGAGGAGAAAGGTGCATATCGCTAATTATACAAATATTTCTGAATTTCGTTTCGTGCCATTGTGTAACAGTTTTCTACACAGATATTTCAGTCTTGTGTTAGAGTGCAGTTGATGTATAGGAATGTGGTTATGTATGTTTTGGAACCCATGAAACCTGTAATCTCTGGGTCCATGTGAGGGGCTGAGAAAGTTGGATGGGTGTGTTGACTGGGCAGCAGACTCAGGTTAGGAGCAAGCTCCAGGTTTCCTATGTGATCTCTTTTTACAAAAGAGAGAGAATGTAGGGATGCAGAAGCCCTCCCCCTCTCAGAGAGCACTAGACCATGTTCCGTGGCAGCCTGATGCCTTTGACTAGCCCCGTGTTCCCACCTCATCACGGAAATGCCACCCCAAGGCGAGAGAATGACACTGCGATGAGAAGAATGCCCTGGGAAGCAGTATCGTGCTCGAAATAGAAGCAAGTGCTTTAGGTATGAAGGAAGTGAGTGGCAGCAAATGTGGTCTTGTGGGTGGTTGGGGAGGCGAGAAGAGAGAAATGATACATGAACAGTGCTTCCTCCAGAAGTGAAACATCAGTCTACACACGTGGGCCGAGACCTCTGAGCAACTAGTTCTTGTGGTCATCACAGGTGACAGCAGACCTAAAATCCAGTGCAGTTCCCACTGCGGCGTTGAAGTTGCTGAATGTTTGGGGAGGCAGAGGATGTCCCCTGGCCTCTCTGAGAACCACCTCTGCTAATAAAATCCAGGACCCCACTCATGCAATGTCTTGTGACAACGCATGGCGGCTCCCGGTCCTACAGGTGGCGGCCCTTTTGCTGATTCAGGGACACTGGCTGAGACTTTCCAAAGGGACATTGGCAGAGTTGTTTGGGGGAGCAACTCTTTGTCAGTGGGTTACCTCATGGAGGACATAGCCTCTCTGGATAACGATAAAAACATTTCTTGAAGGAGCTCAAAGATAGGCCCCCTCTGTCTTTAAGCTGACCTTGAACCAGTGTTGGCATGGCACACCCCAATGCCCTGCCTCACCCTTCCTCCTGGATCTGACTCTCTTCCATCTTCTACTGTCACGGACACCAGATTGTAGCATAGCAAATCCAGCTATCATGTGATTAAGCATTAGAACGAGATAGGTTATGTCAGCTGAAGCCAAATGAGATTTTAATCCTAATTTGCTTCTTGGCATCATTCTTAATCTTTATTTAATTACAATAGAAAATGTCCCTCAAATTGCTGTAAGTTACTACATCTTTCTTAAGCCTGAAGAGAATCCATAGTGGAATTTTAGAAAGTGAATTGGATGTTCCATAATTGATCAATAGGAACACTTAAGTGACACTGGGGCCCACTGAGGGGTCAAAAGAGCCTTCTGTGGGTGGTTTTGAACCCTTTACTCTGCGAATGGGTGATCAAGGTGCTAAGCATGTGGCAGGAGCAGCTTATGTTGGTGATGACTATAAATAAAGGCCATGAATGTTAAAAATTTTGGAGAACTTAAGTAGCAGGCATGCAAAATAGTATTTGAACTTTGTAGCTACCTATGTGAGGAAAAGTAAAGCCTTTAATTTATATCTCTCTAATGGAGAAATTGATTATTGTCAATTTGGCATTAGCAGGTACCCACAACATTGGAGGAGGTGGCAATTGAGTTCATTGTTGATAACCAAGACTCCATAGAAAAGCAGTTAGGTTAGAACCAAAAAAAAAATTATGGTTTTCAAATCATTCTGGCTTTGAAAGATTTGGATGTGAGTGTCTTACTAGAGAACAGATTTTGCTCAGTGGTCAGATACTGAAATGACGTGCTGAGGAACAAACCTTCCAGTCCATCTTAGTCAGTTATTATACTGCTTTTAGTTAACAGCGATGTCGCTATGGTTTTACTTTTTTTTATAGGATGTTTATTAAAGCTGGGGACAGTGAAACAAGGAAGGGCCTAGGAGGGGAAATGAGCCTAGGTTGGACTGCTTTGGCTCACTGAGAAGTCAGAGAAAAGGAGGCCTGGGAACAGAGTCAGGGTGTTAGCCTGGGACGAGCTGCCGCTACTCATTGCTTTTACTCTTAATAACATCTTTAAGGCCATAGAAATATTAGCAATAATTATATCCACCATGAGATCAGGATCTCTTATGGGCTAGTGTTTATCAACATTGCAATGTTTACTCCCCACCTCAAAATTATAAAGGAAATACAGCTATTAGCACTCCTGTGTTACAGACAGGTAAACTGTCGCTCGGAGAGGTGGAATAAGTTACCCTGGGTCCCAAGGTTGATGAGTTGAAAGGAGCAGCCAGGTGTTCATTAACCACTTCATAGTAACAACTTAAGCACAGTTACTGGTTCTGTCTTTATTGGTAGCGTGGATGAGCACATAGCAACGTGCATGTTGGAACTAAATAACCAGGCCCATGTTACAGAAGCAGATGATAATTAATTATTCTAATGCACAAGCTGGCTTAAGAACAGAACATATCAGGAACCTGGACTTTTGCTTCCCAATGCACCATGAGCTTCCACATGACTTCCCAGAGCTGGACAACAGCAGATGGCAGAAACATTTATGCATAAATCATACATTGGAAAGGTCAGGGAGAATTCCTATAAGATAGTGGCTCCGACTCAAAAGGAAATATTGTAGCATCATTCTTGGCTCTCCAAAATCGTGGCCATATCCTAAAAGAAAATAAAATGTGCTTGTAAGGTCCTATACACGTTTATAAATGGGTAAGGTCCTATACCAGGGGTGGGCAAACTTTTTGACTCGAGGGCCACAATGGGTTCTTAAACTGGACCGGAGGGCTGGAACAAAAGCATGGATGGAGTGTTTGTGTGAACTAATATAAATTCAAAGTAAACATCATTACATAAAAGGGTACGGTCTTTTTTTTCAATAGTTTTATTCATTTCAAACGGGCCGTAGTTTGCCCACGGCTGTCCTATACACACTTACAAATGGGCTTTTGGGGATGATAAATCATGGTTTGATATCAGAATAATACTGGCATCACAAAATGAATTGAGAAGTGTTTCTCTTTTAATTCTTAAAAATTTATCTTTATTATTGAAAGTATTACAGATGTCCCCTTTCCTCCCCCCTTCTAGCCCACACCCCAGGCCTTCACCACACTATTGTCTGTGTGTATGGGTTATGCATATATGTATGCAAATTCTTGGTTAACCAGTTTTGAAAGAAATTGTGTAAAATTGGTGATAAAGTGTTTGATAGAATATTCCAGTGAAACCATCTGGGCCTGGAGATTTTTGGAAACATTATTGTTTACTTTATATTTGAAGATAATTTCCAGAGCTTTTTAATTATGAATTCAATTAATTACGGTTATAGGACTACTCAGACTATCACATCTTTGCTGACTTTTGGTAGTTTGTGGTAATTGAAGAAGTATCCATTTCATCTAAGTTGTTAGCAGTATGTATTAATAGCTACAGGATATGTTGTGATACCCTGTTTCATTCTTGATACTGGTGATGTTTAAATTCTCGTTTTATTTTTGTCAGTCTTGCTAGCTTTATCAATTTCAATGATATTTGCAAAGGACTAGTTGTTTGTTTCATTGGTTGTTTCTGTTGTTTAACTGTTTCCATTTTGTTGACTTCTGCATTTACCTTTATTCTTTTCTTTCTTCTGCTCACTTTAGGTTTTGCCCTACTTTTTGTAGTTTCTGGAGATCATTAGATTATTGATTTGAAAACTTTTTCTAATGTAAGCATTTAGTGCTATGGGTTTCCTTTTCAGCTCTGCTTTAGCTGTGTCCACACAAAATGAATATGCTACACATAAACATATTCTAGGTGTTTTTAATTTTTTGAGTGGGTTTAGAGATTTTCTGTTATAGTCAAAGAACACATTCTGCATTGTTTAACTTCTTATAAAATTGTTGAAGTTGGTTTTATGGCCTGGGATGTTGTCTATCTTGGTGAATGTTTCATGAGCTTTCTGCTTGTTGTTGTGTGGAGCATTCTATACATGTTAATGAAATCCTGATCATATTTTGTTGTTCAGAACTTATATACTTTTGCTGATTTTCTATTTATTAGTTTTATCAGTTGCTGAGAGGTGCATGTTCATGACTCAAATTATAAGACTTCTAAAAGTTTAAAATGAATCTCAAGGCAAAGTTTGTCCCCAGTATCACTAAGACCCAGGTTGAGAGTTATTCAGAGCATGTTATTATTTGGTTTCATTCCCTAAAATAATATAGAAACATTCCATAGAAAGTCTATAAGGCAAAGGCCCTCTGACCATATATAGCTGATATGTAAGTTCCTACAAGTTGCTGCCTATATCTCTTACTTGCCAAGCTTTCAATACTGCTGCTTAATGCCAGGTAATATTACTTTAGGTTGAGGTAGAATAATAATGTGGATAACTGTTTAAACAGACAACCCAACAGCTCTGCTTTCCTAATAGACCATCATCTTAAGTATCATGAAAATAGAGTACAAAGAGAAGATGGCTGCAGAGCAGGAAGGGCGAAAAACCACAGAACTTGGGTGAATTTTAATGAATTGGGTGAACTTATATCTGTAGTAAGTCATTTGGTGTGGATTCTGAAAAACTGTAAAGATGCCTCTCACCTCTGCTTTTTAAAATCTCCCCTCCTCCCACCCATCTGCTGAATGAGTCATTTAGGGTAAAAGCCAGTTTTATTGAACATTTTTCATGAAAATGTTTTACTTTTCAAAGTATAGTTCAGAACGAAATCATGAAAAGATCCTCTTATAAAAACGCATCAGATTGCAAAATCTCACGTGGCTTCTGCCAGGTTTCTTTAAGCCTGTGGACTTGAATCTCTTGCAGGAGACAATGGTGAGGCCTTTAGAAGTTTTTGAGCTTCTTTTCTCACTCTTCAACACAAGTCTCCCTTGGACTTGCTCTGACACTCTGTCCAACAGCCATCATGAGACCTGAATAGTAGAAATAGAAATGGAGTTCAATCACTCAGTTTTGAGAAATGAGGAAACTGAAGGCCAGCCTCCCACCCAACATGGAATAGCAGGCTCATTTAAGCTGACAGAGTCTGACCTGGGAGATCTGGCCCTTGACTGTGAACTTGGTACCTTCTAACGTGCGGGTTGTAAGGAGAGCACAGAAAGAGAAGTGAAACTTTCCAGGAAACTTGGATATATGTTATGACGCCCCCCTCCCCCCGCCCTTCATTAGAGAGAAGTTGGAGCTTCACCATCATCTCCCCTTGCCTTGACAGAGAAGATGGAAATAAGCCTTCCACCAGGCGTTCTGTTGTCTAGTTAATCAGAGAGAAGAATGATGGGTGAGATAAAGATCGCAAATCCATGTAAAAGAAAGCAAGGCATACAGAGGGATGGGGAGGGAAGAGGAAGCCAGGCCAGGGAGTGTAGACCCTGTTGGTTTTACTTTACTAACGATGATAGGATAACAGCATGATTCAAGAGTCATTCTGAGAAGCTCCCTGACCATTAGGATAGAGATTGCACTGATTCAAACCTTCATTCTAATACCCTGAAAACCAGTGTGTGTTTCTCAAGGAAGAAATACAGAGTTTGAGGGGGTCTGCCTGTCAAAAATACAAACTATACAATAGGACATTTGTTTCAGAGAGGAACAGACGAGTCGAAAGTCCAAAGCGCCTTTTGTCTTGTTAGGTAGAGCAATTGAACTCGAGGTCTCTAAAGCATCCTAACAGAGCTTGTAAATGCTATGCCCACCCTCTCGTGTGGTGTGTGGTTTTTGAGGGAGGGTTTCGGATGCCAGTGCTCCTCACACTTTAATGTGTATATGTGTCTTGCTCAATGCATATTTTGATGCAGTAATTCTGGGGTGCATTCTGAGAGCCTGCATTTCTAGCACACTCACCGGTGATGCTGATGCTGCTGGTCTACCATCATCAGACAATGTGACAGCACGTTCTTAGCCCTGACTGACCTGTATCTATAAGCCATTGCACAAGGAAAGCGCCACCCAAATTCACTCTTTTATTTGACATTATTTGTATTTTAGGCACAAATCTAATACTTCATAGTCATCATATTTTATGAATTATAGCTAGTAAACACTTAGAATTAATGTGTTAATGTTTACAAATGCAAATTATGAGTTAGAAAAGAAATACAGCATGATTCTACTACATAGCAAATACTCATAGTGTTGAAAGAATGAATAATATGTGTACTTATTTTCATGTTGGCATGCATAGGGAATGTAAAGATTTCAAAGGCTAATTGGAAACCTCTCAGCCATTCAATTCAAACATAAATTTTACAGCAAAAACTGTAGTTACATGTTGTGAAATCAAGTAGATAGCCAGCCAGCCAGCCGAACAAACCAATTCACATCAATAAATGAATAAACACGTTTTTCAAAGTTCTAACACCCAAAGAATATGTCATAGAACCTATGAGCCACTTTCAGGGGTACAGTAGGTTTGCAATCATGGGCTTAGCAATTTGGTACTTTCTGTAAATGTAATGTAATAATGCTGCTACCCCAACTCCTGTCAGGTGGCCGAGAATAACCAGGCCCTGGCCACCTTCATATAGCCCCCCTTGTTCACAGCGGGTCTTTCCTTCTAACTGCATAGGAAAGAAATGGACTCGGGGTGTCTCTGGCAGAAAGGTATAATTAGCTATGAAACGTGTATATTTGAAATAGGCCAAACCCTAGTTCCTTTCCCAATAGGTCTGCATGCAAGTTCAATAAATAAGAACACTGTTAGCTTTAGTTGTTCCTTTGAGGTAGAATATTTTTGTGGTGTTAGCATGTTGTTTCCATTAGCAGCTCCTAGGAAGAAGGAAGATTATTAGTGTTCTGAAACACATTTGGAAGGGGGTAAAATGTACCTTAATGGAGTCTATAAATTTGTTTAAGCAGAGCAGTTGCGCGAAGGGGACAGCGAATTCTGGAATTGTAGCTTGGCGTATGAAGCAGTCAATGGAATTGAGAGAGGTTTTATGTTAAGAAACCTTTCTCTTTCTTTGTCCATATGATGCCTTACCTTGACTTTCTCCTGCCTTTGGAATACCAGTGGGACCAATCAGAGAGATTAATACATAGACGATGGGCTTTTCTCCTTTTATCTGAAATTGTCATTCCCAAATTTGATGATTCCCAAATTTGATGATTTTAATACAGACTTTTCCTACATTTTAATATTCAAAGGGCCCATTAATATATTTTTTTAATTTGAGAAAAAATGTGTTACCAATAACCACGCAGGGAAGCAACCCCCAAATTGTTCCACTTGGAAGCCCTGAAGAAGCGGGTTGTACTTTGGGTGTCGGCATCATGATGTTAGTAACAGCAGCGGGTAAATTCGCTGAGAGTTACATGAGGATTTAATTGTCTCATTTCTGTTAACATCAGTGGGAGTCACATGGGTAAGCCCGTGTGGAACATGCTGTTCTGAAAATATTAGTCTAGAAAAGGTTTCTATGGAAATGCTCATGTTTCTTTCATTAATTGGTCTAATTATTCCATTTATGGAAATGGGAATGAAAAGTATTAAACTGAGATTATGGGAAAGTTAACATTATTAGGAGCGATAATAGGAATCATGCTATTTTTAAGCCCGGAAATCAAACAGGTTCCCAAACCAATATAGACGGCAAGGTTCCCTCTGTCCCCTGGGAAGTTAAAAGAAAAGGGATTTATCTAACACATATGGAGTAGCTGCTTTCTAGCACTTTGCATTTCATGTAACTTCTGGTGTTTACATTTTCATTTGTTATGTAGTTAAGCACTACTGGCATGGTTAGGATTCCAACTTTTCTGTAAAGATAGGAAGTAAGGCAGATCATAGCATTATCTATGTTCCTTGTATTATGCAACAGCAAGTGGAAAGCAGTAGCTTAAAATAATTAGAGATGGTAAGAAAAGGTGACAAGATCCGCATAAAAATTCTGGTTTTTGAAAACTCTAACCCTCCTGTTTTTTTCTAAGAAGGAATCTGAATGCTTTAGAAAAAAACTAAAGAACCCAAACACCTTATCCCAAGTGTCAGGTTTACCTAAAGAAAAGTTTAAGGATTTTGTTTTCTCCCTTCCCCGACCCCCCACCCCTGCCTTCCTTTTATTTCGTTCATTTGTTTCCAACAATTTCTGCTGTCAGTTGTCACCTGGATCTATGAGTGACCCCATTTTTCTTTGGAAGCACCCCCTTTTTGCAATTCCTCAGTCTCCATTTCCACCCCATTCTCAAATCTGTTTTCTTATTTTCTGCCTTTAATTATTGACTCTACACAAGTTCTCTAAACTCTTTTTTCTTTTCCTTTCTTCTTATATTAAACAGGCTTTTCACTGCAAACTCTGGGTGTTTTCCACATCATGTTTTAGTTGTCTGCATTTTCCCTTTATCAGTCTCATTTCTCTCCATTCAACACATTCCTCTGCATTATGAGACAAGACACTAAAATCTAACACTCAAATGCTTACAAAGAACGTGCAGAATTTTCCCCACCATCTAGACACAGAGCACAAAGAGTATTAGCTGTTTATCTCCTGCTCACCTTGATGTTCTGGGAGCCAGCGTAAAGTTAGCCCTCAGGATTTGGGATTTCACTTAGAGAGCTGTGGTGATAAAAGAGTGAAGAGCATCTTGAATGATGTTACTTTTATCTTGCTTTCCAAGTTCAAAGATACAGTGGTATCCACAGAAAAATGGTTAGGCTTTCAGCTGGTGTTTAAATGAGTCATTTCCAAGGGGTTCACGATTGCTTAAAATACCACTGCTCCAATTTTGAATGGAAAGCAATTTGCAAATCAGTAACTGGAAAGGATTCTACCCCTGAAGTGAGGAGCCCTGAAAAACTTGCTCTTGAAAGCTATTTCATCTTCCCACTGTCTTCGCATGTGGCTACTTTCTGCAGGGACACAATGTAAACCCAGCCAAACCTCCACCCTAGCTTGCCCTTTCCTCAAATCATCAGCAGGAAAACAAAACTGGAATCAGCCCCACCAGCTCTAAAATGCCAAGGGCCCTCTGTCCCAATGAGAGGCACATGAACGTTACGGTTCTGGAGCCAAGCAACAAGGCCTGTCACCCAGGAAGGCTACAGGGTTGTGTGTGCCCAGGAGAGTCAGTGTAATTCCTTTAACCCACAGGGACTCACGGGCCCTCTTTAGGGCTGCGGGGGCTCGCACGTCGGGCTACTAATGGACCCAGGGGTCACGGCAGAGGCTTTTTTGCACACGCTCTCTCATTGACTACATGTTAGCAGCGTGCTCAAGCCGTCACACTCACACTGTTGTCCAAATCCCCGTTGTCGGCCTCCCTCTGTGATCTCATCCAGGTGCTCTCCACAGCTGTCAGCCCAGCCTCCCAGGCTGCAGAGATGGTGCTGCCCTTCACGGCCTCCCGCCAACCCCTGATTGGCAGCTGACATGTCCCTGATCCCCACACCCCTTCCTTGGGGGCTCCCAGAGACTCATTAAAATTGCATCTTTCAGGTTCTCTCAGATGTTCTGACTGTGTTGGTTTTGTTTTTTTTGTTTTTTTTGCAGTAGGTCCAGCACCGTTGCACTTGCTATGAGCTATGGTGGGTTATAACTGTTTCGAGAATAAAAAAAAAATGACAGAAAGAGGGGCCAGAAGAGAGCCAAGAAATGCAGGACGCTGTAATGGAGTACACACGCCATGGAATTGTAAGACTAGGCAGTAGAATCTTTCAAGCTTAGCTCCAAGTAGGTTTGCATGCATTTTTTTTTCTCAAGTAAAACAATTTATAAACAAATATCACTCTAATCGTTCCTCTAGGCAAGGACAGTGTTAACCAGAGTGTGTGGTATTCCATTACAGAAGTCCGAGTGCTCTTTAGTGAATTTTGATGGAGACCTTGATTTCCCCAATTAGGATGCACTAGATCTATCTGGTAGGAAAGGCTCAGCTTTTACTGGGAAGGTGAGTCAAACAGAACAATCTGAGGACAAAAACTAAATCAGAGAGAAAAGCACCTGCCATAGCTAAAAACTGCATCAATTAGGAGAAAGAAAAGACAGTCCTAATGTTAATTTTGTTGTTTAATAGTGTATGTGCGCGTAACTTTTTATAAATTGTGAAAACAACACAACTGTTGTTTTCAAGAGTACTTACAGTATTTTTTTTTTTTTAAAAAAAAACAAAAACAAAAACTCCCACTACCACAACAATGAATTCTATTTTTGCTTCTTTTTTTTCTGCCTTTGAGCTTATGTTTATGCATGTTACAGACACATACCTGTACTGAAACCATAGATCATGCCACATTCTTATTAATGCAGCATTTTTATCTACTCAGAAATCTTCATTATAACTGAATCTTCCAACATTTGTGTGACACTGTTTTGGGGGAAGTAAAACTGCATTTGCAGATGGCATGCATGCTTACCTAAAAATTTCAAAACAGCCTACAAAAGTACTAGTACTAATAAGTGAATTTGACAGTGTAACATGCAGGAATTCATTGTATTTTTATAGACTGGCAGCAAATAAATGGAAAAATTTAAATATCAGTTTGTAATCATATGTGACACAACGTTAGTAACAATAATTAATCACCCCACCCCCAACCTCATAGGTCCAGGGAGGCCCAGCACATTGCCTTGACCCCTCAACCTCATAGGTCCGGGGAGGCCCAGCACATTGCCTTGGTCATGTGGGACCCCCCACCAGTCCCTCGGAGAGAAGCAGCAATTAAAACATGAAATGTTTCTCGATGTAGTCCCTGTGCTCCTGGTTTCCTCCCCAAGAAGCAAGCACATATTTGGGGTCGGGGGGTACTAAGGCTTTCAAATCTCTCATTTATCTCTTTTAACTTCTATACTCAACAAGTATTTCTTATTCTTATTGGCTTTGCTGCTGCTTTTCCAATACAGGGACAACTCTACAGAACTTCAGGGTACTTTTTCCTCCTCCTGTCAACCATTTTTGTCTCTTTAATTTTCCATTGTTAAAAATGACACAGTGCAAGGAGCTCACACTCTGCGTTAAGCTCTACCTCCAGAGCCTCTGAATAGACCACACAAAGGAGGTGGTTTCCTTGGCAACAGGCATGTTGGAAAAAATCCCAGGGAAACATTTGCTCCCCACCTCCTTCCCTCGTGCCCCTCGCACTGCTGACTGCCAGGCATGGAAACCACTCTTGAGATGAGAGCCAGTGCTTTTGATCGGTTTCGCCACGGGCTGTAAGACCCCACTGCCAACCACTTGCTCTGTTCCCCGTTAATGAAAACAGTTCAGCTCTGAAATGGGCATGTTCTCACTGTTGCCTTGAGCTTTTCTAAACATTCAAATAGAAAGGGAAACTGGGTTTTAAGAAGTTTGTGTATGTGTCTGAATGTGGTTGTCCAGATGAACTAAATTTAAATGACTACTGGCCCTTATTTTTACATTTAATTTTGGTCTCTGAAATTTGTATAAAAGGTATTTTTTAAACTCTGGCAGGACACAATGTCATGTTGGATAACTCCTATAAAAATTAATGTAGTACTTGGCAGACAGAACATATGACACAATGATTTAGTGTGCTGCTAACTAAGTCCCCATGAGCTCAAACACTTAAAAATAGACATGTGCATTTATAGAAGGTGAATCTTAAGCAGTCTAATTTCAGGGACTTCACTCAGCAAGTATGCAGAACTCACTGATGCGATTTTAAGTCCTAAGCTCTCCCTGTGCCCCTGGAACTCAATAAACCTGTAGCAGTGGATCCAAAGCTCAACTTCTTCTCAACCCACTTTCTCCCTCTTAACAATGATAGAAAACATGCGTATAGAGTCGTTGATTTCTAAATTATTCTGTGGCTGAGCTTGTTGGTTGCTGAAGGATACTGAGCCAGTGGAGGCTACCTCTTCTTTTTCCTGGTCATCAAACTACCTGTTCACTTCGGAACATCAGGAATTTAAGAATCCACCAATAGATTAACCTCTTATTCATAACAAGTAGAAAAGGTAAGAGAGTGAGTCTCTGCCCTGGTGGTGAAAACAATTGAAATTCATTTCCTTGCAGTTTAAGATGCTAGAAGTCCAGGATCAAGTTGTGGGCAAGTTCGGTTTTTCCTGAGTCCTCTCTCCTTTGGCTTTAAGAGCCTGCCCATGCTTTTTAAACTGAGGGAATGAAGAAAGATACTGAGAGCAGAAAGCCAGTGTGCTTTGCCATCGCGTTCTTATCATGTTTTCAGCCAACCCTGGCACTTGAGATTGTTTTACCGCCAAATGGAATCAACCAGAACACAAACAGAAGTTCTCCCAACTTTGCTTCTTCCCATTTTGAGCCACTCAGTGCTGCAGGAATTACATCATGCCCTCAGCAAGTAGCTGGAATATACAGAGGTGGGCAAAGGTAGGTGTACAGTTGTATGTGAAACAGTTTATTCTTGTATATTATCCATGATTAATAGATATTTTCCATACAAACCACTGTAAACCTACTTTTGCCCCACCCTGTATTGAGCATCACATTGTATCTGGGAGGGTGTTTATAAACAGAGCTGCAAAACCTAAGGACACACTCAGATTTATTCAAGGGTCTATGAGAAACAGCCAATGAAAAGCTTTCTTTCCCCCTCCCCCCCCAATTTGTTGTGCTTATTGTTGGTCTGTGGCGACAGTAACTGACTATAAATTATGTGGGTTGGTAATGCCAGCTCTCAGCAACCAGGGAGCTCTCTGCCTGTGCCACTCCCCTGGGGGCCCTCGGGTCTCTGGTCCTGTCCTGGAGACTGGCGACATGAATTCTGTCCACGCGCCTGGTCATGACAGCCAGCACTTCTACGGCGACAACTGCCGTCTGGCTCTTTCTGCTAGATTTGTAGCAGCAGCCTCGGTTGGTTTGGGAGGAGGGGAGAGTCTCCAGGGAAGCCAGAACCCCTGTGAAATCTCCACAGATGGCTTGATGTTGGGAGCTCACAGGTGCAGAGGTAGGAAAAGAAATCATCTGGGAGCCTGATGCCTTACAACTGCAGGTGAACCTCCTCAATTCACTAGAACTGCATCACATACCTGGACGAATGTGGGGGCATCGTGAAAGCCCAGGGAAACTCTTAAGTGAAAGACCCCTCCTTCGGAAAGGTGGTGATGTAACATAAATGCACAATCGTGGCTCCTAAATTATTGTTTCTAGAGAGATGTTGCCCCTGCGTTACCACGGAGAGGGGAGCTTACTAGTGTACGAAATGCAGGTAGCCTGCCTGAGTGGCTCAGTTGGTAGGAGTGTCAACCCATGCACCGAAAGGTTGCCAGTTCAGTCCCTGTCAGGACTCATACCTGGTTTGTGTGTTCCATCCCGGGTCAGGGAGCTTACAGAAGGCACCCGATCAATGTTTTTTGGTTTTTGTTTCTCTCTCTCTCTCTCTCTCTCTGCCTGTCCTTGGGTGAATATTAAATAAATAATGCAGATAGCTAGATTTTCCTGAATTGCTGAGGGCTGGGCACCACCTCTCCCCAAGCACTGTATGTTAGATGCATTTCTCCAGTATCTTCAAAGAGGTGTTTTGTTTTGTTTTGTTTTTAAACTAAGTAGAACTCATTCTAATACTCAGATCAGCTTTTCCAAAATGCATCCTCAAGCAATTAATATGCCATTAGTATTTAAGAATGCTGGCCTAAAGCTAATCCACTTCAAGAATTCTTTTGATTTGCTTCCTTCCCTGTGTTCTAAAGAATCCACGGGGCAGAGTACCATCCGGGTCAAATTGGAGGCACATTTCCTTTCATATGTTTAAAGGTATCTCTGTTGTCAGGAATACCATCCGATACAGCAGATGTTGGCTTTCTGTATGTTTAGGGATGTGTTCAGAGATGATTAAGATTAGGAGGTGGCTAAGGAATTAGATGTAGGCAAGGTGCTTGAAAAAAGGACACCTGGCCAGCCTTTTTGACTCCTTGTAAGACAAAGCTACTGGTAGGGCCTCTGCACCTTTACAGCCTTTCTTCTTATCCATTAATATCGTGCACACGAAGGCAGGGACTTTCTACTGGAGAACAGCCTTCCTGCACCACCCCCTCCTCCTCTCTGCGCCTTGATGCCCATGAAGGTGTCCCACTGAGGCTGCCAGCCAAGCTGGTGTTCTACTCTGTTTCTAAAGAGCACATTTTAATATGCTCAGGGGGGAGGGGGAATGATCTGAGTGGAATGAAGAACCAGTGTGATTCTTTATGACGCAAAGTGACAGACAGTGGAAGCTAAGGTATGGTGGGGATATCCACAATATCTTGTTATGGTGATGCTGTTAGGGAAGGGCATTATGTGGAGAGTGGGACACTGGAAATATTAGCCAAAAAGTTGGTTCAGGGTATATCATGAGTTCTGTTTCAATACAGGTTTAATTCCCAAGTGAAAGCAGAACACTGGTTTTGCAGCCAGACATTGATTAACTAAGGAAGTGTTTATGGAGCCCCTACTAAGCCCAGGCAGAAATCCAGTGATATCTGGAGACACAGACCCAGTGTCATCCCTCACTGAAGCCACTGGTACCACCCATTTATGAATCCTTTCAAATCTATTGTGAGTCTATAACACACAAGTAAAAGCCCTTTCTAAACACAGAGCACTCAGCACCAAAGTCAGAAACTTGTCAACTACATATACACATACACACTCACACGCATGTGGGTTATAATCCTTACACTTTAAATTCTTTTCCATAAGTCATTTGCCATTTCTTCACTTATTTATCAACTAAATTGACAGAGATATTCTGTAATTACATGGAACATATTATTTGTTTGTTTAGTAAACAAGATAGACTATACCTTGAACACCATATTTGTGATGCTGCTAGGTAAGTGCTGATATTATTTCTCAGATTTTACTTAATTTCTCTTCTACATAAAAACAGTAACATTGGCAACTGGCATTGCACATGTACACAGGAGTGATGCTATTCAGATTAATAGTATATTGTACCTCAATATACTGGAACTTTAAGGTCCTCATATATTTTTGTTATTTTAATGTCTCCTTCTTTCTAGTAAATGTTAGGTTCATGAAGGAAAAAAAGCTAGGGAAAGAAAAAAAACCCTGACTACTTACTATTTATATCCCTGATACTGATAGCCTCACAGAGCAGGTACACAGTCAACATGTCTAAAATGAACAAATGGTACAATTTCAAAAAAAAAATAAGACTAAATGTTGGAGAGGATAATTCTAAGTGTATAATTTAACCTTAATTTGAAGATTTTTATATGTTGAGATTTTTTTAAGTCTTAATTTAGCATTGTATTGACAGCTAGAAATTTAAAACCAGATTGGGCCTACAAAGCCAGGTAAACCATAGAGCACTGTCATTCCTCAACATCACTTAATTCTGGTGGGAGGGGTCCTTTTCCCACTCTCTCTCTTCTAAATGCATTGATTCTAATGTTCAGATAGACCAGGTTTTCTGAGTCTTAAAGGATACAAATATAGGATCAAATAGTTCAATGTGATGGAGGAAAACCTGTGGACATGGGTCTGTAATTAGTGGTTCTGTATGATTACACAGCGAGGATTGAGGAAACCCGTAAAAAAGTTCTCAACCCCAGTGATTCTGATGAACAATTCTCCCACTTGAATCATCCTGCCCGTCTTGGGCATTTCCATTCCCACTGAGCCCTTGGTAGAAGATGGATTCTTTCATAGCCTTCGGACACAGCTAAGGGAGTCCACACCATGTTGTGATTTCAAATCCTGCCCAGCACTTCCAAGAACTGGAGTTTGTGAACCTGATAAAGTTGTTTAAACATCTTGGCATGTGTGTAACATCCACCCGTCTCTCGTTGAGATGCCTCAGGAGTCAGGCAATGGCTGCCTCCACCATGCTGTTCACTGTGCAGTTACATCAATGAAGAAAAGGAGCCATTACCTCATCCCAAGGGACCAGGTGGCTTACCAAAATGGTGACCCAGGGGTTCTGTTTTTGGCAATCACAAGTCCTTTCGGGTCACCATAAAATCTGATAAACTTCACAGAAGTGAATATAGTACATTAATCTTAGGTTTGGAATCACTACTGACTTAGCGGCAATTTAGAGGCTTAGGTAGGGACGTCCCACAGTACCAGCATAGAAATCCTGTGTTAAGTGCTATCATTTCCAAATTTTCATCACCTTTTAGAAGTTGTGGAAACATTCAGTAATCTTTACTAATAATTATTTTGTAGCTCAAAGATTTCAAAGGAGGTTGAATTTCTAAGGATGACTAAAATAAACATTTTTAAAAAGTCAACTTATTTTAGGAACTTAAATGTTAGTGTCCATCCTTCTTCCATTCTCTGCTCTTAATCCCCCAAGACTATAGTTCATTTCTTGGTTTACATCTGTCAACATGTCACATCCTAAGCAGAATTGCCTTGCCCCACCCCCTTTTTATTTTGCTCTGATTTGCATGGAAAGGGTGATAACATAGCTTGTTAGAAACAAGTCTGACATTGATTCTGAGTGATAGCTAAGCAGCTGAGCTCAGAACGGAAAGCATGGGGTTTGGTACAGAAACGCGATAACATATAGTTAACTGGGTCCTCTCTCGCGCCCTGGGTCTTTCCATTTATTACATAAGTGAAGAAGCAACAGCGTGCCGAGCATCCATCAGCAATCCCTCTTGTCAGTGGGGCATAGCTGGGGCATGATTTCGCGTGCTGTCTTGCCGTGAAACAAAGCTCAGCCTCCCCAAGAAACAAAGAGGTGACATGAAAATGTAAATGCAAGTGGAATGCTTTCAATACTTATTAAATTAATTGAATGTAAGTAGTTTCCTCCCACTGAGATACAAAATGAGAAACACAGAAAGATAAAAATTCTTTAAATAGATCTGCCTCAGTAATTATTACATATAATGTGTCCCATATAATGGAATAGTTAAGAATAAGAGCTAAGGAGTTAGATGACCAGGCTTCGCCTCTCTGCCTTTTACAGCTGTGTGACCTTGAAGAAGTTAACTACTCCGCCTTAGTGTTTTCATCTGCAAAATGCAGATCATCCTAGGACTAGCTCATCAATGATTAAATGCAATGGCGACAGTAGATTATTTAGTAAGTGCTCCATACATAGATAGCGATGAGTGATGGGTAATTGCAGCTCTGAGTACCACATGAAGCCTGCAGAAGAAATGGGCAGTGACTCTGAAGACTCTGTCTTCCCTTTCCTACTTATGGGGAGTATCTAATAGCCACGGAAGTGAGATGTTCTGTTCAATGATCTTCCATTAAACATGAAACTTGCTGGGTGTCTAACGCTCGTCACACAGCTAGAGTCATGTTTGAATTCTTTAAAGAGAAAACTGGGCATGTTGGATTCTTTGGTAAAATAGAGGCCCATGGTTCTGCCAAGTTCCATTCTGCAGCCAATTTGTAAATCTCCAGCAGTTGTAGTTTTAATGGCGCACCTGCTTAAGGAAATACTGAATGCCTATGGCGGTGCCAATCCCTTCGTTAATGAAAACAAGACAAGCTTCATTATTTTTTTTTAAAAAAAGCACTATCACAAAATAAAACGATTAGGCACTAATTTGTTTCTATGCCTACCCTAGATGCCACTGCGTGTGAGGGATTATCATGGAAAACACATTCTTGCTGTAATTTGGAGCCTTTAGGCATTTAATGTGCCAATCGCCTTCACTTGGATCTGGTCTGTAATTTATCATTGGAGTGTCCTACCCTGCTCAAATGCGCCCTTTGTGGGCAGAGGCAAAGCTAATATACTTTCCAAGTGTGTCTGAATTGCCTCCATAAATCACAGCTGCCACTGTAAGCAGTTTTATCATTTGCCAGAACAATAAGTTATCTTCATGCTTTATAGATGCAATGCTCTCCAAGACTTTTATTTGTGTAAACTGTAATGCATCATAACACATTTCCTAAAATGAAATTAGGAAGCTCATTATATACATATATTTAAGATGCACGGAAGGGTTCCAAGGAAATCGTGTAAGCTCACCAAATAATAACAATAATAATAATACTACTAATAATAATAATAATAATAAATGGGGCAATTTTTATTTTATAGAAGCAATTTATTACTTATTTATTACTATAATGATGTGAGCATTAAATACTTGCAATTGGGGTTAAACTTCATTTATCTCTTCATTGCTCCAGTGTGGGGTGAAGCCAGCTCACAGAGAAATAGGACTAAGCACAAATAGGTCCTGTTGGGTCTGCCATGTATAAGATGGAGAAACCTGATGTTTGACAAATACCCATCTCTCGACAATTCTATAGACAGCCACTCCAATAAATCAGGCTGCAGAATCAAATCTGGGCCCATAGTGATCTCTGGGACTGACTTCAAATTCCTCTTTATTTCATAATGATGGGACCCAAATTCAAACCTGATTTGAACCCTTAGACTCCTGAGAGAAAATAATGTATTATATAACAATATTATGTCTGAAGGTCCCAATGAGAAAAACAATCTAATTTTAATACTATTTCAGGACTCTATTCAGCATGATGGACAATAAACTGTGTTCTTTTTTATTGGCTTGCCTTAAAAACTGCTAAATATTTATAAACTAATTTTCCATCCCTTCTTACATGATAAGAAACTACTTTTGTTTGTAATTGCCTCAGTAGTTCACTCCAAGCAGAGGAAACAGTGTCTATAAAGACGCCAGGTTTTATAATTAGAAACAAATTTGTTTCAAAGCCAAGTGCTTTCCCATGCATATTGTAACATTTGAATTAGCTTTCATTCTTTCTGTCTTTATTGATAATAAGGGACTTGTAGGAATTTTAGATTTTTCCACCCATCTCTGGAAGTTTGCAATGCTGTTCATTTTTATATCGAACTACTCACTAGCTATTAATAAGAACCTTATAAACCTCTACTTTAGGCCTAATTACAGTATCTCCAAACTAGTGTTTTCCAAGTTCTAGGTAGTGATCCCATTCTACTCCTTAAATAATCCTAAATATAAGTATTCAAGTTAGCATCACAACCCTCCCAGTTTAAGATGCACCCCATTATTTTCATCTTTCCATTACCCTCATTTCTGTACAGTTTCTGGCTCCATGAGATACCACCTTGCCTCTTTGATATCTAATCCAGTAAACCCACCCCAGTTCCAGGCTCATATCCTGCTCAGTGCCCATGCATTCCTGTGTGTGTGTGTGTGTGTGTGTGTGAAAAGGATGAAGAGGATGCAGGTGGAGATGGACCTCAGAGTCTTGACTGCTTTAAGTAGGTGCAACTTATCTCTCTCCTTCCCACTACCTCTTTTTCTAAGCTCCCCACCCCGTGCCCCTCCCTCTTTGAGTCCATTGAAAGGAGCCCATACCCTAGAATGGATTCAATGGGAAAATTCTGCTTCAAGCAGCTTAATTGGAAGGCAAACTATAATTTTTTTTGGAAGATTTACTCATTTTTTCCAAAATATGGGACATTGCCTAAGACAGATATTTGTGATTGCAATTATTTATGGAAGTACCACTGTTTTATAAATTGCCATTTAGAAAATAAAAATGACTGACATTTGATTTATGGCAATATCATTCATTTAAAGCAGTCCGTCTTTGAGGAAAGGAGCTGCACAATAAATTATAGCATGCCTTCATGAGTAACTGCTTGGAATGGAATCCCATTCACAAATTTGCTTTTTACTAAAAATGCCACTTTGGCATGTTGAGTTTTACTTTTTTCCCCCCAAGTGCTTAATTGAGCATGACTCACTCTCATTTAATTGTCTTTTCACTGAGAGGCCACCTGCATCCTGCTCTAAATATTACAATATTACAGTTTTAGGACTATAATTATTTTATCATCAAATGCTTGCAATTTTGTTCTTTCAACATGGGCGATAATTGGTGACGTTTATCAATATCCTGAGTTCTTTTTAAAGACACAGTTTACTAAAGAATTAGGGATGGTAAGGAAATGAGAAAGGGCTAAAATAAAGGGATTTCTCCTCAGGGGTGTCAACCTGTGTTAAGCCTAGATGAAAGGTGAGAGGAAATGATTAGTGATAATTCTTGGAGGCATTCCACACATCTGTCTTTTTCTCCCATCTAGTTCTCTCCCCTTCTATGATTCTATATCTATAACTTGAGACAGTAAAAATTAGCTTGGACTGAGCAAGTAATCTGCCCAGCCATTCATCCGGCTGGAATGACAGACACAGAGGACAGCAGGACCCAAGGTCCCCTTGGAGCTCTGCAGTGCCACAACCACCAGATTCACCTTGTCCTCTAAAATTACAGACTATCACGTCTTTCTGTTTGACTTGAATTGATATCGGTGAAGAATAAAACTTCACACTCCTCCCTAGAAGACCCACGCAGAGGAGCAGCCTCAGCATCTCACGTGCAAGGTTTCAGATAGGTGTTGCTGAACAAGATATCCCACCTCTGTCTTAAATGTGTAGCCCCCAAAGAAACAGGCCCCTGGGTCCACTACGCAGTCCACACAGGAAGTAGACTCCTTGACACAGTCCTGCTCTGCTTTAAACCTATTGAAACTCCGCTGCATTTAAATACCATCTAAACTCCTATGATGTCTTCTAGCCTTTGTTGGTGAGACACCCCATACTTCCTGTGCTGTCTGGCTTCCCTCGCTGCAATGAGTAATACTTGGTCAGATTACAGTTTTATTCTTGGTAGGCCGTCCGGGCCACCGTGGTGATAGTTTGATAAACTTTCATGGCTACCTGTCTAGACAGGTAGACGTTCTTCAAGCCACACCACCTCCCAAGAAGCAGAAAAGGCAGTTTGACATAGAAACAGTGTGGGAGTAGAGGCATTGCTTAGAAGAGCAGATGCTGCTTTGGCTTGACAAGTGTACCCCTACCGACAGAAATAAAAAGTGTACAACTCTGTGGGGAGTGTGTGTGTGTGTGTGTGTGGGCGGGGGGGGGGGGGGTACGTAACCCACTCGGAGGAAGTTTCACAATCCAGGTTGCTCAGTGCTTAGATTCGCTATGCTGTCATGGTTAATAGAGCCCATTGCATCCAGGCAAATATCAAAGCAGTTAGAAGCCTTCTCACTCACAGCATCTATTGACTACAAAACACTCATCTGAACTACACTTCCTTTTTGTTTTCTCTGGGATTAAAAGCAAACCTACTTTGTAGGATGCACTTCTTCCCAGGAGGAGCAACATTGTTGGGCTTTTAAGCTCTTAAAGGATATCTGTGGTCTTTTAAATGTCTAGAAGTTCTCCTTTTACTCATTTCTTTTCGCCTTGGCCTAGGGAAGACTGGCTTGGTTTTACCAATGGGAGTTTTTTAGGGTATATATTAGTCAGATTAGTAAATGGCTCCGCCTTCCTGGTCTTAGAAACTCTTCGATGCTTTTATAGTTGAAGCTGCTATAGTTCTTGGCATGGTAGCCTTTTAGCTCCATGACTTAAGGACAAAGCACTCTGATAGCATGTGGTTCTTTTCCCCACAAACAGCATTGGCCACTGGTGGTGAAACAGCCGCTGCCATGTTTCCAGAAGAAAGGGCTGGGCGACGCCCCACCTTCAGAAGTGAGAATAGATTTGATTAAGAGTGTTCACTGGTGGGCAGTGACTTCGCCAACTTTGGTCATTGCCACCTTTGCTGAGCAATGTTTGAGCTGGTGGAAAGCCTGCAGACTTAAGCATCCCATGTGAAAGCCGTCAACAGGAGTCTGCTGACTGTATTCTCGTGCCACAATTCTCCATGACAGCCTGTCTTTATGTGTCTTTTGTGACAATGGGGAGGATATGCTGTCATATGTAATTTTGGTCCATGGTGGCAGGTTGGTGTGACAGACAGAATTGATGAATCATCCATAAAGACCCACGATTTTCGAAGTAGAACAGGAGAATGCCTGTCGATATTGGCAAAACATTAAGGTCCTGAGTGGCTGGAGCTGAAGGAATCACCCAGTACTCTCAGTTGTCATCTAAGAAACTGAAGCCTAGTGAGTTAGGTGCTGTGCCCAAAGCTAAAGCACTCATCCTCTGTGTGTGACCCGAGGCCACATCTGAGACCATTTCCTTTCTCTCCTGTTGGAAATTGTCTGTCCCTCAGAGCTAGAGTCACCCTTGGCCAGCAGGGAAATGAGAAGAGTTGAAGATTATAGTTCTTCCCTGCTTGGCTTTAGATCAGTTTCCCTGGCCTTCTGCACTTGGCTGTCCATTGCCATTTTACTCCTGGGCCCCTGGGTTCCACTCTTTAGAAACAAAACGTGTAGGTGAAATTCTAGGTGACATTGGGAGGTAATGCTGTTTTTTCTATCCACATGCATTCAGTAATAACAATTCATTTACTAAGCATCTGCTGTGTGCAGGCATTGCATCTCCATGGAGGCTATGCAGCAAGCAAAGTGAGAATGGTGAGACAAAGATACATAACCCAGATGCAGTCTCTTAACGGGACTGTCATCAAGGAGAAGAAAGGTGACTTTTCAAATCATTGCATATACATTAACAGTATATTTTTAAAGGCTTTTGGGACTTTGTACTCTGTTCAGATCAAGAGGACTTTTTTTGGTTTGTTTGTTTTTTTTCCTCCCCAAAGATATAGTTATAGACTGATCTGAATAGATTTTGGAAAAATCCAATTCACATCAGGCAGGGTTCTATTTTTTTATATATATATATATATCGGATTTGGTTCAGCTTCAATATTATCTTCTTGGGTAACAAGTGTAGCAGTTCTCTTAAGTCATTGAAGTTCTCATTTTGGTTGCATCTGGTTATTGCACGCAGTCAGAAAGGAGCCTGTGATAGATTTGACAAATGTATTTGAAACATTTGGGGGCATCTGTTGAAGGATCTGATATCAGGACCAGCTATTCTTGGGAGGGAGATAAAAAAGGAGAGAGATTTCAATGGAAAACATCTTGCAGAGCTTAAAAAGTGTGTGTCGGCATAATTCCTTCATTATCCTCAATAAAGCAATTCTGTTTGAACTATAGAATGTTAGACTCAGAGGAGGTCTTAAACTGGTCCGACTCAGCTTGAATCCTTAACTATACAGTGACACGGTGATAAGGAAACTCAGGCCCAGGGTAGTCGACACTAGTTCAGGGTCACACGACGACGTAAGAGTCATGAGCTGACCCTTCAGGGTGCCAAGCAATTGCCCAGTGACCAGCATGGCGATCCTCGTCAGAGATGGGGTCTGTTTACTGCAGTCAGAGGCGAGGCAGTGTCCTCCTGGGTGGTCCTCTATTCACATCTCCATTATGCCTTGTTCAAAGCCGACCTGGTTTCTTTCCAGTCCAGTGAATTCACCTCTACAAGATACAATCCTCCCCTCCCTTTTTCCCCCTTTATTTGGGGCAATCATCTGGGTGGTGATCACAGATGCCTTAGTTGCAGGAAAAGGAAAGGGCGTTGGATGTGTGAGGACAGCTGCACAGGCTTTGCCTGGGCTGATGCGTGGATGTCAGCCTCCCAGAGCAGGGGGCGAGCCGGGCCGGGTCAGCTGCTCTTCCAGAATCTCACTTCTGTAACGGAGCCTGGCATTATTAGACTGTAATTATTTTTGCCTGCGGCAGTCTGTTCCTCGTAGATATTTTACTTTTTCTTGATGTGAGATAAAAAGGGATTTTGTACTTTATAAAGTGGCTTTCTTAGCCCTATCTTCAGCCCAAGTAGGCACTGAGTTTCTAGTTATTCATAGGACTCAACACGATGTCTTTAAAAATCAGTAAAAAGTACATCATCTCAGGGATAAAGAACATTATTAGAGCATGATGCCTTTTGGGAAAACCATGGTAAGAAAGTACTTTTAAAAAGCAAGTGAATTTCTAACTTCAGATCCTTTTTTTTTTAAGTTTTAAATAAAAGCAACTGAGTGCTTCCCATACTCCAGGCAGTATGCTTACAGCTTTCTACCACTTAATCCTCCCCAACCCTAGGAGACAGCTGTCAACAATTGTACGCCTTCCCCACTTTACAGGTGATGGGAACAGAGGTTTGACAAGGTGTGGGGGTGAGGGCTAAACTGCTCCAGGGTCCAGAAGGAGTCTAGCTCCCACGGCCGGGTCTTGACAAGACTACACTGTCTCTCATGCCTTGACAATCTGTGCCTACAAAACACAACAGTCATCATCTTTGCTTCCTCCCAAAGAAATGTCTTAGGCCGAGATATTTGCATCCACGGAGACATCATTCGATGTATAGTCTTGGGTGTTAGATATCGAATAGCAGCTTTCACACCAAGGTAAAGCAGTTGGAATCATCTATTTTTAAATCACTCAACTAGGTACACCCTTCATCAAGATCTTGTTAATAATGCCAGGCCGCTTAGGAAGTCTTGGTCATGCAATCGCCTCAGAGAAGCTTTCCCCGAGCCCTCACCTACTAACTTTCCTTAATTAAAATTGCATTCTCCAACGGAAGAGCTCTGTGTGGTTTTAGTACGTTAATAATGAAACTAATCATTGTGCTCTGCTGCATGCTTGGCTGCATGTATTTCAGCCTGGGCTTCGGGGGCTGGGTGTTCCCTGGCAGCGTCACAGAGGTGTGGTGTCCGCCAAGCCCATGCTTTCATGGAGAGGTTCCCCCGACGCCATTTTCATCGAGCACTTTTGTAAGAGGGTGTCTGTCTGCGTGCTGCCTTGGCTGTTAGGTACAAAGCCTCGCGGCTCAGGGTCAGCTGTGATTGTAGCCAGGGTAAAACACCCCACCCTGCAAATGTGCTTACCCATTTAATAAGAGATGGCTGGCAATAGTACTAGATGAGAAACATTTCCCTAGTAAATGATAGACTTTATACAGGGCGGGGTAGATGTAGGTTTACAGTTGTGAGTACGCAAAACAGTTTATTCTCGTATTGCTCCTTATTCACTGTTGTGTTATCTTCCATACGAACAACTGTAAACCCACGTTTGCCCCCGCCTTGTACTTTGGGATGCCCCTATCAGGCTTCCTTACGATGCTCAATTCACAAAGACGTTTCAAAGGAACATCTTACTTCTGTTGGTAATTTCCCTTGGGTCAGTCAGAGATGCCTGAACTTGTCTAAGTGACATTAAAATGCTCGTCATCAATGCAAACGCATTCCTTGTGGATTCCTCAAGCCCCGCCCCCCATCACCACCACGCCTTTACAGCGCCTAGCATCTTGCTGGCGAGTGTATTGAGAATTGTCTGACATCTGAATGAAAAAAAATGAGAATTACTCATCTTTCTGGCTAGATGAGGACTTTTAAATTCGGCCTTTTGTGACTACATTTCTGGAGTTCCTGAAACCAGAAAAATTTTATGCAAAATGTTTTTTGTGTGTCAGGGAACAATTGACTAGAAGAAGAGTCCAAGCCTTTCATCGTGTTTTCAATGAGACCCATAGACCTCTCTGGATGTCAGTGTCCTGGATCAGTACATTCCCACTGGTGCCTATAGTCTCATTGCCCTGGTCTCCCCGCTTTCGTAGGCTAGTGAGGAAATTAAGCAATTCCCAAACAGTGGATTTAAGGGTTTCTGGAAGTACCTGCTGTTGCAAACATTAAACTGTCAACTTAAAGAAGATTAATACTTTAAATTATTATAACTACTCCATCCCTCCTCCCTCCCAAGAAAAGGAATTCTGGAGACACTGAGTGGGAGGCTGTGAGTAGGGATTAGAAGAGAGCACACAGTGTCTCAGTCACTCATTTCTTTTGCACTTTTTTGAACGCAGTTATCTGTCAAACATATTTAAATACTTTCAATTCTAAGCCATACATTGCTTAACACATATGCATAATGGACCATTGGTTAAAGACAGAACAACAAATGTTGCAATGTAATTTATGAGGAACACAGAAAGAGTAAACTTCCTCTAAATTCATTTCAATTAAATCTCCACTGGTTTCCTTTAAAAGCATATTTACATATCTATAATAATAAAAGCATAATATGCTAATTAACCAGATGTCCTTCCAGACGAAGCCAGGGCTGCGAGGGAAGTCCGCTTCCTGGGTGCCAGAGGGAAGCAGGTGCCTGCAGCTGGGGAAAGGAAGGCCTACTCTTGCACGAATTTCATGCATCCGGCCTCTAATATATGTATATATCATGTTTATATATACACATCTGTATACATATGCAGATGTTTGTATATGTCTATAAACGTATGCATGTGTGCATATGTGTGTGTACATACATTTATAGGGTGTCCCAAAATTCACGCAAGATTTGCAATTGAATTGAATTACAAATCTTGCGTGATTTTTGGGATACCCTACAGTATATAATCATTGTACAATTATCACCTGAACTCCTACACATTTGAGAGTAAAAAGGGAGGATATTAATTACACTAGAGAAACAGGCATTAACAGTGCAGTTATATATAGGGTGACTGTATGTGTCTATTTGACTCTGTTATTTAAAAAAACAAACTATTAGAATTGAAGGAGGTAGATTTTAATTTTTATGTTGTGCCGCTGTGGGCAATGTATACTAAGTAAAACTAATGACTAAAAGTAAACAAATATATTCCAAAGTTTAAAAGAAAAAAGTGGTGACATTTGTATCCAATCTGACTGCTTAGGAGGACTTTGCTATCTCTAATCTTCAGTGTGTCTTTCTGTGGATAAGTGCTTGCAGTGAGCAGCCTAAATCCTTTTCTTTATCTCATAAGTTAGGAACGAAACAAAATCATCAAAACCAGCCAGTTACTTTTTAGTGCTTAAAGTATAACACCAAGTTTAAAAGAATTTTAAAAATCGATTATGATACTTTAACATGTCGTTAACTTAAATGTCCATTTATTATTCATTTGGGCCAACATTTCAAAAGATATTTGTTCACAAATCATGATTTTTTTTTTTTTACTAACATATTTAAATAAAAAGCACATGAAAGCCCTAACTAGTTTGGCTCAGTGGATAGAGCCTCGGCCTGCAGACTGAAGGATCCCAGGTTCGAGTCCGGTCAAGGGCATGAACCTTGGTTGCAGGCACATCCCCAGTAGGGGGTGTGCAGGAGGCAGCTGATCGATGTTTCTCTCTCATCGATGTTTCTAACTCTCTATCCCTCTCCCTTCCTCTCTGTAAAAAATCAATAAAATATATTTTAAAGAAATTAATTTAAAAAGCACATGAAAATTGTGCATTTGTTAAATGGGGAAAAAAGTAAAATTGGTGTGTGTGTGTGTGTATAATATTAAATATTGCATTTGAAAGAATACTATAATATAATCAATGTCAACTGAAAATATGCTTTTTCTTAAAAATCACTTTATCATCTAGCACACAAAAAAATAGTATAAAAGAGATGAGCAATGTTGCTAAAGTGGAGGTTCTCCGTGGCTCTGCAAGGATCTCGGGGTCTAGGTGTGGGAAGCATTGTCATAATCTCAAGACAGAACATGGGCCTAGAGCGAGCAGCTGGCCTGGGGAAGCAGAGGTGGCAGCTGGTTTGTACCTTCTCTGTGATGTGGTGACAGGGGCCTCTATTTAATAAGTCACCACAAAGGACCGAAAGGTGCCCAGGATGCACTCAGCACCCTCTTGCCCTCAGACAGCTTCTGATGAGGAGAGGGAGCTCTCCCTTCCCTGAGTGCTCTGATCCCCCGCAGCCAATGTAGCCTGTAGCCTGCGGGAGGTGCCAGCAGAGCTTTCATCAGGAGACAAGAGACAGAGGGGAGGTGGCTTTGTTTCTCGTATGGGAACAAAAGGAGGCCTCGGTCTTTGGGATTAAACATGGAGTAGAGCCTCTAACTAAAGAACCTGGTGCCCTGGCTGTCCCAAAGCAGCAGCCTGGAAACCAGCGCTTGGAGTCCAGGCCCACGTGCCTTTCCTAATGATTCCTGCCTGCTTCCAAGTAATTGCTCCCAGGGCACATCAGCTTGCCTTTTGCACTCGCAGCTCTATAGGTGCTTTGGCTGCCTTCACATACAGAACCACTTCGCTGATTCCACTTCCCACAGAACCCAGGGGCAGAAGAGCACAATCGTGGCATCCAGGTGGATTGCACTTGACCGGGCCTTGGCTCATGGGAATTTGAGGGTGCTGAAGCGTGAATGTGGTCAGCTAGGAGGAGCAGTGCCAAGATTTTTTTTGGGGGGGGCGGGGGGGGAGGAAGAGGCAGGTGGAGTCCAACCAGGTATTGTTACAATTCCCAGTTGTTTTTCATTTAGGCTATAATTCTGAAGGGAATGACAATGCTGTCATTTATGTAGCACCATTTGATGGAAACAAATGCCAACTGCCAGGTAGGAAATGCCAGGTGCTGAAGAATGTGTGAGTCACATTATCCGATATCTACTTGACCTTCACAAGAGCCCTGGGAATTAGAAGTTATTAGCCCCCAGTTAACAGGCAAGCAAAACAACGCTCAAAGATTCAAGATAACTTCCCGCAGTCTCAGAACCGAACCGTGGGCGGGGAGAGCATTCAGTCCCTTCTCTGATTACAGAGCCTGTGATTTTCCCATGAAGCAGCAGAAACTCAGTTTTAACACCAGAACGCTTATTTCAAGTCTCGTTGAAATACCCCTTCACACTATTTCATCTTAGGATCGCCGCTTTAAATATTTGAAAAATTATGGCTAAAGGTACTAAACTTGAGACTAATTTATGGCAGAGCATTTTCTACACCAAATAAGCTCGGGGAATGCAAGTATCATTGTAGAAATAGACTAGGCCCCCCTTTTATCTTTTTTCATTTCCCCTGAAATAGCCTCTGCCTATTGTTATCCATCCGATCTCAGCCTTCTGGAGATGCAGCCAGCGCAGGAAAATGTCAAGTTCAACAAAATGAGGAGCACTGCTTGAGTTGAATCATAATTCAACTTTTTTATTCTTTGCCCTACAGGATCTTTAAACAGTAGCATTACTTAATAGTACTTCCTACATTATTAGCAATTCCCTACAAACGTTGCCATTTCCTCCAAATGGAAAGGCCAGCATCAGGGCAAAGAGTCAAATATTCTGCCCTAATATCTAGTGAAATAAAAACTTGAGAGCTAACATTTACTTAATTGCCAAAGCAGTCATGCTAAGTGCACAGCCTGACATATTACCAGGTGTTAAGGATCATTTCTGAAGGGGAAAAAGATCTATAAAACCAAGAGACGGTGCTCTGCTGAAATCATTACCTGACTCTCTTTAAAATCTTCATTGGACTCTGTAGCTTGCAGGAGTGTTTTCTTGTAATCATTGAAGGGAAGGGATTTGCTGGTTAGTCTCCATTTGCCTCTCCTGCCACTACATAGCCACTCTCTGTCTTTCTCTCCTGACCACACACACTGCTCTCACAGTTTCCTCTGCCTTGTGCTTGCTTCCAGGGGCGGTGGTGGGGGGAGGTGGGGTGGGGAAGGGGAGTGTTTTTCCTAATGCAAGGTATCAGTGACAAGAGATGAGAGGGCAGAAGGAGCGAGAGGTCAGAGTCCCTTCAGCGGTCCCTGGCCGTGGGTGCCCTGGGTTCTCCAGATGGCCCCTTCAGCTCTTACTGAAGGCCTCTGTACACTGGCTCCTCCCCTGAGGCCCTCAGGCCACTGGGAGAAAACCCTTCCCTACTGTTGTTAGGCTCCAGGTGCCTCTCTCTCCTGTTGGTCCCTTAACTTGCCTACTCATCTGGCAACGTTCTGTATATTAACATCTCCTCCCATGAATCCTTCCAGTGGGATTCTGCCGCCTGCCAGGACCAGGTGGTGGCAAAGAAACCAGCAGAACACTACTGTAGTGACTTAATTCTGGCGGTCCTGGACTGTGTGGCCCCAAACAATCTACTCAGTTCCCCGCGATTCATTTTGTTCCTCTGTAAAATGAGAACAATAACTATTCCCACATCTAAAGGGCTTAGCTGAGTGAGTAGAGTCAGGCACACACAATAGTGAAGAATGGAGAACGCTTGCTTTTCCTGAATGGAGTTACTGTAAAGGCGGTCTCTACTAACCCACTATATGACCTCCACAGAATGCTGCCTGTTGGTAAATATAACTGCTAATATCTACATCCAAATATGGGGATACAGTTGTGCTGATAGTTTCAAAAGAGATGGTTTGATTCTGGGTTTTTTTGCAACTCATTATAACTTCTTTGAATCTTCAGAACCCTTGTTTTCTTTCTCCCTAATGCCCTACTGTGTGCTACTTTAGAGAAGTCTGTTGATAGCCAGCTAGGTGAGCTCTAGTTCAGGTACACAAAATTCTCCAAGGTCACATTAATGATCTAACAACAGCAGCAGATCTGACAGATGTGTGGCTAGGAAACAAAAATTCCTAGTTGTCCAGTCTGTCCTATTTGGAGAAGCACTACAGTATGAATGCTGACAAAGTGACTAGCAGGGAAGTGGGATTTTGACCCCACGTATGAGAAATTCTGTGTGCGATCCTGTGCAAGTCTTCCTTAGCCCTCTACACCCCAGCATCGTCACCAGAGCTTGGTGGACCAGGAGGTATTAGAACCATTGTACACTGTCTATTTGAATGACAGCAGCTCAGATGAGGCCAAGAAGAGATTCAGAAAAGCAGCGTAGACGAGATGTCTGCTATAGCAGAGAAAGTAGGCGAGGTCCTGGTCTCTTGGTGCTTGCTTTTCATTTAGGCCAAAGGAAGGCTGAGGCTCAATCGCAAGAGAGCATAACCATCGGTTAGCAAAGTCACAGTCATGTCCTGAAAAACACAAGGCTACAAAAATCTGGTTTGTTTGCCCAGATGTCTCACCAAATGCTAACATAAAGCTGAGAATGCCAAACATAATGTTCCAGATACATCTTTTCTTCCCTCTCCACTCCATTTTCAGCGTCTTCCCATATTTCTTCCTCCCCTTCTTTTCTGGACCTATGTCTGCCCCATCTCAACAGCAAGAGGTGGAATTAGGAAGAGTGCCGAGCCCTCTTTATTTGCTATTAGAAGGAACTTCTTTTTTTTTCCAGAAAGACAAAGAGGGTAAGAGAAAGCAGCTGACCCTGGTCAGCTTTTCCTTGAGGAAAGGATTGTCCCCATCTTACAGATAATGAAAAGGAAGTCAGAGAGGGAGGTGGCCTCCCCCAGAGTGTTTGTCAGATGCCATCACCCACTCGATGAGGGGGAAAGGGGTGGATTAAACAACAGGAATGCAAGGCAGAAGGTTTGATTGAGCGTCAGGGCCCAGCAGTGATTCTCAAAGTGTGGTCCCCAGACCTGTGGCATCTGAATCACCTGGGAACTTGTCAGAAAGGCAAATCCTTGGGCCCCAACCTGCTGAATCAGAACCTGTGGGGGGTGGAGCCTAGCAACTGGTGTTTTTACTGGACCTCTAAGTGATTCAGAAACAGGCCAATGCTGAGAACCACAGATCCAGGGAAAAGAGCTCCTCCGTGTGTGTGTGTGGGGGGGGGGGGGGGGGGGGGGAGGAAGCAGGAAGCAGGTGACAAGATGATGAGGCAGGATTGAGTGTATTTGCATCATCATTACACTGAAGACATCAGTGGAATATCCGGCCCAGAGGGCTCCCTCTGCCTAAAGGTTTAGAGAGCTGGCTGTACCAGGCAGGGGAGCCCCCCTGAGGCCTGGAAGGGAACCTCAGGCACAAAGGCTAAGACTCTCTTAAGATGCTCACACTCCATTTGGGTGCTTATAAAGCTTTAACCATGATGAAGTGTGAGTAGTCCCCTTAAATGCCGTGGGTTGAAGGGAAAAGTTAACAAGTGAATGATCTGGATCATTTCTCTTCCTACCCTGGAGCAGGCTATTAAAAAAAATAATAAAACTGCTCTGTCACCATGGAGACAGCCTGCCCTAGGGGGATGATTGAAAGAGTCTTCAGGACGGACCATTTGTCCTTCAATTTTATTTTCACTTTAATTATTGTGAAATCGGATTTAAGTGTTGACCATAGCCTCCAATTCCAGCCAGCTGAAAAGATAAGCACATTTTTGTATTTGTGTGCACAAGCTGGAAGACTTCTGATTATTGTCTTGATCGAGATAAAAACCATGAGTTTAAATAACAATTTCCCACATGGTGAGATACAAGATATTTCTTATTGCTATTACTAAGAATAATCAGGAGTTGATTATGTAAATTAACAGGAAGTACCTCTCCATTGCTGTTTGGAGTTGTGACATCATGGGGTGCCCAGAAGGGCTTTCCTTTGAGGCCTTTGTTGGAATATTGATGAAGAGACAGGATACTAGGGAATTGGAAGTCATGTTCCCCAAACTCCATAATGAAAACTTTACAAATATCTCGTTGGAAAGCTTTGGTTATAGGTAGCATACATAAATTCATACCAAGCTCATAAATATATTGGCTCCAAGAGCAGCTGTGTCTTCATGTCTTCCACATCTGTATCTCTGAGACCAGCTGTTTGCCTAATTCTGTGAGCTCCAAAATTCTTTTGCTTATGTGTTTACTGATCTTCTCCATTTACTGTCCCCTCTTGTATGTATGGCCCAGGCACTGGCACTACCATCAACTCTCTCACCAAATGAGAACCTAGGGATTTGTTCTTGGGTTTTTCCTTTCTTTCATACCCTCCCTGCAGCTCAGAGGTGACAGTCTCAGACAGTTCACGTGCTAAGTATCTCTCTAATGCGTTCCTTCTCTCCATCTCTACCATTTTGCCTTAGTTCATGTCTTCACTGACTGTACCCTAGATTGTTGCCATGCCCCTCTTAGTTCCCTACCTCTACTTATGCAATCACCAAGTGACTCCTGAAGAAACTTTATGAAGTGGTTGTTCTTTTATTGTTCTGCTTATAAACCTTACGTGGCACTCTTAATCTTTCAACACTCAATTCCAATTTTATAAATGGCTTTCAAGGCCCTAGGATTTGAGTCCAGCTTCCTTTTTCTCTTCCTATATTCCTCTCCCCATTTCTAATCTGCTGCCACCTCTAAATACTTAGACACCTTCACCATATTTTTCACATCTCTGGGTTACTCACAGGCTAGTCCTTATGTTTATACCTGCTTTATTTTGATTATTCCCATTTCATCCCACCCCATTAGCAAACACCTGCTCGCTTTCTAATACTACATTCAAACAATCTCCTGGAAACCTTCTATCACATGCATCCCGTTTCTGATTCACACCAAAAGTGGTCCATGCATCTGAAACGTGTTCCTATCTAATGACATCCAGTGTACTATAGATTTCTATGCCTGTCTCCACTGATGGCACAAGCTCTGAGTAACTTACAGTCATTCTTACACCAGTGGTCAAAAAACAAATAGTAAACAAGACTTGAAGAAAAAAAGGATAAAAGAAACAAAATGTAAGTGAACTGAAAGTTTATCTGACACTGAATTTAGTCATTGGTGTGCCAGAGCTCTCTTATTCAGGCTCACAGAGCAGGTGGGGCAGGGGGCGGCGGGGGGAGAGGGAGGCCAGGAATTTTTCCAGCTGATTAAGCTATATGTAGCTTGAAATTGGCCATGGTGGAAATATTTACACCAGGAGAATTATCAAGAACTACAATTAGGGTTTTTGTTGATCAGAAAGTTCAGTTTTATAGCAGATGACTGATAGTCATGATTATGGTACAGTCAATTCATCCAAGCTCTTGTCCATCAAACATGTGACGCACTAAAACTCCTAGATGCCAGTTGCTGACAGCTCACATCCCAAATGTCTCTTCTCTCCATTCCTACCACAACTGCCTTACTTCAGGTCTTCACTGTCTCTGCTCTGAATTATGGCCTTCCAGTAGATTCCATCATGAGACAGTATTCTTGTTTAAACCCACCACTAGAATGATCTTTGGGTAAGAAGCCTGCCAGTCTGAAATTAAGATAGATACCTTGGACTACTTGGGAAAAATAATGTACACTATTTTTTCCATAAGGAGGACACTGCACTTTTAGCCCACTATTTGTTGCCTATGAGGTCATTTTTCCTGTTATAGTGATAAGTAGATTTCTACAGATTGAATCTGTGCCCATAGCACTTATTTTCAACAATAGTGGGCCGGGGCTAGGTTACACCCCGTAGCCATCTGACGGTGACAGTAATTTGATCAAAATGGTGTTGACCCCATGACTTGTGACCTCATGATTATCCCATTCTATCCAACTGATCAAAAGCAATTCGTCAATGAAAATACCCACCAGGGGGGATGTTACTGAGGGGGCAGTTATTAGAGCCATCTCTGTCCTGACGCCTTATGTTGCCTCAGCAGCAGTTTGCTGCCACCCAGCCTGGTTCTAAGCATGCCCATAATGAACCCTGGTAAAGGGGCAAGAATACGACGCGAGAACTCACGTTTCCTTCTAAGCCACGCAGCCTCATTAAGAAACGAAAACATTTGTGTGCCTTCATGCAGCTTTTCTCCCTCTGGGTCGCTGAAGCTCGCAGGCTGTCAGCGCAGCACCACGGGCCCGAAAAGTTCAGAGAATCACTTCAATAATATGACAGCCTCTCCCATTTAAAATGGAATTCAATGCTGGCTTCCCTCAGAGGCATTCATTGAGATTCCGTGCATGACCCATTCCTCTAGTCATTTAACAATGTGTCTCATGTTTGCCCTGATTTAAAAAAAAAAGAAAGAAAACCAGCTTTGTAGTTGCGATAACATGGATCAGGACGGTGTAATTGCGGTGAAGAGGCCCCCGAGCTTGCAGTAATAGGATGGTTCATCTGATGTGTGTTGCCATTAGAAAATGACCCATGCATGCGCGGATGTTCTCAGGGGACAGTAAAGAGGCTTTTAAGGAGTACACTCTGTGCAGTATGAAAGCTAATGAGCAGAAGAGCACGTACGAAGGAAACGACTGCTTCAGGAGGCCTGGTTCCACTCATGGCCCGTCCCAGCTCTCCTCAAATTCATTAGGATGGACTGGTCGTCCCTGGGACACGGGCTGCATTACCCTGTTCCCCACGAACCTCCCTGCAGGTGATTCTGCATCTATGCCTGAGAAACTAAAACCACTGAATAAATGGTGAGCCAAAGAAAGGAGAGATGCAGTGAGTGTCCATAAATAAGGGGAAGGCGACATTGACACAAAGACGAAAGAAGTCATGATAGGTCTTAAGCGGGGGAAGTGCAATTTCTTGTCCTCCTCTTTTTGAATTCTTAGGACTATTTCATGCTATTTTACTTCGTACCTAAGAACAGAATAGTACCTGATTATGATTTCCAGGCTAGGTATTTTTATCCAATATCTTAATTTTGGGTATGTTTGAAGATTAACAAAGGCTTCCAGTTAATCTATAGTACTTTCTCATTTTAAAACTCCTAATTAGAGTTTGTGGTTTCATACATTGGGAGGTTGACATAGGCAGCGATTCTCAACCTGTGGGTAGCGACCCCTTTGGGGGTCCAACGACCCTTTCACAGGGGTCGCCTAAATACATCCTGCAGATCAGATATTTACATTACGATTCATAACAGTAGCAAAATTACAGTTATGAAGTAGCAACGAAAATAATTTTATGGTTGGGGGTCACCACAACATGAGGAACTGTATTAAAGGGTCGCGGCATTAGGAAGGTTGAGAATCACTAGCATAGAGAATGCTTCAAAAGATTCATTCCTTGCTTCTCAGGGCTGGCCCCCCTTGGCCTACACTGTCACACCTGGGTTTTTTTTTACGTTGGACTTGTGTTAGAGTAGGACAGCTCTGCAAAGACCAATGAAATCAGGTGCCTTCCTTAGTGCCCAAGGACCCCTGGTTCAGGAAACCACAGGGATACCATGATTATCATGCTGCATCTCTCTTCTCCCCTCCCAAGCCACCTAGAGCACCGGAGGGCCATAGGCAGATGAAGCTAGAAAGGACTTCCTTTCTGAGAGACAGTGCCCTAGTAACGAAGTAAACCTTGGGAACAAATCCATGGTGTTCACAGCATTACAAAGCATCATGACAGCGGTCTATAATCTCCCAAAGTACAGCCTACGTGGCCTGGGGGATCTTGATTTCTCCGGGCCTTCATCTGACATACTACTTAGATTATTCTGCAGTCTCTGTTTATCTTTTTTCTCTTACCTATTTTTATCATTCAAAATATGAATACTATTTTTGTTTCCAAAGGTCAAGAGACTGTCCTCAGGACAACCAGTTGCCTAGAATAGTCAAATGACCAAATTGATCTTACATTTCATGTGGAAATAAATTATTTTACCTTATATTTTAATATCATGTTGATAAAGCAATTCAGAGGAAATATACAGTGAGGAGAGCCTGTGAGGAGAGCCATTAATTGAAAAGGTCCTAGAAATTGAAAGCTATAGAATCGGCTTAGAAACTAATGAGGTAAATGAGAGGACTAGAGTCCACTTGACTAACCCCACCCCACTCTAGCCCAGTTGTGTGTCTGGTGCCCCATTATTTGAGTGACAAATTTTAACACTGTTATTGAGAGGTTTGGGTTGATTTCAATTATGCTTTGCCTTTGATTTTCTTTCTTGGATACTAGCAAGATCTTGATCAGCGAAGTGTAGATCATAACTCTTGTCCACTTTGCTCAATTGTTTTAACTACTGAGAAAACAATTAACACAGTAACTGGCCATTGAGCATCTGCCACGTTAAAGGGGTTATGTTAAGGTATGAAAGTTGGAAGGATGTCTAAGAAATAGGACTACCATCTAATGAGGAAAAGCAAGGATGCCAAAGTCAGAAAACTACAACTTACAGTCCAGCTTTCTCTCCTCGTGGCTGCGTGACCTCTGACAAGTTCCTACATCTCTCTCAATCACAGTTTTGTTTTATAAAAGGTTAGTACCAGTGGCCGCCTCTCAGGATTGTTGTGACAATACGGGAAAAGCTCTGCACTCACTGTTTGGATTAGAGTAAGGGATCACCGAGTAGAGCTGGTTAGCTAGTTTATAACGGAAAGGCTTCAAAAGGAGCTGAAAGTGTAGAGGAACTGATAGAATTCAAGGAACACACTAGGCAGATATTGGAAAGTGGCGCAATGCGGGAACTATAAAAAGTCAGCAAAGGGAGAGGCGGGCCTGGAAAAGCATTTTCCTTCTTCGTATTGTTCCCCAGCTCGGTCACGGCTGAGCTCCTGCAACCCCATCACAAAATTATGTGCAAACCGCAGAGACTGGATTCAGAATCCAAGAGCTAGCTCATTCCTGAGGGACTTGGAGAAACATTTGTATTTTGACTCTCCCAAGATCAGTGATTTTTATTTTTTTTATTTTTTTTTTCTTTTTTCAATATTTTTTTTATTTTTTTTATTTTTTTATTTTTTTTTAATGTAATTTTATTTTATTTTTTTATTTTTTTTGGGGGGGGCAGAAGATCAGTGATTTTTATGTTAGCAGGTTATTAATTTCAGTCATTTGCAAAGACCTTCTACCATAGTAAGAAGATGCCGCTTAACAAACACCACATGAAAAGTACCCTGTTTGGGCGGGTGGGGAGGGGATGAGGACTGCCTCGCTTCTCGGTTCATTTGTTCCGTAGATATGTGTCCTCTTTACACCCTTTCCCCATCTTCAACCTCCAAAACCAGCAGCCAGGGAAGCAAAAGCCTGAAGGTACAGGTTACTACGTTGTCATTTTCACTCATTTTCAAAATGTTGGATCTGTAACAGAGTATTCAAATAAAGTACGAGCTTAAATAATGTCGACCGTAATCATGCCAATTTATAATCCCCGATCAATTTGCATTCCTTGACAGAATATTAATGAGTTATACTCAGACTACAAGTAATATTCAATGACGGTGGTATTGTAGTAGAAACACTATTACATATTCAGATTTATGAGACCCAGGCATTTTACATTTTGTAACTCCTCCATCTTAGGGGGATGCATTCTTCTACTTGCTAGGAGGCATTTGTCCACTTCTAACCTTTTTACCGCCAGAAAATAAAGGAGGCATGTGACTTGAAAATTGAATTAATCTTGACTGAAAGAAATAATAAAAATCGCTAATGCCTTCGTGGTCTCCATAGCACGCCTACAGGGCAGATACTGGTGGTGTTTCTGTTTCCCAAGATGTATTCTATCTTGCTAATCCTCAATAAATATGAAAAACTGATCATTTCACAGCTGAGAATTGACAAACCGGAACACATTTCTCATTTGAATAGACGAGATAAGCAGGTTGCCACCGACGCTGCCATCTCTGCCTGTGGGGGTGCTGTGTCCCAGGCAGACGCTGTCAGTTCATTCTTAGGTCACTGTTATCGCATTTCTATTTGTCTGTTTCTGGACCAGAGCTCAGATTCACATTCCACACAGCCTCCTTCCTGTCTGAAGGACCACGCTGCTACCTACCTGCTGTAACATAATTTACAGAAATGGGACCTCCAATTAAACCATTCCAGGTGTAAATCTCTTGCCCGGAGAGCAAATTGAGTAACGAATGGGATTCATGAATATAAATTGGGCTTTCTTTATACTTAAGTTTTCATTTCAAAATTGTAGAGCTTCATTCGCTTCCCACATAAATCTTTATTTGCCTTAAGTGTGTTTACTGTGGGAAGGCCAGCGCAGAGCTGGTAGCCCATTGCTATGCATAGCTGAATATTAAAGTGCACAAATCATCAGACGGAGGGGGCCCTGGGAGGGAGTCATGCAACCTCTGCGTCTGGTCTGGGCTCTCGGCAAAGATGAATCGCGCTCCCACGGACTCTGCCCCTTTACTGGGAAGCGGCCACACCACCTCCTCCCTCTTTTCTCTCCTTGAATATTATCTGATGTGTGCCTTCCAGAACATTCTGTTTACTGAATGTCATCACATCGCTATTATCGTAAGACTTATTTTCTCTTCACCTCAATTTGGGCTTAAAGCTGGTATAATGGTGACTCTCTCCTAGGTGACCTCTATTCAGTTTTGAACAAACTCGGTGAAAGGATGGGAGGAGTCACCAAGCAAATAAATAATAGAAGCAACTCCCCCTTCCCTCCCCCACACACCTCTCCTGACCTCCTCGCTCCCCTGCTGTCCTCTCCTCTTTTTGTCTACATGATAGCTGTGGGTATTCTGCCAAAGGTCCATTGAGGCCAGCTGGCCTTTCACCATATGACCAAATGCAGGTCAAAAATGTAGGACATTTCTCTAATTTTCAACCTGTACTTTGACTCTTCATCTGGAAATAAGGCTTTATTATATTTACCATCACAGGGACTTCAGAATGGGTTCACACTGCCTACCCTTTGCTATAGAACTAGATGGCCAGGAAGACTGTTGGGCCTAAGTTTTCCACCACCATACCCAGTTATTGTCTCTGTATTTCACAATTATTGTTACAATGAATTTGGTGTGGCTAACCTTTTTACCTCCAGAAAAATAAATGGTGTGTGGCTAGGAGAAATGTAAAAACGAAATAGTAAAACAGCAATAGACTTTTTAGAGTCAACAGATATATGAATTAGAGTGGAAGACCTAGACAATGGGAAATAATAGAAGACTTTTTTATGGGCAATTAATATTAAAAAAAATTTCTCCCAAGTGTGTCTGCGTATGAGGCATTCTGGGAGGTAGTGAGGACTGTGACATGGGCTTAGTCACATTTCTTGTTTCCTAGTCTGATGATTTTTCCCTGCTGTATAAACTGTAAACGATTTTAGCTGATGTTCCTAGTCTAACCCGCAGAGCATATTAAAGGAAGGCCGTCACTGTGTACTGTGGGCACAGTCTGGCTGGTGGGGGGGGGGGGGAGGTCACCACTCTTAATTGTATTCTTAATAGGTGGTGACTTAATAAAACTTCAAAATCACTCATTAAAACTATGAAAATGAAGGCGAGGAATATGAACGTAAAACAATGGGACATGTAGAGAAAGTCAAAAGGTGACTTTCTAGATTACATACTTGCTCCACCCACTGCATGCGGGCACAGGCAGGCCTCTCAAGCTTGCTGTCTCTGGTAGTCCAGACTGACTACTCCTTGTGTCATCTCTTTGATGAATATAGCTGGCGACCTAACTCAGTGGCTCTTGGCAATCCATGTTTTCACACTATTTCTAAAATGGACAAAGATACTTTTTTTGTATGGCCAAGGATAGGAAAATATTATCCTCCATAAAGACTATACTATAATTTTATCCTTCTTCACTTTCCTCAATATATGGTAAAACTCTCACATGCACTCAAAATATAGATTATTTATTAATGTATATTGATTAGGAATGTTTTTACCTTTTGTTCCAATTTTTGAAATCTAGTTGTAAGACTTACTTTAATGTGTATGTTGAGAAAATATAAGATCTGAAAGATTTTCCCTCGGAGAATTGTATTAAGAAAGCAGCTGCAGCGGGAATGCAGACTGGTGCAGCTGCTATGGAAAACAGTATGGAGTTTCCACAGAAAAGTTAAATATGGAACTGCTATTTGACCCAGAGACCCAACTGCTGGGAATATATCCTAAGAAATCCAGAATACCAACCAGAAAGAATATATGCACCCATATGTTCATAGCAGTGCAATTTCTAATAGCTAAGATCTGGAAACAGCCCAAGTGCCCATCAGTAGATGAGTAGATAAAGCTGTGGTACATTTATGCCACGGAATACTATGCAGCTGTAAAAAAGAAGGTTTGCTTACCCTTTAAGACAGCATGGAAGGACCAGGAGAGCATTATGCTAAGAACACTATTAAGCAAAATAAGCCAATCAGAGAAAGGAAAGTTTCATATGATCTCACTCATATGTGGAATCTAATGAACAAAATGAACTGATGAGCAAAATAGATCCAGAGTCAGACTGATGAATCTCAGGGGGAAGGCAGGGGTGCGTGGGTGGGTGGGTGGATAGAGATTAACCAAAGAACTTGTATACATATATGCATAACCCATGGACACAGACAATAGTGTGGTGAAGGCCTGGGGGTTGAGGAGATGGGTGTGGAGTGGAGGAGGTAAATGGGGGATAAAGGGGTGCAACTGTAATACTTTCAACAATAAAGATTAAAAAGAGAGAGAGAAGCTGCACTGATTCCTAGGTACTCAGTGCATTTAATAACTCGGGCTCTGGAAGGACCTTGTTGACAGCAGGAAGCAAATTTGTTTCATTTCTCTGCCACCATAACATTTCACCTAAATCGTCACTTTTCCCCAACATGTACAAGAACAGTTCACAGTCTTCCTTTAAGAATACTTAAACTACTTCTCTACTTCTTTTGTGGTGATTAAAATAATTAGAACACATAAATGCTGGCCCACCAAAAGGAAAGAAACTCAATTACCCACCTAGAAGGACACAAACATAAAATTTTTACATGTTGCCTTCTGGATCATCTGTTACATATACATGGTCACATATTGGAGTGTTTTACCAGAATGTTCTCACAGAACAAAAACATGCAGTTCCTTTCACTTGCTATTGTGGTCTTTTGTCTAAGGAAAAGGACATCGAACCAGTCAGGGAGGGAATCGTTTTGTTCATGAGGACACAGAAAGTAGAATGCATGTTTGGTGCACTCGGGTGACATGAGGTTATGCAGAAAGGTGAAAAAGTAAAGAGTGTGTCAATTTAATTAGAAAAGAACTTGATAATCTGTGAATTCTCCAAATATCATCAAAACCAAAGCAAAAGACATAGGAAAGATAAAAATGATATCTGTCAACTGATGTCAATAGAGGTGCCTGTGTTTGTCATGAATTTACCATTGGCACAACATGCTCATTGGATTATTCTGCATAAAGATGGAAATACCAGTCAATTTTGGAGAGCCATACTCTTGTCCCCTCTTAGAACCCCCACCCAAAATAAGCATTCTTACAAAGCAAGCTTTTGGATAACACTTTCCTAATGTGGAGATTGAGATGTCTGAAGGTTGGCTTGTAAACAAATGCTCTCACCCCACCAAATATCACTTGTGTTTTTCCTGGCACAACCAGTTCAAAAGGTGGTTTTCCTTTGCAGGTTACCAGCCCGTCTTGTCTGGTCAACAGGGGTTCCAAGGCCTGATGGGAGTGCAGCAGGCTCAGAATCAGAGCGTCATGAGCAACCAACCAGGAACTCCGGTGCAAAGTGTGATGGTCTCCTACCCAACAATGTCTTCTTATCAGGTGCACATCAGTAGGGTTATAACCTAGCACTGGCCAAACAACAGGCTGTGGGTACACCCCATGCTGGGGGGGTGCTAGGCACAGCCACTCTTCATGGTTGACTTTGAGTCAAGGTTATAACAGACGCATAGAACATGGGAAATGCTTGCTTCTATAATTACTGTGGCATGTGCCAGTGTGGTTCCATATAAACTTTCTATTCATGCAAGAAAAGTCTTTAGTCCAAAGTTCTATTGATGAAGACCTTTGGGCATTCTATAGAAATGTTGCTTATTGGGAGAAAGCCCTCAAATTACCATTCATTTTTTTACATACTCCCCCAAAACTTCATTTTACCACAATTATAAGTTATGCGATTTTAAAATGGCATCTCAGATTCATTCAAAGGACATTTATGGAGCCTAACAACTGCATTTTCCATAGAGTTATGCACTCTAGAAGAGGAAGTGAAGGGTAGTAAAATGCTTTCATCATTGTGTTTAGCTGCACCAAGTAACCAGGTACTTCTGGCCCTGAAGAATCTATCCTCAGCCCTCCTGCCCTGACAGTCCTTACTCACACTGTGCCAATGTCTACCTCCAGCTCCATGTTAGATGTTCTTTAAAGCTGAGAGGGACTTAGGTGCCTGGGACAAAAGCCCCTTTTGCTCCAGTTGGCTCTATGCCACTTTGTTTGCTTAAAACCAAAACAGGAGCATGGCTTTCCCAACAGAGAAATCCAGAATGGAGGTCCAGAGTGCTGTTCCAGGATGGTAACAAGAGAGGACAGAAGCTCAGAACTAACCGCTCTTCACGTTTTCTGCATGCCAGACATGTACCAAGCATCATCGTACATCATCCTTGCAATCCCCTAGGTGGCACTTGAAGTACCTGACCTTATGCAAATGGTCTAGGAAATCAGAGAGGTTAAGTGACTTGTCCAATGTGAAACAGCAAATAAAAGATAGAGCTGAGATTCGTGAACCCAAAAACTTGAATATTTTTCACAACATCACAGTATCTCATGGCACACCCCAAAATAACCTCTTCATGAACAGTTCTCTCTTGTGTCTTTCTGCAGGTGCCAATGACCCAGGGTTCTCAAGGACTGCCCCAGCAGTCATACCAACAGCCAATCATGCTACCTAACCAGACAGGTCAAGGGTCACTCCCAGCCACTGGAATGCCTGTTTACTGTAACGTCACACCGCCGACCCCTCAGAACAACCTTCGGCTGATTGGCCCACACTGTCCCTCCAGCACTGTCCCCGTGATGTCAGCTAGCTGCAGGACAAACTGTGCGAGTATGAGCAATGCCGGGTGGCAGGTCAAATTCTGAGCGCTCTGGCTGTGGTACGTTTCTTCAGATATTACTCATGGCCTTTATGGGAAGAGGAGCAAAAATGGGAAAACTGGCTGAGGACTTAACTATTCACTCAACACTCAAATGATTGCTGCTGGTATTCTGTAAAAAAACAAAGACTAATACACACATTAGCTGGTTAATGGTGCATATTTCTGTCATGTCTGCTAGGTATGCCTTTTATAGCTTAGCTAGTGACATGAATTCATCAAGGTAAGATTTTCTCCTACCACTGAATACCACTGTGTAGACCATAATATCCCTAATTTGGATTATTAGTTTTGTACTTTGTGTTGAGTTTGTGATGCTAAAAGTATTTAAAAATTATATACTGAACTCATATTGTACCAAAGCTGTAATGGAAAAGCAAAGAATTGATGACTGGAAGGAATAATTTATATACACTATAGAGTTTTCTTTTTTTAATGGATATATACTGTATTGTAGTGTTCAATCAAAAATAAAACTATTTGACCTTATGGAGGAAGGTCATGTTTTTACCACCAGTTTGGTTCACTCTCTCTTCCAATATGTGTTTGCTTATATGTCACTGGTTTCCCCTTTGAGCTCTATTTCATAAATAAGGCACGGAACAGATGTTCCAGGGGTTTGTAAGTGAACTGGAATCACATTGTAGGCAAACACTTAGCCAACTGCAATCCCTTGTCCTCATACGACAGGGGTCCCAGTAGTGAGATGGCATCTATTCATCCATTTGTTGACTTCACATTTTTGAAATATATACCTTGGTTTTAGTATTAGGCCTATTGAATACATGTAGCTATTCTTCCCCAGTCAGGAAAACCTGAGTGTCTTGGAAACAGCAGTCCTATATCAAACCCTGTTTTACCTTCATTCAAGTTCCATCTACCTGGAAAACAAGATTTCTTCTCTTAAGGGAAAATTAGAAGGGGGGTGCTCTAATTCCATTGATTACATTGGGTCATACAATGTCATGTGCCACTCGTGTTTGACTCAGAGGCTAATGTTTGTCCCAGTAACTGTATAAGGTAAAATACAGCAATCATTTAGTCACAAAGATTCAGAACATTGGCAAAAACTTCTTTAAAGAGGCTTGTTCCAGGCACTGGCCAGGTAGCTTGATTGGTTAGAGAGAGCACTGTCCCAGCATACTGACGTTGTGGGTTCAATATCGGGTAAGGGTGCAGACAAGAATCAACAAGGAATGCATAAATAAGTGAACAACAAATCGATGTTTCTTTCTCTCTCCCCCTTCCTCTATCTAAAAATCAATCAATAAAAATGTTTTAAATAAAATAAAAAGTAAAAGAGCCTTCTTTCTGTCTAATTCCAAAACATTTACTCTCCTGTAGATTCTGCGATTAAGATTGACTTGACAAATAATAACAGAACTTTGAATGTCAGCTTTGGCCCACCGATAGGTTTTATAGGAATAAAATCCCAGAGCTTTTGCTTTACTTTCATAGCACCTGACTAGTAGTTTTGTTATTTAATACTCTCTGCCTCAAAACTATTATTACCAATAAGAGGGATGTGCAAAGTATATCTGGATAATCCCCACTTAGCATCACAGCCAACTTGGTCATTTGCAGCTAAAATTGAAACAAATTGTTTGGGCTTCCTAAGTAATATATAAGTAATATCCTAGAATAGCAGTTTCTCAATTAAAGGGTGTCCCAAAATTCACCCAAGAAGTAATTTTGATAGAAAACACAGGTTTATCATTAAAAATTATAAATTCTCTATTGATTCATAAAATATACAGTATAGGGTTATGTATGGAATAGCATATCGGGTAAATGGCCTCAACAGCTTTGCTGGCACATATGCACTCTTTTGTTGAAATTTTCCATGACCAGTTTGCATAAATGTGGCTGAATTTCGATGAGGCTTATTTTCATCTTGATGGCTTGGTTAATCAACAAAATGGTCGCATTTGGGGGTCAGAAAACCCACAAGTGATTGTTGAGAACCAAATGCATCTACAATGTATCACTGTTTGGTGCGGATTTTGGGCTGGAGGCATCATCGGACCACTGTTCTTCAAAAATGCGGCTGCTCAGGCAATAACAAAAGAATGCGTATGTGCCAGCAAAGCTGTGGAGGCCATTTACCCGATATGCTATTCCATACATAACCCTATACTGTATACTTTACGAGTCAATAAAAAATTTACAATTTTTAATTATAAACCTGTGTTTTCTATCAAAATTACTTCTTGCGTGAATTTTGGGACACCCTTTATTTCCACGGAAGACTCCTTTCTTAGGATACTTGTAGTTGTTATATGAAAAAGACCATAGACAATTATAATTGGGAGACATGGTTGATGAAGGTTAAATGATCTTTTAAAAAACCTTATGATTTATGCAAGCCTTTAATCTATCAGTTTATATCATGAATTTCCAAGAGGGAGACATAATGTGTACAGTTCCTCAAACTTAATTGAACACAATATCCATTTATCACAGACTATATCAAAAGACTAATATCATGAAGAACATTTTTAAAATATCATAGTAGAGAGTCCCAAAACAAGAGTGCAAGTATAGTTACTTTATTTCTATAGAAGCCATGTCATATATAAAAATGCAATATCACAACCCTACTTCCGATAGCTTTTGGTGACTCAGTGCACACTTCCTCCATGAATGTGTAAACCTAGAAGGTATGCCATATTGCCAATATTTCTAGACCTTTTTATTTTCAAATTTATTAACATTGAAGAACTTGGTATTTATACTTATATCTAAAACTATGGTAATAGCTCTATAGATATATAAGTATAGGTATCTCTAATGATCCTGTATACCTCTATGTGAGTATGACAGGGATGAGGGACTTACACATTCATTTATTGCACACTTACTAATTTCCAGACCTTGAGCCACAGTTGGTGAAGCCCCTGCTTTTAGGAAGTTTATGAGCTTTCAGAATTAACTATAGCAGTCTATAAATCACTAAAAATATAGGAAATCAGTCACAGGTTTCATGTGAAAAACACATGTTAAAGATAGGTTTTTTTAAAGAAGGAGCAGATGGTTTTTGGCTGTGGTTTTATGAAGCTTTTTTACCACACCGATGAAATTTGGGCATGGAGACATGATGGTGGAAGAATTATAGTCCTAGGCAAGAAAAATGCCCGAAAGAAAAGGAAAGAAGCAGGAAACACGAGCATCATAATTCAGGTTGATTGGAGTAGGAGGTGACTAGATAGAAGGAGGGGACAGGTTGAGTATTTGGAAATTCATAATGGGCCTGGTTGGCATGACCTTGAAAGCCAAAGAGTTAACAGGCGAACAGAAGCTCCTGAAGATGTTTGAATGAAAGGTAATATGATCTCAGCCACAGTTTATAAAGAAGTATGGGCCTCAAGAAGTAGGATGGAATAGAGTTGAAAAGGCTCTTCCCTCAGCAACTGGGGATGAACACGATAGTTAAGGTCTGGCACTGAGCTTCAGCTACAGCATGTTGGAATAAGACAGAGCCAGTACTAGCTTCTAAGTCTTAACTCTTAGCACCTCACTGCATGCATGGCAAAGCTTTGGCGGTGTGTATCTTGTCTTTGCCTCTTGGACAGAAACGCCTGCATGTCAGTGCCCTATCTTAGGCTGCATTACAAGGCACGGTGACTATAACCTGTCAGGGTAAAACAAACGAAGACTGCGCCGAAGTTGGAGACAGCATGGGAAGGCTGCCAGTCCCCATCACAGTATATTTGGTATCAATATACAATATGCAGTGAAATCCGATACAAATTCCTATTCCCTCTTCTTTTTTTAAAAAAGGGTGAGAACTCTCATTCATTATGCCTCAGAAAAAAATAAAATTGTTTTCTGTACCCTTGTGGATGCCACTTCTACACAAGACCAGAAAGCCTTGCTTCTTCCCATGTGATTTGGCCCCAAGCCCCCTCTACCAAGAAAGTTGTTCTCTTCAGAGCTTTGAGATTATTTTCCTACAGTTCTCAACTTCAGTGTTTGTCTCAAGTTCAAACCTGCATCACACGTTTTCTGTGGGGTGTTGTGACCTCCCATCTTCTCTACAGAACGACTTGCCACTATTTTGTGATATCAGTGGCAAGAGCGTCTCCCCCTTTGACGGGTCCTCCTGCTCTAAGGCACTGTGTGCACACAGTGGGGGTGAGAGGCATCTGATAATCTCCTGTGGAGGAAAATCACTTCCTGATTGATGTCCTCACACAGATCTGATTCTTCCATTGGGCATGAGGCCGACTTCTCTAACACGATATTCACCAGAAGCTCAGGGAGCGCCGGGATGCTTGTGTTTTGTTATTTGATTGGTTTTGTTTTGCTGCTTTATTCCATTTTACTCTCCGTGTTGGCACAGAAGGAGAGGAGCGAGGTCAGAAATTGAGCAAACAGGGGAAGACGTGAATCTCAATAGGGGTGAACACTGCAACTGGATTGGATAGACAGTCACGGAACAAACCCAGCAGGGATTCACGGTGAGGCACAGGCCCAGACCGGCAGCATCTGGTTGGAGGAGAGTCATTCTGAGCGCTCACAGCTTCACTCCTTCAGTGTCTGGTACAGAGAGGGGACTGGAGGCTTTGCAGGGGTCGGGAGGGAGAAAATAGGGCAGAGAGAGATAGAGGTCCTGGTATTCAAAATAGAGCAGCTTATTGGAAAGTTTTGATTCACTTTCTTGCTAAAAGATCCAGTGGGCCTAGAAAATACTTCTGGCTAATGGTGGTGGCAAGTTAGGGCCATACTGCTTCCTCCGTTACCCCAAAGTTTTCAGTGTGTTAGTATCTTGGAGACCATCAATGTTCACGTTGCCATGATGCTATAAGACTCCCCTGCTTCCTGCAGTTTGATTTCTTTTGTATGTGGAGTTGGCAGCTGCATCTCCTGGGTTCTTAAGCAAGAACGTCAGTAGACACCTCTGTCTGTGCAAATGTGTTCTCCCCGTTTGTGTAAAAGACAGCTAATGCAGGTCCACGTTTCCCTGAAGAAATATGAGTGTGCTTCCCTTTCCATTACAGGGACATTGGAAGAAGCACCAAGTACATAGCACAGTCTGGATTATTTGACACAAATAACTCCGTCCCATGAATTGTTTCTAAGCTGATGAAAAACAGACACAGGAAAGTTGCCAGTTTGTTTGAAGAAATAGCACGACCTACCTGTCTTTTCCGAGTGTTTTAAAGTTTTAGTCTATAAGAATGAGGCCACATTTTCCAATGAGATGCACAAGCCAATTTCATCCTTTTCAAAAGAGAGAGGAGTTACTTAAGGTGCCTAATAGCAGTGTAATAGAGAGCAATGGCCTGCGACTGAAAAAGCAGCAATTTAAATTGGACATTAAGAAAATTTCACTCGAAGCAAGGGCAATTATGCCATGAAATCATTTCCGAAGGGAGAAGCAGGGAGATGCCATTAAAAGACGTGTTTAAAAAAGAGGAGATGAAAACAATTGCAGCTGAACCTGCAGGAGGATCGTTTTATGATTTATTGCTTAGCTAGGCCTGCATGTCATCCTCACTGGAGAGTGCCCAGGCTCAGGGAGCTGACTTTCCAGCAGGGAGGGAGCTGTATTCTATTCTGTATTCTCCTCTGTATTCTATTTCTCTTCATGCAAAAATGTAAAGCTACAAATGGAATATGTATAACAGAGGCAAGGAGAACCTGGGGGCCTCTAGTTATTCAAAATCTACTCTGTGTCTTACAATATTTTTAAACACACAGGTATCCATATCTATTATCTATTTCTATCTATCTAATCTTATGTATATTTTCAAGCAACTGATTGATTTGTTCAAATCAGTGGCTTTAAGCAGCTGGTGTTACTGGCAGAGGATGCGAGGCCTGGTTATCTTTCACACCAATACATCGCTCTACCTGCAGCGTGGGATCTAAAAAGCGTCCTTTGCCTGAAGTCAGAAGTCAAGTTAAAGGCTTACACTGGGGTTGTGCAAGGCCCTTGGACCTCTCACAGTTTCACACTCACATTTGTAAATGGAAAGGTGGAATGCCCTATCAGCTGAACAGTGTTCACTAATAGAGGACGGTCAAGTTTTCAGTGCATCCTTGTATGTGATTCTGAATGAATAAGAAGCTGCCACATTGGCCTACAAAATGCCCCGAAACTCTCACTATTAAGGTACAGTCTGGCAACCTATGCATTTTCGTGGCTGTTTTATATCTTCTCTTGTGCTATCTAAGAGGAACCCATCATGGCAGTCTCCTTTCCCATCTTGCTATCCCCTAACTCCGTGGTTGGCAAACCATGGCTCGTGAGCCACATGTGGCTCTTTGGCCCCTTGAGTGTGGCTCTTCCACAAAATACCACGTGCAGGCGCGCATGTACAGTGTGATTGAAACTTCGTGGCCCATGCGCAGAAGTCGGTATTTTGTGGAAGAGCCGCACTCCAGGGCCAAAGAGCCGCATGTGGCTCGCGAGCCGCGGTTTGCCGAGCCGCAGTTTGCCGACCACTGCCCTAATTCACTCTGGAAAAGGGGCATATCACACCTTACTCAGTCTACATCAGTATATGAGACACCTACACTATCACTAGCCCTTGTATGTAATGGGTGTGTCTACCTGGGACAATTGGAAGACGCAGAGTTTGTATTCAGCCTTATTTACACATAAGTGTGTAAGCACCACACTACACCAGGGTGGACGCACACTGTGACTGTGGCTGCCTGAATGTGGGCTCAGTGTCCTATGGATGATCAAGCCATGAAGGCAGAGGACTCAGAAGTGCCTCCAGAAATCCTGCCTTAGATTCCAATGTCTGCCAGATTAAAGTAGATGAAAATCCCAAGTAAGTCAGGTGATGGATACAGTAGCTAACATGATGAGGGGAATCCATTTACAGTGCATACATAGATCAAATCATCATGTTGTACACTTTCATACCTCACAATTTTCTCAATTATACCTCAATGAAGCTGAAGTAAAGAATCCTAAATATAAAATGCAAAGCCATAAAATGTTAGAAGAAACCTTGGGAGAACATCTTCATGTCCTCAGGTTATGTACTGATCTTTTTAGAGAAGACAGAAAAATCACAATAAAGAAAAATTATTAGTAAATTGGGATTACCATACAATATAAAACTCCTATAAAAACGACACCAGGGCAAGGTGAAAAGAGAAGCTATTGACTAGAAAATATTCTATGTACTCAAAATATATAAATCAGTAAAAAATACACATAACCCAAAAGAAAAATAAAGAACTGAATTTAAACAATCAATTCACTGATTGGTAAACTTGCATGCTCAAAACATATTTAAATAAAAACTCAATATCACTAGAGATCAGGAAAATGATAAATTTAAAATTCCAGATATTATTTTACTGTCAAACGCATTAGCAAAAATTAACAAATCTAGCAACAATAGGTATTAGGCGAGAACGTGAAGCAACAGGGATCTTATCCACAATTGGGGGGGTGTATAAATTGGTACAATCACTTTGGAAAACAAAGTAATATTATCTAGTAAAGCTGAAAATAAGCATATGCAGCATCCAACAATTCCACCTGTAGGAAATACCCTGGAGGGTTCCTTGCACAGGTAAGCAAGAACATGCTTACAAGAATGATTAATGGCAGGGCTTTTAAAAGAACAAGTTGGAATCAACCTAAATCCCCACAAGTAGGAGAATGGATAAATTAATATTCATACAATGAAATTTAATGCAACAGTAATAATGAATGAACTAGAGCTGTAAATATCAGCATGGAAAATTCTCAAAGACATAAATTTGTAATAAACATACAAATAGTGGAGAAATATTTAAAACATGATGCTGAAATTTGAAAACATTCAGGATAACACTATGTGTGGGTTTTGGCTATGGAGAAAGTACAATTTAAAATGTGCAATAAATACTGTGCATGGGAATAATAAATATTAAATTCAAGCCACTGGTTAATTCTGAAGAGAAGGGACTGAGACATGAAATGGGCATATTTACCTTAGAATCTTTAAATAGATCTGAAATATCAGATGTGAATCAAATGGAAGACCAATGATTTCACAAATAAATAGGTGGCTAAATACTGGATTGTTTGCAGTTTATTCTCTAGATTTTCCTGAAAATTTGACATTTCAAAGTAAACATTATTTTAAGACACATAGGAAAAATGTTTTAACTTTATTGTTTTACCCTTGAATTTGGTGAATCTTGTAACTGATACATATTCTACATTTCTTGTTACAGACATAATAGAGTATAAGAGGGTACATACTGGAGGTTTGCTAGTTCATCCATAAGTACTGCTAGCTTTTTTTTTTTCTTTTTTGCCTGCCTTAGGAGACATGTTGCTTCAAATAATCATCTGGATACTGGCTGCCTATTTTGGTAAAACAAACAAACAAACAAACAAACAAAAATCTCTCTGAAGAGAAAGCAGAACTGAAGCTGTTACTGGAAGAAAAGTACCAGGTGGTAGAGTGTGTGTGTGTGTGTGTACTTCAGGTCGAGTGCTGTGGATTAGTTGTTAAAGTAATGAGATTGGATATCTCAGAACTTGGGGGGGATTGGGGTATTTTTGGTGGAATACCAAAATTCTGTTGAATTCAAATAACATTTTGTGTTCTGTTGAATTCAAATAACATTCCATCGCTAGTTTCACTGTTGCTATAAATCACAACTACTAGACCCTCATTGAATATCAACAGTACAGACGAACTGAACAACTGCATTAACCATATTTAGAATTTTTCTTAAAATAAATATGCTTCCTCAGAGTTCTGATTTCTTGAAAGCAGAGCCATTTCTACAGCTCCAGGCAAGTTAATAAATGTTGTGGGCTCCAGTTTCCTCAGATGAGAAAGGTATTATTTAGCTTACCCACTGTTTATTCTTCTCATTCCCATAAGACTTTTGGACATCACTGTCGCAGTAGGAAGTCACTGAATTGTAAATTGTCACCTAACAAGACTGTGGAGAGCATTTAATGCTGGCAGAGGCCCTAACTCTGTCGGGTGGATTTTGAAAACTCACAGTGAGTGTCAGGAGTGCAGTCCAGATGTTCTAGTTTCCAACTTAGTATTTATTCATTCTAAAATGAATTTACTTCATTATTTGTCTCTCTGTGAGTAAAAGGCAACCTCAATAAGTCTCTACATTTTTATGCACAATGTCCAACCCCCAAAAAAGTATAAGACATACAAAGAGAATACCAAAAACTCAAATAATGGCAGCAAACCCAGAGATAAGTAAGATACAAGAGTAACTAGAGAAGTTCTAAATGGCCATCACAAATTAAATTAGAGAAAATATGTGTTCTAAATGGCAAAAGATGAAGAATTTCAATTGAGATTTGGAATCTACAAAAACGAATCCCAAGGATATTTTAGAATCGAAAAAATACAATACATATAACTGAGAACTACTGAATGGGTAGAAAGAGGCATTTAGCAGAGGACATAATTAGTGAACTCGAAGACAGACAAGATAAAATATCAAAATTGAAGCACAGAGTCACAAAAATAATGAGAAAGACAAAGAAGCATAGGAAATGTGTTGGACACAGATGGTGTAACATACATGTAAATGTGGTCCCAAAGAGGACAGAGAGATGCAATAAAGAGTAAATGGTCAAGATGTTTCCTAACATGTTAAAAATGGTCAGCCCACAGATTTAAGAAGCTCAACAAAATCCAAACAAGATTAATACAAAGAAAACCACACCTTTTTTGAGCTATTTGGGCTGAGCTCACGGGTCTTAGTGATCAGCTGCTAAGTTGACAGAGGGCTGGATGGTGCAGAACGGCCTTAGTTAAGATGGACTGTATCTGCTCCATGTGGTCACTCATCCTCCAGCAGGCTATCCTGCTTGTTGCCCCATGGAAACAAGGGGCTTCAAGAAAGTAAGTAAGGTTCAGAAGTGACACATGTCCCTTCTACCATATCCTAGTAGCCAAAGCAAAAACAGGGCCAACCAGACTCAGGTGGTGGAGAAAACTGTCTTCACTTCTTGAAGGCATGAGCTGCAAAGTCACATTGTATGGAGTACGGATGACGGAAAGGGAGGAATTATAGACAATGTTATAACACTCTACGGATGCTTATCTGGGAAGGTCAGAGCTCTTGGCATACATATACCATTTCTTGCCATTCACAGCCATAGTTTGGGTTATTTTGAATGAGAAAAACCAAAGGATACTGCATCTGAACATAAGAATATGCCGAAAATCAGTAAGAGTTTTTTTAAAGTCTTCTAAAAACGAACAAACAAGCACAGGCAGGCAACTAACAGCACTGGCATCACTCAGATCAGGACTTTCACTACTTCAGTCCCAGCCTGCATATGTGTTTCAGAGCCTCCGATTCCAGCTCATTAGGGTGCTGGTATTACCTGCAGGTTTTCACATATGCCCGCGCTTCACTGCCCCCATGTCTTTGTATAAGTTGCTTCTTGTACCTAGAACGGTCTTCCCCATTAAGTCAAACCTTACCAATATCTTAAGACCCAACAAGAAGGCTACATCATCTTTCATCAACTTGTCCCTAATCGTCCCCTCCAATCTTCTCAAGTAGAATAAAGCTCCTGGACTCAGAATAAATGTTAGCATATTCCACAGTATCCTTCACGTGGCATGACTTTGTATGTCATTTTTGTTCCTGTCTTGTCTCTGAAAAGTAGAACCTTGATTGCAGGGCCCAAGGCTGATTCATGCCTGCATTCTTTTACAGCCCCTGCTCACAGCAGAGGGTTGCTCACATGGCGGGTATTTGATAGATCACCTGTTCAATTTCTAAAGGAAAAGGACACAGTTCAATTCTATTCGATTATACAGACATTTTCAGTTGCGTCTTAATTTCTAACTATACAGGATAGATGGATGCTGGGAGATTAATTTTGCATGAGCGAGGTGATTGATGTCCAAGGAGGAGGGGAAAAAAAGCAACCTGGGCTTCACGTCTGATTTTGACACATCTATTTTCTTGGGCCTCTGGGCATCAAAGCCTCCCCTGCAAGCTTTGATGCATCACTTCATCACTAACGAAGATCTTTTTCAAACTCTTCATGTTCACACATCTTGCTTCCCCTGAAAGATCTGAACAAATGGCAATTGCTTCCTGTTCCAGTTCATCACTCATTATGCCTGACAGCTTCCGATTTTAATGAACGCCACCAGAGCACCCAGTCCCTGAAACGTGGCTCTTTCCCTTTCTTGGCTCATGGCCCACACTAACACCACTTTGATGCTGTGGATACAACAGAGTCTGTCGAACAGATGTAATCACAAGCTACCCTCCATTTAACAGTCAATCAATTTAGCTGACACGATGTCCTTTTGGCTAGGTGTTTATGTACTTATAACCGTTCTCGACAGCCTGTAAAATTCTCCATCAGATTGATCTGTTTTTCTAAACATGTGCAGTGGTTATGTTCCTTGTTCCACCATCTGAGGTTTTAAAAAATGCCTCATTATTTATCTAAATCAAATTCAGTTTAATTCAGAGCCTGCACTCCCCTGGGTGACAAGAAATTCAAACTCAGAGTTTGCTTTTTTTTGTAATAAAACTGTATTTTAGAACAGTTTTAGATTTATAAAATGACTGCCAAAAAATACAGAGTTCTTGTACATACCTCACCTAGTTTCCCCCACTGTTAATATATTACATTAGTATGGTGCTTTGGTAATAATAAATGAGGTAGTACTGATATATTCTTATTAATAAAGCCCAGGGTTTATTCAGGCTTCCTTAGATTTATCTGTCCACTTTCTGTCCCAGATCCCACGAAGAATAGCACGGTAAATGGTTAGCAGTCTTATTATCTCCTGAGGCTACTCTTAACTCTGACAGTCTCTGTCCTTGCTCTTAATGACATTAACAGTTTTAACACTGATGTTCAGGTATTTTGTATGTCCCTCAAATGAGACTTATCCGATTTTCTCCTCATAATGAAACTGGGGTTAAGGGTTTGGGGAGGAGACCACAAGGGAAAGTGCCATTTTCATCATATTACACCAAGTGTACACACTACCAACATGACTCATTATTGTTGATGTTGACCTTGATCTCCTGGCTGAGTGTTTGTCAGGTTTATCATTTTTTTTTTCTCTGTTTCCATTTCCTTTGGAGGAGGTAATTTACTCAGCTCACACTTCATGAGTGAGAAGCTAGGCACCACCTACCTGAGGACAGAGTATTGACAGTTGCCTATATTTGTGTGAGTCTATTTCCAGGCATAGAATTCTGCTCCATTGGTCTATGTATCTGTTCTATCAGCCATGTCATGCTGTCCTGATTACTGTTGTCTTACAGTAAGTCTATTATTTTAAATATATTTTTATTGATTTCAGAGAGGAAGGGAGAGGAAGACAGGCACAGAAACATCAATGAAAGAGAATCATTACCTCATCAGCTGCCTCCTGCACGCTCCCTACTGGGGATGGAGCCCGCAACTGGAGCACTTGCTCAGACCGGGAATAAAACCATGACCTACTGTTCATAGGTCAATGCTCAACTACTGAGCTACAATGGCCAGGCTTATAGTAAGTCTGGATATTAGGGGTAAGACTTCTATCTTTGTTCTTCTTCAGTGTTTAGATACTTAGTCAAGGCCTTTTGCCTTTTCATGAAATTTTACAATCAGTTCTCATTTTCTACAAAGTAGATAATACACATGTAGACAAAAGAATAAATAAGATTATTTAAAATAGTGGAGATAATTGATAATGATAATGTGGTAGAGGGTGTTTGGGGCTAATTTTGACAGTGTGATCAGAGATCTCCTTAGGAAATGTCATTTGAGATAGCTGAATGAAAGGAAAGCAAGTCCTGTTAAGTTTAAGAAAAGAGATCTCTAATGTGGAAACTTAGGGGTGAAGGGATCTGAGTATGGTTCGGTTTGCTCTCTGGTAGCAACTCCAAGAAGGCCACTGTGGTTGCTACTAAGGTAAGCGAGCCAGGGGAGAGCTGTAAGAGGAAGTTGGAGCAGTAGGCAGGGATTAGAACATGTAGGGATGGTGGGCAGTTCTACAGACCTTTAGACAGCAATAGGGAACAGAGTGACCCTGGACAATTATTTGACAGAATCTGGGCAGACATCCTAATGGTTGATTCAAATTTGCTTAGAAGAGATCATTTCTTGCATCGTGTTCTAAATTTTTCCCACTCCTTTTTATTGTAGCAGTTATAAAGGTAGGTTAGAAAAAACGAAAAACAAATATTTCAGAGACTTTTGTACTTTCCAATATGAACCATTTTTCAATAACCATAAATATCTGCCTCACTTGTAGAAAACAGATTAAAGTGCAAGCACTGAATGTCCATGTCATCTGTGATGCTCTTCATGATCTTGGACTTATCCTATCTAATAAAGAGGGAATATGCTAATTAACCCTCACACCATCGCAAAGATGGTGGTGCCCACAGCCAATAAGGAGGGAATATGCTAATTGACTGCCATGCCCTCAAAGATGAGGGCGCCCACAGCCACAAGATGGCGGCACCCAGTTCCCTCAGCCCTGCCGGGGAGGTAGGCAAGTGCAGCAAGGCCAAGCCCGCCCCCAGGTGGGCCTGGCCGCTCCATGCACCTGCCTCCAGGGTGTCCCAGTCCCCCTCAGCCCCCCAGCCGCCCAGGGCCACCAGAAGCTCAGGTAACCAGGGTCAGCTGAGACTTGTACTGCCGGCAGTGGCAGCAGCAGAGGTGTGATGGGGCATCGCCTTCCCCTGATCACGGGGCTGCCTCCCGCCCCTGAGGGCTCCAAGACTGTGAGAGGGGGCAGGCTGGGCTGAGGGACCCCCCCCCCCTCCAGTGCATGAACTTTCATGTACTGGGCCTCTAGTTTGTGTGTAATTAAGTATTAAATTTTGGAAAAAAAAATTCTTTCTATTCTTTTAATACATCTCTCCTCCACCCTCTATCACTCTCTCTCACTCTTCCTCCCTCTCTCTCCTCCCTACTCCCCCACTTTAAATCTAATTCTATCTGCCTGTCTGTCTATCTCTCTATCTATTTTTAACCTGATCTAATTCAAGGATCTTACAAGGTAAGTCTGTTAGCACTGCAGCATTAGCTTGACTAGAGAGACTTTATGATTCCACAATATAGAATTATTTTCTATTCCCTCTACTCCTTCGGCCCTGTTTGTTCATGCTGTTTCCCGCCCCTGCATTATCTCCAGTAGGGCCCCACCCTGTAGAAATACTACCAATCCTATAGGAGCCAAATGCAGTCTTCTCTAGAAATCACTTTTCAGACTCAAAATGTCAGAGATGACTTTGGCCTGAGTAGTACTGGGTCTGAACTACGCTTTGGGGAAATGACTCTGATATAGGTGTACAGAATAACTGCAGGATAAAGAAATAAAAGAAAATAGTTCAGGTTGGTAAGACTCAGAAATCAATCGTCTTGAAAGCCTATGAGCCACTTCCCCCAACTTTGCAGTTTTTGCACCTTTTCCCAAGACATATGTCAGTGGTGGCACAGGTGGTCAGTAATTTTGTTTCTTAATGAGAACAAATGAGTCCTGGATGTTTGACGGAGGCTGGCTGATGATGACAAAATCACTAGCTCCGTCTCCCGAGTTGAAAGAATACTATGCAAACATGGCTATGAGTCACACATATTCAATTTAGGCAATTGCATTTGGACGTGTGATGATTCTATCTGAAAATGGGATCAGTCAGGGAGAAAAATGGACTTTGTGAGGCTGAACAAACAAGTCACTCACCGAAAATTGAAATTTCCATTTTATCCCTGAGTTCTTAGATGAAGCTGTCCATGTCTCTGAAGCTCTGGTGATTTCTTTATTTCCCTTGTGTCAAATAGGATGTAGTGTGTGTGTGTGTGTGTGTGTGTGTGTGTGTGTGTGTGTGTGTTTACCATATGCCAGCACTGATCCTGCTGTAGTTGGTACTGAGCATGATGCCTGGCAATGTAGCCGTTGCTGCATTTGTAAATCTGCATCTTCCTTGGCACAGGCTGCAGGACAGCGATCCTGTTCTCTCCCTCACTCTCCTTCCACTCCTCCACCCCTCACTTTGCAATCTGCATCAAAATGAACAACCATAATGAAATCTGCCTTAGCAAGCTGACTGCATTTCCTGAACTAGACAAGACAACACTAGGGCTCTTTGGGAACAGGACTTAACTAACTTTATATCTTTATGTTTGTAAAAATATGATTTCTTCTTCCCCTGTCCATCCATCAGAGCTAATGTGAAATGTGCATTGTCATTATTGTTTCTAAGGGCACACAGCCCCTTGTTTCTGAGCCAGATCACCCTTTAACGTACTTTCAGTTACTGAAGCAGCAATTACAGGTTGATACTTGCTTTTTAGAATTATATTCAGTAGTTGGTAGGGGTAGCAAATAGTAATAGTGGTAGTGGTAATAATAACAATAATCATATTCTTTACTTGGCAATTATTATGCGCCAGCCATGGTGATAAGCACTTGCTATATAGTATATAATTTATTCCTTCTGCTCATCCTCTGTAATAGCAATTATTATCCCCATTTTGGCAATGAGGGGGTTCAGGCTCAGAGAGATTTATACGGCAAACAACTTACAAGTATTAGAGCCCGGATTCAATCCCAGGTCTTTTGAACTTGTCATCTAATCTCCCTGCCATATTGCCACTCAGAAACTTTAGAAGGAGACGCTCTTGCCTGAAGATTAGAATCTATTGAGTGCAGGCAATACAATAGTGAGAGTGGGGCTTGTTTTAGAAGTTGACCACAGCCAATGGCATTTTCTATACTGAATAAAGGAATCTGAAAACTAATAGCATGATGAGGAAAGGGCAAGTTGATGTTGCTAAATGGAATTCAATGAGCCGGTATTGATTTTTACTAAAGGCAAGGTATGGATAAGCACTAAACAGAGGGTGATGAATTGGACCCCATCCTTGACTTTAAGCACAGTTAAGAAAAGAGGCTCCTACATATAACAATTAAGATCAGGTTGGTATAAATGCTAAAAGGGAATGAAGTGATCATGGACTCTCATACCATTTGCAATAGTTGGAACATTGCACTTTAAATAGTAATATTCCAGAAAATTATAGGTCAACGATCATATGAAACCATGTCAGGGGGTATAGCAAGGTCCAGAGGGAAGAAATATCACGCTTGTGTCTCTAGTAGCCTGAGAAATAGGCATGGAAGAAAGACTTCTCCTTGAGATTCTGGTGAGGAATAGTTGTGGATTCAGAGAACCATAAAAACTGGACTACTATGTTCATTGCAGCATTATTTACAATAGCCAAAATACAGAGGCAACCTGTGTCCATTGATAGACAAGTGGATAAAGAAAATATATATAATGGAATGTTATTCATCCATGAAAAAGAACGAAATCTTGCCATTTGCAACAACATGGATGGATCTAGAGGGCATCACGTTAAGTAAAATAAGTCAGAGAAAGACAAATACCATATGATTTCACTTATCCTATATAATATGCAAATCGATCGAACAGTGGAACAAATTGTCACTATGATGCACACTGACCATCTGGGGGCAGAAACACAATGCAGGAGCTGCCCCCTGGTGGTCAGTGCTCTCCCACAGGGGAAGCGCAGCTCAGCTGGAAGCCCAGAAGTCAGGCTCATGGCTGGAGAGCACAGCAGTGGTGACGGGAGCCTCTTCCACCTCCGAAGCAGCACTAAGCTGTCTGGCTGTCTGTCCTACATCCCCCAAGGGCTCCCGGACTGCGAGAGGACTGAGGGACACCCACCCGCCCCCAGTGCATGAATTTTCATGCACCAGGCCTCTAATATAAATATAAAAACAAAGTAAATGAAAAAAAGAAACAGAAAAAAACTCTTGGATACAGAGAAAAAAATTGATGGTTGCCAAAAGGGAGAAGGGTTTGGGGGATGGGAGAAAAAGAAGAAGGAATTAATAAGTATAAATTGCCATTTGTAAAAACAGTCACAGGGATGTACATAGGGAATATAGTCCATAATATCAGAGTAACCATGCATGGTGTTGATGGGTACTAGACTTATCAGATGACCATTTTATGTTATGTAAATACCTAAGCACTAATATAATGTATGTCAACTATAATTCAAACAAACTGGATCAATTCCCTCCATCCACTCAAAGTGCAATGATAAAGAACACCAAAAAGATCAAATACTTTACTGCTTTACTCAAGATCAAACAGCTGCTTAGTAGTGATGTCAGCATGAAACCCCAAGTGTCCAGGCTACTGTCCCTGAGTTCTCTCTGGCCGGGTGCTTCTCTGAGTCACTGCCCACACAGCCGTTATCACAGAGCCCTGTGGTCTTCCAAAGAGGTCGGGCGGTTGAAAGATGGGCCTTCTTCGTTATCTCTTGGCGCAACTCTCAGAGGACAAGAGGATCGGACGCCAATGTACCAGGAAGTGCTTCCAAACTATATCATTTTTTATTGGCTGTAAAGAGTCCCAGACAGCCCTGACGGATGGGAGAGGCGAATTCAGCTGAGGCACCTCTCCTGCCACATCTCTTCCTCTCAGTCAACAAGTCCCAAGGTAAGCTAGGCAGGTTGAAATGCGAGCGGAGTGCAGCAGTTAAGAGTGTGGCTGGAGCCAGATGCGTCTCCATCCATCCCTTCCCTCACCCAACCCACAGTTTTCTCATTTCCTCAAACCAGGGTAATACGAGAATTTCATTCAAAGCTTATGGGATGATTGGTGAATTAATACAAAAAAGTACTGAGCACAGTGCCTGGTACAGGAAAACTTCTCAACAAATGACTCCTACGACTGTAATTATTTCTGTTGATAACTTTGGTATTAACTCAGTGAGCATTAGTTGGGTGTCTGTCCAACTCCTAGAGTGAAGTGGATTTTGAACTCCCAAACCCAGGCCTTAAAAAGACAGACAGCTTCTGCTTCTTCTCTTTTGGGGCCCAGGCTCCACGCTCTCAGGAAGTCTACGATCAACTCTGAATGATTAGAGAAGCCCTGAAGAGAGACCCTAAATGATGAGAGTCCACCTTTGGGTGCTCCAGCTCCATCTCAACTCTTAGCTGATGGTGGCCACCTGCGTGACCCCAGACAGCATCACAGAGAACAGAAAAACTACCAAGCTGAGCCCTGCCCCCATTCCTGACCTGCAGTTGGTGCTAAATCATAAATCGTCTGTGTTTTATTTTACCACGTTTGGGACTTTATTACATGACAATGGATAAGTGATACAATGTGTATTGAGTGTTGGGGGTTGGGGCAGAAATAGAGAGGTGGGCAGCTGGCTAGGTTACAATGGATTAAGAAAAAAATGAGTGAAGGAAGAAGGCAAAGACTACTGAGATGAGGAATTCAGCGGTGAAAGTGCAGAAGTAATCTGCTAATAACAAGGAAGAGATTCGATTTGTCGGTTTGATTGTTTCCAGGCCAGAGCAAGTTGGGTGTGCTGGCAGAAAGGAGAGAGTGACTGAGGAATGCTTGGCCATCTTTAACGTTCAACTGTTCCAAGGACTGCCCCCCCAGTTTTGCCTAAAGAGCAGATGCCTAATACGGCCCATCCCTAGGCCCTCTGGTCTGTGCCTCTCAGCTTTGCGTTTTCTGAATTCATTTTTCTCTTCTTCTCGGGATACGTTTGCTGCAAAAAGTTTAGCATGCCTCTTAAAGGCGACATATTCATTTTAAATAAATTGTTATACATATTTACTTAGTGTTATTCTCTAAATGCTTTAAGGCGACTGTGGCTTGGCCTATGTGGTTTGAAATGCAAATTATAATTGGCATATTGCCCACTTACACGGCCCACTTTTTGGTGTACAGACATGAGAAAGTGCTATGTCAGGTCCCTGTGCTTTTCGGACAATGCTATACTGGAAGCTGATCGCCTTCGTCCTCATTCCATCCTATACAAACATGCATGGCCACCCAAATGCACACGCTTGCTTGAAAACGGATGGCAGATGCTGCCTCCTTGAATCCTGCGTTCATGTAAAGAGGCATGTCAAAAGCAAAAAGAGACTGCCGTATTTTTACTGTGCTTTTTTTAGATGCCTCTCTCCTCCAACATTTGAGTGTATCTATGCTTTTTCTGTAAGCTTGGGAGCTCCACAAGGGTGGCTTATTCCTCTAAGCCCAGTGTTTCAAGCACATCAGACTGTTCAATAATGTTAATAATTGAACATATGATCTGGTATCTGAATCTGTGACATTAGGATCTCGTATGAGTCACTGAACTTCCAATGCTTGAGTACTTCTGCGTCTCTAGCTAAAAGGAAGGGATTGCTACTTGCTCCTGCCTACTCCATGCTGCTCCTCTGAAGTTTAACCAGTTAACCATCATAAAACGCTCAGAAGGTAAGGGACATGGAGCAATGCCAGATGGTAAATTCCCAAGGCATCTCGAAGAGACCTGTCAATCAGTGAAAAGTCATGGGATGCAGCTTCAAGCACCACATATTCTGGCAGCTGCGGAATCTCTTCTGTCTGTCATGCTGGTGTCAGGGGTCCTGGGGGCTTAGCTATGAGTCCTGCTCATTGATGCTCATAGTCTCAGCTCTGCTCGCACCTGTTCGGATGTATCTTTGAAAGGTGAGTGTGTAGCATCGCTGCACTTGGCTGTGATATTCGATTTCACATGTGTTCTTTACTTATCTACAACAGATGCAAACCTTTTATAGTTGTGAATTCAAGGCAGGGACTGTCTAGGACAGGCTGACATTAGCAGCCCTAGAATGTGATTGTCAGTTCTTGCCATGCAATTCCACTTCGAATAATCAGATGTTGGATGAAAGCAAATACTACTGTTTTAATGTAAATAAACACACGTACAAATAAACAACACATGCGTAAATGCACGCTCCAAAATTTTCCACGCTTCCCAATATTTCCACCTTCCAATATTTTCCAAAATTTGCCACAACTATGGATCCGCCAATCCCCATTTAAGCCATGGCAGATGATACTGCAAGAACTAGGAGAAATGACATTTCATAGGAAAAGCAAATCAGCAGGTGGTTTTGAATGGAAAGCTACATAAAGAGAAACATTGATGGGTTGCCTCACACACTCACCCTAACCGGGGATTAAACCTGCAACCTAGATATGTGCCCTGACTGGGAATCAAACCCGCAACCTTTTGGTGTTCAAGATGACACTCCAACCAACTGAGGCGAGGCTCAATTCACATTTTGTAGTATTAATATGCCTTCTATTTCCTTTTTTAAAAAAGGATAATAATTCCCAGATGGCACATTATAGCAGAAAAATTAACCCGAGCATCTTCTAAAAATAAGTTCTTCAAGTATAAAAATGGTGTTTCTTATATTCTCCTTTCTCCCTTCCCCACTTTTTCTCTCCTCTCTTTTTCTTCCCTTCCCTTCCTCCTCCCCTCTCCCTCTTCCTCCTGTACTGGGACTAGACTTTTCTGAAATGAGTTTGTCCAAAGAAGATATTAAAGTCTACTTAAGAGCTTGAAAAAGATAGACAGGCAGGATAGTTTTAATGGTTGCAGTCTTGGTGATAAAAATCTAATGAAGCTTTAAGACCCGACTTTTCTCTCATCCGTATCCTCTTCTCTGTTTTAGAAATCCCAAAATGATTTGTCAAGACAGATCAAAGAGGAAAGAATTTTGCCATTGGGATTATTGCTTCTGAGGGTGAACAAAAGGCAGACTATGAGTTATAGGCAAGACAAAAATGAAAAGAAAATACATGATGTTCCGACTTCATTCTTCTTTATAAGGCCAGCTAAGGATGACTTCTACCATTCCCCTGATCAAGAGAAGCTACAGTATTTCCATTTTCCCCTCATCTCTCTCAGAAGTACGATAGTCTAATACCTTGCCCTCAATGTTGAGAGTAAAGAATTCTTACTATTTTCTATTTCTCCCATAGCACATAAAATAGAATGCAGTGGGTGCTATGATCAACACACCTTAAGTTATCATGGACAACTCTTTTCGAACCTCATTGTTCTCTTATGTAAATGGGGTAACAATATTGTAGCTGGATGTGGAAAACAGTGAATTCTATGACAACCTCACTCTAGTCAGTTTTTACCATTCATAGATAGATAAATAGATTTGTTTATGTGTGTGTGTGTAGAGAGAGAGGTAAACAGAGGAACAGATTCAGAGACAAGACGGAAAGAAGTAATAGAGAAAAGAGAGGATCAGAATGAATATGTCTGTGCATATAATTTACATATATATATATATATATATATATACACATACACACACTGAAATATATGCATAATTTCAACAGTGCAATAAAAACAACTATGATTACATCAACATGACAGAAAAACATCCTTAAAAGCAATACTTTCCTTGGCCTTCACAGGGTAAACCACAACAAATTTAATTCAACTACATTGCCATTTTGTTTGTTCTAATATGCGTACGGCATAGAAGGCAGAATTAGGCTAATCTGAATGCATTAGCTGAACACTTGCCAGTTTGATCTTTGTACAGTACAAATGTGTTTCATGAATTAATGTCACTTGTTCTTTTCTAGATGCTGTCAAATTCCTGTCACTTTTTTTTGTATTCAGCTATTTGATGAAGAGGAAAAAACACTGTGGCAGAGCGTATAATTCTGTAAATAAAATCAGCTCTTAAAGGTGGCTGCAGAGTTTGCCACACGTGTGCGTGCGCATGTGTGTGTGTGTGTGTGTGTGTGTGTGTGTGTGTGAGAGAGAGAGAGAGAGAGAGAGAGAGAGAGAGAGAGAGAGAGAGAGAGAGAGAGAGACATGCAGGGGGTATAAGATGTAAGTTTAGTCATATTAAAGAATACTTCACATCATGATAACACGTTTTTGTAGGAATAGCTGCCTAGTCCAAAACCTGTGAAAGAAATCTATTGAAGAGGTTTTATGGCCCTGACCAGTTTGGCTCAGTGGATAGAGCGTCAGCCTGTGAACTCAAGGGTCACAGGTTCGATTCTGGTCAAGGGCATGTGCCTTTGGTTGCGGGCATATCCCCAGTGGGGAGTGTGTGGGAAGCAGCTGATCGATGTTTCTCTCTCATCGATGTTTCTGGCTCTCTGTCCTTCTCCCTTCCTCTCTGTAAAAAACCAATAAAATGTATTTTTTTAAAAAAGAAAGAAAAGGTTTTATGATTGCAATAGAAAAAGAAAAAAAAGATTGGGTTCACGGCTGCCCTTTAATGCTCATTGAACTAAAAAGGTCAGCCTTAGTACTTTATCCAGGTACTTACAAGACATTTGTCTCATTTCAGAAAATATAAATTTGTGGATGATGTAGGAATAATTATCAATAAATATTTGTTCATTTTGATAAAATTTCCTTTTATGGATCATAACCAGAGTTCACCATTTATTCCATAAACAGAAGGAAAAATCTGCTGAGGTATTTGTGGGTTGTTTTTTTCTCATTATCATAGTAGGTGGAGCATAACAGTAAGAATCAATCCTCCCAAATCCCTCCAAACTTTGTGAGGGATTGTTGCTCCCTACAACAGTATTATAGGGCCCACAGCAGACATTGCCAGACACCCCAAATACAACAATTTTATAGGTAAAGGCACTAAACCTCAGCAAGATGAATCAACTTCCCTGAGGTCATCTAGTTCATATATTGTGGTTACAGAATTCAAATCCAGATTTCTGATTTAAAAGCAATTCTGATTTCTGCAATTCCGCTAAAGACAGTGAGTTATTTGATAGCTTTGTGGCAGAGGTAGTTGTCCTGGTTTGTCATTCATTCATTCATCCATCCATCCATCCATCCATCCATCCAGTCACACACTCATGCTTCAACAATTACTGAAAACATTATATATGGACAAGGTATTTTCTTCAGACTATTTTAACTAAGAGAAATAGATTCTGTTAGGTTGTCATACTTTGCCTGGAGTGTCCGTGCATATGTGCTTTCTGCTCTGCCCTGAGGGAATATTGCAAATAAACATTACTTATTATTAGAGTGATAAAAGTAGTGATTGTATTATAGATTCCCATACATTAGCATGTTAAAACTCGTGTTTAAAACTCCATGTTTATAGTGGAAATCATGAATCCTTCTGAAATGTAATCTTCTAGCCCATAATTGAATCTCAAAATGAGGCTTTATAAAAGCAAAGGTAAATGGCATCCACAAGTCCTAAAATTTATACAAGGTTGCTTTCAGGGACATTACAGACTTAATTCACTTCACAAGGATATCTGACCAAGCGGCTGAGTAGCAGCTGAAATCTAGCCCCATCTCCTTCCCAAGCATCAGTCCATAGCTCCTTTTTCTAATTCAGACACATCCACTGTCCACTCACCCAAGCTGCATATCAATACAACTGTTTTATCCCAAAAAGAGATAGTATTATTTCCAGTTCTCTCCAAAGTGCCATGTGGGCTAGTGGTGACCAACCTGGGCTGGATGCCCACCTGTGGACCCTGACTCAGTGGGGCCTGAATGAAGGACAGTCAGTATTACAGTTCACCAGTGATTAGTTCTATAACATTCTAAGTCTAGATAAAAATACAGTATCAAGTTCTAAGAATTAGAGGCTATGATTAGAACTCTTCATTATTTCTAAACAATTTGGCTGTTTAGAAAAGTTGTCAAGGTGTAAATGAATCGATAACAAGATAAAGTACAGTAGATGCCATCACATGTCTAATTAACAACAATAATAATAATGTTCCATCTAGTCTCTGTATGTCTATAATATCTTTGCTGCTATTATCAAACTATAAATAAATTGTGGGTTGGTACTTCACAGTGCAGAGATTTTTAAGGGCTTCATCACATGTCCTGAATGGAAAAGGCTTTTATCCCATTGTAAAAAAAAAAATAGTCTGTCTGAATTCAGGTTCTCATGGCAACACATTCTGACATGAAAGGCTGCACTAAAATAGTACAAAACATCTAGAGGTGCCCTTACAAAGGGGTCAGTGTTTGACCACAAGTCAATGGAAGGAAAAGATCATACACAGAGCAAACAAATTCTCTGCATCCAATTGGATACCTTTACTCATGTTTCTCTGCTGGAGTTCCATATTCCTGAGTTTCTAACTGCTTCTCTTCGTGACCATGAAACCTCTACTCACCCACCCACTCCTCATGCTTCCCCATTTCTTTCAAGTGCCTCTTTGAAGCTTATCAAAGCCACCTCTCTCGCAGTCGTTTTAACTTTCCTCTTTAATAACCTCCAAAGCTGAAGGTCCCTGACCCTGCTCTTTCTGGTTACTCTCTGATGCCTACAGATAATGGCTATTCCGATGGCTGTTTCTGGCTTAATGATTCTCCGATTATTCACGTGGCCCGTCAGTGGCATACATTCCCTAGGAATTCATCATTCATTCCCAATGAAATGGTGACACTCACAATTTGGATGTTTCAGATGGGTATGACCTAAATACTAATCTTGACAAGTCATGCTTGTATGGTTAACAGGGGAGTCTCACTTTGATCAGGCGCTCTGAAAACTGTCACTGGGGCATGAGTGACTTTTGCTTCTGATAATGGCAGATGAACCTAAGCAGACCAACCCTCTTGCTGGGATCAATAGAATCACAGGAAATAGAGCCTGCTAAAAAGACACTGAATTGATAACAAGGCTATAAAAAGAACTAAGAAAAAAATGACAATTCAGGGAGGTAAGATTTCCATTTGAGGCCGCTTTCCTCCAACGTGCTTTTGCTGAATTCAGAAGAAAGAAATTGAGAAGCTAAGAAAAACATTTAACAGCCTCATGGGTTGAGGAGAATAAAAATTGGATTCCTAGCCTTTCCTTTCAAAATCTTCAAGCTTTGGATTAGAATAAGAAGAGGTAAACTTTCTCTGTAAAGGGCTGATAAACCAATATGTTTTGCCTTTTGCAGACCATACTCAACCCTGCTGTTGTTCCATGAAAGTAGCTGTACACAATTCTTAAACAGGTTTCCCTGTGTCCCAACAAAACTTTATTACAAAAACCAGGCAGTGGCTATTTACCAACCACTTGATTATAGTAACAAGGGCCTATACCCTAGGAAGAGGAAGCTGGAAATAAGAGACTTCACATGGACTGGATCTCATATCAATCCCTGAAATTGAACCAAGGCAATCATTGACTGAGTGATCCTAGGGCACTTGCCAGAAATAAATTCAAATCAGTTCTAGAGGAAAATAGCATAATGCAAGGCTACAGCATATTTCCATCCTTCTTTTTAACTTATTTGAGCTAATTGTATGCTGTGACACAGTGGTAAGAAATAACTCGGTGACATTATGCAGACCCTTCGCACAGCTTCCCCCTTGTTAACATCCTGCATAACCACAGCACAGCACAGAATCACAACCAGGAAACTGACATTGATAGAACCCACTTACCTTGTTCGGAGTTCTGCAATTTTACATGCACTCCTGGTGTGAATATGTATGTGTGTTAGCTCACCACTATTTTGTTACATGTGTAGGTGGATGTGACCACAGTCAATACACAAAAAATACACAGAAATAAATTCAAATCATCGCTAGAAGAAAATAACATAATGCAAGGCTTCAGCATATTTCTATCCTTTAACTATTTATGCTGAGCTAATTGTATACTGAGACACAGTGGTAAGAAATAACTCGCTGAGATTGTACAGACCCTTGACACCGTTCCCCACAGCGTTAACATCCTGCATAACCACAGCACAAAAGCACAACGAGGAAACTAACATTGATAGAATCCACTTACCTTGTTCAGAGCTCTTCAGTTTTACAGGCACTCCTGCTGTGTGTATGCATGTGTCACCCCTATTTTGTTACATATGTAGATGGGTGTGACCATAGTCAATACACAGAAAATACACAGAAAAATTCCATTGTAAGGATCCCTCATGTTTTCCCTTTGTAGGCACAACCATCTCTCTCATTCCTTTGCCCCACCTCAATGCCTGGCAACCACTCATGTTTTCTCCATCTCTATAATTTTGTCATTTCAAAAAAATATCATGTGAGTGGAATCATACAGCATGTAACTGTATGAGTTTGCTAGGGATGCCGTAACAAAACACCAGAGACTGGGTGGCTGCAACAACAGAAACATATTGACTCACGGTTCTGGAGGCTGGAAGTCTGAGATGGAAGTGTTGGCAGGTCTGGTTCTTCCTGAGACTGCTCTCCTCCCTGTGTCCTCATCTGGTTATCCCTCTGTGCACACGCATCCCAGGTCTCTCTTCCAGTTCCTATAAGGACATCAGTAACATCTGATAGAGCTCCACCTTAATGGCCTCCTTTAACTTAATCATTGCTTTAAAGATTATTTCCAAATATGGTTACCTTCGGAGGTACCAGGATTTGGAACTATAACATGACTTTGAGGGGGACCACAATTCATGCCACAACAGCAATCCTTTCAGATAGACTTTTTCACTTAGCATTATGACACCGAGATCCATCCAAGTTATTATATGCGTTAGTAGTTTTTTCCTTTTTTGCTGAATAGTTTTCCATGGCATAGGAATACCCCAGTTTTTTAACCATTCCCCTGTTGAAGGAACTGGATTGTTTATATAAAGGGGTCTATTACAAATAAAGCTGCTATAAACACACGTGTACGTGTGTGTGTGTGTGTGTGTGTGTGTGTAGTTACATACTATATGAATTCACTCATATTTTTAAATTACAAAATTATAGAGACAGAGAACATATTGTTTGCCAGAGAATGAGGAAGAATGAGAAAATTAGGTGGTTTCATATATATATTAAATAAACTACTTAATCTATATAATAAAGTATATTGTATATATAGAAAAATGTAAAATATACAGTTTAATGGGTAATCATAAAACACAAGTACCAAGAAATAGAATTTCTCCAATCTTCCATATCTTCATCATGAGGCTCCTTCACTCCTACCCAAAGATTAAACATTGTCAAAATTTACTAGTAGTTTAATTTTGTTTCCTGAACTTTTATTAATGGAGCCATTAAGTATACATTTTGTATCCAGTTTACTTTTTATTCAATATTATGTTCATAGGATTCATCATTGTAGCAAGTAGTTGTGGCACATTTACTGTACATTGTGCAACACTTGACTGACCTTTCACAATTAAATTGCTTACCATTCTTTTGATGGTGGATGTCTATCTATCTGTCTGCCTTTCTTCCTTCCCTTTTTATTGTTTCTTTAATTTTTTCAATGAAGCTGCTGTAAACATTTCATATTCGTATCCTGGTAAATACATGCATGCATTTCTGATGCATAGATCTTGGAATGGTTTTGTTAGTCTAGTCACTTCAGCTTTCTAACAGTTACTTTTCATGATATATCTTTTCCACCAACCTATTTATGTTTTTAAATATAAGGTGCATGTCTTTTAGACAGCATCTATTTGGGACTTTCCATTTTTATTCCATGTAATAATCCCTTTTTAGTAGGATGTTTATGGCATTTACATTTAATGCACTTATTATAAGGGTTGGATTTATAATTGCCCTTTTACTATTTGTCCATTTGTCTCATGTCTAATTACTGCCCTTTTATTATTAAACCAGAGGCTCAATGCACAAAATTCACGCAAGAGTAGGCCTTCCTTCCTCCTGCTGCTGGCACTGGCTTCCCTCTGGCACCCGGGACCCAGGCTGCTTTCCTCTGGCTGCCGGCAGGCACCCGGGACCTGAGCTTCCCTCTGGCCCTGGCTTTGTCTAGAAGGACGTCCAGTCTAATTAGCATATTACCCTTTTATTATTATAGATATTTTAGTGTGACACATTTCTTTGTTGACTTTTACTGTGTTATTTGGACCTACTTAATGGTTGCTCTAGGGCAGTGATGACGAACCTATGACGTGTGTCAGAGGTGACACGTGAACTCATTTTTTTGGTTGATTTTTCTTTGTTAAATGGCATTTAAATATGTAAAATAAATATCAAAAATATACATCTTTGTTTTACTATGGTTGCAAATATCAAAAAATTTCTATATGTGACACAGCACCAGAGTTAAGTTAGGGTTTTTCAAAATGCCGACACGCCAAGCTCAAAAGGTTCACCATCACTGCTCTAGGGAATACAAAATGCATTATAATTCATTACAATTGACTTCAAAAACCCAGACATTTCATTTCTCCTTTTCTTCCCCACACTTTTTCTTTTCATTGTCATGTTCTATACACCAACAATACAATGTTATAATTATTGCTTTATACTAATGCCTCCTTTTTAAAGAAAGAAATTGATAAGAATTTATTTTTATATAGACTTTTATAATCATTCACATACATTCAATTTTCTAGCTCTTTTCATTATTACCTATGGATACACATTACCATCTGGTGTCATTTTCAGCCAAAGAACTTTTTCTACTATTTTTTTTTAGGCCAGGTCTTTTAGCAGCAATCATCTCCATCTTTGTTTATCTGGGAGTATTTATTTTGTCACTATTGAAGTGATTTTTTTTTTCTTTCAGAGCTTTGAGTATGTTACAATAGTGTCTTGTGAACTCCATTGTTTCTAATGTAAACCAGCCATGAATCATCTGTTTTTCTGCCTCATGAGTATTTTTCCCTTTCTGCCTTCAAAATGATCTCATTTTTGCCTTTCAACAGTTTGGCTATGATCTGGCTAGCTGTAGGTATTTTTTTAGTTCATGCGCTTTGGGGTTCACTAAAGGTCTTAGTATCATCAATGTATTCATAAATTGTGGGAATTTTCAGTTATTTTTATATACCTGTTTATCTCCTCCCCTTTCTCTACTTTCTCTTTCTGACTCTCCCATTACGTGTATGTTGGTATGTTTTACTTTGTTCCACTGGTCTTTGAAGCTCTGCCTGGTAAATAGAAGATTCTCTGTGTTGAATGAGTTCATCATTTTGAAATGCTGAGTTTTTGCTTGATCAATATAATGATAATTGTCATCCCTGACAATTGTGCACGACCATGCCAATAACTTCAGTGGAACGGAAGTATGCACTTCGCCTGTAAAAGGCATGCTATAAATTGGTTCTGTTTAGTCTTGTCAATTCATCCATGCTAAATCAGTGTGACTTCTCCCCTCAGATGTAATTTTGGGAAGTATCTTCTAAACCCTTATTTTTGCTCCCTACATTCTGACTAGTCTTTCTTATCTCTATTGTCTTTCTTGTCTCTATTGTTTCATTTTCCAGTTAATTCATAAAGTGAGGTGTCAGGGACAGTTTAATCCCTACATGGCTAACCCAGTAAGTAGTCTAATACCCCAGCGATACTATTTATGACCAGGACAATTATGTCATCTCTACACCAAAGCAACTTCAGTGCCATATTTAGTCTCTTTGAGGACTTCAAGCGATCAAAGAATTCTTCCTTGGACTAGGAAGCTTGTGTTTGGTAAAATCAATAGGAAAGTGACAGCAAAGGGACCCACAGATTCTCCAGCCAGCACATGACTTAGTGTTTCTCGGGAGGAGTCTACTGGTTATAGGACCTAAAGGAGACCCCAAGGAGCTAGGAACACGAATGAGAGCTGACAGCTCATACACACTAGCAGACAGCTACAGAATGTTCTTTGACACCAAACGCAGTTTAAAAGTCTGTTTCTCCTTCATCACAGATAGAATGTTCTAGGATATTTGTGTGAGTCAAGTGCTGTTTGAAGTATCCACCAGTGGAGAAAAACGTTCTTATAAAACATTTCTTATAAAAATGCTTATTCTAGGCAACTACTCTTCATTATTCAGTAGAATCGTGTGTATTTTTTCAGAAAACTTGCATCTGGCCCATGTGGCCTTCGCAGCTTATCTCCCTCCCCGCCTCCTGCTCTCCCATGAGGTGCTCACATGGAAAGTTTTGCCTTCACCGAATTCATTATATGCTTTCATTCTCTCAGTTCAAATGATACATACTCCAACTTCTTGCTTGGCTCATCCTAATCTGTTAAGGGCTTCCATTAATCATATATCTTACAATAATCTCTTTATATATTCATTTTTTCCCAGTATCATTTGGGCCATGACTGAATCTCCATGTGTCTTCAGATCCTAACACATGATGGCTAGGTTTATTTACTCAAGAATATTTAAAATAATTTTAGGTGCTGTCTCATAATTTGGTCATGGTTGGCTAATGCCAAGAGATAATTCTTCCTTAACTCTGAATATTTAAGGAACAGAAGTTGAATGTTTCTTCATCTGTTAGACTCTTAAGTATAGAAAATTATGTCTGAACTTTCTCTCTAATTCTGGCATCTAATGAAGGGCCTGATGAAGATGAGGCAATCAGTAAATACTGATTGAAATATGGCTAGAAATATAACATTAAAATTGGACTATTAGTATAAAAGTCAGTACATTTGACTTCTGAAAGTGACAGCCTAAACTCATACTATATTTGTAAAGCAGAAAGAGGAAAAGGTAGAATTACTTCTGGTTTAGGTTTGTTTTCCTCAAAGATTTGCTGAGCTATGTTGATGTTACAAATAAAATAGGGAAAATCAGTGTTCTACGATGAACTGAAGCTACTGAGGTAAGGTGAACATTTTCAATCTAAAGTTAAGTTTTCTTGGGAATGTTTCCTTTAACTCCCCAAAAGACTGAATATTTGCTGAATGTTTTCACACTATTTTTGTCTTCACACTATTTTTCCCTACGCTAAATTCCTACAGCAGAAACTATTAGATTGGTTTTAGGCTCTTATTAGCCCTCTAGTATTTAATGTAGCATCAAGGAAGCCAGGACTGGAAATAATAAATGGAGGTTTATTTTTAGCAAAATTCAGTCTGAGAGAAATGGTTAAGTCTCCTGAGGTTTCCTAGAGGAGACTCCTTTAATTTAAGCAAATCATACATAATCACATTTCCATTCCTACTGTAAAGATTTATTTTTAAGCCCTTGCTGAAAAGGGTCCACAACAGTCAACGGACTTAGCAGTTTTAGCCATAAATTTCAATAATTTAAGATCAAATGTAGCAATTTCAGGAAGGAAGGAAGAGACGTCAGTTTTCTCAACACCAACCCCAGATTTGATCTAATTCCAATAGAAAAGCCAATAGGTGACTAACAGAACTTGACAGTTTGAGTCTAAAATTGATGAAAATGTGAAAACCAAAGTGGAAAAAAAAAGGCAAAATACTGAAGGAAAATAACAAGATGGGGAATAAGACAGATTTATTGACAAGAGAGAAAGACTAATTTATTTTAAAGGCTATTGATTAAAACAGTGTGAATTTGACTTAGTTATAAATAACTAGACCAATGGAACAGAGTAAAAGTCTAAGAATAGACTGATGACAATATAGAAATTCAGTGCTTGTCAACTCCAACATTGCAGATAAATGGATGGGTAGATTACTCAATAAATAGTGCTATCTCTACCTGTTATACATATGGGGAAAATTAAATTGTAATTTCTACCTTACACAAATATGTGTGGGTAACCACTTAAATGTGCAGGGGAAAATTATAAACATTTAGAATAAGAATTATATTTATAAGATAAGAGTAGAGATATAGTCCTTACAGAAAATAGAGAAATACTCAATATATTTGAAAATGTTAAAGTGAATAACCTCTATTTCTGGAAAACTACTAGAGAGAGAATGAAGAGATATATGACATACTGGGAAGAAATATTTGTACCATATTCACCCAATATGGCATTCTTACCTAAAATAGTTAGAATGGCAATATGAATGAGATAAGAAATCCAGTAGAAAAATGGATAAAGGACTTAAGCAGGCACTTTACAGAAGAGGAAATGCAAATGAATTGTCTGAGTGGTCCAAACTTAATTAAACCAAATATTTAATTTATAATCATTTTCTGATATATAGTCCCACAAGGCACCTTGCTGAAACAGATGAAAAGTTCTGTGTTGAAAAACCCACATTAATCCAGACCCCCCAAAATTCATACATACACACACACACACACACACACACACACACACACACACACATACACATACATATTGTAGTAGTTCACAGGGGGAAAATGTCACAAAATACACAGGAAACACATAAGGGAGTCACCAGAAAAGTAAAATACATCACAATCAGAGCCTAAAAATTATAGATACTGGGATTATCCAGCTCAAAAATAAAATGTTTAATATTTTTCAAGAAATTCACTTAGAGGGTTAAAAATATGAAAAAGGAGCACAAATATGTTACACATTATATCAAATACTTCTAGAAATAAAATACTTAAAGTTCAAAAAGGATGTGATCTGAGGTGGAAGATACAAAGGGGAATAAAAAGCAAAGAAAGTAGTAAATATGGACAAAACTGACTGATTAAAATAATAATTACAATTAAAAGATTGTTCACAAGAAGGAAAGGGAAATGATTCCCTCCCCCCCGCAAGTTGAAGGTTTGTGGCAATCCTGCATCCAGCAAGTCTATTGGTGCCATTTTCTTTTAAAGTGGATCATGTAAGAGTTATAACCCAGTTTATTAGTAGACAAGAAAAAGATATTTAGTTGGTAAATAACATGCAGATAAAGCATTATGAACATTAACACACTTAACTGAGTTTATGCTCTTCTTCAATACTAGTGGCCCTGTGCACAAAACTCATGCACAGGGGCGGGGGGTGCCCCTCATCCTGGCCTGCACCCTCTCCAATCTGGGACTCCTCGGGGGATATCCGAATGCCAGCAGTTGGACATCCTTCTCACAATCCAGGACCACTGCCTCCTAACCGCTCACCTACCTGCCTGCCTGATCTCCCCTAATTACTCTGTCTGCTGGCCTGCTCATCCCCAACTGCCCACCCCTCCTTGCCTGATCACCCCCAACTACCCTCCCCTCCTTGCCTGATCATCCCTAACCACCTCAGCCTCACCACCATGGCTTTGTCCGGAAGGACATCTGGAAGGTCTCCCAGTCTAATTAGCATATTACCCTTTTATTAGTATAGATTATAAAGACAGCTTTAAGCTGGATATTCAAGTAAGAAGTGATCAAATTATAATTGTTGTTTTCCGAATAACAGATATTCTTTCTCTTTTCATTTGCCTAAAATGTTTGGGGTTGGGTGTGTTTTTTTCAGTCTCCTGCTCCTGTTTCCTATAAAATATCTAAACTTTGAAACACACATCAGATGTTTTTCAAAGATTATTCAAGAGGCAAATCGCTTTCACGTGGATAAAATCTTCACTGGCTTCATCTAAATTTACTATTGTCACACTTTTCCCTCAAATAATTAAACTCTCCTCTCTGTAGTGCTTTTAGCCCTTGTTTTATAATGAAATAAGTAAAGAATATCTTGAAATATATGGTAAGTTCCTCCACAAACACATGTTGATGAAGCCAAAAGGAAAACAAAAACCAAAGTACATTTATTTGGAGGTTCCAGTTCAATAGGGGGACATAGGAGGCTCCTGAGCTCACCTGCTCCCATGGATACACCACATCTACAGCTACATCCAGACCAATTCCCTCTGAAAGAAATTCAGAAACTGTAGGCACTAGTTACAATGGGACTCTTCTGGCCCAGAAGAAAGCACATTTTGTGGCAATTTCTGGTAACTGGATCACAAATAAGGTGATATATTTCTAAAAGCAATGGTTCTGGTAATAGCTTTCTGTTCCCGAGATTTTAACTAAAGTCTGTCCCTACAAATTGGCACAGTTGCTTGGTGATTCCCAGCTTTGAGGCTGAGGCAAAGCAGTTTTCTTTATGAGCTGGTGTTTTGCATTATTTTGGGAGTTATCCCCTGAGGCTAAGTCTGGGGACCGCTGCTCTGGCTCTTCCAACTATTTTGTAAGCCTTTAATTACATGAATTACGGTCCATGTCTACCAAAGGTGTTTCTTTTATCTATGACTGAGCTCTTACTAATGTAGCATTTGCTATCAGAAATAGTTGCAGATAAGAATGGCATCCTTCAAGGGCTTATTGGGGGTATCGATGTTGCGGATTGGTTAGCAATAGGATCTTGGAGAATAGAGGTAGGTGAAAAGTTAATCATGATTTATTGCAATTACTGTGGCTGTTTTAAAAGTATCCACTTAAGCAAATCAACATGGCCCTGGTAGGTGGTGTGTAACCACTGATCAGGAAAATGCTTTCTTCTCTTTTCTCTCTACTGATAAACAGAAAATAGCAAAAGTAATAGTCCAGGCACCTGTGGGAGGCAACCTATAGATGCGTCTCTTTCACATCGATGTTTCTCTCTCTCTCCCCTTCCTCTACCTCCCTTTCCTTCTCTTTCTTTAAAAAAAAAAATCAATAGAAAAAATATCCTCAGGTAAGGATTACAAAAAAAGAATGGAACAGTCCACCTTCATGATCTTGCCTCAAGGATACATAAATTCCCAGATTCCCATAAGCCAGCCACAAAAGGACAAATATTGTATGACTCCAACTTATATAAAATATCTAGAATAATAACATTCAGAAATCAAGAGTAGACTAGAGGTTTCTAGGGGCAGGGAGTAGGGCAAATGGCGGCATTGCTTAATGGGGTGCAGAGTGTCTGGGTGATGGAAAGTTTTGGAAATAGTGGTGATGATTGCACAACACTGAGAATGTAATATTACTGAATTGTATACTTCAAAATGGTTAAAATGGCCAATTTATGTCATATGTATTTTGGCACAAAAACAAATTTAAAAAGAAATTGAAGTCCTCCTTAACTTCTTATTCTAAGCATTTTCAACTAGAGAGTCTGGATTCTTGCACAACTCCATCTTGAAATGGGAATAGAGGCCCTTCAGTAGATGATAGCAGGGTTCTCTCATCAGAATGAGTGTATGTCCTTGGTTACCACAGAAATCACATTGGTTCTACAATTATTTCAACAACCTCCCATTTGAAGAGTTCAAAGAGATAACAAAACACAAAGATGATCACAGCACCAGGCTCCACATTCCAAATTCAAAAAGCCAGGTAACTCTCACCTTATAAAGGAATTCTCATCCTATGCAAAATTTTCTGTTCAAATTGTAGCACTAGAGCATGTCAAAAGTCATAGCAAATAACGAGTGATACCCAGGGAAGACAATTGACAAAAGAAACTTTTTTGTTTCAGGCTTTATCACCATGCCTATCAATAGAGCATATTTTCTGAATCTATTACAGTAAGCCCTCATTTAAGTTCATTGACTTTTAGTGAAATAACATATCATGAAACCAATTTTATCAAAGGCTAATTGATATAAATAAGAGTTAAGTTCCTATGGAATCTCATCAATGTTATGAACAAATTATATTGAATGATAGGATGTTATTCGAGGATCTGCTGTGTTTGTGCATCTAAACTTTATTGAAATATTCCTTTTAACAAAAATTTATTTTTGCCAGTAATATTTCATCTGCTATTTCCCTTAAGAGGTTAATTCTGCCTCTATGGAATTAAGATGTCTGAGGGAGGGGAGAATCCTTATTTACTTTCTTGTAAAGTATCATTTGGACATTGCTGTCTTCTTGCAATGTCAGGAAATTAGAACAATCACCTCTGGCAACCAAGGTCCCTTGAAATTCTGTTCTTTCTCATGCAGATTGTCAAATTGTCTCAGTTCCCTTTACCTCTTGGAGCCCAATGTTGCAGGCACTTCTGAAGGCAGGTGTGCCAGTTCTGTTATGGGTGTGTCTTAAAGAAATGGGAGCCTAGCCTGGCTGGTGTGGCTCAGTGGTTGAGCATCCACCCATGAACCAGAAGGTCATGGTTCAATTCCCGATCAGGGCACATGCCCCAGTTTCAGGCTCTACCTCGGTGTAGGGGAGGCAGCCCATAGATGATTCTCTCTCATCATTAATGTTTCTATCTCTCTCTCTCCTTTCCTCTCTCTGAAATCAATAAAAATATTTTTTAAAAAAAAAGAAAGAAAGAAAGAAATGAGAGCCTAACCCAAGCACCTCCACAGACCTGAATAACAGGAACTGCTTTTACTTCCTAGAAATTCCAGCTCCTGTTGGCTTCTGGTGCAGTCTGCACTTACGCACTGCCATCTGTGAATGAGAAACGCTCTCTTGCTTTGCAAGCTCTGCTCCTTCGAGCCTAGGAAGGTATTTCTCCTTTCTCTGACAGAGGTCATTCAGGTCATTCTCAGCTTTTGAGTTCCTCAGACACTGCTTTTTATTGGATGGAGGCTTACTATAGGCATCAGAGTAAAAGTTACATTGGAATCCAAGAGATTTGTCTTTGTTCAGTTTCCAAGTAAATGCTGTATTTCCTTTTTATATTCTAGAAATTTGATTGATTGTTTGGCTTCAAAAAATAGGGTAAATTAAACCCAGTAGACTCTCTGATAGGCTTGTAGTTCTAAGCTGAAGAACAGGTGGTCTAAAATACACAGCCCTTTCAATTAATTTAGTGGACTTACTTGGATCTAATTCTAATAAAACCAATTTAGTAGCCATCAAGCTGTCAATCAGAAACCCTTGAGTCAAGAGATGGGCAAAGCAATAGGATCAAAGCAAAGCAATTATATTTGCCAAGCAGATGACTTTATTTCAGGAAAAGGAATAGCAACACCAATAGTTGTTAAATTGGATCAACTGAAGTTTGTGTTTTCTAACGTGAATATGCTTTTTTCTCTACAGATTTTTTGGAAAACTTCACAGAGATGGCCATTTATTGTTTTACTTTTATGACTAAATAAGGGTCTCTATAATTTCCGTATGCTACCTGGTATCTGCACTGTGTTGATATGGGGTAAAGCGTTTTCTGCTTTAAAGACCAGGCCCTTGGCTGTTTACTGTCACATGCTACTTTTGAAACACAAATGTTTCCCATTTTCCATCTAGCACAGCCCTAATGCATATTAAAAACACCTAAAGGCCCAAGGCAGGCCAGCAGGAGACATTTGTAATGTGTAAAAGCAAGGGACTGACTTCTGGAATGTAAAAGAAACTCTTGTACATCATAATAGTTTTAAAAAATAAATGTAATAGAACAATGAGGAAAGGATATGGAACAAGAATCCTAATGGTTACTGAGTAGGAAGAAATTTAATATTGGCAATAGTCAGAAATGCAAAATAAAACAAAAATGAGACTTTGTCAACCTGAGTTGGTTACATAGGGTATGTTTCATTTCTAAAAATTTAGCTGTATGCTTATTATATTTTCCTGTATGCTTATTATTTTTCAGTACAAAATTAAAGGAATTGAAAAGTAAAAGCAGTAGCATAATATTTAAGAAGAGAGATACCAATTCATACCCGTACAGAGTGACAAAAATTAGACAACAGAAATGCTATCAAATGCTAGCAGGGTTGTAAGGAAATGTGATACTTCTTGTGCTCCTAGTGGGAATGTGAATCGATACCAATATTCTCAGGGGAAATAAACATCTGGCAATGTTCAGTGGAACTGAGGATTCTGGGCTCTAGAACACAATTCCACTCTGATACACACCAAGAATCTCTCATTCAGGTCCACAAAGGAACACGTATAAGAAGATCAGCATGAGTAACGGTTGTTTGAGTCTGATATAACAACTGAAATGTTTCACATCCTGTGCTTGACATAGTACCTTTCACCTACTGGGGACCACACATGTTAGCTAGTGGGGGAAAAGCTAAAGAGAAAGGGGCACACCTGACCTGATGCACGATGGTATTTGTAAACAACTGAAGCTACTAAATTAACTACTACTCCACTATATTCATTTTTAGAAGAAAATATTTCCCCTTTGATCTCTAGCCTTGTGAAGGAAAATGGGGGGCTGGGTGGGAAGAAAACAGAAAACAAACTTGGCAGAAGAAGAAGTGTATGGAAAGAGGTAATGAAGCCTCTAAAATGTCTCTGAGCCACAGGAAACCTCAGAAAGTCATTCTGGGTGATACGGAGGACAGCGGTCTGAAAAGCCACCGGGCCGACGAGGACGCAGGAAGTGACAAGCCAAGAAAGTCTATTCGGCTGACACCGTGAGTGGCAGGAGGATAATGAAGAAAGAAGACCTTGACGCTGAGGATAAATCCAAGAGCGATAATACAGGCAAAAGTAAACCAACTGACTGCAGAGCTAATGATGTTTACGCTTCGGAGTCCCTCCCTGGCACAGGCCCATCACAGGCCTGTATCTCACCCTGTATTCTTCTTCCTAACAGTAGCCTCCGCACGTTCTGTAAGCCTGCAGAAGAACCCCCACGTGCCCCATTCCTTGTCTCCACGCCACAGATAAGCCTTGCTGTTGTTTTGCCCTGCTGTGGGTGAGAGCCAAGACACCGCAGGGGTTATCTGTCCAGTGGTGTCACTCCCAGAGCTTTGCCTGGAGAGAGAGAATGTCCCAGGGATCAGCTCACACTCCCATAGTTTCATTTTTCCAGTCCTTATCAGTACAAGATAAATGCCGGTCGGGCTTACCGGAGAATGAATTCAGAGCAGCAGCAGCTCATACAGCCCAGGAAAAGACAGTGTCCTCATCCTCAGTCGCACACGGGGTGAAGGAGGCAGGCAGGGGTGGTATAGCCTCTCCGACACGTGCAGCTTATTGACTTAATTACATCATTAAGCTTTCTCCCGTGCGCTCAGAAATAAAACCTAAAAGAGCGAGAAAGCCTTGCGAGAGGACACCAATAGGTCACTAGCCAGATTCACATTTCATATCATGAGGATTGATTGCTTTTCTACCTGGGGCTGCATGAGACCACCAAGACCTGCATAATTGCTACATTTGGGGCAGAGATTTTCAGCCTCGAAACCTGTTTGGCCCCCTCCGTGGTCTTATAATTGCACTCAGTTAGCTAAATCAATGCGTAATCTGTAACCGCTGGCATACACTACCTATTTCACAGGCTGCCCCAGAGCAGGAAAGAAATCAGTGAGAGACAAAGAGATTCCTTCTTGTAACTCCATCCACTGGGGGCAAGTTGATGAAACAGCGTATGCAGCTCATTAGTTAAGTGAGCTGACCCCTGAAGGGCAATCCGCAGCATCTGGAAGTATCCAGCCAGTCAAAGCAAGTAGAGGTAGACTCGACCTGCTGGACTGCGGCTCAATTGAACAGGATTTATTGTTCAATCTTGCTACTTTCTTGAAGCTCGGGCCTGTATCAGCAGCATCAGCATCACCAGGGAGGTTAAGATGCAGGTTCTTAGGCCCCACCCCAGGCCCACTGAGCAGAATTTGCAAGATCCCCAAATGGTTCCTAGGCACAATAAAGTCTGGGGAGCACTGGTTTAAAGGAATTGAGATGATGAAAACTCCCCCGAGGCCAGTGGTTCTCAATCTTCTGGCCCTTTAAATACAGTTCCTCATGCTGTGACCCAACCATGAAATTATTTTCGTTGCTACTTCATAACTGTAATGTTGCTACTGTTATGAATCGTGATGTAAATATCTGATATGCAGGATGGTCTTAGGCGACCCCTGTGAAAGGGTCGTTCGACCGCCAAAGGGGTCACGACCCACAGGTTGAGAACCGCTGCCCTAGGCTCTCTGAAGTCTAAACTCACCATCAAAATTTGCAAACTCCTGCAGTGTTAGTTTACATGGGATCTGGAATCAGACCAAAAGGAAACAAACGCTAGACCAACCTTTACCACTTGTGTGCCCTTGGTAAGCTGTCAACCTCTGAAGCCACAGAGAACCACAGAATTGTGACATGCATGCCAAGCTCAGACCATGTGGCCTGCAACAAGCCCTCAATATGTTTGCTTTTAATATTACAATGCTATGAGGCTATATCAGGGGTGGGCAAACTTTCTGACTCGAGGGCCACAATGGGTTCTTAAACTGGACCGGAGGGCCGGAACGAAAGCATGGATGGAGTGTTTGTGTGAACTAATATAAATTCAAAGTAAACATCATTACATAAAAGGGTACGGTCTTTTTTTTTTTTTTAGTTTTATTCATTTCAAACGGCCGGATCCGGCCCGGGGCCGTAGTTTACCCACGGCTGGTATAGATGCTTAAGGCATGATTTGGGAACGCACAACTAAATCCAATGACCTCTGCTGACAGCCCTGATTATATGGCTGCTGACCCTCCGCCCGCCTCCTTTTGGCTCAGTTCTCCACAGGAAACACAAACTCCCTCAGTGGCGTTGGTTGAATCCTAAACATTCACTCCTCTTGCCTTTTAATGCAACTGTGGGATTAGCTCATTTTCCTAGCAAGCTTTTTTTTTTTTTTTTTGAGGAGTTGCATCTTTCTAAACTAGGCCAAAGTGGGAAATGTGCTGGTCTTTGCACAAATTATTTGCAATTCAGTAACACATAGATAGATACTCAACTGGCCCGTCTCCATATTTAGGCATCTCAAAGGAGCTGACACAGAGGGGAAAATCCTAAAACTTGTTTGTTTGTTTATTTTTAATTATTCTAGCAGAAAGATGGTTAATCCAAAGTTTCTAAAGTACATAAAAATAGTTACTTTGGGGCTCAGGAGGGATGTGGGCAAGTTCCTGACAGATGGTCTTGGGCTATGAAGAACCATTCTGCTCCATCTAAACAATATTCATATACAGCTATCCCTCTTCCTCCCCCAACTAACTGATGCTATTTTCTCAACCAATTCCTTGATATACTCTCCCTTCCAGAAAGTAAACAAACAAAAAATCTTATAACAATGAGAGGAAATTAAAACATGAAAATGGGAATTCCAGGTAGGTACAGGTGAGGGAATTCTGGGTAGGGGTCAATGAAAAGGACTTTTACCTTATAGCAGTCTTATCAAACACTATATATACACAGTGCATCAAAATCACCCAGAGAGCCTGTGAAACACCTATTTCGGGGCTCCATCCCTGCTGACTCTGACTCAGTAATTCTGGAGAGGAGTCTCAGAATTTCCGTTTCTAGCAAGCTCTCAGGCAATGCCCAGGCTGCAGGGTCATGGGCCTTACCTGGTAGCATCCAGACCAGAGTCACATGTTTTATTTCATTCCTTCTTGTCTCCTTTTACTGTGACAAATATAACCAATAAAAGGAGTCTAAGCTGTCCTGGTTAAGTCTTTTACCAATAACTGCATATGAATATCTTCGTTTTCATTGCTACCTGTCTATTGCTACTAAATATGGATTCCTGTTACCAAGCCTGGCCCTTTCTAGGATTCTGGGTGGGGTGGTGCTAGAGGCTGCGTGTGTAGTACTTAAGAAGAATAGGGCTGGGACAGGGCCCTATGGTGACATCCCTGCTTGGTTGCTCTTCTAGTTACATGACCATAATCAAGTTATTTCATGTTCCTGTTCCTTTATTTTCAAGATAGAAATCATATTAGTACATCTATTTCAGTGTTTTTTTCTGAAGATTCAATAAATAAATACAGGAAAAATATTTACAACAAGATTTGCCACCTAGCCTTTCAACCCAAGTTGGGCATGATTATAGACACAAGGAAAAATTCTCGTGCCAGGATGCCTCTGAGTGTTAAAGACATTTTTCATCATGACTCTATATAATAAAAGCCTAATATGCTAAGTGTCCAACCGTTCGTTCGACCAGTCACTATGACAAGCACTGACCACCAGGGGGCAGAAGCTCCAACCAGTAGGTTAGCTTGCTGCTGGGGTCCGTCAGATCAGAACTGAGTGAGATGGGCCAGACATGCCCTGGAGCCCTCCTCTGTTCCCTCCCCGGGGCGGCCAACCTCCCAGGGTCCCTTCCTGGCCGACCAACCCCAATTGGCCTGATCAGGACTGGGCAAGATGGGCCGGACACACCCTGGATGAATCTGTGCACCGGGCCTCTAGTTTTTATATAAATTTCACTTGGACTAAATAGGTTTGGCATCCTCACTTTTTAACAGAGATGGGAAATAGAATCTCTTGGGGTTATTTGCTCCTCAAAATGTCAGAATCAAGATTTGTTTCCCAGGCCTATCCTATTCCAAGCTTATGGTTTTATTCTTTTATTATTTATTTATTTGTTTGCTTGTTTGTTTGTTTGTTTGTTTTGGTCAGCATGCATAGTTGTGGAGCATGAAGCTTGGTGAGCTCTTTGAAGCCACTCTACCACACTTCCCAGAACACTCTCCTGAAGGCCATTGACCCCCAGGAAGGATTTACGTGATCACCTGGTGAAACAATTGTCAGGGGGCTCAACCATATGCACGTTGAGGAAATGAAACCAGACGTACCTGGTAAGGGCCACTCTGCTCCGTGTAAAATGCCAAGGTGGGAATGAAGACCCTAAGTGAGCAGGGTGGGTACACCTTCAGCCTGAGGACGTTAACCTAAGGACTGGGCACAGGAACAAGGAGCCTCACTTCCCACCACAGTCACAGGGATTCACTTTACAGCTGCAGGAACAGGAAACTTCACAAGGACCCCAGGTTCAAGAAGAACGCCAGAACGTACATGGTTTCCCCTTTGCTCCGAAGGCCCCATGGAAAAAGAAGCACAGAAACAAACTAAAGAGTAAACAATATTAGCCAAAGGAAAGGAGGATGCTGGAGAGGCCACCAATGTGTAAGCAATTACAATAAAAGGTTTAAAGATTAAAAACAGTTGGACTGCTGACATATACAACAGGCCGAATAACCACAGCCTGCCCTGTGTTAGGAGGGATGTATCTGCTGTGGAAAGGCTAGAGGAGCTTTGGTCTTAAAGATGACGGGGACAGCAGAGCTGACCAAAGATCATGTGCGCAGACCTTTTACTGAGCATTCGTCAGCAACCCCGTCATCCCTGCCACAGCTCCCACAGAGCACAGACTCCTTGGCATTTTGCTGAAAACAAACCAACAAAAGACGGGTCTTCTAGGAGGAAATGGAATAAAATGACTGCAAAAAGCTAGGGATGTTAATGCCTAAAAAAAAAAAAAAAAAACAAAAAACAAAAAAAAACAAAAAAAAACAAAAAAAAACCCAACACCACTTCTTATTTTGACATTCAGGACATTTGCATCATGATATTGAGCTCTGTGCCTGCTCACTTCAACACAGCTCCTGCCCCAAACAGCACCAATCAAACAACGCAAGCAGGGGCTCTAGCAGAGCGTCTTACAGAAACACTCAGGATCCCCAGGTATGTAAGGAGAACAGACAATATGCGAAGAGAACACGAAGCAAAATTTTAAATGAAATTTTGCAGGTTTGATCCCCAGCCCAGGTCAAGGCACATGCAGGAGGCAACCAATTGATGTGTCTCTCTCATATTGAAGTTTTGATGTTTTTCTCTCTCTCTCTTCCTCCCTCCCTCCCTCTCTCTCCAAAAATCAATTAAAAATGTTCTCAGGTGAGGTTTAACAAAACAAAACAAAATTTTAAAGAGGAAAGAAAAAAGGGGGGAAAAAGAAATAAAATGCTAGAAGCAAATAAGATACTGAAATAGAAAATTGTGTTTTTGAGGCATCTTTTGGGTGGGACCCCAACGGGCTAGCTCTAGCTACAAGGTAGTAGAATGGGAAGGCAGCTGCTCTTAGGGTAATCTAGAATTGGCACTACAATTGGCCTCCTGCCAGAAGCAAACTTAAATGTAAAAGGCCTGGGGTGGGGTGGAACCAGGTGAAGGGGAACAATGGGGGGAAAAGGGGGACTCTGTAATACTCTCAACAATAAAGATTTTTTTTTTAAATGTAAAAGGCCTTATTAGAGATCAAACAGCATATTTCATAAAAAAGAATTTCAATTCACTGGAAGCATACAGTAAATCTAAATGTGTAAAGTCTCAAGTTACATGAAGAAAACATATAAAACTTATAGGAGAAAATGACATATATACATACAATCATAGTGGAAAATCTTAAAACATTTCTAGGTTCCACTGAACTTCAAAGAAGTCACTTTTTACAACATTGTCAGGCCTTAGCTAGTGAAAAAAAAAATCAAGATGAAGAAAAATGCCAAAGACTTGGAAAGAAAGAAAGAAAATGAACCATACTCACATGTACTGTGGCTATGTGCCAGAAAATCTAGCAATTAATTAGATTTTTTAAATGAGTTAAATAAAACCTAAAGAGTAGTTTTTCTACAAACCTTCAATAAAGAATTTAAAATAACATTTTAAAAGCCTATTTAATTCTGGCTGGTGTGGCTCAGTGGATGAGGATATAGACCCATGAACCAAGAGGTCACTGGTTTGATTCCTGGTCAAGGGCACATGCCTGGGTTAAAGGCTCAATCCCCAATAGGGGGCGTGCAGGAGGTAGCAATGGTTGTTTCTCATCCTTCCTCTCTCTCTACAATCAATAAAAACATATTTTTAAAAGGCTATTTAAAAGAGAAAAACATATTAAATGCCTGAACAAAAGTATCAAGATGGCTCATGGACAGAGCATTGGCTAAAAGTTGGAGGAAAGCATGTGTGGAGAGAATGAAGGATCTCTCTATCGTCAACAGGCCGCAGGCACAAGGGGAATGTTATATCTGTGGAGCAATGTGGGGAATAATCAGGAGATGCTGAGTAGGAGCACGCCAAATCTGAGTTAGAATCTGAGAAAATGAAACTGTAAGTGATACATAAAATATATAAAAGTAATCAAAGACAGAAGCAAAAGCTTCCTAACCCCCAAACCGTATTGGAAACAAAAGCAAGCAGAGAGAAATATGAAAAGATAGAAGTTTTCAGATGATTGGGTGTGGCTGGTAAGAAAAAAGTAGGAGGCATAGGACTCTAAGATTTACATTTAATGTGTACTTCCCCACCCCCACCCAGAGTCCCTAGATCAGATTTCAGGAAGCAGAAAGAATAGGTTTGGTAATTGGGCATTAATTTTTGCGTCCATCTGAACTGGCTAGATAAGAAAAGCCTAGTCATCATAATTTCTAGAATTAAAAAAATCACCATCACTCCACACTTACAACAGATACATAGATACACAACGGAGTAACTTGATAAAACAAAGTATCATGAATTTTTCTGGATGTAAAAATAATTTAAAAAATAAATTCGTAAGGATGCTCAATGCTGATCTTTGTCTAGCTCAGCACAGCTTTTTCTGAGTTCAATTCACCGTTCTTTGGACTTGCCCCAGGGCTAAGCCAGCTCCCACAATTTTTTAGTTCAAGTCGTGTTTTATATTACTTGTATTTTGTGTCTGTTTCACTTGTTGCTTGTTAAATCATTTATTCATTCATTTCTTTATTATTTAGTCAGGCCCACTGAAATGTGAATGGAATTGAAAGATGAAAGAGACCCAGCCCTTCCCCACCAGAGATCTACACTTTAATATGTTACCTCCAAACAAATAATTATCATACCATCTGAGATGAAAGTCTCCCCTTATCACACTTTCTTTCTAAACGGTCTCCCTGGGGTTCCTATGGGATTCCTCTTGCATTCCTTTCCTCAAATCTTACTCTTCATTCATTATTTCTCTGTTCACTAATTTTGAACATAACATTAGAGTTGGTATCATGAGCTGATAATAAGAAGGCATTTCCTCTACTGTTTTAAGTAGCATGTTTTCCAGCTGAATTCTCTCTTTCAGTTTGTATGAACCTTCTGAGAGATAACTCCCTAATTTTGTTAAAGAAAGAGGCCCGATAGAGTATGTTCTCAGGGTATTTATGTAGTGGCAGCTTTTCAGAGAACATGTAAACTTGGCAGTTTTCATCTCAGAAGGAAAAAAAAGTAAATAAATTCAGTATTCCATTAGACAATGAAAAATACTGAGAATGTTTGGCAGCAAATAGAGACATGTTAATGTAGATACACTTTGAAGTTTGGGTTGCAAAATTCAGTAGCTACTACCAGGAGAGAACACAGACTAGAATCTGAAGGTACAGCTGTGGCCCATGGATGCTCAGAGAGGAATGCCCAGGCTGCTGAGTTGTCCTTTCCTACCTGTGACCCTGGGGCGTGATGTCAGGAGCTCCCAGTAGTGGCACCACTGTCCTTGACCGCCATCTACGCTGCGATTTCCGTGCTCAGTTGTCCCCGACACGTGACACAAGCCAAGTCAATTATCCATAGCATCCGCAACCTGGCTTCACCCAGTTCCAGAATGTTTCTCCAGCATTCTGATCCTGAAATGTGAGCACACAAAGGCTGATGAGTGTCACAGCAAATGAGAACAACTGGCTCTAACTCTCCAAACTGGCCCTTTAGGAGGGCAGAGAGGATAACTTTGTAAAACGCCTTATTTTTGCACAGTCAGCATCTCCCAAGAAGCAAAACAGTACAACGCAAAGCTAAAACAATTCCATCCCTCCTTTCAATACAAGTTGTGACCAAGTTTGGGCAATCTATACATTAAAATTGCTCTCAAATCTAGTGTTGCTCATTTATCTTACATCCGGTGTTCCAGTACAAGCCCTTGTCATTTACACTCTGGAGTGTGACTGCTACTCCCTGATAACTCTTCTTCTAACCTCCAACCCATACTGAGAGAGAAGCCTCTCTAAACTACATCTGATCATCTGTGGCTCCCCATTGCCCTGGGAATAGCATTCAAATTCCTCCATGTGGAATACGAAGCCTGCCACCATCTGGTTCCAAGCAATCTTTCCTTCCTCTGGCTCTAAACTTCCCCCAGCCTGCTGTGGTTTTTCCTGTGTTCCCATATGTTAACTGCTGCAGACCCCTTACTCCCTGCCTTTATTCAAGCAGTTTCCCTGCCAGGAATTCCTTTTACTTTCTTAACCAGACATCTGTGTCCTATATTATCTTCTGTTTAAAATTGGGTTTTCTAGTTGCCCTCTTTCAACAAGTTATTATGTATTTTTATTTTCCTTTCCTAAAGCTCCCTTGGCATGACGCTGACTACTTCCTCCCTCTAATCCTGCCTCCTTTCCTCCTCTTCCCAGATGTCTATTCCGCATGCCGCGGGCCTTCCTTTACTCCTAGAGCATTTCTTCCACCCATCTCCTGGGCCTCGGCCTGTAAACCATCATTATAGGTGAGTCCTAGACAGGTTCAGACTCTCTGTAACATTCTGTCTTATCACATGTTAATCCTTCTCTCACACACGTCACATTCGAAGTGAATGAGCAGTTGTATGATTTTTGGACTTCACACTTTGGGAGGTCAGGGGCAATGACTGACCTTTTGCTTTGCATGGAAATTGTCTGGACTTGTGTGGAACTTAGTAGCTATTCACTATTTATTGGAAGACATCAAGCTGCCTAAATATAATAATGATATAAATGAATATAACATTTAAAGAAATATTATTATAAATATTATTTATCACAATAGAAGTATATTGATAACATAATTACAAATTTCCAAGCTGACATCATTTTCTGCATTAAATGCCTTACTCAAAAGAATGTGTCTTCATAAAAAATAATGATTTGGGAAAATTTTTAACTCATGGGAGAAAAGGCATGTTTTGATTTTTTTCAATTTCTGAATTATAGACTGTTATGAAGTTCTGTTTATTTTAAATTTACAGATTTGACATGTTATGTTTAATGGATACAATAATTTAACTTTTTTATTCATGTATAAATTTTTGCTAAAGTATTTATAGCACTGCTATCTAATTAGCTAGATCAAGCATGTCTCCTTAATATATGATTGGCGTTTTCATTTGACTTATCAAGCAGTTTTAAACTAAATACCACAAAAAATTAAGTACAAATTCAAAAATTTTAATCAAATTTCTCCAATTCCAATTGAAAGGATATCTGTTAGGGCATTTAATTACCTTTAAGCGTGTAACACACTACAAGGTACATTTCAGTCAATGAATATAGTCTTAGTGCTGAAAAAATATTTGTTACAGCGCCTATTTTAGAATAGAAACTCTTTGAAGATAGGGAAGTTTTTAGCATTGTTATCATAGCTACAGTTTTTTAGTACATTGCTCAGGGCAAACACCAATAAAAGTCACTGGGTTCTGTCGGAACTTTGGACAAAAGGCTAATTATTATCATGGCCCCTACTCGCTCGGCATCTGGTGGAGAGACATCATTGGGCTCGTGGGTAGCTGGGTACCATGTGATTCTGTGCCCCAACCAAGGGCCCTATACTCTTCTATTTCATGCAACAAACATGAGAGCAACATTGCATGGGTGCCATTAACATTTAGGCTGGGATATTAAGAGGTCTGAGGTAAGGCACCAATGAATTAGGGCAGTTCTAAGACATGCCAGCCTCCCACACTGCACATGGAAAACTTGGATGCTATGGGTCTGCAGGAATCGGGCTTGGGCACAGAACTTTTTTCTGGGAGGAGCCCAGCACACTTATATCACCAGGCAACCTGGGGTGAGCCCTAAGGCACCTAATTCAGAATTCTGGTGGCCAGCACCATGCAAATCTTCTTTGTTCATAAACCCTTGTTTTCATAATGACCATGTTGAGACTGGGCTCAAAATATGTCTCTCCTTCTTTCTGTAATGAACTGGATAGATGGTGGCCTAGAAACTTGACTTATTAGCCAATCAGAAGAAATTGGTTTTTATGTGATAATTAGATGAGAACAGGAATAAATAAAAGGAAAAAAAACCAACTACTCTTTTTGTGACTCACCTGTTCCATCCTATCCCCCCTATGAGGTAGGCATGAATGGCCCCTTTAAAACTAGGAAATGGAGAATCAGGTTAAATAAGTGATTGAAGGCCTCATTACTGGTAAAAGGCAGTCCTTTCTGAATCCAAAACCCATTTGTTGGGCTGATCTTTCTCTGGTTCCCTTTGGAGTTATCAAATGCAAAAACAAACAAACAAAAACACAGTTTGCTTTTATGAGAACTACGCAAAGAGTATGTGTCAATTGTTATCTGTGGGACCAAGACAACGCGCCTACTGTGTTATTCTCTTACCCTCATGTGATCATCCATTAATTATCAGTGGATTTTCTGCTCAAAATGGAATTAAACCACAAATCAGGAGCTTTCAAACTTTTTAAAATTAGTGGAATCCATTTTTAAATTAAAGAATAAATCAGAAGCCCTACTTTCTTTTCTTCATAAGAAAGGCACCCTTAAACTGCCTTGGAAGAATGGTGCTTATAGGACAATGCTAAGTGAAATAAGCCCATCAGAGTACCATATGATTTCACTCATATGTGGAATCTAATGAACAAAATGAACTAACAAGCAAAACAGAGACAGACTCGTAGATAGAGAGCAGGCTGACAGCTTTTGGGGGAGGGGCTGGATGGAGGCGGGTGGAGGGATTGAGTGAAAACGTAAAGATAAGATGAAGAACTCAAGGATATGGACAACATGTGGTGGGGGGAAGAGGTGGAGGAGAGGGTATAGGGGGTATAAATGGTAATGAACAGAGACTTGACTGTGGTTGATGAACACACAATGCAATGTACAGAGGATGTGTTGTAAAATTGTGCACCTGAAACCTGTACAATTTTTTTAATCAATGTCACTCCAATAAATTCAATAAAAAGGAAAACAAACAAACCATGGGATTTGAAAGCCACTGCTTTAGCCAGAAAATTTACTACAGGAAACAAATGAGTATGGCCAGCTGTGAGTTTTCTCGTCTTTCCGGGAACTCAGTCTCAGACAGAAGGCCATGCCCTGTAGGAGAAGTGACAACAACTCACAGTCTATTGGCTGTGCAGCAGCAAAAGAAAGACAACATTAGTTCTAAAGTTTCAGCTCACAAAATGGGAGCCTCACCTCATTACCCCTGGATGCCTGTTACTGCAACTCAATTGTATGGTGTACAAATGTTTATGTCATAAAAATTATACTCTCTATATATCATGTTGAAACTGAACTAACCTCGCCCTGACAATAAACTCTTATGAAATCACATGGATTTGCAGTTTGACTCCATTTGTCTTCCTGACCCATTAATAGTGCATTTATCATCAAATGACCTTAGAATGATTTGCTGCTGTTTGCTTTCAGCGTTGGAGGTGACCAAGGTGCTGACATTAGTTGGCGAATCTCACCATGAGGCAGAGACTGCAGACACAGAAGCTACACAGAGTCTCTGAAAGAGGAAAATACGAGATTTAGCTGAAAGCAAATTGCAAAACAGAAAGTGAAATTACTGAATCAATGTAGGCTTTTTGTGGTGTGTTGGCTAATCTGAGGTGGCAAACACAGCTCCTTTTCTTGGCAACAACAAGGTTCAGTCTACCAGGATTATCTTATCCTGCATCACTGGGTTTTACTCACTGAATTTGTCCCTAAGGTCTCACATGGAAAAAAGCATTGTGACTGTCTTTATCATTTGGAGGTAAGAATAATAATTTTGTGATACCAGTGTTGCCTTGGCTCAAGGTTATTATATAAAATGCAGCAAAGATATCTAGCCCCTTCAATTTGGCAGCTTAATCGGATAGTCTTTGCAGGGACTATAAGGTCAGACATCATCTCTCCATGGGCCCCTTCAGCCATTACACCCATGCAGTCCCTTTTGTATTTAAAACAACACCAAGAACAACAAAACAAAAAACGTCCACTCTTCTGTTCCTTCTAAGCTTCATCCAGCTTCTTTCTTCATAGCCAAACAATAAGCCAACTCTTAATGCCTTCTCCGTACCACCAACTTCATCCTGGATTCTGAACCTTGACTTCCCTTTCTACCCTCATCTAATTCTCCCCTTCCAAACAAGAGCACAGTGCACTGCATCAGGAACTCCATGGATGCCTTGAGATTTCAGACTGTTTACAGTGGGTTGGAACTTGTCCAGAGTTCTTGAAGTTGTGTCAGAAGCATTAATGCGAGAGAGAGGAAACCATATCTAGGCAGACAGTCCACCTGAGTCATAAATTCTAAGGTGGGTGCTAAACAGAACAAGGGCACTCTGGGAATAAGGAATGAGGTAGGAAACCTGGGATCCGATGTAGAATCTCTGCTCCTTTTAAAAATTTTATTATTTTTATTTTTTTCTAGTGTTTCTCCCTATATAGCACTAATCCCATCAAAAGGACTACAGTCTCATGACCTCACATCACAATACGCTCACACTGGGGGGTTTGGGGCCTCAACAAGAATTTGGGGCGATACATTCAGTCTATAATATTCTGAAACCTTGTACAAGCTACATAATAATGCATAAAAAGAGGATTAATAATATCTCCCTCAAAGAGTCTTCTTAAAGGACTGCTATGATGCTTAAACGACATACTGCAGAAGTAGTGTTTAGAATGGTGCCTCATACACAGCAAGAGCTGGGAAAATATTTTGTTCCCTCAAGGAAATATAGAGCTATTTCTTCCTGGGGTAGTACTTAAATAAAGGGGTAAATATAACCAATAATGCCTAGGGGTGTATGCGTACAGTCTCCAGATGAGGCGGAAAGGCTCACCTCTGCACTGTTGGTTCAGCTCTTGGTCCTTCACATTTTATAAAGGGCCCCAGGCCCAGAAGATGCCACCATGATGACAAGGCATCTGGACACCAGGACACCTGTGTTCACGTGTAAGCCTATTTTAAGATTATTGACACATGTGGGAACTTCTAGAGGAAGTCGACAAAGTTAGGAAATGTCTGGAAGCCATGTGAATGGGTGAACAACTACTACAAGTAAGGTTGCTAGATTTAGAAAGTAAAAATATAAGAATACCAGTAAAATCGGAATCTTAGATTAAAAAAAACAAATCATGTTTCAGCATAAGTATGTGCTGTGCAATATTTGAGGTCTACTCATACTAACAAAGCATTTCTTGAGTACTTGAAATGTGGCTAATGTGATTGAGAAACTAAACCTTTCAGTCTATTTTATTGTAATTAATTTAAGTTTAAATAAGCATTTTTCACTACTGGCTACCTTATGGGATAGCACAAGTCTAGCAAAAGCCCATATTTTCATATGGAAAATGATATATAATAATTAATAAATAATGTTATAAGAATAAGCTCTGTGTTTCCTGTACTCACAACTGTAAACCTACTTTGGCCCTACTCTGCACATAATTTAGTTTAGAGAAAATGATCATTTTAAAACAAAGGGAAAATAATATAGGTAATTATTTCTATCTGCCTTTTTAAGGCTTGCAACTCAAGAAATTCAAATTAAGGTAATGTGATACTATTTTTACTCACTTAAATAGGAAAAAGAAAAATATTACCCATTATTAAACAGATCATTTGCTAATAAATGAAGGAAATTGTGCACTTAATTTTTAAGACATTCTTAATTGAATGATCAAGGGATCTAGTTTATTGGGGGAAGTGGCTGCGTATATCAAATAACTTCAAATTATGATTGTAGTTGACTCAGAAATCCACTTGTAGGAAATGGCCCT